>NC_141691.1:460671716-462020188 GCF_964263255.1 Lissotriton vulgaris
ACCATTAAAACCATCAATCCATCCTTACAGCCATTCATCCACACATGGATAACTGTGTCACTTTAGTCTCAACAAACCTTTTAGCAACATACATTTGTGATTTGCCCACCCGTGCGTTCTTTCAATCAAAAGGAACCACCACAGGATTCTAAGCACCTACCCAGGCAGTCATCATTTCACACATTAACTTTCACCGACCCAGTCAGGCTTCCCATCTGTATACCTTTCACCCATCCTTCACCCACCCATGTGTCCTAGCTATAAGCCACACGTAGTATATAAAATCTGGTGCTTTCACCCATGCATTGTTCTCTTTCCCTCATATATATTACCTTTACCCATCCTTTCTCCTTCCATCCTTCTTTCCCTTTTCCATCAACCCATAGTTAAAGGTTTTGTTCATGAAACATTTTCTGCTGAGTTGAACATAGGAGCAGCCATTAGTTACTCAGCAAAACTCCTGATGTGTTCACCTGTTGCTCACAAGTCAACATCACTACACCTTTACAGTGAGTATATAATTAATTGTCAATAAGCAAGCAATAGGACTTACCACCACCCGTTACTGCCGCTTGCTCACCCCCTTCCACTGCTGCATCTGCAGACTGGCTAGCGCCGTCACTGCTGTCCCAGGCACTGGTGGTTGGTGCGGCTAGAAAAAAAAGATTAGACATTTTCTTAGATGCCAGATACGCCTCCCCTATTAATTTTTTATATAGTAAACTACTCCACACACATCATTCACTACAATTTAGATACATTGGAGGCAGTATCTTATATCAAAAATATCAGGTTGGGTATTTTGTTGGTGGCAATTTCTAAAATCGCCTCAAGACAAGCTGTTAAGGAGTGGCTGAAACTATTGATGAATCTGATGTTTTTAGAAAAAATAGCATATGGCCTTGGTTTGCAAATGCAATGGAGCCATCCTCCTTGTACTTCCTCCCAGACATGATTCACAGTCAGCAGTTCACCAACTAGTCCTAACAATACTAGGCCTAGATAAGAAGACACAACTTTGGGTTGTCCAACATGACAATGGCAACTCTCTTGTTATAGTGATTGAGCCTTTTCATCTCAACAAGCATGCACAAAATACCTTACTTGGGCAATGAGTCTTAGACTATCACCACTAGGCAGTCTACAACATAACAGGAGAGGGAAGGCTGACAGACAAAGCAGAAAAAAGGCTACAGACAGACTACTAACTACAGACTAGAGACAGTTTGAATTAAAGTACAGATACTTGAAATAAAGAAAATAAGTAAATAGGATAATGCAGGGTTAACAAGAATTTAGAAACTAATGGATCTAAGAGGATTTGGAAAAAAATAGGTAGAATTTTTTCAAAAAGGAGTGGAAAAGTTAGGGGAATCATTATATAAATGTGAACACCAGGACGACTGACTGGGACCAGCAAAACCATCGGCCAAGGAACTCTGGGAGGCACCATCAGCTCCAGGACCATCACCCACTTCAGACCTCTTCTGGCCCCTGGATGTTGTTGTAAGACATAAAGACAAAAAATGATTGGTGGTAAATACATTTCTCCCCAAAATATTTTTTGACAGGCAAAAGCAATCGTAATAACATTGAACTTTTCTAAATCTGATTGTCTAGTAGTACCATAGCGCAGGCCATCAAATCCGATTCCAAATTTCCAAAACCTATCTACCTAGCCCTATTTCAAATTTAGTAAACTACATTTTGAAATTACTAATGATAAATTACAACAAATTATGTTTGGTTCTTCTCAAATCTCATTCGCAATCTCTCAACCTCTTTTGAAGGGCCAATTCACTGAGGGCCATATTAATTATTATGATGATGTCAGGCAGATGCCGCAGCGGTTGAGGAACCACCCGACCTTAGGTTGGTGGTCACGACCGCACTATTACAAATTGATGTGATCGCCCATAGGCCATAGGGCAATCGAAAACCTCCATTTGTAAATGGAAACTTGTGCAGCAGGTGGAAAAGGCCCACTGCACAAGTTTACATTGAAAAATGGATGTTGTTGTTCACAAACATCCCTGCACTGTCCTTGTGGTATGCACCATGCAGTTATGAAGTAACCGAAAACTAATTACAGAACTTCTTACATAATCAACACTAATCACATCATCCCAAGCGAGCGCCAACACGTTTGATAGGTTAGGTAGCGGCAAGTAGGCTAAGCACCTGTCTAGAATAACTATCACATAATATTGATGTATGTGAGCTGCATGCTTCCTAATATTTAGGGAAAAAATGTTAGCTATAGCATAACATAATTATTACTTAGCTATTCACCTAGCACCGTGACCTCAACCCCTAGCAGGTCCAGCAGGTCCTGCTCTCGGTTCTAGATGCCGACCAGTGATGCACCAACTAGTGTTGGGAGCACCAGACCCCAGAGCAGCAGAACACTGCCGGGCATACCCTTGCCCAGCGCTGCTGCCACTCCCGTATCCTGTACCCAGACCCAGGCCTGCTGCCAGGATAGAGGAGAGGTGTCGCTGGATAAAAAAACTGGTGTCTCACAACACAGGGTATGGCTCTGATCAGCAATGCTGAGCCTATAAGCAGAACAACAAAAAACTTCCCTGTACTGATCCTTATTCTAAGGAAGAATCGTCAATGAAACAACAACTAAATTTCAGTCCACCTCCTCAACATTTATTCAAAAATATATTTTCTTATTTTTTAAAATTAATTTTGATTTTCACATGTACCATATAATTCGACAATTATCAACATAATGCCACAAAACCAAAGAAACATCAAATGACCAAACAAAACAATAAATGACTTTGGGTCAGTACACAAATGGAACACAACATCAAAGATAACTTACTCACATACAAGACAAAAAACACACGACATATAACCAAATGGTCTTTTCTGTTCGGGACATTTTTAAATATGGTTCATCAGTCAAGGAAAAACCAAGAAAACTGTGTGGAATTTTAAACAAACGAATTTCTTCACTGAGCCAGTTTACGGACGTTATTTCACAGATCACTAAACCTGGCAGAAAACGTCTTCACATTAGACACACTTGTTTGACAAAAAAAAAAAATAGGTCGACTTGTTTCAAACCCCGTGGGTTGTTGACCTGGGGTTCTCTACAGGACCAGTCACTGAAAAGACAATAATCAATACAGATGCTGTAGAACCATTTTCTTCTGTGTGTAAGCTATTACTAACACTATACTTTTCACATCCCCTGAGCAACACATTCCGGTGCGCCTAGCTTACCTAATTAGCTAAATCAGCCAATTTCACGTTTAGACCCAAATCGATTGGTGGCTTATCAAACTTCTCTGAAAAAACCTAAAAAAAACACAAACAAACACAGGAATGTCATTTCATTTCAAGCACGTCTTGTCATGAAAGTTGTGATTGGGATAACACTCTCCACTACTTACTTAATGTGAGTAGAGCCTGTGGGACTTCATAAGAACGTAAGGTTGCGTGGTGTGACCTAAAAAGCAAGAAAGGCAGTATGAATAATGGTGAAGTTGAGAAACTATACATTTAATAGTTGACTGGCCAAATATTTCGTTCAGACATACCTTATGTTATTCTATGTCAGTACAGGAGGCTCCGATTATGCTTTCTCATTTCTTTAATGAAATGCTCAGCAGCCAATAAAAAATAACCAAAACTACATTTCCCATGAACACTAGGGAATGACCATAGAGACTATAGTATAAAAGGTCCCAACATTAGACCTTCTTCCTCTTTCTTTGCTGCTCCGCAGCCAGTTAAGTCTATTTATCTTTATTCTCATGCTCTTGCTAAATTTATGCATTATTGTTGTTGTATTGCACTTGCCTTGTGTTCCTCTGCTTTGCCTTTCTAGCACGCGGTGCTTGTGCATGCTTAGAGCTCTCCGGCTCCGATTTCGTATTTGCCGGTTCTTGGGTATTTCATCCGTTTGCGGCGTGTCCCTTGGGAGCGTGTGTTCGCCTCCCTGCGCCTGGCCGCTGGTGCCCGGTTGCCCTTGGTGGAGCGGGAGTAGGGGTTGCCGGCTCGCGAGGAGAGCGCAAGCGCTCTTGAGCCGGAGTTACACGGGCAGCAGTTCGCGCATGCGTACTGTGTTATTTCCGGCTTAGGGGTTTCTCCTCACGCCGGTTAAGTGAAGGATCGTTCTTTTGAGCGTACACGCCCACAGCTTGTGAACTTTCGACCCCGTTGATGCCGGAGTTCAAGAAAGAGCTTTGGTAGTATTATTTTGTGCATAGGCTCTGCCTAGAATGAATTTTTGGTCGGCAGGCTTATCTCCCTCCACACTTTACCTGTTTCTCTGAGTCTGGTTTTTACCTGCTTTGTGTAGCCTGCTTTGGGGTTATCACTCCCCCTGAATTGTATCTCTGAGTCTGCGAAATTTGTAAGAGTCATCTTGTGGGCTTTGAATTGTTACACTACAATGCCATGGCGGAATTTTATGATGCTGAGGATGACTACTACTATGGGGATGAGGATAATGATTCTCTTGAATATAATTTAGTGGAGGAGCTGGATAAGGGTGTCCAGCACTCTGTTAATAAGGCGCTTGTTCGTGCCATAAACCCACTGAAGCGTCATTTGAACCAGTATGCGAAACAGCAGGGCTGGTTGCCTGCCTCGCACAAAACCTCCAAATCACCTCTCAATCCTCATAAGTCTGACTTCCAGAAGCTGGCAAAGACTTTGGCGACTGAGGCTTCGAAGTCCTCTGCACCTCAGTTCACTGATGATTCGGATAATGCTCACACTTCTTCTGGCCAGGATTTTCCCCCGCCCAAGAAGCGTATCCGCAAGGAACATTTTGTTGACGCTCCTGAGCGTCCCTCCCTGTTGAATTTTAAAACCTGCTGATATCGTCCACCCAAATTCGTCATCTTGGTTACCCTCTCCAGCTGTGGCGGCTTATATACAAGCGCACATTCGTCAACCATTTGATGCTTCTGTTCGGGCCAGGCTCCGTTCTGAATGCCCGAGACCAGATCTTGCTGATCATCTGGGAGACACTCCGGAGGTGGACCCCATGATGGTCACGTACTTAAAGAAATATGCTAAGGACCCTAAAAAGGGCCTGGACCATTCCTGGAGGTCTTGTCAGGACAAATTACTGGATATGCTTGGTCCTCTTACCAAGATTCTGGATCTTGGTTTTCAAGCGAAGGAAGCCTCGGCTCTTGTAGATCCTGATGAGCTCATTGAGTGGGCGCAGAGAGCCATCTGCCACTAGGAAACGTTAATTGCGCAGTTTCTGCGTAAAGGCGTCGGTCCATCTTATTGAAGTTGGATCCAAAATTAGCGGAACCTTCGACTTCAGAGTCAGGTCCAGAGGCACAAGGTCTGTTGTTTGGCCAACCCTTTTTAAAGGAGCTTACGAAGTCTGTCTCCACCTTCAGTGGAATCGACAAGGCACAGGCTTCATTACGCCGGGCAATGCGTCCGGTTTTTGCCAAGGCCGGACGACAATGTGGACGCTCGTTCGCCCGTGGGTCGCACTAACAGTCCCAGCGAGGAGCCTCACAGCAGCGTGGTGGAGGACATGACACCGGATACTCCACCAGAGCGAATTTCTACCCCTCCCGCAAAGGAAAGGGACAGTATGGCAAAGGCCGGTCAGGAGGACAGCAAGGCCATTACCAGGATTCCAGCCCTGCAGGTGAGCCTGATTCATGCTTGCAATGTGATGTTGGGGGGCAGGGTGCAATTTTTCCTCAAAAACTGGCGTATGATCTCCAGCGATGCATGGGTGCTAGACACTGTTCAAGGGTTCAAGATAGAATTCTATCATCCTCTGCATCAGACCCGTCCTCCCCCTCCTTTGCATTTTTCCCTTCACGATCAAGCTTGTCTTTCAGAGGAAATCGAAGCTCTACTTCAGAAAGGGGCGATTCTTCCCACCATCCGTCATCCGAAGGGCTTTGCCAGCTCAGTCTTTCTGGTCGAGAAGAAAGGAGGCGGGTCTCGCCTGGTTCTCAACCTGAAAGACTTCAACGGCGGGGTTGTGTACCGACACTTCAAGATGGAGGGCATCCATCTCTTGCGGATCTCCTTCGCGAAGGAGACTGGATGGTCCGTCTGGACCTGAAAGACGCATATCTGTCAATCCTGATCTACAAGCCTCATCGTCAGTTTCTCCAGTTTCAGTGGCAAGGAAGTTGGTACGAATATCAGGTTCTCCCGTTCGGCCTTTCATCGGCACCATGGTGCTTCACGAAACTACTGAGACCGGTTGTGGAACATCTGCGTTCTCGGCGGGTCAGATTGATTATTTATCTGGACGATATTCTCCTCATGGCGGATTGTCCTCTCTGGCTTCTGCAACATCTGGAGTGGTCCATCGGACTTTTGCAGTCTCTCGGTTTTCTGATCGACGTTCCGAAATCAGTTTTGACTCTGACTCAATCTATAGATTTTCTGGGCTTCCGGATAGACTTGGTTGCTTGCCACCTTCTTTTATCCGGCCAAAAGATTCGTTACATCAAGAGGGAATTGACATCTGTTATTTCCAGACAGACTGTGTCATTGAGATCATTGGCACGTGTAGTAGGTCTGTTAGCGTCTTCCATTCAGGCGATCTTTCCAGGTCCCCTGCATTACAGAGCGATGCAACGGTTGAAAATCCAGCATCTCCGGAAAGGCCTCAGATATTCGGACAAAGTTCCCCTTATGGAGGAGGTGAGGTGGGAGATGCAATGGTGGCTAGACCACATGGAGGCCTGGAATGGTCGAGCCCTTTTCGGTGCGTCGCCTGAACTAGTGATCGAATCCGATGCCAGTCGGTGGGGATGGGGAGCCCGTTGCGTGCCGGTTTCGACGGGGGGGTCGTTGGTCCCCCCAGGAGTTGTCTCTCCACATAAACTGTCTGGAACTACTAGCGGGTTCGTTTGCGATCAGGTGTTTCTCTCCCCTTCAAACAAGTTGCTGCATTCTTCTCCGGATGGACAACGTGTCCGCAGTCCGTTATGTCAACAAGCTGGGCGGGACTCGGTCCAAGGTGTTAGCGGAGATAGCCAAGGATTTTTGGCATTTCTGCCTGCAGCGGAGGATCACTGTTATTGCAGAGTATCTTCCGGGTCGCAACAATCAAGTTGCGGATTGGCACTCCAGACATCTTCGGGATTTCAGCGACTGGAGGCTTCACCCTCGAGTGTACCGTGCCATTCTCCGGCGGTGGGAACAGTGTCACATAGACCTGTTTGCTTCTCGTCTCAACGCGCAACTCTCACAGTTTTACAGTTGGAGACCGGATCCTCTAGCACTGGCCACGGATGCATTCCTTCAACAATGGCCATCGACTCTGTGCTATGCGTTTCCCCCATTCATGATGCTCCCCAGAGTTCTGGCTTACACCAAACGGTTTCGAGCAGATCTGATTCTGATTGCTCCTCTCTGGAGGGCTCAGGCTTGTTTCCCGGTTCTCCTAGAAATGTGCTGCGAGCCACCTCTCCTTCTTCCCCAGAAGTGGAATCTTTTGCTGGGTCCTCTCGGAGGTCCACATCCCCTCATTCTATCCGGCTCTCTTCAGCTGCTGGCGTGGCGGATCTCGGGGATCGCTGGACGATCCCGGGCATTTCTAGCGATGCTTCCAAATTCCTTAGTGAGGCATGGTCTCCCAATACTCACAAACGATATAAAGGTGCTTGGAAGCGGTGGTGTGATTGGTGTGCTCAACGAGAAGTTGATCCCGTTTCAGCAGGTATCTCTTTGATTCTTAACTTTTTGGCGTCCCTGGCATCTTCTGGTCTGGCTTTCAGCACAGTCAGTAGTTTCCGTTCTGCTATTTCGGCTGGCCACATTCAGATTGATGGCAAGCCTGCGGGTGAGCACCCCTTCATTTCCAAATTGCTTAAGGGTATTCGTCTTGCGAAGCCTCCCACTCCTAAATATGTCTCCTTATGGGATGTTTCCATTGTTCTGCGGTTCTTGGAAGCTTGGCCTTCCAATCTCTTGTTATCCCGTAAACAATTGTCTGCTAAACTGACAATGTTGTTGTGCCTTGTCTCCTGTAAGCGTGTGTCAGATGTCCGCGCATTAGATCTTGCAGGTCGCAGTTTCACCCCTGAGGGTGTTACGTTTCGTCTTTCTAGGCGGACTAAGTCTAATACTGCTTCCATTATGTATCCTTCTTTTCCCGATCATCCCAATCTTTGTGTTGTGCAATGCCTTAAGGATTATGAGGTGAGTACTGCATCTTTTCGCTCAGACATGCAGGGTCAATTGTTAATTGCCTTACAGAAGCCATTTTGCCCTGTCACTCCAGCTACTCTGGTGCGCTGGGTGCGTTGGCTTATGTCTGAGGCGGCCATTGATGTGTCTGTGTTTGGTGCCCATTCTGCACGAGGGGCAATGGCTTCTAAAGCCTTTTCCATGGGTGTCACGCTTTTTGACATTATGAAGGCCGCAGATTGGTCTTCTGATTCAGTTTTCAAAACATTTTATTACAAACCTATTGCTAGTGTTGCTTCTGTGGTGGTGGATCAGCTTTGAAAAAGCATATTCGGAGCCTCCTGTCCTGACATAGATTTCAAAATTTGCAAACATACGTGACAAGAATTTTCAATTCTATTAAGGACTAGGAAGCGAGGATTATCCCACCCATTGTACTTCATTTGCATTATTATGTACTATATTCTGTTTATCTGCTATTGCAAATCTCTTAATCCTTGTTCTTTCCCCCCCTGGATTGTATTTGACTCTCTTGCATTATTTGGATGTTACGGCTATATGTCTCTTTCAGGTTTAGATCAGAAGTGATGTTGACCACCTTCCTTCGGAGTTTCGTTCTTCTCCTAGTTCTCGGACCCAGTGCTCTTCGGCTGCCTGCTTCAAAATCCTTTGGATTTCAGCGGCGTGTTTGGAGTTCTTATTGTTGATTTACCTGGGATTGCATTTTGGACTGGAACTGTTTCACAAAGAAAGAGGAAGAAGGACTAATGTTGGGACCTTTTATACTATAGTCTCTATGGTCATTCCCTAGTGTTCATGGGAAATGTAGTTTAGGTTATTTTTTATTGGCTGTTGAGCATTTCATTAAAGAAATGAGAAAGCATAATCCTCGCCTCCTAGTCCTTAATAGAATTGAAAATTCTTGTAAGGTATGTTTGCAAATTTTGAAATATCTTCGGGTTGTAAGGTCGGGACAGCCTTGCGGCGGGACCAATTCCCTAAAAGAAACAATGATTGTTGTTTCAGTTCCAAATGCTGCATAGGGTTGGTGCTTAGATGATCTGTCTCTATCTCGCTGTTGTGATAAACACAGGGGTGCCATGATTCAATTGCGATGTATGCGCGGTTACCTTTAACTTGGAACTGGCTTCTCAAATCTATTTCGCATGTCTGGGCTTGATCGCGTTCAAGCTGTACTCCGTGTTCTTCTGCTTCAGATGTTTAAGCACTTCCGGATGTGTCTTCCTGCAGTGCAGATGGCTGGTTAGCCATCACGTGACTAAGTTGTCTTCTCGCCACGTGATTGGCTGGATAATCATAGCGGGTCTGTTTTGGATGGGTATTGTGGTTTCTAGCGTCTTTTCCAACATCAATGAAACTTTATTGGAAAGCTATACACCCAGTTTTATGATTCCCTTTCTTTTCAATGTGAAGGTAACCAAGGTTCATTCTGCTGCTTGTTGCAAAATGCACCGGAGGTCTCCTTGTTTGCAAAGCCAAACACTGCCACCTCCACCTTGAAAAACAGGGCACGGGGCAGCACCCCTGTCTGATGCCGCCTTCCTCCAGGAAGGCAGCTGCTACTTGCATTCCTTAATGCGCCCTTATCTGCCATGGGGTGGCGGAAGAGAGGAAAAAAGGGGAAAAAGAAGGAAGGAAGGTAATAAGGAAGTAGTAAAGCTAAAACATAGAAAAAAGTACAAAACTAATACAAAAACACACAAAAAAGAAAAAAACACACCTAGGCAGACTGAGGGTAAGATAATATATAAAAAAGATGGGAAATAAGTTTTAAAAGCCAATAATTACAGAGATTAAGAAATGATAAAAAGTAGTCCCCAGCACCACAAATAGAGTAAGAAACAAGATGGTTGCTCCCATGCACGACTGCGTGGTGACGTTTGTGCGATATTTTCACCCAAACACGCAATCCGCATTGACGTACGCTGATGCAAGAACCAAAAGCGCAGGTGATCTCCTTGGAAAACCAGGTAATTTTGTGATAGATAAGTGGGCACCTTTGTTTTTGATCCCAGGCTTGCAGACATCTAGGGGAACCAAAAAAAAATAGAAATTTCTGAAAACTAGACACCCCTGGGGGTCCAGGGAGGTGTGGCTTGCATTGATCCCCCAACATTTTCCTTCCCAGAATCTGGTGCAAACCTCAAATTTAGCGAAAAAGTCAAATTTTCCTCTAATATCTGTGTGGGAAAGTTGTAGGATCATTGCACGGTACATATTTCCTACCACTCAGCGTTCGCCTCAGTCTCCCAATAAAATGATACCTTACTTGTGTGGATGGGCCAAGTGCCTATGACCTGGAAGGGCCAAAACCAGTAGAGATTGAAGGGGGCCCAAAACAGGTCCTTAGGGTAGTTTGTTTATACGTTTTTAGGCTGATGCTACTTTGGGAACCCACACAAGTGAGGTATCATTTTTCTCAGGAGACCAAGGTGAACACTGGATGGTAGGAAATGTGTGCCTCTACGGTGATCCTACAACTTACCCACACAGAAATGTGCAGGAAATTGGAAAATGCTGGGGGATCCATGCAAGCCACACCACCAGCCAAGAGTCAGTACATACACACCACTGTCCATGCACACCACCAGCCAAGTGCCATCCAGGCACACCGCCAGCCAAGTGCCATCCACACACACCACCAGCTAAGTACCAGCCATGCACACCAACGGGCCAAGTGTCATCCATGCACATAGTCAGCCAAGCACTATTCAAGCACACCACCAGCTAAGCACCAACCACACACTCAACCAGCCAAGCTCCATCCCCGCACGCTGCCACCCAAGCGCCAGTCAATGTACACCTCCATCAAGTGCCACTCCATGCACACCACCAGCCAAGTACCAATTTACAAACCCCACTATCAATCATGAGTCAACACACACCATCAGCCAAGTGCAGTTCCACACACACACACTGCCAGCAAAATGCCAGCCAAAGGTTAGCACACACAGGCAGTCAGCCAAAATCCAGTTCACATATTCAAAAACTCTCCCTGGTTTCCAGTAGTTTTGTGCCCCCACTTCTGGGCAAATGACACTAAAAATATTTCTAAAACAGACAAAGTGTTTGCCTAAAAAAAAGGGGAGTGAACCTTGTCTATGGGACTTCTCCCTGACATGCCCATAAACATATCCCATGGTGCCTAGTGTGCGATATGCCCCCCAGGGGGGCAAATAAGTGGCTATCGCCCCGATCTCCTTTCGATGGAGGCAGGATTTTTTTTTGGGGGTGGGGCCTGCCCATTCTCTGCAGTCCCAACCCCTATGTATAATAAAAAACATAATCACTGGACCCCAGTGTGCTTTCTGCGCCCCTGGGGGACAGATAAGGCGCTATTGCCCCATCTGCCTCCCAGAGCTGCAGAAAGACTGTGGCAATTTCTTAGGGGGGTGGGGGCCAACAAACATAAAAGAATCCCTGGTGCCTAATGTCCTTTCTTTCCCCCCCGGGGGCAGATTGGGGGCTCTTGCTCTCATCTGCCTCCCAGGGGAGAAGAAAGACTGTGGAATTTTGAGATATAAATCCCTGGTGACTAGTGTGCTTTCTGCCCCCCTGGGCAGATTGTGGGCTATTGCCCCTATTGCCCCTATCTGCCCCCAGGGGGACAGAAAGACTGAATATGCCCCACAAGCATTGGGTGGAGTAAAGGCCCTTGACCAAGGGGCCGCTTCCCCCTCTCTGGTGTCGTGGGTGGATCCTTGCTTGGGGATCACCCTCCTGTGGTGATCCCCAAGCAGGATCCACTAGGAAGGGATAACATTAGGGGGAGATTCTCCCCTTTTCAACAATACCTTTCTAGTCTGCCTATATGCTCGGGTGGGGGCTGAGATAGCCCCTTGAGCACGTAGGCAGTGAAACTGAAATGAGCCTATCGGCTCATTTCAACTTCGGTTTCAGTGAAATGACGTCAGTGTAACATGCACGCTTATTGGCATTTCGCTGAAACAATCCAAAGAATCTTGGAGCTCCCAAGGCTGTATTGGATTGAAAGAAATCCATCTGGTGCCCGCACCAGAGGGATTTCAAGTGACATGTGGGCAGATGACATGGAAGGGGCTAAGAAAAAATATATTAATAAAGAAAATAAAGTGAACATTTGGATAGTGTAACTTTTTGCTGACAGGGTTCTGAATTTGCAGCTTTTATTTTCACCCACTCGAGAGAATTAATTGGTAGATGCTTGCATCAAGGATAGGTTTGCAAGGGCAATTTTGCCAGGGGTGTTGATTAATGGTCCAAGACCATCACTGTCATTTCGACACTTCTTTTACCAGCACTGATAGAAAGATGAAATGCTGTGTTTAATTTTCTTATTTGGACAACTGAGCTATGTAATATAGGAACTAGAACTCATTGTCTTTCAAATACAAGCTTTGAAACCATTGCAGACATTTAATAGGAATGCTTGACCATGTGAGATATATATACACGTGGATATATACAGGGGAGGGGAGGGGAGGATAGAGAGATGTAATGTAAAAGGATTTGTAGAGTGCGCAATAATCACCCATGATGGACTCTAGGTGCTGAGTAGGTGCGGAAGGTCAGGGGCATCCATCAAAGAGCCAGGTCTTCAGTTTTGTGTGGAATTTTGTGAGCATGGTGGTTGTTCTTATGTTCTGGGGAGGACAGGTATTTGCAACTATATAGGAAAATGAGCAGCTTTCTGACCTACTTCTGCGAATTCGGAGTGCATGTGAGAGCGATAGCAGGGTAGATTGGAGATTCAGGGTTAGCAGTTGGAAGTGCAGACAACGGTTGAGGTATGCATGTTCCTCTGGTGGAGCGCTTTGAAGGAGGGGTTGAGTATCTTGAACTGGAAGTGTTTTTGGATGGGAGCCAGTGGAGTTTCTGGAGGTGAGGCAGGATGTGGGTGAGTGGGATAAGTTGAGAACCATAATCAGAGAGATAAGGGGCTGGAGAAAGAGAGAGACAAAGGGGATGACAGTAACTGTGTTAAGTGGCCCTGTATTTAAACAAGCGAAACAAAGTGTCATTTTAATCCTCAAGGATGAAGGTTTCATGACGAGGCTGTTGATATCAAATTTGATATGACCGGAAATGAAAGAATTGTTCTTTCTGTGCTTGCTCTACTGCAGCATAAATATACATTTACAATACTTAGTAAAATAATGCGGAGTGCAAAGGAAATGTTGTTTCTAGCTCGAATGTATCAAAAAATGCAGTAAAAAAGTATGGTAATTAATTTTAAATGTTGTGCCTCATAAAACCGTGAACGCAGGCACATAATTTTGTCCTCCATTTATGTCTTATATTAGTTGACCTGGCAGTGGCAAAATGACTACATGGATAACAGCAGGGGCTGGCTCTATCACTATGAAGTTATCTTATCGAACCATGTAATATTTTCCACATATGACAGTTACTTTGAAGTTGTAGTTTGCCTTCCTTATAAAACCTGCTGCCGCAAATTCAGTAATTTGCAAAATGCTTTATTAACAAGAATGTGCCGAGCTTATGTTTAAAAATGAAATGTGTTAAATGCACAATTTGTAATCGCAACCATACTTAAGAACTTGATGCCTGTGACATACAAATAAAGCATGTATTCCAAACTTGACATAATCGAAGAGGCCATGAATGAATATGAAGACATATAAATATTGAAAGGCTTGTTTTTTACATTAAACATCCGTTGATGAAGATATTTTTCTTCTCTTTGCTGCAGATGGTGCTATTTCGGAAATTACTGTTTATTAGCTAATGAATAGACACTTGTTTATTTTAGACTACTGACAGTAAGTTTCTCATCGCAAGAGACCTAAACAACAGGGAGAATTATTCATCGGAAGTAGTTTTTGGAAAACAAGGAAGAATGTGCTGCAACATTGAAGGACACATGGTTAAAAGACGATCATACTCTGGAGAGAAGATGGGAAGTAAACCAGTTCCCAGGAGCGTGCTGACATTTTATTGGTCAACATGAAGAAGAAAGATTAATAATATACCTTGGAAAATGTGCATTTATATTAGTGTATGTGCTTAGCTTGTTAGAGCAGTAGGTGAGTGTCCCATATCATAGACTATCTGAGAGGAGACTCTATACTGAGTATTTCTTAGACATTTCTTCTTGAGAAGTCTTAGCTTATTTCTCGTCTGCTGTTATTTGAGCTGAGAATACTTTTCAGCTTATTATGCTAAAGATTCGTGCTTATTCTTGATTCTCTCACCAGAACTCTTCGTGACTATTAGAAATGACACCTTTTTTTCTTTTTTGTATTTAGGGCCTCATTTAGATGTTGGCGGATAGATTACTCCATCACAAAGGTGACAAATATCCCGCCCCCCAAAGTGTAAATCCAGTACGATATAGTGGGGTTTATATTTTATTGGTTGTGACAGGGCAACCCATCTGCCAGTATATAAACCAGGCCCCCCTTAATTTACATTTATTTGGAATAGATGGGTTTCTTTATGGAACACATTTGTTTCATTTTTATTTTATTGATTGCATTATTGATTAATATATTTATTTACCCTAATAACTAATATAAAATGATTGATTATAGTAAACATTTGATAATGATACTTTGAAAAAAATCACTTATTAAAAGACTGAATTACTAAATGTTAATTGATAAATAAACCCTGAAACTCGCCCTAAAAATGTTTATTGACTGAATTTGAAGAAATTATTTTTGATAACGCTTTATATTGACTTCAGCTCCTTACATCTTTGTCAACATCTAAGATCCATTGCGCTGTACGTGGGGTTTATGATTAATGAGTAAGTGATAGTGAAACCCCTGTGCTACAATACACCTTAATATATCTTTTTAAAAAAACATGAAATTCATTTAAATCTACAGTTGAAGTATAGTATTTGCATGTAAGCCAAGAAAACCATAGCTCAAATAGAAATACAAGAGCTTGTAATATATGGAGAGAGCCTCCAGTCCTGGTTTTTGAGAGAGCCTGCTGTCCGCGACGGAGCTGTAGACTGAGATGTTGCTGTTGCAGCTGCAGCTGAGAGGGGAGAGAGCCTGACACCCCTGCGCTCGCTATTACCGCTGGATCACCGGATCGCCAGCACTGCCGCTTCGGCTGCCTCTACAGACCCGGTTGCCAGACGGGGGTCTGCATGTTGTTGAATCGCTGCTGAATCGCCCAGGACCCGGGCAAGGTGGCGTGAGCACAGTGGGGAGTGGCGGATACGAGGGAGGAACGCGGTGGCGACGGCGGAGGTCCAAGCAGGTCCTTTGCACCCTTCACCCAGCCCCCAGTGACCAACAACCAGCGCCCTGCACCCTGCCCCGAGCGGAAAGTGGGAGCTGTGAGTGCCTCGGGCATACCGGCATCGTAAACATTGTAAATATTGCAAGCATCGCGGAAGAGACTCGGTCCTGCCGCAGGAGCTGGAGCGGTTCTGGGGTTTTCGAGATTTGCCGGGGTGCCGCGTTTGTCGCCGAATGTTGCAGAGGGCGTGGTGAGTACTGCCATGATGGTTGCTATGTCGTGGTAACCTATCCCCCCGAGTTGGACTGATTTCCTTCCTTCCTTTTTTTCTGCTGAGAGCTGTGAGCTGACTAAGCATAGATTGGGAGTTCTTAAACAACCTTCATACAGCCTTCTTAAGGTAAATACCTGTTCTAAACAAACATCACTAACTATATAGCATCTCTCGAAGAAGGCTTGCTGATGCAGGTGTGTGTTGGGGTTGAGCTTTAAGTCATTGATCTCACCCCCCTGTCTTCTTTTGCTGGACCTTCATTCTGGTGGCTGTCACAATAGTTTCTGGTTTGTCCCACCTCAAATTTACATCTAATACATGAGCGTGTACTGTAAATATAGGTAAACCATCAGTAAAGCAGCATTACCATCATCTAACCAAGATAAGATAATTGCTGCTAGATAATGCGCTCTGACAAAGAAAGAACAGTGGGCTCCCCTAAGAAACGTACCAGAAGAAATCAAGCATCCAATCTACAAAAAAGGCCTGTGTAAAAGCGCAAATAAAGGGTGCCACTCAGTCACTAATCTCACCTATAGCAAGGGTGTTTGAAAAATCGACTAAAATCCCACAGGAATTTGAATTCACGAAAGATCCAATAACTGCACTTATGACTATGCCTATGCAATCGGAGCAAGATTTTAAATCCTTACAGTCCCCACTTAAACCAATAAACGGAACAAATGCAATGCACAGAGTCTGGGATCTAAACATTGAAGTTGGAGTTAACTCACCTGCTAAGCTTTAGGATAATTCTGAGGGAACAGACCTAAATATTGATCTAGGAAATGACCATCTATTGAAAACTTAGAGTTCATTAATCAATCTAACATCATACAGGCAGCTTGTTATGAATCAGTTCGGATACCGCTGGAGGCCAATGCTTTCATAAAAAATAATCAAGCTCTTACTCCCATTGATTTGCTATTAGCACCTAAACCAGGTATTCAAAATATTTTAGAAGGAGCAAAGTTTGTACATGTATCAGGAAACCAACCTACAGACGTAAATGGTTGATTCATAATGCAAAAATATGATTCTCAAGAATCAATTGAGCAGGAAAATAATAGTCACTTACAGATCCTAGAGAGTTCTACCAATGAAATAGGAAGCAAGCAACAACAATAGTTTGTAAATGGTATTGCATTAACAAATGGGTCTGCAATCAAAAACAACCAATATTAATAAACGGATAATCAACCATAAATGAAAATGCTCCTTTCCAACAGAACGTTCTATCTCCAAAGCACGCATTGTCAATTACACACAAAGGTATTCCCGAATCCCGACACTATAATAAACGATGTAGATAACAACAGTACCTCAAATAATACTGAACTAAATCTTGACCTTAATTCAAAATAAACAGGGAAATGGATGCTGGAACAATATGGGACATACATTATCAAACCTCAGTATTAACTTTGGAAGCTTTAGCTTCCCAGTCTAAAAAATGGACATTCAAATTGACATTTTGGGCCTTATGGTCAACGCAGTCGCATGAATTGAGAACAAATTAGCCGACCTAAACAATTTAATAATAAAAGTACAAGAGGAAAAAGCTCCAACCTGCATTGAATGCTCCAATAATAAATAAATTAGTATTAATTCCAGATGTTGTAAACACAATATTGGAGGATGCCAAACATGCTATTCACAAACAGAATGCAGAAGATAGGAAGGGGATTGGAAACAAATTTAGGAAAAGCTCAATCTCGGAAAGCAAACAGGAGCAACTGACCGAACTGTCCATTAAAAATAGTGATAAGTCAAATCTGATTAATCAAGCAGAATCAATCGATGACTCAAGTAAAAACAAGGCAAATAGTCTCGCCCAGTATCCAAAACAAAGAAGATGAGGTCGCAGTGGCTTTTGAACTAACAAAAAGACAGAAAAAGAAACTAAGGAAAGCAAGACATAGGGTAAATAAGGAAAGTATTCTATCTATTGAAACAGATACAGCCAAAACCCATAAAGGAAGAGATAGAACTCCAGATCCCAAATATAGTAGAACCACAATTACTGCAACCCAAAAAACGAACAGAAAAAACCATCAAACGGATGAGATATTAGGTCGCCACAAACTAAAGTGGCAAAAAAACAATGTAGAAGAGAACACAATTACGAAAACCAAAAAAAGATGAGAAAATTTCATTAAACAGAGGAGACATTAGGATGTCACAAACTATAGTGACAAAAAACACTGTTGAACAGATTTCATATTATGACATTTTCGCCAAACCGTCCACTCACAGATTAAAACAAAGACTGAATGAAAGTAAAACAATTAGTATAACCGAAACCTCCGATCTAACCTCCGGATTATGTGAGGTCGAACATAAAACATTACAGGAGGCGCAAACAATAAATAAAATTAACCCAAATGGATGCATAATAGATGATCTCACTCTTTTTGGAATCCAAAACGACCAAACCCAGAGTCTGATTAATGAAAATAATGTTGAACCCACAAGAGATTTAGGAACCATATTGTCTAATGAGAAAGGAAGTACAAAGTCACATGAGTCAACATAACTAAAAATCCGGATCGACCGCAACGAAGCAAACCCATCCAGTCTATTGAGAACCTGTAAAAACATGATGTTCTCCCGGCACGGAATGAAATGGGAAGTAAAGGTCAAATGATAAATTGCTCCAAACGAGAAGAAACGATTGATGATCTGAATTATAACAAAATGCAAGAAAATTTAGTCATTGTAAAAAGAGGGAAAAGCAAGCAGATCACCTGCATGGAAAACAGAAGAACGAGGGAAAACATAGGGGTAACAACTCCAAATAAAAAAAGACCACATAAATAGTCCTCAAACCAGTATATGCATCTAGAGGTCCCCATGACATTTTAGATAGAGGAAACAGCCTCCGGTTAATGAAAAACTTACCAACTCTTGATAGTATATCATCAGAAGACATTGAAACAGTAGGCTTTCATCCAAATCCAGAAGGCACTCTGCCACTAACACTGATATCAGTACCCACATGCCCAATAGCGGACTCCATATTGAAGGAGCATGGATGTTTCTGTGATTGGGGTATATTAATAAGTCAACCCCCGCCAAAGGTGTATCCAACACCCCTTTTACATACTGTAAGTAATGCAAAAAAATCTCAGTCTGTTGAACTCAACACTGTTTTCTCCGTATTAAAAACCCCCCTGGGGAAAATAAACCATGAAGCCAAATCCTGTTCTATCCCAATAGAGAAATTAGACAGAAATGAGGTAAATGACCACTGGATTAAGGCATCTCTTCATTGCTCAACGGACCATTGACAAAACCTACCTCAAGACCAACTCCAAGAAAATCCTAGGGTATTGTCTAAATTGAAGCTATTCTCATGGAATATTAATGGTATCTCTGGTCAGTAGAAGGAAGCTAAAATCCAAAGTTTTTCAACTCAAACCCATATCATTTTATTGCAGGAAACATGGGCAATAGACCCATTTATGTTAAAACATCATACGGGATACTTTGAACCAGCCGTAAAATATCAGAAATTTGGACGGCCCTGTTGAGGTTTAGCAATTTTAGTATTAAATGAACTAGATGCGAAACATGAGCTAATTCATATGAACAATTCTTACCTTCTCGCATTAAAAATTCAATATAAACCCTGTAAAAATATATCTTACAACATTTTGACTCTAGTAAACGTCTATATACCGCCGAATAGGACCACAAAGAAAGTGCTGATTAATACCATGAATAACCTATTACTTGAGCAAATATTGGAAGAGCCACTGGCTGATTATATTGTTACAGGGGACTTCAACACCAATTTGTTAATGCCCTTGGTACGGATTGAATTTGTCCAATCACAAAAACAACAATGGGCAATCCCTGACCCAATAACGGAACTTATAAACGTCGGTCAACCTAATAAAATAGGGATAAAACTGGTGAACGACATGGAAGCGTTAGGTCTTAGAATATTGAACGACAGATTTTCAACAGACTCTCCTCCGGTTTGTTCATTTCATTCAAGAAATTGTTCTTCACAAATTGATTACACCTTGACGTCTCTATCTATATTCCACAAGGTGATATCTTATTCCTTGAATAAAGTGACGGAAAGTGACCACAGCCAGAAAATCATCAATATAAATATATTGTGTCCAAAATCTGAGACCTTACAGACAATCCCTGGAGAGATCTGTACTATTAATTACACAAAACTTATATGAAACCCCGAAAATAAGGATGAGATCATGGCAAGGGCAAAAAAGCTGGTGACAGAATCTATGGTCGAAAAAAGTATAAATCCCATTGAACAATGGGAAAATTTTACACACAAAATAGTCACTGATAATACTACAACAACAAGTGCTCATGGAAGGAAAGGTTCATATAGCGAAAAAGGGGAAGGCGCCGTAAACTACATCTTCCTTCCATATGCTGTAAGGAAACTCAGATGCCTACGAAACAGGCTGAGGAGACACCTAATGAGGTCTCCGCATAACAAAGATACAGCATCTTCACTGAAGAATATCAACCGTAAATTAAAGAAAGTGATATGGAATGAAAAAAATAAAGCCAGGCAAAGACCTATGGACAGAAATATTTCATGCAAGTACATTGGCAAATTCAAGGGAGTTCTGGAGAATAATTAATGGCTTCTCTAGACCAAAGAATCTTGGAATTGGAACAAGTCTATCTGAAGAAAAATGGGTGACATTTCTTAAAACTGATCTTAACCCAAATCAACTGACTCTGATGCAACCCAATGTCAACAGTTCTGTAACAAAGATCTGCAAAGAAGGAGATATGGAGATAATTATAACAAACAGTCAAGTGGCAAGCTTGATAAAAAAACAAAAGGATGGTGCCCCTGGCCCGAATGGCATTCCTTTTGCACTCTTTAAAGAAGCGCCCACTTTTGGTCAGTTCACCTTACAGTTGTTTTTAATGATGTGGTTGAGAGAGGAGAAATCCCGAACTCATGGAAAGGATCGCTTATAATACCCATATTTAAGAAAGGCAACAGGCAACAGCCAGAAAATTACTGTTTAATAACTTTACAGGATACAGATGCAAAGCTGTTCGCCGGTATTCTCCTGATGAACTTAACAGACTGGGCAAAAGAAGAGCAGGTAATACCCCCAAACCAAACAGGCTTTGTCAAAGGCCTTGGTAGGACAACAAATCTTTTAATCTTAACAATACTAATAGAAAAAGCAATACTAGCTAAATTCCCTTTACATTTGTGTTTCGTAGATTTTAAATCTAATCTTTGAAAGTGTCGATCGAGAGCTTCTATGGGTCAAGCTTGCAAAACAAGGAATTCAAGTAAAGCTGTTAAAGATGATTAAGCTCTTGCACTCTGAAACTTGGGTTAGGGTCAGGACGGGTAACGGCTCAACGTTAGCCAAAATAATTCCAACATCGAGTGGGCTCTAACAGGGTTGTGTGTCAGCTCCCTTACTCTTTAATTTATTTTTAGCTGATCTTACTTCCGAACTAAAGGCCATTAACGCCCACCCACCAAGATTAGCTCAAACTCAGATATCCAGCTTACTATATGCGGACAATGTTACACTTATGAGTTATACAAAGGTGATTGATGGCATCTCTAAGTACTCAGAGGAAAATGGTACGCATATAAACGATGCCAAGACCAAAGTGATGGTAATTATAAAAAACGTACGACTAAAGCACGCACATACATGGTTCCTGCAAGGAAAAAAACTGGAACAAGTAAATGACTTTAAGTACTTGGGAGTAACTTGCAGTGATAATAGCAAGTTTGTGACTCACAAACGCGATTTTACAAGGAAAGCAAACTCCCTTACTGGTGCATTTAGAGCAATCCAGAAATTCATTGGATTATCGTCACTTATTAAAATCAATTGCAGCAAAATTACTGCCTACTCTGACATATGGCAGTGAGGTGCTCAACGGGAAAGATGCAGAGATTATCAACACCTCAGTTGCAAAAACCTATAGACTTTTATTTTCTCTCCCAAAGAATGCCTCACAAGCCCAAGTGAGATTGGAATTCGGGCTAAACGACCAATCTTTGCAAGAAAAGGAAACATAATGAAAGTGTGGAACAGAATAAAAAACAATTACGACAATGAAATGTCTCGTCTACTTTGGGAAGAAATAAGTAATAACTGCTCCCTAACTACCGCCTCCTATTTAAATCTAGCAATTAATGAGTATGGTATAGCTCCTATCTGGAACTCCACGGTTATGCAGGAGAGTTTCAAAAAGACAGTAAATATAATTACTCACTATCTTTCCTTGATAAAGGACAAAAGATAACTTCGTTAAAAGACAGCATACGTGGCCAATTATAAATGGTTCTAAGAAAAAGAAGATACAAACCTATCTGGAAACATCTTGGTCGAAAAAACAAAAACAAATTTTTATGAATGCTAGGTTTGGTATCTTTCCAGGCTTATGCCATTTGGCACCATGGAAAAGAACTGAAGATATCTGTTTGTGTAGGCTATGTAAATGTGGTCAAGAAAACATCTTACACTCAGGGGCCGATTATGATCGCAGACGGACGCACGGACTGAGGAGGAGGGGACGTCCGCATGGGCTGCGGAGTCCCCTCCTGTGCGATTAGGATGTGACCGCCACCCTGGCGGTCACATCCTCTATTTTTAACATTGCGGCGGGTGCGGCTTCAAGCTGCACCCGCGGCAATGTTAAAAATGCAGTCATTGCATTTGCATGCAGAAAGAGGCAGGCACCGTGCGGTGCCTGCCGCTTTCTCCATACAAATGCAGGGGGGTACCATAGGTACCCCCCATGTGCACCCCCCACCCTCCCTTCACCTAGGGGGCCCGCAATGGGCCCCTGCAGTGAAGTTACACATGCTTATCCACGACGGAAAAGCCGCCGCGGAAAAGCATGTTTTACATCCCATCCTAATCTGCCTGACGGTGTCTGAGAGACACCGTCACCAGATTAGAGCTTTTCCGCCGCGGTTGTAAGCCAGCCGCGGCGGAAAAGCTGCAGACGGAAACCAGGACCCACCAGCCATCCTAATGTGGCGGTGGGTCTTTGGTCAGTCCGCTGCGGTTTTTCCGCATCCTCTGGGCTGGCGGTGGCTTCCGCCGGCCCCGAGGATGTGAAAAAAACGCAATCCTAATGATCCCCTTAATGTGCCTTTGTCCAAACCTGGAAGCGGAAAGAAAAAGTATACTTAAGAAACTGTTTAATGAACGAGGTGTAAGGACTTGTAGGCAGGCACTAATGGCAACCTTAGATCCAGAAGACCTATCAATTAATTCAGCTTTCGTGAGATTTCTCATATTGGTTCAAAAAAAGTTGGAAGCCACTCTTTGAATAGACTATAATCAGTGTCAAGATGATTCAAACAAATAATAATTTTAAAGAACAGAATATTTTATTGTCTTACGAGTAGTGTTTGAATATATGCATTGTTTCGCATTTTATATTTGTATAAGTTTTAGCTGTTTTGTAAGATTTTAATTATTCAAACAAATAAAAACAAATCGAAATTGAATACAAATGCAGTGCCCATAACCTCAACCTGGATGTAACAGGCAGCTTTCTAACTTACAGAGATAAAATCACCAGTAATATGCCATTAACATATCAAATGACACATTGTGAATTTAGGATGATCACTTTGCCTGTGTTCAATTTATATAAGTCGTACACTGTACTATTGTTTATTATGAGTTTAAAAATGCTGCATTTATATGCAAGTTTTTATTTTAAAGGCTCATGTGACTTTTTGCTATTGTGGGACTTTTGCATTGTGGAGCTAACCATAGCTGGGGAATTTCATTTTTTTTTAAGTTGTCCCCATATCTGTACATGAATCACATTTTATAGTTTTTTTTTTTAAAACATACATCAAGGTGTTCTAAACAAAGCACAAGAAAGTACTTCTTCCTGAGTGGCCACTTCTAATGTCTGTGGACTGATGCTGCTGTGCACTGGGATACTGCTAAACAGACCCCTTTGAACAAGTTCTAACCCCATAACCATTGTTAAAGTCGAATTGGCAACTTCACATTTCATGTAAGTACATAGTTTATGGTGTCCTACTATACACCCATGGTATGGAAAGTCAAATGTAACCAATGTTCTACAGCATAACATTGCCATGCACTAGTGTGACATAATAAACATGATTCAAGGCCTACCTGTGTTGCTTGTGAACTGCAGTTTTAAAACTGCAACCTATATTAATACGTCTCTGCTATGTAGGCCTTGTAGCCTACAAGACAGGTTTCATAGCATTTAAATATAGGACATGCAGGAATTAAAGTTAACATGCCTTTACACTGACAATCCCCAAAAGCTACTTCAGTGTAGGATGGCTAGATAGTGCATAAGTAAGAAATATTTCATAATAGTTCTGCTTTGTTAGGCTAGAGACCAGCTATAAATATACTTTATGGACTACATTGACATTTCTTAAAGTCCAACTAAACTGTGAAGTTTGATTTCTAATACACATTAAGAAAAAGGAACTTTTAGAAAGTTGATTTTTCCCAGCCTGAAGCCACTGGAGGTTAATTTACGTTAACCTCCATTGTCACAGTGCAGGTTAATGACCATGAATAGTTGTGAAACTCTCTCAGAGAAGAGAAAATAGACTGGGTATGGGGAGGTGTTTCTTCATACTGCAGAAAAACCCATTTGAACAATGCCCAGGAACTTTATTCACTTCAAAAGGGCCTCTACGGTCACACTCAAATTCAGCACACCTATACAGACTTTCTGTTTTTTCCTATTAATCAGGCAGGCACCATACCCAGAGGTTGGGAAAATGGGAAGCTTACCCTAGAACTTGTTTAGAGTGAGCAAGTAGAAGGGAACTGTTATTACCCTGGTCACACCTCTCAGTGGGCACACAGGTTCTTCACAAGGGACGAATGGCTCTTTTACCTTGAATTTACTGAGTGAGGGGTACTGTGGGATGATCGTGATTAGGATACACAGGAACTGCTGCAAAAGTAAGTGAGCTTATCCTTGGGAACTTTTACCCCAGTGGTTAGCGGGTCAGGATCCACACCCTCCCACAAGCTACTGCCAGTCATAAATGGGATACCCCAATACCACTTCTTCAGGACACTACTTGAGACATTTTGAAGAATTGAAGAAGAACTGTACCTGCAATTTGAGACCTGTGAGGAGACCTGAAGTCATGAAGCTGCTCCCACTTGTCACCAAGTCAAAAAGGTAGACTCCAAGGGTCAGGTGGCTGACCTCCATGGAAGCTACAGGGCCACAGCCAGCAGCAAGATGCATTTTTGTGAACAGCCAAACTGACCAGAACCAACTTGATCTGTCCTGGCCCTGCTGGGGGAGACATTGTTTACTACGAATGCGCTACAACGCATTCCATTACAAAACGGTTGTTAGAATGACAGCGTTGTGTCAACGCAAACCATTGCATCACAAGTTGTTTCCATGACTTGCTGTAGGGGGCACTCTTGTGTTGGATTTACAATCCAACACCTTCCCTGCTATTGCAAAAACTGGAGTAGGAATGGTAAATAATACTATGCCTAAGTCCAACACGCCCCTACAGCAAGTCATTGTAACAGCTTGTGATGTAATGGTTCGCGATGAAACAACACGGTTGTTGTAATGACCGCATTGTAATGGAATGCATGAAAAACAAATTCTTAGTAAAGAGACATATTTCCTGCTGGCAGTCTTTATAGGAGCGAGTCTCAACCCCAAAGTGATGTTCTTGAAGTCCTGGGATCCATGGCTATGTCTAACTGGGCTGCCTCTAATAGCCATAAAAACACAAATTTCAAACATTTTTGGACTTCAAGACCTCTTGAGGACTGGGACAAATCTGTAAAAGTTGCTATGTAGTTGGTCTGAGGAAACAGGGTTCCCCTGTTCTGCGCTTCTGTGGAGCAGCAAATTCAATTAAGCAGGACCTTACCAAGAAGAAATCAGCCTTGTAGAGCCCATTTCAGATACAGCCCTCAGTCTTGTCCGGGTGAATGAGAAAAATAAACTAAGAGCCTGATTTAATTTTGCACAGAGAGGGAGGAAGCTATGTTGCAATGGGAGCAGATTTCCCTCTCGGCCAAGATTATGGTCAGCCCACCCAATTTAAATGCAGGAAGGCCATAGTTTGACAATGGTGGTGACTACTCTAAATCTTCCATGGACTTACACCTCCAATGGCCTGATGGAGTAAGTATCGCCGGAGATTTGACTGCATGTCCAACCACCTAATGTAAATGGGTGGGCAGATAGCTGTTTTTCAATGCTAGTCACCAACAGGGAAAACCTGATGATGAAGGGCATTACAATGTGGTCAATGCCCCCTTTTCAATTTCCCCCTCCCACAGGTGAAAACTTCAACAGTGAGAGGGGCCAGGTTATTTTATTTTCAAAAACAATATCCTATCCCTCTTCAGGATTTTCTTTTGGAAAACAAATGAAAACTTTGTAATTTTGCAGGATGGCTCCATCAAGCTGACAGAGAGATACCACAAAATTATAATGCATTGACAGGAACCACCATGACATAGTTTACTTTCAATTCTAGAAATTTCAGGTGAGCTCCCTCAATGTGAACATAAAATGGTCCTATTTTCCCACTAAAAGCAAAGGCTTCACCTGTACCTCATCAAACGCCAATCTGATTTCATGGAGCCATCCTCAGATACAGTCTATGCCATGACTAAGCAAGAAAGCTATGCGGAGCCGCAAGCAGCAGAGTTTCTTTAGATAAATGCCTTTCACTGTGATTTTAGGGCCAGGTGCTTGTTTGCATTTTGCAATCATCACGAAGGGCACCATGCTCAGCGCAAGTGGGCGCTGCTTTCTTTCTGCCCCTCAAGTTGGTTTTTACTCGAGCAGCTGCTTTCTCAATGTGAATGGACAGTTTCTAAACATGAGCAGTCATAGGCATACACGACCACTTGCAATGAGAAATCTGACCACCTGTGATGCAAAATCTTGCTGGGAGGTTGATTCCACTCTTGTGCTCCCCACTTGAGGTTGACAATCACAAATTAGGAAATATCACATCGGGAGATGGATTTTAATCATTTGCTAACTTGACGTTGATGAATGCGAGTGAGAAATAAAACTGTGATCCGCTACACAGAGTGGAGTATTTGAGAACTCTGCGAGCTCTGCGCAACGTGGAGTGCGGAAAACTCCCCAAACTGTGAGTGGAGCTGAGTTCATCACCCAGACTTTGCCTTGACCCATTGAAGGATTGAATTGGGTCAAATTTGGCTGGTGTACCCATCATGCACTCCATCAAGAACCCTCTAAAATAAAGCCTAGGACCCATTCTACAGTGATCATTCACTACCATTGGTGCTTTGTGCTTTTTTGTGCTATTTTACTTAAAACCTAGAATTATTATCTCCGATCCCCCTTATTGGACTGGGTTGTGTTGATGTCATTTTGGTAATTAACATTTACTCTATTCTTCAAAATTGAAGAGGAAATTTTATTCTGTTGTGTTGGATTTTTTAATTGGTTTGCTACTTCTAAAGGCTTTAAACATTTTCTTAAGTTAAGCGTATCTGCTTTGTGGCATAGCTACCATGGGTAGAGTATATTGCAAACAACAGGGTTGAACCCAAATAGTCAAAGAGACCTGGGCATTCAATTGTTATAGACAGAGGGGTCGCCAACAGGTGTGGAGTAGATGAAGAGCATGAAAATTCAAGAAATTTTTGGAAAAATCAAAAAAAGAATCAAAACTGTTCTAGAAATGCAGTGTTTTATTCACCATGCATTCATGTCATCATAGTTAAGTTGCTTTTTAAAAACATCAAAATATACAGGTGATTATCATTTGTTCGTGTGCCCAAAGAAGGAAAGAGAAGGAAGGGGGGAACGAAGTAAAGTTAACAAAAAGATTGTGACTCACTTTACATTCAATCACGACATAGAACATACATTGAAATTCATGTATAAATTCTAAATGATCCCCATTATTCGGGGTCACATACAGTGTACAAAAGTTTTTGGAATTTTATCGTATAGTCAAACTCCTATGAAGCCGTCTAAATCACGCTGGTGGTAGGAGTTGAAAAGGGTAGATAGCAGTCTACGTTTCGACCCAAGGTGTTGTAGGATAGTTGATCCTTACAGTGCGGGTCTTCTTCAGGACATATGGGGGTGGGGGGTGGGCAAACCTCCTAGGGTTGAAGAAAAATTAAAAGTCAAAACTACTTATTCATCGAGGGCTGCGAGTCCCTATCAAAACCGTAGCGGAAAGTGCCGCCCGGGAACAACGTTAAAAACACTGAGGGCTAACCATGACAACATGGTATCTGCAAAGGTGCAACATATTTACCTGCTGTAAATTACAGGTCGGAGGGTGACAGGAGTGATCAAAAATGACTGCGGATTATAATCTGAGGAGATCAAAAGATCGTGAAGGAAAGGTCAGAATCGTTATGTGGAAACTATTCAATGGCTACCAGAGGGTCGGAAAAGGAAACGGATTTTACCTTATTTCCAAAAAACGGCTGGGCTAGTTCAACAGTCCGTATCTAAGAAAGGGAATGAAGGACCAATGAGTTGTCCGTCCCGTATTCATTAATGGACAAGTGAAAATTGGATAAAGAGTTCGCAGACAAGCTTACCCGTAGGCACAAGTCTTGCCGTGTCGACAGGGAAGTCTCGAGGTCGATGGCGTCTCCCGTAACCAGGAAGTAAGACGGGAGGGGGCGTGGTAATCCTTAAGTATGCTACTAATGGAGATGGAAAAAAGACTACACAGCGGTTGCCAGGTTACCATCCTGGTGTACGGAGTCATCGAGTTGTTGTGTTTATGCATGTCAGCAAAAGGCCACCCTATATCCTGGTGCTTGGCCGCATGAACCTACCGACATGGTGGTTAAATGCATCCAAACGGGAATGAAGTGAAAAAGATTCTATGGAATGATTTTGGGACGGAGTGGGACCTTTCCGGGTAATACATTGCATTTAGACAAAGATAATTTCTTGCATGAACCAGCCGGACATGGCGGTTTAGATGCGTAACCCATTCCGAATATGAAACAGTCAAAGATATATCTCTAGATCGCCTATCTGCATTAGTCTACCAACAATGTGATTGAAAATGCACGTTATACTGTAATCCAAATGTTAAAGTCAAAAATAGAATAGACATAAAAAGTTTCACGTGTCCGCATGAACCTGCCAACAGGGCGGTTGAATGCATGACAGCTACACAGAATATAGTCAAGGCTCGAAGACAGATTTCTGATGATAGATTGAAAGTTAAAGATTAGCCAGTTGAGCAAAGGTGTTTTCAGATTCATTTAACCCATTTTTTACAGAGTCGAAAAAATTGATCCATTTCAGTTCCCTGACATTCAGAACAGGGGCTATATTACCACCCCTTGGGCCGAGTTTCACCTGCTCTAGTATGACCCACCTCAGGCTTTCCGGTAAGTGGTTTTCTTTGATACAATGTTCTACCATGGGAGCTCCTTGTACCTTACACTTGACCCTGCTGCAGTGTTGGAGAAACCTCACTTTGGCACGTTGCTGTGTCTGTCCAACATAGGGTAAATCACATGGACATATAATGCAGTATACCACGTTGGTGGTGTTGCAGTTAGTGTGTGACTTGAGTGTTACTCGTAGCTGTTTGTGAATAAATTCCTTAGTCTGTATGGTCGCAGGGCATGCCTTGCAGCATCCACATCTAAAGTGACCAACAATGGGTGGGAGATTCCACATTGAGATGATAGTGGGTTCATTCACGGTATCAAGGAGTGAGCAGACTACATGGTCACAAATGTTTTTAGCCTTTTTGAAGGAGTGTAGTGGTAGGTCTTTGCTATCAAGGTCCTCTGAAATTAGATTCCAATGTTTATTGATGGATTTCTTTATTGAGTTTCTCTGAGTCGAGAAAGTTGTTACACAGATCAGGCACTTTTCAATATTTCGTTTTTGCTCATTAGGCTGTAGCAAGACTTCCCGGGGATTGAACTATGCTCTCTTCCTGGCTTTTCTGATCAGGCGCTTCGGATAGCCACGTTCTATCAGTCGTGCCATAAGGTTTTCAGATTGTTCCATGTAGTCCTCTTTCTTGCTGCAATTGCGATGGATTCGCAGGAATTGCCCAAAAGGCAGATTATCCCTCAGACCTCGTGGATGATGGCTGGAGTATTGGAGTAATGAATTTCTCTCTGTCGGCTTCCTGAACAGGGTTGTATGTAATACATCCTCCTCGGCGATGATGGAGATATCCAAAAAATTGATAGTTTTTTTATCAAATTGAATGGTAAATTGGATATCTTATGACCTCCTATTGAGCCAGATGAAGAAATCATTAATTTCCGTCTCTGTTCCCGTCCAGATTAAGAGAATATCATCTATATATCTCATCCACATACGTATGTTGGGTCTACCATGGGTAGAGCTCAGATTTAAATTGATGAATCTTTTAACTGGACCTAAGAAGATAGTGACCTTAATACTTTTGGCGGAAAATTAACCTTCTCACACAAACGTGAACATAACTTTCCTTTAATTGATTTTGAAGTTTTTTTTTTCACGAGGCAACTACATCCGTCTTCAAGTGCTCTAAGACAGCAAAGTGCAACAACAAACCTTTCAGGTGTAGACAACACCTGAGGGGTGGCAACCCCATCCTGCAAATGGTCTTTCAGCTGTGTACAATGGGAGATGGCCACAGGTGCTGTCTATTGGCCAGGAACTGACGCCATCTGACCTCGAGTCACTAAACATCTTTGCTTATGGGCACATCCTGTGCACAGTAATGGTTGGCTTCTGGGCTTGACCTCCAGCCATGGGTGGCCAACCCTGCTGTCCCAGTGCACAGCAGAGATTGGCTGTAGGGTATGTTCTGCAATATAATGCTGTGGGACTGGCCACAGGGGCATGGGCTATCCTACCGTGTGTGGCCTACTCAAGCTGTGCAAATTCTTGGGCCATGTTCAGCAGATTTTGGCTGCAGAGTATGACCAGTGCTCCATCAGCAGATGAGGTGGACTACAGAGTGGCATTTTACTCCTTGAGTAGCCAACCTCCACTACACACAAGCTGTGCACATAGTGGGTTGACCAGAGGACCATTGCAACAACAGATGTAGATACCTAGGATCTATGAGTTTTCATATATTCTACACTGACTATATTTGGCTGATATTGTTTATCCATCATAACCAGAATGAAGCATCCAGAACATAAAAGGTGGTTTGATGATACATGTTTGGCTGCTCACAAGGAGCTAATGCAGGCCCTTAAGTAAAAACGGAGGAACACAATATTAATCAAGAGCAGGAGGAAGGTCTTTAAACTTGCAGACCATGAGAGGAAAAAACAGTTAAGGGAGCAAGCCTGGGAGGAGCTAAGCCTAGCCAGCGTGCTGATTAATATTTCTAAATTTTGGTCTGTTGTAAATACTCCACTTTTTTCTGACATACCAAACTCCAGCAGAGACTGCATAGTCCCTGCAGAGAAATGGGTTCAGCATTTTGGTAACATCTACAGTGATGCTAACTTATCCGAATCCGTGGGACAAACAGTTCCCGGATTAGCAAGTTGCTCCCTCCATTTTATTATTGATGAGGTTTACAAAGCCATTACTTTAACCTAAGATGGAAAGGCTCACTCCTGGACTCTGCGGCAAAAATCATGGGGAAAGGAGGCCTGGATCGCCTAACAGCTTGGCTTGATCACACCAACATAATCTTCAATATGGATTCAAGCATCCGAAAGGGACACTGGATCAATGCCTCCACCTCCATTTGGTGATCAGAAAATACACTGTTGCTAAGGAGGCGGGGGTTACACTTGGCCTATATGGACGTAACCTCCACTTTTGACCGTGTTAATAGCTCCAAGCTGTGGTTGATCCTGTGTGATATGGGGCTAGATGCTGAACTGATCTCTTTCCTCCACACTGGCCATGTAAATACAATGGCAGCAGTATGTTTTAATGAAGACGGGTGACTGACAGATTCCTAAGTTGTGGGAAGGGGGTTCCAGCAGGGGTGCACTTTTGCTCCCCTACTTTTTATGCTATGTATCAAAAAACTGGGGAATTATTTATTATCTTGTTGCAAAGATATACCCAGGGATAGCACCAAGATTATCACTGAACATCAAGGGGGTTGCAACAACTTTTACATTGTTTTATAGATTTTATGGATTCTTTAGATCTAATTACAATATGCCATGACCATTGGTTCACGAAAGGTGGGCAAGTCCAAATGTTATTGTAACAGGGTTGAACGAACTAAAGTGTCCACGTTCCCATACCTAGTGGTACTTTTTGATGACCAAGGCACCTGGTGCAAGCAACGTAAACTGAAAAAGAATGTTATTGCAGTTATCGCAGGAATTTAACACCTGTTTAGAAGTTGACTTAACCATCTTTAGAATTGGAGGTGGATTGTGTGCTTAAGTTCACATTTGCCTATTATCAAGCTTTTTATTAGAGGTTAGTAATTATCGCTTGTTTTCTCAAGCGATTGCTGCTTATCGCCGTCTATCGCTGGATTTGACTTTGCCTCTGATCAAAGCGCTGCTAATACGCCGCTAACACAGTGATGTTAACCAGTGATAGACAACAATAAAAGAAAACGCGTTAAGCACGATTTGCTATAACTATCGCATTCAGTTGATAATAAGCCCTTTGACCTCCTCTGATTGTTGAGGCACGTGAAATGAGCTAGGCACTTGGCAGTGCCGATTGAGACTTCTGCAAGGCCGCTGGATGTCTGAATGTTACAATGAGTTTATTACCATAATTTGGAGCAGCACGTCTGGAGGTACGATGTGAACCAGCAACGATAATGGCGCTGAGATTCTGCAGAAACTAGGTAAATGTTGAATCAATGTGTGCGGCTGAGACAATGCTGGTCGAGGACGGCTGGGACCATTTTGGTAGCAAATTCGTAGTTAGTTCTGATTCCTTCATGCCTATCACCTGGGAGGAACTACTACAACAGCTGAAATAGGGAAGGGATTATTATTCTTAGTGGCCTGGTGTTCTGTGGCCATGATGAATTGGGGAATGAAATAGTCCAGCACCAAATTTTGAAATTATTGAGATCTGCTTATTACTGGTCTCTTAGAAGAATACTTTCGGGTGAGAAATCACTCACTGGAGTTGTATTAATGGTTTCTATCATATTCCATGCTACGTTGTTTAAAGTACCATGCCAGTATATGCCTAATGTTAGACCTGGCACCATTGGCGTGAGTCTCCCTTCCATTTTTGCTGTTGCCTCATGTATTTTTGCTATTGTTAAATGATTTGGGCACTCTGCCACTGCTGTCCAGTGCCACAGTGCAAGTGCTCCCTATTGTAAATTGATATATTGATCAGTGGTTCCATGTTTGACTATTTGGTTTACTTGTCAGAACCTAGTCTAGTGCACTGAGTGTGACCAGGGTGTGTAAATCCAAATGCTGCTGGTGGGCTTGCAGCACTGGTTGTGCCACCCACAGAAGCACCCTTGTAAAATGTGTCTACGGTCTGCCATTGCAGAGCTTGCGTGCAGTCTGGTACTGTCTTGCTGACTGTGCAAGTGCACCCACTTGCCAGTCCCTAAACCTTTCCTTTTCTTCATATCAGTCACCCTAATGGTAGACCCAAGGGCAGGGTGCCTTGTAAGTATAAGGCAGGACAAGCCCTAGTGGATGTTGCATGTCCTAATAGTGAATTACAACCATTGTCATTTTTCACTGTTGCAAGGCTACCTGTTCTTCATAGGCTAGAATGGGCTGTTACATTATTACATGTTTATAATCCTAACTGTCTCAGAGAACATGGTTGAAATTTGAGTTTAGTATTAGGGGTGGGCGGAATTTGCGAAATTCACTTTTGCAAACTATTGCGAACATGTACAAAATCTCCACAAACACGTGGAAATACCGCGAAGACGCAGACGTTTTTTTCCCGCCTGTTTGTGATATTTTCTGTGTGATCGCGCTGAAAATGTCTTGCCAACTTACCCATGCGGTCGCTCATGGGTGCGACCATCTTGTTTTTACTTGTCCCGCCCGCTTGCGATGCTTACTTCCTGTCCTGGGTCACACAATACATGCTCACGCCCGTTCGCGGTGATTATTTCCTGTTCGGGAACAATATTACGTGTTCGCTACTCTTTTTGCGTGCTCGGGGAGAAAATATCACGCAAACTTGTTCACGCGGTCGCAGTGGGCACGGCCATCTTGTTTTTCACTATAGTGCATGGTTCTGGGGCCTGCTTTTCAATCCTCTCTCTATCTTTTGAATCCTTTGTTTCTAGCCACTTTTTTTAATCTATTTTATTTATTATCTCTCTGACTATTTTCCTGCTTCTATATTTTTAGTTTTGGTCTACTTTTTGTGTGTTTTTTGTAACTACTTTTTCACTCTTTTTCAATTACCTGCTTTTTCCATTTCTTTTCTTAGTTTTTTAATTTTTACCTTTTCTTTTCCACCCCGCCTACCCCAGAACCATGTCAAAGGGCCACAGGGCTCATCGCAGCCAGAGCCGCGACCGCCTTCCTTGAGGAAGGCGGCGCCCACAAGGGGTGCAGGCACGGGCAATATTTGGGGAAGTGGAGTTGGCTGCACTAGTTTTCTTTGTGCAGTGCCCCCTCCCCTTAACTCTTGCAGCTGGTGGCAGGCTTGGGTCCGGGTACGGGCTCCGAGAGTATCAGCAGCAATGGGGGAAGGTGCGCCGGGCAGTGTTCCGCTGTTTTGGGGTCCGGCGAACCCAGAACCAACTGATGCACCGGTGATCCGATATCCTGGACCGGGAGCAGGACCTGCTGGACCTGCTAGGAGTGGAAGTCACGGGTCTTGGTGATTAACTTAATATTTCTATGTTGTGTCTGTTCTTCTGCTCTGTGTTATATATTGCAAATATCTTTTTTTTCCAACCAGCTAGAATGCTGCTGCTTACATTACAGGTAAATTACGTTTAAAAGTCTTCTCTGATTGTTATGATGACACAGGTGCTCTTCTGCGCTACTAATCTTACTTGTTTGCAACTCTGCATTTGCACTTGCTTAGCGTGATTATGTAAATGTTTATTTTAGAGAAATTAAGTTACGTAATGCTATAGTGACCCTAGTCCTTATTTTGTTCTGTCACTAAGAGATAGGGGCGGATTGATACTTTGGTTTAGTTACTTTGTATGAGTTTGTAAGTTGTTTGTGGTATGCGTGATGCGCCCTCTGATACGTTACGTGCTGCTATTACACCAGTCTTTAGTAGAACCATTTCTAGTTTGTGCAATGAGTGGTAAAAGGCTTAGCACTGGCAGAAGATCATTCAGCAACAATCAATCAACCAAAAATTTGGTGTATACAAAAATGTATTCATGTGTCCTCCATTTGACCACATGCATTGTTGAGGACTAAAAGAAGTGGAAATGCATACTTACAGGCACATGCATCAAGCGATTTGGGACTCGCAAACGGTGCGAATCGCAAAATTCGGCCGTTTGCGATTCCCAAATCACTATTTGGGATGCATCAACCTAAAAGTGAAAAAATCGCTATTTTAGCGATTTTTTCAAGTGCGATTGCTTTTAAGGAATCGCAATTTTGCGATTCCTTAAAAGCAATGCATGAAACTTAAAAAAATTGCGATTTCGCAATTAGAGAGAAAAAATTACCATGAGGTTGGACCTCATGGTAATTTTGCTAAAAGTTAGAAATATGCAATTTTGTTCATATTTTTAACTTTCATGTTGTGCACACACATGCCCTTAGGGCATGTGTGTACACAACATATGTGCATTGTTTGATTTCAGGGGTGCAACAGGGTGTCCTTTGGACACCCCTGCACCCTTGAAATCGCAATCTCAATTTGCGATTAGCTAATTGCGAATCGCAAATTGAGATTGTCTTCCCATTCATTCCTATGGGCCTCTAGGCCCATAGGAATGAATGGGAAGGGATTCCTTAATTGCGATTCGCAAAATGCTAATCGCAAATAAGGAATTCTAAGGAATCGCAATTTATTTAGCGATTTCTTGATGCATAGGCATTTGCGATTCCTTATTTGCGATTCCTTAAAAATCGCAATTAAGGAATCGCAAATGCCGAGATTGATGCATGTACCTGTTAATGTACAATTGGCACGCCTGGAATAGGTGGGCTAGGTCAGGTGGTACTTCGTACTTAGGCTTAGTTAGTATTCTGGAATCAGAATGGAAGACTAGATTAGTGTTGATAAATAGTAAGTAGTCGATCTGTGAATCCCCCGATTCTACTTGTGGACCAGATGAGATCGATCAATTTAGTTAATGCAATTGTTGTTTACATGAGTGTTTTTTTGACCGTTCTTTAAAAATATTTTATTTGTTTCACACCAATCATCAATGTTTGTCTCTTTCTTATATATTTCCTATTCGGCACCCAGGGGCAGGCAGACAGGGTTGCAGTCGGCGGGCGAACACCAGCAACAGGAGGACACCAACGAGGGCTCTTCTGCTGGCCCTAGTAAGTCTTCTTGTTTTTAATATTAATAATTCTTATTCCATAACTTTTACTGCACCATATTTTTCCCGAACAATTATCCTTCGATCTGTACTATCTGTTTCGACATTCTTGTTATCCCTGCCTCTGCTATAATGACTCTCTGTACTACTACTCTTAGTCTGTCTGTACTCTGTAGTAGCTAAGCTTGCCCAGCTGGCCACTCTTTATTTAAAAGTTTTTAAATAAAACTCATAATCACCAGAAGCTCTAGCCATTGAGTCCAGTCCTTTGGGTTGTCCTCTTGTACTACTTCTAGTCTTATTGATCTTGAGTCTTTGATAATCTTGAGGCTTTTCGACAATTCCCACCAACCAGATTTATTACTATTTTGATAGGATAGGACATACTACTTCTGTTATTGGGATTTTAAACATACAGAACTTTGCACAAGAAAATAGGATGTTTGTGATGGGAGGTTGGACCTTCCTCACACCTCAATCAGAATTTCAAAACCCACCACAATCCCCTGGCCGACTAGTCATAGTAATGTCTTGTCATAACTATTAGCTCTCCGAACCCTTCCCCCAAGATACCCAGCAAGTAGACAACCCAGATCATAAAACACCCGACCTCTCAGTCGTGGAAGCAATGAATATGCACACCCTTCCCTTAGCTCGCTCACTCGTGTAAGTCCAGACCAAATAGCACAGAGTCTATGTAAGTTCAAAAGTTTTATTTTTATTTTGAATTGACAAGCTATCTACGTTGTTCTATAATGCAGCACCCACAGGAAGATGCATATTATTAAAACAATAAACATTGTTACACTTACAGTTACTTACAACTACTAGAAGTCCATACTAGAAAAAAAGGGAAATCATGATAACTGAACAGTGGTGGAAGCACCCATATCCTCATGTAGGAATGGAGTTTATATATAATTTGAAATGAAGATCTCTGAGCAAATTCTGGGGACCCCTTACCTTAGAAGAACCTAGCACTGGTAGTTGTTACATCATAAGCTCTGCAAAGCTCTGGTTCGTAGAAGGGAACCTTCCATCTGTAATGAGAACAATGGTGCACGTTAGTATATTGCAAGCATTTCTCAGCCGTGCCAAAAAGTGTAGCATTTTTATGGATAAGCAATATGGTCTAACACCACAACGTCATAAAAAATGGTTTGTTAATGTTTTGGTTGAGCTTGTACGCAGCGCTTAGACAGTAGCAGTATGAGGTCATGTGGGCTCAAAGGTGTCTCTTATACAACAAGCTGCGACATAACGCCATGTGTGCAAAAATAAAAGACACAAAGGTTAAATGGTCGCATGGCTCTGGATAACTAAGCAAAGACTAGAATGACCCTAGGGACCAGATAACTACTAGTGTCTACTTTAGTACTACCCGATTTGTGCTAGTGATGTATTGTATACTAATATACTATCATTTTTCAATCTTGCTACCGACCAATAGGGGGAGGTGCATATGACACCTAAAAAATGTGTAATGTTTTTTCTAGGCGCACTACCAACCACCAGTGCCGGGACCAGCATCGACGTGGCTGAAGAGGAGGAAGCGTCAGTTGCAGATAGAGCTGCAGGGGGCGAGCCAGCACCAGTGGCCGGCAGTCCAGCCCGAACTGCCAAGCCAAATCTTTCCTGGACAGGAATCAAGCATCCTAGCACCGGCACCCTTGACCCATGAGGCACAGGGTAAAGGCCCATGATGTTTAAGTTGGGCACAGCGATGGCTGCATGGTGATGATGGTTTCCTTTCCTACCATGTAATGGTTGTGGTGGTGGTGTTAGTAGTAGACATTGGCAGGGCGGCAGCATTTGCAAAAAAAGAAAATGAGACGGTCAGTCAGTCGCCTGAGAGAGACTGTCCGAGGAGTAGTAGAATGAAGTACAGTACAGAACTTACCAAGAAACAATAATATGCAAAAATATTTTACAACAAAACATAAAGGTGGTGGGGATAGCCTACTAAACAGACATGCAAACTATACTTGTGTTTACTCACTTGAGTAGGCCTACAGTACACTCGACACAAGCGTAACAGTTAGTGCTGTGTATGAGGATGACAACAAGTCCTAACAATGCCAGCAAATAATGAGGATGCATATGTTCCTTTGGTAAATAAAAATCACCTCTAAAATGTACTGCTCATGGGTGGCCAAGCAGAAGATGATCCTCGCTCTGCCTTGAAATTGAAGTATTGTTGCTTTTGCCACATCCGCCCAAGCAACGTGTGATAAATTATTGGTGTACATTTAATTTAGTCAAACCTCAATAAGTCACTCAGCCCCGGGGAAGAGGGATAGGGTTTGTTGAATGGATAGAAAGTGGGGTTTGGGGAAAAGTTTGAAAATGAAAAACAGTACGCATGGACAAACAACAAAACACAATCTCTGTAGACTACTCAATCCATATCAATAGGCTAAGGGAGAAAAAGGAAATGCATGCATGATGATGATTGATAAGGAGACCCGGATTACATACAGATCTTGTTCAGTTGTTCCGGGCTTAGTTTTACAGATAACAAATACATTTTTAAATATTGGTAGGGATGAATCATAAACAGAGAGCAAACCTAAAGATTATAACAAAAACAATAAGAACACACTGTTGTAAAGGTTGTAGAAAAAAAAATGAAGCAAATTATTTAAAAGATAATGAAAGTTGATAATGTTACTGTGTTATCCTGATCAAAAATGTGGATTTACATCTCAGCATTCATCTTGGTCCTCTCGTCCATCAATCTTGGGTGTCGCCAGTCGCCACTGCCTGCAAGGCAAATGTAAATTTATTGGTAAGGTAAGTGTGCATTGTAATGTTTTCCCAAGTATAGCGCAAGGCCATGCCTGTAATTGTAGATGGAAAAACAGAATGGATATTGGGAAACAAAAGTTGAAAGAAATGCACAAGTTATGGTGTAGTGCAACAAGAATACTTTCCGCGGCAGCATGTATGCATCATCTCTGCTCTAGAGGGTTTCCAGCATTGACCTTCAACAACAACAGGACAGAGCAGGCCCACAGTGACGGCACTCTGCTTCGCACATCCTCCGTTTAGAGTACTTTTTTTTAAAGAGTTAGACAAAGCACATATCCTGCAACATAACATTTTACAATTTAAGTGAGTAAATAAATGCACCGCAGTCATCCCATGGCTACACTTGACTCCACTTCTACACAGACATTTAGGTCTGCTGTGCTTGTTGTTGTTGACGTGTTTACCTTTTATGCCACTCATGAAACGTCCTCCTGTCTTGTTATTATTCCATCAATCATCACAGATACTTGTACTGACTGACTGTGAAGATCGGCCTGCAGTAGAAGTACCATTTTGTTATTACACAACAAGAGTAGAAAAATTATTGACTTGAGTCGCATTTTAGTGTGTACAGTAAGACTACTAGTACACTTTGACTTCACTTCATGCACAACAAACAAACAACAAAAACACAAACACCAATCGCCCAGAGTCAGGTGTCCAATGCATGACATTCATTTTCATTACCTGTTCCTTCTCATCTTAAGTTAACGGGCCGTCTTTTTCGCCATCATCATCATGGACGGTACTGTTGTCATACTCAGTGTGCAGATTGAGTCCCCTTCCTGTATTCAATCAAAAGCAATGTATCAAGCTGCAGTAGATGTACATATTAATTATTAAAAATAGTTGCAAGTAGGGGAAAAATGCCTTGAGTTACGTTTAGTGTGTACTGTAGAAAGATGATTAGTGCAAAATGAAATAACTTCATGCACAACAAACAAAAACAAAATCACTCAGTCTGCGTCCAATGCATGGCATCAATCATTACCTGTTCCATCCCATTTACAGTTATTGGGCAGTCTCTCTCTGCTCTGAAAAGAGGATAGCTACAGTAGTCGTCATGTTCCACTTCTTTTTGCATCATCCAATCATCCAATCATCATCTGTCTTGAGGGCAAAGGATTTAGGGTGATTCAGGAAGGTGGAGCAGAGGAGCTAGATTCGGAGGACTGTACTGTGAAATGCAGACACCTGAAACGTGTATATTGAAATAAGAAGAGTAGAAGATGGTGGTGATGGATTTGCTGTGATTCAAAGTTTGTAACCGGAAAGACAGACACACAAATAAATCAATCAATGACACTTATAAAGCGCGCTACATACCCGTAGGGTCTCAAGGCGCATGGGGGGGGGGTGCCGCTACTGCTCGAACAGCCAGGTCTTCAGCTTCTTCCTGAAGGAGAGGTGGTCTTGGGTCAGGCGCAGGTCGGTCGGGAGGGAGTTCCAGGTCTTGGCGGCCAGGTAGGAGAAGGACCTTCCTCCTGTAGTCGCTCTTCGGATGCGGGGGACGGCGGCGAGGGCGTGGTTGGCTGATCGGAGGTGGCGTTTGGGAGCGTAGAAGTTGACCCGGCTGTTGAGGTAGCTCGGGCCTTGGTCGTGTAGGGCTTTGTGTGCGTGGGTGAGGAGGCGGAAGATGATTCTTTTGTTGACGGGGAGCCAGTGAAGGTCTCTCAGATGTCCGGAGATGTGGCTGGTTCGTGGGATGTCGAGGATGAGTCTGGCTGAGGCGTTCTGGATCCGCTGGAGTCTCTTCTGGAGCTTGGCGGTGGTACCGGCGTAGAGGGCGTTGCCGTAGTCCAGTCGGCTGGTGACGAGGGCCTGGGTGACGGTCTTCCTGGTCTCGGTGGGGATCCACCAGAAGATCTTCCGTAGCATGCGTAGGATGTTGAAGCACGCCGAGGAGACGTTGTTGACTTGCCTGGTCATGGAGAGGGAGGAGTCCATGATGAAGCCCAGGTTGCGTGCATGGTCTGTCGGTTTGGGTGCGGTGCCCAGGGCGGGAGGCCACCAGGAGTCGTCCCAGGCGGAGGGTGAGGGGCCCAGGATGAGGACCTCCGTCTTGTCCGAGTTCAGTTTCAGGCGGCTGGTCGTCATCCACTCGGCTACCTCTTTCATCCCTTCGTGCAGGTTGGCTCTGGCGGCGGTGGGGTCGTTGGTCAGGGAGAGGATCAGCTGGGTGTCGTCGGCGTAGGAGATTATGCTGAGGTTGTGTTTGCGTACGATGGCCGCGAGGGGGCTCATGTAGACGTTGAAGAGGGTGGGGCTCAGAGATGATCCTTGAGGGACGCCGCAGATGACTTCGGAGGCCTCTGACTTGAACGGTGGTAGGCGGACTCTCTGTGTTCTTCCGTTGAGGAAGGAGATGATCCATTCCAGCGCCTTGTCCTGGATTCCGATGTTGCTGAGGCGCCGTACTAGGGTGCGGTGGCAGACCGTGTCGAATGCCGCGGAGAGGTCTAGGAGGATGAGGGCCGCTGTTTCTCCATTGTCCATCAGGGCTCGGATGTCATCGGTGGCGGCGATGAGGGCGGTCTCGGTGCTGTGATTGGCATGGAAGCCGGACTGTGAGGGGTCGAGGGATCCGTTCATCTCGAGGAAGGCGGCCATCTGCTTGTTGACGGTCTTCTCGATGACTTTGGCTGGAAACGGGAGGAGCGAGATGGGGCGGTAGTTCTTGAGGTCGGTGGGGTCCGCTGTTGGTTTCTTGAGTAGAGCGCTGAGTTCGGCGTGTTTCCAGCTCTCAGGGAAGATGGTGGTGTCGAAGGATGTGTTGATGATGTCTCGCAGGTGGGGTGCGATGACAGCGTCGGCTTTGTTGAAGACGTGGTGAGGGCAGGGGTCGGTCGGTGATCCGGAGTGGATGGAGTTCATCGTGCGGATGGTGTCTTCGGTGCTGATCGGGGTCCAGGCGTGGAGGGTGGTGGTGGGGGGTGGTTGGTCGGTCATGGTGTGCGTTGGTTGGTTGTAGAAGCTGTTGTGTATGTCCGCGATCTTGTTGTGGAAGTATGAAGCGAGGGAGTTGCAGAGGTCTTGCGATGGGGTGATGTCGTTGTTTCCTGCGCTGGGGTTGGAGAGCTCTTTCACGATGTTGAAGAGTTCCTTGCAGTTGTGTGCGTTGTTGTCCAACCGGTCCTTGAATGCTGTTTTCTTGGCGGCGCGGATCAGCTGGTGGTGTTTCCGGGTGGCAAGTTTGAAGGAGGTCCTGTTGTCCGGTGTCGGTTCCTTTCTCCAGACTTTCTCGAGGGCTCGGCAGTTCTTCTTGGAGCTCTTGAGTTCGTCGGTGAACCATGGCGCCTTCTTGCTGCCGGGTCTGCTAGGCGGGGTCCTCAGTGGGGCGAGTTCGTCCGCGCAGTTGCTGATCCACTTCGTGAGGTTGTCGGCGGCCTGGCTGGGGTTCGCTGAGCTGGCTGGAGGGTGCTGGCTCAGGGAGGTGGCGAGCTGGTCTGCTGTGATCTTGTTCCAGCTTCTGTGGGCGGCCTGTTGTTGGTGTTGGTGGGTCGTCGTTCTCTTGAAGGTGAAGTGGACGCAGCTGTGGTCCGTCCATTGAAGCTCTGTGGCGTGGCTGAAGTCGATGTCTGTGCTGGAAGAGAAGACTGCGTCAAGAGTGTGTCCGGCGAGGTGGGTGGGGGTGGACACCAGTTGCTTGAGTCCCAAGTTGGCGAGGTTGTCGAGCAGGGTGCTGGTGTTGCGGTCGTTGTTGTTCTCTAGGTGGAAGTTGAGGTCTCCCAGGAGGATGTAGTCAGCGGAGGGGAGGGCATGCGGGCTGACGAAGTCGGCGATGTCCTCGCTGAATTGTGTGCGTGGTCCAGGGGGTCGGTAGATCAGGGTGCCTCTGAGGGTGGTGTTCGGGTTGGTGTGGATCTGGAAATGCAGGTGTTCGGCGCTGGTCAGGGTGTTGTCGGTGCTGGTCGTGAGACGGATGGTGTTCCTGTGGATGATGGCGATGCCTCCTCCCATCTGGTTGGCGTTTCGGTCCCTCCGGACGATCTTGTAGCCCTCTGGGATAGCGATGGCGATGTCGGGAGCTGAAGAGGCGTTCATCCAGGTCTCCGTGAGGAAGGCAACGTCAGGGGCTGTGGCGTCTAGAAGGTTCCAGAGTTCGATGGCGTGCCTGTGGCGTGTCTGTGGACGGAGCGGGTGTTGAGGAAAGGAAAGTAAGGGAGGAAGACAGTAAGTGCAAGCCTAAGTGTCAAGGAAGTATAGCTCGTCCTCAAACTCTGGGGGTTCAGCCAGTAGTAGGTAATCATGAAACACACTACTTCCATCACCTGAGCCGCTGTCCTCATCTTCCTCCCTTGCTTCATGAATTGTGTAATTCGGTGGTATAAAGTGCAGAATCTTTTAATCATTGATACCCTCTCATCGCTTCTGGGCGAGAGACTGGTCCTTCTCACTGTTACAATGGAACAAGCTGCACTGAAAACACATTCGGAAGAGACACTTGCGACACTGCAAGCCAGATAGTTTTTCGCCAGCCTGCTAAGCAGTGGCCATTCAGCCCTTTTTCTATACCAATAATGCACTGGGTTTTGATCAATGTACACCTATGTTGGGTCGTCCAGATAGGCCTGGACCATCTGCTCAATGTTCAGGGGTGCTGCTGCTAACCTTTTTTTTCAGGTTCTTTTTTCTGTGCATCAGCACTGTGGTTAATACCAATGCCTAACTGTAAATACCAATCGTGTAACGATTCTACTGGGCCTAATTATCCAGATGTTGTTGCTGTTGTCGATAGTGTTGGTGAGTGTTGTGAGCCAAATGCACTGCCCTCAGCCTCCACAGTTGCACTTGATGCTGCATGCCCTGCTGCAGTACTTCTTGTGGGTTGATCTAGGGGTCTTTTAATTAGAAGCCGTTCATTTTCCAACTTACTTGCTGCTTCAGGTATCCAAGTTTTGTAGCCGGAAACATCCATCTCTAAAAAAGGAATTAATGTCTTCAGTGCCAATTTTGCCCATAGATCCAGAATTGTGGCAGAAATGTAATGTTCTTGTGACAAAATCTTATTTTGCACCCTTGTATTTTCAGCTAAGCAACGGGCTAAGCTCTCCACCAAGTCATAGGCTTCTTTTTTTCCTCTACGCCTTTTGTATGATTCAGACACCTTCTTCAGCTGATGCTCTAGCATTTGCAATAATGGGATAGCTTAGCCCATTGTACAGTACTCCTTGCTGACTTCAGCTGTGAAGACATCAAAAGGACGAAGCATGTCAGTCAGGCATTTTACTAGGCACCATTGGTCCATCTGAAGTGTCATGCCTTTCACAGTAGCATCCAGTCTTTGCATGACATATTCATTGAGTGGCCTGTACCCTCTTCCCGCCCCCTTCACCTGTTTAAAACACCGCGGAGAGTGTGCTGCTTGGGTTTCTACTTTGGCCGTGTTGGGAGTGCTGTCCCGGCTGCCTGTTCTTTTCTGGCCGTTATACCACGCCTCGCGGCCACCGCTCCGCGGGAGCCACTCGCAGGCTCAAGACTTTGTCAGGGATTTGGTCTTTTGGTCCCCTGTGCATTGGAGCACCAACGCGTCTACTGCTATTAACTCTCCACACACCAAGCCCAGAGGCGGGACTGCGAGGACCAGCCTGCTGAGCGGCGCTGATCGGCCGCAGCTGGTCCTCTTCCCGCCCCCTCTACCTATCACTCTCCTTGATATTCTGTGACAACCACGCGCACGCGGGACGCGTGCGGGGCAAAGGCCGGGGCGAAGACCGGGCCAAGAGCGGGCCCGTTTGTGCCCGTTCGTGACCGACAGTGACCGGACCGGGCTACTCCTCTAAATCTTCCTGCTGTCTGACACTGTGTGCATCATGGTTGGTCGGGAAACCAGGAGTAAATCCCTGTTGGCTGGAGGATCTCATTCTGCTGCGGGAGGTATGGAGAAGTTTCTTATTAGGGCTAATAACATTATTGACAAAGAAATTGTCACACTGGAGAAACGATTGTCCAAAGAAATAATGACTCTTAAACGTTCTTCTATGGGCCCCTTAGCCAACGCTAAAACTCCAGAAAGACCAACTGACTGCTTGCCTGTGATGGATGCACAACTTTTACTTTCTGAATCAGCCCCTCCGCTAAGTGTAGATTCTGTTGTCTTACCTAATCCCCCTATTATTGTAGCTGATTCTAGCCTTGTCTCTGATTGTGATAATGTTTCCTTTCCCTCTGTAAATGATGAAAGCACTACCCACCTTACCATTCAGGGGGAGAAAGAAGGGGCTATTAAGAAACGGAAGAGACAGTATAACAGAAAGGGTAAAAATACCGGGAGGGCATCTAAAACAGCCAAAATAGATGGAGAATCTATATTGCTGAATACCAATCGTGAAGGGTGCCCACCCAGTAACGATATCTCTATGGATACCTACTTAAATCTATTATCTTTCCATTAGAGGCCAAATTAGATAGGCTTGATTTCAGAATGTCAAATATAGAGAAATCAACTGCTATTCTTTTAGCTAATTCCACCAAGCCTAATAGTCCCTGTCCCCCTCCTAGTATGCCCACTCCCCTAGTTACTCAACCAACTACTGTGTCCCAAATTCCTGTTTCAACGGCCGTAAGTACCCAACTTGTTCCCCAAGTCTCTAATACAGCTAGCCTAGTTGCCCCACAGCATATTCCAGGCTCCCTCCCAGGTCTGCACATCCCACCTACACTTATGTCTAAGGATACCCAAGGGCCCCCACCTGAGGATCTCAAAACCCCAAGAACCAGACGGCCTGATCTCCCTCCGGAGGCCAACCGGTTCATGGTAATCCTGGCAGGAGCACCCCCATTAGATAGGGGTGAAACTGAAATCTTTAGTTCCCTTAAAAACCAAGTTATAAAATGGCTTAATTGGAACCGACCTTTACCGGCACACCTGCACAATGAAGTTATTATGGTGAGGAGGGTACCTTGGATTGGTAAGACTCCAAAATCCATTATTGGAGATTGTATCACTGTCAGTTTTATAGACCCCCGTACTGTGTCTTACATATGTGCGGGTGTTAATAGGTCATCAGATTCTACTATCCAGACTCTCCCTGTTTCCTTTTTCTTCCCACCTATTAATCCCATGTATTATGATGGAAGTAACGATTGGACTAGGGTTGAACGTAGGGGAAGGTCATTTCATCCAAGACACCCTAGATTTCAGACCCCGCAGAACATCTTCTGGAATCATAATCGATACAGCTGTCTAGATGGGCTCGAAGGAGTTGACTGACTACCCAGTGTGTATACCACTGCTCCCCCTTTGTCCAAAGAGTCTAATTTTTTCGATAACGGGGATACTGTGGAACATAACACCTTGCCAGTAATGGGAGGTAAGACAACTCCTGACTTACCCGACCTGACCCCCTTAACTCCAGATAAACTAACTGAAGTCCATCTTCCCTCGCCAGCCGGGGTTATTGCTGATAGGGGATGTACAAGTATATTGCTTTCGCCCATGATTACTCCTTTAGAAGAGGTATCTATTCCAAGGGACCACGGGTACTCCATGGTGAGCTGGAATATAGCTGGGTGGCATCAGAGAGCTTCCGCTCTAGGGTGGAGGGAACTTATTCTTGGGTTTGATATTTTATGTTTACAGGAAACATGGTCTACTATAGACATTCACTTTGATGGTTTTGTTTCTTATAACTGTGTTGCTCAGGAATCTGTTATGGGGATGGCAAAAGGGGGCCTGCTTGTTCTAATATCGGTAGATCTCCCAATAACCGTAAGATCCTGCTCTATTGTTGGCACACATTCACAAATTCTGGAACTACAAGTCATAAAGGGGAGGAACACCTTACTGATCAATCATTATAATAATACATTTGATCCTACCAGTACCCTAGTTGTGGATGAACTGGAAGCCTATTTGAACAAAATTTGTAACAAATCCCACAAATCTTTTGACATCATATGGGGGGGTGATTTTAACATCAGAACATGCCTGCACTCTCATACCCCAGTTTGTGGGTTTGATGGGGATTCGGGGGAGAATTTAGCACATTTCCAACACTCCCCATATGGGACTTCCCTTAACAGCCTTCTGTTAAAATTTGACCTAGTTATCCACCAACCAGCTCTTGATAAAATGGGCAATATTGTCCCAACTTTTAAAGGGAGGGATACTGAGTCTGTTATTGATCATTTGGTGATCTCAACCCCTATGGTGCCATTTTGTACAGTGCCCATTATTAAGGACTATTGTCTGAGTGATCATAATGCTCTAACTATGTCTATTCTTACCTGGGGCCCCAGAAATATGCCTACAGGCAGGGTCATTGATGATATTGTTCCAAGTAGGCCTAACGGAACCCGGATAAAGTGGTGTACGGAAAAATCAGAGAAACTACATAGTACAGCTGTGGTAGCTGGTTCCAGACAGATACTTCGCTGTCTGGAAATCAATGCCCCCCCTATGGGTATTATAGCGGATTTTGAGGAACTTGGTATTATTGTTAATAGAATCTTTACTAACAATAAGATCAAGATCAAACGGGATAATGTTGGCTGGTTTGACCAAGCTTGCACAATGACGCTAAAAACCCTTAAGAAGGCGCTGTCTAATCTGCCAAGGGACAGGGAAGTGGTCAAAACTTTGAGGTCCAATTATAATATAGAATTAAAACGCAGGAAAAACAAACTCCGGGAACAAGCCTGGGACAATTTGGATAGTGCCGCAGCTCTCCGGGACTGTAAATTGTTTTGGAGTACAATTAACGCCCCATTCCTCCAGAAAGAAGATTTCCCAGTACTCACCGCACAAGTAAGCGAAGATAGCTGGGTCCGATATTTTACCGGAATTTTTGATCCTCATGGGGATTCTTATGATAAAATCTGTATGAATCCCTTGACTTCGCAGCCTTTGGGAATTACCATCCGAGAAGTAGTCACGGCAATTAATTCCAGTAAAGGAGGTAAAGCTCCAGGACCCGACGGGGTCCCGATAGATCTCTATAAACACGATCTGGCCCTCTGGAGCCCATTATTGACCCAGGTCTTTAATGCTGCCACCGTTTACTCCACCCCGGCAACTTGGAGTGAATCAATTATTATTCCTATTTTCAAGAAGGGAGACAGAGGTGAGGCCAAAAACTACCGCCCTATCTCCCTTTTAGATTCCTCCCTTAAAATTATGAGCCGGGTTTTACTGCTACGCCTGGAGGAGTGGGTGGCCGATATTAATATCCTGGCACAATCCCAATATGGTTTTAGGAAGGGCTTGGGGACCATTGACCAGTGCATTAACCTTAACCTTTTAATAGGGAAATATACTAAGGTTAAATCCGGCTCCTTGTTCCTCTGTTTTGCGGACCTCTCTAGTGCCTTTGACCTGGTGAACCATTCCCTGCTGTGGACAACCCTTCTCGACATGGGAGCACCCTCAGCTATTATCCATTTCTTAGCTAGGTTATATTCCAATCTTTCAACCCAGATTCGATATGGTCCAGCAGGAGAGTGTACCAAAAAGATTATGGTCAAATCAGGCATTAGGCAGGGGTGCGTATTGGCCCCCTTGCTTTTTTCCCTTTTTATTAATTCTATGGAACAGGAATTAAAACAGGTCCAAGCTGATGTACCACAAGCAGGTGGCCTACCTATTCCAGTGTTGTTATATGAGGACGACACTGTTTTATTATCTAGAACCCCAATCGGCCTCCAGCGGCTAATGAATTGTTTTTACGATTTTATTCAGGGTAAGAAACTTAAAATTAACAACTCCAAAACATTCATAATGGTTTGTGGCAAAAAGGTGAACCATCTTTTTATTTTAAAGAAAACCGAATTGAGGTTGTAGATAACTTTTGTTATCTGGGCATTACTTTTAATAGTCGGGGCTCATGGACACCAGAACAAATTAACATAAAAGCTAGGATGGGGAAGGCTTCGCTAGGTGTCTTCCATTTTGCCAATAAACTGGGCAGTCGACGGATCCCAGCAATGTTAAATATTTATAGACACAGATGTTCATCAATAGCGCTTTACGGTTCAGGGGTATGGGGGCACTGGCCTAGCAGAGAATTGCAAACTTTGGAAAATTTGTTTTTGAAACGGTTACTTTGTTTACCACCATCGGCATCTACCTATCTGGTCCATGAGGAACTAAGGATGGACCATATAGCCGATTTGATCGAATTGAGACCTCTCCTGGTATGGAGATCTATTTGGCTGGAGGACGAAACAAGTTTCACAAAGAGCATTATCAAAAATTGTCTGCTTTTGGACAAATTTAAAAATATACCATGGATAAAGTATGTGACCACTACTTATAAAGAACTCTTTGATTTGGATGTATGTAATGACCCCGAAATTGCAACTACTTTATCCAAAAAGGAGGTGAAAGAAGAATTTTTGAGGGTAAAATCCGACAAACGAAAAGCTGATACAAGTAATTACTCAACTCATGCTTTCTACTCCTCCAATGTAAATGAGGGCTCTGGTTTACCTACCTATCTTAAAATCATCTACAGACAATCCCATCAATTTGTTCTATCTAGATTTAGACTAGGAATCATCCACAATCTTGTGGCCTTTCCAAAGATGAAAAATTATTCTACCTCTGCATGTCCATGTGATGGATTAACCAAACAAAGTACCCTGCATTTTATGTTAATCTGCCCCCTTTATAAATCCCTACATATTTTTTATCTGAAACCGTTATTCAAAAAATATTCTGTGTCTTCTACGTCAAATGCCATGAAATTTTTATTTTCACTTGCTAGCCCGGATCTGTGTTTTTTTTATCGCAACCATTATTCTGAAATCTGTTTCTGCAAGAAAAAGTATGGTTTTTTAGCTATTATTTTCTTTTCTATTGGTTGACATTTGTATGATCTGAAACCAAACCATGATGATATGTACTTTCCCTGTGTAATGTTATATGTCTGATTTTATCTGTGTACTTTTATGACGTTTTTTTTAAACTGTCGAATAAAGTTTATAAACGAAACGAGTGGCCTGTACTGCTCAAACAGAGGATCATGCATGTAATACGTTGAGTTCCGACGTGTTGCCACCTCCTGGATGAGTGCTTTGACTGGCATGTTATATTCACGTTGAATGATCCTCAGCTGCTTCCGAGCTTTAAAAGAATGGCTGAAATTAATGCATATTCTTCGGCAGGTGGTCAGTAAGTTGCTGATTATAGGTTATTTTTTCACAAAGTCTTGAACTATAATGTTTATGCAGTGTGCCAAACACGGAACCCTGAAATAGGAACAAAGGTGCATGGCCTTAAGTACATTACTGCCATTATCTGTGGCAACAGAACTAAAACTAAGCCCTCTTGGGCACAGCCATTCAAAAACCTTTCTGCGAAACTCTTCCAAAATGTTTACAGCAGTATGAGATATCTCCATGGGGAACATAGCTACAGTTGCATATTTCCGAGTAGCTTTAAAAATCTCAGCTGTGTCAACAGCACCTCCTTAAGATAGCTTATTTCTAACCCCCACAAAAGAGACCCAGTGTGCAGTGATGCACATGTAATCTGTGGCTTGGCAACTGGTCCACATTTCTGTTGTCAGGTGGATATTGTGAGCAGCACTCTGCTGCAAAGCTTATCCAACCAATTCCAGCACATCATGATGTAGTGCCGGATCAGCAATTCTTGCGAAATAGGACCAGCTGGGAACCTTCCATTTAGGGCAGATGGCTGACACAAATTCAAGGAAACTCACCCCTTCCACAAATGAAAAAGGGAGAAGGTCCAGTGCTAACATTTTAGCCAGCTTCGCATTGTACAACGTGCCGTTGGGTGGTTGCATTGGAACTCCCCCCCCCCCCAAACCTAAGCATGCTCTCAATGGTAGGCTGGATTACTTTCCTTTGTGGTGTTGTTTTTTCATTAACCCACTTAGGCCTAATGGTGCAGTTTGTCTTATTGCAGTACTCACGCGCCTTGGTGTCTCAGCCTGATTCTGAGTATGGCTCTTACTGCGGTGCCACTCAGATGTTACTGAGGAGGATGTGGGTGGTACCACTACACTACTGGGGACAGGGGTAGAAATGCCTCCCTCTTCTTCACCTTCCACCACAATAATATCGTCCCCTGATTCTTTATGCCTAACTCTTTTTTACTTTGTTTTAAGTGAAGTAGGTGATTCTCCCACATGATAGTGTGGTGTATTCTGAGATTACTTGCTTTGCCTCCGGTACCATAGATTGTACCAAACATACCCCGCCGAACACCTTGTAGACAAATTGAGCATATAGCAACGTTCTCCTCCTTGGTGCTAACTGAAAAAAAGTCCCAAACTGGGGAGGAGAACTTTCTGGCACTGCTGGATGTGCCACTTTCAATTCCAGATGAACTGGAGGGTGTGCTTGGAATGTGACTCTGTGCAGCTGCACTGTGACTTTTACTACCACTACCTACTGAGAAGGTTGAGCTGGATGTAGGTCCCTGTCAGGCCTTTGAAAATATGGAAGCTGGAGGTCCTGGTGGCGTAACCTGTGTTGGAGGTATCCGTGCTACATCCTGCTCCGTAGCAGCCTTTCTGGATAGGGTGAGAATGTTGGTCTCCATCCCCTTTGGGGCGGGAGTGATGTGCGTGATGACTGGCTCATCATCATCCACATCATTCCCCTCTTCTACATCTACCTCCATAATACTTAGTTTTTCTGGAACCTTCCTTTTCAGAAGCATTGTCTTGTGGCGTGCATCACTCTCAGACTGAGCTGGTGGCTGCCATGTAGCATCACGATCATCAGAGGCGGGCTTGAAGAAGAAGATGATGGACTAAGCCTCTTTTTCTTTGCTGGTGGTCTGGAAGACAATAGATCTTACGAAACAGTGGTTTGCTCCACTTTTCCTGCAGGAAGCTCGATTTCCTGAAATGCCCCTACTTCAGGAGCAACAACTACTATTGTGGGCAGTTCTTGCGGCTGCTGCTGTTCTTGTGGCAGCTGCTGTTCTTGCGGCTGCTGCTGTTCTTGTGGCTGCTGCTGTTGTTGTTGCGGCTGCACACTTATCTGCTGAGTTTCCGCCTGCGTTCATTGTGTACTACTTTGCGATAATGACTTTTCAACATCGCTGCTCGTTAGTAGACTGGCTACCTCTGAGATACTCAAGGGCTTGAGCCTAGGTTGGTGGGGTTGGACCGCTGGTGCGGAGGTGCTGCTCCCAGCTTTGTTCCCAGACAATGCTGCTGCAGGCGTAATTTTCTTGGTCCCAAAAAAACATTGGCCGGCACACCAATCGTGGTTAATGGCACTTCCTTTTTCTGTTCCTTCTTCTCACCAGCAACTTTCTTGACACTGGACCTCGTACCTTTATTTGGGGCCATCCTCTTCAGATGTCTGGCAGGACGCAGGTGCACAAGTTGTGGTCACACGTGGACGTGATGCGCACAAGGACTTCTGTCTGGCTGGCAGTACAACGGGTGATAATGATGACACCTCCTCCTCTGGCTTTTTGTGCACCTAAAAACAAATAAGCCAGGAGAAGAACATCAGTGAAATGTTGCATTTGTTTTTGCTGTTCAGTTACTAATGTACTAGTACAAACAAAACATATAGTCTAGTCATTTCTGAAACTTTGTCAACAAGGGCTATGTTATACTACTGTGTACATACTACACTCTCAGGATGCACAGGAAAGAGAATAAGAACCACCAAAATAAAAATTTAATTGAAGTGGGGTGGACCCCATTTGCCATTAAATTGTTTGCGCATCACATCATTCAAGCAGCTGCTGCTGGCAAAGGAGGTGGATGGATGAAAGCAGTAAGAAATAGGAAAACCATGCAGGCCTATATGGCAAAAGCAGGACACTAATAACTCCCACCACAAAAAAGGCCACCAGCCACATGGACACTCACAAATCACAAGCAACAAGCAGGAGGCCGAGGAATACACCAGGAGGTGACAAAAGGCCTATAAAAACCATGCAATGGATGCATGCTAAAGCACACTGCTCTGCCTTTTTAATGCAATAAAATGCAAAACTGAAAATTCACAAGCCCAAAAAAAGATCTGCAGGATGCATGCATTGCACACCAACACACACCAGACACACACAACAAAGGCATGTCTTTAAGACACCGAACATCAGAAAGCCCACCCCCAAAAAAGACATTTCCCAACTCAATCCAATGCCATCCATGCCCTAAATGATGACTAAATTCTACAGACCACACAGAAACACTTGATTAATAAAGCTGTGGCTACCTGCTCTGAGCCTACCGGAAGAAAGCAGGCCTGTTGGCAGACAAGCCCAGACAAGATTGCAGGTCTAGGCTTCAAAATGGCCTCCAGCCACATGGCCAGGCCCAACATCAGAAATCCCACCCCAAAAAAACACATTTCCCAACTCAATCCAAAGCCATCCATGCCTTATATGATGTCTAAATTCAACAGACCACGAAGAAACACATGTTTAATGCAGCTGTGGCTATGTGCTCTGAGCCTACTGGATGAAAGCAGGTCTGTTGGCAGACAAGGCCAGACAAGATTGCAGGCCTAGGCTTCAAAATGGCCACCAGCCACATGACCAGGCCCAACATCAGAAAGTCCACCCCAAAAAACACATTTCCCAACTCAATCCAATGCCATCATGCCTTAAATGATGTCTAAATTCAACAGACCACACAGAAACACTTGTTTAATGCAGCTGTGGCCATGTGCTCTGAGCCTACTGGATGAAAGCAGGTCTGTTGGCAGACAAGGTCAGACAAGTTTGCAGGCCTAAGCTTCTAAATGGCCACCAGCCACAAGGTCAGGCCCAACAACAGAAAGCCCACCCCAAAAAACACATTTCCCAACTCAATCCAATGCCATCCATGCCCTAAATGATGCTTGAAAATGAAATACATTCAAAAAACACCAAAGGAACAGTTGCTTCATCATACACACACCCATGAGGCCATGACTAGCTCTGGGCCTACTGACTACTACTACCCACAAAATAAAAAAAAGGAATGATAGTTACCAAAATTCAATTGTAGTTGCAAGAACTGCAATGCCCTCAATCAAACTGACACAACAACCACTTACTTGTAAAATATCAAATTCAAAAATACTCAAATATAATGACAATGATGCAGCAGACAAAAAGAGTGACCTTTACAGCTCAAAATCCAAAGGCAGAATGAGCAGGAGATGGACAAAGCACTGGGAGGAGCCTGTTGGACAGGAACAGGAAGTAGGAGATTCTGTGGCACTTCCTCCTTCTCCCCCATTTTAAAAAAGGACTCCTTGCACAAAAAAGGACAACCAAATGTCAATCTGTGGAGTTTTTTTCATCCAAATTATCCTTTGCAGAAGGAAAACTTGTCGGCCAACGCACGGATCCAGGTAAGGCAACCACGTGCGTCAGAACGTATTTTTATAGCGCGAGCATGAAAAAGAATTCCGGTACGCTGCAGATCGTGGAAATATTGGCATTTTTGCTCTCTCTGCGGAACGCAAAAATGTCAAAATATCGCAATTTCACGAGCGGAACGGAATTTGACACCCACCCCTATTTATTATGCCTGAACTCAGAATGATAAAATACATCTCTTAGTGAAGTAGGATTTAACATTCTGTGTTTGCATATACAACTTTTAGAAAGTAGCTATTTGCTTGTCTAACTATCCAAAGCCTGCCTCTGCTAGGTTGTGCATTCCTTTGTCTGGTTTTGTGAATGACAGGGCTGGGGGATTCCAAGAGACAGGATGAGTCAGCCCAGTGGTGAATGCAGAGATCTGCATCTAGATGGGGGGGGGGGAGTTGCACCTGAACCTTGAATAGGGCTGTGCCTGCCTTCCACAATGCTGGCTCCACCTTCTTGGGTAGTGGCTGATGTCTCTGCCCTGCACACTGAAAGAAGAGATGGAGTCCTGTAAGCAAAGTGCTCCAGGAATGTACTTGCCTTCGACAATGCTGGCTCCACCTCCTTTGGGGCGTCTGATGTTTCTGCCCTGCACTGTCAAAGGAAAAGAGAAGTCTGGTAAACAGAGTGCTTCAGCACTTTTTGAACTGGGCAAAGACCCCTCTTCTCTCAAGGAACAAAGGATTTTGGGGTCTTCAAAACATGAAAGTGGCACAGGTGGTGCAACTTTATTGTTTTGAAGAATAAATTTGACCCTGTGATAAGGGTGGCGCTCTTGGGCAGGGATTGCTGTTAAAGGTTTTGCACACAGGATTGAGCTAAGTGATAAGATATTGGTAAAACATTTCTGTTTATTGGTGCCTGGCAAAAGATTGATCCACTGTCCAGTTCTTTATGTTCTCAAGGATTTTGGGGTATAAATATTGGGACCCTGATCCCATGAAATTAGATCACTTTTGGACTACAAGAAAAAACCTTTACCAAGGAGAGGAACCTGAAGAAACGGAGGAGAGACAATTCCCAAGCTGAAGTGCTGCTTGGGGGATTGGCCTGCAGTGGTTGCCTTACTGCCAAAGGAAAGAGAAAGGAACTTTGTGTACTTTGCTTTCAAATTGTGTAGGATCTCCAAGGACTTGGAAAAGAGCTTGCCTCCTGCTGAAGTCTCAGGGACAACAGACCTCAACCCCCAGCTCCCCAGAGTTCTTTTGGAAGTGCCTGCTGCTGTTTTGGGCCTTCTGAGGAACTGTGTGTCGCAAGGAGCTGGAAGCGCGACTCTTCGAGAAAAAGCGTGTCGCCGTCGCTGTGCCTGCCGTCGCAACTCCGAAGCAGGGTGCCGCTGCTGGAACTGTTGCATCAAAGAAAAGCGCCTCGCATCCCAAAAAGCGCGCCGCCGTCAGAGCTGCTGCCGTCGCATTGTGGATGTCGCCGCTGTAGTTGTCGCATCGTGCGGAAGCTTCTCGCATCGGTGGAGAAGAGTGTTGCAGGTGGAGCTGCTGCTGTCGCATCAGGGAACAAGGGTGTCGCTGCTGCAGTCCACGCATCGAACAGAGAACTTCTCGCATCCCCGAAGAAGTGTGCCGCATCTGGAAGATCTTCACATCTTTATTTCTTTGTACTTGAACTTTGCCGCATTTCTCTCGCTGCAACATTGCTTGTCGTGGAAGCACAACGCAACCCAAGGTACATTGACACAAAGTGTTGCATCTTAAAAACTGAACCTAACTAAGCTAAATCTACCATCTTAAAGTAACAGTATTATGTATTTTTGTTGTTTAGGGAAGGCATGGCTTGGCAGTTCGGGGGGGACTGTTCCCATGAGGCACAGGGTCAGACTGATTTGCATATGGAAATGTCTGAACTGGGGTGGTGTGGGGTGCAAAAAACGATGGATTTAGGCCCAGATCTCTGTACTGGGGTGAATGTATGACATTGTTCTGCATTCAGTAGATCAATTGTGGTTTTTGCATTTGTCACCCCGAGTGGGATGGGTATGCTCTGACGTGAGTCTCATTCTCTCCACACCACTGGATTCAAGCAAGCCGGGCTGAAGACGGCTGAAATGCCAAAAACTGGTCCTCGGAAGCTTGTTTCTGGTCCAGGGAAGGCATGGCTTGGCAGTTCGGGCTGGACTGTTCCCATGAGGCACAGGGTCAGACTGGTTTGCATATGGCCATGTCTGAACTGGGGTGGTGTGGAGTGCAAAAAAACGATGGATTTAGGCCCAGATCTCTGAACTGGGGTGAATGTATGACATTGTTCTGCATTCTGTCCATCAATTGTGGGTTTTGCATTTGTCACCCCGAGTGGGATGGGTCTGCTCAGACGTGAGTCCCATGCTCTCCATACCACTGGATTCAAGCAAGCCGGGCTGAAGACGGCTAACATGCCAGAAACCGGTCCTCAGAAGCTTGTTTCCAGTCCAGGGAAGGCATGGCTTGGCAGTTCGTGCTGGACTGTTCCCATTAGGCACAGGGTCAGACTGATTTGCATATGGCCATGTCTGAACTGGGGTGGTGTGGAGTGCAATTATACAATGGATTTAGGCCCAGATCTCTGTACTGGGGTGAATGTATGACATTGTTCTGCATTCTGTCTATCAATTGTGGTTTTTGCATTTTCAGCCCGAGTGGGATGGGTATGCTCAGATTTGAGTCCCATGCTCTCCACACCGCTGGATTCCATCAAACCGGGCTGAAGACGGCTGAAATGCCAGAAACTGGTCCTCGGAAGCTTGTTTCCGGTCCAGGAAAGGTATGGCTTGGCAGTTCGGGCTGGACTGTTCCCATGAGGCACAGGGTCAGACTGATTTGCATATGGCCATGTCTGAACTGGGGTGGTGTGGAGTGCAAAAAAACGATGGATTTAGGCCTAGATCTCTGTACTGGGGTGAATGTATGACATTGTTCTGCATTCTGTCCATCAAATGTGGTTTTTGCATCTGGAAGATCTTCACATCTTTTTTTCTTTGTACTTGAACTTTGCCGCATTTCTCTCGCTGCAACATTGCTTGTCGTGGAAGCACAACGCAACCTAAGGTACATTGACGCAAAGTGTTGCATCTTAAACACTGAACCTAACTAAGCTAAATCTACCATCTTAAAGTAACAGTATTATGTATTTTTGTTGTTTATGGTCTTGTAGTAACTCTATATAAAGTATACTTATTTTTGATATAAAACCTTGTGTGGTGTCCATCTGTAGTGTTTTCACTGGGTTACTGTATGTGGTCACAAATGCTTTACACACTGCCTCTGAGATAAGTCTGTCTGATCTTGCCAAGCTACCAAGGGGGTGAGCAGGGGTTATTTTAGGAGTGTAATCCCCTTATCCTGAATAGAGGCAAGTCCCTATTCGTCACAAGTACCTACCGGTGCCAACTTGAGACCCCCAATCTAACACCCAAGTACTATTCTTGATTTGCTGCCAATTTATTTTTGCTGTGCTGAATTTTCCATGCACATATTTTTCCATCAATCAATCAATCATTTGTAAAGCAAACTTCATACCCGTGAGGGTCTCAAGGTGCTGGGGTGGGGGGCGCTACTGATAGAACAGCCAGGTCTTGAGTATCCTCCTGAAGGTCAGCAGGTCTTGGGTCTGTTGTAGACTCAGTAGGAGAGTGTTCCATGTCTTGGCGATGAGGTGGGAGAAGGATCTCCCACCGGTGGTTGTTCTTCAGATGCGCGGGATGGTGGCAAGTGAGAGGTCGGCTGAGCGTAGCTGGCGGTTGGGGATGTAGGAGGAGAGCCGTCTGTTAAGGTAGGCTGGACCAGTCTTGTTGAGTGCCTTGTGTGCATGGGTGAGGAGCTTGAAGGATATCCTCTTGTTGACCGGGAGCCAGTGCAGGTTTCTCAGGTGGGGGGTGATGTGGCCGTGGCGGGGTACATTGGGGATCAGTCATGCTGAGGCGTTTTTTTATTTATTTTTTATATTTTTTTTGCAAAATACATGAATTAGTCAGAAAATGAATCAAAATTGACAGAATACATAACATGAAATACAAATACATAAACCAGGAGTTAGATAAAAAAGGCACACATAGTGGATCAATAACAATACATACAAAAACATGTATTTGAGAAAAATCAATGTTAACCATACAATAAGATAGTCCATTAATACAACTAATATCGGTACATTCAAAATAGAGAAATAAGTAATAGGACCACCAGCCAATTAGCAGCTTCCAAATGGTTGGTAACTCTACCCCAAATTTCTAGACTAAGCTTCTTTTTCCTATGCCCTTTAAGGGCATATAAGCTATACTCCATATAATGAACTGCAAAGAAGCGGGCCCTCCATAATTCGAAAGAAGGCGGTTCCTGTTGTAGCCACCAGGAAGCTATTACAAGCCGATATACAGCTGTCACTAAAAATATTAATTTTACATGTTGTTGTAGTAAATCTGGAACTGATGCACCCATTTCTACACCTAATAATATCTGCGTAGCACTTAATTGTACTTGACTACCCAAGATGACAGAAAGATAATTCTGAATCTGAGATAATAAAGTTGTTAGTCTCGGGCAACTAAAAAAAATATAAAGGTCATCCGCAGATAAATAACCACAATGAAAGCATTTCCCCATAGTGTCGCCCTGCCATTTGGAAATCTTATTGGGTGAGTAGTATAAGTTAAAAATGGATTTATAATGCTGTGCAGATAACTTTATCGAAAAAAATAAATTTATAGCCATCTTAAGAGAATCTTCTATCCATATATCCTGTCTGCCTAGTTTATTGCCCCATTTGATATTTTGTTGAGCTAAGTCGTCAGACTTAGTTCTTAACATATGACCATATAGCACTCCTATTTTTTTTGCCTTTTTTTGTATTATCTTCAACTAGAGCATTCTCTTGGAGATTTATTGCTTTCTGAGACAGGAAATTCCTGATTTGCAAATACTTTGCAAAATCCTCCCTGGGAAGATGGTATTGCTCCCGAAGTTGCTCAAAGGATTTAAGGGAGCCATTTCTATAGAAATCCCCCAGCAACCTTAATCTTTTTTCCCACCATACGTACACTACCCGATCCCATAAATCAATTGGCAAAAATATAGGGGATGTTAATGGTGTATACCAAGAAATTTTCTCTATATACAGCATTTTCCGTAATGTTCTCCAAATCTTATATAGAGCCATCATAACCTTAAAACATGTACGTTTGTAATAACTCCATTCCTGATATAGAAATAAGCAATTTTTACCCTTTGCGCCTAATAACATCTGATAGATTGACGGACTCTCTGCCAGGTTCGAAGGACCTATCCCTGTTAGCAAAACATTCATGCCTTGAAGCATGCAGACACAGTAATAAAATGTGAAATCAGAAACCGCCCAACCTCCTAAGTTTCTTGGTAAAATCATAAAGCGACCGGCACGGCGAGCTTTACCTCCAGCCCACATAAAGCGCATAAAGAGAGTTTGTAGCTGTGCCAGGCTTGCTATAAAGATTTCTAAAGGAACACACCTAAAAAAATATAATATTTGTGGCAATATCATAATTTTTAATAAACTACAACGACCGACTAAGAAAGATGTAGACATTCCGCCTGGTCTAACTGTTTCCATACTCCTAATATTAGATCCTCCCAATTAGACTTAACCAGAGCCATTGTAGAGGCCCTTAGCTTATTCCCCAAATAAATATCCTCCTTACAAACCCGCACATCTGAATATTTTGGCAGATTAGCACATAATAGCTGGGTTTTAGCTGCATTCAATTTATAACCCGCAACCGTCCCAAACTTCGTAGCTAAACTTTGAATCTCTTGCATTGCAGCTGCAGGGCATGGTGTGGCGATTGCAACATCGTCCGCATAGGCTAGGACTTTAAAGGAATAATTTTGTGTCCTTACTGGAGAGATCCTAGGACTAGATTCCAACATTCTTAAAAAGGGCTCGATATATAGTGAGAATAAAAGAGGGGAACGGGGTGCAACCTTGTCTGGTACCCCTCTGTATTTGGACCAAATCAGATACGAGTCCCATGGTGCTAATACGGGCAGTAGGATGATAGTAAAGCATCTGAAGTGATGTAATAAAATCTGGGCCAAACCCCCTACGCCTCATTACGTCCCATAAAAAGTACCATGAGACCCGATCGAACGCCTTTTCGGCATCTAATAAAATTAAACATAATGGCTCCTGAGTGACATTAACAAAATGAAATAAAGTAATTACCCGGCGGACATGACCTGCCGTTCCGCGCTGCTGGATTAACCCGTGCTGTGTGGTAGAAACTAATTTCGAGATCACACCAGATAATCTATTCGCCAAGATCTTCGAATAGATTTTGCCATCCGCATTTAAAAGCGAGATTGGGCAATAGGACCCAGGGAGATTTGCGGTTTACCTATTTTATGAAAAACTACTATACATGCCTCACTCCAGCTCCCCGGAGGTACACCAGTCTGGGCATATCTCATCGTTGCAAGAAGATCAGTTTTTAAAACAGAGAAAAACGTCTTATAAATTTCAAGGGGTAACTTATCTGGGCCTGCTGCCTTGCCACTGGCTAATCCATTAACTGCCAATTCTAGTTCTTCTAATAAAATAGGAGCCACTAGACTTTCTCTTTCATTGTCAGATAAATCTGTCGTGCAAAATTGATCGATGAGAGTAGCAGCCCTATCCATATCGTACTCGTCTCCTTGGTATAATTATTCATAGAATTGTCTAACTACCTCTAGTATGCCTGTTTCATTATCTACCAATACCCCTCTTGCGTCTCTAATATTATCTATCCTCTGTGTTACTTCCCTTAACCTTAGTTTCTGGGCAAGGCATCTGCCACTTGCCTCCCCGTACTCATACTGGATTTGTTGTTTAATGAAGAATTTTTTTGCACTTTCCTGCGACCATTTCAAGTTCATGTTTGCCTTAAGTCTAGCCACTGACGCCATCTGATCCTCTATATCTCCCCCAGAGCATATAACCTGTGCCAATAATTCCTCTGCCTTTTTTAACTCCTGATATAACTCTTGTAGTTTTGCCGAGTGTTGTTTTTTATAATATAAACCAAAGCTCAGGGCCTCCCCCCTAAATGCAGCTTTGAAACATTCCCAGACATTACCCACACTACTAGTCCCCCGATTAACATTAAAGAATGTTACAATCCACTGTTTCATATATTCAAGAAATTGTTGTTCCACTAACAGTTTGCGGTCAAAAGAGAACACCCTTGGTCTAGTAGGAGTAATTATATCAGTTATAGAGAGAACCACCGGCCCATGATCAGACGTAATTCTAGGATAAACCTGAATAATGGCCGATTTCAACAAAGACTGAGGAGTACATAATCAAGCCGGACTAACTTACGATGGGGAAAAGAAAAAAATGTATCCCCAGGAGCCTCTCCCCTTAAAAAAGCCCATGCATCCGTCAACCCATGTACCATCATTAATGCCTGCAATGCCTTGAATACCCGTGGCTTCCGCCCACTGTATTTGACATTTTTATTACATAAGATATTCAGACCTAAATTTATATTTAAGTCTCCACACAAAATCAGTGGTGTAGGCCAAGAAGCTAGCTCAACATTCAGAAACTCTAAAGTTAAAGTTTCATCTAGATTGGCCCCATAAACAGCACACACCGTAAAAGTTGTCTGACCTACAACACACTCTGCGATTGCCCATCTTCCTGAATCATCAGCTAGAATTTTTCCTGTTTTGCCTTTATGCCTCTTACCCATAATTGCCACCTCTCTTGACGTACCTGAGTACTTAGTACAGGCGATAAGATTAAATCCCAATTCTTCAAGCAACCGGCGTTTTGACCATGCAATGTGAGTCTCTTGGAGACAAATTATTTCACAGTAGAGAGCACATAACTCCTGTGCTACCCAAAGTCTTTTATCTATCGAGGTCAGCCCCTTAACATTCAGGGTGCCTATCCTAATACCCCTACCAGCCATTTAGTTGAGTCAATCTTAGGTAATCTAGCTTCATGTTCCAACTGAAAACAAAACATATTCTCACCATAATAACTCTTTTCCGACAAATGTTCATGTGTTATTTTATATTTCCGCCCCCCTCCCAAACGAGCCCCCCAACCCAGCTCTGATCGCCCTCCCATCCCTTACCCAAACCCTCCCACCCAAAATGAGGCTTAAGGACTATGTCCTCAGTGATGTTGGGTGCTTTGTCCAACCCCAGCGCCCATTGACATTCCACACCACCATCATTTGCCCCTATTTCCCAATTTAACAAATCATATCTCGTTGAACCCTGTAAAAAACAGAGAAGATTAGCCTACCATCTTCTACACAGTCTTTATCCATCTTGCATAGATTCATACATCCTGACACATTGCATATGCCATTGCTAACACAATTTCAACATTGCCTATTTAAAAAAGAAGAAATGAGACAGATTATCTAACTATGATTCAACAAAATAATACGAAAAAACATTACACTATCATGGGAAAGAGGGAAAGCAAAAAACTACAAACCTCCACATGGCGATTCAACCCTCACTACACAATAAGGCAGACATCATACAGCATACTCTCCACCCCAAGGGTTTCACACCCCCCTACAGATACAACGTGTATAATACTTCTACTTTTTGACATTCTTCTCCAAGTCCATTAAATAGTCCTGTGAAGGTTTAGCAGAAGTAAAATACCTCGTTTGGCCTTTGAAAATGACCTTTATTTTGTGAGGATTAGGCACAAAAACTTAAGCCCCCTTCACTTGAAAAGGCTCTATCAATTTCCGCATTTGCCATCTTTCACTCACAGTAGCAGGGCAAAAATCAGGGTGGACAAAAAACATCCCATACCACTTCGTTTCATTCCAGGGCGTGCCAAATCATAGAGCACTTCACGTAGCAAATAATTGTTCAAACATATTAATATTGCCCCGGGATATAGGTTCTGATTGCCTTGGCGTTCATTCCCCTGTTGACGCATCCCAAAAGGAAACCTATGTGCGCGTATCACTTCCATTTCCCAATTCCATGCGCTTAGTTCTGGGAAGGCTTCTTTAAACAACTGAATGATAAACTTCTTCTTTCAGCTATAAACTCTCTTCTTTCAGCTATACCTAATACGCGCAAATTATTACGCCACGCACGATTCTCTAAGTCCGTTAACTTCCAGTCTATATCAGAGTTAGATTTTTCCAGAGTTTATATAATTGTTTGTTGCTTCACTAAAGAGTCCTCAACAGAAGAAACTCTTTCCTCTACTTCGACCACCCGAGTGGTGGTTTCTGCACAGGTCTTCACAAGGTGTCTTACAGTATTCTGCAGTTTCTTTACGGCTCCCTGAGTACGTAACCCCTCAGCTTTTGTTTCGCTACGATGAGCCATAATAGTTCTATATATCAGACCTAAGGTAATTGAATCCTCTTCAAGGTCCTCATCTAAGTTAAGCTGGGTTATAGGCGGCTCTTGATCATGTGGATCATGCTGAAAACCTTCAAAAGTCTCCCCAATTTTCCTTACAGTATCATGAGATGAAGTTTGTTCAAAGTCATCCATATCACTATCATCAGGGGCGTCCCCCCACTCTCCTAAATTGCTCGAGCTATCTAGCTCCTGTTCTTTATCCGAGACTGTCGTTAGGTCTGACATTGCGTAAAATTTGCCGTCAGATCCAGCATATTCAGATTCTGTAGCCTTATCCATACCCTGGAGGTGGAGCTCGCAATCAGATCCTAGTAGTGAATTGCTATCTTCCACCGCCGCAATCATTGTTGTTACTGTTTTTGGACCTGCCATCTCTCCACTCACTACTAAGATTCCATTTCAATCTTGGCCATCCTGGCCACTCTGACTGTCCACAAGTCCCCCAGGAATAGCATCAACAGCAGAATTCAGTAGTTGAACACCAGGGGGCCCCCCAGTGGCCCCCACCATAATTTCACCAACAGAGGCCAAATCTGATTCAGGAACCACTTTTGCTTTAACCCCTCGCTTTTTATCGAAAATTGATAGTCTCCAGGACCTGGCACTGACTCTGGCTCAAGCGCTGAGATTGGGGGTCTCCTTGTGCATATGGCATTGCTTTCTGCACAGACCGAGTCGGGGTATTTGAATTTTCGGAGACCATTTTTGCAACGCCAGTATCAGCACTGACTAAAACAGCCTTAGAAATGGCCCCTGAAGCGCTGGCTTTCAAAAATTTTTTCGTTGTATTCGCTTTAGTTTTAAGTACATTCTCAGAGCTATCCACATTAACTCTACACTCAGCCCCCCTTCCTGTCGGTGTATCGACTGGTGCACCCCCCTTATTCCTTGTAGTCCCCTGCCCTTTGGCGCCATTCTTAGCGGAAAGCTGTCAGAGACGCCACCTCAGGAGTCGAGGTTTCTTCCGTCTTGTAGTTGACTAATCCCAATACCTTCAGGAACCAGCAAATGTGACAAGGATTAAAAACTCTTGGCACAACCTGCTGACCCCCAAAGGGACAGGGAAGTTGGGGACGGGAAGGGGTAGTGGATGGGGGTAAGGAAAGTGAAAGAGAGAGACAAACAACACTGGATCTCTTCTGGGAGATGGGTGTCTCTCTCTGGTTTGAAGCACTCTGGACTTTCTCTTGTAGTCTTGATTCTTAGACAGTGCTGCATTAAAGGTTTACACCAATCACTATTGATTCCTTATTAATCGACACTTTCTTTCAACATATACAATAGGAAGCTTCTGGTACATACCAACTTTTAGAAAGCCCCAATCCTGTGCTTCTTATGCTAGTATATGAACATCATTTAGAAATCTCCGAACTGCTTAGTTCTTATAGCACCTTCAAAACATAATACACTGAGTAAACAATTGCTTGGCTTAACTGCTTACCAACAATTCAGTGAACTGGTTAGTCAAACTGTGAACTGCACTCAACACACAAACTTGCCTTACCTTACACTGTTTCGTGTGCTTCAATAATTGGGGGTTCTGTGAAAAGAAATAAAAAGAACAAATACTGGCCCCCTAACAACAATTGTGATGAACCATCCCTTGGTTACTATCTCACATCTAGTTCTTATGCAGTTTAAGTCACTGCATTACCACAATGTGCATATACAGTTTGTCTCTAAAGTTCTGCAAATACAAACTATCAAACAATCAGCTACAATGTCCAAACAATCAGCTACTATGTCCTTCTAGAGAAAATCCTTTTTCTTTTAGCTTTTATCAAGATTCGTTTTCTAGTTTTTCATTGGTTTTGCCAAGGTTTGTTTGCTAGGTTTCAAAAAACGGAATAGTCTTACTTCTATCCGAGTGTGGGTAGGAAGTCTGTATCCTGAGACCGGAAGAGAGGAGCGGGTCCCACCAGAAATGAGCTCCGACTTGAAGACGCTCGAAAACCGGAAATGACTGGAACACTGGCACAATCCTTGACGGAGTTCGAAGAACAGCCAGGTCACTCCGATGATCAGGAAGCTCCTTCGGGGTTGCTCCTGGTCGAGAAGAGGAGCAGGCGAGTCAGGCAAGTCGCGCTGCAAGCGGGAGGGGCCGGGTGCTGGGAGACGGGTCCTGGAGGCTCCTAAGCGACGCTGAAGCTGAGAAGCGAAGCGTTTGTTCAGGAACCGGCAAGCCTTTTATAGGCTTTTTCCACGTGTGGGAAAATATCGGTTGAGCACACCTGCTCAACGTGCTTTCAACGTGCTTCCCTCATGAATAGACATACCCTCATGAATATGCATAAGCACCCTTCAATCTGTTGGAAAAAACGTTGCACTTGTACAAATATTAAACAAGCATTGCTACCTCCAAGCACATTTCTGCACAAGCATGATTCTTTCTGCACTTAACATGTTTTTTCCTGGACTATAATCCATGCTTAAGTTTTCCTGACAGTTCCCCCCCCCAAAGGTCTTCTCAGGGGTCGTGGTTTTCCGGGATTCAATGCGTGAAAGGAGCGGATCAAACGGGGGGCGTGAACATTACTCTCAGGTTCCCAGGATCTTTCTGCACTATCATAGCCCTTCCAGTCAATCAAGTAGTACAAACGTCCCCTAAATCTTTTTGAATCTAGTATTTTCCTGACCTCGTACTCAACATGATCTCCTATTATAAGAGGAGGGGGAGGAGCATCTGGACGGGTGTTAGGCTGCACAGGTTTAATCAGGGACACATGGAATACTGGATGAATCTTATAATCTTGGGGAAGGATCAGTTTTACTGAAACTGGGTTTATTATTCTGTCTATGGAAAATGGGCCAATGAATCTTGGTTTTAACTTTTTAGGACCCTCAATCTGTATATTCTTTGTCGATAACCAAACCTGATCCCCAGGTTTATAAGTTGGGGCAGGCTTTCTGTGTTGATCAGCATAATGTTTCATCTTTTCTTTTTGTTTAGTTAAGGTTAGTTTAACGTTCTCCTGAAATTTGCGTAAACTAATTAGCCTTTCTGCAACTGCTGGCATACTGTTCTGTTTCTCAGGGACAATTACAGGCAGAGTTCTAGGATGTTGGCCAGTAAGAAAATAAAACGGGGAACAACCTAGGGCTGAGTGCATTGTGTTATTATAAGTGAATTCCGCTAAAGGCAGAGCGTCTACCCATTCTGTAGTTAAAGTAGTGGTTAGACAACGCAAACTTTGTTCCAGGTATTGATTCACTTTCTCGGTTTGCCCGTCAGTTTGAGGGTGGAAAGCTGATGACAAAGCTAAGTCAATCCCTAGGTGACTGCTCAATTGTTTCCAAAAATTTGACAGGAATTGTGGCCCTCTGTCAGAAATAATTTTTTGCGGAAGACCATGTAATTTCACAATGTTAGCTATAAACACCTTACTGAACTCTACTGAAGATGGGAGTTTAGGTAGTGGAATAAAGTGACCCATTTTAGACAACAAATCCACTACTACTAAAATAGTAGTCATCCCTGACGATGTTGGTAAATCTGTTACAAAATCCAAACTAATAGTATGCCAGGGTGTAGGTGGTATCTCCATTGGTTGCAACAAGCCAACCGGAAGTGAGTGTGAAGGCTTTTGTCGGGCACACACCGGACAAGTCTGGACATACTGCTGGATATCAGATTTCATACCTTTCCACCAAAAGTGCCTTTGACACAATTCCGTAGTCTTGTTAATTCCAGGATGAGCGGCCATAGCCAAATCATGGTTCCACTTAATCACTTGTTTTCTTAAATCTTCTTTTGGAAGGAATACCTTATTCTTAAAATAGAATATACCATCTAATACTGAAGTCTGTTTTAGTGCAAGCCAATCTTTTGGATCCAAATCTTTATGTTGATCCTTGAGTAAAGATAGAAAGTCTAACTGAGTGATTTCTGCACAAATCTTTTCTACTGGTATTATACTCTGATCCCCTTCTTTAGTCTTCTTGTCTTTTTCGCAAACTAAACGTGAGAGGGTATCAGACAACAATTTTTTTGCCCCTGGCCTATAAGTGATTATGAAGTCGAATTCGCTAAAGAATTGCAACCACCTCATCTGTCGTGGTGTGAATGCTTTCACAGTCGAGTAAAACTGTAAATTCTTGTGATCTGAGAATATAGTTATAGTGTGTTTGGCCCCTAGAAGGTGATGTCTCCATTCCTGAAAGACAGCCTTGATTGCCAAAAGCTCCCGTTCAGCAATCGTGTAATTCTGTTCTGCCGGCAACAGCTTCCTGGAAAAAAAAGCTATAGGATGGTAACTTCCTGAATCAGCAACCTTCTGAAGCAAAACTCCCCCAATTGCGGTTTGAGAAGCGTCTGCTTCAACAAAGAAGGGCCTGTCCGGGTCTGGGTGTGTTAAGATTGGAGCAGACGTGAAGGCTTTTTTCAGAAGGTCAAAGGCTTGTTCGGCTTTTTCATTCCAAAGGAATTTCTTTCCCTTTTGTAGAAGGCTGGTTATGGGTACCACGATTTCAGAAAACTTCGAGATAAATCTCCTATAGAAATTTGCAAATCCCAGAATTCTTTGTACCTCTTTGATAGAAGTAGGGGTTGGCCAATCCAAAATTGCTTTTACCTTTTTAGGGTCCATAACTATACCTTCGGGGGACAACCAGTAACCCAGGAATTCCACTTTTGTTGTGTTAAAAACACATTTCTCAAGTTTTACAAACAGTGAGTTATCTCGTAGCTTCTGTAAAACCGATTTAACATGTGAAACATGCTCCTCTGGAGTTTTGGAAAAGATTAGAATATCGTCAATATATACAATGACGCAAACGTCCAATAGTTCATGCAACACCTCATTTATGAAGTACTGGAAGGCTGCCGGAGCGTTACAGAGACCAAAAGGCATCACTGTATATTCGAACAGGCCAAATTTAGTACGAAAGGCAGTCTTCCATTTGTCGCCTTCTTTGACTCTGATCAGATGGTATGCCCCACGAAGATCTAATTTGGTGTAAATTGTTGACCCTTTGACCTGATTCAACAGCACAGGAATCAACGGGAGTGGATATCTATTTTTTACAGTGGCTTTATTGATTGCACGATAGTCGATGCAGGCCCTCAAATCACCAGTCTTTTTAGCAACAAAGAATAGAGGGGATGAGACTGGCGAGGTTGAGTGTCTAATAAAGCCTAATTCCAACAACTCATCTAGGTAGGTACGTAGGTATTGATTTTCCGGTTCGGTGAGGGCATAGACTCGACTACAGGGTAGCACTGCCCCTGGGATCAAATCGATTCTACAGTCGTAAACCCTGTGGGGGGGCAACTTAGTTGCTTTTACAGGACCAAATACATCCGAAAAGTCTTTAAATTCGGTTGGTAATTCCACCGAGTCTGATTGCGTAGCAGCACAGACAAGGGGTAGGTTGGGGTCTCTATTTTCCTGATAACAATGTGTTTTGCAATGTAAAGAATCCAAAGTTACAGTACGCTTCACCCAATCAATTTTTGGGTTGTGAAGTTCTAACCATGGGATGCCTAAGATAACTCCAAAAGCGGGAGTGTCAATTAGGTCAAAAACTGTCAATTCAGTATGGCCATTATCCGATAGAAGAAGTAAAGGAGGAGTGTGAAATCTGATCAAACCAGATGAAAGGGCTGAACCGTCCACTGCCAGCACGGGTTCAGGTTCCTTTTTTGGGATTTTAGTTAGATTTAACCTTTTAGCGAATTCTAAATCAAAAAAGTTTCCTGTGGCACCAGAATCGATCAAAACAGGAATACTATGCCTCTGTTGATTAGCCAAGACCAAAACCAACCTTATTGTGAAATGACGGGGTATGTGATTGGCTATACTAGTAACATACCTTGAGACCTCCATAGTCTTATTTCCCGAGGGATCGGTCTCTTTTTCCCTCGAGAAACCTAGTTTTCCGACTCCAAATGAGGATCCTGAATTGTAGCCAGGAGCTTCTTTTTAACAGGTCGAATCGGACACTCCTTGGCGAAATGACCAGACTTCCCACAATAAAGACATAGGTTTGCCTTCCTTCTCCTATCTTTTTCCTCTTGCGACAAAGGTCCTTTAATCCCCCCAATCTGCATTGGTTCTACTTGAGCATTCTTATCTACTTCTGCATTTTTCCTATCAGACTTGAAGTGCAAGGCCCTAAAATCTGACTTAGGTCTTTCTGTTCTCCTCTCTCCCAGTCTGTGGTCTAATTTAACTACGAGATCTTGAAATTCTGTGAAGTCATCAGGGAGATCTACAATATGAGCCAAAGAGTCCTTCAATTCCTCCCTAAGACCCCGATAAAACAAGGATGTCCTTTTATCTTCTGGCCACTGGGTTTCGGCTAACAATCGGTTAAAAGTGGTCACATAAGAAATCAGGTCTCGAGAGCCCTGGCGAAGATTTAATAACTCATTATCAGATGCTTGCAAAAAGACGTGCTTGGCAAATAACCTAGACATGGCTGTTCTGAACTGTGTTAGATTGTGTAGTAATGGATCATTCTTTTCCACCAAAGGCATGGCCCAGTTGGCCGCTACACCTCCTAAATAAGAAATAATGAAAGCTACTTTAGAGGTGTCTGAAGTGAACACTTGAGGTTTACATAAAAAGTGTAACTGACACTGACTCATAAAGGTTGTGAAGTGAGAGCTGTCGCCAGAAAAGCGCTCGGGATTAGCTAAAGGAACAGGCTGTGGAGAGACTACTGTGATTTGAGCCGGTTGCCCTTGACCTATTCCTGTACTAGGTGTTGGGTTCTGGAAAGGGACCCCGAATTTGGGAGGTGATAAAATTGGTTTTCTAGGCTCCTCTTTGTCTCTCCAAGAAGTGAAGCCTTCTCTGGTGTGATCTAATTCTTGTCTAAGGGATTGATTTTCTAACCTTAAGTCCTGTATCTCGTCATTCATTTTTCTTACTAAATCTACCAGCTGGGTAACTTCCATGTCTTCCATGAGAATAGTCAATTACAAGAGGGAATATGGACAGTTTTGGCTTCGCTTTCTGTCAGAGACGCCACCTCAGGAGTCCAGGTTTCTTCCGTCTTGTAGTTGACTAATCCCAATACCTTCAGGAACCAGCAAATGTGACAAGGATTAAAAACTCTTGGCACAACCTGCTGACCCCCAAAGGGACAGGGAAGTTGGGGACGGGAAGGGGTAGTGGATGGGGGTAAGGAAAGTGAAAGAGAGAGACAAACAACACTGGATCTCTTCTGGGAGATGGGTGTCTCTCTCTGGTTTGAAGCACTCTGGACTTTCTCTTGTAGTCGTGATTCTTAGAGAGTGCTGCATTAAAGGTTTACACCAATCACTATTGATTCCTTATTAATCGACACTTTCTTTCAACATATACAATAGGAAGCTTCTGGTACATACCAACTTTTAGAAAGCCCCAATCCTGTGCTTCTTATGCTAGTATATGAACATCATTTAGAAATCTCCGAACTGCTTAGTTCTTATAGCACCTTCAAAACATAATACACTGAGTAAACAATTGCTTGGCTTAACTGCTTACCAACAATTCAGTGAACTGGTTAGTCAAACTGTGAACTGCACTCAACATGCAAACTTGCCGTACCTTACACTGTTTCGTGTGCTTCAATAATTGGGGGTTCTGTGAAAAGAAATAAAAAGAACAAATACTGGCCCCCTAACAACAATTGTGATGAACCATCCCTTGGTTACTATCTCACATCTAGTTCTTATGCAGTTTAAGTCACTGCATTACCACAATGTGCATATACAGTTTGTCTCTAAAGTTCTGCAAATACAAACTATCAAACAATCAGCTACAATGTCCAAACAATCAGCTACTATGTCCTTCTAGAGAAAATCCTTTTTCTTTTAGCTTTTATCAAGATTCGTTTTCTAGTTTTTCATTGGTTTTGCCAAGGTTTGTTTGCTAGGTTTCAAAAAACGGAATAGTCTTACTTCTATCCGAGTGTGGGTAGGAAGTCTGTATCCTGAGACCGGAAGAGAGGAGCGGGTCCCACCAGAAATGAGCTCCGACTTGAAGACGCTCGAAAACCGGAAATGACTGGAACACTGGCACAATCCTTGACGGAGTTCGAAGAACAGCCAGGTCACTCCGATGATCAGGAAGCTCCTTCGGGGTTGCTCCTGGTCGAGAAGAGGAGCAGGCGAGTCAGGCAAGTCGCGCTGCAAGCGGGAGGGGCCGGGTGCTGGGAGACGGGTCCTGGAGGCTCCTAAGCGACGCTGAAGCTGAGAAGCGAAGCGTTTGTTCAGGAACCGGCAAGCCTTTTATAGGCTTTTTACACATGTGGGAAAATATCGGTTGAGCACACCTGCTCAACGTGCTTTCAACGTGCTTCCCTCATGAATAGACATACCCTCATGAATATGCATAAGCACCCTTCAATCTGTTGGAAAAAACGTTGCACTTGTACAAATATTAAACAAGCATTGCTACCTCCAAGCACATTTCTGCACAAGCATGATTCTTTCTGCACTTAACATGTTTTTTCCTGGACTATAATCCATGCTTAAGTTTTCCTGACAAAAGCTGCACAGATTTGCTCGAGTCACCGAGGACGAGGGGTTTAATCTTACCCGATGCACAGCTCGCTATCTAGAAATACGAGCATCCAAATCTGTTTGATCAGTTTCTGCTCGGCAAGTCCAAACACACAGTAGCTGAAGATAGTTTGTATCAAGCTGTAGCAAGTTGTGGCAAATGAAGGCACTGAGGGGATTGCCCTGAGCTCAACGCACTCACAGTGCTCAGCGTTGTAGCATTTCGACATTTTCGGCGTTCGGCGTTCCACAATAGCCTCGCCCCACCTAAGCGGTCAGTTGCACTCACTTCCCTCGAATGCCGGCCGGCGTCTATCGGGAGCTCCCTGCAAGCAATCTGCGAATTGCAGCAACAGTAGAAAGAAATCAGCTCCTCTGAGGGAAACACCAACAGACAATGAAAGCCTCACTCCACAATCTCCGACAGCATCTCAATCTCGAGGGAAACCACCGCGGCGGGGGCAGTCAATCGGAGCCACGGGCAAAGCACCTCACACGGCCACCTCAGCGGCCGCCATCTTGCCTCTGACACCTCCCGTGCTGAGGTGTTTTGGATGCGTTGTAGTCGTTTGATTAGCTTGGTCGAGGCTCCCGCGTAGAGGGCGTTTCCGTAGTCGAGTCTGCTGCTGCTGTTTCCATGACTTTCTTAATATGCTATCCTAGTATCTTAATATCTTATCTCAGTCAATTCTGACATACTTTTTTTACGACAGTGGTCTATATTCTTTTATGTTTGGCATTCACTGTATACTAGATTTTTGAAACTGTGTGAGTGTTGCATTTTGTGCTAACATTTTCTTATTCATATTTTTGGTGGGTTATGTTTTGTACCGCCTACTTACACTTTACTTACATTTACTTGTGCTGGGACATGTCAGTTGATGTGTATCCCTATCAATTCTTAGTGTTCCTGGTGATAGGACAGAGTTTTTGAAACCCAAACCGTACTTACCTAGTCTTTCTGGTGCGGGACATTTGCATTTTGCCCAAACCATATTTGTAATGGGTTACACCCAAATATTACTCATTATTATTGTGCAAATGATACTTTCTTTTCCTTGGTTTGGGGGTTATGTTTTTCTGCCTGTGCTTTGACATGGACTGGGGCATGTTTATTGCATCTCAGTAATTTCCTATTGATTTGGTGAGGGGGCAAGGATCTTGTAACCCAAACCGTACTTGCGTATAAGTTTCATGGTAGTGGGCCATGGATCTTGCAACCCAATCTGTATGTACACTTATGTTTCATGTTGGTGGGCATTTGTATCATGCTAAAACTATTCTTACATTTACCCGCTCTGGGGTATATTGTTTATAACTCCAAAATCTGCTTATGTTTCATGGTGGTGGGTATTTGCATTACACTCAAACCATTCTTACATTTACCTGTTATGTGGTATATTGGTTGTAACCCCAAACATTACTTACTTTTACTAGTGGTAGGCGTTTCCATCCGAACCGTGCATACCGAAAAAATATTTCTTTCACACAATGGGTTACTTTTGATGGGGCCTATTATGTAATGCATAGTTTACAACTTCTTACTGGTGTTGGTGAAGGGGCATTTTTTTTGCATCCAAATATTTAGCTTTGGGGCATATGTGTTGCACCTGCAGGGGCATATATTTTGCACTCTAATATTGGGAAAGAGTATGGCACCCGTAGGGGCTCATGTTTTGCACCCTTGTGAATAGAGAATACATGTTGCAACTGCAGGGGCACATGTTTTGCACTTTAATATTGGGCAAATGTATGACACCCATAGGGGCACATGTAATGCACCTTAGTACTAATCTACAGAGTTGGTGACTCCATTATTAGGTGTCACTTTTGTTGCACCTCCATATTTAATTTGTGTGGGGAGAGCATGGGTGTTTCTCCTGAGTAAGGTTTGTATGTGTTAGTCTTATTCTTATATCATTATTATCTTCTCTGGTCCTTTTGTACTCCCTTGCTTGGTTCCCATTTTTATTGATGTTGTGTATTAATGTCTTACTGGGATTTATATTGTGTATTTGTTCCATAAACACGGGCGGTGTGTGGTATCTTCAACTTTGTCATGCATTCTCCTCTCATTGTTATGTCTCCTGCTGCTTATCCAGACTGACTAATGTAATTAGAATGCTGATGTGTGAATCGTTTGTGAGAGTGTCAGTTCAGTGCATGGGCTGAGCATCAAAGATGATGCTCTTGGTAGGGCTGCCTTTATACCTAACTTACTTGTAACCTGAGCCTCCTACCTTATGAATAAACCTGATCCTGTTTCACATTACTACTGGCTACCCTGCATCTTCATTTACCACACTCCTATCTTGGTCCCAAATATTGGAATGCCCTGCCCACTGCCCTTAAATTAGAGACCAGTCTTCTTCGTTTTCGCAGAGCACTGAAAACGCTGTTGTTCACATAAGTAGTTGGATCCTGTATGCTGGCTATCTGATATCTTCTTCTCCAGTCTGTCCCTAGCGCCGGGAAACCCACTGTGGGTAGCTGTGCGCGGTAAAAGTTTAAATAAATAAATAAATAAATGAGCCACTAGGGGATACACTTGAATGCTTTGAAGTGCTATTTTATCTGATATACTATAAGTAGACAAATAGCATTTCAGGCACCCTAAGCCTACCCTTTACTTTCTGCTAAAGAACGGAAAAATCTCAAAAACTTTGGTCCATAAATGCAACGGCCCAAGTTGGTGACAATCCCTTCTACTTGCAAGTAATTCAAAAGTACCATGAACCGTATTTACCAGAAAGCAATGGGGGAAATGATGTTAATTTTCTGGCTTGCTGGCAGTGTGTTCCGTCAACTGCTAATGTTAAAACTCTTTGTTGTGGTCTTTGAGCAGATTGTTCTGTAAGGGGTGCTCCTTGTACTGTATATGTATTTTGTACTTTGTACCATCCTTGTGTTATTCAGTCACTTCCAATTCCTCTTTCTTCCGTGCCTCATCTGCAACAGCAGCAAGTCTTTGCCAGCTTCTAGTCTTTCTTTTGTTTTTGCCTTCCCTAAAGAATTCATTCTGGCTTGTCCCCCCAAGAGAACTTGTTTGCAACGTTCAAAAACTACTTTGTGAGCACCTCCTTTTTCTCAGTTGGTAAAAGTACCCACATCTACTTTGTGCTTTCTGCCTCATCACTGCACCCTCAATGGCAATTAATGCTGGAACTGCAGTCTGGGATGTTGCGGTTTGTGGTAGTTCCCAGATGTTTCTGGCAGGGAGGCCACATTATCTTCTCTTCTCTTGGTAACCTTAGTCTTCCTGCACTGACCATACATGTTGAAGGCACTCCCTCAAGAAACACTACTAAAACAGTGTATTTTTCCTTTCTCTATCAGGAAGCTCTTAATATAGAGTGAAGCCTAATTCCTTAATGTGGATTGGGGTTAGTTTTATGTTATATATAGATTCTATTGGAATGTGGGGGCTGTGTGGAATGTAAGAGAAATGTCTCTCTTTAGAGAGGCAATAGATGGTTGATTACCTGGCTGATAGCTCCCTCCTGGTGTTCCAAAATTACTTTCCAATCCAATCCAAAAATTCTTTATTTCAGTCATTTAGACCATAGAAGATACAATTAAAACATTCAACATTAAAAAGAACATTCCCTTGTATGAAAAACATTACATAAAAGTTAAATTCCTTGGAAATCTGTTCCTGGGAGGGAGTACTTTACAGTTCATATCGGTGATCAGTCTTTTAGGAGTTTATTTCTTATCTGCCACATGGCCAGTATGTATTTGGCAACTGCAAAAACTATGTGGTGAGAGTGCTGGTTTTCAGTATTCTATAAGAGTACAAATGGCTCCTTATGCCCAAGTTCCTACATAGTGGCACAAGCCAATATTTCCTTGGTCTATCATAGGCGGGGCAAAAGAACAGAACGTGAATTTCCTCCTCATCATGATTAGCGCACCCCGGACAGATTTTGTCATCACTCTTTGTCCATTTACAGGTAAAAGTTTTGATAGGCAGGGTGCCTAACCTCCATTGGATGAACAGTTTCCGTGCTAAAATGGGGAAAATGATATCCATAAAACCTTCAAAATTATAAGAATTTTTGGAATCCAAAAATAGATCTGTTAAGGTGCCGTTATTGGGTGCAGATACCTGAGTAGATAAACTTTTTTCCTTATGTATTTCCACCAGTTTTTTGCGAGAGACCCTTTGGCAGCCTTGTTCAGGAACATCCCATAACTCCTGGAGTCTCAGGCGATACAGTTCTTTCTTAATGAAAACCAACCAAGGAATTCTGTCTCGCTTGTTCAAATTCATTACATGTATGAGGTCTTGCCTGTAGTGAGCAAGCTGGCTAGTGGTCCAAAGCCTGTGCCAGAATCTTAAAGGCTTTAATTCGAGATCCTCAGCTATAGAGGGAAGACCCACATCAACTCTCAAGGGAAGCAGGGGTGTGCCACGGCGGAGGGCTAGGAGGCATATGAGAAAATTGTTTTCTACACTGAGAAGTTCTGCTCCAGCTTTGTGCCCCCATAACTCACTACCATAAGAAGCGGCCGCTTTGGCTTGAGTTTTGTACATTTCTATTGCCGGGCTAATGGGTTTATAAGTAGAAGTATTTGCAACCTTAAAAATTGCACCGGACAATTGACTAAGCTTGAGCCGGGATCTTGCTATTTGGGGCTCCCAGGATAGGTTCTTATGTAGGGTTACACCCAAATACTGGAAGGTTTTTACCCTTTCCAGTTTCACTGAGGCCAGGGATAGATTAGGTCTGGTTTTGGGGGAGGGGTTAAATATCATGAATTTGGTCTTCTCTGTATTAATCTCTAGACCATATTGTCTACAGAAAAGACCAAAACCATCTAGGATCCGCTGGATCCCCTTCGGTGATTTGGAAAGCAGGAGGGTATCATTCGCAAACATAATAGCCGGTACCCTCCTGCCTGCCAAAAAGGGAGCGTCGTTGTCCCTAAAACTGTCGAGATGGGATATGACACTGTTAACGTAGAGGCAAAACAGGGTCGGCGCCAAAACGCAACCCTGTCTTACCCCTCTAAGGACTGGGAACCTGGATGACAACGCTCCATCCCTCCCACACCTGACCTGTGCAAAATTATTAGTGTGCAGCCTGACTATAGCGTGTAGTAAATGGGTGGGAACACCCAGCTCCTTTAGGACCTCCCACAATTTCTTGAGGGGGACCAGGTCAAAGGCTGACCTCAGGTCCACGAACACCATGTACAGCCTCCCCCCCTCGATCCTCACAGTTTTCCAGTAGAGGAGAACGAGGCGGAAAATCTGATTCATGGTGGAAGTGTTTTTCCTGAAGCCAGCCTGGAGGGGACTCAGAATTTCATTTTCCTCCATCCAGTCCAGAAGCTGGTCCAAGAGAAGGCAGGAAAATAATTTTTGGGGGACATCTATGAGGCTGATCGGCCTGTAGTTGGCTGGTGGAAGAGGAGAGCCCTTCTTAAAAAGGGGCACTATCTCCACCCCCAGCCAAGTACTAGGGATCTTCATACCTCCCACGATGGAATTAAACAAAATGAGGAAGTACGGGCCCCTTATCTCTGGATGATGTCTAAAAAGGTCACCAGGCAATCTGTCTAGTCCCGGGGCCTTCCCCTTCGCCAATCTCTCTATTGCACTAACCACCTCACCGAGGGTAAATTCTAGTCCAGCTACAGGATTACTTTAGAAATTAAAGACATTTTCACTCACCTGTTAATTGAGAGCATTTTGTTTAACTGGTGATGAGCTTTGCACCCATCCCAGGAGGAGAGTAGTCCTTTGGGGCCAGCAGCAGTTCGGCAGCAATTTTTCCTCCAGCTTTGATAAGCCGCCATAAAGTAACTGCCTGCATCGGCACCGCATTGGGGGAGCAGTGGCACCACATTCAGAGAGACACAGCACTGCCAGCGATATTGTGGCAAGTTTTTCTGTTATTTTGCGCTCCTTTGAACATTGCTGATGAGGCTCCGCTCATGTTTTCCGAGCGCCATTGTGTTTGGTGTGCATGCAGTGTTGACATACAAGTATCCTAGCAATGTGCTAGCATCAATACCCGCCATTGATAGAAGCTATATGCTCGTGCTCACGTCGTGCAACCTAGCAGCATCAGTAATAAGTGGTGCTGACGCTACCGTGCTGGCAACTAAAGAGCTTTCAGGTATACTTGCACTCTATCCTGACTTCTGGCAACACCTGTCAACTTTAGTTAAACTGTAGGGGTACGCTATCTTGCACCAGTATAGGAGACTCTGGCATTAACTCACATCTATGTATGTGTATGTATAGGCATTTATATAGCGCACTACTTACCCGGAGGGTCCCAAGGCGCTTCGACCGCTGCGAAACCCTTCCTGGCTTCCCTGAGAGATGGTCCCTTAATGGGTATCTCCAGGGTGAGACCAGGCATCCCCGGCGGTCTGGTGGGGCCGTTAGTGAAGATGAGGCAAGCTAATGCCCAGAGTTGCCGAGTGTGATCGCTGATCAGAGTGGGCACCGAGGCGAGAGAATTATCGAGTCCGCTGACCCTGGTCCAGAAACCTGCCGCGTCGGGATTCGAACCCTGGTCCCGGGCCGTCCTCTGCTCTCGGGTCTGCCGCCTCTAACCAGTGAGCCACACTATATACCACTTTTAAACACAACTGCCATTTAGTGCCTCACAGATTAAATCTTCCTCTTAAGTATGGATGGACAAATGGTACCAACACCATTCCTGAATTTATCTGGTAAATCTCTCTTTCCATGGGAGAATTGGAAGGAGGGTTTCCAGGCTTATGTGGAAGAAGTGGGAAGTGACTTTTTTAAAGCTGGGCGTAAACTGGCCATGCTTAAGCACTGTTTGGGGCTTAAAACAGGGGTATATTAAAACACATACCATATTTCCCTGAGGAAGCCAAAGAAGAGTCTAATTGGGATGATTACAACATAGCACTTCTGAAGTTAGACCTGAACTATGGAAAAAAAGAAGTTAGGTGGCTGAGCAATATACATTTTTGAAGAGAGCACAACTCCCAGGTGACTCTGTAGGCAAATGTGTGGCAAAACTAAGAGTCTTGGTGTCTACCTGCAATTATAATGGATTTTTAGATGAGATGCTACAGGACCAATTAGTACAAAAGCTGCAAGGCAAAAGAGTTCAAGAAAATCTTTTAAATGAAGAAGGATTAACTTTACAGTAGGCTACTGCTATAGAAAAAAGGACGGAGAGAAGTATTGAAGGAGATGGTCACTGGTTACTCAAAGAAAGGGGAAGGTATTCAGGAAGCTGTTTATAATGATTCAGGAGAAAAGAAAGAAGTGACAGTTGTAGCAAAAAAAAAATATTTTGGAAAAGTACCGACTGCTATAAGTGTGAGATGAAAGGGGATACAGTATCTGACTCTAATTGTATTGCTGTGGGCCAAACATGCAGGAAGTGTAAGATAGAAGGGCATTTGGCTAGGATTTGTAAAGGGAAGGAGGCACCACAGACTAGTATATCATAGGAAAAGAGTGGTGTTAATGTATTGAAAGATGAAAGAGTGTTACAGGAACAATTTCTTCTGCAAGTGGGTGCAGTTGGCAGTTCAGAGGACAAAGATCACTCATTTTGCAATAACACAATTAATGGGGTTGAGATGCAAATGATGGCTGATTCAGAGAGCGTTATGCATTGATTGAAGAATATCTGGGAAACTTCCGAGGTAGGAAATTGGGTGTCCCAGACCTCAAATTAGTGGCTTGTAGAAACGAACCTATTGAGTTTGTGGGCATTTTGATGGTGCACTGGAGTTTCAGGGTGTTAAACCCAATAGAAAATAGAAAATGTACATTTCCAAGGATGGTTAAGCTTCGCTGTAATGGGTGCAGTAGAGAGGGTTAATGTTTAGGATAGAGAAGGTTACTTAAGGGGGGTTTAGCATTACCCAACATACTGTGTTACTGTCTCGCCTTTCAGTTTAAAAACATTTGCTGTCTACTTACCAGCCCCACACATAACAACTGGGGGAGAACCCTAAATGCCACGGTTAATCAAGAGATGGGGGGGGCTGGATTTCTGTATACGTTTGGAGCTCCCAGGTTCTTTAAGAAAGTCCGCCTAAAGGTGATTAGATCAGCACTTAATACTTGGCATGCCCTCAAATCAAGGTGGGGGATAACATATTTTTCCGACTTTGCCCCAATCTGGGACTCCCCGGGGCTTCCTGCTTGTTTGCAAGATAGCTTGGCTGTTCCAATTGAGCGTGCAGGAACTCTGATATGGTCTGATTTAATTTCTTCAGACGGAGTTCACCCCTGGTACTCCATCCACTCCGGATCACCGACCGACCCCTGCCCTCACCACGTCTTCAACAAGGCCGACGCTGTCATCGCACCCCACCTGCGAGACATCATCAACACATCCTTCGACACCGCCACCTTCCCTGAGAGCTGGAAACACGCCGAACTCAGCGCTCTACTCAAGAAACCAACAGCGGACCCCACCGAACTCAAGAACTACCGCCCCATCTCGCTCCTCCCGTTTCCAGCCAAAGTCATCGAGAAGACCGTCAACAAGCAGATGGCCGCCTTCCTCGAGACGAACGGATCCCTCGACCCCTCTGTCCGGCTTCCGAGCCAATCACAGCACCGAGACCGCCCTCATCGCCGCCACCGATGACATCCGAGCCCTGATGGACAATGGAGAAACAGCGGCCCTCATCCTCCTAGACCTCTCCGCGGCATTCCACACGGTCTGCCACCGCACCCTAGTACAGCGCCTCAGCAACATCGGAATCCAGGACAAGGCGCTGGAATGGATCATCTCCTTCCTCGACGGAAGAACACAGAGAGTCCGCCTACCACCGTACAAGTCAGAGGCCTCTGAAGTCATCTGCGGCGTCCCTCAAGGATCATCTCTGAGCCCCACCCTCTTCAACGTCTACATGAGCCCCCTCGCGGCCATCGTACGCAAACACAACCTCAGCATAATCTCCTACGCCGACGACACCCAGCTGATCCTCTCCCTGACCAACGACCCCGCCTCCGCCAGAGCCAACCTGCACGAAGGGATGAAAGAGGTAGCCGAGTGGATGACGACCAGCCGCCTGAAACTGAACTCTGACAAGACGGAGGTCCTCATCCTGGGCTCTTCCCCCTCCGCCTGGGACGACTCCTGGTGGCCTCCCGCCCTGGGCACCGCACCCAAACCGACAGACCATGCACGCAACCTGGGCTTCATCCTGGACTCCTCCCTCTCCATGACCAGGCAAGTCAACAACGTCTCCTCGGCGTGCTTCAACATCCTACGCATGCTACGGAAGATCTTCCGGTGGATCCCCACCGAGACCAGGAAGACCGTCACCCAGGCCCTCGTCACCAGCCGACTGGACTACGGCAACGCCCTCTACGCCGGTACCACCGCCAAGCTCCAGAAGAGACTCCAGCGGATCCAGAACGCCTCAGCCAGACTCATCCTCGACATCCCACGAACCAGCCACATCAACGGACATCTGAGAGACCTTCACTGGCTCCCCGTCAACAAAAGAATGACCTTCCGCCTCCTCACCCACGCACACAAAGCCCTACACGACCAAGGCCCGAGCTACCTCAACAGCCGGATCAACTTCTACGCTCCCAAACGCCACCTCCGATCAGCCAACCATGCCCTCGCCGCCGTCCCCCGCATCCGAAGAGCGACTACAGGAGGAAGGTCCTTCTCCTACCTGGCCGCCAAGACCTGGAACTCCCTCCCGACCGACCTGCGCCTGACCCAAGACCACCTCTCCTTCAGGAAGAAGCTGAAGACCTGGCTGTTCGAGCAGTAGCGGCACCCCCCCCCCCCCAGCGCCTTGAGACCCTACGGGTATGTAGCGCGCTCTATAAGTGTCACTGATTGATTGATAGGTTGGACGAGGCAATGAAAGGAAACGAGGAGTGGTTGAGAGTGAATGTGTGTTCTCTAAATGAGGGTTGCATATCTCATAAAGAGTGGACCCAATCAGTTAAGTGGATACCGTATTACAAGAGGTGAAGGAGTGTTTGACAAGGGTTTGGCAAGCGAATGGTAAAGCATCTGATGGAGTGGAGTCCTTCCAAAATATGAGTACAAACATGTCAGTTGTCTGTAAGGTGATACTTATAGGTGGATTATTGGTAGTGCCGAAAGTGTTGAGAATTCACATATTATGGTTGGAGGACAAGGGTCATACAGGCAAGCGCAGGATAATGTTTGAATAATGGTGGTGGGCAGTGTATAAAGATGTTGAGAGGGAGATAAAGGAGTATACACCATGTGCCTGGAGTGCCAAGTTGCAGAGGACAGTAGAGTATCCACATATCAAGAGTGACAAAATGGAAGCTCCTTGGAGGAAAATAGATCTTGACATTTCGGGTCATTTTGGAGTGCTGGGTTTGTGTGCCAAATTTAGTTGATAACTAGAGACTGTTTTTCAAGCTAGACAGAAGTTAAGTTTATGGTTCATGTCACTACTCTGGGAGTAATACATTTTCTGGAACAACTATGGGATAGCGAAGGGATACCTAAGCAGGTGGTAACTGACAATAGCGTACAGTTTGTCTCTCAAGAGATGAAGGAGTTTTTAGACTATATGGTGTGGAACACATTTGATCAAAAGTTTATTATCCCCAGAGCAATGGCTTTTTGAGAGTTGGAATATGACTTTAAAGGAGGTTTTATATTTGGCATTAAGTCAAGTCAACCAGTTGAAGGCTGTGGTAAAGAAGTTGGTAGAAGCATAACATAATACACACAACAGTGTCACAGGACAGGTGCCTTTTGAGATTATGCAAGGAAGGAAAGTAAGAGGTCTGATTTCCAGAGAAGTGGAAAGGAAGGATTTTGTGGAAAATGCTACTGGGCTCAAAATGAGTTTGAAGTCGAAGAATGTGTGCATGTATGGAAAGGGCGAAGGCTAGGAAAAAGGTTTGGAAATGTTTCTGGAGCCTTTACAAGTGAAGAAGATATTTTCCTAATATTTGCTGTTAAGTGATGACAATTTGTTTGCCGGCTGTCTCAGGTTGGCCAAACATTCATGCTCGCTTTGCATGGACACCACGCAGGGTACATTACAGCCTGTGTGGAAAAAACGGCCAGGCTCCCAGTCAGCATCTGAGAGCTGAATCATGGCACTCAGACTCATCACAACACAACATTCCAGCTTTGTGCTTGTCTGACTGGGAGTCTGGGTGTGTTTCCTGTCCCGGCTGGAGCAAGGGATTATGGAGGAAACATGCAGTGAGGAATTGGTGAGAATGTAAGTTATTTTCTTTCTTTTTTTTACTCCTGCTTCCCCTCCATACTGACCCCCACCCCCATCTGTGCCAGCGGTCACTGGGCATAAATAATGTGCATAGAACATGGCAGCATGGAGCTGGTGATCCTATGGTACAGTGAGTAATCAGAGCCATTCACTCATCTTGCCCTTGATATTGAAGATATCATGTATAAAATCAGGTACACTCACAGCCAACTACCAACTGAGGGAAGCCTGTATCCAGTGCATGAGACTTGATGGGAAGACAGATGGTGCTAAGGAGAAGTGTTTGCATGAGATGTAATAATCCCAATATATGAATTAGTCTCATGATAAAGAGGAAGAAAAAACACCAGCTGTATAAGGCTTCCTGTCTAGAGCTTACCATTTTTTCCATCTGTTGTCCCTCCATATGAAAGATAAGTGATGGAGGAAATGAGCAGGAAAAAAAAGAAAAAGGGAAAGACCAAGGGCCACATCTATGTCTGCCAGATTCAGCGAGTTCCGTATTGTCACTTTTTGCGACTCACATTTAGTAAGTCGCAAAATGTGATGAAGTAATGTGCCACAGACACATTTAGTGATTCCTAATAGGGTCACAATTGATCTTCCTTATCAATATTGATGAGGTAGGTCGCAATTTGTGACCCATTGCGAATCGCTAAAAACACTGGGATGGGGGTCTGCAGGGGACAGCAGATCACCAAGTCTGTGTTTGATTTTAAATAAAGCAACTTAAAAAGAATATGCAGTCAGTTTTCCTTAAAGTAAATGACTTAAACAAGAAAAATGAAAATTTCATGTTCATATAGGCAGTGGTCTATGGGACACTACCTTCTCTTAAAAAACATGTCCGCTACCTTTCGCAAACGGCAAGGAGTCCCATGGACACCCGTTCCCATTTGCATCTTGCTTACCCATGACTTGAAGTAGACACTAAACTGCGACTATTTTGCGACTGCATTCTGGTTGCAAAACAGATTAAGGGCCATATGTATCAAGGCTTTTGTGATTCGCAAAGGCCGAAATTCGCAGAATTTCGGCCTTAGCGAATCGCAAAAGGCCTTTTTAGCATTTTTGCAATGTATCAAAAAATAGCATCATAAGGAATCGCAAAAATGTGCGATTCCTTATTTTGCTATAGCATTTAAGGAATCGCAATTTTGCGATTCCTTAAATGCTATGTATGAAGCATTTTAAAAATGCAAATTCAGGTTTAGGAATCACAAATTACCACCAACCTGTAGTTGATGGTAATTTGCGATTTCTTGTAAATATGCACAATTGTGCATTTGTGAGGGTGTCATATGACGCACATACATGCCCTTAGGGCATGTATGTGCGCCATATGCGCACACATGTCATTTTCAGGGGTGCAGCAGGGTGTTCTTGAGACACCCTCTGCACCCTTGAAAATTCGCACAATTTGTGATTAGCAAATTGCGATTAGCAAATTTCCCATTCATTATTTGCGAATTCGCAAATAATGAATATTAAGGAATCGCTAAAATTCCTAGATTACCTACATACATACCGTTTTGCGAATTCCAAATAGCGATTCCTTAAGATTCGCTATTTTAAATTCGCAAAACGGAAGTATGATACATATGGCCTTAAATCTCTGTTTATGACCGCTAAAACCTGTTGTACATGTGCCCCCAAAAGCTTACTTCAAAATGAAAACCAGCCACCTCGAGCTGACAAATGCAAAGGAACCCGGCACCCCTTGCAACTTTTTCATCCCCCTTCAATCTGCATACTTATACCCACCCATTTAAGTCTGTGCCCGCCACTTCCTGCATGCCAAATATTTTTATTTTGTTTATTGAAAATATATTTATCAAACCATGCTAACCTACAGTGCAGATACAGGTCTGGCAGCGGTTGTGGCAGCTTCTTTCATACAAATACCTTTATTTAAATTAGTAACCTGACTTATTGACAAAGCCATTGTTTTTCGTTTATTATGGTCCTTCCATCTTACTCAATATTTAGGCATGGATACCGTCGCCAAGTTTGTGTGACTCACAACACACATCAAATCATGTTTCTCCTGACACCACTGTAAGTAGAGTGCATTTCCATCTGGGGGTCAAGTTCAAATGCAGAATTCTTCTTCAAGTTGTTGGACTATATGTAATAAGCATCCAAACCACATAGCATTTGCCTTAAACTCATACACAATTCTGTTAGCAAATCAAATCTTGATTAATATTCAGCATGGCTTAAAATTCCTCTCAAATCTCAATACAATTTGCAGCCCCACCTGTTTTTGTCCTCTTCAGAATTAACGAGATTAACGCCACTCTAAAAATGATCCATCCTGGCCTTCTTTTGATTTTTAGTAAAAATGGAAATATGTTCAGTAAATGAGATGATTCTACAGTGAAATAAAAGGACACTGTTTTGTGAGAGTATGAAAGGTCAGTTTATAATCAAAAGCACGCTTCCACTAAGATAACGAAGGCATCTCATTGCAATTTTAGTGAGCAGACATCATAAGGACCTCAGATATCCGCACATATGTTATTGTCTTTCATTCAAAAACTAACATATGCAAGCAAAATAGAAGCAGATTTTGTTGCCTCATCTGGTAGGTATTGAAATTAAACAGGAGTCTTTTACAGTACGAATGAGCCTGTGTGATAAAGCTGGCAATATATTAAAATAGTATTTGTCATCCTTCTCAATTTCTGTATAGTAACAGAATGAACAACTGTGAGCACAAAAGTGCAGTTTTAAAAACATTGTGCTTTGTACATTATTCCATATAAACGGGGATTTAGAGACAGCTAACAAACGTTCCAGCATCTATGAATTAATGTCATTCTATTTATCCTAAGTGAATAGCATTTTTCCAGAGAAGCTCCAGTTCACTTTCTAATAATGTGAGATATCTGAAGACATTCGTGTCAATTTCAAATATATGAGGGACCATGTTTATGAGGCCAGTTGTATCACACTTGCACCATGCAATTCACAAACTAGATTTGTGAAGCCAGGCAAAGACATTTTGCGTGGTCCTGAGTGAGTTCATAAATCTGGAGACGCGCACCGCAGCGCTTCTCCTTCTTCTCTGCCCTAAGAAGGTGTTCTATGAGCGTTGCGTGAGTGTTCCCATGCATCTCCCATGGATATTGACACATTCCAAGGTTTACCAAAACTGCTAAACCAGAGAATGCGCCAAAATGCTACGTCTTCCAAGGGCAGGTATTGCCTTATTACTTCTTCTTTCTATTCTGTAGCACACATAGAAAGAGCAATATGCCTCAGGGGATTGTTTTTGTGCAGGAAGGTGTCCCTTCCTGCACAAAAACAATCCTTCATGCAATGGAGGCTCTCTTGCACTATGGTACAAGGGTGCTTCTGTTGGTGCTAGGCAGCCAGATTATGCAGCAGAATAGGGGAAAGGACAGGAATGCAATTTTTTGGGATACATACAGCACATTCCTGCCCTTTCCCTGTGTCGCAGCACAGTGCAGCAAGGTGACTTCCTGCATTAGACTTAGTCACTTTGTCATAAATATGGCCTGAGATATAATATGTGCTGGACCCAAACTTTCAAAAATACCCCACAGTTGCCACTATTGAATGTCATGGGTGCTCCATACCATGGCTGTCCAGACTTTTTTTTCAGTTTACTGGGGTTTTATTAAAGAGAAAATGTCAGTTCACAATTTTAAGAAAAAATATTTCTTTACAGACAATTCAGGTTATTGTTACCACGTATTTTCTTAAGGAAATTGAGAAGATGAAAAAAGAAAAAGAGAGAAAAATAAAGGGTGAAAGAGATCTAAGAAAGGTCATATATTGTGAAAGGAATACAAATATTGCAATCTGTAGCACAACCAAACTTACAGTGGGGGACACTGAGACATTGATCACTCTCACTGAGCTAGATAGGGAGGTGGATGGATCCAGCGGGAAACAATAAATTTGGAATCCTTGGGGTTCAATCTCATTTTTAGTTGCTCTAACGATTTCAGACCCAAGCCCACCTTTAACCCCACACTTCCCCATGCACCACTGATACTTTTGAAACCCTTGTTACCCAAGATTTGAAACGTATGGCAAAAAACACTGAGAAGGGGATCTGACAATATGTCCAAAAATGAAAGATTTATATTGTAGAAACTTCAGGATGATGAGAAAACTGTTATCCAGCAATCTGACAAGGAAGGTAATGTGGTTTTACAGGACAACAAAGAATACTTTAATGAGGGCCTGAGACAACTGAATTGTAAAGAGTGCTATGAACAAGCACCTAGAGAAACTATTGAGAAATCTAATTATTGTTACCATGAAATGTTAAATAGATGGCAAAAACTGGGTCTTATTGAGTGGGTGGAATATACTTTCCTATTGAATAGATTTCCCAAGGTAGTAGTACTCTACCTTCTCACCCAAGTTGTCGAAAAACAAGAACAAATAACCAGGAAGATCTCTTGTGCCATCAATAGGCACTCTATTAGATGATACCTTATAATATGTTGACTTTTCCTAAGACTGTATGTGTTCTGTCCCTTCTATTATACATATGTGACAGAAAAGATGTTTACTAGATATTAAGTGGGAGTCCAACTTCATCTTGATCACATTAGATGTGAGTAGCCTGTATACCAGCCTCAGACATGATGACAGTGTGCAGGCTTGCAGACACATCTTGAAATGTTGTCCCTTTATATATCGCCACCATACTGAAATGTTGATCTTATTGATCAAATTTTGCCTGTAGTAGAATTACTTTCTCTTCAACAATTCAGCCTACAGACAAACTCAGGACACAGCGATGGGCACTTGCTTTGCTCCCAGTTACGCCAACCTTATGATGGATTGGTGGGAGCAGCAGGTGACCATCACCCTTGAAGACTATGAAGCCCATGTGGCCCATGAGGATTTATTTATTGTCTAGAAAGGAGACTATGATCAGGCACTCAAATTTATCTCAGATTTGAACAACAACACATATAATCTCAGATTTGAGGGTCAAATCAGTGATACCCAGGTGGACTTCCTGGATACCAAAAACACAGTAGTTGGCAACTAACTCACATCTACACTTCAGCACAAAATCACAGAAGGCAATACTCTGCTGCATGCTGAAAGCAGCCATTCTAGGAACTTGATCAACACTATCCCCTACGGGGAGTTCTCATGAGCTTATTGTAACTGCAGCATGGAAAAAATCTTTCAGGAGCTGTGTAAAATCATGAATAAATGCTTTAGGGAGAGAGGAAACAGGTGGCGAACCAGGCCTTATGGGCCTGGCGGCGCAGGGCACGCCTTAACCCCCAAGTTCGCCTGTCTTCTATAAAACAGAGACACGAGACACTCCATTGAGCGTGGAAGCCAGGTTTATTAGCTGCAGCTAAGCACAGTTGTCCCAGAAGTTACACATAAGGTGGATTCTCAGGAGACTGCCGCTTCAATCCGTGGCGTACAGTCTTTTATAGGAACATATTTACAGCATCTTACTCCTTATACATACAAAACGAACCAATGAGAAAAGTTGGAATACAAGCTATCAGGTGTCTCATATATGCCCCTCTCTAAGACCCTGTGTGCTACCCCTCCCGACAAATTAATCAGTGATGGCGTCCACAATCCCTTCTTGCAGGTGGAAGGACGTATTTGTGTGCCTCAAAGGATAGGTATTTAATAGGAGCATACAAGGAGAGAATAGCGAAGGCCAGTCGTATAAGATAGTATAAGGAAAGAATAGGAGAAGGCAAATAATCGGCCGAGACAGGGATCAATCGAGCCAGATATTGATTAATGAACTCAGCCAGACCCTGACATCGGGTTTCGTGGACAAGGGCAATGGAGTTACTTTTTAACTGAAAGGACACGTAGCAGCTGGAAACGCAAAAACACATTGTTCGCTGTGCTGCCTGAGTGAGGGCAACACAAAATGGCAGCATGACACAAAATGGCGGCTAGATACGGGACGAAATCAGAAATCGTAGAACCTCAGACCCTCCTTTTGCCATTACTCAGGCAAAACACCAAGGACTCAAGTTAATCTGAGTCGATGTCAATGGCCATGAGGTCATCGAGCTGTTGCTGTAGCAACATTCTAATATTCCCTGTTTTCTGTGTCACAGGCTTCGGGACACACATAGTGGCACAAATTCCACATATTGCAGATCCACACTGTACACAGAGCCAACATGAGAAAATGATGGCCAAAATCATTCCAAGGAAAGTTAGTATCTTCCATCCCCATAACCATCCCTTCACAGACCAATCTCCTGTGTCCTGATGTATAGACTAGGAAATGATATGTAACTTAGAAATAGCTTGGTATACTGTAGGGGCATTATCTGGAATATAAACACAGCAACTAGACCCAATCAATTTACAGACTCCTCCACGATCTGCAAGGATAATGTCTAAAACTATCCGATTTTGCAACGTCATAAGATGATCCGCCTGAAGTTCGGCTGTCAGATTACTCAAGGCTCCAGAAGGTTCATTCATGGTAGCCTCAGCAACACAAACTAATTGTCTGATATCTCTGCTATTGGCCATTGGGCCCCAAAAGGGAACCAACCCTTTAATAAAGTCACCTCCCTCCTATCCTGCTGTGTCTTTCTGATCAATAACTCCCCTGCCATGTCTTTTCCTGAAATGACTTGAAGGAGCAGTATACGTTGGGGGAAGAAGAAAAGCCACATAACAAGTTCCTGAGAAATAAGTAGGAAGCCATGTATAGGCTCTGTCGTGACAGATAAAATATGTGCCTTGTGATGGCACTAGTGGTGAGGGAATCTGAAGTGTATAGACATAAGTATGGGAGCAAACACTCTTCTCCTGTGGATTTTTAACATTCTGGCCATTAATTTGTAAGCAGAAATTACCTCGATGAGGTACAGTCCAAATTGGCAGAGAGCTCCTTCGCTTAGCCTTTTCTGTGAGGCTAGTAACATATTGTGTTATATTCCATCCATCATATGCTCTTTTCTCATCTATGGGAATCTTACTAATCTGAGCAATTTTAGCCATAGTCACTATACCCTTAATCAAGGAACTGTGACTGAAGTCTGCTCCACCACCATATGGACTACCAGGAGGATACTGTAGCTAATTCTGATAAATGTTAGAGAACATAGCCAAATAAGCCCAGGTGGAACCTTCATAGGAGAATGGAAAAACTAAATATGGCATACCTCTCTCTGTATGAGGCATGAGCCCGCAAACCCAACAATTAGTAGTATTCATCCCAAGTTGGTGCTGATGCAATAACTGAATCAACGAATTGTTGAAATATTCAGTTCTCCTAATCTGTTCGTGGTCTGAAAATGAATAAAACCGATATGGAGAGGCAGTAGTAAGGAGAGATAAAGAGACAGAGGAAGGGACAGGTAATGGCTGTATAGTGTAAACAGCCCAACTGCCACACGCTAATAAAGTACATAAACATATCAGAGTACATAAGGTTGTTCCACATGGACTAACCATCAATTTCTTCAATCTACTTTTCATGTTTACAGTCTGATCATTAATTTCCACTTTAACACCCATACTGTAAAGGTTTGCTCACGGCAATCTTCCTAGATCACTTAGCTGTGGTTATTAGCCGTCCTATGACACTGCAGGTCCTGCAGACCTATGTCACTACTCAGGTCACAGCTTAAGACTCCTACCGTGACCCTGCAACTTGATCGATAGTGGAAAAAAAAAACATTAATGTCTTTCAAAAAGTATAATCAGAAAAATAGAAAAAAAGAAAAATTCAATTGTCTTTATTCACTCTTGGTCGTAAATTATATTGAGTCTTATTAGGGATTGTCTGGTCCTTAAACAAGACTTCTGGATTCACTGTGTTCAAACGCAGATGTGTTGGGACGGCCTCCTGTAACACGTCGTCGTCTTCTTCCTCAGAATTCGTTTGTTCCAGGTGTGCACTACTAAACGGTACAAATCTAGGTACTCTTTCCATTTCCCTATCACCTATGCCCTTATGAATCCATTGGTCAAAAGGTAAAGGCAGAGGGAACCCTCTTACAGTGCACGCCATGGATCCAGTTCTTCTTTCCAACGACTTTCACTACAGTACGTGTCGTCAACAACACTTGTCGTGGTGGGCCCCAACGAGGTTCCAAATTCTTTTTCCGCTGAAAGTTTTTCACGCAGACCCAGTCGCCAGGTTGGATGGAGTGTCCTGGGTCTGCGGAGGCCTCCGGCACAGCGTTCTGAACCTGTTGATGAAGAACACGTAATTTAGTGGAGAGGTCATGCAAATAGTCAATCAGCATTGGGTATGGAATGTCAGAATACTTCTTAGGTCGAGGGACTACCCAGACATTTGCTGGGCGCCCAAAAATGACCTCATACGGACTCAGACCTAAACGAGAATGCACAGTAGTTCTCGTTTACAGAAGTGCTAATGGTAGGGCGTCAGGCTAGGCGAGACCTGTGTTCGCCTGAAACTTTGCCAATTTCAACTGGAGAGTGCCATTATAGCACTCTACCGATCCTGCTGACTAAGGGTGGTTTGCCGCATGGAATTTCTGTTTAATACCAAGACCTGTACACACTTTCTGCATAATTTGGCCTACGAATTCACTCCCATTGTCAGACCAGGCAATGCGCGGCAAACTAAATCTTGGGAAAAACTCCTTCAAAAGGACTTTGGCAGTCGACAAAGCAGTATTGTCCTTTAGGGGGTAGGCCTCTATCCATCCGGAAAAGGCACAGACCACCACCAGAACATACGTGAGGTTATTACAACGATCCAAATGAATATAATCGGTTTGTAATACCTCAAAAAGATACGTAGGGGGAGCAAAATGACCTGCTGGAGTTGGGGTTCCCTTTCCTGGATTATGCATTATACAAACAATGCAATGCTTCACCAAGTTTTCTGCACATTTAGGAATTCCTTCATTCTGCCACACTGGAGCCAAAATCTAACATATGCCTTTTGCACTAATAAGGGCTGGACCATGCGCCATAGTAACTACAGGTAGTACATAGTCGTCTGGTAACAGCCATCGTTGATGTTCTGACAATTCCGTCCAACACCCAGTCGTGTCCAACATTCCCATACTTTCTCTCCACTTACTCAGTTCTTTCTTAGTAGACTCCTCTTGAATCATTCTCACACTTTCTATTGTGTCCTTACACATTCCTCCTTCTCTGACCCATCTTGCCGGGCCCGTAACACACATGAGACTTGTAGTATCTCTCGCTGTCTCCTTTGCTACTTCATCTGCAAAAGCATTCCCGTGACCCACATCATCAGTAATCATTTTATGAGCACTACACTTGATTATTGCTATTTGTGTAGGCAAAGCAAGTGATTCGAGAAGGTCAGTCACCAACTGACCATGCTGTATTTTAGTCCCACGGGAAGTAAAGAATCCTCTTTCCTTCCACAAGCGACCGAAACTATGAGCCACACCGAAAGCATATTGGCTATCAGTGTAAACGTTCACTCTCTTTCCCTTTGCCAACACACATGCTCTTGTCAAGGCAAATATTATAGCTGCTTGGGCTGAATTCTGTGCAATGCCTGCTGTCTCTACTACCGTATGCAAGGTAGTAACAGCATAAGCTGCAGTCTTCTCGCCATTTGGAAGCTTGAAGCAAGACCCATCCACCCATAGGGTCCCATCCGGATCCACAAGTGGTGTGTCTTTTAAATCTATTCTGCCTTTCATTTCCTCCTCTGTTCAGAGAAAGCAATCATGCTGTTCTTGAATGCCTTTCTCATCCGGGATAGGTTATAATGTTGCTGGGTTCAAAGTATTACCCCGCTTGATGTGTATATGGCTAGCCAAGAGCGTCAGCTCATATCCAGACAAGCAAGCGTTCGTGAGGTGCTGTGTTTTTGTCCTATTCAAAAGAGTATCTACTGCATGTGGTACCATGACAACAAGAGTGCTATCCAATACCAATCCAGCAGATTGGTGAATGGAGATCGCTGCTGCCGGTGTAGCCGAAAAATAGGCACATGGCCGTTGTTTGTCTCCAAATTGCTGTGTTAAAACTGATAACGCGCAACCTTCTCTTTCATGCACGTAAAGTGTGAAAGGCTTACTATAATCTGGGGTACCGAACACAGGTGCAGAACACAAAGCAGTACGTAAAGCAGAAAAACTATTTTGGCATTCGTCAGTCCAAGGGAGAGGATGTGGCGTATCTTTCAACGTAAGTGCCAACAAAGGTTTAGCCAGCAAAGAAAAATTTGGAATCCATCGTCTACAATAAGAAGTAATGCCCAAAAAGGCACGTACCTCTCTTTGTGTGGATGGCTCAGACATTTGTGCAATAGCTTGAATTCGTTCTGGGGTCAACCGTCTTCCCTCCTTCGACAAGAGATGACCTAAATCGGTAACCTCTTGGCGGCAATATTGCAACTTAGAGGGGGAAACCTTATGATGCAAGTCAGACAAATGACGCAACAAAGAAACAGTCACATCCTTACAGAAATCCTCCGAATCAGCAGCAATCAGCAAATCGTCAACGTATTGAATCAAAGTGGCACCTGGAGGTAGAATAAAAGCATCAAGCTGAGATTTCAAAGCCTGACTGTAAATGGAGGGACTTTCGCAATAACCTTGAGGAGCACGCTTGAACCGGAAACTTCGGCCTCCGAGAGAGAAGCCAAAAATATCCCTACTTTCCTCAGCAATAGGAATACTAAAGAAAGCATTCTTTAGATCAATAACAGAAAAACCATGCCGCTGAGGCGGGTATCATAGTAAGCAAGGCAGTGATATCTGGGAAAACAGGAAACTGAGGGACAACAATCTTGTTGACCTCCCGAAGATCAATCACAAAGCGATACACAGGAGGCTGAGAAGGATCGCTGCATTTAAGAACGGGGTGAAAAGGACTGTTACAAACATTACCTCTCGTTTCTTCGACCACACCCTTCTGAATCAGATCATAGATAATAGCCATCAAAGCTCGTTCACCATCATTAGAAATCCTGTACTGTGGAATACGTGGCAACTTAACATCAGGCTTAATAGTAACCACATAAGGAGGAATCTGCAACAAACCCACATCATTCGGACCCGTAGCCCAAAGTGTACCAGGAAGAGATTGCAACTCAGGCGGAGAGCTATCTTTCGATAGATATGTGGGAGAAACCGATTTCTCACCCAAAGTAAGACGCACACCAGAGGGGGAACAATACAACGTTGCATAGAGACGTTTCAACAGAACCAAACCCAACAAGTTTTCTCCACAACCAGTCATTAAAATAAGTGGAGCTTCCAAATCGTAAGGACCAATTGAAAGAGGCAAAGGACAAGAAACTGGGTTAGCAACTGGGGCGCCTGAAAATCCTACAGAAATGCTTGTTAAGCCAGACTAAGGTGCCCCAGGGAGTTCTGAATGAAGCATAGAACTTCTCATTGCACCAGTATCCAAAAGAAATGGCTCTGCAACAACCAAAGCAACTACCTCAACATAAGGCCCATTCTGATCCACTGGAACTGATACGACTCCCTTACTTTGTCCATGGCTGTCCTAACTAGAACGAAAATCCTGAACCTCACCTTCAACACAATAATCGTCATTGTAATATTGGGCAGACTGAGTATTCTGCTGATCAAAATATTTCGAAAAATTCTGAGGGGGAAATGAACGCTGCCCTTGAGGCAACACACCTCGCTCTCTACCCCTAGGTGTTGATTGAAAACTAAATCAAAAACGGGGGGGTAGCGTCCACAGGAATATTTAAAGACCAATTACACAGTTATAACCCCTTATAGCATCCTGTATCAACAAATAATAACTGTGGGTCTATGTGAAACTAAGGTCTCTGTATGCAATCAGTGTCAGTCTTTTTTTAGTAAAGCATAAGGACTAATCACTTTGTGATATATGTACCCATCAGTTACTCACTCTGAACCGCCCTGTTGTCATCATTTGGGCGATCTCACAAGGTGGTATGTCCACACTGTACACACCACTAGTAGACACACAGTGGTAACTGGAAGCAGTGCTCAAAATAATAAGTGTGAGTGAAAGTGTGAAGATAAAACTGGATAGTGGATACACAAATAATTTTAATAAGAAGTAGCCACTTCCAGGATTAAGACCAACTAGGTGCAAAGTATCAGTAGTTTTAACAAATATCTACTGCATGATGTTAAAGGTCGACATGTTTCTGCAGTCAATTGACCCAACCGGGGTCACCTGCTTCCTCAGGACCAAAAGTTTTACTTTGCGACTGCTTCTAAAGTGAAATAAGTGTAACAAAAAATTCAAATAAATTGAATATCACCTGAAATAGTCCTCTCACTGTTCTGTTAAGGTGATGCACAGATGTTGAAGACACATATATAGAAAAACAGAGATAATAGAATGACATATTATTCACAAAGTCATCTCTCCTTAGTTTCAAAATAAAGTCCATTGACTAGTACATTTGTGCTATAGAAATAGCACGATACCCAACCTTACATTAATTGGATACTCCTCTCACTCACCTGGAGAATGAGGGACCAGAGCCGCTCCTCACCTGGGAATGGGAACACCGCTCTATTTAAAATCATAGAAATGAAAGTGAGAACACCCCACTGGACAGCCGCTGTTCCTAGTATGAGCAAAGTGATCACTCATTTAGCAATGTTACAACAATGTCGGAGTCTGGACCAAGCCCGATATTGTTCATGCTGAATCAAACGCTGTTTAACGTTTTGAAGGGGCTTATTAATAATGAGGGTCTAGAATTGCAGACCCTATTGAAAAAACTAAAGAAATAGCCCCATACTCGGTGAGTGGATTGTGCATATTATCCCTTGGGGCGCAGCTTGACGACTCAAGCGCAAGAACCAATGGAGTAACACGTCGTGTCATGACGTATAATTCAGGGAGCCCGATCGTAACAAAACAAGGAAATGCCTGTCCCTCGGTGCCTCCCCGAACAGCGCAGATGCCTGATCGGTGCACCGACGGACAGGTACGTATTTCAGCAGTATGGGATCCAATGGGGCTAGATGGCTTTGCTGGATATAGGGCGGGTCTTCAGACGGGTTCCCGGCACACTGCCGGTGAGCGTAGTGACAGAGGCTTAAGCCCAGCACAGCCGCCTAAAATCTCCGTGTTTGAAAGTAATCCTGACGAACATGGGCCCAGTCTTTTGTTTAATTCCTGTGGTACGTCGGGTATACAACATAGTACCGATGTTCCGCTCTGTGTCTGAGCTAATTACAATACTAATCCACGCCGACCAATAACTGGGGATTGTTGGCTCACGACCTTCTAGCCTGATCAAATAGCTCGACCATTTGGGGTAAGAAGGGAGCAAATGTGCACCAGGTTATGTGCCTGTTTAGAAAGGGGAAAGAAAACTAACAAACTAATGTCTAGAAACACACATTGATTGTGCTAATCTATTATGATATTTTATTTTTATGACATCTTTTTTTGTGGAAATGATTTTTCTTAGTTAATTCTAATTATAATTTACTACATATAAAAATGACAATACATGTGCAAAAACAGTGAGATAATAAACAATTGAATCAATTATTATAAAAAATACAGAAGTGCATTCCTTTTTCAACGCGTTTTGGCGTAAGCCTTCTTCACGAAGTCTGTATTCATGCACCAATGTCTTAAACTTCTGGTGAAAGAAGCATGGTCGGGTTCTGTAATCTGATGTATAATCTGTAAATAAGTCCTCCGACTGGTTTATGGATACCGGGTATGTATTCTGGTGATGGTCTTGGAATTTACAGTCGATAAGATATCCCAATTACGTAGATAATGTTAATAAAAGACGTAATGTTGCCCACTCGAAGAATACTGTGTAGGAGTATATGGTCCCACCAATCGGAAGGTGCCAGTTTCATAGGGGAAAGATGTAGACCATCCTGATTCCAGTGGGGACTCTATCGATACTCATGGAATTCCGTCCGTAGCCCGTACGACCATCAGCAGGTTCCGCCATCTTTCCCCTTTGAAACTGGCGTCTTCCGATTGGTGGGACCATATACTCCTACACAGTATTCTTCGAGTGGGCAACATTACGTCTTTTATTAACATTATCTACGTAATTGGGATATCTTATCGACTGTAAATTCCAAGACCATCACCAGAATACATACCCGGTATCCATAAACCAGTCGGAGGACTTATTTACAGATTATACATCAGATTACAGAACCCGACCATGCTTCTTCCACCAGAAGTTTAAGACATTGGTGCATGAATACAGACTTCCTGAAGAAGGCTTACGCCGAAACGCGTTGAAAAAGGAATGCACTTCTGTATTTTTTATAATAATTGATTCAATTGTTTATTATCTCACTGTTTTTGCACATGTATTGTCATTTTTATATGTAGTAAATTATAATTATAATGAACTAAGAAAAATAATTTCCACAAAAAAAGATGTCATCAAAATAAAATATCATAATAGATTAGCACAATCAATGTGTGTTTCTAGTCATTAGTTTGTTAGTTTTTTTTCCCCTTTCTAAACAGGCACATAACCCGGTGCACATCTGCTCCCTTCTTACCCCAAATGCTGTTTCCTTGCCAGGGTTCATCCTATTAGGCAGGGGCCCCCTTCTTCCAAAATTCAAATAGCTCGACCACCCATGCTCCCATTTCTATGTAACAAAGGTGGATAATATGCACAATCCACTCACCGAGTATGGGGCTATTTCTTTAGTTTTTTCAATAGGGTCTGCAATTCTAGACCCTCATTAATAAGCCCCTTCAAAACGTTAAACAGCGTTTGATTCAGCATGAACAATATCGGGCTTGGTCCAGACTCTGACATTGTTGTAACATTGCTAAATGAGTGATCACTTTGCTCATACTAGGAACAGCGGCTGTCCAGTGGGGTGTTCTCACTTTCATTTCTATGATTTTAAATAGAGCGGTGTTCCCATTCCCTGAGCTGTAGCCAGGTGAGGAGTGGCGCTGGTCCCTCATTCTCCAGGTGAGTGAGAGGAGTATCCAATTAATGTAAGGTTGGGTAGCGTGCTACTCCTATAGCACAAATGTACTAGTCAATGGACTTTATTTTGAAACTAAGGAGAGATGACTTTGTGATTAATATGTCATTCTATTATCTCTGTTTTTCTATATATGTGTCTTCAACATCTGTGCATCACCTTAACAGAACAGTGAGAGGACTATTTCAGGTGATATTCAATTTATTTGAATTTTTTGTTACACCTATTTCACTTTAGAAGCAGTCGCAAAGTAAAACTTTTGGTCCTGAGGAAGCAGGTGACCCCGGTTGGGTCAATTGACTGCAGAAACATGTCGACCTTTAACATCATGCAGTAGATATTTGTTAAAACTACTGATACTTTGCACCTATTTGGTCTTAATCCTGGAAGTGGCTACTTCTTATTAAAATTATTTGTGTATCCACTATCCAGTTTTATCTTCACACTTTCACTCACACTTATTATTTTGAGCACTGCTTCCAGTTACCACTGTGTGTCTACTAGTGGTGTGTACAGTGTGGACATACCACCTTGTGAGATCGCCCAAATGATGACAACAGGGCGGCTCAGAGTGAGTAACTGATGGGTACATATATCACAAAGTGATTAGTCCCTATGCTTTGCTAAAACAAGACTGACACTGATTGCATACAGAGACCTTAGTTTCACATAGACCCACAGTTATTATTTGTTGATTGTTGATTAAAAACTACCACGGCCTCGCGGCCCTTAAAATCCACCATTACGCTGCAATAAAACCGGACAGCTATTCTTAAAATGGCCTTCCTCTTTACGATAGGCACACTGATTAGGACCAAGCAAAGGTCGCGGAACAAAAGACTCAGGTTTCTGTAGCAACCTCTGAAGCTGAGGAGGTTGCTGAAACTGACGCTGAACAGAGCGAGGGGGATAAGCCTGTTGAAGAAGAACTTTTGTTTTTAATTCTTTAGTCTTCTTCTCCATCTTATCTTTCTCTTCCTTGTCCCTATTCTCATAATACTGAGCAGTGGCTAATATTAGGGCGGACGAAGAAACAGCCCAAGAGCTTTCAGAATCTTTCAACTTATGGGATAATTCAGCAAGCAGATTAAAGACAAATTTATCCACAAATAATCGCTGTCCACCTTCAGTACTTAAATCCTGACCACTAAGATCAATAAATGTCTCCTCAAACTGAGTAAAGAAATCAGAAACACTCTCATCTTTCTTCTGTTTACACGCAGCTAACTTATCCCAGTTAACGAGTAAGGCAGGCATCATCGTCTTTCATTAAAGTGATGATTCTACCAGGCAACTGCGTAATCAAATCATCTGGCTTAGCACCACCTACTTGTCGTGCATCTGGGTAACTATAGCAGCCCAATTACCTCCCAAAGCCTGATCGTGGTCCTCTATACGAATCCGAGCCCACAATGCCTGTGGAACCACATTCCCCATTAGCATATCGATATCGGCCAAATTCATAATACATGCTTCAAAAGTTTAGGACAGTTCTTTATAACATCCCGCAGGATTTTGACGAGGGTCCGACAAACACTGCTTAAGTGCTTAAACTTCAGCTAGTTTCCAAGGGACATGTACCCATATACGCTGGAAATGAGCAGGAACACCTGGAACATTGTTTCCCGTTGGAACCGCTTTTCTCCAGACTGGAGGGACTTCCCTCATAGGATAATTCTTCGTTCTCTGTCGAACTGCAGGATCAGGTTCAGAAATAGTCTGGGAAGTATATAAGGACCTAAAAGAAACAAGTTTCTTTATAGCACTCTCAACTTCGGGACCCACAATGAGTCCTTTATCAAACCTATCCTGTATATCCAATAGACCCTGAGTAGTTAAATCCAACTCCATATCCTCCCATCCATTAACAAGTGCGTCACACATGGCATTAAAACGTATCTCTGCGTAGGCGCATTCCACTGGAGAAACGTACTCAGTATATCGGGTACACTATACAATGGACCATTCCTCATCCATTTATGAGCGAGAGAGTCAAATACAAATCGTTCCTCAGAATCTGGAATTTGACTACGGGATTGCCTTCTAGAAAAAGCAGGAGTCCTAAACGACTCAAAGAGGGGGGGTAAAAGACCAGAGACAGTATCAACTAACCGAGTACGAATCAGAGAAGAAGCAGAGAGTAAAACCGGAGACGCAGTATTGAGGAAGGAAGAGAAGGACTAGCCATTACAAGAGAAACTGAAGGTGAAGGAGACTGAGGTACAGAAGTTGGTGGTAAAGGAGGTGCAGGCAACAATGCAGGAAGAGGCAATTGTGGAGGAGCCGGAGCTCCTGGCTGAACAACAGGTTGCTGCACAGGTGGCAATAATACGGGTGCATTAGCACCTAGCGCATAAGGCGGAGGTAATTTCAACAAATGGGAAATTAAGGGATCTTCATCCAAATCTTTGCGCTGTGGAGAAGTAGGCAACATGGGATAGCACCTATCAATTGCCATCCGATGCTGTCTATCTGAGACCTCAATTGCTCGATCAGTCTCATCGTCTTTGAACTGCTGGGCAGCCTGTATGACTGTCATATCTTTCATTTTCTTATCCCTTTTTGCTTGTTTAATTTCTCTCTGTTTGGCTTCCTTACGCTAAAGGCGGAAAGAGTCAAACATTGCTGGCCGGGCTTTTCTTTTAAACAGAATTGATTCCAAATTATCTAATATATCAGGCTCAAAGCTACCATTTTGTGGCCACCGTAAAACACCATCTTTCTTCGTATATCGGATCCATGCCTCATTAAAGGCAATGGGGCCAACACCATGCTTGGAAAAGAGCTTATAAGTGGGAGTTCCAACAGGAGGAATTGAAAATGAATCCTCGAGCCGAGAATCTATAGTACAGCAATAGCACCAACATTTCCTAAATCCGCTCAGACCAGGCATTTTAAGCACACTGATCCGTTTACTAACTTCAAGGAGTGAAAGCAAAGAACACAGTACAAATGTGCTCACCCCTTGGCTTCGGCTATTGCAACAGTCGAATAACAAAAGTCAAAAACAAAACAAAGAAGTGGGCGCTACCCACGAATACTTAACTAAATGGTCTCCTCACGCCAACAGAGGTCCGTCTAACGTCTCGCGATACCAGTCATCATCAGAGGGTCCAAGGCAGGGCGGTAGTCGGGGTAGCAGTCATCAGCAGCCGTCGGAAAGGAGTAGCCGCTCTGCAAAAGACCTTCAGTCCACTTCGACATACAGGGGTCGCTTGACGTGGCTCGCGAATCCTCCGGAATTTTCTTGCGGGGCTTCTCACGACCCTCGGGCTGAACCGCTACCACTGAAACCGCCCCACATTGGGCGCCAGTTGGAGAACCGGTCCTTATGGGCCTGGCAGCGGCAGACACGCCTTAATCCCTGAGTTCACCTGCCTTGTATAAAACAGAGACACGAGACACTCCGTTGAGCGTGGAAGCCAGGTTTATTAGCTGCAGCTAAGGACAGTTGTCCCAGAAGTTACACACAAGGTGGATTCTCAGCAGACTGCCACTTCAATCCGTGACTTACAGTCTTTTATAGGAACATATTTACAGCACCTTACTCCTTACACATACAAAACGAACCAATGAGAAAAGTAGGAAAACAAGCTATCAGGTGTCAGGGATCAATCGAGCCAGACATGGATTAATGAACTCAGCCAGACCCTGACATCGTGTTTTGTGGACAAGGGCAATGGAGTTACTTTTTAACTGAAAGGACACGTAGCAGCTGGAAATGCAAAAACACATCGCTCGCCATGCTGCCTGAGTGAGGGCAACACAAAATGGCGGCAGGACACAAAATGGTGGCTAGATAAGTGACGAAATCAGAAATCGTAGAACCTCAGACCCTCCTTTTGCCATTACTCAGGCAAAGCACCAGCAATTGTAGAACCTCAGAGGGACTCCATTTTCAATACGGCCCTAGCAAGAGCTAATGAAGTGAGTAGGGAAACAGCACTTACACGCTTATGCTGCTTGATAATTTGTATTTGTATTGTCATTTGTAGAGCGCAATTATCACCAACAGGTCTCTAAGTGCTATCAGAAGGGGAGACTAGCCTGCAGGAGCAAATGGAGCAGATGTTAACAAGAACCCCAGGCTTCTCTGCAAAGGACCGTTTTTAACTTCTTCCTAAAAGGAAGAAGGGTCTGCTCTTTGCGCAATGTCTCTGGTAATTTATTCAACAAGGGGGGATGGCGATGGAAACAAGCCTGAAACGGTGACACTTCAGTAAGCAGGCCTCTGAGAACCAGAGCGCCCGATTCGGAATGTAAAGTGCTAGGCGGTTTTTAACATACAGGGGGGCTTGACCATAAATGGCCTTATGCGTAATGCAGAGACCTTTTAACTTGGTTCTCTGCTTTACTGGGATCCAGTGCAGGTGCTAGAGGAGAGAGGTGACATGGGCTCCTCTGGGCAAATTAAAAATCAACCGAGCAGCATCGTTCATGGTAACCTGAAGTGTGGCAAGTAGCTTCTCTGGAAGGCCAATGTATAGGGCATTGCCATAATCAAGGCGAGAAATTATCATAGCCAACACAATCAGTCTGAGAGTAGAGAAACTCAAAAGGAAAGCCAGCTTACAGAGCTGTCTCATCAGGACAGCACAGGATCCCACTTCTGCGGATACCTGTTGAGTCATGGACAGATCAGCATCTACCTTAATTCCCAGGCTCTTCACAACCGTAGCCGGGGCTGGGTCAACGCCCAGTTCCTGGGGCCAAAAAAGGTTGCTCCATGGGTTAGAGACAGTGGTATTGGCCAAGACCTCTGTCTTGTCCGATTGATTTTTAACGAGATGGTCATCATCCAGTTGGTGATAAATTTAAGAATATTCTGTGTCTTAGCATGGGAGACTGAGGAATTGTCGATCTGGATGATAAGTTGAGTGTCATCCGCATAGTTATAGATCTGGCAATCCATGGTGTTTAATGCACCTATCAAGGGCTGCAGGTAGGCATTAAAGAGAAGGGGGGACATAGCCGATCCCTGCGGGCCTCCACAAGAGAGACTACCCGCATCAGACATATGAGACGACAGTTGTACTCTCTGTGTCCGACCACTAAGGAAAGATGTAAACCATTTAAGGGCTGAGTCCTGGACTTTAAGATCAAATATCCGCGACAAAAGAAGGTTGTGGTTAACCGTGTCAAATGCCGCAGATAGATCTAATAGGACCAGGGCACACAGCCTTTTCTTATCAGCTTGGAGCCATCCAGCACTGCTAGCATAACCATATCAGTGCTATGATGGGCCTTTAACCCTTCCTGGTTGTACTGCAGAAGGTTATTTATTTCAAGATGGTGAGAAAAGGATTTCAGCACGCACAGAATCCTACCATGAGATTTATCCCTACAAATAACAGGGCAGTGGACATAAGAAGGAGCCTTAGCCGACACTGGGAGATTCTAAGAACTGAGGCAACACTAACATATGTCTTAGAGAAAGTCCTAAAATAACTTTCAAATGAAAGTCCCTCTACTGGTAATAACTACGCAAGAGCGAAATGTCTGAGTGCAATGCGAAATGTTTTTTCATGTGTTCCTCTTCCAAGGCCTGTAAAAGAGCAAGCATGCAAAAAAAAGCATGTTCACCAGTTACAAAGACACACAGGTCTATTGACAAACACCTGTCCTGCATGTCAGACTATTGCATATATGTTCTTACATGTCACTGTGAGAACTTTTATGTGGGTAGCACAGTGTTTCCAGTGAAAAAGAGAGTACTGTAACACATGAGAGCTAACCAGAATAAAGACGAGCAATATCCTATGGTGCGCCACTTTGAAGAGAAACATGCCAGCAATAGAAATCTCTCATGGTTCTTTTGCATAGATCTCATACCTAAACTCAGCTGAGGTGGGGATAGGGTGAAGCAACTACGCCAATTGGAAACAAGGTACATAATAGAACTGGACACCAAGCCACTGAATGGTTTGAATTCAGATGAAGCACTGTCTATATATCTAGGAGATTGAATTTGATTGCAATAAGTTTTACCCTCATTGTTTCCCACTCTCAGTCTTTTCAATCTTGTCTAGCTTTACCTTCTCCAATGTTTCTCTCCCTGGATTCAGATGTAATATAACTTATGATCTAATCAATTTTACTTAGCCTTTCCCACTTACTTCACCATTTCTGCAACTCCTTTGCAATATTATGATATCAACTATCCTGGAGTTTTTGTATCAACTCTCCAGTGAATTGCTTTTCAACTCACTCAGTAAATATTGGTTTTAACAGACTTGTGTGTTTTGTTTCTTTTACATAGGACCTGCTGTCATATGGTTGGCAGTATGCTGTACAGATAGAGAGCACTGAACACAAAAATTGGGGCTGATATTTTCCCTTCCCCGGGTCTTGTAAGTCTCAGGATGTAACCTCATTCAGCTTATTAGTAGGACAATACATTATCAGTGATCATGTTGATAATTTTACCTGAGTTCAAAGATTATTATTATGCTTTTGCCCAATGCAAGTTTACCTATGTAAACACACATTTTCCCACTGGGGCTAAATTGTTTGTATATATATATTTAATGATGTGATTGGTATGCAACCTCCACTCGTTTTCACCACCAGCCATAAATTCATGATCAGGTTGCTAAGATAGTATGACAACATAGAATAAGCCCACTGGGCTGAGTAATGTTGGTTTCATCATGATTATGTACTTCCCGTATTTGGGGGTATCATAACAATATGTAGCAAATTTGCACATTGATTTAGTATCTTATTTTCTCAGGAAACTTATTTTAGTACATTTTCAGTACACTTCATCGTCTGTCAGTATTGCACTGTGAGAACATACATCTTAATCACGTGTTTCGATTTATGGTAATGTTACAATACTAGCTAGCCTGACATTGCTGTCTCAATATGTGCAGGCAAGTATTGTATATTTCCAATGCTGAGTGTGATGTATTAACACATTCTATGTAGTCTGACATTTTTTCTTTAACCATATGAACTGTTTGATGGCACTTGTCCTTTGTCTATTTTGTGCATTCCCCTTTAAATAGTTTGTGTTCCCAAACTTGCCCTACCGGCGAACACAGTGTTTTCTACTCCGAAACATGTTGGGCCCGTTCTGCTATGTGGATTAAATATTAAGATACAGCAGTATTCATGAATTTATGACCTTTTTTATTGGAAGGTTGATGAGTGCACTCCCCGTGCATTGCTGGAACCATACCGGAAGTGTTTGAAATTTGAAGTGGCTCCTCTACCCCGACATGCCCTGGTTTTATCTCTGGGTCCAGGAGGACTTGTTCTAGCTCATTATATTTACAAGTTACTCAATAAGAGAGATTTATAGTGAAATAATATAGTTATAATGTATAGCTAAAAGACAGTATTGGTTAAATATGAAGTAAAATTTAACCATAATTAATCTGTCATAATCTTAGTTTATTCTATGGTTGTAATAGCAATGAGAAGGTCTAATAATGTATCATGTTTATAATATTTAAACTCAGTCAGAGTACTAGAACTGAGAAACATGTTATATTAAAGGTATAGGCAATAAAAACTTAAAACTTTGTAAACATTTAACTCGGATATAATTCAAATATTGATAAACTTCAGTACATTCAAATAATTACACACAGAACAGTTCCAGGTTATTTTGTATGAGAACAATGTAAATTATATGCAGTGGAGTAACATTTTACATTCTGTTAAGAAGAAACACATTGTCTATCATATAAAGAAAATGATGTGGAGGTGTGAGATAATATCTACCAAATTATTGTTAAAATATATATATCAAACCATTGCTGCTGATCACTCGCCCATATAAGTTCAACAGAAGATTTAGATGCATTTGAAAATGGTTTGTCATTAATGTTTACATAGATGCACCTTTAGAAATAGTATGACTGAAAAATATTTTATGGAAATTATCTCCTAGTGGAGTAATTACAGTTTAAAATTTACAATGGCATTGGGCGGATAAGTAGTGACAGATTTGCATTGCTTTTTTTTTCAATCCTTAACAAATTCATCTGGTTTTAACATGTACTTTGTAGTATCTTAAAAGGTGTAATAGTAACACCATCCCAAATCTTCCTAACCCATGAAATTCCTTTATCTCTCCAGGGTTTTGAAGAGTATGAGTTCTTATTCAGTTTTAAATATTATAAAATTGTAAAGAGGAAAAAAACATAATTTCATGATCAGTTTAATCAGAGAAAGCAACTTGGAAAAAGAATTGTAAATACATTTCAATAACAAAGAATTGATAATTATATTAACATAGGACATGTGTAGAGATTCATAAAAAAATATCCAGGACTCATAGAAAGTATGAGGCAGTATGTTATGACAGCCAGTAACCTGTATTTCAGATTGTTCAGTTCTGCTGCTGACAGGTCCCCAATCCTTCCGAGGTGAAATAGAATGCCAGTAGTAGAATATACACTGCCTCACTATATCATCTCAGGGGAGAAGGAGAATAGGCATGAGAAGAGAGAAAAAGAGAAATGACGAAATGTGAAGAGTCTTACTGCATCAATGATTCTATTATCAGGCACTCGGAGTGTAGGGTTTTTCAAGGCATTCAATGAGGTTCTATGAATACAGAGAATACTTTTTTAAAGAAGTATCTATGATATTATTGATTCAGTGATTTACAATGGAAACTCATAGAATCTGTGAGGCAGTATTTTATGCAGGCAACTAAACTGTATTCCAGATTTGTCAGTCCTGGCGCTGACAGGCCCCCATCCCCTCAGAGGTGAAACAGGGTCACAGTAGTAGAATATACACAGCCACACTATATCACCCCAGGTGAAAAGGAGAATAGAGACGAGAGGAGAGAAAAAGAGAAATGGCAAAATATCATCAAGCGTCTTACTGCATCAATGTTTCTCTTCTCAGGGACACGGAAATGTAGAGTTTCACAAGGCATTCACTGAGGAACTATGTATGCACAGATGATTTTTTTTAAGTACTATCTGTGAACATATCCATTTAGGTAATTACAATAGAAGGTATGTTTATGTGCAGGAAGGGACAACTTCCTCTACATAAACAAACCTCCCTGCTCGCAGACACCCTTGCACTCTGGTGCAAGGGTGCCAGCGTTGGCGCTAAGTTGTGAAACTTAGCGCCATCGCAGGGGGAAACAGAAGGCTGCACCATACCCTTGTTAATATGGTGCGGTCTCGCGTATCCAAAGTGGTGGAGAGAGGCGTTAAGTCAAGAAGGCTAACGCCTCTCTCTGCCACTTCCTTGAAAATATGCCCCTATGTGAGCAGAGATTAATTGTTTGAAGTACTATCTAGAACTTATCCATTTAGTGATTAACACTAGAGGCATTTCTCCAAATATTCTGTGACTCATAGAAATTGTGAGGCAGTATGTTATGACGGCCACTATCCTGTATTCCAGATTTTCCAGTCCTGGTGACGACAGGCCCCCAACCCTCTGAGGTGAAACAGGGTCACAGTGCAAGAATATACACGGCCACACTATATCACCCCAGGGGAGAAGGGAATGGGGACGAGAAGAAAGTAAAAGAGAAATGAGGAAAAATTTTCAAACATCCAATTGCTTCAACGTTTCTCTTCTCAGGGACTCTGGAATGTAGGGTTTCGCAAGGGAACTGTGTCTTCTGAATTCTGTCTTGTTGTGAACAGGAGTTGGTGATGTTAAATGTAAATGCCAATAAACAAATAATTTAACAACTGAATATCAAACCCACATTGAAGTTTCTAGCATCTTTTATGCAAATACCTAAAGTTTTGATACCTTGATAAGTCTCTATATCCAGATATAATAAAAAGAAGAATCAGACCCTGGAGAAGGGAAGCTGTATCGCAGACTGGAGACAGGTAAATGACTCGTAAAAACGAAATTATGCGATTCTCGAAGGGCCGGGCATAGTTTATATAGTCTTTGGTTCCCAAGTGGTCTATGGAAGCAACTTGCTGCCCCACGTATCTACATATCACATGTTTTGGTTAACATGTGCTCACGCTTTGACTGCTTGACACTTGCACATGTTGGGAAAGGTTGAAAACAGCTAACCACTAAAGCTTCTCATTTGCATCCTCACAAGTGTTAACTGTTTGACATGTGCACACGCTGGTAGAGGTTTAAAGCTGAAATCGCCAAAGCGTGTCATTTACATCCTCCTGACTGAAAATGCCTAAAACTTGCTATGATTCTGAATACAAGACACATGAATAAACTATGTCTCAGAATACAAGAGATAGAAATAAAGATAGGAAACATTTAGCACCACCATGCTTCAATATCTTGATCAATGCAAACTAAGTTTTAATCATGGCTGAATTAGGAGACATGACACAGTACTTTTACAGTCATTTTTTCAGAACAGAAGTATGCATGTATTTATGTAATTCAATGAAAAATCATAGGTTTCAGGGATGTTCTAGTTAGAAATTAGCTTTTAAAAAACCTTTGAAATTCACTGAAAAAAACATAGGTTTTAGGGATGCTACAGTTAGAAATTAGCATTTAAAAAACCTTAGAAATTCGCTGAAGAAAACATAGGTTTCAGGGACGTTATAGTTAGTTGGCCATTTCAATCGTACAAAACCAGAGAAATTTGGCCGTAATAGTTATTTGAACTACCTATAATTTGCGCTCCCGTAATACACTGCTGATGACATCTCATATTACATCATTCATGACATGGTCAGTGACATCACTGATGACATCTCAAATGTCATCACTGATTGCATCATCCATGTGATAATCTTATGCACCTCCTCACACCCTAATATAACTTTTAATACACCCTGAGGTTCTGTGGTTTCTAACTTCATCCCGTATTTAGCAGCCATTTTGTGTCTCGTCACCATTATGGGTTGCCCTCACTCAGGCAGCATGGCAAACTGAGTGTTTTTGCCTTTCTCAGCTGCTACGTGTCCCTTCGGTTAAAGAGTAACCGCTTGCCCTTGTTTACAAAACTGATGTCAGGGTCTGGCCAAGTTTGTTAATCCATGTCTGGGTTGATCGATCACTGTCTCGACTGACTATTTGGCTTCTCCTATTCTTTCCTTACATTATTTTATCCGACTGGCCTTTGCTATTCTCTCCTTGTATTCTCTTGTTACACAACTATCCTTTGAGGCACTCAAATACGTCCTGCCACCTGCAAATTGGGTTGTCGGTACTAGCACTGATTAATTTGTTGGGAGAGGTAACACACGAGGTTTGAGAAAGGGGCGTATTTGGGATACCTGATAACTTGTTTTCCAACTTTTCCTATTGGCTTGCTTTGTGTGTGTTGGGAGTATATGTCATAAATATGTGTACTATAAGAGATTGTGCGCCACGGACTGAAGTGTCAGTCTCCTTAGAATTTACATTTTGCGTGTACTTCTAGGGCAACTGTGCTTAGCTGCAGCTAATAAACCTGGCTTTCTACGCCCAACAGAGTGTCTTGTGTCTCTGTTCGACAAGGTAGGTGAACTCAGGGATTTAAGGCATACCCTGCGCCGCCAGGCCCATAAGGCCAGGTTCTCCACTGGCGCCCAACGTTGGGCGGCTTCAGAGGTAGCGGTTCAGCCCGTGGGTCGTGAGAAGCCTCGCAAGAAAATTCTGGAGGATTCGCGAACCACGTCAAGCGACCCCTGTATGTCGAAGTGGACCGAAGGTCTTTATCAGCGTGGCTAATCCTTCCCCACGGCTGCTGACGACTGCTGCCCTAACTGCCACCCTGCCTTGGACCCTCTGGTGATGACTGGTATCGCAAGACATTAGACGGACCTCTGTTGGCGTGAGAAGACCACTTAGTTAAGTATTTGTGGGTAGCACCCACTTCTTTGTTTTATTTTTGGTTTTTGTTATTCGACCATTGCAGTAGCCGAAGCCAAGGGGTGAGTACATTTGTGCTGTGTTCTTTGCTTTTAAACCCCTTGAAGTTGGTAAACGGACCAGTGAATTTAAGATGCCTGGTCTTAGCAAAATTAGGAAGTTTTGTTGTTTTGGTTGTGATAGGGATTCCCGGCTCGAGGACTCCCACTTATGAGCTCTATTCTAAACATGGTGTTGGCCCCATTGCCTTTAATGAGGCATGGATCCGATACAAGAAGAAAGATGGTGTTTTACAGTGGCCACAAAATGGTAGCTTTGAGCTGATATATTAGATAATTTGGAAGCAATTCTGTTCAAAAGAAAAGCCCGACCGGCAATGTTTGACTCTTTCCGCCTTCGGCGTAAGGATGCCAAACAGAGAGAAATTAAGCAGGGAAAAAGAGATAGAAAAGCGAAAGATATGACGATCATACAGGCTGAAACTAAAACAAGGCTCCCTCCAATTGGAAGAAGGCACCCTGGTGCACAGCACGAAAGAAGACAATGATGTCTATGAACATTTGATGTAAGTTCATCAAGGTTAAATCCACAACTCGGAGAGGTTCCTTAAGTGTTTAACTCATGATCACAAAACAGTTCATCAGTGCTTGAAGAAGCGCGTACATCATCCAACATAAAAAGTCATCCAGTTATAAATCCTCCTAATGCATTTCGGGCAGATGACTAGCCCTTCCTCAGGGGGCAGCTGGAATGATTACATCCGTGACTTGTTGCGCCCAAGTATAGTGAAATAGATTCGTGATATCCCTCTCTCCGCAAAGTAACAGTAAAGACAACATTGTACGGCAATTTGATAGATGCTACCCTGTGTTGCCTACTTCTTCACATAGTAAGGATCTTGATTAAGATCCCTTAATGTCCCATTTGTTGAGATTACCTCCGCCTTATGTACCAGGTGCTAATGCACCCTTGTTGTTGCCACCTGCTCAGCAACCAGTTGTTTAGCCAGTTGGTCCGGCTCCTCCCCAATTGTCCTTTCCTGCATTACAACCTGCACCTCCTTTGCCACTAACTTTTGTACCTTAGTCTCCATCATCTTTGGTTTCTCTTGTTGCGACGAGTCCTTCTCTTCCATTGCTTATTACTGCGTTTCCAGTTTTATTGGCTATCTTGCCCCATAGGATAGATTGAGAAATGCTGAATAACATCTTACAAGTATAACTTCAAATTGGGACAAGATGGAGAAATAAAGTTTAGGCTCTCTGAACTCTGAATTTATTAACACATCTTTCAGTAAAGATGGTTTTCAAATTGTGTGCTTAAAAATGCAACTTTTAGAATGTAGACTATTTCTTGTTTACTCATTCTGTGTGCCTCTTCCTGTTTATGGATTTACTGTCTCGTTTTGGAGTGACAGGGGCTGGGATGTTCATTTACTTTAGGCAGACACTGGAGGGGTTGAGGTGTGCCTGGCCCATCCTGGATGACTTGGAGCTGAGCTCAAGAGACCTTGGCTGACTTTAGAGCAGTGAGAGGAGATTTCCTTGCACCTGAATAGGGCCTGTCTCCCTTGAGCAATGCTGTCTCCACCCCCTGTCGGTATACTGCACCAGTGAGGTTAGAACTGGTTTAGACTGGGTTCATAGACCCTTGCACAAAGAGAACAAAGACATGTTAGGGTATAAGTATTAGAACTAAAACCACAGAACTGTATATCACTTCTGGACTCAAAAGGAACTGTTGCCGAGGGGAAGAGATGTAAGGAGGCTACTGTCCATTTTTCTGTATACTGTGTGGGGTTGGCCTGCAGTTGCTGTTTTTCCCAAGAAAAAGACAAAGACTAGCTTTTAAGTGAGGGAGTTCCTACTGGCTCTTGTATTTGTTTTATCGCCTTAGCTGACTTTCCCCTTCTGGCCCCACTTTTCCTACTTTGTTTATACGGGGAAATGGGTGTCGGACCCCCTTTTTCTACAGTATCAATGGAATTCCAAAACCCTTGTTTCCTCAGGTCTTGCTTTGACCTTAGCTGATATCTACTCTTTACTTCTCCTACCTTTCCTGCCGACTTTTCTTTAACTGTTATGTCCTGCTTCAGGGAGTAATCAGCAGAGGCTTCCCCCTCTATGCCACTACCAGCCTTGATGTCTCTAATTGTATTAGCACAATCGCTTTGACAGACTGTCTCATGTTTATCTGCCTCCATGCAGTCCTCCCCTCCAGGAACCACCTTACTGCTATTCAGCACTGTGTAGGTCCCCCGGCATACCGAAGTTTTCACTCGAACCAGGATCGCCTCTCTTGAACAGAGCCACAAATTTCTACGGCTAACTCGAAGCTTTCTTTGGCCGTATTTCTCCTCCACAGACCAGCTACCGCCGCTGGCTGGCTTCCGCAACACGCTGATCTCACTGCTCGAGACTCGGCTCAGCTGCCCCGTTTCTGCCTCCCTCGCGTATCGGCGTTCGTTCATCCCGCAGGGTCCTAGCGCACTCGTGTTCTCCTCCAATGACTTTCCGACTTCCAAGCAACAAACATAAGAAAGCTCAATAACGCGTAAAGCAATATAACTAAAAGATATCCATCTGCCCTCACCGCTTATTTAGACGCTGTCCTCCTTGAATATGGAGAGAAAAGACCAGTCAAATTCATTATTCAGGGTGCTTTTCCGAGTGCCTGTCGCCGCCATGTTCCTCCCTCACTTAAAAGCTATTTTAAAATCATGGAGCAGGCGGTGAATTCCAAAGAGGGCGCTATAAATTAGGCTGAGGATAACATTGGCTCTAAAACAGCAGAAGTAGCCGAAGCAGCTGAAGCTACCTGGTCTAATAAAGTACCCACTTCTTCACTTCATCCTATACTACCCTTGGGTAACAAATACGCAGTACCAGATTTAACTCCTAATGAGGAGGTACCAGAGGTAGTAACACTGACCAGCTCGGGGCAAAATTTAGACTCAGGTGCAGAAGCTCCTTTGAATGTGGTCCCTATCTCGCCCCCTCCACCAGTAAAACCTGCGACTTCGACCTCATTAACTTGTCATACTAAAGTTCGATCTCTTCCACCTCCAGTCCACGATACACAAAGTTCGGTCCCTCAACTTGATGGTACAGATAGACCAACCGGTATGGAAAGTGAGAGAGACAGACTTGGCTCTTTATTTAAAGAGCTGAGAGATGATCTTCTGGGCAAGTTTGAGATTTCTGAGAGAAATCAAATAGGTCTACATGATAGATTTGATGTTCTAGAGGCTAAATTAGAGGGTATTAATGCTAGGACTAGTGTCCTGGAGAGTAAAGTCACGGCACTGTCAGAAACTTCGAAAGGAAACTCCAAAGACATAGAAGCCATTAAAGCACAGAATCGGACCTTAACAATGGATCTGGAAAGGTTGGAAATGCAGAGTCAACGCAACAATCTCAGGATTCTCAAAATTCCTGAAGGAGTAGAAGTGGAGGACCTAAAGGGGTTTGTGTGCAGACTACTCCGGGAAGATATATTAAAAGATCGTCTGGACATTGACTTGGAAGCCGAGATCCAGCGAGTGCATAGAGACCCGTTTAGGTTGCACCCGGATCGCAAAGCACCTAGGAAGATTCTGGTTTTATTTCAAACGTACAGTGTTAAAGAGCTGATTCTTAACAGATGTTTGGCACGTTCTTCTTTGCACTTTCGTGCCAATCCCTACCAAATAAGATCGGATTTAGGGGGTAAAACTGCTCAAAGACAATGGGAGCTGGGCTCAAGGATGCCAGAATTACGTTCAATGGGGGCTCAGGTCCAAATGAAGTTCCCAGCTCTGCTCAAAATAATGTGGAACAATAAGATGTATACTTGTCATTTTCCAGAAGAAGTTGACGATTTACTAGCTAAAATGAGAGAGTAGCTAACTCTTACGAAATTATGTTTCTAGAGATTGAATGAAAAAAAAGAGACATAAAAGAAAAAAAAGAAAAAAAAGGGGGTGATACACCTTATCAAGAAATACTTCTTAAACACTTCTTAATAAAGGGGGAAAAAAAGGACATAGGAGAAAAAGACTAATGCTTAGTTCCACTAAGAGGGTGTGTTGAGGGTGCAGGGCCTCCTAAAGGTGTATCTACGCCAAGCAGGAGGGTTGGGTTCCTCGGGGGGAGGGTGGGGAGGGGGTCACAGGGGGAAAGGGGAGAAACAAATAAAAATGTCCTCATCTGCCATAAGTCATCATGCTTTTAAGCTCAAATGTAACCACAGGCCACCTTGGGTTATAGGTGTAGTCATACCACATAATGGCTTCAAATTTGAAACCTAGTAGTAAAATCCTTTCCTGGAACATGAATGGCTTGGGGAGCCGGAAGAAACAACAAAGTGTTTGCGAATTCTTGAAAAATTCTAAAGCTTGCATATATCTTTTGCAAGAAATCCATCTGGAAGCAGAAGAGTGTAGGAAAATATTTGTAAGATATAATTGGGTTCAGGAAATCTTTTGTTCTAAACAAACTGGTTCTACTAGAGGGGTAGCTATGGTGGTGCGGGCTAATAAAGGGATTAAGATTCATGACTGGGGGACTGATCAGTCAGGATGGTGGCTGGCTGCAGTTATTTCAATTGGCGGCACTAAACTTTTGTGTGGGGTGTATTATGGTCCTAACGAAGATAATGCTTGTTTCCTTCAAAAGCTTGAAAAATACATGTTACAACACACAGCTCCAGTCATACTAGGAGGTGATTTTAACCTATTACTGGACCCACAACTGGACCGCACCTCTAAAGCTAAATATAATCCCCCAAATAAATCTCTTTTAGCCTTAAAAAATATCATGAAAGACTACACATTACAAGATGCTTGGAGAGTCAAACACGGCAATCTCAGAGAGTATTCTATTTACAGCAAAAAGTATAGTCAGTTCTCAAGAATAGACTTCTTTCTGTTAGATCACTCTTTTTTAGCCAACATTGCTTCAATCTCTTATATTCCAGTTGGACTGTCAGATCATTCGGCGGTCGAGTTAAAAATAACCTTTAAAAGCAGTCCCTCAGAATACAGGTGGACACTTGATGGGACTATCCTGCTAAACGACGAGATTAAAAACAAGATTAAGGAAAGTCTGCTGGAATTCTTGATGTTTAATGAGAATCCAACTTCAGATCAAACTGTATGGGATACACTTAAGTCTTACCTAAGAGGAATTTATAGCTCACATATGATTTTAAATAGGAAGCTTAAAAAAGAAAGCGATAATCATGAGCTTAATTTAATCAAAACAAAGGAACAGCAATTACAACTCGCTGCTTCCGAAGACAGAGCTAGTATACCGGGTCTCGAAAGGGAAATACTAGAGTTACAAACAGACTTTAAAACTAGAGCTGACAAAACAATTAAAGATAAGTGGGAAGTAAGCAAGGTTTGTAACTTTGACTATGGTGAGAAATGTGGTTCCTTGTTAGCCTGGAAGTCAAGGACAGAGAGGAGCAGAAATAATATCAACCTTTTAACACAGCGTGGCACTGGATTGCCTCTAACAGAGGAAATAGAGATTAAAAGAGAGGCTAGAGCCTTTTAAGAGGAACTATTTCAGGAGAAGAATAGCCGGGGGTTGGAAGAGCTGGATAACTGGTGGGCTTTGAGAGAGCTGCTCCAGTTGAGTGACTCTGATAAAGCCTTTCTAGTCACTGAGATTACGGAGGGAGAGGTTAGGTCACAACTGAAAAAGATGGCTAGAAATAAGGCTTCCGGACCTGACGGACTGCCGACTGATGTTTAAAAAGATAACATTGAAGAAATCTTAGTCCCACTACTGAGACTCTTCAATAAAATATTTATACAGGGAGAGCGAACCGTAACCTCCTGGTCAGATGCCACAATCTCTCTGATAGTTAAACCGAACAAAGACCCGAAAAAGATTGAGTCATATCGACCGATCTCGCTCTTAAATTCGGACTCAAAAATCTATTCTGGTATACTGGCATCTAGACTAGCTAAAATAATCAAGTCTATTATTCACCCAGACCAGAGGGGATTTATACCTGGCCGCCAATTGAATGAACTGACATTTCAAGTCATTGGAGCAATAGATACAGCAATCGAGAAGAAGACGCCGCTTACTATTGAAGCAATAGACGCTGAAAAGGCGTTTGATCAAGTTAACTGGCTCTTCTTATGGAAGTCAATGACAAAATTTGGTTTTCCAGAAATTTTTATTAAAGGAATTGAGACACTATACAGGGGTCCCAGGGCAAAAATTCTGGTGAATGGTAGTCTGTCCGAATGGCTGAATATCTCTAGAGGAACAAGGCAGGGTTGTCCCCTATCCCCCCTCCTATTTGATATTTATATTGAGCCTTTCGTTTGCTCTCTGAGGCAAGATTTAGTAATCAAACCATTCATATTGGGAGACTTAGTGCTTAAGACAGCTCTTTATGCCGATGACCTCCTTCTTTATACGTCTAACCCAGAGGAGGCAATACCCAGGCTATTTGTATTGGCCGAAGATTTTGGTATAGTATCGGGGTATAGCATCAACAAAGATAAAACGGACATAATGAGCTGGAACAATCCTACCCCGATCCTAGAAGCAAAATCCAAAATTTGATACTTGGGGATTCATCTTACCCATAATCTTGAAGAAATTTCTAAGACCAGTTGGTCAATAGTTGCAAAGGAAGTCAGAAAGCTTTTGACCAGATGGAACACCTTGCCTTTAAACATCTATGGTAGGGTGAACCTGGTCAAAATGATAATCCTGCCTAAGGTCACCTTTCTATTTAATTCTATTCCTTTGACCTTTAACAAAAAATATATTTCTAATTTGCAAGGGAGGATTGGCTCCTTTATTTGGGCTACTAAGTCCCCCAGAATAGCCTGGAAGAAATTGAGAAGGGGACTAAAACTTGGTGGGCTGGCACTCCCAGATTTACTTCTTTATTGCTACGCCTTTCAGTTTAAAAACTTTAGACTCTTAGTCAATAAGCTGGACTCTACCTCGCATGGCAGACTCTTTGAGGCTATGTTATCAGACCTTCCACATAGTTCAGATTTTTTTCTTTTTAAGTTTGGAGGTCAGAAGTACTTTAAAAAAATTCGTTTGAAGCTCTTACGGACAGCCCTACATAATTGGCAATCGATAAGAAGAATCTTAAATATCCCTTATTACCATTCTCAAGCTCCAATTTGGGATTCCCCCGGTACTCCAGAATGCCTAATGGATCAACTTGCTCTCCCGTTGAGAAAAGCTGGCCTCATGAAATGGGGGGACATGTGCAATGGCTCGACACTATTAGGCTGGGAAACCCTATCAAGCTTAACAGAAGGTACTATCACGAGATTCAAATTTTACCAGCTGTCTGCTTGGTGGGGAAGTCAAAACTGGAACACAGAAGTGGAGAGTCCTCTTTTTGAATTAATAAGCAGGGAGAAGGGATGGAAGGGTGAGGTAGCTGTGTGGTATAGAACATTGGTGGGAAGCAAAGATAATTTAGAGGTTGATAGAACTAAGTTATGGTATACTTCTACAGTACAGATTCCAGGTGATATACCAAAAGTCTGGATAGACTCTTTCACACTTTTTCCAAAAATTATAAAACCATCCAACTTGAGAAGAAACCACTTGTTCACTGCATATAGGGCTTATTGGACTCCGGCGAAGCTTTCAAAAATTGCAACAGAAGAATACCCATGTCCAAGATGTAGGTTTCCAGCAGCAGATGATGGTCATATGTTTGTTGGATGCCCTGAAATAGTTAGCTATTGGAGACAGGTGTGTAGTTTTCTAGAAGAGGTACTGTTATCACCAATCGCATGTACTCCTAGACTAGTCTTTTTTGGTTTCCCTTCTGATTACGGTATAAACAGTTGTATATCACAGTTTATCTTCTATGTGGTTGTCATTGCCAGGAGGGAGATCTTTAAAGAGTGGAAATCTGAACACCCTCCCAAATTCGCGGACTGTCTTAGAAATATCTTGGCAGTGAGCAAACTGGATTTGTTGTGTGGAGGGGTAAATTCTGCTAAGCTTTGGTCTGCTTTAAAAGCATGGTGTGAGAAATAACAACAAAGTCCAATGATTATGCCAGAGGTTAAGTGGTCCCGTCCTCCCTATGTGGCAAGTAACATCGTGAGAGGGAGTAGGACTGGAAGCGACCTACCTCTGGGCAATCTCCATCAGCTATCCACAAACTCAAGGGCAGGAAAGGTTGGATGTGTCAGTGGCCTGGAGCACGCCCATTTAGAGCTAATATCTACTGGTGGCATATATGAGGACACAAAAAAAAAGACAAAGACTGGAACTTTGCTTTGCCTTTGTCGGCTGGCCTACTGCTCTGAAGTCTCAGGGTCACAAAGACTTCACCCCCAGCTCCCCTGAACTCTGCTGCTGAGAGTTCTGAACTTCCAGAAGGTGCCTGTTCCAGTTCTGGGCCTCAGTTTGTTGTGCTTGCTGCTGGGAGCTGAAAGAAACCAGGAGAACTAATAAAATGAACACATTGCTCTGTTTGCAGCTGTTAAGAAGTATCTCCCTGCATCGCGGCATTGCTGCCGAAACTGACACAGCACCTGTCGGCACTAAAAGAATCAACACATCCAGGGATTGGATCTGAAGAAACCTATGCAGTGCCTCTCAATGCTGCTGCATCAATTGCCAGGGAATTCCAGATTTCCACACATTGCACCTGTTTGGCAAGTCTTCCCGATGCAACACTCGCGAGCAAGAATAGTCTTGGAGTTGACGCATCGCTTCCCCCTACAGACCGGATTCAACGCATCACTTCTCCGGTGTGCAGCAAAACTGTTGCATTGCCTCACCATGGTCTCAGGTACTGATGAATCTCTAGCTCGATGCTTCCCATTTCTGAGGCTCTTTAGCCTTGTGATATCACGCTTCTATAGCTTTATATGGACCAAGTTGTTTGAAAGTATTTTAATGACTGATAATGACACTCTCTCCCTACTTTTATCCTTCAACGGCTCTTGCAGTGTCTCCTCACACTCACCACTCAACATCCAAACTATCTCCTCCAACCCGTTTACAAAACCAAGTGTTACTCTGAGATCTGTGAACAAGAATAACTTGCTACTGGTCGCTACTTCTCTCCTAGAAGCGGTAGCAACTAACTCGCACATTAAATTGATGTGGCTCAAATGCAGGTCAGAAGTGAAGCAAGCAGCGGATATTACTGACCTCATCCTCATGCAAGAACTAGAGCTCCTGGTCCTAACTGAAACCTGGCTTAATAGCAACTCCTACCTTATTCTGAGTGTTAGGTCTGGGGGTCTCTAGTTGGCAATGGTATTCACCTTTGTCCAAATAGGGACCCTAACTTCTACGTCAGGATAAGGGGATTACACTCCTTCATAACCCCTGCTCACCCCCATGGTAGCTTGGCACGAGCAGACAGGTTTATCCCAGAGGCAGTGTGTTAAGCATTTGTGAATATACACAGTAATACAGTGATACCACTACAGATGGACACAACAGAGGTTTTATAAAAATACGTATTCTTTATATAGACTTAAACACAAGACCACATACGACAAAAATCCACAATACTACACTTAAGATTACTTAAAAGATGATCAAAGTCTCTTAGATCAAATTGATGGTAAATGCGACAAAGTTCTCAACAAAGTACCTGGATGCATAACGCTAAGTGAACAAAAGGCTCGCAAAATGGGAGATGCGTCGGTTCCGTGACCCGGGGGAACGGTTGCGTCCTTCCTCAGTGCTTGCACAGAGTAGTTATCGGTGCAGAGGTGATGCATAGATTCTCGGCCTGCGGGTCCGTTGCGGTGCACAAGATGGCACCTTGATGCGATGCGATGATCCGGTTGCGATACGAGAAGATGGCGTCCTTGATGCGGCGATGCGATGACACCCTGGCAGCCTTGCGACGACTCTGTACTTTGGAGCCGCGATAGATCCTGCGACACGCTTCACGGGTGATGCGATGGTGACTATCTTGATGGTTTCACGCTTCTCTGGTGATGCGACAGCAGGCAGCTTCAATGAACACACACTACCAGGGAGATGCGGCGAAGGCTCGCTTCTCCGGCGTTGATCGGATTTCAGCTGCGGAGGCGATACGCTTCTTCTTGATGCGTTGCGCTTCCAGCTCCCAGCGGCAACCAAGTGACTGGAGTCAGAATTCCCAGCAAGGAAATTCAGGAGGGAGCTGGAGGTGAAGTCTTTTGTCCCTGAGACTTCAGCAGGAGGCAAGCACAGTTCAAGCCCTTGGAGAATATTCTGTAGATGAAAGTCCTTACAAAGTTCCTTCTCATTCCCTTGGCAATGAAGCAACCGCTGCAGGCCAATGCAGCAAACAGCACTCTGGCAGATGGGCAGTTCAAACTCCTGCAGCTTCCTTTGTTTTTCTCCTTGGCAGAAAGGTTTCTTGTTCCAGAAGTGATCTAATTTCTTGGGATCAGGGTCCCAATATTTATATCCCAAAATCCTTTGTTCTCTCAAGGCAGAGAGGCCTCTGCATAGTCCAAACCAGTTCCAAAGCACTTTGTTTACATGACTCTCTTCTTCCTTTCACTGTGTAGGGCAGAGACATCAGCCGCCCCACAGGAGGTGGAGCCAGCGCAGTGGAGGGAAGATACAGCTCTTGAGCACTCTGTTGACATGATTCCTTCTCTCCTTTCACAGTGCAGAGACATCAGACAAGCCACAGGGGGAGTAGCCAGAATTGTAGAGAGAAGACCCAGCCCTATGAGGTCCCAGCTCCTCCCTCCCATCTATATGCAGATCTCTCTATTCACCACTGGCTGCCCCAGCCTGGCTCCTAGCATTCCCCAGTTACACACAAACTCAGACAAGGAATACACAACCCAGCAGAAGCAGGCTCAAATGGTTAGGCAAGCAAATACCTGCTTTCTAAAAGTGGTATTTGCAAACACAGAATATTAAAATAAACTTTACTAAAAGATGTATTTTATTATTCTGAGTTCAGCATACTAAATTCGAATTTCTACCGTGGTCCCTGAGTCAGTTAGGATTATAAGAATGTAATAATCTTAACTGCCCATTCTGACCTATGAGAACAGGTAGCCTTCAATAGTGAAAAACGAAAATGGCTGTAATTCAATTTTAGAACATCAGAGCATGTCCTACCTTATACTTACAATGTACCCTGCCCTTGGGGCTACCATAGGGGTGTCTAATAAGAAGCAAAGGGAAGGTTTAGGGACTGGAAAGTGGGTGTACTTGGTCAAATCGACATGGCAGTGCTAGACTGCACACAGGCCTTGCACTGGCAGGCCTGAGACACATTTTACAAGCTGCTTCTGTGGGTGTCACAACCAGTGCTGCAAGCCCACCAGCAGCATTTGATTTACAAGCCCTGGGCACACATGGTGCACTGTACTAGGGGCTGACAGATAAAACAAATAACCCAATCATGGAATAACCAATTAGTACATTCATGTAACAAAGGGAGCACTTGCACTGTGGCACTGATTAGCAGTGGCACAGTGGCACAGTGGCCAAAGCATAAACCCAGCAAAACATATCAAAACAGAGGAGGCAATCCATCAAAAATGGAAGGGAGACTCACACCAATGATGCCAGGTCTAACACTGAGCATCTTAGTCCCTCCCCAATATGACATTATCAGAATATATAGACCTGTTAAATTTGAGGGTGGCATTGCTTGTATTTATCGCTCCTACTTCTCTTTGAGACAGGTTCAAACTGCCATTATGTCCTCCTAGACATTGAATTTGGGTAAAATGCCAAGATTGTTTTTTTGCTCAGTACAATATATCATCCCCCAGGTGACAACCTGCTCTTAATCGAGCAAATCATGGAGTCCATTGCCCCATACTCTGACCAACACTCCAACCTTGGGGATTTTACCCTACACTGGAATGACACAAATTATCCCTCATTCTGCTCCTTCACGGTTTTCCTCTCCGACTTCAAGTTCACAGAGCCTGCAAGGGACCCACCCACAACAAGAGCTTCACCCTTGATCTAATCATAGCTAAAGATAACATCATACATCTAGATGACATTGCACCCTGTGGCTGATTGGGTCATTACCAAATCTCTTTTCACATCCTAGAAAAGGTTATGGTCAGACAAGGTCAACCGTTCAAAACTAAACAGCTAGCCCAAAATCTGAGAGACATCAACATCAATGACCTAACATCCATTAGCAATCATCTACTTCCACCCCCCCTCTAACATGATGAACCGAGATGATCTTACAGATCATAACATCCACACCATGACAAATATTTTTGACACAATTGCACTGAAGCAACTCTGAAGGATACAGATCAAACAGTCCAAACCCTGGCTTAATGGTTCACTTAAAAAGGAGCGCTGCAAGTTAAGGCTTTCAGAGGGACTATGGAGATACTCACCCTCCATCACAAACCTCAAATAGTTGAGGATGACTAAAAGTGCATATAACAAGAATATCTGTAGTGCCAAAACTGATGCCCTCAGGGCACAGCTTGACAGCGCCAACACAGACCCAAAAAACTATTTGAAATCATCTAACAACAAACTACCCACTCCTCCAACTAACTCTCTGCACCCAATATCTCTTGCCCCAGTCGGGAGGACTACTCAGTACACTTATCTGATAAGGCAATACAAATTAAAATTGAAGTGCAAAGCGCCTCACCTAATCTGCTGCTTTTAACTTCCCTCTCACTATAATCTTGGCCAGTGGTAGCGAGAGCGCCTACTTCCTACCCCACAGATTACCCACTAAAAAACAATGCATCATGGAATTCCTTTTTACTTCCTGACGATGCAGAGCTGCTACAATCCATAGCTTATTTAAAACCTTCCAATCACTTCAGCAATCCACTAACTGTCAAGTTTTCAAAAAACTAAAATCTGCCATTCTTCCACTCTGGTCCCTGATTTTCCATGAATCTCTCGTAGAGGGCAGGATTCCTGATTGCCTCTAGATGGGTCAAGTCACTCCTTTCCCAAAAAAGCCAAATGCAGTCTTAGCTGAATCCTAGCAATTTCCATCCAATTACTAATATCATGACGTTGGCCAAATTGCTTGAGATATGTGTTCACACACAACTCTGCAACAACAGTGAGAAGTTTCAGCTTCTTGACCTATACCAGTCAGGTTTCAGATAGGGTCACAGTACTTAAACAGCCCTAACACACATCTTTGATTACTATTTGAGATCTCTTGACCAGAAGATACCCTGTCTACTGATCTTTCTTGATCTGTCCAAAGCGTTCGACACAATCAAACATGAAAACCTGATTGATTTTCTTCAAAATAGGATGGGGCTAGCAGACCCTGTCTTAAATTGTTTTGCCTCATTCCTATGAAACAGAATGCAAAGAATCAAAGTTAACCTCTCCCTTGCAACCAGTACCTCAGTCTCAATTGTAGTGCCTATAGCTCAAAACTCTCCCCCACGCTTTTCAACCTTTTCATGAAACCACTCTGCAGAATTCTGAACCGCTCTAACATTCAATACCATATGTATGTTGATAACACTTATTGTATTTGAAAATGTCCTCGTCAGATGACATGAAAACTCTAAACTGTACACTACAAAAAACTCAAAGATGGTTAACTCATAATCATATTTTGCTAAATACTCTCAAGACAGAATTCCTCCTGATTGCCCCCACAATCACTCTTCACCCCCTCAAGAATGACTCAAACAAATTACAGCTCCTAGTTGCATCCCTCATGTTGTTGACTCTGCAAGATCTTTGAGCATAACTCTGGACAAAGACCTGTAAATGCAAGATCACATCAGTGCAACTACAGGTGGAGCCATATATCAGCTCAACATATTAAGGAAAATCAAGCCATTCTTGCCTTATGAGGACATTCAGTCTGCAGTCCAATGCCTAGGTATCTCATGCCTGGAGTATGGAATGGTGACCCTAGCTGGGTTACCTAAAGCTGGATTGGCACCTCTATGAGCCACTTGGAACTCTAGGACCGGACTCATCACTGGTTCCAGGAAACATCACACCAGACCAAATTCAAGTAAACTGGCTGTATATGGAAGCAAGGATCAATTTAAAAGGATGGCTGCCTGATGCACAAAAATATTCACTACAACACCTCCATCTACCTGACAAAAACTATCAGGTTCGAATTGGACCCTAAGAAGCTCTAAAACCCTACTGTTTGAACCTCCCAAATTCAAAAAGGAAAGAGCCTACAATTGTGCATTTTCTGGTCTTGCACCAAGAATCTGGAACGCTCCTGGGATCTGACCAAGCCCATCTAACTTCTCATTAAAAAAACAAGGTAAATGGTTACTCCTCAATGACCATCTACTACATATGTCCCGAAGCCATCTTAACTAACTTTTATTTCCTGTTGACACTCTTTGACACCTCTATTCACAAGTTTTAAAATAGTTTCTCTCTGTGCCTTATAAGATTTGCTGCTCTTCTGATTCTTTACATATCTGACAAGATGGGTTTTTACCTCTGTTCAACATTGTAATTTATGTCTTCCACGTGCTCCATAAGACTTGTTGCTTCTCTGGTACCTCACATGTCCCATGAGATGGGTTGTTTATTGTGCTTGTTTAAGGTCCTTTGGTGTTGTATTCATGCTTTTATCTCCTTTCACTTCTGTTCCTTTGTACAGCGCTCTGATACCCATACAGATCATGTTTATGCTTTATAAACCTTTCCAAATAAATAAACAAATTTATATTCTTATTACATGACGGTTGGAGTTTTTGTGGTTTGGGTCTTGTTAAAATTAGATAAAGACACTGTATTTTCCTAATCTGGTGTGTTGTATATGTGTGGTGTTATCACTGTATTACTGTGTGTTTTTAGTACATAAACTTTACACATTGTCTTTGGGATAAGTCTACCTGCTCATGCCAAGCTACCCACGGTGTGAGCAGGGCTTATCTACAGTGTGTATCCCCTTTACCCTGACTAGAAGCAAGGGTCCCTATTTGGACAAAGGTACCTACCTCTGCCAACTAGAGAACCCCATTTCTAACAAATGGCCTTAGTGTGCAATGCCTGGAGGTATGTGAAGTGTGCTGATTCCAATGATTAGAAATCAGAAAGCAGTATGTCTACCTTTTTACTGTCAACTACCTAGTTTCCATCTGCCAGGGAGCAATATGATTCAGCTAGAATCTACGTCTCTGTGAAACATGTTTAAGTAACTCTTCAGTCTAATGATTAGAGAATTCTAATAAACAATCAGGGCTTCATTTGCAGTCGGGTTTCAATCCTGACTCAGGTGCAAATGGAAGTCATGTTTAAAGCAGCATTAGAAGTCGTGAGAGGAAAGCACACACGTTGGGTAATTGTTTCCATTCCCATTTTGGCAGTACAAACTTGATAAAATATGCCTTCGGGAAACTGCTGGGAAAAAGTCAAAATATGCATTAATCAATTTTTTTAAATCCAGTTCCGCTTCAATAACTTATTCCAAGAAGCAACACTTAAAAACATGAAGGACTGGCACCAGGTAAATATTGTGGTGTAGCTATCTCACAGATGAAGTACTATCTCAACAAGCATTTGAGAACTCATAATGAAGTCTTAAGTGGAATGAATGAAAGAATGCACAGCTTTTGTAGAGCATACCCTGGAACAAAAAGTCATGGCTCTAAAATCCTGGATATCCGTCAATCAATCAATCAATTAGGATTTACAAAGCACAACAAATCACCTGTGAGGGTCTCAAGGTGATGGAGTTTCTCACTGCTTTGTGGTAGTCTGTTCAGTTGAACAACCAGGTCTTGAGTTAAATGTTTTGTATTCCCGGAGTGATGACTCAGTCCTGAGGTGCAGGGAAGATTGTTTCACTGTTCGGCTGCCAAGTGTGAGAAGGAGTGTTCTCCACCTTTGTCTCAGCGGATCCGAGTGGGGGGTGTTCGCAAGGCAGAGGTAGGTTGGTTGGTGGAAGGTCATACATTTCTTAATTTATGTTGGTCCTTTATTGTGCAGAGCTTTGTATGCATGGATCAGAAACATGAACTGGCATCTTTTCAGCATTAGGAGCAAGTGTAGCTTTTTGGGCTGTGGTGTGATGTGGGTTTGTCTACGGAGTTCAAGGATGAGTCTTTTTGCTGAGTTCTATATTGTCTGTAGTCTTTACAGGAGACGTGCAGGGATTTAAATGTAGAGTGTGTTCACCTAGTCCAGCCTGCTAATAATGAGGGCCTGCTTGACGGTTGTTCTGGTGTTGACTGAGAGCCACATAAAATTTTGCAGACCATGTGTAGGATGTGGAAGCATGCAGATGAAAGTGCATTTACCTGTTTCTTCATTGATAGCTTGCTGTCCAAGATGATGCTGAGGTTGCAGGAGTGGTATGTCAGGGTGGGGGATGGGCCGAGTTCAGAAGGCCTCAATGAGTTGTTTCATTGCGAGGTGTTGTTCCCAAAGATGAGGGGTTCTGCTTGTCCAAGTTGAGTTTGAGGCAGTTGCTAAAGCAAATGCATGAATAATTATGCCTAAGACAAAAGGCAAGAATGTTGTCTAAACTTAATATGGCAGCTAGAAGGAAGTTCCAGTGTTTATCTGTAAGCACAGAGCACATTTGACCACCAGTCCTGGAGCAACGAAATGTGGGGTCCACATGGAGATTGAAATTTTAAATAGACTTGTAGAAAGAGACATCTTTACAAATAGTCAAGAGTTTAAAAATTCATAACTTTATTATACAAAAATAGGGCCTTAAAGAGACATAATGTGTTCACTGCCAACCAGTGTAACTAGGTTAAATGAGAAGAGAGCAAACACAAGGAGATGATGAACAGAGTGCTGAACATTTTCAGACACTCACCCCAGTCACAGATCTGGATTAAATCCATCATCCTTCTGTAGCTCCCTTTGCTACCCAAGTTCAGATTCAACTATATGCAAATCAGTCTTGCCCCTGTGCCTCATGGGAACAGTCCAGCCCGAACTGCCAAACCAGGACATCCCTGGATTGGAAAGAAGCATCCTGGGACTGGTTTTGAATCCATGCTCCATAGCCAGAACTACCCTCACCTCGGCTGTTTGCTCTGGCAGCAGGCACTTTGACATCAGAACTTACCTATATTAACTTATAATACTCAAATTACGCGGTATTTTCTTTATTATCGAAGACTGAATCATGACTCCAAAAAATACATGTATTTATATTACATAGTAAGATTATAAATGAAACAAATGGAAAATTAATGTTAAATGCGCATTCCCACATTCAACAGGCATAATCCAATCAACATAAAGCAAATTCCTTTATTGAGAAATGCATTTTTGTTTAAAAAAAATAAAAATAATTATGAATCATGCATCATTCATGTTTATTATATTTGTATACAGCATTATATTATTGTTGAAACAAAGATCATTCAGATATGATGTTATGAATAGAATTGAAATATCAAACAAATAAGAAACAAATATGGTTGATAAAGTCATGCATATAACATCACTAATTACTTTTCATTAATATGTAGAGGGTATGCTAAATTTCTTTCAAGTAATAGAAGATGCTTGAAGAACTATTGCTTTCAATAATTCAATTTGTTAAACATAACAAATAATAACTGTGAAAATACATAATTGCATTAAACCTCTCACTGCGATTGTGTGTTAGATACAACATAGAGCTATCATGTTAGAAGCAATTATTGGGTTGTACAAAAGCTGTCCACCTGAATAATCCAGCCACATGAACCTTGATTTTAGTATACCAAATGTAGGCTAAGTGGTGCCACATGACCTCTGATGTGCTTCAATACATGCTTTTTCGGAAGGTGTTTTGGTTTTTGCAAATGGTATCAACATCCATGGCCCAAGAAGAAATCCTATAGCACTGAAGTTGGAGGTAGCTAATGTTAAGCCGTTCACTTCATAACATGTTTGGTATTTCAGATTATATAGAATATTCATACACATGTGTAAAAATATTTAGCAATGAAAAATAATGTAATCAAGAAAGAGTCACACTTACCAACCAGTAAAGTCATCTCCAAACACCCTCTTTCAAAACTGTGATTTAAGGTAGAGTGCCTGGAGATGTATTAAGTATGCACACTACAAGGATATATTACAACAACATTTGTGAAGCAGTACCAGTTATCACAGATAGCTTGCACATGAGTAGCATATATTTGCCTCCTGTAAAGATATGGGGCCTCATTTATGAAAAGTGACGCATCGCTGCGTGAAAACAGCGATGCGTCACTTTTCACTGCGCACTCCTTGCGACACCAATGATGCATCATATTTAATGTATGATGCATCATGTCGCAAGGACTTACAGATACGTCAGTATTTCTGACGCATCTGTAAGCGCAAAAGTGACGCATTGCTGGAGTGTGTCACAAAAGTGACGCAACTCCAGCAATGCGTCCTTTCACATGGGGAAAGCCCCATGTGAAATGGCTTGCATCAGTCTTACGCCTGCTGTGAGGCAGGCGCAAGATTTTGACGCAACAGCATCCTAAAAGTGGCGCAGTGAAATCTCATAGATTTCACTGCGTCACTATTACGAGGCTTTTTGCGGGGGAACGCCCCCTCTGCCTACATTATACCTGACGCAGGTATGATGTGGCGCAGGGGTTTAAAAAGTAGCGCATCTACCTAGATGCGTCACTTTTTAAATATGGCGCAAAAAGGCGCATTTTGTACGCCGCTGGTGTGTCACAAAAAGTGACGCACCGGCGTCGCAAAACTGACGCAAGGCCTCATAAATAAGTGCCATGGAGTGGCAGCAGGTGGAACCAAGTTGAACTGTGAACAGTCAATTGCACCCAGGTCATGTCAAAATTAAACTGATTTGCAAAATTTGTGTTTGAATTGTCTCTGTTCCTGTCCAGGTTTAACAAAATGATAGGTGTTAGGGCATTATTTAGATGATACCTTGCAAGACATGTGAAGAAAATGTAGACAGTGAACTCTTAGCAACACCACTCATTGCAGCACATGTACTCTGAAATGAACCAGAGCCGAGCACATACACTACCATCTTTATTTTTACATTCAGTGGGATAGCTTGTGATCTACCATTTTTTTATTCATGGGATGGTCACATTTGATCTATGAGAGCTATAATTGCATCCCTCCCTAGGCTCAATGTAATTATGATATCTTCTTCTAGACGTTCAAAGAGAGAAATCTTCTGCTTAATGATTTTTTTCCTCCTGACATTGTCATCTAATTGTCAGGCCAAGTAGAAGCTGTTGGTGTCTGTTTGGGATCCAATGAAATGCTACATTGTGTTGTTTTTCCTAAATGCTCCCATGAACAGCCCTAATGTAATGCCAGGCTTGACCATACACTATTTTTACACTTCCTTTGCTTCATGTGACTTTGCATCACATTTGCAAATAGATTTTCAATCAGTCAGCAGTTATAGGGTGCAGAACTGTCACTACTGGGGGTATCTGGGTGCTAGGCTGTGGGGCTCCGTCGAAAAGTCAAGTCTTGAGGAAATGCCGGGAAGAGGGAAGAAACAAGCAGAAAAAGGCAAAACACATAGCAGAAAAATGAGCAAGCAGAAAAGGCAAAACAGAGGGCAAAAATGAGCAGAAAAGGTAAAACAGAGGGAAGAACAATAAGCAGAAAACAGCAAGACAGAGGATAGAAAAACAAGCAGAAAAGGCAAAACAGAGCAAGAAACAAGCAGAGGAGGAATCAGTAGAGGGCAGCAGGTAGACAGGAAGCAGAGGGTAGTGGACTGTGGGCAAGCTGGACAGATGTACTGTCACAGTGGGATCTGGCAGGAGGGCCTTCTCAATGTTGTCATGCTGCAGCATCCATTAAGTAGGTCCTGGGGTCATTGCGGGGTGGTAGAAGGAGCTAAACATCAGGAGGAGGGAAAAGGCAGGGAGAGGGAAGAAACTAGCAAAAAAGGCAAAAGAGGGTTAATAGGTGGAAAACGAAAAAAGAGTGCAGTACAATGAGCAGAAAGGGCAAAACAGAGTAGAAGAGGGCAACACAGAAGGCAGACAAATGAGCAGACAAATCAAAACAGAGAGCAGAAAAATTGGGGCAAAAACATTAGCAAAACAGGGCAAAAGAAGGCAAAACAGAGGGCAGAAAAAGAAGCATAAAAAGACAAAACAGAGGGCAGAGAAATGAAAAGAAAATGCAAAACAGAGGGCAGAAGAAGGTACAACAGAGGGCAGAAAAAGAAGCAAAATATCAAAGCAGAGAGCAGAAAACCAAGCGGAAATTGCAAAACAGAGCAGAAGAGGGCAAACCAGAGGGAGAGGGAGCTGAAAAGGCAAAATATATGGCTGAAAAATAAGAGCCAAACAGAGGGCAGAAGAACAATCAGAAAAGGCATAACAGAGGGCAGAAAAGACAAAACAGGGGACAGAAACATTTGTAGGAAAGACAAAACAGAGGGTAGAAAATTGAGCAGAGAAAGCAAAACAGAGAGCAGAAAACCAAGTGGAAAGGGCAAAACAGAGAGTAGGAGAACAAGCAAAAAAGGCAAAACAGACGGCAGAAAAATGAGCAGAAAATTCAAAACAGAAGGCAGAAAAATATGCAGGAAAGGCAAAACAGAATGCAAAAAGGCGAAAGAAAGGGAAGGCAAATGAGCAAAAAATGCAAATCAGAGAAAGAAACGAGCAACATTGGTATAATCAGAGTGGTGCAGGTAGACAAGTAGCAGAGTGTAGTGGACTGCGGACAAGCAGGACTAGAGAACTGTTGCAGGGGAAACTACCAGAAGGACCTGCACTGCTTTTGAGTACTTTTTGCACAATATCAGCGCTAACAAATCCACAATGCATACTTTAATTAATGCTTTTTGAGCAAGGCAAAAAAAGATCTGACTGTAGGAAATATCCATTGTCTGTGTGGTATATCCCCTAAACTTTGCCCTATCAGATTTCTCTGGCTGTAGAACTCTATGCATTTTACTCCTGCTAACTTATCATAAAGTTCCTATGCTCCTTCTTTTAACATGGTTTAATTTAAATATTCTTAATTACCTACCTACCTAATATTCTTAATGTGCATACTTAAATTACTTATAAGTCCATAGTGTATGGTACAGGGTCAACCCAGGTACTGTAATATAAATGCCAAGGCAGCACCCATTGTAGCATTCACTACAGTGGAAGTGCAAACGAGGCTTCAGGCCTACCATTGTGGCCTAACTGCAGCAGTGACAGGTCAAAATGTTTCTTTTAAATATGATTTAGCTATCTCTGATTAGTTCCTACAGCCTATAAGGCAGGGTGCATGGGATTTAAATGTATGGCATGTAGAAAGATAATTCTAAAATAATGTTAAACATTCTCTTGCAGTGACTAGCACCTAAAAGCTATTTTCACCGTAGGAAGGCTAGCTTTTCCATTGAGGAACACGGGAATGCATTATTAAAAGTAATATTATTATCTTTGGCTAGGAAACAAATATTAACCTCATTCAAGAAACATTTTTACTATTTATTAGAATCCCAATTCCCTGGTAAGTCAGAGCTTTAGTAAATATTAAGGAAAATGTTGTCTTATAAAGTTATATTTTCAATGCCTTAAGCTTCTGTAGGCTAATTTGTATTATCCTCCAGCTGTAACCCTCTAAGTGTTCGAGCCCTGAATGTGGTATGAACACTGATCCAGGAACAGAGACAAAGGCTTGGGTGTGGGATGGTATTTTTTGTTCCTCTGGTAGGATGATCATTCGGGTAAATCCCTGAAATTTGATTTACTTCAAAGGTTCCTCCACTGTCATAGGCAGGTGTCAGATGACACAAGGACAGGCCCATTTGTCATTCCCCTAGTCAGTCAGACATCTATCCCAGTAGGGAGGGAGGAGCCCTCAGAACTGGTTTAAAGTGACCATAATGGAGGGGTTGTTCATTTCCCTGCCCACACCTCTGAGGTGGGCACACTGGCTCTGCACAACTGTTTTTGATTTAGGCACCATGAAGTACTATGGATTGATTGTGGTAGGACATACAGGAATGCTGCAAAAGTGAAAAGGTTAACCCCTGTTAACTATTACTCCATTCTATAGGAGCAGGTCAGGTCTCATCCCCATTCACAAGCTGGTTCTAGGCATAAATGTAGCATCCCCAGTACCGTCCTAAGAACAGTACTTGACCTGAGAAAGATCAGAAGACAACTGAATCTGCTGTCTGTGACCCAAAAAAAAGACATAGACAGACTTGACATGCTTTTTCTTGTATCCAAGACAAATAAGGGGCCTCGAAGACTCATATGGCTGATCTCTTGTTCAGGCTACTGTGATACAAGAAGCTACAAGAGTTCTTTCACGCAACAGTGACATTCATTGCACCAGTGAGCTTTTACCTCATTGGTTAGGAAGGATCCAGGAGACAACACCAACCACTAGCTAATGCCAACCATAAATGTAGCTCTGAAGGCATCCTTTTTTTTAAACTATGTGAATCTGTGGAAATACGAAGCAAGAACTCCACTGCACTTGCTGTATTAGACCTGTGAGTTAGACTGAAGGCCTGGATCTGTTCTCACTTGTACCCAGGACAAAGAAATTGATTCCTAGGGTGAGTTGGCTGGCCTCCGGTGTAACTACATGGTCACAACAAGCTACCAGAGGTATTTTCCACAGCCTTTCTGTTGGCCTCTGTGGGACTGCGTTCTGACCCCTGATAGCTGTTCCTCAGCTTCTGCAAGCTTGACTGTGGCAGTCTGGACTTCTGGGATTTACAAACCTTTCTGATTCCAAAGAGCTTTGAAGGAATGGGGCAATCGTACTGAATCGATCCGGCCAAGGTGTGTTGCCACTGTGCAGAAGATTCAGTTTTCTCCCTCTCTAATGTTTTTCATGACAGCAAACCCTCTGAAGTGCAACCTTGAGGAGACTATATCCTGCCTTGTGGATCCCCCTTCAGCTACAGCCTGAATCCTTGCCCCGCTATACCAATACAAACTCCAGAAAAGTGATCAACTACGAACAAGGAGTTTATTTTACACTTTTGGCTAAGTGGGTTTTTTGTACCATGTATAAATCAGAATAATTATTTATATTCGGAAAATACAGTTCCCCAGTTCAAACAAAAAAATAAGAAAGAACGTAAAGAAAACATCAAACATTGAAAGTACTTTAACATGATCAGCTGACATAATATTGAATCCAAATATAACAAAATGCTCTCACCTAAACAGCTTTTTTCATTTTGCTAAAAAAACTCCTCAGATTGGGATTTGGCTGCAGTTTTTTTGTGCAAGGAGTCCTTTTTCTTTTTTTACTTTTTCTTCAAGAGGAAGAAAGTGCCCCTGAGTCTCCAATGTCCTGTTCCTGACCAGCAGACTCCTCCCAGTGCTTTGTCCATGTGCTGTTCACTTTCATTTGGATTTGTAGCTTTAAGAATCCTTTTTGTGACTGTCTGCTGTATCATATCATTGGATTGGATTTGAGGAGTTTTGGATTTGAGATTTTACAAGTAAGTTGGAAAATTGGTGTACTTGTTTGTTTGATTGGGGCATGTTTGTAGCTACATTTTTTTGGGAATTTTCATTGTTTTTAAATTTTATTGTTGTGGGTGGCTTGTAGTTTCAGTAGGGGCCTAGTTGTTTTTCTTTGATTGTAATTTCAGCCAGTAGTCCCAGAGGTACTCCTAGGTGAATGAAACAACTGTTTTTGTGGTGTCTGTTGAATTTTACCATCATTTAGGGCATAGATGGCATTGAATTGAAATGTTGAATGTGTTTTTGGAGTGTATTTCACTTTTTGGGTGTGTATTTTTAAATAAATACATTTGAGTGTGTGCTTGTTGTGTAACTTTCCAACCTTTCTTAGCCCTGTGGATTTTCGTTTGTGCATTTTTATTAACCCTGGGCGTAGTTCGCGGAGTCGGACTCCGCGGAGCTCCGCGAAGACGTAGTTGCACTCCGCGAACTACGCGTAGCTCCGCAAGCATGCGGAGTTGCTTGCTGGGCCCGTTCGCGCGCCGTTTTTCGTCTTCGGGAGCGCAGTGCGCGTGTTCGGGGCGTTGCCTGCATGCTCGGGATGGCTAGGAAGTACACACAAAATGGCCCTCACCACTACATGAAAAGAAAGAGAGGACAGACAATAAATGCCTATGCCAAAGGGACAATGCTTTGCTTCACAAAATGAACACACCAGACACCACCCCCCAAATTGGTCACCCCAACCATAAACAAGAAATCATTACATAGAGGACAGAAAGGAACTGGGAGTGGCCCATGCTCCAGGAAGACAAAACTACAACCAAAGAAGTAAATAACACAAAAAATGAGGACTTTTTGGTAGCACAGGGGACACATTAAACATTTTCGAGGAACTTTTATGCAACTCGGGACATATTGTTCGCGAGAATGCAAAATCGGCGTGTTCGGCAACGCGAATCGAGTAAAAAGTCGTTATCGCGTTCCCGAGCCAGTACATTGAGCGCGCGAAAAAGACAAAAAAGGTAAGGTCGCGTTCCCACACGGCGCGACGTTACCAAAACTACCCGAGCTGTATTCCTAGGGTTACCTAATGGCAGAAATTGACAGACACCCGAAACCTGACATACCCCACACATAAACATAAGATTTTCTAAATCAATCCAGTCCATCCATGATTTCCTAATTAGAGGTACACCAGAAAAACAGTTGATTACCTTTCATGACCCTATGACTAGTACCTCTGGCCTACTGGAAGAGTAGGCCACAAGTTTGGAGGCCTATGGCAAGACCAAAGTGGCTGGGAAACATAAAATGGCCGCCAACAACACATGGCCAGGCCAACCACAGAAAGTTATTACAATGAACTCAAACATGCCTACACACTAACTACAAGGAGTACTAGGGTCAGCTATTGGCTTAAAAAAATAAAAAAACTTTTTCATTACACAAACAGAAATTCCACAGCAGACATTGCTATTGCATAATGATGACCATAATCCAATGCCAGCCATGATGTTTGTTTACAAACTTGAATAAAAATTTAAACACAGAATTATGATTTTACCCATGGGTACCTCTCTATGTAGCCTGGATGAAATTTAAAAAGAAATACAAGTTGGGACCTCATAAAAGTAGGCACCCATCAATAATTTAAATCAAGGAATGAATAATGTAGTTAAAACATTTTAAATCAAACAAACACAAGTCTACAACATCATACTCACTCATACATTACTGAACTTACTTGAAAAAGAGAATTCAAAATCCAAAAGTCCTCAGTAAGATTCAAAAAAAGCAGTAATGCAGCCAACACACACAGAAAGTGATCCTGCCAGCTCAAAATCCAAATGAAAGTGACCACCTCATGGACAAAGCACTGGGAGGAGCCTGGTGGACAGGAACAGGAAGTTGTAAACTCCAGAGCCCTTCCTCCTTAATATTCAAAAATACAGTAGAAACAGAAAGAGGACTCCTTCCCCCCCAAAAATACATCCAAAGGTACAACTTTGAGGGGTTTCTCACTTGTTTGCTAACCAAAATGGTAATTTATTATTATGGTTTAACTTTTAACATGCTCGCGAGTTATTCTGTGCAAGATTGCAGGTTCTGCGTGTTCGGCAACTCGATCTTACCAACAAACATACTCGCGCGTCCTTATGGCTTTATCGCGCTTCCAATGACGTTATCGCGTTCGCACAGCTGCACGGAAGGGTTTACAAACATGGTGGCCGACGCTACCGGGAAAAAGCGAACGCAGAACCAAGGTAAGCCATTGCCGCGCACGCGATAATGTTATTTAGCGCGCGACAATGTTATTTAGCGCGCGACAACTACGCTCCGCACCGGATAGCGGAGTTATCGGCAGCTACGCGAACTCCGCGGAACGCGGAGTTGCCAAAACTCCGCAAACTCCGCAAACGGAGCGTAGTGCTTCGCCCAGGGTTAATTTTTATATTAAAGCTGTGCTGTTTAGCAGGCCTCCTTTGTCTGGCCATATATAGGCCAGCTTGAGTTCATTGTTTTCCATGGCCTTTTGTGACTGTGAGCGACCATTTTGTGGTGGTAGTTTAGTAGTGTGCTGCTTTTTCCATATAGGCCTGCATGTCTTTCCTTTGTTCCCCTTGGCTTATGCTACTTGTTGTTGCGGCCTGGCCATGTGGGTCGTGACCATTGTGTGAAGGCAGGCAGTGTGCCTTTGCCATAGGCTTGATTTGTCTGTCTTCCATTTCTTTTTGTCGTGGGAGGCTAGCGGCCATTTTGTGGAGCCATCCAGGGAGTTTGCATTTGCCATAGGCCTGCATTGTCTGTCTTTAGTTTCTTGTTATTGTGGGTGGCCTGGCCATGTGAAGGCGACCATTTTGTGGGACCAGCCACTGTGCTTTTGCCATAGACCTACAAGCTTGTGGTCTAGTCTGCCAGTAGGCCCAGAGGTACTCATCATGGGTACATGAAACAACTGTTTCTATGCTGTCTGTTGAAGTTAAACATCATTTAGGGCATGGAGACAATTGGATTTAATAGAAAAATGTGGTTTTTGGGGGGGTTCACTTTTTTGGTGTGTGTTGGCCTTTTCAGCCAGTAGGCCCAGAGGTACTCATGGGTGCATGAAACAGCTGTTTCTGCGGTGACTGCTTAATTTAAACATCATTTATGGCATGGATGGCATTGGATTGAATTGCAAAATGTCGTTTTTGGGGTGTAGTTCACTTTTTGGGTGTGTGTTAAATAAATGCCTTTGTTGCACGTGTATGTCTTGTTGTTATGATTGTTGAGTAACTTTCCAACCTTTAGCCATGTGGATTTTTATTTTTACATTAAAGCTGTGTTGTTTAACAGGCATACTTTGTCTGGCCATATAGGCCTGCTTGAGTTCATTGTTTTCCGGACCTTGTGCCTGTGATGAGTGACCATGTGGCTGGGGGTCACGTTGTGGTGGTAGTTATTAGTGTGCTGTTTCTGCCACATAGGTCTGCATATCTTTCCATTGTTCCTCTTGGCTTACTGCTTTCATCCCCATTGCCTGCAGCAGGTCCCTGATGCTGCATTTATCCCACGTGATGCACAAATTAAGGCCAAACAGGTTCCACCACATTTGAATTTTTGTTTTTGTTCTTTGCTATTCTTATTCTTCCTTAGTGTACACAGTACACTAGTAGTAATGTAAGCACAATAAATTCCATGTTTGACTAATGCTCTTCTGGGTTTTTTGCTTTTAGGTGCACAAAAGACTGAGGAGGAGGTGTCTATCATCATTGCCCGTTGTACTGCCAGAAAGACATCCTGCTGTTGTACACAATGTGACGTGTGACCTGACCAGACATCTCTGCAACTTGTGCAACTTAGTGTTGCTGACATCTGAAGAAGATGGGCCCAAAGAAAGCAGGTACCAGTTCCTCCAAGACCAAAAAAGCTTCTTTTGAGTAGTAGGAACTCAACCACCTCCGATGCATACTACTGAACACCCGCCCCGCACGCAAGCATGTTGTCGAGCTCAAGAACCTGCTCGACACAACATCCCCGGACGTCTACAAGATCACCCACAGACACTGCACCAACAGAGTTGGAGGAGGAATCGCCATGGTCCACAAGAATAGCATCAGGGTCTCGACTATCACCAATGACGCACTCAGCACCGCCGAATACATGCATTTCCAGATCCACACAGACCCTAACTCCACCCTCAGAGGCATCCTTGTATAACGACCCACCAGACCTCCCCCAGTTCAGCAACTCCCTTGCTGACTTGATCAGCACGCACGCCCTGACCTCTACCGACTACATCCTCCTCGGAGACCTGAACTTTCACCTTGAGAACAACAACGACAACAACTACACAACCCTGATCGATAACCTCACCAACTCGTCAAAACGCCTACCCACTCCGCCGGCCACACGCTCGACCCCGTCTTTTCCTCAAGCCCGCACGTATCCGTCAGCCATACCATAGAACTCCTCTGGACCAACCACCACTGCATCCACTTTGCTTTCAAGAAGCTCACCACACACCACCGTTCCCAAAATATCCCCCGCCGCTGTTGAAGCAAAATCTCCAAAGACCAACTACATGCAAACCTCGCTCTCAGCCCACCCACCAAACCCTCCAACACCGACGACGCTGCCCACAGCCTCAGATGCTGAATCGAGCACTGCACTAACACCCTCGTCCCGCTGAAGAAACCCCCCCACAGAGACACCAGCAAGAGGGCCAGCTGGTTCACCCCAGAATTCCTGTACTCCAGGCAAGCCTGCCGGAAACTAGAGAAGAAATGACACAGTGAAGAAACTCCAGACAGCCACGCAGCACACAAAGACGCCATACGCAACCACCACCCCCTCATCAGGGCAGCCAAGAGGGCCTCCTTCAAAGACCGCCTCGACAACAACGCACACAATAGCAAGGAGCCCTTCAACATCGTGAAGGAACTCTCCAAACCCAGCTCCAACACCAACGACATTCCGCTGTCGCAAGCCCAGTGCGACTCCCTCGCCACCTTCTTCCATTGCAAGATAGCAGACATCCACAACAGCTTCAACACCCATACAGCCCCAACAGACATCAACATAACAGACCCTCTGCACACTATCGACCGCAACTCCCTGCTAGCCTCAGCCAAGTTGAGCATCGATGACACCATCAAGACCATGCACACAATCCACTCTGGCACCCCACCTGCACAACGTCATCAATCTCTCCCTCGAGACTGCAACCTTCCCAGAGATCTGGAAACACGCCAAGATCAACACCCTACTCAAAAAACCTAAGGCAGACCCAAGAGACCTCAAGAACTTCCGGCCCATCTCTCTGCTCCCCTTCCCGTCCAAGGTCATCGAGAAAACCGTCAACAGACAGCTAACCCGATACCTCAGAGAAAACAGAATCCTGGACCCTTCCCAGTCAGGGTTCCACAGCAACCACAGCATTGAGACAGCCCTCATCACCGCCACCGATGACATCAGGACCCTACTGGACAATGGCGAGGCCGCAGTACACATCCTCTTAGACCTCTCTGCCGCCTTCGACAGCGTCTGCCAGCGCACACTACTTGCATGCCTCCATGCCGCAGGGATCCAAGACAAGGCTCTGGATTGGACCACCTCCTTCCTCTCCGGCAGAACCCAGAGTATCCGCCTCCCCCATTCTGTTCCAAAGCCTCCGAGATCATCCATGGCGTACCCCAGGGATCCTACCTTAGCCGACGCTGATCAACATTTACATGGCCCCGCTCACACACATAGCCCGACAGCACAAACTCAACATAATCTCCAACGCGATGACACTCAGCTGATCCTCTCCCTCACCAAGGACCCCATGACCGCCAAAGACCACCTCCATGAAGGAATGAAGGCCTTCGCTGACTGGATAAAGACCAGCCGTCTGAATCTGAACTCGGACAAGACGAAGGTCCTCATCCTCGGCTCCAACCCTTCAGCCTGGGACGACTCCTGGTGGAAAACGGCACTGGGGGCAGCCTTGACACCCACCGACCACACACACAACCTGAGAATCATCCTCGACTCAACGCTCTCAATGACCAAGCAAGTCAATGCCTTCTCCTCCTCCTGCTTCAACACACTCTGCATGCTCTGCAAGATCTACAGATGGATCCCAACAGATACAAGAAAGACAGTCACCCAGGCCCTTGTCAGCAGCAGACTCGACTATGGAAACCCCCTCTAAGCAGGATCCCCGACCAAGCTCATCAAATGACTACCATGCATCCAAAACGCCTCGGCATGAATGATCCTAGATGTACCACACCACGGCCACATCACCGTCCACCTGAGAAACCTGCACTGGCTCCCCGTCAACATGAGGATAATCTTCAAGCTCCTCACCCACGCGCACAAGGCACTCCACAAGACCGGCGCAGCCTACCTCAACAGAGGGCTCTCCTTCTACATCCCCAACCGCCAGCTACGCTCCGCCAACCTTTCACTCGCCACCGTCCCACGCATCCAAAGAACAACCACCGATGGGAGATCCTTCTCCCACCTCGCCGCCAAGACATGGAACACCCTCCCACTGAGCCTATGGCAGACCCAAGACCTGCTGACCTTCAGGAGGATATTCAAGACCTGGCTGTTTGGCCAGTAGCACCCCTGCACCTTGAGACCCTCGCCGGTATGTAGTGCGCTTTACAAATGATTGATTGAAGTAACAGAAGAAGGAAGTGAAACTTAAGTCTGGTGTTCCACCCCAAACTTTTTTGGGGAAAACAAAAATTACGCCTGCAGCAGCGGTGTCCCAGGGGGCAAGCTGGGGACAGCACCTCCGCATCAGTGGGCCCGACCCACCAACCCAGGCCCAAGCACATTCATGTGGAAGAGGTAGCTAACCTAATGATGCAAACCAGTGATGCTGAGCCTGAGATAAACGTATTGCTATCTCTAAGTAGTTCCCAATCAAACACAGCAGATGAGTGGTCAACAACAGCCGCAACCACCAGCCACAATGGTAGTTGTTCCTCCCGAAGTAGGGGCAGTTCAGGATCTTGAGCCTCATACAGAGGAAGAAGAAGAAGAAGCAACTCATTCAGAAGATCCTTTGTCTTTCACATATTCAGCAAGGAAAAGGAGGGTTAGTCCATCGAGTTCTTTGCCAAGCACCCCTTCTTATGATCTAGATGCCACTTGGGAGTCACAACCTGACCCTGAGAGGGAGACACGTCCCAAGACCAGGCTAAGGAAAAGGAAGGTTCCAGAAACCCTTACACTTAGGGAGGTCAATGTACAACAGCAAGATGATGATGAGCCAGTCATCATGGACATTACTCCCGTCCCAGTGCGACGGCACGGATAACACCAACACAGGTAACACCAACACCACCTACAGCTTCAATATTTGTATTAACAAAAGCCCAGCAGCGACCTACATCCAGCATCTAGCAAAACCACCACCTCCATTGAAGTATATAGTGGCACTTGTATTGAACAAAGTCAAATTCAAGGCACACCCTCCAGTTCATCCGACATTGGAAGTAGCACCTCCTGCAGGAGTCAAAAGTTAATCTCCCCAGTTTGTGACTTCTTTACGGTTAGCGAAAAGGAGAAAAAAATGCTATATGCTCCATTTGTAGTACCTCTGTTAGTCTGGGTAAGCTTGGTACAAATTATAATACTGGAGGCCAAATAACCCATCTGAAAAAACACCACTTGATCAACTGGGAGGACCACCTTCGTAGGATAAAAACTGCAGCCTTTGCTGTTGGTGGGGATAAACGTGTAGAAGATCCAATCACAGTGGAAAAGGAAGAAGAGGGAGACATTCTCTCTGGTGGTGGTACACAAAGTAGCCCTGTCCCAGGCATTGAAATGGTACCTCCCACATCCTCTGCAACATCTCAGTGGCACAGGAGTAAGAGTCAGTCCGAGACACCATGGAGTACCGCAATTAAAAAAAAGTGTGTTGTTGAGCCTAACAGAAAGGAAAACCATGTAGCCTACCATTATCAGCATGTTTAGTAGGGTAAGGGGGGTCAATACGAACGCAACCACCCAATAGCACGTGTGTACAATGCGAAGCTGACTAAAATGTTAGCACTGACCCTTCTCCCTTTTTCTTTTGTTGAATGGGTGGGTTTTCTGGAATTTCTGACAGCCATCTGCCCAAAATGGCAGGTTCCCAGCCGTAACTATTTCGCCAGAGTTGCTGTTCCAGCACTACATCACGACATGCTGGAATTGCTTAGAAAAGTCTTGAAGCAGAGTGCTGCCCAGAGTATTCACCTGACAACCGACATGAGGACCAGTTGCCAAGCCACTGGTTACATTTGCATTACTACACACTGGATCTATTTTGTGGTGGTGAGATAAAAGATATCTGCTGGTGTTGACGCTGCCGAGATTTTTCATGCTACTCACAAACATGCAACTGTAGCCATGTTTGCCATGGAGAAATATCATACTGCTGAAAACATTTTGGATGAGTTTAACAGCAAGGTCTTTGAGTGGCTGCACCCAAGAGGGCTTAACATTGGTTTTGTTGCCACATACAATGGCAGTAATGTAGTTAGGGCCATGAAAGATGGTGGCTATTTCAGGGTTCTGTGTTTGGCACACTGCATTTACATTGTTGTTCAAGACTTTCTGAAAAATTAATCCAAAGTCGGCAACTTACTGGCCACCTGCAACGCAATATGCACACATTTCAGCCATTCTATTAAACCCAGAAGCAGCTGAGGGTCATTCAACATGAGCATAAAATGCCAGTAAACACTCATCCAGGAGGTGCTAACACGTTGGAACTCAACTTATTACATGCTTGATCGTCGTACATACCACTCAATGCTTATGTCATGCAAAGATTAGGGGATCCTACTGTGAGAGTCATGAACATTGAGATGGGCTAATGGGACCTCGTTAAATGCCTGACAGAGATGCTACTTCCTTTTGAGGTCTTCACACGTGAAGTCCATAGGGATGACTGTACTATGGGCCAAGCTATCCAATTGTTGCTCATGCTAGAGCAACAACTGAAGGAAGTGTCTGAAATGTACACAGGTGTGGATGACAAACAATACGCATATTATTTGGCCGACTCCTTAGCCATTCGCTTATCTGAAAATACAAGTATTCAAAATAACATTGTTTCACATCAACATTACATTACTGTCACAATTTTAGATACATGGTACAAAGTATTTCTGAACAGTAAGGTATTAATTCCCTTTTCTGAAGTGGAAGTTGCCAAGTACAAAACTTTGATAGCTGAGGAAGCCACTGACTTTGAAAACAAATGGCTGGTAATTAGAGGCCCGCCACCCTATGCCAGAACAAGTACTACAGGGCATCCAGAGTCAAGTTCTACTTCAGAGCCTGAGGGCAGTGCGTTTGCCTCCCAGCAGTTACCAACACTACCAATAACATCAACAACAGGATCATCAGCCACAGTACAATCAGCAACTGATTGTTTTTTAGGGCATGGGTACGGTAAGTCTAGTGCTGATGCAAAGGCAAAAGAGGCCAAGCACATTGGAGCACCCCTGAGCATTGAGCGGATGGTCCAGGCCTATCTGGATGACCCAACATAGATCTTCATGGATCCAAACCCCTTGGTGTATTGGTATGGGAAAAGAAGCCAATGGACAGTCCTCTGCAGGCTGACAATAAAGTATCTGGCTTCCCCTGTTGCAAGTGTCTCTTCTGAGCGTGTTTTCAGTGCTGCTGGTGCCATTGTAATTGTGAAAAGGGCCAGTCTCTCACCCAAAATCTAGGAGAGGTTAACCAAGATCAAAATGAATCAGCACTTCATACCACCGAAGTACAAAATGCCTGAATCAGAGCAGGAAGAGGAGAGGGACCTGGGTGACGGAAGTAGTGTGTTAGATGACCTACTTCTGGTCGAACCAGCAGAGTTTGAGGACGAGCTCCTGACAACTAGCCTTTCAAATTGATACTTTTTTGCTTCCTTTATTTGTGTGTATATCTGTCTTTCTTGTTCGAATCACAACAAATCCATCACCACGTCTTCTCTTTTTATTTCCAAATTGGAGTGGCACCGCTGTGCAGTTAACTGTCCACTCCTGAGAGTCCTGCTCCATCTTCCTGACTCACCCTAAATCCTTTTTTGTCAAGCCAGACATTGGATGGAGAAGAGCGCAAGAAATGTTGCCTCTAACAGTCCCCCTAGAAGAAGTGGTATATGCCTATAGCTATCCTCCTTTTGTTTCCGAGCCGAAACTCATCACTGTCAGAAGGCTACCACGGGGCCTCTGCAAGCATCCACAACTCTTTACTGTCAGAAGGCTTTTGCCAGTCAGCAGGCACCCGAATTTCATCACTGTCAGAACAGAAGGTACTTGGCAGAGAAAGACAAGACTGTTCGAAGAAACTTGCTGACATTTCTGCATAATCATTTGACCAATGACCGCTACTCAGGCCGCGGCCCATCACTGCGCTGACCATGTGAACCAACTTCAACTGCGACAAAGTGCCACAGATGAATGAGAAGAAAACCTAAAAAGTGACTAACACTCAAAATAAATGTGGGGTAATAATGAGGCCAGTGCCTTGGTAAAAAAACCACACACCTGTCAGAACTAGGCATCTGACAGCCTAAGAACTGAAGAGCAAGACAGGTAATGATGGAATGCATTGGATGCTGACTCTGAGTGATTGCTGTTGTTTGTGTTCATGTTGTGCATGAAGTCAAACTGTACAAGTAATTAATCTACCAACTAAAAGTGACTCAAGTGACAGTCAATGATTCCCTTCTTGTGGTTTAATAACCAAATTGTACACCTACTACTGCAGGTGCAGGCCAAAATCTGTTGCATATTTTAATATGGAATATGGACTTAATCGGAGTCACTACAGAGTAGACTGAGTTGGAGTTGGACAACATGTACAACACCATGATGATGACCATACTATCCTCGCAGTCAGAAAGTTGGATTGGAGATGATTTATGGAATAACTGTGTTTCACGAAATGGCATAAAAGGTAAACACAATTCAACAAGAACCACAGCAGACCTACATGTCCGTGTAGTGATGGAGTCGAGTGTAGTGGTATGACTGACAGGGGTGCATTGATTTAGTCACTTAATTTTGAAAATGCTAGTTTGCTCTATATGTGTTTTGTCTGGCTCTGTCAAAATTTAAGCTAAATGGAGTTTGGGTCACGGCCCAGTGCTGTGGGCCTGCTCTGTCCTGTTGTTGTTGTTGCTTAATGCTGTAAACAGAGTAGACACAAGGGGGCAGATTTATGAGGCCCTTACGCCTCCTTGCGCCGCAATTGCGTCACTTAATGTGACACAAGGCGGGGCAAACAATGCGCCCTATTTACAACGTGACGCATCTAGGAGATGTGTCACGTTGTAAAGCCCTGCGCCATAGGGAGGCGTTCCTGTGCAGGGGGGCGTTCCTGCGCAGGAACGCCTCCTTAAAGTGGCTGAGTGAAATCTATGAGATTTCACTCAGTCACTTTCTACGTCAATTCCTTACGCCTGCTTGAAGCAGGCGTAAGGGTGACGCACCATGCATTGAAGAGGTGGCTCCTGTGCATTGCAGGAGTCATGTCTCACTTGCGACATGACTCCTGCAATGCGCCGCCCGTACGCCGAGAGATGCGTCATGCATCTTCCCTAACTTGCACCATGGTGCGCCGCATCATATATGCGGCGCACCATGGGTGGCGGAGCTGTGGCGCAATGTGGCGCATGTTAACTGGCGCATCCCTGGGGATGCGCCAGTTAACATAAATCTGCCCCAATGTATCCATGCCGCCTTAGTCTGAAAGTGTTCTTTCTTCTCTTCTTGTACTCCGGCGTAATTGATGCTTTTTTTTATTCATTGATTTTTCAATTTCCCTTTTGTTTTTCCATCTACTCTTACAGGCCGGCCTTTACCGTGTGCTATACTGGTAAAAACAACTCACACTTTACTTACCGCTACGCATCTGCCAGGCAGGCAGTGGCACCCAAGATTGATGGGGCGGAGCGTCCATAGAAGGAAGGACCAAGAGGAATGCTAAGATGCAACTCCACAATTTGACCAGGATAATACAGTAACTTTAGTATCATTCATCGTCTTTTAATTAATTTGCTTCAATTTTTCTCAATCATTACGACTGTGTGTTGTTGATGTTTGTTTGCTAATTAATCCCTAGAACAATTTTTTAATTTTCTTTGCTATCTTTAAAAGTAAGCCCGGTACAACATGTAATTTGGGTCTCCCTGGGAGCAGACAGGCAAGGCAAATTGCATATTAATATACTGCTGCCCTGTACTGTCTAATTGTCTAGTAGTAGTTAGTAAGTACTACTCAATAACCATCAAGCTATCTTTATCATGCATTCATGCATTTCCTTTTTCTCCTTTTTTATAGATTTATTGGATAAGATGGTTTTCTGCCAAGATTGTGTTTTGCTTTTGTTGTGTCCATGCTAACGTACTGTTTTTCTTTGTCAAATTTTTTCCCAAACTCCCCTTCCCATCCATTCATCAAACCCTAACCCTCTTCCCATGGGCTGTGTGATTTATATTGAGGTGTGACTAAATTAAATGTACATCAACAATTGATCACACGCTTGCTGGGGCAGATGTGGTGAAAGCAACACTAATTCAATTTCAAGGCGAAGCGAGGATCTTCTTCTGCTGGCCCGCCCATGCTCAGTCTATGTGCAAGTCAACTTTTTTTTCCAAAGGGACCTAATACATCATAACGAATTGCCGGCATTGATTGGATTCATCATCAACATCCTCCTACACAGCAGTAAAGGTTACGATTGTGTTGAGTGACTCAACACAACTACAATTTGTAACTTCTTATACTAGGCTGTCCCCGCAACCATTATGTTTTATTTTACTTTAGCATTTGCAATATTATTGTTTGCTTGGCAGTCTTCTTGTGTACTGTACTTTACTGCGTTCTACTACTCCTCCCACAGTCTCTCTCAGGCGAGTGACTGTCTCATTTTCTTTTTTTGCAAATGCTACTGCCAGTGTCTACTACTACCACCACAACCCTGGCATCTCCATTCTCTTGGGAAACCAAATCATCATCGCCATGCAGCCATTGCTGTGCCTAACTTAATCATCATTAATCCCAGGTAAGATAAGTTTGGGGGAGGTATAATGGTCTAGGAGGAGAGACAGACAATATTAGTAGGACAAATCACTAAGTGAGGGGTACTGCATCTATTTGTTTGTGTGTTACAAAATCGGCTGATTATTGAAATCATACACTGGCAGCGGCCCTGCAGCAGCAAGGAAACCATGTGACATACATTTGTAAAATAGTAACCCCCCTACAAAATATTAACATTGTATGTTTAAGTATAAATATAATAATTCCCCTAACAAAATAAACGATTCCACAGCGCCTGACCCACCCCTCGCCCTAATCCCAACCAATGTTCAAAATGAAAAAGTCCAACCAATGTCTATAATAAATAATAAACCCCAACGCCCAATTCCCACCCACCAAATAAAGGAATATGAAAGGGGCAATCCAACGGGGTCATAGTTCTTAGATTCTGCGGGCTCTTAGATGTTTGTCCAGGAGGATCTTGACCAGCTCCTCTAGGTGCTCCTCTAGGCATGCCATTTGGAGGAGCATTTGTGGCAAAATGCCCTACAGTTGCATCCGGGGTGGGGAGGCAGCAATGCTCGATCTTACAGTGTGGCGATGGGCAGTTGACTGACCGTGGTGTCGTACCACTGGAGGCGGGGCCTGGCTGGGGTCCGGGGCATTGGCAGAGGCTGCAGCTGCTGCCTCCTCCTTCTCCTCCTCTTCCTCCTCCGCCTGAGCCACCAGCTGCCGCTACTCTTGGCAGATGCCCTCCAGTTTCCAGCGCCAGTCCATGGCTGCCAACTCTTTCCTGGTTGGTTTTGCTAGGAAAGGAGGAGCTTTATCAAGAAAGAAAACAACTATTGTAATCAATACTCTTAAAAACAGTAACACAAAATGAATTCAGCACATAGTGTCACAGTAGCACTAGCAAAGACAGTACATAACATTTGTGGTAAGTATCTATCCTCCCACTTCCTCGGCCTCTAACATTTGTGGGAGTTTCAGGCATTATACTAGCACTATGGACTCCAGTACACAGTACACCAGTTTTCTACTTATCTGTAGTTTAGCAAAATTACATAACCTAGTTGTAGCTGGCAAGCCAGCTCAGTCAGCTAAGCTTGCACCCAAGACAAACATACGACTCATGACGCAGACTCGCATTTGTTTTATTTACTACTGTCTGCAGGTGAGGAAGGTCGTATTATTCTATTACGGGTGATACTGGCCGTACTCTCTCTGTTACATCAAGGGCAATTGCTCAATTTCACTTTCACCCTGCCCTGCCTACAACAAAAAGGCATGTTATATATCTGATCCAATGATCATTCCTTATATATGGGGCAACATGAAGTACTTTGTTTTGATTGATTGTGTAACCAACAGATAGGCCACCCTTTGCAGGCTGGCTGACACAGTTGAAAATAAATTAACATAGGTAGGGAGTGGTCCTTGGAGTCGAAGGAAGGCACTTGAGAACTACATACATACACAATATATATATATGATGTGCTTGCAAACTACTGTGAGTCAAGGGAGTATTCTGAAAATACAACTTATATTCCCCTCAGCTTTGCTACGCTGGCGCGGTTTCTTTTTTTATTCTCTTTAAACTAGGACTCTGCATCCAGTGACTGTCTCCGCCTATGCTACCTATGATGAATACATCCAGGCATCCATTCATTCATTCCTCTTAATCTCTCAACAAACCTTAGTTTGTTTCACCAACAACCACCCATGCATCATTCCTTGCTTGCCTTGGCTTTGAGTTTGACCCAAACACCACAGACAATTCTTGCTATCCTATTCACCCATATGGTGTTGCCCACCCAGGCAGGCATCTTTTCTTTCACCTTGCACCCATCCTTCAACAACCCATGCATCTGATTCCTATCAGCCACCTATGCATGCTTCCAACATATCCTTCTCTGCCAGTCATTTTACATCTCGTCTCGAGAGGTCGAAAAACAAGCCACTTTGTTATGGAGTTCTGGTCAGTCCGTATTGCTTAGCCATAACATGCTATACTTTTTGGCATAAATGAGAAATGCTTGCATTATGCTATCTAAGGCGTACCATTTTTCTCATAACAGGCGGAATATTCACTCCTATGCACCAGAGCTTTGCAGAACTTATTATGTAACCAATACTTCTACGGTCTAAGGTGAGGGGTCTCCCAGAATTCGCACAGATCTTTTGTTTTCTATGGACTGTATCAATGATTATTGTTTTAATCTATTGCAATATACTGTTGGAGCTGGATCGTATAGAATACTGAATTGTAGAACAACGTACAGAGCTTGTTAGTTGAAAAGAAACCTTTTAAACCTACACATAGACTTTGTGGTATTTGGTGTGGTGGACTTAAACAAGTGAGTGAGCGAAAGGGTGTTATGTTCTGGGTTGTCTAATCATTGGGTATCTTTGGGGGGTTCAGGGACCTAATGAGACACTATAGCTAGTCTGTCAGGGGATTGTGGGTTCTGACTGAGGTGTGAGGAAGGTCCAACCTCCCATCATCAACATCCTATTTTCTTGTGCATAGTCCTGTATGTGGCTGTGGAAAACCCCCACAACAGTAGTAGTGTGTACTATATCCTATCAAAAATAGTCAAATATCTGGTTGGGCATTTTTATTTGGTGGGAATTTTCAAAAAGCCTCAAGATTATTAAGACTAGAAGAGGACAACCCAAAAGACAGGACTCAGTGGCTAGAGCTAGTGGTCAATCTGAGTTTTAACAGAGCCTTCGGTAGAGAAGCGGTCCTGGGTCTGGCCATGGGAGGTATCTTGCTCTTGTTGTCCCGCAGACTCGGACCATGTCTTATTGCCCCTGGGTGCTGATCATGTAAGATATAATAAAGAAAGAGACAAACATTAATAATTGGTGTGAAACAAATAAAATATTTTTAAAATGTAGACCACTAAAAAATTACCAACTCGTACTAACTAAACCTATCAATCCATCCACCCCTATATGACAGGAGGACAAAGGAAGGACTAGAGTCTCTCTAGCAATAGCATTACCTAACTTAAGTTCTCTAAAGTAAACTCTTACATAATCATCCCAAGATAGCGCAAAGTTGAAAACAAGTAAGAATAGCACCGAGCATGTGTGTCCTACAATCACAGAAGATTTTGAAATGTAATTTACCTGCAATTAACCCTGGGTGAAGTACTACACTACGCTGACGTAGTTTGCGCTTTTCGCACTACGTGAATTGCAAGTAGCACAGTGCAATCACGCGTAGCATAGCAGTAATTTTGTTGCTTGCTCGAGGTCCTCAACATCAAGTTGGTGACCGCAAGTGAGCAAAATGACTGCCCGGTGAAACTTTTTTCTCATTCTCGATCAGCAACATCAAGTTGCCGATTGCTCACGTGGGAAATAAACCTCCCATCGAGATTCTCAATGTGGGGATGTCAGGTTTCTCTATTGCGAGTGGTCGCGTTTGCTCGTGACAGCTCTCAATGAGAAACTACCAGTCCAGAGAAAGCTGCCGCTTGAGTAGATATCTACTCGAGTGGCAGAAAACGACCTCTTGCACTGTGCAAGATGCGGTTTGCACTGATTGCACAGTGCGGACAAGCATCCGGCAATGTGCAATCAGTGTGCAAAGCAATTTGCACAGTGCACTACGCAGTTCCCATAGCTACTCGTAGCTCGTGTAGTGCAAAGCTCACTTTGTGTAGCTACGCGTAGCACTACTACACGAACAGTGCCCAGGGTTACCTGCAATGTAAGCAGCAGTATTCTTGCTATTCGGAAAAAAATTATACACATTAAAGGTACTACAAGTATATTAGCTACTCACCAAGCCCCACGACCTCGACACCTAGCAGGTTCAGCAGGTCCTTTTCCCGGTCCAAGATGTCTGACCACAGGTGGGCCAGCTGGTTATAGGTACGCCGGACCCCTGAGCAGCGAAACACTGGCCGGCGCACATTCTCCCACGGCAGTGATGCTCCTGGGTAGGGTATCCAGAGCCAGGCTTGCCGCCTGCTGCCAAGGTCAGGGAAGGTGGCGCTGCACAAAAAAAACAAGGGCGGCTACCTCCGCCTCGCAGAATGGCTCCCGGGCCTGCACCCCTGCAGGGCGCAGTCTGCCGCAAGGTAGGCGGCTCTTGGGCGCAGGCGCCTTGCCATTGGAGCCGGTAGTGGTACCCTTAGCCATGGTTCTGGGGTGTGTAGGAGGTGGAGAATAAGATTTATAAAGAAAAAAGAAAGTTAGGGGAAGAAGTAGGAGCTTAAAGAAGGAAGTAATACAAAACAGTCAAAAAGTGGAAAAAATGCAGTAAAAGTAGAAATAAAATGCAAAATATAGACTTAGGGACAGAGAGGGATAGATAATAAATAAAAAAGGGAAAACAACTGTCCAAAAACCTAAGGATTGCAAAGATTGAGGGAGGATAGAAAAGCAGGCCCAGAACCGTAGCATAGAATGAAAAACAAGATGGCCGTGCCCATCGCGACCACATGGGTAAGTTCGCGCAACATTTCCCCCGAGCATGCAAAAAGCGTTGCGAACAAGTAAAACAGTCAGTAGTCAGTATAGCTTTATTCGATTTTCGTTTAAAATCATAAAAGCGTACAGTTAAAATCAGTTATAAGTAAAAACATACATACAATAACACATAATATCTGAAGTTAAAAAACTTTTGCCCGACCTGTGGGGATAAATATATTAATTATAGCGTACTTTTCACAGTAATTAATAGGGGTTCCAATTCATAGGACTATAAAACAATGATTCCTGTCTGGTATTGGTGGGAAAGCTACGGCCCCTCGATACATGGGGTCCTCTGCCCATTAACATGTTGCGGCCTACCTTTAGGCTAGGTGTGGGGATGTAAGGCATTCTAGTGTAAAAATCATGCAAATCCCAAGTGGAAATTCGGCCGTTTCCCACTTGGGGTGGACAGGTACGCAGGTATGGGACAATGTGTCTCTGCCTAAATCTAACGAGTACTAGGTCACCATCGATGTCTTTTGGGAGGGAACCCAGCCAACCCACCCTTCTGACACTCAGTATTGTACCCTCGAGGTTAGGTGGCAGGGGTCTGTTTTTTGCCAGCCAAAATGTAGCCTTGTTTAGCAGATCATGTTGTCTCTCGGTTTTCCCAGGTGTAAGTGATGGTACTCCTGCGAGGACACATACAAAAGGAGCTGCCTCCGGTGGGAGTTGGATAGGGGTAAGTTTATTATGCTATGCTCTAGAAGAAGTAAGGTGCGGCAAAACGGGTTTAAAAGACGTTTTGGAGCTATTGGGGCTGGTGTGTTAGGGACTATTGATTGGGTTGGAGCCCTTTTGTCTTGCGTAATTGGCTTGGGGTCTTTGGGAGTAGTAGGTGGTTGGGAACATATAGGTGTTATAGAGCATTTGTTGGCTAACAAGTTCGACTTGATGGTTTCCTCCATTCCAGTCAGCCTGTCCCCTAGTATGTTTATTTTTTCTATTAGTGGTGATATAATAGAACTGACCAGTTCTTCAATAAGGGATAATAGATCCAGCTGTATAGGAGATGCTAGAACGACTAATTTCTCGGCAGCCTCAGGAGTCGAGGAAGAATTACTGACTGGCACTGTGGGGATTGAGCACAATTTTTGGACTTTTGATTGGTTCCCAATGTTCCCACTGTGATTAAATCCACTACGTTTCCTTTTAGCAGATAAGAACTGGGGAGATGCAATCCTTTTAGTGTTTTTGATGTTGGCTTTTTTTGATGTTGAGAGGGGTTACAGGGGGCTAACAGTATCAGGTAAAACACAGGAGCTTTCGGCAGGAAGCGGTGATTCCACTAAGACATGTTTAGTTTTACACAGGGTGTTTAAGTCATCTAATCACGCAAAGGCGTGCTCTGTGTTTATTGTTTGTGTGGGCTGGGGAGATACGCCCTTATCGACTTCTCTAGCAATGGACAATGTTGTGCTGTTTATATTATCCCCTTTGCGAGTCATAGTGTGATTTGGGTGTAACAGTATAGTTATCGACAAATCGAACGCATCGGGAGGGAAAATGTCCTTGAAGAAAGGCAAAGTCAATAAGCGGAAAACCAAAAGGAAGCAAATGTCTTTCTTTACCTCCTCTTCACAAAGAGCCAAGGGGGATAGCCCCGTCCTGTCCTCCTCTGGCCTCTGAGGGCCACAGAGAGCCTGCCCTTTGCCCGGGCTTAGCCCGGCGCACGCCCGCGCGCCTCCCGCGGGGCCGGAAATGTGGGACACTTAAATCACCCCGGTTGTCTAGGGGGAGGTGCCGCTGTCCTCCTGGTCTCCCGCGGCTCAGGGTCCTGCCGCCTGCACACACGCTGCGTCTCCCGTGAAGCGGGAGGCGCGAAGTCCAGAGAATTCCCCCTGGTGTCTAGGGGGAGGGGCCGCTGTCCTCCTGGTCTCCCGCGGCTCAGGGTCCTGCCACCTGCACACATGCACCGTCTCCCGTGAAGCGGGAGGGGCGAGGTCCAGAGATATGCCCCCGGTGTCTAGGGGGAGAGGCCGCTGTTCTCCTGGTCTCCCGTGGCTCAGGGTCCTGCCGCCTGAACACACGCTGCATCTCCCGCGAAGCGGGAGGCGTGAGGTCCAGAGAAATGCCCCTGGTGTCTAGGGGGAGGGGCCGCTGTCCTCCTGGTCTCCCGCGGCTCCGGGTCCTGCCGCCTGCACACACGCTGCGTCTCATGCGAAGTGGGAGGCGCGAGGTCCAGACAAATGCCCCCGGTGTCTAGGGGAGGGGCCGCTGTCCTCCTGGTCTCCCGCGGCTCAGGGTCCTGCCGCCTGCACATACGCTGCGTCTCCCGTTAAGCGGGAGACGCGAGGTCCAGAGAAATGCCCCCGGTGTCCAGGGGGATGGGCCACTGTCCTCCTGGTCTCCCGTACCTCAGGGTCCTGCTGCCTGCACACACGCTGCGTCTCCCACAAGTAAAACACGTTCTGAAATACGAAATGTGCATCGCAAACACCATATACGCGACCCAGAACAGGAAACAAGGCATCGCGAATGGGCGGGACAGTTGAAAACAAAGATGGCCACGCATATAGGCGACTGCATGGGCAAGTTTGTGAGATACTATACCCCGAGCATGGAAACAGCACCCCGAACACGCAATATGGGTCCCCGAACATGAAAAGCTCATCGCTAATGGGCGATGCATGCAACTACGCATGCTCGCGTAGCTATGCATAGTTCGCGTTGTGCTTTTACAACTTTGTGTAGCCTTGCGTAGCCTCGCGTAGCGCGACTACACAAACTACTCCCAGGGTTAGATGCAACTGTTGCTTGACCATACTGCAATCTGAGCACGTCTCATTCACTTTAAAATCTGACACCACACTACATTTGACCCAAACTTTGCCATTAGCTTTGATAGGATTTTTTTTTCCATAATGCCTCCTAAGGGTCTTTCTTTGCAGATTCAGTGTTCAAGATTTTTATCTACTGTTGGAGGCATATCCTCTTTCATTTGCAAAAGGTTCTCAGGCTCCTCCTTTGCAATACGATGAAAAGGGGAAGCCAACACCTTCATTTGCCTACTCATTGTCATTTTCTTGGCTACTAAACTGCCAAACTGTTGCTGAACGGGATGTGTATTTGATGGAGAAATGTACAGCATTTCAAGTTCAAGTGGAGTGATGTGATCTAAGGGCTTAATAAGGGATAAATGTGGGGGAGGGCTAATGTTTCTTTGAGAGTCTCATAAATTTGACTCATTTTCCTGTTGACTTTAATTTCCTTATATCCTTTAACCCTGAATATTGAGTTATAATTGTCTGGGATATGCAATTTTAGCTCCCTGTTTTCTCTGATGTTACCCCAAATAACCGGCAGCCATATCCTTGCCGGTAGTAATACAAGACCTTTGCCTCTTTGATAAATGGAACTCCTTCCGGTGTGTACTGCTGGTTATTTTCTTTACTACAACCTGCATCGAGTGGGTGCAATGCACCACAGATTTCATTTAGTCATGCCAAAATAAACTTGCACTACTACTAAATCCTCATTTAAGGGACTCCTCATTAGGAAATACATCCAGGATACATATACTGTGAATTTGGAGGGATTATTTCTAGACCAGACATCTGTGCAGTCTTAACTGTGTGTCTAACATGGACCCTATTGAATCCCATTCGGGACGGAAATACAACCGGATTGAAGGATCTTCACTTATTGAGTATAGCCCTGAAGAAGTCACTGCACACAACCATAAGAGCGACGAAAGATGTGCTGGCTAAGGCTGCTGTGAATAAACTGAAGTGCATGTTCAAGCAAAGACTCAAGCTTTATTCACACTGTTATTGATATAATTGATATACTGTTAGCGTGTGCAGAGGACTGTTGTTCTCTTTTACCAGTGGACATTCATACGCTGGGGAGGAGGGTGGCTCTCCTTACCCTTTTGCACCACAATCCTCACTCAATATTAGAGTATACTTACCTGCGTATTGTCCTGGAGAGCCAATACTCTATAGAACCACCTACAAAACAGTTCCAATTGGTTTCAACAATGGTATTTGATAACTATAAATCTTGTCAAAAAGCTGCCGAGACACTTGAGGTGCCCTCTTTTCCTCTTTGCTTTGGACTTATACCTGTAAGCATTCATAGATAAGTAGGTAGGTAGTGAAATAATTGTTAATTGGACTTCATTATCCAGTTCAGAGGAAGGTCCTATCCCAAACTAAAGCATTCCTTTGGTGCTGCCTGTGGTTTGGGTGGAGCATAGTTGCTGGCCATCTTCACTTGTGATACCTAACAGTAATGGGTTTATTGGTATTGAAGTTTGTGTTAATGATCCTTTGTTGATCTCCCCTCTTCTTTCCTTTCCCTCTTCCATTTCTATCTCAATCCTCCACCTCCTTATTTGGCTTCCCTTTAGGATTGATAAAATTGGCTGTGAGTTGTCCACCCTTGCTGTAGTGAGTGTGTTATTTAGTCTTTGGATTGTAATTCCACTTGAGTCTGTATTTTTCTAGGATAAAGTGTGAGATGATTGCTGAATTGGAATGTACCCTATTTTACTAAAACAGCCCAGGTCACTGAGTTCGTCTCATGAAACAATAGCACCCTTTTTGCTCTTGAATGTAAAGGCTGGTTGAAATATTCCCAACTTTCTGCTCAAAAATATATGAGATCAAGATGCAAATCCTGGCCAATAAGGAGCTTAAAAGAAACCAACACGAATAGAGCACGAGCACAAGATAAGCAGAAGAATAAGGACAGTAATAGGTCCTGATAATATGGGATCGTAAAACCCTATGCCTTCATGTATACAATCTTTTGCAGAGATGAATTAGGATACACAAGACATTACATTGCAGGTGCCAAGTTAAAAAAATACCAACACAAATTTTACCAGAAAGAGTGTAGCATGAGGCGGACAGTCTCTCTACTTCTAAGTGCTACATTCATCTGGCAAGCATGATTTATCTCAAAGAGGACCAGGTGAGACAGTCTAGATAAACTGAAAGGTGTAGCTAGGAGTGATGATACCTTTGGGCAGTTGGAGCATTCAAAGAACACTTAAAAACCCACACCTTGCTGCGGCTTCATGCTTGCATCCTCATCTGGTTTTCTGGCAGTGACTTGCGATCCCATTCACATCCCAGTCCTGTCCTGTTCTGAATTGGTTTCTCTTCCCACACTGGCAAGCAAAACACTCTGCATAAAGACAACATCTGGCATAAGGCTATTAACTCATCGTTCTTCATTTCTCAGTGTTGTACATGGCCTACTGAAGTGGAGCTACTCTCCACATGTCCTCTTCTCTCTGCTTCCTTCAATGTAGTGAGAAGGAAAACTAGTACTTCCTGTCTCCACCCAGGAAGCTCCTAGCATCCTACTTCTGTCTGGACCAGATAGACCGCTGACCTAATTATATAACAATGTCCTTTCCTGGAGTACATGACAAGTCCCATTTTGGCAAAGAAGGTAAACAAAAATAAAACAGAAGCCAAACAAAAGTCAACATTATAGGGCCACAACAACAATGACAACTACAAGCAAACTGCCCCATGGCTGAACATGCCTATGGCTGCGTGCATATTCTGAAACATGTCCGTCCACGCCAACAGTTTACTATGACCAGTTGAACACGTTTACAACAGATCACTGAAATAATATCGAATTCCAAAATATCGGCCTGCAAAAATATTGTGTCAAAAATATCGACTGACAAAATATCGAGTTTCTATCTACAAACAGGTAAGTACAAAAATATCGAGTTTAAAATATCGTTTACAAAAATATAGTTGTAAAAAATATCGATTTTACTAGAAACACTATTAAATTAAATTAATATTAAAAACTAAGTACTAAAATATACTTAAGAATACTTAAATTAACTAATGATAATTAAATAATTAATGAAAGTACAAAAAAAATATTTTATCATATTTCTTAAAACATATATATATAGTAACAAATTATAATTAAATAATAGCCAATATTATTAATGTACAATAACAATAGAGTAAAAATTACTATTCCCACTCCAGTAGGTGCAACAGTAGGGAAAGCGTTGGATAGCGTAGGGGTTAAAATTACTATTCCCACTTCAGTGGGTGCAACAGTAGGGAAAGCGTTGGATAGCGTAGGGGTTAAAATTACTATTCCAACTCCAGTGGGTGCAACAGTAGGGAAAGCGTTGGATAGCGTAGGGGTTAAAATTACTATTCCCACTCCAGTGGGTGCAACAGTAGGGAAAGTGTTGGATAGCGTAGGGGTTAAAATTACTATTCCCACTCCAGTGGGTGCAACAGTAGGGAAAGCGTTGGATAGCGTAGGGGTTAAAATTACTATTCCCACTCCGGTGGGTGCAACAGTAGGGAAATCGTTGGATAGTGTAGGGGTTAAAATTACTATTCCCACTCCAGTGGGTGCAACAGTAGGGAAACTGTTGGATAGCGCAGGGGTTAAAATTACTATTCCCACTCCAGTGGGTGCAACAGTAGGGAAAGCGTTGGATAGCATAGGGGTTAAAATTACTATTCCAACTCCATTGGATGCAACAGTAAGGAAAGCGTTGGAAAGCGTAGTTGTAATAATTAAATTAGTAAAAATCACATATTAACCAATTAATCAATTAATATAAAATTATTAACAATTAGTATTAAATTAATTAACACATATAAATTAATTATCAATTATTTACTAATTACTATCAATAAATATATTAACATATTTAATTATTATTAATTAAATTACTTCCCACCCTATTCCCCTATAATCCCACAACCCGCTACTGCATTAAATTAGTAAAATTTACATATTTACCAATTAATCAATTATTATTAATTATTTTGCAATTACTATTAAATTAATTAACACATATAAATTAATTAACAATTAATTTTTAATTAATATCAATTAATTAATTCACATATTTAATTAATTATAATTAAATTACTTCCCACCCTATTCCCCTATAAACCCACAACCCGCTACAGAATTACATTACGCAATTATTATAAAAACAAAATTCATTTAATAAAATTATTTATAACATTAATACACACTTTTCACACATATTTTTACATAAAAATACACTATAAAATATTATATATTATTAAAAATTCGATATTTTTGCTATCTATATTTTATACAGTCGATATTACTTCACTTACCTTAAAAACGATATTTTGGTAGTCGATATTCTGTCCAGTCGATATTTTGTCCTGTCTATATTATTTACTCGATATTATGTCCAAACCATATTTTGGACTCGATATTATGTCTGTGCACCGTTTACAACACTTTTTGGCAATATTTTTAATTTAAACTTTAAAAATTCATGTTCCTGGTTTCCCAATTGGATTTTATTGTTTTAGTGTTATTTTGTTTTCACTAAACTGTACTCAATTTTTCTAAAGTGATTTGCAATTACTCTTGTGTTTTTACTTTATTACAGGTTTAAAAATACACTACACATTACCCTTATGTTAAGTCTACTTGCTCTGTGCTATAGCTACCAGGGAGTTAGGCTCAGCTTAATTTAGTGATGATAATGGTTCACCCTGACAAGGGTTGTATTTTGTTCTTAAGGTTGGTGTTCATCCCCCTCAACATACAACCAAATTCCTTACACAGATGCTACAAGTATATTAAGCAAGAAAGTAAATGGGTGCAATAATTTGTTAGCGTTGCTTAGTATCACAGGAGAGCAAACCCAATTTATTTGATAACCTGATCATTGCAGGATAATGGGGTTTATTATGAATGTAAAAAGGCTGAAGTGTTGTAAACAGTGAAACCTAGGAGGGTTGACTCATCTGGAAACTTGCAGGGGCAGGTGGCAAAATAAAGGACTGAACACAATTCACAGAAAACCTGTGTTATGGGAAGCACTATTCACTAGCTCACTACACGTGATAATTCTTCTTTCTTCTTCATGCATGAATAATTAAATCTCAACATATGAAATCTGTCACAAAGCAAATTCCTGCGAATCTTTTATCCGCAGTCTCAAAAATCAGACTGCTGATGTAACCATCATACAAAACATACAAAGCAAAGTATGAAATAAAATATGAATGACTCTCATCAAACCGATGGTTGTATTTCTTTCCTTCAAGATTGCTTTTATTCTTCTTAATTATCAGAAGAAATGCTAATCAGAATTCTTCAATCAACTCTCCATCATTACACAAGTGAAGTCATATCCCAATGCATTTCGGTATGCACCTTCATCAGGGGAATGCACTACAAATAACAAAAAATTCATCAAATCATAACCACAAAATACATTTCTATTTACAATCACAATTGTGTTTGATTAAAGTGATAAACAGAAACCAGAAGATCTCCTAGTGTTTAAAACACATTCTGTGCGTGATTGACCTCATGCTCGCAAAAGTTCATTAAATATTCTCCATTAACCTTGTAATCCAAACAAAAATCCGAGTGAACACCCCCATGTGACCTGCACCTCTTGCTACGTGCCTGCATGCAAAACCAAACCATCAAAATGTACCTAATCTGCCTCATATCAAAGAATGCCATGTCCATGTCCGCTTACCTTCATAAACTACAATAGAGGCAGCATTAGTCAAAGTTCGTGTTCTCCTTTTCTGTAACAATATGTAAACCAAACACTGAACTTGCTGCTATGGTGGAAAAATCAATATAGCAAGATTTATCTCAACATAACTCCACTTACTTATATCTCCTGGTCCCCCTCTCACAACACGAAGCCACTGTTACGCTGTTAATACGTCTGTAAAACGAAAGAGGAAAACCTCCTCAGTATTCTCGTGTCTGAAATTACCCACAATTATTCTATTTACTAGAGATTCTTTCCTACCTCGCTCGAACTTGCTAAACGCTTCTTCAACCGTGTCTTAATAAAGGACTGCCACAACTGTCCTTCCTTTGTTTCAAGTGCAGATCCCAACTGGGAATCCCAGGAACAGAGATCATTCATTTTCAGAGCCACTCAAGCATTCAAATGTGTCCACGGCATAATGATAAACTGGTTCAACAACAGAGTGGTGACGTTACGTGTTCTCTATAGGGTTGTACCTACAAGGGAGTATGATGTTCCTGCAAAGGGCTCCTGAGTAAGAAAATGTTTATTTTGGGATGCTATAAAGGTTTATAGCAAATGAAGGAATGTAAATGTAATACTTGTGACTGGGGGAACACTTGAAGGAGTATATTGCTCACGGGTGGACCCTAGGATAAGATCTGGGGAATTCAATCCTGAAGAGGCGGGCGTATTGAAGCAAAGTGATACAGTTGTGAAAACTTTATCCGGAAATATAAATGATAATTCTGGTTTCATTAGCCCTGTGGATATTTTAGTTAAGACGGGCGGGTGTTCGATAATGTATTGGAATGTTGCAGGTTTAAAAACAAGATTGTCTAATCAAATATGGGTTAATATTGTGAACAACCATGATATAGTGAGTCTACAAGAAACTTGGGCTATAGAGACACACCATTAATGTGGTTTCAAAACTCTATTCTCACCGGCAATAAGTTCAGCACATGGCAGGGCCAAAGGGGGTTCGTGTACGTATGTATCAAACCTGTTTAAATGTGAGAAAATAGAGATCGTTTTTAATAACAGATATTATCACATGGTTAGGATGCATATTGACAAAGCGCTTTCCTTGATTATTGTTGATTTTTACAATAATGATTCTGCGGATGCAATTGAAGAAATGCTTAAAGCATTGTGTAAAGATGTTACATTTTTGATAGGAGGGAGATCTAAAGAAGTTTTTGTTATATGGGGAGGGGACTTCAATTGTTCCTTATGTAAAAGAATCGAACAAGGGACATGTGGTGTAATGCTGAATAATGAGACCAGCTTAACACATTTTGAACACACTACATGTGGGGACCTTTTGAATGAAATTATCTTCTCCTGTGATATGGGCTTGCAAATAGAATTTGTCAATTGGAGGTCCCGTTTTTCCCTACCTTCAATGGAAGAGGTGTCTTCTCAACAATTGATTTTATATTGTTATCAGCTAGATATGGAGGACAGGTTAAAACGTTTAAAACCTTAGATATCGCACTAAGCGATCATTTCTCCCTAAGAGTGGAAATGTTAAGTCCTCATTATGAATATGTTGTAGATAGTACGCTGAGGCAGCCCATAGGTAACTTTTTTCTGAATAGACAAAATGGCTATTCCATAAAGTGGACTAAAGTGGTTCCAGAGGTTTTACTTTATAACTTAATTAAAAAATGCGAATCCAGCATTGATGCTTGTCTGGATGAAAATTCGGATAATTTTATTATTATCAAAAACGTTTTAATCATTGGTTTACATATTAAAATAGCCTGTGGGTAGAAGCGAAAAAGCGTAAGGAAAAATCAGTGAGTTGGTTTGACACTGCTTGCACCAAGGCCTATTCTAATCTCAAGCACGCCCTGATTGCCCCCGTTAAAGGCCTTAATCAGGGAGTTGCGTAAGGTTTATAAGATGACTTTGAAGACAAGAAAAGACATTATGAAAAAGGAAGCCTGGGATTCTATGTGTGAGGCTTCTTTGAATAGGAATACTGCGGATTTCTGGAAAGCAGTTAATGCTCCTTTTTGAAATGATAATACTAAGGCAAGGGTTGAAAAAACTTTTTCTGAGAATGAATGGGTAAAGCATTACGCTGATTTATATAGTGCTCCGTCTGCATCGGAGCAAATACCAGCTCAGAATGCAGTGGTTGAGGAGACCTCAGACACCAATATGAAAATGGATCTGGGTATCACCCTGCATGAAGTAATTTTAAGTTTAAAAACTAGTCTGGGAGGAAAGGCAACGGGCCCCGATGAGGTGCTGGTTGACCTGTACAAAAATATTATGGACTTATGGGGTCCACTTCTCACGCAACTGGTAATGCTTCCTGTTCTAATGGTTTGCTATCATCATGGTTTGATTCTATTATCGTACCTATATTCAAAAAGGGAGATAGAACATGTTGCTTGTGCTATCGCCCTATATCACTATTAGACTCATCCATTAAGATTTTCGGTTGTGTGATTCTAAATAGACTACAAACATGGGCCGACGAACATTCAATAATTAGTGACCTACAATATGGATTTAGGAAGGGCCTTGGTACTATCGACCAGGGCCTTAATTTGAACATTCTTTTAGAAAAATACACCAAAGCCAAGGCGGGCTGCATATTTTTAACCTTTATTGACTTGACGTCAGCTTTTGATTGCGTCACCCATAGTAAGCTTTGGCTGATTTTGGAGAAATTGGCAGTAGAGAAAACATTATTTTTTTTCTCAGGGAGCTCTATTCGGGGGCTTCGGCCTCAGCCCGATTTGGCAGGAATGGAGAGTGCACCCTGTCCTTTAGTATCGCAAGAGGAGTGAGGCAAGGATGCGTTCTTGCCCCCTTTTTATTTACAATCTACATTAATGCCCGTACGCCTTTGGCTATGCAAAGGATGGTTACATCTTTCTCCCATTTTATGACTAATCTGGATTTGAGAATTAATTGTACAAAAACATTCTGCATGAATTGTGGCTCGGGGGAAGATAAAAAGAAAAAAATAATGTACATTAATTCAGAACCATTGGATTTTACCCCAACTTTCCGATACTTATGTGTATTGCTCGATCAACCTGGCTTGCGGAAAAGAGTAATAAAGGCAAGGAGGTTGATGTTCTGTAAATCTATGATGGCCTTAAAAAACTTTAGTAAGATGATGGCCAAAAAAACGATCGGGGAACTTTTAACCGTTTATAGAGCGACCTGTGTGGCAACTGATATATATGGTGCAGGAATATGGGGATATGTAAACGTGAAATCATTGCAGGTGGTGAAAAACATTTTCATGAGATACCTTTTAGCAGTCCCGGAAACTGTCCCTACATATATTTGTCACGCTGAACTTGGCCAACCACATATAGTTGATATTATTAAGGTACAACCGGTTCTTCTGTGGCATAGGGTTTGGACCACTAAGGAGTGCGTTTTTAACCGCTCCATTTTGAGGGACATGATGAGTCTGGATAACATCAGCAAGATGGGATGGTTATGTTATGTAAAGATGTTTCTCACAAATATAGGCCACCATGAATATTATGATAATCCCTCTTTAATGTGTCATTTTTATAGAAAAAAATATATAAATCTTTGTATTACGCACCTGGGAGATTGTAGAACAAACGTTAAAATGACAAAAAAGACAGTGGTTGTTCATCAATTAATAATGACTACTAGCCATATGCAACCATATGTTACGTTACAAATTAGTGATTTTGAAAGGTTTTTATTAACTCTGTTTAGGTTAAACATTTTATTTAGATTTCTTAATTTCCCGGACATGAACAATTGGTCAAGGCAACTTAGTAAATGCCCATGTGATGATTTGTCTGATCAATCAGATATTCATATTTTGTTATTTTGTAAGTTTTATAGAATTCCAAGGAAAAGATGGATCGTACCCATATTGAAGATCATGGAAGTTAATCAGTGCCGCACTGCTTTTTTTGCTACCCAGAAATTCAATAACATATTAACTATTGCATCTGTTTCTGCGTTTAAAAAAAAAAATTAGGTCCCGAAAATAAATTCATGTATGAAATTTAATATTTCTATTTCTACTGTGTCATGATTATTTTTATATATTTTAAATGTGATTTACTAATTGTACTTTTATGGTTGTTTTAATGATAATAACCGAATAAAGTTTCTAATGAATGAATGACTAGAAGCTTACCCTGAGGACTGGGCAATGTTGCTATGATACTTCAGTGGTAAAGCAACTAGAGTGGTTGTGAAATCCAGAACTGTCCTGTTATGATATATTGGTGCCATAAATGAAGGGGTCAGAGTGCACTTGACACAATATATTAGTTTGGGGGCTTTATCTATTTGAACTTAAAAAACGTTTCTCTCAGGAATTTCTTGCTGCTTGTGCCATAGCTATTAGTGGACCACATTTAGAAATGTTTCATGTCCTAATCATAGTGTGATAATTTAGTAGGTAGTGGTACCTCTCTCCGAAAATATTAATCCACTTTCTAGCACAATGCAACCCCAGACAATAAACAGAAATATAAGACCGTACAAAACATTTTATTGAACACTCCTTTTATATAATAAGACTTGAAATGCATTGTTTTGTAAGCCATGTTTGAATATTACACAGCCCAACATTGCAACTGTGGAAACACTATCACATTAGGAAATTTGGGGGCATGTGCATTTGTGCCACTATCTACTAGATACTCTAGGTATTGCTATAGACAATTAATGAAATGTCTTAATTTAGAGTGTTGTCATACATAGCATTTTGCATACTCCTTAGGTGTCAGATGCTCAGATGTGTACATTTCAGTTGGTGAAGCAGATTGTAGAGAATAGGGATAATGTTCTTACTTTAAAGCAGATAGGTTTGGTTTATAACAAGTTGGCCCTGGCTCCTGTAGCATTACAGTTTGTAATAAATAACAACTCCACTGATATTTCTCCTCAGCTCTGTGGTAACCTCGATGGTATTGGCAGTGGATTTTTCTCCAACATTATATAATGACCACTTTTGGTGAAATGTGTTATCGTTTATAAAGCAAGGTGTAAACGATGCTAGAGTAACACAAACGTTTCTCTTAAGTGTCAGATAAGAATGCCGTGAAGGTAAATATTTGTCAGTGGTAGGGCAGGATGTTAGCAGGTAATAAGGGTGTATTATGGTGCAAGCGACAGGGAGACGGTTGCACAAGCTAACCCTTAGTCATTCCCCAAGTACAGGTGTTGGCACTATGTAAACCAAGCTCAAGGGAAATCTTGAACCCATGTCATAAGTATTACTGGTTGAACATTTTACATTCTGTAATGGAAAAGATGGTGGGAATGCATCAACCACTGGAGTTAATTTTAACAGCTGCGGGGCCATTATAATAATAGGCCATATTATCAAGAACGCCGCAAACATTATCTCCGCTTTAGCGGCAGGAAGCTGCCGTTAAAGTAGCGATAAGGGGCTTGATAATATGCCTTAGAGAATTCCATTAGAAGCGCGTGTTCTGGTGTCAAGGACATCAAACCTGGGCTTCTATTGGAATTCTCTAGGGCATATTATCAACCCCTTATCTCCACTTTAGCGGCAGTTTCCTGTCGCTAAAGCGGCGATAATGTTTGCGCAGTTCTTGATAATATAGCCCCATATCTTGTTGCTATATAACGCTTTATTCCACATTTGTTCAGTTTCTAAGCATTTTGAAAAACAATTTTTCCAATTATCTAATTCAATGTATTTCAAATAACATTTAATATTGGCAGTATGATTGCCAGTATTCTTAGTAACGGCATGTTGCCTCTTGTGCCCTTGATCTTACAAGTCTGAAAAATGAAAGTACATTTTGAAAAAAAAGAAAATAGACATTAAAATCACAGACTAAAAGTTGACTTTGTGCAAAGCACACAGCATACTGCAAAATTAGGACAGCGCTTTGATGAATAATTAATAACATCTATTTTTTTGCAAATACCAGTATAAACACTTGATACACAAAAGTATTTTTGTTTTATTTTGAAACTTAAATTACCTTCGTGAAATGCTATATAAGATCAACATGTTAGTTTAAATTATCTTCAGTGTGAATGCTAATATGATACTAGGTGTATAACATTTGAAAGACACTATTGCTATGTCTGTAATAAAGTTGGATTTTCAAGAGCCTTATACAATATGAAATTTATCTTGTTCATTTATCATAGTTTGATTTATGGCTTATATATTTTAAAACAACTCTGTTTGGCTTTCATACAGTGGGCATTCTGCTGGTGTAGGATCTGATTTGAACAAATGATACAGAAGAACGTGCAACTCAAATGGCATGCTGCTGTAGGAATTGCAAAGTATTGATCGAGGGCAGCTTGGGATATTGACAGAAAAAATAAATTCAATTGGTGAAGGGAGAGAATGTAACTCGGCCAATAGATCTCAAATGCAATCATACAGTGTCAAAAGTATATGCCTAAGATTTTCAACAGAATTTCCCATCATTTTCTTGCCTTTAGGGTAAGTTTTCTCTTGGGTCGACTCTAAACCTTGACAGGAAAAACTAACTTCCAACCATTTGATGCTGGAAACACGTTTCTGTAAAGTATTTTTTGACAGAGTGCATGTTTTTACAAGATGCAAAATATAAGCGTGTTTCTTACAACGTTACACTTTAATTGTACTTCGGAATCCTTCTTTTGTTATGTGAATGTATTTGGAATTGAATAGCCAAAGAAAGATTAACCTGCACTGAACATCTTTTAAACGGTTTATTATGGTCCTAACCGGCATTGATTGCTAACCCCTCTCATCACTATGCAGTGTATGGTTCACAAATTTGCCCTTTCACTTAATATGCAATTATCTCCTCTAAAACATTTCTTGAAAGATATATAGGGAACATGGGACCGGAAACAAATCTGAAATTCTGCTAGTGAGGAATCACCGCAGCTCTGGAGCCCCAGGTACTGCCTGGATAGTCTGGGAGCTGTTCCCTTTCCTTTCCTGGTGGTTAAACATCTAGGTTTCTGGTTAGATGAGAAACTTTTGATGAATCATCAAATCACCAAGATAGCTGCCACTTGCTTTGGCGTTGCTACGTGGCAAAAAAAACACTTTGGTTGCTCCTGGTCTCTGCCCAAAGGACAGTAATTCACGCCTTTGTCATCTCCAGACTGGAGTATGGGGATGGTCTATATTTAGGCTCCTCTAAGGCTTCTCTTGGATGCCTTCAACTAGTTCAGGATGCAGTGGCCGGACTGCTATACCACTTTTCTAATCATTCTCCCATCTCGAATCTTCTGCGTGACCTCCATTGGTCAAGTTCAATTTAAAGCCCAGTGCTTTATACACAAAGCTACATTGCATGAGGGCCCGTTCCATATGGCAGATTTTTGGTGGCGGCCTACTGCCCCAGGGAACACCTTCACTCCAGTCAGCAGAACTTCTTTAGTGTTTCCAAATTCAGGAAATGTCACTCTGAGATAAGATGTGGGTGATGCCTTTTTTGGAATGCTGTGAGGTCAACGGTGGAATTTTTGCATTTAACACTGTGAGAGGTGAGCTGACTCTATGACTCTCTGATGCTGAGAGGCTGTGCTGTATGGCATGTCCACCCACAATAAACTATCACCAAAATTAACTACTTGAAGCATAGCATCTTTATGGCGGAAGATTCCTACATTCATTTTTGGCAACACGCTTCCAGAGGAGCGGAGCTGCTGAAGAACCCCCTGCTTCATTTTAAACATAAAGAAGACATTGACATAAGACTTGTTTGATAAGGTAAGTAATATTTTCCAAACATGGACGGTGACAGGCACTCTTTTAAATGTTCTTATATCTACATGGCACCAATCCGTTTCATTTAAAGAGGAAATCAATTAGTGATACGCACACTTTATTACAGGCATGTCATTATTTTTGGGATTCTATCCAATGACATGTGCAATTGCCTTACGTCTAGTCTAGATCAGGTGGAGTTATTCAAAGATGCTCAGTGACATGGACATTTTCTTTTTTCCTAGTGTGCCTGTTTTTGGTGATGTATGCAGCATTGAACAGAAAGGGCGATTTAATATCTTGCTGAAAAAGCTTAAGGGCATTACATTTCTAGTTACTAGTGGTGCGCACACTTAGATCTCGATGCATTGTTCTTGTTTCATCATCAGCTCCTTGATTAATTTTCAGCTTTTCCAAAGTACATATTTATATATCATTAGTGGTAATTTGGCATTTGGAAAACGATGCAGTTTCTAAATCAACCTACTCCTTTCTTAGAATCCCTTGGTGGATACCCTGTTATTTGAAGGAATTGGTATGATGCATTCCAAACGTACCTGTGTGCTATTGACATCTACATTCTGTCCTAAAAGAAAGAAATATTTACTGTTACATTCTACTGGTTTTCAGGGTCGTTTAATGTATAAACCCTTACCTGAAGTGGTAAGAAGGGAAGGGGAAGTAATCATGAATACATGGAGGTTATAAAGAAACTGGGGACATGGTTTGATGCTCAATTGAGCCTAGTTGTATTGCACCATAAATGTTTATTGAGAAAACTTACAGGTGAAAATGTAGATTTCTATGTGTCTGCAATTTAAAGACGGTGGCAGAATGCAATTTTGAAAATGTTACTGATCAGTTGGTTCGCAACCAAAAGTCAGTGTTTCAACCAAACAAATTGACAAAAACTGTTTTTTTTTATTTCAAAACATTTTTATTGAAAAAGAAACAAGAAACAAGGAAGTACATTAAGGAAACATATACAAGGATTGGGACAATACACTGTTAGACCATCATACTAATCTGAAATAACTCTAAAGTGCAATTGCCCACTGGCATCTGAAATTGGACTACATGTAAACAATAAACAATAATATAATAATATATAAGCAAAATTAATAGATAAACTAATAGATACATAAACGAATAAACATACAGTTACATACGAATATATGCTGTCATCAGCTAGGTCAGGCCCAGGAGGTCACATCATACAGGTGAGATGAGATAGTAATTAGATCATACACTAGGTTACATTCTTACAATGGGACAGAGTATGACACACAGGAGAGTCTTGCGAGGTTATAGCATCAGTTATTGTCGCGGAGGCTCAAAGTGGATTGAGGACGCATCAAGCGACTTCCAGAGTCACTTGTTGGATGATCGCCAAGGGGAGAAGTGTAGCGATGGATTATCAGCTCCTCTCAGAAAGGATAACCATTCCTGCCACATTTTAAAGCAAACTTCCGATGCATTTTTCCATTTACACAAAACCACCTTACATGCCAACGTGAGCATCAAGTCTAGAAGCTGGTGATCTTGTGTATTTGCCTCCTAGTTCACCGACGAACTTAAGAACTCCAAGAAGAACTGCCGCACCCTCGAGAAAGCCTGGTGCCACGACCAGACCACAGACAACATGAGTGCCCCCAAGCACGCCACCCGCAAACACCACCAGCTGATCCGCACCACCAAGAAGACAGCATTCAAAGAACGACTGGACAACAACACCCACAACAGCAAGGAACTCTTCAGCATCGTCAAAGAGCTCTCCAACCCCAGCGCCGGAAACAACAACATCACTCCCTCGCAAGACCTCTGCAACTCACTCGCCTCGTTCTTCCACCGCAAGATTGCCGACATACACAACAGCTTCAACGCACAGACCACACACCCAACCACTGAACCAACGACCCCACCACCCCCCACTGAGCCTGGACCCCGGTCAGCACCAAAGACACCACCCGCACAATGAACACCATCCACTCCGGATCCCCAACCTACCCCTGCCCCCACCACGTCTTCAACAAGGCCGACTCCATCATCGCACCCCAACTCCGGGACATCATCAACACCTCGTTCAACACCGCCACCTTCCCGGAGAGCTGGAAGCACGCCCAGCTCAGTGCCCTCCTGAAGAAACCAACAGCGGACCCCACCGACCTCAAGAACTTCCGCCCCATCTCGCTCCTCCCTTTTCCTGCCAAAGTCATCGAGAAGACCATCAACAGACAGCTTGCCGCCTTCCTCGGGACCAACGGATCCCTCAACCACTCGCAGTCCGGTTTCCGAGCCAACCACAGCACCGAGACCGCCCTTATCGCAGCCACTGATGACATCAGATCCCTGATCGACAACGGGGAAACAGCGGCCCTCATCCTCCTGGACCTCTCTGCAGCGTTCAACACTGTCTGCCACCGCACCCTAGCGCAGCGCCTCAGCAACATCGGAATCCAAGAGAGGGCACTGGAGTGGATCATCTTGTTCCTCGCCGGAACAACTCAGAGAGTCCGCCTCCCCCCATTCAGATCCAAGGCCACCGACGTCATCTGCGGTGTACCTCAAGGATCATCACTCAGCCCACCCTCTTCAACGTCTACATGAGCCCCCTCGCAGCCATCGCACGCCAACACAACCTCAACATCATCTCCTATGCAGACGACACCCAGCTGATCCTCTCCCTCACCAACGACCCCGCCACTGCCAGAACCAGCTTACACGAAGGGATGAAAGACGTCGCCGAGTGGATGAAGAACAGCTGCCTGAAACTGAACTCAGACAAGACGGAAGTCCTCATCCTGGGATCATCGCCCTCCGCCTGGGACGACTCCTGGTGGCCCCCTGCCCTGGGCACCACTCCCAAGCCAAAGGACCACGCACGCAACCTGGGCTTCAACCTTGACTCCTCCCTCTCGATGACCAGACAAGTCAACGCCGTCTCATCATCGTGCTTCTCTACACTGCGCATGCTCCAAAAGATCTTCCGATGGGTCCCCACCAAAACCAGTAAGACGGTCACCCAGGCACTCATCACCAGTCGACTGGACTATGGAAACACCCTCTACACCGGAACCACCGCCAAACTTCAGAAAAGACTCCAACTCATCCAGAACGCCTCCGCACAACACGTACTGGACATCCCTCGACACAGCCACATCTCCGGCCACCTGAGAAAACTGCACTGGCTCCCCGTCAGCAAGAGGATCATGTTCAGACTCCTCACCCACGCACACAAGGCTCTCCACGACCTGGGCCCCAAGTACCTCAACAACCGCCTGACCTTCTACACGCCCACCCGCCAGCTACGATCGACCAGCCATGCCGTCGCCGCCGTTCCACGCATCCGCAGAACCACCGCCGGAAGAAGATCCTTCTCCTACCTGGCTGCCAAGACATGGAACTCCCTCCCCATCCACCTTCGGCTAACCCAGGACCATCTCTCCTTCAGGAAGCAACTCAAGACCTGGCTTTTTGAGCAGTAACGTACCCCTCTCCCCCAGCGCCTTGAGACCCTTCCGGGTGAGGAGCGAGCTATACAAATGCTATGATTGATTGATTGATTGATTGATTTGGTAATTGTGGTTCTAGTGCGCCCAGTATGACATATACGAACTCCCTCACTGGTTGCAATTTGAAAACGTGTTGTATACACTCAAAGATTTCCCCCCAATAGGTTTGTAGGGAGGGGCAGTGAAAAAGCACATGTGCTAGGTCACCAGTACCAGACTGACAGTTCCAGCAGGTTGGGCTATCTCGTAGGTGGCATTTAAAGAGTCTGTCTGGGGCCCAGAATGACCTATTAAGCAGCATGTATTTGGTCTGAGAGAGGATTGGGGATACCTTATTAGAAATGGCATTTCTGTGGATTATATCCCAGTCAAACTCAATGCCCGTGGAGTTGGGTTCTGCTTCCCATTTAATTTCCACCTGTCTGTGTGATTTTCTAGGCAAAGGAAGGAGCTGCTTGTATATCTTAGAGACAAAGTGACCGGCCGCTAGGAGGCGCGGCATGTGAGTCTTGAGTAAAGGAGTGTGCGGAGTAAGGCAATACGTTGAGATAATGGCCTTTAGTTTCAGAAAATCATAAAAGTCCATAGATGTTAGGTTATGTGTAGTATGAAGTGTGGAGAATGGCAGGGGCTGTGCTCCATCATAAAGATCTTTCACCATATTAATGCCCTTCTTGGACCAAGATTCCCAGTAGAGGGTTTTGCCTTCCATTTTAAAATAAGGGTTCCGCCAAAGCACCATCGTCATTGATTTCCTGATTTTCAAGTTGGAGCTGTGAGCCTGGTCCAGACTTAACAGAGCGCGCCTAGTATTCAGCATAATGTATTTGGAGTGTGGTATTTGAGAGAGGTCCATGGTAAGTAGGGTCGGCAATGGCATATTATCAATGATAGCTTTTTCAATATTTAACCATAGTGGGACATAAGACTGGGTGTCCATCAACCACTGTGCCCCCTGTTTGAGTAGGAATGCTGTCTGGTAATTCCTGAAGGAGGGCAAGCCCAGGCCGCCTTTTTCTTTCGCCAGCTGCAGGTTTTTCAGTGAGATCTTGGCTTTCTTGCCCTGCCACAGGAAAGTACCAAACAGTTTGTCTATTTTGTTAAGGAAGTAGTCAGTCAACGTCATCGGTAGCATGCTGGCCAAGTAGTTCACTAACGGCGTGAACAAAAACTGTTTTTGTAAGCCAATCCATTGTTAGATGAACCATCACTTATTGCTAAAAGCATAGAAATGTCTCAGGTCTCAGTGAAAGAGTTCGAAGATAAAAGTGACATTGTCAATGTTTTGAGGCAAAAGGACAGCAATATTGTAAAGTATGTTAGAGTCGAAGAGGGTCGAGAACCAGTAAGATCGAGTAAGTAGTGTTTTTCAATCAAAAGAAATTATGTGGAAACCCCGTCTATCTCATGGGAGGAAGGCATTTGTGAAGCAAAAGCTGTCACATGCAGAAATTGCAATGAATTGGGATACTTTACAAAGGTGTGTCAGGGACAGAAGAAAATTCCAGGGAAAGGGATCAATGTGGTCAGTGAAGGTTCAGGTGAAGGGTTTGAAAAATTACAGAGAAACTTGAAAGATATCGTTTTGGTAATTACTGAGGGGGAGGTTATGACAGGTGATCCACCTGAGTGTGTCGACCCCAGTATTTATGTATTGGTTGGTGACGAAAAGCTGAAACTAATGGACGATATGGGGCGAGAAATGCCATTATTACTGAGGAACCTTTTCATGAAAAATGGCCCGGTAGATTGTCGGAGCTTCAGGATCATGCACCTCCTTCATACGAGGGCAGGAAGGTTTGGCTCCATCAGGGGCTTTTCCACATGGCTTAGAGGTCTGGACAAAGGGCCAAGGCTCTGTTATTTGTGAGGGTCACATGGAAAAAGTTAGAGTCAAATTCTCATTAGTGTTTTATGGAAATGTGGGCACCATCAAAGGTTTCCATCACAAGATAAAGGCTAAAGAGTGGTCCGGTCTCATAAAGCGCATGCTTGGCAGTGATTTCCTTCAGATAAGATCTAGAAAAAGAATGGAGGTGATTGTGTGACATAGGTATAATAGAATCTATCAAATCTTCTGTTTGATTATCCCTGTTGTCCCCGTTGGTGGTAAACGTAATGGAGATTAAAGATTACTGATTTACTAGCACATATTTTTAAGGCAAGGTGGCTCAACAAGCTGGACTTGGCCTTGGCATACTTTCAAGTGGGCATGGAGTCTGGGTCCAGGCAATTATACAGCATTTGGCTGGCACATTCCAGTATTACAGAATGATGCTCGGATTGACCTCTGCTTCTTCAGCATTCCATAGAATAATATACCAGCTATTTAAGGGTTGAAAGGAGTGGATGCATTTAAAGATGATGTGCTGATCTTTTCAGTGTCAATAGAAGAGCATGACATTCTTAACCAAGTGCTGTGTATTTTGCAGGAGAAAAGGGTGGTCCTTAAAATTGAGAAGTGTAAGTTGTTAAAAAGCTAAATTTAGTATTTAGAGCATGTTGTATCAGGCGATGGCATCAAACAAAAGTCAGGTTTGGTGGATGGCATTACTAATGTTTTGGCACCCATAGATAAAACAGCCCTCAAGTAATTTATGGAGTTGTATGAATTCTATGCCAGGTTCCTTCCTGACTATGCATCTTATATAAAGGCTCTGATGGGGTTGTTAAAATGCATTTGTTTTTTGTTTGGGGCACCAAGTATGAAGATGCTTCTGACTGAATTAAAAAATAGTTGGCAATCTCTAAGGTTCTCAAGCCTTTTAATGCCAAATTGTCTTGTTGTATTACTGTTGATGTCAGTAATAATTATTTTGGGGCAGTACGTACCCATTGCATACACTGTTGGTTATGCATCCAGGATGTTCAGGTATCCACTATCCAGAAACACATTTCTCCACTATTGAGAAGGAACTATTGGCTTGTTGGTGAACCATTAACAAATGTTAACCCTATGTGTGGGGGATGAAATTTACTGTAACGATGATCACTAGCCTTTGGTGACAATATTGAGTGGAGACAAGATCAAGGCCTTTAACACCTCGCATAGCTAGGTTGTAAAAAAACGGTTGCAATTTCATTTCGAGATTGTCCACATCCAAGGTGCCAAAAAAGCAAGGTCTGCTTTCTTATGTAGCTCCCCTTAAAGGAAATAGATGAGTGGGATGGGGATGATTATATGTGCGATGAGTGCTGTCTGATTACAGTGGTTGACTTGGAAGGGATTTGGCAATCTCTGAATCTGAATGAAGGTAAGAAGTTGTGGTTGATGACATTCTCAAACAAACCATAAAGTACGTTACGAATGGATGGTCCACAGAAAAGTCTGTTGGGCATGCGTCTCAACCTTTCTGGAAGGTGGATGATGAACTGCCAGAGGAGGATAGTCTTTTGCTTGGAGCTAAGAAATTAGTATCACCTGCTGGTTTAGGGTACTAGCTCATCAGGTTGGCACATGTGACATTTAGGATGTACTTTCACTAAGCGCTGCCAAAGGCAAACTTTTTTTGTGGCCTTCCATGGACAGAAAAGTAGATGAATTTTGGGCAAATGTGCCATTTGTGCAACCCCAGAGAAAGGCTTTTTAAAAAGGATATACAGAAAATGGGAATCAAAGCATGATTGCCTGCACCAGTCTTAAAGTCCCTATCAATATTGGAGAAACAAAGGTGCAAGACACGGGCTGGAAGCACAATTCCCTATACCTCCTTAGATCAGAAGCTGATTCAAAGAACCTAGCATTCCTCAGTATACAAACACATAATAGCCCAGCACACTATGTACACAACTTGTTACAAATTCAAAAATAAGTCAAAGGAATTTGTTCCAAAGAAGAGTCGATGTTCAGTTTCAGTTCATTCTTTATTTTTCATGCTTTAAAAACTTCTGAAAACGCCACTTTTGAAACCGCCAACGCGTTTCATCCCATCCAGGGACTTTTCCAGGGCTTGAAATGTAAATACGAATTATTCGAATTGATAATCTTTCATATGTTCATAATGGGTGATTTTTTGATTTTAGGTTAATGCACTTCCTTGTATATTGGATGTGGTATTGACAGGTAAAGAATCTCTAATAAGAAACAGTGTCCCGGATGAAGTAATTCCGGTCCATCAGAAAAAGTCCTCGATAGTGTCCGTCACGTTTCAAAAGTGGCGTTTTCAAAAGTTTTTAAAGCATGAAAAATAAAGAATGAACTGAACATCAACTCTTCTTTGGAACAAATTCCTTTGACTTGTTTTTGAATTCGTAACAAGTTGTGCACAGAGTGTGCCAGGCTATTATGTGTTTGTTTTTTAAAAGGAAGCCCCCTTTACAACCCATTATTTGTTGGTCTTGAGCATGGGAAAAGATCGGGCATGATATTTTTGGACCTTTTTAAGCACTTCTGAGGCTGTTGAGTTATGTGCTGTTCTTGGTTAAACTTTAATCCAAGTGGCTTGAGGTGAGAGTTGTTAGTAGCAGATAATAGTGTCTAATTTACTAAAGAAGAAGTAAAGTTTTTTTTTAAGAACAGGGGTTGTTAAACGCTTAAGAATGTCGCTATAACATCCCCAATGCAGTGTGGTGGTACAATGTGTTTGGTGGGGTATTGGGAACAGGAGTATTGTCATAAATGCTGTGGGTTCCATGCTGTGCATTCCATACCAAGGTTCTATCGCATCAGCCTGCATAGTTCTACTTTGGTATCTCATTTAGAGTGGCTAAGGTGTAGAAAACTCTCTACCAAGGCATACAGAGTTGGATGGGGAAATAGGTAAAACTTAGAATGTCACAGGAGGAATGTGATGTGAGAGTCAAGGCGAATACTGCTATAGCAAATTCTAAGCAGAAATTAGTCTATAACAGTCCGGGCAAGCGAGTAAAGTTAAGTTTGTAGTAGGGGATGTTGTTTATATCAGAAAGGCAATGCATGACAAAAAAGGTGTTGAGAAGTAGAGTGGGTCATTTGTACAGGGGTGTGTGGCAGTGCGGTCAGAGTAAATGGAAGTAATTGGTGGAATGTGGGGAGAGTGGTGATGTGTGAAGATGATCTGAGTCATGGTATAGTTCAAGGTGAGGTCTTGCCCCAGGGAGACTGTGTGGCAAGGCCAAGGGATGGTAGTGAGTCCAGTTCCTCCCTTCCAGTAGAAGGCAATGAAGGTGTTTGCAGGAGTGACCGTGTCAGGAGGTTTCCTAGAAGGTTTGGATAAGCCTTTAAAAAAAAAAGATTACAGTATTAATGTATGTGCAGGTCATTACCCTAATGCATTTTTGTTAGGACTGTTTATCTATACTACTATTATAAATAGAGAACTGGGAACCTTTGAGGCGTGTAAACTCCAGAAGTACAGCACCAATCAGAACATACAATACACCGTTAGAAAGGGGAGTTTGAGGAGATGGACATAGGCTATACATCTGGCCACCATATAGATTTACGATGGTCAAACAACATTAGGGGTAAAGTAGTCCCTTGTGGGCGTGGGTGTTGCCGTGTTGGGGGCGTGTGGTTGGGCGTGTGAGTTCAGAGACGCATGCAGCCTCACAATGTTGTTCGCGTAGAAAAAAGGTGGGCGTGTGGGTGGGCATGTGCATTTACAGGCGCATGTAGCCTGACAACGTTGTCTGGGTAAAAAACATTGAGGTGGGCGTGTAGATGGGCGTGTGTCCAGAGACCACTATGCACACGCCCACACACAAGAACGCTAAACAGCACGCACACCTCACGACGTGCACTAACGCTAATCTCACTGTGATGAGATTAGCGTTTGTGCACGTCGTGAGGTCTGCGTGCCCTTGGTGAAAAACTCCAGCTATTTTTGAACTAGGTTTGAACTGTGTACTGCATTTACCATGATGCAAAGGGGCGAACTGTGCTGGGACTGTGAGGCAGTGTGCTCCCAAACCCCATTCCAATATTCATCCAGCCCAAAACCACATAATTGTTGATGCACACTTTGGGAGCAAAAGGTCTTTGATACCCTCTTGATCGGATTAGAGGGTAGGTGTTGTCTATAATTGGTACCAGTAAATCAACATTTTACTCTCAATCTTGTGGCCAATTTTCTTTTGGGCCAAATCAAATATAATGGGGTCAGCGGTGTGCTTACAGGAAGTTTCAATAAAGATTTTATGAACTTTGGCTGCATTATGGAGAACCTCTCTGTTGCCGAACAACCAAACAATTCTGCACCATAAGAAACTGCCCCTAAGGCCTTTGCATTATGTATTTCCAGTGCTGCAGCCGTCCTTCTAGATGAGGGTTTTCTGTGTATTTTCCCTATGTATGCAGTGTATTGAACCAAGGACAACTGTGCTTTTTTCTACCTGTGATGCCCAATATTAGACCTGTCTGGCTTCTTGCGTAGTCCCTCCAATTTATTATTTATTTTGTCCCCTTTTTGCCCCTCATACCTTTAATAATTTTTGTCCACTAATTTTTTGTAGGTGTTGGTCAAGGGGATAGGTGTTCTTTTTCCCCCTCATAGTTTTTCACCTCAGGCCTAGAGGCCTGTTCTGTCAGGAAAATGCTGTATTCACAAAATGGAGGGCCCTAACTGTTTCCAACTGCCACATCCTAGACTGCCCCATAGGATAACCTTAGGCCTTCCAGAACGTTCTGGACCCTGTGTGGGTTGTCTATAAAAGGGCAGGGGTCAGGGAGCCATTTTGTGTTGACCAGAGAGTGGAGGAGAGAGGCAGTGGTGAGAGGAGGAGGACGCACTGGGAGCAGTTAGTTTGTCCTTGTGACAGACAGCCACTACAGGGAGACGTTCCCCCTTCAACCCCTGACCAATCCCTCCCAACCGTCTTCTTCTGCTGTGAAAATCGGTCTGTCTGCGGTGGAAGCCCCCCTCTAACCCTTGGCCCCATTGACCCCGGTCGTTACGCTCTCGCTGGGAGTCTTCTCCCTATTTCCCCTGTGGCAGAGCTTCACCTACCAGCGTTGTGGAGGAAGCGGACCCGGGCAAGGTGTAGTGTCCTGTATTCCCTCGAAGCTGCGAGGGGGAGACGAGTGTCTGCCGAGCCTTCGTGGCCTGGGGAAGTGAGCGTTCCGCTCTGGATAGTGCCATCAGTGGAGCCAGGTGAGAGGAGAGACTGCGGGCGTAGGAGGAGAGACAGGGCGGTACCAAGCGGGAACACTAGTCCCTCGCGCCCGCGCTGTCTCACTCCCTGTCTGAGGAAGCAGTTCCAGTGACGCGCAGGCCTGCGGGAGGCGAGGCCTTTGGGAGGCGGGGCCGAGGAAGGAGCGTGTCTCGGAGGCGAGTCGCCTCGGTGTGCAGGCGGCCTGGGTCACGAAGTGGAAGCGTCTAGGAGACGCGCAGGCCCAGTGGGAGGCCGGCGGACCCCTTGGTAGAGACTCGGCGGGAGGCGGAGAAGCTTCTCTTCAGCGTCCCTTGCCGCTACAGGAGCCTCTCGCCTAGCGCTGTGTTGTGGGAGCGTGGCTGGACTGAGGAGATCGGCGGGGAAAGCGAGCCGCCCTACAGGAGCTCCTCCTTTGATCCTTTTGTTCCCCCCTCCATCCAGCATTTCTGTTCAGCGTGACAAGGGGACCCTCATCGAAGTAAGGAGAGTGGGGGTATGGGAAATCAGAGGGCAGGGAGCCTCTTCTGCCGGCATAGAGTCCCTGATACAGGTGGGGATTTCCAGAACCCTCTCAGTTTGTCATCAAGGATTACAGGTCGACAGGAATCTAAAGAGCCTGGTAAAAAGGTGTCAGAGGAGTGATCCTAGCCATCCTACATGGTGCCATCTTTGGGTTGACTGCCTGGAAGAAACCTACCTCGTTTTGACCTTGCCAGGGTGTCCCTAGAGTAACTGAGGTTATTGATCTTCCCCACTCTAGTCAATTGCTCAATGGCTGTACCCTCTTTACTGTAAAGTGTGTGGGACAGAGAGGTATACGTGGAGGAGGTTATAGAGGATTTCTTCAGTGTACAACTGTTCTGCTTCCCCCCTTTATTGAACTGTAATGTCATGAAATTGTAGAACATAGAAGGTCTATTGTGCTTCCTACTGAAATTGAAAATGTATTGAAGTGAACTGTTGATGCAAAGTAATGAATTGATTTGGTAATCTGAAAAATAATATAATTTATTCTCAAAACAAGCTGTAGAATACTAAACTGTATTTCTAAAACAAAAGAGCAAAGAGATATATTTTTATAAATCAGCTCATATTTTTCCATACTTTGGTGTAGTGTTATTTTTGTGTGTTATTGCGTGGATTTACTGCTGGGTGGTTTGCAACCGTCACACTGTGCCTCTAGGATTGCATGTCTTACCCCTAGGCCAGGCTACCCTAGGTGACCTGACATCCCAGGTTCCAACAGATTGGTGGCAGAGGTGGGATCCTGACTTGGTTGCAGCTACTCAATAGTAATTCAACGCAATACACTGGCCTACACCAGGAGTTTTCTCCTTGCGGCCCTCCTAATTTGAATTTTGTTTTTTCCAAATTTATTTCTGGTGGTGGGTGGAGGTTATCCTCAGGTCACTTCTTGGTTTTCTCCTGTGTGCTTATTTTATTCCATAGTGAAAGATGGAATTAAATTTGGAAGAGCTAGAATCCTACACTGTGACCCAACTCAAAGAATGGTGTCAGCAACAGGGGGTATTCTTTAAAAAAGGTGCCAGGAAAGGCGAGTTGCTGACAAGCATAAGGGCATGGGTGGAGGCTCATTCCGGGGAGGAAACGGACCCAGAAGGGAGTGACAGGGACACTGTCCTTGAGACTTCAATGTTGTACCAAGCTGGAGGGGGGAATCTGCTGACAGGTCCCAGGACACCTTCGAGGGTGGGCAGCAGCGTCTCAGAGAGGGGTTTAACTGACGCCGAGCTAGAGGATAGGAGGGAGGAGAGGAGAATGAGGTTGGAATTAGCTAGAATGGATATGGAAAGGGAGGACAAGAGGTTAGCCCATGAGCGAACCATAAAAGAGATGGACCTACAAGCTTTAACACTAAGGTCTCCCAATCCAGATAATAGTGGCAGCGAAAATAAAGTGAATACCAGGGAATCCAGACCCTATCTACCCAAAGATGTCATTGCCAGTTACACCACAGGCGATGACATTGCCAAATGGTTAGCCACATATGAAGTTTCTTTAAGGGCTCACGGGATCTTAGAAACTCACTGGGGGGGTGGGCTGAATAAATACATGCCACCTGCTGGCAGAGACACCTTGTTGGCTCTGGAGCAGGATGAGCAAACCCACTACCCTACAATGAAGGTGGCACTGGTGAAGAAGTTTGGACTTACCCCTGAAAGATACAGACAGAAATTCAGGGGAAGTCACAAACTGAGTTCCCAGAATTGGGTAGATTTCTTGGATTACGCCAAGAAAGCCTTGGAGGGTTGGGTCAAGGGCAGCGAAGTGAAGGATTATGGGGGGCTGTACAACCTATTTTTGAAAGAACACCTCCTCGAGAAATGTTTTCCCGAGCTGCGCCAACACCTGGTGGACAGCAAGCTGACCAATCCCCGGAAGCTTGCAGAGGAGGCGGATACCTGGGCAAGTACCCGGGTGTCCTCAAAGGGGACTGGAGGGGATTCTCAAAAAGCCGGACAGGGCACCCCCCAGAAGAAGGAGGGAGGAGATAAAAAGAAGGAGTTCTCCAAAGGTCCCCAAAATAATTTCCAAGGAAAGGGAGCAGGTTTCACCCCTAAGGCAAACCCGCCCAGAAACCCTAATCCTGGCCAAAGCCAGCACCCAAGGGTTCTCCACTGTTTTGAATGTGGTGGTGTTGGACATTATAAGGGAGATGTCAGATGCCCAAAGAGACCACCCCCTCCCACCGGAGGAAAGTCACCGGGAGTAGCTAGTGTAGCGCTCGGGGAGGAGTTGCCCTTAGATAAGGGGGGTGAGTGGGCGGGTGTCACCTTAGTGTCCCTGGGAGAGCGGGAGATGGTTCCAAAGATCCAGGTGCCCCCAAATACTATAAAGTATGGGCAATGGGTCACCATCAATGGCCAGAGAAGGGAGGCTCTGAGAGATACAGGAGCCAGTATGACTATGGTGAGAAGTCAACTGGTGTCTCCAGAGCAGGTGGTTCCCAATGTACTCCACCCCGCCGCGATGGCTGATGGCAGAATGGGCCACTATCCAGTGGCTGAGGTTCCCTTTGAGTGGGAGGGGGTTGCAGGTTCACTTCGAGTTGCCGTAAGCCCTGCCGTGCCAGTTGATTGTCTGTTGGGGAATGACATGGAGCACAACACTTGGAGAGAGGTGGAATACCGGACGTATTCTGCAATGCTGGGTACAGCTGACTGGGCCTGTGTGAGCACACGGTCTGCGACTGCCCGGAGAGGGAGTTCGCCTGGGTTGGAGCCTGGAACAATGGCCCAACCCGCTGCTAAAAAGGGACAGACCCGGAGACAGGGAGAGCCTGCTCCGGCTTCCACACCCCATGTGACAGATTGGCCACCTGCGGTGGTGGACCAGGAGTCCGTGGAGGGGGAAGTAGACTCTCTGGAGGATTTACCCATCCCTGCTGAGTGTCATGTGGAGGGAGGTCCTACCAGAATTCTGTAAGGGGCAGAGGGAGTGCCCCACCCTTGAGGGACTGAGGCAACAGGCTGAAGCCCAAGCAGCAGGTGATGTTACGGGACACTACCATATTTACTGGGAGGATGGACTCCTCTACAGTGAACCCAAGGTACCCTTACCTGGGTCCTCAAGGGCCTTGGTAGTCCAGCAACAATACTGAGCCTTTCTTCTGGAATTGGCTCATGCTATACCCCTGGCAGGACACTTAGGCCAGGACAAGACCTTTGCACGGCTTGTCCTCCACTTTTACTGGCCTCAGATGAAAGTGGCGTCCAACACTTACTGTCGGACATGTGTAACCTGCCAGGCCAGTGGGAAAACAGGGGTGAAGCTGAAGGCTCCCCTGGAACCACTTCCAGTCGTTAGCACACCCTTTGAGAGGGTGGGCATCGACATTGTAGGGCCTTTAGATCCACCAACCACAGCTGGTCATGGGTTCATCTTGGTCCTGGTGGATCATGCCACACGGTACCCAGAGGCAATTCCTCTGAGGACAGTCACTGCACCAGTGGTGGCTAGGGCCCTAATGGGGATCTTTACCCGAGTGGGATTTCCCAAGGAAGTTGTGTCCGACAGGGGGACCAACTTCATGTCAGCTTACATGCGGGCAATGTGGAAGGAGTGTGGAGTGACCTACCGGTTCACCACTCCTTATCACCCCCAGTCAAATGGACTGGTTGAGAGGTTCAATAAAACCTTGAAGGGCATGATCAGAAGTCTGCCCGAAAGCCTGCGGAGGAAATGGGTCGTCCTCTTACCCTGTTTGCTCTTTTCTTACAGGGAAGTGCCACAGAAGGAGAGTGGGCTTCAGCCCCTTTGAGCTTCTGTATGGGCACCCTGTACGCGGTCCTCTCAGCCTGGTGAAGGATGGTTGGGAGAAGTCTCCCAGGAAACCCCCCAGGATGTGGTGAGCTACATGCTGGCCTTCAGGAGCCAAATGGCGCACTTGCCGAAGCAGGCTTCTGACTACTTGGAGGCCAGCCAGGCAGTCATGAAAGAGTGGTATGACCACAATGCTCACCAGGTAGAATTGGAGCCTGGCCAGAAAGTGTGGGTGATGGAGCCTGGAGAGCTTAGTGCCCTCCAGGATCGCTGGACAGGCCCCTTTGAAGTGTTGGAGAAGAAGGGTAAGGCCACATACCTGGTGGACCTTAAGACCCCTCGACAGCCCCTACGGGTGCTGCATGCCAACCGTCTCAAACCCCACCATGAGAGGCCCGAAGTCATGTTGATGATGGTGACTGACGGGGAAGAGGAAGCGGAAAGCGAACCTCTCCCAGATCTATTCTCGTCTCAAGAGAAGGATGGGTCAGTGGATGGAGTGATTCTCTCTCCCACTGTAACTCCTGAGCAACGGGAGGACTGCCGCCAGATCCTGGAGCAGTACTCTACGTTGTTCTCCCTTGTCCCGGGAAGGACTCACCTGTGTACCCATGATGTGGACACAGGGGACAGCCCACCAGTGAAGTTGAAGACCTACCGGCTGTCCGACAAGGTGAAGGCTAGCATCCATAGAGAGGTTGCCAAGATGCTAGAGCTGGGAGTTATTGAACCTTCTAACAGCCCTTGGTCCAGCCCGGTGGTGCTCGTGCCAAAAGCCGCGCCACCAGGCACCACACCCGAACTGAGGTTCTGTGTGGATTACCGAGGACTGAACTCAGTGACAAAGACTGATGCTCATCCGATCCCTAGGGCGGATGAATTAATTGACCGGCTAGGAGCTGCCCAATATCTGAGTACCTTTGACCTCACTTCGGGGTACTGGCAGATCTCCTTGACAGATGGAGCAAAGGAAAGGTCAGCCTTCTCCACGCCTGAGGGACACTTCCAGTTTTGCGTGATGCCCTTTGGGCTCAAAAATGCCCCTGCCACATTTCAGCGGCTGGTGAACCAGGTCCTCTCTGGAATGGAGAGTTTCTCTGCTGCTTACCTGGATGACATTGCTGTCTTCAGTAGCAGTTGGGAGGACCATTTGCAGCATTTGCAAGCAGTTCTCCAGGCCCTGAAACAAGCTGGATTGACAATCAAGGCCAGCAAATGCCAGATTGGGCAGGGGTCGGTTGTGTACCTTGGACACTTGGTGGGTAGGGGGACTGTGCAGCCCCTGCAGGTGAAGATTGAGGCAATCATGGCCTGGGAACCCCCCAAAACACAGACTGAGGTCCGAGCTTTCCTGGGCCTCACAGGCTACTACCGTCGCTTTGTGAATGGGGTATGGCACTATTGTAGCGCCCCTCACAGAGCTCACCTCAAAGAAACAACCTCGACGGGTAGTTTGGACGGGAGCTTGTCAGCAAGCTTTATAGAAATTGAAGCAGGCGATGTGTGCGGCACCGGTCCTGAAGGCCCCAGACTTCTCCAAGGAGTTCATTGTCCAAACAGATGCATCAGAACATGGCATTGGGGCAGTGTTATCGCAACTAAATGAAGAGGGCCTGGATCAGCCTGTAGTCTTCTTATCCAGGAGACTGCTTCCCCGGGAACAGAAGTGGAGTGCAATTGAGAGGGAAGCTTTTGCGGTGGTGTGGGCTCTGAAGAAGCTGCGGCCATACCTCTTTGGCTCGCACTTCCTGGTTCAGACTGACCATCGACCCCTTCGTTGGCTGATGCAAATGAAGGGGGAAAATCCCAAGCTATTGAGGTGGTCCATCTCCCTACAGGGAATGGACTTCCGGGTGGAACATCGGCCTGGAGTGGACCACGCCAATGCAGACGGTCTCTCCAGGTATTTCCGCCTTAGTGATGAGGACTCCCAAGGGGTTGGGTAGTTCTCCCCACTTTCAGCTGGGGGGGGACGTGTGTTAGACCTGTCTGGCTTCTTGCGTAGTCCCTCCAATTTATCATTTATTTTGTCCCCTTTTTGCCCCTCATACCTTTAATAATTTTTGTCCACTCATTTTTTTGTAGGTGTTGGTCAAGGGGATAGGTGTTCTTTTTCCCCCTCATAGTTTTTCACCTCAGGCCTAGAGGCCTGTTCTGTCAGGAAAATGCTGTATTCACAAAATGGAGGGCCCTAACTGTTTCCTACTGCCACATCCTAGACTGCCCCATAGGATAACCTTAGGCCTTCCAGAACTTTCTGGACCCTACTGGACCCTGTGTGGGTTGTCTATAAAAGGGCAGGGGTCAGGGAGCCATTTTGTGTTGACCAGAGAGTGGAGGAGAGAGGCAGTGGTGAGAGGAGGAGGACGCACTGGGAGCAGTTAGTTTGTCCTTGTGACAGACAGCCACTACAGAGAGACGTTCCCCCTTCAACCCCTGACCAATTCCTCCCAACCGTCTTCTTCTGCTGTGAAGATCGGTCTGTCTGCGGTGGAAGCCCCCCTCTAACCCTTGGCCCTATTGACCCCTGTCGTTACGCTCTCGCTGGGAGTATTCTCCCTATTTCCCCTGTGGCAGAGCTTCACCTACCAGCGTTGTGGAGGAAGCAGACCCGGGCAAGGTGTAGTGTCCTGTATTCCCTCGAAGCTGCGAGGGGGAGACGAGTGTCTGCCGAGCCTTCGTGGCCTGGGGAAGTGAGCGTTCCGCTCTGGATAGTGCCATCAGTGGAGCCAGGTGAGAGGAGAGACTGCGGGCGTAGGAGGAGAGACAGGGCGGTACCAAGCGGGAACACTAGTCCCTCGCGCCCGCGCTGTCTCACTCCCTGTCTGAGGAAGCAGTTCCAGTGACGCGCAGGCCCGCAGGAGGCGAGGCCTGCGGGAGGCGGGGCCGAGGAAGGAGCGTGTCTCGGAGGCGAGTAGCCTCGGTGTGCAGGCGGCCTGGTTCACGAAGTGGAAGCGTCTAGGAGACGCGCAGGCCCAGTGGGAGGCCGGCGGACCCCTTGGTAGAGACTCGGCGGGAGGCGGAGAAGCTTCTCTTCAGCGGAGTAGGCGAGAAGCGCCCTCGTCCCTTGCCGCTACAGAAGCCTCTCGCCTAGCGCCGTGTTGAGGGAGCGTGGCTGGACTGAGGGGATCGGCGGGGAAAGCGAGCCGCCCTACAGGAGCTCCTCCTTTGATCCTTTTGGTCCCCCCTCCCTCCAGCATTTCTGTTCAGCGTGACAAGGGGACCCTCATCGAAGTAAGGAGAGTGGGGGTGTGGGAAATCAGAGGGCAGGGAGCCTCTTCTGCCGGCATAGAGTCCCTGATACAGGAGGGGATTTCCAGAACCCTCTCAGTTTGTCATCAAGGATTACAGGTCGACAGGAATCTAAAGAGCCTGGTAAAAAGGTGTTAGAGGAGTGATCCTAGCCATCCTACAGGGTGCCATCTTTGGGTTGACTGCCTGGAAGAAACCTACCTCGTTTTGACCTTGCCAGGGTGTCCCTAGAGTAACTGAGGTTATTGATCTTCCCCACTCTAGTCAATTGCTCAATGGCTGTACCCTCTTTACTGTAAAGTGTGTGGGACAGAGGGGTATACGTGGAGGAGGTTATAGAGGATTTCTTCAGTGTACAACTGTTCTGCTTCCCCCCTTTATTGAACTGTAATGTCATGAAATTGTAGAACATAGAAGGTCTATTGTGCTTCCTACTGAAATTGAAAATGTATTGAAGTGAACTGTTGATGCAAAGTAATGAATTGATTTGGTAATCTGAAAAGTAATATCATTTATTCTCAAAACAAGCTGTAGAATACTAAACTGTATTTCTAAAACAAAAGAGCAAAAAGATATATTTTTATAAATCAGCTCATATTTTTCCATACTTTAGTGTAGTGTTATGTTTGTGTGTTATTGCGTGGATTTACTGCTGGGTGGTTTGCAACCTTCACACTGTGCCTCTAGGATTGCATGTCTTACCCCTAGGCCAGGCTACCCTAGGTGACCTGACATCCCAGGTTCCAACACCCAATATATATTCTTTGTGAGTTTAGTACCCAAATACTCGAAACTTGGCACCACATCAAAGAGAGTGTCACCAACTAACATTCTCCTCTTACAAAAGATTGACATCTTCCCAGTGAAAATCATAAATTTGGTCTTGGAGCTATGAAGCTCCAAACACCACCCAGGGCAAATCATTTGAAAAAAGGTTCAGGAACTGTTGCAGACCCTTCAGCGACTTAGTTAATAACGAAGTGCCATTTGCAAAAAGGAGTGCAGGGTCCCTCTGCCCTCCTATCTTAGGTGCATCGCTGCCATCCTTGTCCAAGAAACGGGTTACACCATTTATTAATAGTGTGAAAAGTGTGGGTGCCAAAACACACACCTGCCTAGCCCCTGTGTCAATATGGATAGGGTCTGTCAGGGCCCCATCCTCTCCCACCTCACCTGCGCAAATTGTGTCAGCAGGAAGCCTTGCTAATATGCCCAACAGGTAAGTGGGTACCCCTATCTCCTCAAGGACCCTCCATAACTTGGCACAGGGACTCAAATCAAATGCTGAGTGAAGGTCAACAAAGGCAACATAAAGTTTTCCCTAGCCAATGATCACCTCCTTCCAGTAAATTCGGGCAAGATGAAAAATCTGGTCCGCAGTGCAGCACATTTGAGTTCAGTTTCAGGCAGCTGTTCTTGATTCTTGATTACTTTTCATAGCCATAACATCACCCTTGGCTGTGTCACATATAGAAGAATAAAGCTGTCCAAAATAAAATGTGCCATCCATTCCTGGCATTGCATACGGACGACAGAGTAAGTTTGCGACTATTTAAATAAACCACAACTGTCTTCCAAAAGGATGTATTATCTTTATTGGAGAGTGCATCATGCAAGTTTGTCCACAATGAGCTCTCCCATTTCCTTTTACTTCATTTAGCACCTGCCGATAGCAGGTCCTACTTTTGGTTATTTCTGACTGCGATTTTGACTTGATTGCCAAAATAAACTCACTGTTGGCTATTCTACATTCCCCATAATGCCAATTATCAGGATTTTGGACAGTTTTCACCCTGCACCGTTCTATTCCCAGTACCCCTCTAATATGAACTAATAGTTTGTTGTGACAGCAAATTCCTCAATTCTTTACACCAGAGAGAGTGTTGGTAAGGACTCATAGGGGCACATGCATCAATGTAAGGAATGGCGACTCCTTAATGGCGATTTTTAAGGAATCACTATTAAGGACTCACAATTCCCTATGCATGTAGTAATCGCTAAATAAATTGTGTTTCCTACACATTCCCTACTAGCTAATAGGGAATGCCTTCTCATTTATTCCTATGGGCCGAATGAATGGTTTATAGTTTATTTAATATTATGCATGATTAATTAAAACCGTTGCATACAATACATTTAACAATAAAATCAATCTCATTGCATTAAAAGGTTAAAAATGTAAAGGTTTTAAATAAAGCACTTTTATGTATTCGAAGAACTTTTAGGATAATATCAAAAGAGCATGTGACCCTAGAAACAGTCAGTGCTGGGTCTTTTGAATGGCAGCTCAAATAGGAGTTCCTTTTTTTATATTGAATTGGCGCTATATTCCTTTTTGACAAGTAAGGAGACCTGTAGCAACTTTTATTTTATTAGTTTGTTTTTTTTGTTTCTTTTCCTTTGCTACCATATTCCATTGTGAGAGCTGGGGTTACAAGTTGACACAAACAGTTCCCAATGATGTTGCCATTACCGATTATTATTTTTTTGCTTTGTTGCAGTCAGCACAAAACATTTTGTGAGGCGGCAGTTTAGCTGTACTAAAGATGGATTGAAGCACATCATAACTGCCTGCCTACAAGACCTGACACCATGCTGATTGAAGAATGGCTTCAATAACATTTTCAGATGCATATGATGTGGATAAAGTTCTCCACACCACTGGTGCACAAACGACATGGCTGGTCATCAGCCCTTCTTTCCCAAGGTGGTAGAAGCGAGTTTACTGCTCCGACTCCCATGCGGAGCCGCAAAAATCTTTCCATGGTCGCGATTTTTATACCAGCTTTGAGATAGGGTTGGGGTTTGAGAACGTCGCAATTGTTTAGCACAGCCCAACCGTGAGCTCATTTAGATAGTGCTTTCTTGTCCTCTATTGATGAAATTAGTCTTGTTGTCTTGGTAACTAATTTCTTAAAAGCTGGGTGGCCAATTGGTTTATTCCAGGCATCTGTCAAGCCTAACGTGTTGATAGACTCTTGAAGGTACATATTAGTGGTTAGCTTTCCAGAGTGATTATTCAAGGATCCCACTTCAGCAGCTTTTATTTTACGTCAGCTTTTAACAAAAGCCCCTTTTCTTTCTGTCACCTGGTTTTGGAGGCCGAATTCCAATCTGATTTGGGCCGGTGAAACATATTTAGGGAGCTGGAAGATCGCTCGATAGGCAGTTGCTATTATGCTATCGAGATTTACTGCATCTCTGCCCATCAGTGATTCGCTGCCATAATTGAGTGTAGGCTGCAATTTTCCTCGCAAGATTTTTAAGAAAGGATCAAGCGTGAGGTCTGGCAGCAGCTTCTTTAAAGGTTTTAGTGCTAGGTAAGTTGTGGCTCCCTTTCTTCTTAGAGATTCTAGCTGAGGCTTAAAAGAGTTTTTGAGGTCTAGCAGGACACCCAGATATTTGTAACTTGCTACTTGGTCAAGACATTTGCTTGCCAAGAACCACTTTGGATTTGCCTTCTTCCGGTGATTTACTGCTAGTATTTTAGATTTTTTTAAATTAATTTCCAGTGTGTTCAACTTCTAAAATGTGTATGTTGCATCAAGGAGGTGCTGGAGACCAATGGGAGTCCTACTGATCAGAAATAGATGATCCGCATATAGCAGGTTTGTCAATGTCATGCCCCCTAGCTCAATGTCATGCCCCCTACCAAATGAATGGGAAACCATTTGCAATTTGCAATTGCTAAAAAGGTAATCGCAAATTGCGCATGCAATTTCAAGGGTGCTAGGAGGCGAAAAGACCACCCTGATGCACCCCCAAAATTGGTATGTGTGCACATGTGACGAACACACAGGCCCCAAGACATGCCACAGGGCACTTAGAGAAATGCAGTATTTTGGATATTTCTAAGGAATTGAAAATTACCATTAACTTGAAGGTGATGGTAATTTGCGATTCCTTAATGCAAAGTCGCAATCTGAGATTGCTTCTTGCATTGCATTTAGTAAAATAGCAAATTGCAATTCCCTAAGTGCATTTGCAAAAGAGGAAATCGCAAATTATGCTATTACCTATTTTGCGAATAGCTTTGAGCTTGATGCACCCCAAATGGGTACCTACCAGTCACAAAAGGGCTGATTCTGCAAATCAGTCTGTGTGCTACCTGTAATTAGCTTGATGCATGTGTCCCATAGTTCGCAATTACACTTAACAACTTCAAGTGCGTCTGGATTTTTCAACACCCAGTCCCTCGTAATCTTTCTAAAATTATTAGTGTACGAGATGGAACCTATATCGCCATTTCCATAGGTCACCTACATAGGGGTACTTCATTCTGTAATGACATCCAAATATCATTGTGGTCGCTGTCCATGCGACTGACTATTTCCATATTCACAATTGTCCGCCAAAGCTTGATATCTTGCCCTGGAGATCCGAAGGGCATCTGCCATTAGTGGCTCTAAGATCACAGTTTAAAGCCAGGGCCAGCAATTGGCCTGCCTTTGTAGTCCATGTTATTGGGGGAAGATCTATCTGTGGTATGCCTCGTTGATTATCCTGCTCCTGAGTTAGGTCAAATGAGGAGGCTGTCAATGGTTCAAAAGCCCATCTTTACCACTGTTCTCCAGAAGTGCTTGCTCTAATACGCTGATTACCTTGGTCTCCTCACTACAATTCTCCACTCTATCATATACATTATAGATTTTCAGTGACAGCCCAGATGGAAGCACCAGAGTAACTGCTAGTATGTCACGAGAGGCAATGAGCATAACTGCTCGTATGGCACGAGAGACAATGGGCACTAACAATATCCTATACTGGAGTGTTGCTTTAATCCATAAACACAGCCCTCCTGAAGGCCTACCCCAGGTTGCTTTCACAAAAAAGATGTAAACGCACAACTATGAATAGGGCACTAGACACTATGTCTCTTGAAAGAGATAGATCTCAAACAATTCTATAAATTGGCCCAACTCATCCTATGGCAATACCCTGAGTAATCCTGATAAAATTGTAATACGGACATCGGGGGGTAGTTTGGCACCATCAAAAGCAGAGGTAACCAGCTCCACAGTGGTATTTCCTCCATTGCATACAACCTGGGACCCAGTCACTGAGTACAATGTCTAGCCCATAAGTTCATCTCTAGTACCCTCTAAGTGTGTCCCCCTCCTCAGAGGTGGGAAGTTAGCCAGCAATTGGGCTGGTATAGGGTGTGGCTGCCCTCCCTCTACAAGAGCACTATCATCAATGTTACTACAGGGAGATACCTTGGGCTCCAGTCAACGGGGGCAGCATTCGTCCGACTGTTTATTTCATCCAACCCAGTCTTGGTACCTGCACAGGGCGGCCCCTTAGACATAGCTAGATCACAGAATTTAAGTTGTATATGTGTATTTGCATTGGAAATGGTGTGGTCTTAAACTGCCATAAGACCCTCCACCAGGTTGCTTTTCGGAAATGAGATCCGCAGTTTGTCATTGGATCGATAGGAGGTTTCCAATCTTTCCACTCCCACAATATCACTGCTGATAATTACACAGCTTGTATCACTGAACCAGTATATTATCTTATTGGTTAAGGAATCATTGTCTTTCCTAGCCCCAGAAGCCAGCTTGTGGACCCTATCAGGGAACACCATTGCAGGCTGATCCTCTACAGTACTCAGGGTATGAATACGATTTTGGACCTGCCCTCTTTGCCCACATCTCCTATGTCCAACATGGCAATTAATATGATACATGGAGGACTTCTCTTCTGCCTGGCTTCTGTAAACCATTCCCATTCAAGTGGTCTCAGCCTGGGGTAAGAGGGTTAGCTCCACCGTAACCTAGCATTATTGTTGGCCACAGACTGATAGGTAACCGAAGAAGAGAGTGGAGCATTAGATTCCCCATTAATAATAGGAGGCTTCTCCCTAGTCCCATCGAGTATAGTTGTCTGTTCAGTTAGTTTACCCCCCTCAGGGTTCTCAACCATCTTTTGGAGTGCTTTGATCCTATCCCTAAGATCCCCAATAATCTCCATCATATTCTGTAACAATGTAACAATACAAGGGGTACCCCGGCTCTCTGCCTGTAACCTCTCACTTGCATTTTCCTCTGCGGAAACGACTCAGAAACAATTGCTACATTCAATTATCAAATTATTGTGGACCAAATGCGACTTTGCAGTGTTAGTATTGTATTGGGATCTTGCATTTCCCTGGTCGAGGCCGGACAGGGACATGGTTGGGGTTTTTCAAACATCTTGTGTACCCATTTGGCTGACTCATCAGCAGAGATTTTTAGGCTAGATTTGGTGATTGCAAACCTAAATTAACAAGTTCAGTGCATTCCAACAACAGGTTGTCAATCCTGTCTGTCATCCAATTTTCCCCTACCTAAGTATTTTTTTTCCCTTTGGGAGACCTTGAAACACCCTCCACGGCCTTACGTTTGCTTATTTCAGAAATCCTAAAACTCTCCATTTGGCATCAGTGGCAACCAATAGCACATCAGACAAGAGGTAGCCTAACAATAAATAACTTACATCAAATATGTATCAATCAGTTTATTCATTTTGTACACAGCGGCACAGTCACAGTCACAAAAATGACAACAAAAAGTGACAGAGACTGGGTTATGAAGTCCTTATGCAACATACACAAGTTTAAGGGAGGCTGCCCTGGTTTCCTTCAACTGGCCAGCAAGAAGTAAACACAGTCTGACTGTGGCACATCCCAGCCCTGTACAACGATTAGAGTAGCTTGGAGCACTAGCAGTAAGGTGTCTTTAGTTTAACCACAGTTTGACCACCATGTAAGCCAAGAGGGTTCACCCTGCTCTGCCTCTTCTTGGTGAAGACAGGTGCATGACTGGCCCCCTCTGGACTCGGGCTTCACCTGGGTACCACCCATGCCACATGAGATGGAAAAACTCTTAAGAGCACGCTGTGCCGGCAATTAACTGTGGTGGCTCCTCCTCCTCGGGACAGTGGCAGCTGGGACCCTTCAACAAAAAAGATTGTCCAGTCGGCCCCTGGCAATAGCTGGTCTGTCCGACAAGCACCAAAGGGCAAATCACAGTCCACACAAGTCAGCTGCATCGCTGCCACTAGTGAATTTCACGGCATACACTATGGGCCCAAAAGTCCACCAGTTTGCAGTGCCCTGGGACCAATAAACACATAAGGGCCCAAGCACTTTGTGGTTGCACTGGGGCTAGGTAAACTGGTCCCAGTCAAGATCCCACAGCATTCACCATCGGAAAGGGAGGGGCATGCTGCAACTGTCCACCGTCATTTGCTCAGGTCTCCTGCAGATCCAGGCCTGCTGAAAGATGAGAGGATGCATATCCGCAGAAGGTGGTGCACCTACCCATGCATTAGGTCTCACACAATGTGTTATGTTTAGGTATTTAGGATGTAGTTTATATAGTATTAGTTGATTATTTTTAGGTTTTTAGATTGTTTTGTTTCAAGGAAAAAAGTAATTTAGGAATATGAGATTACATAAAATGTGGAGGATTGCTTTATAAGCAATGCCGGCCACTGTGGGCGAGCACGAAAAAGACCTCTGACCCTCGGTGTAGGTCCATTCTCTCCCCCCACCTCTGATGTGCCGTCTCTTGCCTCCAGACCCCAACCTCTTCCTCAGGAGGTTCGAGGCTGCTGTCCGCTCCTACACCTGCTGCCCGCTTCAATTGGGACCAGACTGCCTGCAAACACTGTAACCTTTCTCAGCTGTTTCTTTTCTTATTTGTTTCCCAGTTGTGCCACTGTGTCTTGCTCTAATTCCACCACAGTTTTTATTTTATCATGCCTGCCTGTTCCTTTCACCTTTTGCTGCTGCTGCCCCTGCAGCCCCCCACCCCCAGAATTCCCTCGCTCCCGCCTCCCAGCCTTTCCTTCCTTCCACCTCCCCTACTTAGCCGCCGGTCTGCCAAAGGCAAGCCTGTGTGCGCCTATCCGCAACTCGATCGCAGCCAGTGCCAAGAACCCATGACCTCCCACTACACTTTGCAACAACACCACCACCCTCCTCGCACTCAACCCTGGAAGACTTAGAGAATGCAAACAGGCCTTGCCGAACACAACCAGTTCTCCTGCCTATACTGCCTCCAGACCCTCACCGCCACCCAGGCCTCCAACATCACCAACGCCTGCACCGGTGACACCCTAAAATGCAAACTCCTCAACAATTGCTCTGTACATAAACACGCCATGGAAATCTGGAACCTACTCGACTCTCTCTCGTCTGACATCACCTTCTCCACAGAGACCTGGACCAACGCATCCTCCACTCCCGACATCAGCATCGCCATCCAAGACAGATACAAGATCCCGAGAAAAGACCACCCCAAACACCCAGGAGGGGGCCTCGCCATCGCCCAAAAGAGCACCCTCCGCCTCACCACCTCCCGCAAAACCTTACCCTCCGCCCAACACCTGCACTTCCAGATCCAGTCCACCCCCAAAGCCACACTCCGAGGAACCCTGATCTACAGACCAACAGGCCCGAACAACCTTGACCCCCACCATCACCGACTTCATTGCACCCCATGCCATCACCTCAACAAACGACATACTCATTGGAGAACCCCAATTCCACTATCCTTTGTGACAACCTCGCCCGTATCGGACTTAAATAACTTGTCAACACACCGATCCACAGAGCAGGACACACCCTCGACCCCATCTTCACGGCAGGAAACAGCGTCCAATTCAGCCACACACCGCAGCTGCCACGGACCGACCAAAACTGCATACACTTCGCCATCAACAAACCCAATGCACCCAAACCAGCCCCACGCCCACCACAAAGGAACTGGAGCAAGGTTACTGACGAGCAACTTAACTCCATCCTCATTGAGACAACCACACCTGGGCACCTGACACAAATGAAGCTGCCAGAGAACTTCACACCTGGATCTCCTACTGTGCAGATGAGCTTGCCCGGCTATGCAACTCTGACAGACAATGCCCCAGGAAAGTTGTCTGGTTCACCACCACTCTCCAAGAAGCCATATGCAAATGTAGACGCCTGGAGAAGAACTGGGGAAACACCAAGACAACCGAAAACCACACCACCTACAAGGATCCCATGACTGACAACCACAACCAGATCGGAGCCACCATGAGGAACTTCATCCACAAAAAAATCCTGGCCAACTCCAAGGAACTTTTCAGTGTCATTCAAGAATTCATCAACCCACGCAGTGAAGCCACAGACATCACCCCATCCCAAAACCTCTGCGACAAGCTTGGAACCTAATTCCCCCTCAAGATCAAAAACCTCTACGACAACTTTATCGACAATCCACCAGGTGCTACAGATGGTCCCCACCCCCAGAAACATCAGCCAGACCACCATCCCCAACTGGACTCCGATCATGGCTGAAAACACAGCCTTGACCATGAAAAGCATCCACTTGGAGGCCCCCACTGCCTCCTGACCCCTCACATCTACCACAGAGCAGCGGCTGCCATCGCACCCGAACTACAATGCACCATCAACACCACCCTCAAAACAAGCACCTTCCCAGACGACTGGAAGCACGCAGATGTAAGACCAATTTTCAAGAAGCCCACAGCTGACCTCATCAACGTCAAGAACTATCGGCCCATCTCGCTCCTCTCCTTAGCAGCCAAAGGATCAGACTCCCACCCTTCCTCTCCAAACCCACGAATAACACTTGTGGAGTCTCACAGGGTTCATCACTGAGCCCCACCCTTTTCAACATCAACATGGCCCCCCTCCCAGCCATAATTTGACAACACGGCCTCAACATTGTATCCTATGCCGATGACACCCAGCTCATCCTCTCCCTCAGCATAGACCCTACCATTGCCAAACTCAACTTCCTGAAAGGAATGCAAGACATCACAGTCTGGGTGACGAACAGATGCCTGAAGCTCAATGCCGAGAAGACAGAAGTCCTTGGTACCACCCATCTGCATGGGACACCACCTGGTGGCCAACCGCCCTCCGAAGCCCACCTACCCCCTCAGACCACGCTAAGAACATGGGTATCCTACTCGACTCATCACTCACCATGAACCAACAGGTCAACGCTGTTACCTCCAGCTGCTTCAACACCCTCCGCATTCCACCGCATAACTTTCAAGTGGATCCCCCCTGAGTAAAGGAAGAAAGTGACTCCCACACTCATCACCAGCAAACTGGAGTATGGAAATGCACTCTACGATGGCATCAACAAGTCCCACTCTGCAAACTCCAGACAATACAGAAGACCACCACCAGACTCGTCCTTGGCATCCCCCGACATGAAAAAATCAGCCAACACCTACAAAGTCTCCATTGGCTCCCTGTGGAGAAAAGAGTCACTTTCAAAAGTCTCACACCTACAACAGACCAAAATACCTCAATGACAGAATCAAATTCCACATAACCAATAGAAACCTCCAATCTTCTAACCTCGCACTGGCTGAAATCCCCCGCCGCCACAGAGCAAGAGCAGGCAGAAGATCCTTCTCTCAAATTGCAGCCAATACCTAGAACGAGCTACCGGCAGACATCAGATGCGCCCCCACCTTGAACACCTTCAAGAAGACCCTCAAGACCTGGATCCTCGGCTAAATGGATCTGCAGAACCCCCCTGAGGGCCTTGAGACCCTCATGGGTGAGCAGCGCGCTTACAATTCCCTGATTGATTGATTGAATGCTGTGAAGGCAATGGTGGAATATTTGTACTTAATGCTGTGACACTTGAGTTGACACTGAAAGACTATGCTGTATGACATCTTGACCCACAACAAACATCCACTGAAATTAACTTGTAGCATATTTGTGAAAGAATATTGCTACAGAATATTTCTTGGACTTTGGTAAAACTTTAAAAAAAACTGCTGTTTTGATTCTGCATCTAGCCCTGGTGTCTGCGTAGCTCTGTGAAACCACACTGGGGCAGCTATAAACTCTATAAATCAATCATAATACAAAAAAACATGTGAAATGATATGTGGGTGACTGCTATCCCCATATCTACAACTGGAATCTATTATCCATTACAAATTCCTTAAGAAAACATAACATATCTGTATGGAAATATTACATTGCAACTCGCTTATCTGTATTAAAATTTTACATCACAAATTTATTACAAGCGCATAGTGATATCACTGAGACACCAATCATAAGCACTGCAGCATTTTAGGATTCTTCCTACTCTCCCCTCTTCCACCTCAGCCTCTGAGTCATATGAAATGTCAGCAAAAGATTCTACAAAGTAGCGCATGTGTGCCATGTTGCACTGCCTCTTACTTGTGGAGCTGCAGTACACAAGTATTTAACTGCTCTCAACATTCCGCCGTTGACATTACTCCCAAAGAGAGAGGGAAGTCTTTTGGTTAGCAGCAAAAGTAGTCTCAGCAGTTTTTTGACTGCAGAATCTTCTGCGGTCTTCAAACAGACTTAAAATATGTGGGCAGAAAAAGCCAAAATACTCCCACTTCCTTCTTCTCTATGGAGCTCATGGGTTTCTTATAACCACCATCCCATTCAATACCTCAAAAATATGGAAAAATGTCATGGTAGCCTGTGATATGTGACATTCTAATTGCAAAAAGGTTTTTTGACCCCACTTGACACCTCTTCACTCACCATGAGGCGGCTTAATCACAGATGTGGTGCTGCAATTTAGTCCTGTGAAGCCACCCAGCAGCTGCATCCATCAGTCACTGGTATCACAACTGGTGTCCCAGTGATGATAGAAGGCCTAAAACACAATAGCTTGTCTCAAGGAGAACCAACAGTGCCAGATCACTGACATATCAATCACAACAATATTGTTATACAGAAATAAAGTGTCAAAATATTGCTTATAAAAATATCACTTCCCTATACTTATACTGGTAAGTACAAAAGTATTGAAAACAAAATATGGTTTCATACTAATATTTCAAAAAAATGCACACAAATATAGTTGTTTAATATATATGTGTGTGTGTGTGTGTGTGTGTGTGTGTGTGTGTGTATATATATATATATATATATATATATATAGTTTAACATAGTACATTTTAAAGCTTGTAATACATTACATTAATATGATACATACAACATAAACAAAATACCAAATCAAATTACCTAATTAAATAAAAATGCATTCACTAATATTATATATATATTTATATTTTATTTGTATTTATTTATTTATTTATTTTAGGATTAGCACAGTGCTTTCCACGCCGAGATAGAAATGGACAAAGTCGTTTGCCATTTCAACAGCAAAGTAATATTGTGCCTGAAGTGATAAATGGCTTTTGTCATTTTCAGCACAGCAAGGTCAACACTGTGCTAGTCCTATGCTTAAAAATGTTGCTGTAGAAATGGCAAAAGACTTTGTCCACTTCTATCTTGGCGTGGATAGCACTGTGCTAATCCTAGGCTTAAAGACTTTGATAGAAAAGCAGACATTTGAGGTGAGCAGATCTAGAGTCACTGGTGTTGAGAGTGCCCCATACAGGAGCTGCTTTCCACCTGAACTTGAGAACTACCCAGAGTTCTCTGCTTTTTTTTTGCATAATGTATGCGTCACTCTATGCCTGAAAGGGTATTTTTTTATTTATATATACAGCTGTTGGATTTCCATTTCGGTGTGCGATGCGGCAAGGGGAGCGAGGAGGCGATAATGATCGCCTGATCAAGAGGTTTGGCAAGAGGCTTTGTTTTACCCTGCTGGGCACCTGAGCTGGAATGTGGCCCTTAACCAGACATTTGGGACATCACTTGATGTAAGTAGTGTTGCTGTCACTGTACAGGCACGCTTAAGGACTACACTTACCAGCATGCAATTGCTCGACAGGAAGAGTGTGAGGGGCGAGTACATCCTATATTGGAGGAGGAGCTCGATGACGCCATCATGGGAGCGGTCTATCTACCACCTGTAAGTCATCTGACCCCCAGAGCGAGCGTGGAGTTCGTGGAACCGGCACTGATGAGAGCCATTGGAGCCTTGAAACGCGTATGCCTGAGCGTTTCAGGAACTACTTAGCACCACGCGCAAAACAAAATCAATAAAGCCACTTGCCTTTATCCTCGGAGTTGTGTCGCGCTTTTTCCTTTTCTGGGAGCAGGCATTGGACACATATATATACTCGACACATTAGAACAAAATGGAAAAAAGGGCGGCAAAGTGCATGGAAAAAGCGGAAAGCCTACTCTCGCAATCTGAAAAAGCCTCTACGACCTCAGACCCCAAGGCAACTACTTCTAAAAACACTCAAATAACATTGAAACAACTATTCCAACAATTAGAAAAATTATTGCGAAAAGAGATCTCACGATCCTGGGAAATAATTACACTTGAAAAATACCTGGAATTAGGACTTGTACCCAGATGTCTCCGTATCTTTACTCTACCAAACCATCCAGACACAAGTGCAGCGATGCTGGAGGAATGGGGGCGCAATAATATGGATTGCTCCAAGAAAGTGATACTGATTATAATCAAACATGCAAAGATAGGAGTAGAGGAATTACACACCAAGATAGAGGATATAGAACAACTAATCAAAGCCTCACAAGAAGGGGATGAGGAAGCAAGAAAACTAAGAACCATAATGGAAAACAATCTGGATAAACACGAAAATGAGATAGAAGACAGGAAACAACGTAAATTCAGAAGGGATGAATATGACTACGCAAATGGTGCAATCTTCACGTTTGCCAAAAGATTTGATGCTCTAAAACAACAAGGAGCAAACAAACAAAAACCAAAGGGTATGACACCTGGAGCAAGCGAAACTGAATCAGACGCAAGTGAAGGGGAACAAAGAGGGAGAGCTGAGAAAGCAACCGCATACAAGAGATTTTCTTTTTTAGAAGAAATGGAACTGTTATATCAGGATCAACAAACTCCAAAAACACAGGGGAGAGGTCGTGGCAGAGGAAGACAGAGGGGACGAGGAAGAGGTCAATTCACAAACCCAAATCCAAGCGCAAAACCAGAAGAGCAAAACACTCCAAGATAGCCATTGCGCAATCGTACTCTTCCAAGAAAATAAGGAATATAAAACCTAACGATCCAGGTCCTGACCTTATTATAAATTTATCAGACTACACTCTAACAACAACTGAAAAGAATCTACTCAATAAAGGACTGACATTCAGCCCGGAAAAACACCATGACAGTGTCGAAACTAAAATAGACATGTATAAGTACATTCAAAAGTTAAAATTGAAAACATTTTTTGCTAAATCACCAAAAAAAACGGAGAGGATCTGAGCTTTGACATAAGTCAGGAACAGAAAGGATATACTGTTTCAGACATACCAGCATTGAAGATAGCCTATGATTTGGCACATGACGAGAATGATACAACAATAACAGAGACACAAGTACTTAGAGAAATGGAAATTCCCCATAACACGCATCCTAAAACAACTTTCAAAAATCAATCCAAATTCTGTCCGGCATTACAACCTGGCAACAGAATAGATGCGTTTCAAGACTTAATCAATACCGAATAAGACAACATGACAAATAACAACAACCGGAAAAAAGAAAATCTATCCTGGGGAGAACGCCAAGCGCTGAAGTCCCTGAAAGAAAATTTGAAAATTGAAATAAAACCGGCCGACAAAGGCGGAAATATTCTTATACTCAACAAAACAGACTACATAGAAGAGGCTTATCGACAATTGGATGATGTAAACAACTACACAAAACTAAAAGGCAATCCTATGGCTAAAATGACAATAACAATACACCAGCAAATAAAAGGTTGGCAGGAGAAGGGTTTACTTAATCAGGAAGAAACAAACTTCTTAACAGTTCACAACCCAACAACACCAACGATCTACTTTCTACCGAAAGTTCACAAGACCTTGTACAAACCACCGGCCCGGCCAATAATATCAAGCTGTGGATCGCTATATGAAAATATTGCCTCATATGTAGACTATTTCCTTGCCCCTATTGTACCAACACTCAATTCCTTCATCAAGGACACCGGAGATTTTCTGCGTATCATTATGGCAACTGAATGGCAACCCACATATTTACTAGCCACAATAGATGTTGTTTCGCTTTATACTTCTATTGAACACCAACTGGGCCTAGAAGCAATCGCATATTTTCTCAGACAAAGACCAATCGGGGAACTCAACCATACAGCCATGCTGTTGGACATGATACAGACATGTCTAACCAACAATGTGTTCCTCTTCAACAATGGAATATATTCTCAGAATCATGGAACTGCTATGGGAGTTTCCTTCTCTCCAAGCTATGCTAATCTCACTATGGGATGGTGGGAGAAACACATAGCTTGGAGAGAATAAAATGACCCATATACCACAAAAGTGGTCTTATGGCTGAGATTTATTGACGATCTCTTCCTATTATGGAAAGGAACAAAGGAAGAGTTGCTCCAGTATATAATGATTTTGAACACCAATAATGTGGGACTGCAATTCACTTTCAACATCCAAGAAAAAGAAATTGATTTCCTTGACACCAAGGTATATATAAAAGACAACAAAATACATACCACCCTTTTCTGAAAAAAGACCTCCACCAACAGTATCCTCCATGGTCCTAGCTTTCACCCTGTGTCTCTAAAACAAACTGTACCCTATGGGGAATTTTTACGTATGAAACGTAACTGTTCGGAACCAATTGAAATGGAAGAAAAATTTGCAGAAACTCACAAAGGGGATACATCATGAAAACCATCAAATTGGGAGAGACACAAGCACGAAAAAAGACAAGAACCGAAACCTTGATTGAAAAAAAGAAAGATCTAACAAAAAAACATGGAGGATAAACCACGTCTCATCCTGACATACTCCAAGGAAAGCATACAAATCAGAAAAATGGTCACCAAATATTGGAGTGTGTTAAAAAAGGATCCGGACATTGGGAACATGATTGGAGATGCCCCATTAATCTCATTCAGAAAGGCACCATCACTTGGAGACACCCTAGTCAACAGTCACTTTGTAGACAGAAAGGAAGAAACATGGTTAGAGAAAAGACAGAAGGGATTCACCAAATGCATATCATGCAAAGCATGTAAGATTGGTAAAAATCTAAAATCCTTGAATGATCCTAAAGGCCAACCATTTGAAATTAAGAACAGGATAACATGTGAATCTCATTATGTTGTGTACCTGCTTGAATGTGACTGTGGCAAACGATATATTGGTTCTACCATATGTGCTCTCAAAAAACGTATGCTGGAGCATATTAGAGCAATACAAAACAAAGACCAAACATATGCAATGGCCAAACACCTGATGACTCACAAAAACAAAACTTGGCTAAACGTTAGATATTCAGGGATTGCCATGGTGCCCGAAAATGAGAGAGGTGGGAATCGTCTACAAAAACTCAGACGCTTGGAATCAAAATTGATAATAAGATTCAAGAATAAAATTCCGATCGGTTTAAATGGGGACGAAGAACTGTATGTACACTTATAAACAAACTACAGATACCTGGGAAAGACAATAGAATGACCAATATGAATCATGCATATATTCTATCTATTGGAAATATTGGTGTATAATGTCCATAACAGGCGTGTATGGGATAACAATACAGTGAGAATGATACATGAAATATCTGAGAATAGGACACTTTTGCTATGACCTAGTGCATTTGACTGCTCTTTTTAGTACATTTTGGACTAAATATAATCAATGAAGGGTCATGATTGACTTAAAGTATGGTAAATTATTGTTTAATTTTTGCATTGCCAGTAATTAAAAATGTACATTTTCATTATCGATTTCCTAGACCAACAAACAAGCCACTGATTAGACAAGAGTGACAAGCACTCAGCTATCACTTATGTATATATGTATATAAACATATATACGAATCTTAGAAGAAGGCAAAATTTCTTCTATCTAACAGGGCACTCAGCCCTCTATAGATCATTTAATCCTGATCTAATCCGGAAACTTGTCAGAACTTGTGGCTTGTTAAAAAGGTACAAGGAAAATGATAAATGGTTTTATTAGAACTGAGCACAAACTACCCCTCCCACAATGCATCCTAATTGTTAAGTGGGCTAGGAGGGTATAAATAACAAAAAGTAAAGACGGACTTGTTACTACCGTGATCAAGAACATTTACTGTTTGAAACGCGTAGGTGAGGAAGATTTACTGAACTGGATTACATTGATTTAATCATCCGAGAAGAGTGCGGTGTAATTTTTTGAATTGCTTAAAATAATTTACGAGTCTTGTCCTTGACTCGTCACCTGCACCAGCTGGTCGGCCGCTCCTACTCCAACAAGGGACACTGTTCAGCTCTGTTTGAATTGAAAGATGGCAAGCACACAGGTATCCGATTCCAAAATCCTTTATTACAAACCCCTCACCCCGACATATATATATGAGTAGATACTCCGCATACCACCTCCAATCTCCCAGGACCGGCGAAGCAGGAGACAGACCACAGCTTTCAGGTAACTTGGTTTTTAATTTGCAGGTCTCAGTGAAAACAACCAACCATGACGCGTTTCGGGCTATGCAGCCCTTGTTCACATGCAGGGAGTGGCTGGATACAATGGAATTTAAAGTGCAATAAGCCCTCCCTACCACTCGCCTCCTCAAAGGTCATGTGACCTACAAACATAAATAACAGACTGTTTTTGCCTGAGTTCAGTATTTTACAATGTAATCATGTACATATTGCTAAAATAATAAATAAAAAAGCAATTATGTAAAACAGATTGAAATAATTGCACATTATATACTTTGCATAAATGCAAGTTGAACTTATGGAGTCACTCGGCCAATATAACCGGGTCTCATTTTGACTTTGCAAAATTACTGGATAAATCAATTTTGTCACAATGCAGACCAACCTAAGGTGACTGTGCTAATAATAACATCTAAACTTCTGCCATGTAAGACTGAAAAATGGAGGGCTCGGTGTGCAAATAGGCAAGAAAGTGCTATAGTGTCAACAACCCAAGGCTAGGACAACCCTGCCTAGTGTGCAAAGAGGCTTAATATAAAGTGCATACAATCACATCTAAAAGACAATATTAAAATACATGATATACATCTTACTGGTTAAAAAAGAAGAATACACATATAAAACATTACCCGTATTAAAATAAGGACAAAGCCATATTATTTGATCAAGGTAAGTAAAGAATGCTATTCTAAAATCAGTAATTCATCATGATTTTAAAAGTGGAAAAAATATATAAGTGTAGTGACCAGATATATGGTGATAAAATTAATTAGTGATAAGTAGGGAGGATAAGATATTGCCACTGTTGTAAAGTGGCCGGAGAACAGAGCTAAGGGAGAGAAAGGAGGGAGAAAAGTAGTAAAACCCAATAGATAACAGGGAACCCGACTATCTATTATACATCATAAATAGTTCTAGTTAACCCTTCCTTCATATTCGAAAAAAACGTGAATAGGCAACAGGGAACCTGACTACCTATTGAGGCATGATGCCAACATAAACCAACTAATTTATTTGGGCACCACTGCTAGTTGAGTTCCGTACTGATATTCAGATGGATGTTAATTTGGGCAAAAACGAGGCAAAAATGCTGAAAAATTGATGAAAATTGAAGGGATGGGAAGACATGCTTCAGAGTTGATTCATAGCTATAGGAAGTTGTGGATATCTTCCGTATTGTTAAGGCCATTAGGCCATTTACTGTTGAACTCCAAAATGAAGCATGTCTCCAGCTGTATTAATGGCAGCTCCCTATTGCCTCCTCTGCGGGAGGGCGGAACTGATCCCACCACAAAATACGCGAGGCACTCTAGATCTTTATTGTGCTTCGCCGCAAAATGTCGTGCCACCGGGTAGTTGGGATCAATATGTAGTATTGCCCCGAGGTACTGTAAAATCCTGACGTGCACCTGGGCTTTTGTACTGCCTATGTAATTGAGTCCACAGGTGCACGTCAGAACATAGACTGCAAAATCGGTTTTGCACTCATGGTTGCCCTTAATGGGAATATCAGTTGTCTCAAAGGGTGTGCGGTAATGTGTTTTATTTATACTGAATTTACAGGCGCTACAGTGTGTGCATTTGTAGAATCCAGACCTAGATTTCGACCATGTGTCTTTTTGTTTCAGCTCAGGACTGCTAACATCCAAGGAAGCCCCCATATTTCTGGCCCGGCGAAAAGTAACTACGGGCTTACGGGGCAAAGTACAGTTAAGGATGTTGTCTGTGAGAACTATTGGCCGATTTTTTTGAATATTTTTTTTAATGGCGTTCTCCTCACTGCTATAGGCACTGATAAATCTCGGACAAGTGTTGCTTTCAAAGTCTGTACCTACAGAAGCAACAGTGGTATTCAACTCTGGGCTTGGCTTAATCAATAGGCTGTCTCTGCTTCTTAACCTTGCTTTAGCCAAAGCTTGGTTAAAGATTTTATCTGAGTAGCCACGTTCCTTAAGACGGGCCCTGAGGTCAGTGATGCAATCCTCAAAATCAGTTGGTGAGCTACAGATTTGCTTGATTCTTAGGATTTCTCCATAAGGAATGCTGCATAATGTGTGCCTGGGGTGAAGACTGGAGGCATGTAATGTAGTATTACCTGATGTGGGTTTACGGTATAGAGTAGATTCTAATTTGTTGGCACTCACATAGATTTTAACATCCAAAAATTCTATTTGCTTGGGACTGATGTGAGATGTGAAATGCAGATTGAGGGAATTTGAATGAATTTCATCAATAAATATATGTGCCTCATCTTCGCTGCCTTGCTATAGAATAAATATGTATCTTCTCTCTGACCCACACCTTATGCGTGACGCTGAGAACCTGCTCCTCCCACCAGCCTACATGCAAGCACGCGTAGCTGGGGGAGAAGTAGGATCCCATTACCACACCTCGGAGCTGTCTCCACAGTTCTTTACCAAAGGCAAAGTAATTGTTGTTCAGACACCAATTCATCAATTCGAGAATGATTTTGTTATGCTCATACAAATCGGCAGTTCTTTTACCCAAAAAATACTTAGTAGCCCTTAGTCCCTCTTTATGTCCAATACTAGTATAAAGGGACTCTACGTCTAGCGTAATAAGTAGCATATCTTCTTGCCATTCTAGATCCATGATTTTTAGAAGAAAGTCACTGGTATCACGCACGTAGCTTGGCAACTTGGTGACCAGATCTTGCAAAAAGAAGTTGATGTAACGTCCTACATTTTCTCCAGCACTATCTATTGCCGATATAATCGGTCTTACGGGAGTGGGCAATTTTCCTTTGTGTATTTTGGGTATTAAGTAAAACACCGGGAGGACTGGAAATTCTTTATTCATAAATTTGTATTTCTCCCCGGAAATTAGTCCCTCTCGCAGGTATTTACTCAATATTTTCTCCAAGTTGACTTTGCAGAAGTATATTCTTTGTTGTTGGATTTGGTATAACATGAGGTATCATGTAGCTGTCTTAAAGCTTCTGTTACATAGTCACTTTTGGCCCAGATTACTAAATTTCCCACCTTGTCTGCCGTTTTGACAACAATGTCAGGGTTAGCATTCAGCTTTTTCATCAAAGCAATGTAATCAGCCTGTTTATGATCATATATCTTTCTATTGCATTTCCGTGACTTAGTATGCAGCTGCTTGATCTCATTAACTATGCAGTCTTGAAAAATGTCTGTAGCATCTTTTACCATCAAAGGGACAAATTTGGACTTGTTTTTGAATGGTGTAATACCGGCTCCCTTTTGGGTGATATTAATTTTAGAAAGTCTAGTTTGAGTGTTGTCATCACTGTCTTGAGCCATTGGTTGAGAATCTGTGGCTTGACATAGATCGTTTAAGGTTAAAAAAGTAGGTACATCAGCAGCTCTTACCTCAGGCACTCCCTCCGGAGTGCTAGAATCATGGGATGAGGATTTATCTGCATCTGCCTTTAGTTTTTGTGTTGCGAAGAATTTTTGTAGTTTTATTTTTCTTATAAACCGGTAGATATCAATGCGAGTTGCTGCATAATCAAAAGTTTGCGCAGGACAGAAGTTAAGTCCCAAAGCGAGCACTTGTTCCTCCGCTTTGTTCAAAATAACACTAGACAAATTAATACCCGATCTATTGTTATTTATTTCCTTTTTTGCCATTGTTCTCTTGTTTTATTTGTTTGTGCGTTTTTGTTTGGCTTGTTTTCTTCGTTCCCGTCTCCTTTGGCTTTTGCCTTTACTGTTTGATTGTTTAGGCGTGGGCGCAGTGTCGTTAGTCTTTCCGCCACTAAAAAATCTAGTTCTTCTTCCAGGTTTAGGATGGGTGCCTCTTGCAGATTCCTGTCAGGGTCGTCACTTGAGCCACTTGACACAGAAATAGTATCTCTGCTTGCTGCCTCCTCATCCGTATCCACATGTTCCCTGTGTACATTCTGTATTGTAGCTGGTCCAGCCGGCTTCTTAATTGTGCTGCTGTATTGCTGCCACTTGGCCACGCTATATTTGCGAGCAAAAGTGAAAATTTGTGCATGGGCATAATCAGCCTGGTCACGTGTGAATTTGCTAACCTTTCTTGTTTTTATTTATTTTTTCCTCGTGTTTCTTGAGTCTGTCTTCCATCGCCTCTCTAAGATTCTTTATCACTTCAGTTTCTTTGATTTTGGCTATTTCATCATTCAGACTTTCAATGCTTTTGAGGATTTTAGCACGGTCGATAGCTGCATACTTAATAGGTATGTGGACAAGATTCATTGATGCCGCCAAATTGCTTTGACCCCACTCTTTCAGCATCAGGGGATTAGGACGGTCAAAGCTCGGCGCCAGCATGATGCGTAGTTCTCTAGGAACTCAACCAGCATCTGCATATTTAGATAAAGAATAGTGCTCCCACCATTTGGTAACCTCTAATCATTTTTGTTTCTCCAGATTCCGGTATAGCGTTTTAATGCCGCCATCGTTGTTGCCCTCCGTCCCAGCCGGGACATTTTGCGGTGTTTGTCCAGTGAGGGCAATTTTTTCGAATAATTGCTCCGCCTCCGCCTCCCTCACACGGAAAGCCTCTGCAGACATGTTGGGTGATCACTGAGTCGGAAAACTTTGCTGCAGTGCACTCTAAAAGCCACCCGTGAGTTGTTTATGCGGCCTCGGACTGAAGAGTGCGTGTAATGTGCCTGAAAAAACCTCTCCACCTATGCAATGCCGTATAGCAAACGCGGCGATGCCGTACTCCAATCCCAAGGCAGAATCAGATGACCCTGCCAGCAAATGTTTCTTGCAGAACACCGACTTACTTCAAAGGTTGCAACAGGGGGCACCTGTTGGAAATTCCGTGCAGGATAGCTTATGATTCGGTATGGAATCCAGGCGCCACTTGCGGAGAGGGGGTCTGTTGACAGAAGCACACCGAACTTCTGTATTAATATGAGTAGATACTCCGCATACCACCTCCAATCCCCCAGGAACGGCGAAGCAGGAGACAGACCACAGCTTTCAGGTAACTTGGTTTTTAATTTGCAGGTCTCAGTGAAAACAACCAACCTTGACGCGTTTCAGGCTATGCAGCCCTTGTTCACATGCAGGGAGTAGCTGGATACAATGGAATTTAAAGTGCAATAAGCCCTGCCTACCACTCGCCTCCTCAAAGGTTATGTGACCTACAAACATAAACAACAGACTGTTTTTGCCTGAGTTCAGTATTTGACAATGTAATCATGTACATATTGCTACAATAATAAATATATATATATATATTCCAACTTAAAAGGGTGTCCCTTCAAAGGAAGCCAAACACGCAATGAGGGAAATACATCAGCGCTTTATTGCAAGAGCAGCAGCTAGGATAGCAGGTCTCTTCACAGCAGTTCTTAAGCCTGGCCCGACGCGTTTCGCGCACACCTGTGCTTAATCATGGGCTCTTGAAAAACACTTGCATCACCTTCCAACGCTTTTGAATCCTAATGAACAGCCCCAGTGGGCGTAGACAGTACCATTGCCTGCTTGTCATTGTAGTTAATGTCTCTTCAGTGAGTAGTGCCTACGGTGCTTATGATAATCAAAATAAATCCCCAGTGGGTGGTGAAGTAGTCCATAAAATCGAAGTTGCTCCGTAGAGCTCCTGCTGCGCCCCTCATGCCCTTTAACCTGCTTGACTCCACTCGGCATCTGCAGAGGTCCGATAATATGTTGGGGCTTCCTTCATGGCTAGACTGGCGGTACAAATTCCAATGTAAAAGAGTGTCCCTTCAAAGGAAGCCAAACACGCAATGAGAGAAATACATCAGCGCTTTATTGCAAGAGCAGCAGCTAGGATAGCAGGTCTCTTCAGAGCAGTTCTTAAGCCTGGCCCGACACGTTTCGTGCACACCTGCGCTTAATCATGGGCTCTTGAAAAACACTTGCATAACCTTCAAACGCTTTTGAATCCTAATGACCCGCCCCAGTGGGCGTATACAGTACCATTGCCTGCTGGTCATTGTAGTTAATGTCTCTTCAGTGAGTGGTGCCTGCCGTGCTTGTGATAATCAAAATAAATCCCCAGTGGGGGTGAAGTAGTCCATAAAATCGAAGTTGCTCCGTAGAGCTCCAGCTGCGCCCCTCATGACCTTTAACCTGCTTGACCACACTCGGCATCTGCAGAGGTCCGATAATACGGCAAAGCTTCCTTCACGGCTAGACTGGCCGTACAAATTCCAACGTAAAAAGGGTGTCCCTTCAAAGGAAGCCAAACATGCAATGAGGGAAATACATCAGCGCTTTATTGCAAGAGCAGCAGCTAGGATAGCAGGTCTCTTCACAGCAGTTCTTAAGGCTGGCCCGACGCGTTTCGCGCACACCTGTGCTTAATCATGGGCTCTTGAAAAACACTTGCATCACCTTCCAACGCTTTTGAATCCTAATGACCCGCCTCAGTGGGCGTAGACAGTACCATTGCCTGCTGGTCATTGTAGTTAATGTCTCTTCAGTGAGTGGTGCCTGCCGTGCTTGTGATAATCAAAATAAATGCCCAGTGGGTGGTGAAGTAGTCCATAAAATTGAAGTTGCTCCGTAGAGCTCCTGCTGCACCCCTCATGCCCTTTAACCTGCTTGACTCCACTCGGAATCTGCAGAGGTCCGATAATACGGCGGGGCTTCCTTCACGGCTAGACTGGCCGTTCGAATTCCAACGTAAAAGGGTGTCCCTTCAAAGGAAGCCAAACACGCAATGAGGGAAATACATCAGCGCTTTATTGCAAGAGCAGCAGCTATGATAGCAGGTCTCTTCACAGCAGTTCTTAAGCCTGGCCCAACGCGTTTCGCGCACACATGCGCTTAATCATGGGTTGAAAAACACTTGCATCACCTTCCAACGCTTTTGAATCCTAATGACCCACTGCAGTGGGCGTAGACAGTACCATTGCCTGCTGGTCATTGTACTTAATGTCTCTTCAGTGAGTGGTGCCTGCCGTGCTTGTGATAATCAAAATAAATCCCCAGTGGGGGTGAAGTAGTCCATAAAATCGAAGTTGCTCCGTAGAGCTCCAGCTGCACCCCTCATGACCTTTAACCTGCTTGACCACACTCGGCATCTGCAGAGGTCCGATAATACGGCAAAGCTTCCTTCACGGCTAGACTGGCCGTACAAATTCCAACGTAAAAAGGGTGTCCCTTCAAAGGAAGCCAAACATGCAATGAGGGAAATACATCAGCGCTTTATTGCAAGAGCAGCAGCTAGGATAGCAGGTCTCTTCACAGCAGTTCTTAAGGCTGGCCTGACGCGTTTCGCGCACACCTGTGCTTAATCATGGGCTCTTGAAAAACACTTGCATCACCTTCCAACGCTCTTGAATCCTAATGACCCGCCTCAGTGGGCGTAGACAGTACCATTGCCTGCTGGTCATTGTAGTTAATGTCTCTTCAGTGAGTGGTGCCTGCCGTGCTTGTGATAATCAAAATAAATGCCCAGTGGGTGGTGAAGTAGTCCATAAAATTGAAGTTGCTCCGTAGAGCTCCTGCTGCGCCCCTCATGCCCTTTAACCTGCTTGACTCCACTCGGAATCTGCAGAGGTCCGATAATACAGCGGGGCTTCCTTCACGGCTAGACTGGCCGTTCAAATTCCAACGTAAAAGGGTGTCCCTTCAAAGGAAGCCAAACACGCAATGAGGGAAATACATCAGCGCTTTATTGCAAGAGCAGCAGCTAGGATAGCAGGTCTCTTCACAGCAGTTCTTAAGCCTGGCCCAACGCGTTTCGCGCACACATGCGCTTAATCATGGGTTGAAAAACACTTGCATCACCTTCCAACGCTTTTGAATCCTAATGACCCACCGCAGTGGGCGTAGACAGTACCATTGCCTGCTGGTCATTGTACTTAATGTCTCTTCAGTGAGTGGTGCCTGCCGTGCTTGTGATAATCAAAATAAATCCCCAGTGGGGGTGAAGTAGTCCATAAAATCGAAGTTGCTCCGTAGAGCTCCAGCTGCACCCCTCATGACCTTTAACCTGCTTGACCACACTCGGCATCTGCAGAGGTCCGATAATACGGCAAAGCTTCCTTCACGGCTAGACTGGCCGTACAAATTCCAACGTAAAAAGGGTGTCCCTTCAAAGGAAGCCAAACACGCAATGAGGGAAATACATCAGCGCTTTATTGCAAGAGCAGCAGCTAGGATAGCAGGTCTCTTCACAGCAGTTCTTAAGGCTGGCCCGACGCGTTTCGCGCACACCTGTGCTTAATCATGGGCTCTTGAAAAACACTTGCATCACCTTCCAACGCTTTTGAATCCTAATGACCCGCCCCAGTGGGCATAGACAGTACCATTGCCTGCTGGTCATTGTAGTTAATGTCGCTTCAGTGAGTGGTGCCTGCCGTGCTTGTGATAATCAAAATAAATGCCCAGTGGGTGGTGAAGTAGTCCATAAAATCGAAGTTGCTCCGTAGAGCTCCTGCTGCGCCCCTCATGCCCTTTAACCTGCTTGACTCCACTCGGCATCTGCAGAGGTCCGATAATACGGCGGGGCTTCCTTCACGGCTAGACTGGCCGTTCAAATTCCAACGTAAAAGGGTGTCCCTTCAAAGGAAGCCAAACACGCAATGAGGGAAATACATCAGCGCTTTATTGCAAGAGCAGCAGCTAGGATAGCAGGTCTCTTCACAGCAGTTCTTAAGCCTGGCCCAACGCGTTTCGCGCACACATGCGCTTAATCATGGGTTGAAAAACACTTGCATAACCTTCCAACGCTTTTGAATCCTAATGACCCACCGCAGTGGGCGTAGACAGTACCATTGCCTGCTGGTCATTGCAGTTAATGTCTCTTCAGTGAGTGGTGCCTGCCGTGCTTGTGAAAATCAAAATAAATCCCCAGTGGGTGGTGACGTAGTCCATAAAATCGAAGTTGCTCCGTAGAGCTCCTGCTGCGCCTCTCATGCCCTTTAACCTGCTTGACTCCACTCGGCATCTGCAGAGGTCTGATAATACGGTGGGGCTTCCTTCACAGCTAGACTGGCCGTACACATTCCAACGTAAAAGGGTGTCCCTTCAAAGGAAGCCAAACACGCAATGAGGGAAATACATCAGCGCTTTATTGCAAGAGCAGCAGCTAGGATAGCAGGTTTCTTCACAGCAGTTCTTAAGCCTGGCCCAACACGTTTTGCGCACACCTGCGCTTAATCATGGGCTCTTGAAAAACACTTGCATCACCTTCCAACGCTTTTGAATCCTAATGACCCGCCCCAGTGGGCGTATACAGTACCATTGCCTGCTGGTCATTGTAGTTAATGTCTCTTCAGTGAGTGGTGCCTGCCGTGCTTGTGATAATCAAAATAAATCCCCAGTGGGTGGTGAAGTAGTCCATAAAATCGAAGTTGCTTCGTAGAGCTCCTGCTGCGCCCCTCATGCCCTTTAACCTGCTTGACTCCACTCGGCATCTGCAGAGGTCCGATAATACAGTGGGGTTTCCTTCACGGCTAGACTGGCCGTACAAATTCCAACGTAAAAGGGTGTCCCTTCAAAGGAAGCCAAACACGCAATGAGGGAAATACATCAGTGCTTTATTGCAAGAGCAGCAGCTAGGATAGCAGGTCTCTTCACAGCAGTTCTTAAGCCTGGCCCGACGCGTTTCGCGCACATCTGCGCTTAATCATGGGCTCTTGAAAAACACTAGCATCACCTTCCAACGCTTTTGAATCCTAATGACCAGCCCCAGTGGGCGTAGACAGTACCATTGTCTGATGGTCATTGTAGTTAATGTCTCTTCAGTGAGTAGTGCCTACGGTGCTTGTGATAATCAAAATAAATCCCCAGTGGGTGGTGAAGTAGTCCATAAAATCGAAGTTGCTCTGTAGAGTTCCTGCTGCGCCCCTCATGCCCTTTAACCTGCTTGACTCCACTCGGCATCTGCAGAGGTCCGATAATATGGTGGGGCTTCCTTCACGGCTAGACTGGCCGTACAAATTCCAATGTAAAAGGGTGTCCCTTCAAAGGAAGCCAAACACGCAATGAGGGAAATACATCAGCGCTTTCTTGCAAGAGCAGCAGCTAGGATAGCAGGTCTCTTCACAGCAGTTCTTAAGCCTGGCCCGACGCGTTTCGCGCACACCTGTGCTTAATCATGGGCTCTTGAAAAACACTTGCATCACCTTCCAACGCTTTTGAATCCTAATGACCCACCCCAGTGGGCGTAGACAGTACCATTGCCTGCTGGTCATTGTAGTTAATGTCTCTTCAGTGAGTGGTGCCTGCCGTGCTTGTGATAATCAAAATAAATGCCCAGGGGGTGATGAAGTAGTCCATAAAATCGAAGTTGCTCCGTAGAGGTCCTGCTGCACCCCTCATGCCCTTTAACCTACTTGACTCCACTCGGCATCTGCAGAGGTCCGATAAAAAGGCGGGTCTTCCTTCACGGCTAGACTGGCCGTACAAATTCCAACGCAAAAGGGTGTCCCTTCAAAGGAAGCCAAACACGCAATGAGGGAAATACATCAGCGCTTTATTGCAAGAGCAGCAGCTAGGATAGCAGGTCTCTTCACAGCAGTTCTTAAGCCTGGCCCAACGCGTTTGGCGCACACCTGCGCTTAATCATGGGTTGAAAAACACTTGCATCACCTTCCAACGTTTTTGAATCCTAATGACCCGCCACAGTGGGCGTAGACAGTACCACTGCCTGCTGGTCATTGTAGTTAATGTCTCTTCAGTGAGTGGTGCCTGCCGTGCTTGTGATAATCAAAATAAATCCCCATTGGGTGGTGAAGTAGTCCATAAAATCGAAGTTGCTCCGTAGAGCTCCTGCTGCGCCCCTCATGCCCTTTAACCTGCTTGACTCCACTCGGCATCTGCAGAGGTCCGATAATACGGCGGGGCTTCCTTCACAGCTAGACTGGCCGTACAAATAACAACGTAAAAGGGTGTCCCTTCAAAGGAAGCCAAACACGCAATGAGGGAAATACATCAGCGCTTTATTGCAAGAGCAGCAGCTAGGATAGCAGGTCTCTTCACAGCAGTTCTTAAGCCTGGCCCGACGCGTTTCGCGCACATCTGCGCTTAATCATGGGCTCTTGAAAAACACTTGCATCACCTTCCAACGCTTTTGAATCCTAATGACCCGCCCCAGTGGGCGTAGACAGTACCATTGCCTGCTGGTCATTGTAGTTAATGTCTCTTCAGTGAGTGGTGCCTGCCGTGCTTGTGATAATCAAAATAAATGCCCAGTGGGTCGTGAAGTAGTCCATAAAATTGAAGTTGCTCCGTAGAGCTCCTGCTGCGCCCCTCATGCCCTTTAACCTGCTTGACTCCACTCGGCATCTGCAAAGGTCCGATAATATGGTGGGGCTTCCTTCACGGCTAGACTGGCCGTACAAATTCCAATGTAAAAGGGTGTCCCTTCAAAGGAAGCCAAACACGCAATGAGGGAAATACATCAGCGCTTTATTGCAAGAGCAGCAGCTAGGATAGCAGGTCTCTTCACAGCAGTTCTTAAGCCTGGCCCAACGCGTTTGGCGCACACCTGCGCTTAATCATGGGTTGAAAAACACTTGCATCACCTTCCAACGTTTTTGAATCCTAACGACCCGCTGCAGTGGGCGTAGACAGTACCATTGCCTGCTGGTCATTGTAGTTAATGTCTCTTCAGTGAGTGGTGCCTGCCGTGCTTGTGATAATCAAAATAAATCCCCATTGGGTGGTGAAGTAGTCCATAAAATCGAAGTTGCTCCGTAGAGCTCCTGCTGCGCCCCTCATGCCCTTTAACCTGCTTGACTCAACTCGGCATCTGCAGAGGTCCGATAATACGGCGGGGCTTCCTTCACAGCTAGACTGGCCGTACAAATAACAACGTAAAAGGTTGTCCCTTCAAAGGAAGCCAAACACGCAATGAGGGAAATACATCAGCGCTTTATTGCAAGAGCAGCAGCTAGGATAGCAGGTTTCTTCACAGCAGTTCTTAAGCCTGGCCCAACACGTTTTGCGCACACCTGCGCTTAATCATGGGCTCTTGAAAAACACTTGCATCACCTTCCAAAGTTTTTGAATCCTAATGAACAGCCCCAGTGGGCGTAGACAGTACCATTGCCTGCTGGTCATTGCAGTTAATGTCTCTTCAGTGAGTAGTGCCTACGGTGCTTGTGATAATCAAAATAAATCCCCAGTGGGTGGTGAAGTAGTCCATAAAATCGAAGTTGCTCCGTAGAGCTCCTGCTGCGCCCCTCATGCCCTTTAACCTGCTTGACTCCACTCGGCATCTGCAGAGGTCCGATAATACGGCGGGGCTTCCTTCATGGCTAGACTGGCCGTACAAATTCCAACGTAAAAGGCTGTCCTTTCAAAGGAAGCCCAAGACGCAATGAGGGAAATACATCAGCGCTTTATTGCAAGAGCAGCAGCTAGGATAGCAGGTCTCTTCACAGCAGTTCTTAAGCCTGGCCCGACGCGTTTCGCGCACACCTGCGCTTAATCATGGCTCTTGAAAAACACTTCCATCACCTTCCAAAGCTTTTGAATCCTAAGGACCCGCCCCAGTGGGCGTAGACAGTACCATTGCCTGCTGGTCATTGTAGTTAATGTCTCTTCAGTGAGTGGTGCCTGCCGTGCTTGTGATAATCAAAATAAATCCCCAGTGGGTGGTGAAGTAGTCCATAAAATCGAAGTTGCTCCGTAGAGCTCCTGCTGCGCCCCTCATGCCCTTTAACCTGCTTGACTCCACTCGGCATCTGCAGAGGTCCGATAATACGGCGGGGCTTCCTTCACGGCTAGACTGGCCGTACAAATTCCAACGTAAAAGGGTGTCCCTTCAAAGGAAGCCAAACACGCAATGAGGGAAATACATCAGCGCTTTATTGCAAGAGCAGCAGCTAGGATAGCAGGTCTCTTCACAGCAGTTCTTAAGCCTGGCCCGACACGTTTCGCGCACACCTGCGCTTAATCATGGGCTCTTGAAAAACACTTGCATCACCTTCCAACGCTTTTGAATCCTAATGACCAGCCCCAGTGGGCGTAGACAGTACCATTGCCTGATGGTCATTGTAGTTAATGTCTCTTCAGTGAGTAGTGCCTACGGTGCTTGTGATAATCAAAATAAATCCCCAGTGGGTGGTGAAGTAGTCCATAAAATCGAAGTTGCTCCGTAGAGTTCCTGCTGCGCCCCTCATGCCCTTTAACCTGCTTGACTCCACTCGGCATCTGCAGAGGTCCGATAATATGGTGGGGCTTCCTTCACGGCTAGACTGGCCGTACAAATTCCAATGTAAAAGGGTGTCCCTTCAAAGGAAGCCAAACACGCAATGAGGGAAATACATCAGCGCTTTCTTGCAAGAGCAGCAGCTAGGATAGCAGGTCTCTTCACAGCAGTTCTTAAGCCTGGCCCGACGCGTTTCGCGCACACCTGCGCTTAATCATGGGCTCTTGAAAAACACTTGCATCACCTTCCAACGCTTTTGAATCCTAATGACCCGCCCCAGTGGACGTATACAGTACCATTGCCTGCTGGTCATTGTAGTTAATGTCTCTTCAGTGAGTGGTGCCTGCCGTGCTTGTGATAATCAAAATAAATCCCCATTGGGGGGTGAGGTAGTCCATAAAATCGAAGTTGCTCCGTAGAGCTCCTGCTGCGCCCCTCATGCCCTTTAACCTGCTTGACTCCGCTCGGCATCTGCAGAGGTCCGATAATACGGCGGGGCTTCCTTCACGACTAGACTGGCCATACAAATTCCAACGTAAAAGGGTGTCCCTTCAAAGGAAGCCAAACACGCAATGAGAGAAATACATCAGCGCTTTATTGTAAGAGCAGCAGCTAGGATAGCAGGTCTCTTCACAGCAGTTCTTAAGCCTGGCCCGACACGTTTCGCGCACACCTGCGCTTAATCATGGGCTCTTGAAAAACACTTGCATCACCTTCCAATGCTTTTGAATCCTAATGACCCGCCCCAGTGGAGGTAGACAGTACCATTGCCTGCTGGTCATTGTAGTTAATCTCTCTTCAGTGAGTGGTACCTGCCGTGCTTGTGATAATCAAAATAAATCCCCAGTGGGTGGTGAAGTAGTCCATAAAATCGAAGATGCACGGTAGAGCTTCTGCTGCGCCCCTCATGCCTTTTAACCTGCTTGACGCCACTCGGCATCTGCAGAGGTCCGATTATATGCCGGACCTTCCTTCACGGCTAGACTGGCCGTACAAATTCCAACGTAAAAGTGTGTACCTTCAAAGGAAGCCAAACACGCAATGAGGGAAATACATCAGAGCTTTATTGCAAGAGCAGCAGCTAGGATAGCAGGTCTCTTCACAGCAGTTCTTAAGCCTGGCCCACGCATTTCGCGCACACCTGCGCTTAATCATGGGCTCTTGAAAAACACTTGCATCACCTTCCAATGCTTTTGAATCCTAATGACCCGCCCCAGTTGGCTTAGACAGTACCATTGCCTGCTGGTCATTGTAGTTAATGTCTCTTGAGTGAGTGGTGCCTGCCATGCTTGTGATAATCAAAATAATTCCCCAGTGGGTGGTGAAGTAGTCCATAAAATCGAAGTTGCTCCGTAGAGCTCCTGCTGCCCCCCTCATGCCCTTTAACCTGCTTGACTCCACTCGGCATCTGCAGAGGTCCGATAATACGGCGGGGCTTCCTTCACGGCTAGATTGGCCGTACAAATTCCAACGTAAAAGGGTGTCCCTTCAAAGGAAGCCAAAGACGCAATGAGGGAAATACATCAGCGCTTTATTGCAAGAGCAGCAGCTAGGATAGCAGGTCTCTTCACAGCAGTTCTTAAGCCTGGCCCGATGCGTTTCGCGCACACCTGCGCTTAATCATGGGCTCTTGAAAAACACTTGCATCACCTTCCAACACTTTTGAATCCTAATGACCCGCCCCAGTGGGCGTAGACAGTACCATTGCCTGCTGGTCATTGTAGTTAATGTCTCTTCAGTGAGTGGTACCTGCCATGCTTGTGATAATCAAAATAAATCCCCAGTGGGTGGTGAAGTAGTCCATAAAATCGAAGTTGCTACGTAGAGCTCCTGCTGCGCCCCTCATGGCCTTTAACCTGCTTGACTCCACTCGGCATCTGCAGATGTCCGATAATACGGCGGGGCTTCCTTCATGGCTAGACTGGCCGTACAAATTCCAACGTAAAAGGGTGTCCCTTCAAAGGAAGCCAAACACCCAATGAGGGAAATACATCAGCGCTTTATTGCAAGTGCAGCAGCTAGGATAGCAGGTCTCTTCACAGCAGTTCTCAAGCATGGCCCGACCCGTTTCACGCACACCTGCGTTCAATCCACCCTGGGAAGTGAGGCCCAGGTGGGCCCATGCTACCCACCATGGCCTATACCCATTAATCCTTCTACCCCCTCTAATAACACCGTAAAGGGGATAAACTGCTTAATCACAATCGAATCTTGCACCGATCACTGGGCAGGAGTCTCATGCATAGGTAATGAGCTGAAGATCCTCTCTTGGAACGTAGCTGGCATCAAGGGTAAATTGTCTTGCCCTGAATGGGGACTTTTTGTGGACCAGTTGGATGTTTGCTTGTTCCAGGAGACTTGGGAAAGAGATGAGTGTGCAAGGGTAGGTTTTGTAACATTTCATATCCCAGCTATCTTTAGAGAAAGGGGCCAGCCTATCTATTTGGGTTGCCTCCCATGTGGGCTTCTCACCTACTCCCCTGACTACCTCCTCTAATGACATTCAATGTGTAATGCTCAGTTTTCCCTTTAAACCAAAGTTTGCCATTAATAATGTCCACTCCCGGCCTGTAAGCCTGAGCCAGGAATCAAGGGGCATATTATCAAGGGGGTTTGTCTCCGCTTTTTGGCTTTAAAAGCCAAGAAAGCGGAGATAAAATTATCTCCCTATTACCTAGCTGTCGCTAACACCCGTTAGTGACTGCTAGTAGGAGATAGCGACCATCTTGGGCCCTACTTTTCCATGTCAGTGATATTTATCACTAATGAAATGCAAAGTGGGCGTGCCAAGATGTTAGCGACTGGAAACAGTCACTAACATCGCTATCTCCTATTACCAACTTTTGGAGATATTCGCGCTAAGCGCGAATATCTCCAAAAGCTAACACCTGCCCTGAGCAGTTCTTAGCCATGTTATCCAATTGGAGGTGGCTAACATGGCTAAGAGCATTAGCTCGGTAATGCATGAATATCGCTGACTTTTCAGCAATATTCATGCATTGCGGCCGTTTTTTATCGCATTTGCGATAAACCTTGGTAATACCAAGGTTTATTTTCGATAAAAATTGCCGCAGCTTAGCGGTAAATTTTTGTCTCTAACCAAGCAATAGCGATCCTGAACGTCATGTTCGCGACCGCGAGCAAGCAAAATGACATCCCAGCGAGATTCTCAACGCGGGGAGATAAGGTTTCTCATTGTGAGTGGTTGCGCATGCTCGCGACCGCTCTCAATGAGAAACTACCAGTTCGCGTTGAGAAAGCTGCAGCTCGAGTAATAATCTACTCGAGCAGCAGAAAACTACAACTTGCACTGTGCAAGAAGCCATTTTCAATGATTGCACAGTGCCGGATGCTTGTCCGCACTGTGCAATCATTGAAAACACATCTTGCACAGTGCGAACATGCTACCACGCAGCTCGCGTAGTGCTACGTGAAGTTCGCGTAGTGCGAAGTGCACTTTGCGTAGCTTCGCGTATCACTACTTCGCAAACTACGCACACCCTTACTTTTATCCCCACGGTGCCGCCTAATTCGAGACTGATAGTTGGGGGCGATCTAAATTGTCATTTTGAACCCCTTCCTGGCATTTATGATTTGATCACCTATGAGGAGGACACGCAGTGGGCTATTCCAGACCCACAAGTTCATCCGGTTAAGACATAGTCCCCCTTGGCACTCCAAATAAATGCAATTTTTCTAAATCACTCGTTGAGAGCTTGCAATGGCCGCACACCTTCTGATAGGCCGGGTAAATTGACATTTAAAAGAATCGGCCAAACTTCCCTTTTAGATTGTATTTTAGTAGAGTGCAGTTCATGGTATAGTGTTCTCGATTTTGCTGTCATACCAGAATACGACAGTGATCATAATGCCCTGGCAATGACGTTGAAGGTTCCGGATTCAGGTATTCTCCCTGCTAGTAATCCCCCCTGGAAAATAGGCTGTTCCTTACCAACAACAGGAGAAGAATCAGATGAGGGTAATAAAACAAACACCTGAGAAGCAGGGAGCTCTCTATGAATTAATAATACCAGCTTTGCAGGAACTTAGCAGCAATTCTGCTGATTGGGATAACCCAGCCCATTTCAAACAGGTTGAAGCACTCCATAAGAGTCTGACAACTAAACTAGCTGATATTTTTTACCCGGTGACCAACATGTTGTTTAACGATAATTGCTGCAAGGCTAAACGGGTATTAAAGCAAAAAACAAGCCTTTAACTAAAACTAGGAGGGTTCTATGTAAAGAAGCTGTCTGTCAAGCAAAGCAGTCCTGGGAAGAGAATAAATGGGAGGACATCAAAAGCGCCCTACTGAACCGGGACATGGCAGAATTTTGGGCCATAGTCAGAACAGGTAGCAGGGAGAGTAACCCAGCAGTTGAGTCGAATATTCCAGCAGAAAAGTGGACTGATCATTTTCAGGCATTGTACACAGTAGAAATTGATACAGATCCACATTCCAGTAACCATATCGCTCCTCAACGGGGCTTGGGTGCAGACATCGGGCAGGTAGTGGACTCACTTGCCACTGTACCTAGGCACGCTGACGAGGTGGTTGTTGGGATAACCCTCCTTAAGGTCACTAAGGCAATTGAGAAACTCCCGGCAGGCAAAGCACCTGGTTTAGACAGGCATCCAGGGGATTTGTTCCGGGAAGAACCATCCATCTGGGGTCCCTATTTGTGTGCGCTATTTAGCGCCGTTATGAATGGCATGCCAATCCCTGATACTTGGGCTGGGACAGAACTTGTCCAAGTCTTTAAAAAGGGCTCTCCCCTACTTCCTGCAAACTACAGACCGATCAGTTTGATCCATGTCACCCAAAAACTGTTTACATGAGTACTCTTAGATCGAATCCAGGGCTGGATGCAAGAGAATGATGTCATAAGCCGCTACCAAGCCGGATTCAGGAACACTTCTACCGTGGACCAAATATATAGACTCCAACTTATTGTTTGGAAAACGGTATCAATGGATGGTGACAGCCTCTATTTGATTTTGTGGACCTGAAACGGCTTTTGATTTGGTTTCCAGAATCAAACTATGGGGAGTACTAAGAGAACTGGCGATGCCCACTTACTTGCTTAGCATGCTTATTAAGCTGCATGACGCCAACTATGCACAAGTAAGATGTGGAAAAGAGGGATAATTAACCAACAGACTCCCATTTGGCAGAGGAGTGAGGCAGGGTTGTGTGCTTGCACCAACCTTGTTTTGCCTCTTTGTCCATGCACTCATTGCCCAACTTACAGAGGTTGAGGACAATGATGCCCCCAAGTTAGCAAACTCAAAAGTTCCAGCATTGATGTTTGCTGATGACACTCTCTTGTTGTCCAAGTCGCCGATGGGCATCCAGAGGATACTGGACAGGTTTGTCATTTTTTGTAATAATAGAGGCTTGGAGATTAACCTATGAAACCAAGTTCATGGTAGTCAATCCATCCAAGAAAACAAGCTCAAATTCCCAACTAAATGGCATTGCATTGGATAGGGTTCCTGTATTTGACTGCTTGGGTGTTACCCTTACTGAAAACATGGACTGGGGGCCCCAAATAGCCAAAGCCAAGCTAAAATTAGCCCAGACTTCCGGGGGGGATAGCTAAATTGTCAGCAGAATCGATTATTAAACCTTTTGGCCCTGCTATTGAGATTTATAGGTCGCAAGCAAGGGGAGCCATGCTGTATGGGGCTGAACTCTGGGGCCACTGTTCTTCAGCCTCTCTAAGCAAAGTTGAGAACAGTTTCCCTAGACAAATTTTGGGCCTCCCGCCTAACCCCCTTGCGGTTAGGCTTAGGTATAGGCCCGGTTGAAGATGAGGTTCCCTACGACAGCTAACCTTTTAGCGTAGGCTGTGGGTGACCCCAGAATTGGTAGAGTACCAAGCAGAAACTAAAGAGCTACTAGACTAACCAAGGGTAATAAAAAAAATTCCTTGGTTTGCGCATATTGTGGAGAAGTGTGGCTCACTGGTTAGAGCGGCAGACTCTGAAGCAGAGATCAGTCCCGGGACCAGGGTTCAAGTCCCAACATGGGGCTCAATGTCCGCAGACTCGGCGCCTACTCTAATCATGGGTCCCACGGTGCAACTATGGGCAATAGCTTGCTTAATCTCCACAACAGCCACAACAACACTGGGATGCCTGGCTTCACCGTGGGGGTGCCCAGGAGGGGCATCTCACAGGGAGAGCCAGGAAGGGTTCCACAGCGTTATACAGTGCCGGGACACCCCGTTGCTGGGGCAGCTGTGCGCTTTACAAGTATACTACATTTACATTTACTTATAAGGGATGAATGTGTAAGGATAGACAAACCAACCTTCTGGAGTAATCCTGAAGAAACTAGCTCCACAGTCTCCCCGAACCACACAATTGGAATCCATTCAGGTAAATCCAAATTTAGGTGTTCTGACTATACAATTCCTCATTGCAAAAGAGGAGTGTAAATTAGAACCCTTCCTGGATGACATCCTACCATCCTTAGCAAGAAAACTATATGTCCAGTTCAGATACAGTACCCTACCACTCTGGGCCTTTACTTCCAAATGGGCTGGATTGCCCCAACATGGGTGTCCAGCATGTAATCACCAGGAGGAGTCAGAGCTGCATGTTTTATTCTCTTGTCCTGGGTATAAAGTAGCAAGGCGGTGCTGGCTTATACAATTGATGACATCATTCAGTGAATGTGGTTTAGTTTGAAATTTAAATATATATTATATATATACCAATCTGTATTGAAAATTGAGTGGATACATAACGGTCTGGATGGAGAATTTAGTAGCTGTCTGACTGTCTGTTTAAGTGAGTAATTAAAAGTGTCTCACCTAATACATGGATTAGTAACTAAACTATGTGAATGTATGCATCAATGCCTCTGTTGTTGTATACAATGCTGCAACAGTTGGTCTCTAACTAGAGGAGTGTGTATATTAGTTATTGATTAGTTGGTTGAGTATTTGTATGGGACACTGAGTTTGTTTGTGTTTCGAAGGGGTGTGTGTAACTCTATGCATAGATGTGTGAATGGTTGATTGACTAGGTGTATAGGTATAAGAGTGCATGTGGAAACAGTTGTTTGGGTGACTGAGTGTATTTATTTGTGTGTTGGTGAGCGAAAATATGTTTTAGTTGTACATCTTCAACAAATTAAAAATATAAAAGGCATTGTATATGAGAGTTGGTGTATATAAATAAGTATATCTAAAAGTCAGTGATTGTGAGAATAACTATATGAATGAGTGTATAATTGTAATGGTGTTTTTTTAACATATTAACTATGAGTTACTATGAGTTTGAATAAATGAGATGTTGTGTGTATAATTGTGTGAGTGAGTAAATGTAAGTGTGATTCATTTTTTTATGAGATTTTGATGACTGCATAACTCAATCAATCAATCACAACATTTATAGAGCGTGCTACTCACCCGGAGGGTCTCAAGGCGCTTGGGGAGGGGGGAGTCCGCTATTGCTCGAACAGCCAGGTCTTGAGCTGCTTCCTGAAGGCAAGGTGGTCTTGGGTCAGGCGGAGGTGGGTCTGGAGGGAGTTCCACGTCTTGGCGGCGAGGTAGGAGAAGGACCTTCCTCCTGTGGTGGCTCTTCGGATGCGGGGGACGGCAGCGAGGGCGTGGTTGGTTGATCGAAGCTGGCGTGTGGGAGTGTAGAAGTTGAGGCGGTTGTTGAGGTATGTTGGGCCTAGGTTGTGTAGGGCTTTGTGTGCGTGGGTAAGAAGTCGGAACGTGATTCTCTTGTTGACCGGGAGCCAGTGCAGGTCTCTCAGGTGTCCGGAGATGTGGCTGTGTCGGGGGATGTCCAGGATGAGTCTTGCTGAGGCGTTCTGGATTCACTGGAGTCTCTTCTGGAGTCTGGCAGGGGTTCCGGCGTAGAGGGAGTTGCCGTAGTCCAGTCGGCTGGTGACGAGGGCCTGGGTGACCGTCTTCCTGGTCTCGGTGGGAATCCACCGGAAGATCTTGCGTAGCATGCGCAGGATGTTGAAGCATGACGAGGAGACGGCGTTGACTTGTCTGGTCATGGAGAGGGAGGAGTCCAGGAAGAAGCCCAGGTTGCGTGCGTGGTCTGTTGGTTTGGGTGCGCTGCCCAGGGCGGTGGGCCACCAGGAGTCGTCCCAGGCGGAGGGCTAAGATCCCAGGATGAGGACTTCCGTGTTGTCTGAGTTCAGTTTCAGGCGGCTGTTCTTCATCCACTCGGCTACGTCTTTCATCCCCTCGTGTAGGCTGGCTCTGGCGGGGTCATTGGTGAGGGAGAGGATCAGCTGGGTGTCGTCGGCGTAAGAGATGATGTTGAGGTTGTGTTGGCGTGCGATGGCCGCAAGGGGGCTCATGTAGACATTGAAGAGGGTGGGGCTGAGCGAGGAGCCTTGAGGAACGCCGCAGATGACTTCGGTGGCTTCTGATCTGAACGGGGGGAGGCGGACTCTCTGTGTCCTTTTGGCGAGGAAGGAGATGATCCATTCTAGTGCCATTCTAGTAGCTGAGGCGCTGCTCTAGGGTGCGGTGGCAGACAGTGTCGAATGTTGCGGAAAGGTCCAGGAGGATAAGGGCCGCTGTTTCCCCATTGTCGAGCAGGGCTCGGATGTCATCAGTGGTAGCGATGAGGGCAGTCTCGGTGCTGTGGTTGGCCCGGAAGCCGGACTGCGAGCAGTCGAGGGATCCATTCGTCTCGAGGAAGGCGGCCAGCTGCTTGTTGATGGTCTTCTCGATGACTTTGGCCGGAAACGGAAGGAGCGAGATGGGGCGGTAGTTTTTGAGTTCGGTGGGGTCTGCTGATGGTTTCTTCAGTAGAGCGCTGAGTTCGGCATGCTTCCAGCTCTCCGGGAAGGTCGCTGTGTCGAAGGAGGTGTTGATGATGTCCCGCAGGTGGGGCGCGATGACGGAGTCGGCCTTGTTGAAGACGTGGTCAGGGCAGGGGTCGGTAGGAGATCCGGAGTGGATGGAGTTCATTGTGCGTAGGGTTTCCTCGGTGTTGATCGGGTTCCAGGCGCAGAGGGTGGTGGTGGGGGGTACAGATGCTGTTGTGGGGTGCGTTGGCTGTGAGCTGAAGCTGTAGTGTATGTCCCGATCTTGTTGTGGAAGTAGGAGGCGAGGGAGTTGCAGAGGTCTTGTGATGGGGTGATGTCGTTGTTTCTGGCGCTGGGGTTGGAGAGCTCTTTGACGATGTTGAAGAGTTCCTTGCTGTTGTGGGCGTTGTTGTCCAGTCGTTCCTTGAATGCGGTTTTCTTGGTGGTGTGGATCAGTTGGTGGTGTTTTCGAGTGGCGAGCTTGAGGGTGGTCATGTTTTCTGGTGTTGGGTCTCTGCGCCAGGCTCTCTCAAGTGCTCGGCAGTTCCTCTTGGAGCTCTTGAGTTCGTTGGTAAACCATGGTGCTTTCTTGCTGCCGGTTCTGCTGGACGGGGTCCTCAGTGGGGCGAGGTCGTCTGCGCAGTTGTTGATCTACTTCATGAGGTTGTTGGCGGCCTGGCTGGGGTTCTCCGAGCTGGCGGGGGGTCCTGGCTCAAGGAAGCGGCGAGCTGGTCGGCTGTGATCTTGTTCCATCTTCTGCGCGCAACCTGTTGCTGGTGGTGGTGGATGGTGTTCTTTCTGTAGCTGAAGTGGACGCAGCTGTGGTCCGTCCAGTGGAGTCCGGTGGCGTGGCTGAAGGTGATGTCTTTGCTGGAGGAGAAGACGGGGTCGAGTGTGTGTCCGGCGTAGTGGGTGGGGGTGGTCACCAGCTGCTTGAGACCGAGGGTGGCGAGGTTGTCCAGCAGGGTGGCAGTGTTGCGGTCGTTGTTGTTCTCCAGGTGGAAGTTGAGGTCCCCGAGGAGGATGTAGTCAGCGGAGGGGAGGGGGTGCGGGCTGATGAAGTCGGCGATGTCTTCGCTGAATTGTGTGCGTGGTCCCGTGGGTCTGTAGATGAGGGTGCCTCTGAGGGTGATCTTGGGGTCGGTGTGGATCTGGAAGTGCAGGTGTTCGGCGGTTGTGAGGGTGTCGTCGGAGTTGCTCGTGATGCGGATGGTCTTTCTGTGGATGATGGTGATGCCTCCTCCGGTCTGGTTGCCGCGGTCCATCCGGATGATCTTGTAGCCATCTGGGACGGCGATGGCGATGTCAGGCACTGAGGAGGCGTTCATCCAGGTTTCCGTGAGGAAGGCGACGTCTGGTGATGTTGTGTCGAGGAGGTTCCAGAGCTCCACGGCGTGTCTGTGGACGGAGTGGGTGTTGAGCAGAATGCACTTCAGGTGGTTGCTGCTGGTTCTCGGCTTGGTGGGTGCGGGTGCGGTGCAGGTCCATCTGCAGGAGAACTTGCAGGAGTGGAAGCTGAAGGGTCCGTGGGTGCACCTCGTGGTGGCTCGGTAGCATCCAGGGATCCGGCTGGTGTTGAGTGCGATGAGTTTGGTGGCGTCGTAGGTCCGGCGGGTGGGCTGGTGTTGCGGGGGGCAGGGGTTCGGGCGCTGGGCGCGGTCCAGGCACGGACGGACGCAGACGGGCTTGCCTTTGGCGCGCCTTCGGCACACAGTCGGCGCGCCCGCTGAGCGTCAACGCTGCGCATATGCACTGTCGCCATTTATGGCGAAGTGGGAGGGAGGGAGGAGCAGCTGGGAGGCGGGAGCGAGGAGGGCACAGAAGGAAAAGGGGGCATGGCCGCACGCACAGCGGCGGGAAGCGGGGCGGGGGGGCACAGGGGGCAGAGAGGAAAACAGCACAGACTAACAATATGGGAAACAGCCAACAAAACAACAATGTGGGTACAGTACAGTACAGTATGAGGCCAAAGAACGAAAATAAAGCAGTCAGAGAAATCACAATCACGTTACTACAGCGGGGGGCGGGGTCGTCGGGGCGGGCTCAGCGAGGCTGAGGTCAGCAGCGGGGAGGAACGCACACGCTACAGCTGGTGGCCTAACTGACTAAGATGACTGCTGATGTGTAAATGTCTATATACGTGTATAAGTGCATTTGATAGTGTTCTATTAATTAGTGACTGCATGTATAAGTGATTCTGTTGTTGAATGGGTAGTTGTGTGTGTAGACTTAGGAAACAGTGAGTGAGTATGCGGAAACTGGTATTGGTGTGTCAAATTTTTCAAATATGGTACTCTGTATTTTACAGTGAGTGATGAAAGGTTATACTAGTGTATGATGAGGTGTATCAGATTGTCACGTGGATGATGTCATCAGTGATGTCATTTGAGATGTTATCAGTGATGTCATCAGTGATGTCACTGACCATGTCATGAATGATGTAATATGTGACATCATCAGCAGTGCATTGCGGGCGCGCAGGTTATAATTAGCAGAACTAACTATAACAGAGGAATTTCTATGGTATTGTACGAGTGAAATCTCCAGCTAACTATAACACCCCTGAAACCTATGTTTTTTTCTCTGAATTTCTAAGTTTTTTTTTAAAATGCTGATTTCTAACTATAAAGTCTCCGAAACCTATGTTTTTTTCAGTACATTTTAAAGCTTTTTTAAATGCTAATTTCTAACTATAGCATCTTTGAAACCTATGTTTTTTTTCAGGGAATTTCAAAGGTTTTTTAAATGCAAATTTTTAAGTGTAATATTAGTTATACCTATTTTTTTGTACTGCTTTTCTACAGTTTTTTAACTATTTATAAATATTTTAATAAGTAAATAACATTATGTATTTTTCTGAAAATTGCAAAAAAACATTTTACAAGAAATAAACTGAAATATTGTTTAATTTCTTGGTTTTCTTTTTTTCTTTTAATATATTTATGTTATTTTCTTTTTCCAAATGTTTTTCTGAGTATCGCACCCAAAACATACATATCATTGTGGGTGCGCGGATTCTAGCCGCTATTTTAGAAGTCATGAAGGATCCGTGCACGGTTTGCGACGGCTGAGTGTTTTTCAATTACCTCATATACTTTTAAAATTACGTGATATGTGTGATTGGTATGCGACCAGTCCGCGACTCCTTCCCCCACGCATTTGCGGCACATGCGCATTACGATACGCATCGCTTGATCCAGTGGCATGGAGAGCACGGGACCCACGTCTGGGAGACCTATTTGTCATGAAGTTTGCTAATTTCCTCATTTACTGCAGTCTCCTATTTTTACTTTGGTTCCATCAAGAAGGCATTCAGATGTGTCACAAATTTGCCATGAATTCTGAATGTTAGCACTCTAGTTGCTCATTAAATCACTCTAGTGAAGCTACTGCTCACCAGAGAAGTCTGCTGCTGGTATTCAAAGTGCATGTTTCAGTCTGCATGTCAGAATTTTTTAATGAAACAGAAGAGGATTTGAGAAGTCAAAATGTGCCCAAATTTTTCTTTCTGCAGCACTATTCATAATTTCTATGGCAAAATGAACCCCCTCATTTTGTTCCTTTGCAAATCAAATGTTTTAAGTGTTACCACTTTATTCCAATCAAGATGGCTTCAGGTGTGCCATACTTTTGTGATAAGTTAGACTGTTAGCGCTCTAGTTGTTCTTTAGAATACTCTGGGACATTTTGTCATTGGGCTATACTTGGGCTACATCTGGGTGAGATTTGTGTTACATTTGGGCTCTTTTGTCTCTAGAGGCGATCTTGGAAGACTTATTTGTTATGAAGTTTCCTAATTTCCTCTTTTACTACAGTCTCTTCAGTAGGAAATACCTTCAGTTTTTTTACTTTGATTTCATCAAAAATGCATTCAGATGTGTCACACATTTGGCATAAATACTGAATGTTGGCACTCTAGTTGCTCATTAGATCATTGTAGTAAAGCTACTGGTCACCAGGGAAGTCTGCTGCTGGTATTCAAAGTGCGTGTTTCACTCTTCATGTTAGAATCTTTTAATGAAATAGAAGAGGATTTGAGAAGTCAATATGTGCCCTAACTTTTCTTTCTGCAGCACTAATCATAATTTCTATTTCAAAATGAAAGCCCTCAATTTGTTCCTTTGCAAATTAAAAGTTTTAAGTCTTACCACTTTATTCCAATCAAGATGGCTTCAGGTGTTCCATACTTTTGTCATAAGTAAGAATGTTAGCGCACTAGTTGTTCTTTAGAACACTCTAGGACATTCTGTCATTGGGCTATACTTGGGCTACATCTGGGTGATATTTGTGCTACATTTGGGCTCTTTGAGCCTCTGGCGGCCATCTTGGGAGACTTATTTGTTATGAAGTTTCCTAATTTCCTCAATTACTACAGTGTCCTCAGTAGGAAATACTTCAGTTTTTTACTTTGGTTCCATCAATAAGGCATTCAGATGTGTTACACGTTTGCCATCAATTCTGTTTGAATATCTTTATTCGGCAATTTATCACCATAAAAGAATACATATATACATGACATTTCAAATACCAATAAAAGATTATAAAATGCAGTAGAAGCATGGACACCTCATTCGTCAATTTCCTGGCAATAAAATCGTCCTCAGCTAATGGAACCTCCAAATTGTAGTTTCAGTAAGCGGGAACGTGTCATCCACGCACTTCCCAAAAATTTAGCCACCCCACAGATCATGCTGGCAGATGAAGAATCTGTAGAGAGGACACGTAGTGCCTGGCTATGGCACCTCAGCCCTAATTCCCTACAGACGGGTTTCAACCAGAATTTCCGCGCCCCTTTATAAGCTGGGCAGGCGAAAAACAAGTGAGCCACCGATTCCTTAGGGGCCGCACAGCCCGGGCATGCATCAATTCTGAATGTTAGCACTCTAGTTGCTCATTAGATCATTGTAGTAAAGCTACTGCTCACCAACAGTCCAGACCAAACTGCCAGGCAAGGTCCTCCCTGGACCAGAAACAAGCATCCTGAGACTGGTTTCAGGGTATGTCACCCTTCATCAGCCAGGCTAGCTTGAATCCAGTGGCACAGTGAGCAAGAGACCCATGTCTGGGCATAACCATCCCACTTAGGGAAAAAAGTGTTTCAGCAAACAAACAATGGACGGAATGTTGACAATGCAAACATTCTCCCCCAGTCAAAAGGTCTGGGTTAAATCCATCTTTATTTTGCCCACTACGCCACCCCAGTTTGGACCCCAGCCATATGCAAAGGGTATTATGTTGCCTTCAGGGCAGCAGCTGTCTGCTGAGCATAATATGAAATCACAGTTGCACTGGCTGTCTCCTTGTGGTGATTCCCCGACATAGGGAGTCTGTCGTGGTTGGCATTCAACAAAACACTATAACAGTGGCCATTGGCGGAATACAAATAAAAAACTGAAGATGTCCATTGGCCAAGTGGAAACACCTGCATACCTTACTATAAAACATACCCCATTTCAGACCTTCATCTTTTGCCATTCACCTGCACCACGACATAAGGAACTAAAACGTTTGGTCAGAAAATGGAGTATTGTTTTATTTCTCACTTTTCTCACCACTTCAAATTCCTGGGTGTGATTTATTTTATTATATTGCTACTTTGTTTAGTTTGGGAATATGGAAAGGCTAATAAATCCCCGTTTCAGAGAGAGAGAGAGAGTTGTCAGTCATGTTGGTTGTAATCATGAAATTAGGGCCACAATTATTTGGAGCCAAAGTCTAAAATACAACTGTCAGTGTAGAAAAGGCAAATGTGGGCCAGAATAGTTGACAGGTTGAATGCTGTAGCTGACAACCTGTGCACACAGGAGGTAATTAGGAAGAAATGGAACAACCTAAGGAGGAGAGTGCATTCTCTGGCCTACAAACATCAGCTGAAGGCCCAGAGGACTGGCAGTAGCTCTCCCAGATACCCATTACATCCGTTTCCGTGGGAGAAGAAGTTCTTGCTGATCTTCAATACCAAAGGCTTGACGAGAATACTTGATGGAGTGGAGTCTGGTATGTTACATCTCACTAACTTTCACTAGACCTCAATGCCCTCCCTGTGGACAACTCAACTGTTGTCAATGTGTAATGCACATAATATTTTCTAACATAAAACACCTGAAATATCAGTCTCTGAGACTTGGGGTTAAGGGTGGATGGAGTTGGCGGAGTGGCAACATGCAGAATTCCACAGAGTTGCCTAGAAACTCCATGGAATTCTGCTCCGATCTGCCCCCTGCATGGAGCATGATGTAGGTGGCAGAGCTGGAGGGTTCCTTACCACCAGACTGTCACCTGCTTGGCTTACCTGGTGCGGTCTATGCCGTGCCTGGGCTTTCCCCCTCCTTCTGGCTGTCTCCTTGGTAGTAGCTGTAGCTGGAGGGGTGTCACAAAGCTCAGTTTCAAATTTTTTGTGTTTCTTTTTATTTGAAAAGTTTTATAAGGTGTTGGCTAGACCCAGAGGTATCAGAGCGCGTTACATGAGAATCAGCAAGTTACAGGTTACATAGTTACATCAATTAAATCAAAGAATCATGGAGGGAGGAGTAGGGGAGGGGATGGAAGGAAGCCTAATGGGAAAACACGGAAAACAATGTCAGATGACGGGCTGGGTAGCTGACGGCCGAGGGGGTGAAACCAGGGTCAGATTCTCCTATAGCTGCATATGACAGCTCCACCGGGCATCAACTAAAGTTGCTCGGGCATCGAGGTAAGTATGGTTACATAGTTACACATCAATTAGATCGGAGAGTCACAGGGGGAGGAGGAGGGGGAGGGAAGGAGAACACAATGGGGAATGAGGAAAACAGTGTCAGATGTCCATTTGGGTAGGTGACGTCGAGGGGGTGAATCCAGGGCCAGACTCCTCTATGGCTGCTTATGTCAGGTCCATCGGGCATCAGCCACGGTTGCTCGTGCACCGAGGTAAGTACCAACAGTTTTGGTATCTGCCCGAGGGGCATCGTCAAAGGACTGTCGAAAGTTCCATCAGGAATGGGCCATGTAGATTCCGGCTCTGTGGAATGTACCATATCAAGGTTTCAAACAGGGGGAGCATTGTCATGGACAAATTGGGAGCACCCATCCAGGGGTTACTGGGAAGCTCTGAATTGTTGTTGGAATAATATGCACTCGATAGCAGTGCTAAATGCCATCTTGAGGTCAGGCATAAGTAGTTGCCCAGAATTGTTCTCACATTAGTTCTACTTGCTGCTTCTCCTGAATGGTCCCAGGGGGGCGGCGCATATTCCGGACGCTTCATTAGGCACTTCACTGGGCGCCTCATGTGGTGATTCCCTTGCTGGGCATTTCGAGTGCCGTCTTGGGGTCAGGTGGCACGGAGAGGGCTCAACTCGCCCCATTCCATGTAACCCCTCTTCTCGCTATGACACTCACACTGGTTTTGGTGGAATGTAGGAGATTGCACCCAGCTAGTCAAGATTGTTCAAGATCGTTCACTACCCCGTCACCGGTAGCTTGCAGCCTGTCTTCTCCACTGGGGCACTCTCAGTCCCACTCTATGCCACTGTCTTCAAGACCGCCCCTATGCGTGTCTCCCACGGCCGCCGGGGACTCAGTGTCTTCCCTGCCACTTTATTTTACATCACTCCAGTCAGCCTCCAGGTCAGTCTTAAGTCTTACCTGAATGCCATGATGGCAAGGATCAACAACCACATTAGCTTCCCCACAACCCCAATGGAATTGAATAAGACTAAACAGGACTTCTATCAGGTAGCCCGGTTGCTACATGTAATAGGTTGCATAGATTGTACACGTGTTGCAATTTTTTCACAAGCAGTGAATGTATACATTTTTAGGAACTGAAAATCCTATCACTCACTTAACATACAAGTAGTCTGCAATGCTAAATATATAATAACAGACATTGTGGCTCAATACACTGGAAGCACACATGACTCCTACATATTTCGACACAGTGGCATACACACTTGTCTGCTTAGGGGTGATTTTGGCGAAGGACATCTGCTTGGTAAACATATGTTATGATTTCTCTCACACATTGGTCAAATGGCAATGCATAACCGTCCCTAACCCTTTGTCTCCTACCCTGTGGGTGATAGCGCATACGTTGTGCGTAATTACGTAGTGACACCATACTTCAACCCAACCACCCTAAATGAGCAGAGGTATAATGCTGCACATATTTCTACTTGACATGTCATCAAGCGCACCTTTGGCCTGATGAAAAGCCGGTTTCGCTGCCTCCAAAAGACAGACGGAGCATTTCAGTACCGGCCCAAGACCTGCTGCAGGATTGCGGCTGCAAGTGCCATTTTGCATAATATTGCTACTAGGAGAGGCATACCCATTGAACTGACTGACAGCAAGCCGGAGAAGGACAACCAGCAAGGGCCACAACTACGAGCAGCACATGGGGCAAACTTAGCAGAAGGGAGAATGAGATGTGCAGAAATTACACAACATTATTTCTGAGTTGAGTAATGATGAAGCACAACACAGTCATGTTCGAACTGTACAGCATTTATTAGTAGTAAACTATGTGGTTGTATTAAAGCATACAAACCATGTGCAAAATAGCACAGTGATTGTTAACAAAACAAACAACAATACCTCATTATCAGACTTGTTTGACAGTCACTACTATGGTGTTGTCAATGGATACATCACCTTCTGTGAGTTGGTCTGCCAAAGTCACGCTATTTTTTCTTCCATGCACTCCCAAACACTTTTCGCTGGCCTCGTTCTTAACCCTCATGGAGGCTTTGGAAGGTGTTGTGCTCCTAGAGGTGCGCCTCCTGCTAGTGGGGACTGGCACCGACAGACTACTGAAGCTGGACGCCTCCTCACTCCGCTCACCCTTATTAAATTGCTGCCCCCAGGAGTAGCAGCCTGCAATTGTTCAACGTCATTAGTAACCTGGACCAGTGCCTTTGCCACATCCCCACAACAATGGCTCATTTTAAGCTGCATGATCATAGACCAACGGGAACGCAGTGCTGTAGGGTGCTCAGGTAGTTGTTAGATTTGGTACAGCCATGTAAGCGCACAAATAATTGGTGATGCCTTCTTTTTTGTGACACCTGGTCCTCCTGCATCACCCTGTTTAGCTCCTGCATGGTCGATTTGGGCTGCCTATTGCTCTCCATCACTGCTGTTGTCAGCTCCCTCACATAGTTGCTCAAAACTGCCAGGTTCTTTGCCATTTTGCAGATTTGTGTATACATTGATCTCATGTGTCTTGCCTGCAGCCGCTGCACCCTCAGCATCTGGCTCTCCAGCCCACCCCAGACAATTGGACTTTTGTCCTCCTGTGATGACATCATTGCCCTTGACCTGCACCTCTGTCTTGGGTTTATGTTGCGCTGGACATGTAACTGGGGTGTTGTTGTGGCTATACCTCGAGGCTGGCTTGTCTGTGGAGCGTCTCCTCCTCATGTTCCATGAGCTGCAGTGGTGGAACAGGGGATCTGTGCCTAGTGGGTGCAGGGTCTGTGCTCGGTGGGGCCACTGGTTTTTCCCTATCTCCCTCAGTCAGAGTCTCCTGTGTGTCTCCGCCTTCACTTTCCTCAGACACATCTTCTGCTGCATCTGTGATGTCAAGCAGTGCAATATTGAGTAATAATAGAAGGCATGTTGTGCCACAAACTGCATATTTTGGTTCTTAATAAATTACTATCTGACACAGAGTATTCATGTGTTTTATTTCCTTTTTTTATTTTTGCCTAACAACTTGCTTCCTTGCCTATTACTCCCTTAATGCTTTTGGGTATTGCAAGGAAAATGTGGGCTGGAGTTTGAATCTGAACACTAGAGCTGAACTGAGGTGATGTTTACAAACTAATATTTATCTTTAAATGGACATTTGAATGCATTTTCCCTTGTGAAGTACTGGCCGCTCCTGAGGTATCCAACTAGGTCATTCCCACCACAGCTTCAGGCTAGAGTGTGGACTTGACTAGGTCCTCCAGGGGTGAATTTCCAGGCACTGTTGTTGGTTTCCCTTCAGTCTTCTTAGCCTCCTTGAGCCTATCTGCAATCTTTTCCCAAGCGTGGCTGCACAGGTCATGCCACCTTTTTTTCAGGTTGTCTTTCGTGCGGTGAGTGACCCCCACTGCTTTTACTTTAGTTTGGATCCTGAGCCAGATTTTTTCTTTTCTCAAGTACCTGGAGAGATAATTTTCCAAAGACCTTATCGTGGTTACTCACAACCTCCTCTATGAGGAGTTCGACTTATTGTTTGCTGAATTTCAGCCTGCGTTCTCTGGTTGCTGCACTCTTCCCTGGTGCTGCTGGATTCATTTTTTTGTCACAGGACAGTTCTACAATACAAATTAGTGTTCTCCTGCTGTGCTCCTGCACTTAGCCTCCTCCTCTGACTCTCCCACTGCACTGAAAGAAGCATGGGATGGATGACTTCCTAGTTGTGATGTCATCACCATGCATCAAAAAGCGGCATGCAAAATCGCAAATAGTGCGAACGCTATTAGCGGTGTCGCAAATTGTGATTTCTCTATTTGCAACTGGGTAATATGGTATCACAAATAGTGATCAGGATTATTGTGATTCGCAAAAAAAATAGTGATTATTTTCATGCATTGCATTTTGTGACTCATTGGCAATTCCTTAAAATTCGCTAATAAGGAATCGCAAATGCTAACTTTGATGCATGTGCCCCAATATACCTGCAAAGGTCACAACTCTGCAATGTGCAACTTAAAATGACATTGTGAATGAATCTAACATAGATCAAAAAGAAGATTACCAATCAGACATAACATAATAGACACATTACAACACAGTTTCACAAAACAATCAGTTAAAGAAAGTAACTGAACACAGTAGGCAATGATTCAAAACTTTGCTCAACAAACACCTTTAGCCTGGATATCCCAGAGCTTGCCATTCCTAACAAATTACCACAAAATACTTCCCTCGTCATCTCATCAATAGGTGCCTTAACAGTGAAAGCCATTAAATGTAATGTAATACTGGCACTCATGAAAAGAAGTTGTTGAGATCTTGATGCGAGTCATCTCCTTTTTCTTCACCACCATCATCTTCATTTTACATTTCAGTGGCTCTTCATGCTCTCCTTCCACTGCTATGTCGGAGATGCTGTGGAGCATGCAACAGGCCACAATGATTTCACACATCTTCTTGGCTGAGTATAGGAGGTCTCCACCAGTTTTGTCCAGACATCTAAGTCTGGCATTCAGGAGCCCAAATGCCCACTCCACTTTCTGCTGTGTTCTTCCATAGGCCTCACTGAACCACAGTGACCCAGGCATTGTTGGATTCCTCATTGATGCAAACAACCATGGTCAATTGGGATAAGCGGAGTCTCCTAGAGGGAAGTCAAACAGAAATGCCAGAAGAAGTTACACTTTTTTACATCATGCAACTTGCCAATACACATACAAATTTAGGACAGATGATACACACCAACAAGCCAGGCTGTCTCCAGTAGAAGCTGTGACATCAGCAGGTGTATGGAGATATTCCACAGTGCAAATGAATCATGCTCTGATCCATGGAACTGTACATAGATGTTTGAGATATACAAATCAGGTAAGCAGGAAACTTGCACATTGATAGATATTCCAATAAACTTGTTCCATGACAAGTGGTGGTAATAAGGCAATAGGGGTGCCTTCCATAGCTCCAACAACATGTGGTTTGCAACCAAATACATAGAATTTCCCCTTCTCATTGGCTAAATCCTCATGTTGTGGATGAAGGTGTTGATATGTCTTATCATTGAAAAAAGCACTTCTTGGAGCACACCACCACGTCTTGGCTGTGACATAGCATCAGAATCTTCGACAGTGTAGCGGAAGAAAACCTTGGCTACAAAATAAAGTACTGTCAGTAGTTTGTCAATTGATGAATACATGTGGAATAAGTGATATGAGGCAGGAGATCTGGCTCCAGCTGATTACATAAATCCAGTATTATTTGCCTATTCAACCTGAACGTTTTGATTGCATGGTGACAAAGTCTTGAAATAGCTGGTATTCCGGGGGCTGTCATCTTCCAACTCTTCCAGGGTTCCAATATCTGCAGTGATAAAAATGTTGAACATTAGTGACATTTTCTACAGCAGCATATGTAAAGAGTAACACAAACGTCAGGTGCTTCTACATAACTGCATATGTTGTAATATGTGTTTTCAATAGAGAAATAGACTTAATTCATGACTAAAAACCATTGCGGCCCTAATATGTATATTTATAGAAATGTGTAACTAATAAGTCACAAATGTGTAATGTACACAATTTTACGTATTTCCAAATATTTTATCAAACAATATACAATCTACAGAGATGTACACAACACAGAGCAAATTTTGCATTTCAGCACATACATTTTTAGTTTTAAATTTTAACAATCCATTGACGATGGAATATATCAACAAACTAGGCCCCATTTGGAGTAGTGGTGACACACTTAACAGTCATGAACACAGTATCTGGAACCTCTAAAATGGCAGGTACCTGAACTCGCCATAAGGATATTTTGATTCAGATGGCAGCCGCGGTAAACTCCATGACGGACACAGCCATAGGCTATTGTTTGTGATTGTAACAGTGGAAGGCCAATGGCTGTGTCCATTTCCACTGATGATTGCATATGTTGCTTACATGTATGCAGTGGTTTAAAAAAGAACTCACTTGCCTTCTGACACTGCTGTTATCAAGAACTCCTTTCACTTTTGCTGCAGTTTGCCACCTCTGTGAGTAATCATGCCCGGCCAAGCCAATGAGAGGGCCCCTGTCTTCTCAGTAAAGGAGCTGGAGCTGCTGGCTATTGAGGTCCTTTCTCTGTATGGGAAGCTCTGTGACTCACCAGAGGAACAAAGTGAGGTGTACTAATTAATATCACATTATATGGTTCTTATATAGGACATTCATGTTAGGGATGCCTAGCACAATACAAAGTCTAATTAGCATCACCAGTGGGATGTGTATTGTGTGTAAAGCCATAGTTTGTGATTTGTGTGAATGTAGACATTTATGCATGTATACATTCGATTGTGCCAGTGGTATTTACACAATTCACATAATTCTAAAGGTGAATAGAGATCTATACACTTTACCACATGTGCTGTGTGTATATACTATATCAAATGCTAATGAGGATGATGTTAGCTATGTGTATAGTCCCACCTTCACTCAGCCTGGATCCAGGCCCTCAAAACAGTTGTCTGGGAGCTATCTGTAGCTCACAGACAACTTCAGAGCGGCACAAAGCCTTGAGGTAACTTATTGAATGGGTACAAGCTTAACATTCTCATTTTAACTGGTGGAAAGGTGCTATTCATGTGGCATCATTATACTCAGCCTGCAGATATGAAGGCCTGATAATGAGGTGTGCCAAATCAGAACCATGGGCTAGGCTAGGGCTGAATCTCTCTGGCAATAGAACCAATGCACTGAGTTACATCCCAATTGAACTTAAATCCTTTGATGATCACAATTTGAGTTGCGACCAACAATCCTACCTGTTTGCTATCAAATGGACGACATTTGTAATGGAGAGTGAGGTAACTCTGTGATCTAAAACTGAATATAATTTACCTACATTTTCAAAGTGTGCGTTTTACTAAAAACAAGTCCCTTATTCCCAAAAGTCAGTTTTCACTGTTCCATAGGTCATGTTTTCACTGTCTGAGGTGATGAAGAGGAGATTGCTCTGTAGTTTCTTATGCCACCCAATCCAAAAGGTCATGCAATGGTTTTTAATGCTATCCCTGTAACCAAATATGGAAATGTGTGTCCTGTGCTGCTAGTGAATACAACACAGACTTAGTCAGCCATTGAATGATATCCAATTATTAGGTACACATGTCCTCACATCCCAAGAGAGAGAGAGCTCTCACTGACACACATAGAAGACATTTCATAGTGTCCTTAGTCATAGGATGTAGTCTATGCAATGGTTTCTGGCTCTATTGACCGTAGGCATTAAGTCAATGAGTCTGGCCGTGAAGGTGTCCGGTAAAAATCCACAAGCTGTTTAGGCTTCAATGTTTTTTCCTGTTTCATTGTAGCTCACATCACAGAAAATGTAGGAGGACCCTGGTAACTTATGACCTATGCTGGTGCTAGATGTAGTTAAATTGTGTGACATAAATACAGCTATACAAAAGGGACAGTATCAATCTATTTAATGCCTCTCTTGTAGCCATATAGGTCAAAGACCATCAGAAGCTGGATCTATGGAAGGCCATCCCCAGGAAGTTGCGGACCCTGGGAGTCTATGTGGTACACAGCGCCCATTGCCAGAAAATGTGGGAGGACCTACGGCGCTGTGCCTGGAAGATGACAGAGGACCAGCAAGGGAAGTCATCCCTATGTGTGCAGAGTGTGCACCACACCCTGGCTCCCCTAATGGCATGCATACTTGCAGTGGCCTATCCTGCGCTTGATGGGCAGTTGAAGGCCCAACAGAAGCAACAAGGGTGTAAGTCCTGACCTGAATTTAACATGTTACATCAACCCCCTTTGTGTTACGGGCAGTAAATTCCCCATCAACAGTGAGGGTGACCCTTGTCCAAAGCATAAGAAGAGTTCTTTAATGTGTACTTCTGATAGAAGGTGCATGATGATGTGTTTTTCCTATTGTCTTTTTGACCAGGAACATGACAGTCAGAGTCCACCTCCATGTACAGTTGTGAGCAGCCACATGGTTGACCCTAGTCCTATATCACCTGATGTAGTTTGATGTTATGGATGTACCAAACAGACCACAGGTCTTCATTGTGTCCGATGTGATGCTCTTTTACTACTGTGTCTCATGTAATGGTACCTCTATTACATGCGACATAGCACACATTGCACTTTTGATGCAGTGACTGGACAACACCTCACAGTGGTAAGTTGGGATTCTACACGAACATGAGTGTGCATACATCACAGGTGCCATCAGTATTGGTACCTCCATGTTGGTATGTGAATATTTGCATATTGTTGTTTCATCTGCAATACTGTTTCATACCTGATTGAAGTGCCTGACTTATTCACAAATATGTATGTGTAGGCCAGTCATAGTCAAAAGTCAAAAAGCTTTATTTCGATAAAAATAATTATCATAAAAGCAGCTCAGTAGATCAAAAGTTACAGGTAAAAAACAGTAATAGATTAAAAAGATTTTTGTCTGTGTACAAAACATTTAAAAAAGACAATGATTTCAGTAAAGATGCTTGTACAATCTTAAACTAGTCAATTAATTGATTGAAATTTTACAGATCAAGCAAAAATGGCAGTACATTCAATTAAGAGATTTTGTAAAAGTAGAATTAAACAGTTTGTTTTAGCTTTTTGGCTCGAATAGCCCAAGCCCATGATAGAAATTTGGCTAGGGCACAAGCATAGGGTACGCTACTATCAGATATAAGTATCCTGATTGCCACATCATGACTCCTAGTCCCCAACTGACGGCATAGGTTTTTGAGCCAGACCCTCCTTGGAGTTGCGTACTCGCTGCACTCGAACATAAAATGTGCCAATGATTCCGGTTTGGCAAGACAAACTGGGCATAGCTCAGGCATTTCCATACGGGATTTCCATCTTGTGGTAAAAGAATTAAGTGGAAGGGTTCCCACTCTGAACCTGAAGTACAAGGCCCTATCAAAGGGTTTTCCAATTGCATCAAGGTACAGTTCCCGTCTAGGCAATCTTTAAACCTCAGAAAATGCTCTGTAAGCCTGCCCAAGGTGGTGCTAGAATTTCTTTGTGTACAAATCCAGTCCCAGTAAAGCTTTTTGAGGGCTTGCTTCGGGGGTGAAGTTCTATTCAACCATGATTCAATTTGTCCCAACTTAGTTAGTAAGCTCTTCATGTCTTTTAGCCATTTGATTTTATGCCAACTTGGCGATGACATGATTTCTTCAAGGCCTCTGGCATATCCGCTTAGTTCTTCTACCCGCCAGATGCGAGCCCATAGTAATAATGGGCAAAATTTTGCAATATCGCCAATCTGGGTGCAGCCTAGGTCCAACATTAAAGGAAGTGTAGGGGTGCCTTGTGGGAGGGACATCATTGTTCTACAGAATTTGTTTTCAGATCTCTGCAGAGCTTCAGTGGTGGAAGAGCCCCAAAGTTCGGCCCCGTAAAGGGCAGAGCTAACACCTTTAGCTGAATAAATCTCGAGGACTGTGCCTATAGGCCTTGTTGAACTGGATCATTGCTCTTTCAAAAGGGCTCCTGTAATCCTTTTGTGGCTCAACAGCATTTTATCTAGGTGTGGCGTCCAGTCCATTTTGTCCGATAGGCGTATCCCAAGATAGTCAAAGACCTTTACCCTTTCCAGGAGCTCAGCATTTAGGGTGGGAGAACGCACATGTTGCTTCGGTGGATTCAGCACAAGGTACTTCGTTTTATTTGTGTTTATTACCAGACCTCGTTTGGTGCAAAAGGATTGAAAATTGTCCAAAAGTCTCTGGAGTCCCATTGGGGATTTGGAAATTAAAAGCGTATCATCCGCGAAGAGGAGGGTCGGTATGCGTTCACCAGCCAGGGATGGCTCATCAGAAGGATGTTTAAGGAGATGCTCGACCACCCCATTGATGTAAAGAGAGAAAAGGGTGGGAGCCAGAACACATCCCTGGCGGACACCTCTCTCAACCGGAATACTACCCGTTTTCTCCCCTCCAGGGCCCCACCTGACTTGGGCAAAGCTATCCTGGTGCAACCTAACTAGTAGGGACAGCAAGTAATGGGGCAGCCCCATGTCAGCAAGTACTTTCCATAGTGATTCCCTAGGTACAAGGTCAAAGGCAGTCTTTAAATCGATAAACGCGAGATAAAGACTGCCCTTGCCTATAACCACCACCTTCCAGTATACCATCATGAGCCTACAAGCTTGCTCAATCGTCCCAGTACCCACTCTGAAGCCTGCCTGGAAGTCAGAAAGAATTTTGTTTTCTTCTACCCAATTTAGAATTCTAACTAACAGGACTTTGCCGACAACTTTTTGGCTAATGTCTAACAAGCTGATCGGCTTGTAATTAGATGGATCGTCCCTCGAACCTTTCTTGTAGATAGGGACCACCTCGGCCCCTTTCCACGATGAGGGAATAGGGGCACCTTTACAGATGGCAACAAGGAGGGAATGAATCAATTTACCCCATTTAGCACTATCAGACTTTAACAGGTCGCCAGGAATGCCATCGGGACAAGCCGCTTTTTGTGGAATAATAGTGCTTATTGCGTATTCCACTTCCTTGATCTTAAAATCAAAGTCAGTGGGGCAGATTACGTGATTTGGGGTGAACAAAGGTATAGCCACCCCTCCCTCGTCCAAAACATCATGACAGGTATAAAGTTTGGAAAAGTGATCCACCCACGCCTGGCTTGGGATATTGCAGGTTAACAGATCGCTGTCTGGTCTATTGCGAGCTCTTATGGTATCCCAAAACCATTTTGAGTCTTTTTTCGAGCTGGCTTCTTTGAGGGTTGACCAATAGGCGTCTTCCCACTCCCTTTTCGCTAGCCCCAAAACTCTTTAGTGTTCCCTCCTAGCCGTTTGTATTGATAGTTGGGACTTTCCTTTGACTGCCTCAATTAGGCGTGTTTTGGCTTTCCTACATGATGCAGAGTACCAGTCATGTCTACCTTTGGTTTTGGTTTGAGGCATAGTTTTCCCTACAGTCCCTTTAACCCAAAAGACGTCCCCTATTGTTTTTACGGCTGCTTCATAGATAGGTGTTACCCTATCTGCTGCCATAAGTAGGTCTATGGAGCTGATTTCTTCTTGTGAGCCTTTAAGCACTTCTTCAATAGTGGAGAGTTTATCAACATTACTCGAGATTTTATTCCACTTAAGGCGTCTTCCACAAGAGGAGACAGTAACCTCCTGTGGACAGTTTGGTGGTACTAGCGGCGCTCCGGGGGACCAAGGATTCATTAGGGTTAAAGAAAGTGAGTTATGGTCACTCTCTATGGTAGGGATAACAACCATGTCAATGACCGAGCTCCAAAGCCCCCGGTCCAACAGAATATAGTCAATCCTCGAGGAGTGACCAACTCTGTTGAACGTTGGGGCACCCATCTGATCGGAAGGTGTGCGGCCATTAGCTGCTCTTAGTCCGAACTCCAAAGTCAGTGCATTAAGCTGTATTGCACTGCGAGTCCAGCGCTTAATGGGAGGAATAGAAAGCATGGGAATACCCCACCTACTGTCCTCTTCTCCTAGATCAGGTATTCCTTCTAGGGGGAGTGGCTCATATGTGCAGTTAAAATCTCCTGCTATTATGATGTGGTCAGGTTCTCTATGATCCCCTAGTTGGGCCTCAAGCTCAGATATTATGGGTGAAATACACCCGTTTTTGGAACCTCTAGCATAGACATCGTAGAGATCTACTGATAGTCCCCCACGATGGCCAGATAGAGAGATACCAAGGATATCTGGGTTACCTGTCCGCTTTGTGGTTATTCTGCAACTAAGCGAGATGCTTACCCAGATGATAAGCCCCCCTGATGGACGCCCCTTCCCTTTCTTAGGTTTTTCAGCTGGTGCAAAAATGGTGACAAACCCAACTCGATACAGTGGCTCGGTGCTCCAGGTCTCCTGGAATACACAGATCTTGTGGGCGTCAATCAGGACGTTCCACTCCGGCAGACCTAGTTTCCTAGTAATCCCCGCAAGGTTCCAGCTAAGAATTTTTATCTCACCATGTGTTAAATTACCTCCGATGATGGCAGTAGTTTTGGGGTTAGATATATCTGCACTGTCCCTAGTTGGGACATGGGAAAGTGGTATAGCAGGTGCCACTGTTGGAGATTCGGGACAGATAGGGAGAGGGATGGCTAAGGGAACATCCTCCATATCATTATTGGTAACAAAGTTTGAATCAGGAGCTTCCATGAGGTTGAGTCAATCTACCTCATCTAGCACACAAAATCTATTTGGATGAGCGAACTGTGAATACAAGGGATCGAAAGGAGGGGGCAAATCTTGCCACGGCTGTTGCCACTGATGGTTAACAGGTTGTGAGGGCTGAAGGGGTTGCTGCCACTGCTGAGAAGGATGATAAAGGGGTGGTGGATGTTGGAAAGGTTGTTGCCAGTGAAAACTGGTATGCTGTGGAAATAGTGATGGGAAATGTAGAGGTTGCTGCCATTGTTTGATAGTATGTTGCGGGGGATACGCAAACCCTCTATTATTTGGAAAAGTAGGCCGATGAGGTTTAGGTCTTGGGGGCATGGGAAGAAAGTAGGACAAGGGGAGTGGATTAATTTGGGTAGCAGGTCCACTGTTAGGTGTATTACATATGTAAGTTGCTGCCCCTATATCCCTGAAGTTAACTGTAATTACATCGCCTGCTATAGTTTTCTTGTTCCTGCCCACCCAATCCCCTCTACGCACAGTAAGAATTTCGCCACTCATATGGCTAGGTAGAGGTTTATGTAACTGGAGCCACTGAGCACATTTGTTTCTTAGCTCTACAAAAGTTTCTTTTACTCCCTCCTTCAGTGGTGGAACAGCTGTCAGCACAACCACGAAAGGAGAAACTTCCGGTGGCAGGCTGATTGTCTTAAAGCGTGCCTGTTTTGACTTAGGACCTTCGGGCTTGTTTGTGGAGGGAGGTACTGTTGGGTTGATGGACTTCCCATTTAGATCTTTGGCTTGTGAGTTGGCAGTTTTATTTCGACCAGCAGATAATTGCAATGCCAGAGTAGAGCCCACCACCTTTGGGGTAGATAAGGGTAGGGGTAGAGCAAAGTTGTTCCCTGTTTGGGGCAGGTGTAGTGTAGCTGGATCCTTAGTAGCTAATGGTGTTTTAGCCTTGTTGGGTGGGTCTTTAGGGAGCTTGGTGCAAGGTGTAGACTTGGGGAGTGCTTCTTTAATCCCTTGCGGCTGAGTGGGCCCAGTCCCACTCGTCTTATTAGCCCATTTCGAGTTTATTAGCGACGTAAGTCTATCAAGTTTGGAAATTAAAGGCTTGATTTGCGCTGCTATTGTAGCTTCAAGGTCCAGTTTTAGATCTATTACCATATTTTCAACCCAGCAGGGTATGCCTGATGCAGAGTGCGGGGTAGGCGATATCAGGTTGTGATTCCTGGCTTTAGCTTTGGGTTTTTCCTTAGGCTTGGTCTTAGGCGCAACCTTTGTAGGAATAGAGTCCCTTCTCCCTGAGTCGATAAATACAGGAGCTGTTCCTATGTCAAGTTGCCTATCTGCACTTAGTTCTGGCTTGTCGGATGGCTGACAGGCTTCTAGATCTGGAGTAGCTTCAAGATCAACATAGGATGGATCGGAGTCAGATTGAGTCACTGATAAGTCGACAGCGTTCGGGACTGTAAACGTGCCGGCAGTGGTTAGGGGTAGGGGTAGGGAACAATTGTTCAAGGCTTGCTGGGAGGGAGAATTTGCAGTTGCGAGAGTGCCCAAGGACGAGCGCTTAGCGTTCATAAGATCCAAGGAAACTCTTTTTTCCAGCAAAATGATACTTTTATCGATAGTTTCCTTTACCCGTGAGATAAAATAATCTATAGGTCCAGTCACTTGTGCAACGGCCATAGCTTTTTTAGTGCAGCTTCTGGTTCTATTGCGCATGGTTGACATCTGTGGAGCGGGGCCAGATACAGCAAAGTTGTCCTCAAAAACAGTAAGTATTAAATCTAGTAGGCGGCCACTATGTGCTTGAAGAAAGGATAGAATTCGCAATGCCGCCTACCTTGCCGGTGGATTGAAGGCGAAGATGCAGGAATTCAGGGCCAGGGCCTTCCTCTGCTGTCCTTGAACGACCTTAAACGGCCCGCTCTTTGCCCGGTCTTCGCCCCGGTCGCTCCCGCGCGGTCCCGCGCAGCGGGTGCCCCACCCTGTGTAAATAGGGGAGGGCAGGGGGCGGTGCCGGCAGGGAGAGCGCCACAGGTGATGCACGCAGGGACTCCTGGTCTCTGGAGTCCCTGCTAGGCAGCTCGCAGCCCTGCCGGTGTCCGAGGCTCGATGGCGACTTCAGAGGCAGACTCCCCCTCACCTCTCACTCTGAGGGAGTCTGGCCACGCAGCGGGACCCGCGCAGCGGGTCCGGCAAGTCGCTGGAAGGCAGCAGCAAGTTGCTAGGAGGCAGCAGCAACACGAGGCTTCCCAAAAACGCTGGTCAGTCTGTAAAGGTATCCCACAAGGCAAGGGAACCACAGAGTTCTTATCCCACTTCACAGGGGCGGTGCCGGCAGGGAGAGCGCCACAGGTGATGCACGCAGGAACTCCTGGTCTCTGGAGTCCCTGCTAGGCAGCTCGCAGCCCTGCCGGTGTCCGAGGCTCGATGGCGACTTCAGAGGCAGACTCCCCCTCACCTCTCACTCCGAGGGAGTCCACCACGCAGCGGGACCCGCGCAGCGGGTCCGGCAAGTCGCTGGAAGGCAGCAGCAAGTTGCTAGGAGGCAGCAGCAACACGAGGCTTCCCAAAAACGCTGGTCAGTCAGTAAAGGTATCCCACAAGGCAAGGGAACCACAGAGTTCTTATCCCACTTCACAGGGGCGGTGCCGGCAGGGAGAGCGCCACAGGTGATGCACGCAGGGACTCCTGGTCCTGGTCTCTGGAGTCCCTGCTAGGCAGCTCGCAGCCCTGCCGGTGTCCGAGGCTCGATGGCGACTTCAGAGGCAGACTCCCCCTCACCTCTCACTCCGAGGGAGTCGCGCCACGCAGCGGGACCCGCGCAGCGGGTCCGGCAAGTCGCTGGAAGGCAGCAGCAAGTTGCTAGGAGGCAGCAGCAACACGAGGCTTCCCAAAAACGCTGGTCAGTCAGTAAAGGTATCCCACAAGGCAAGGGAACCACAGAGTTCTTATCCCACTTCACAGGGGCGGTGCCGGCAGGGAGACCGCCACAGGTGATGCACGCAGGGACTCCTGGTCTCTGGAGTCCCTGCTAGGCAGCTCGCAGCCCTGCCGGTGTCCGAGGCTCGATGGCGACTTCAGAGGCAGACTCCCCCTCACCTCTCACTCCGAGGGAGTCGCGCCACGCAGCGGGACCCGCGCAGCGGGTCCGGCAAGTCGCTGGAAGGCAGCAGCAAGTTGCTAGGAGGCAGCAGCAACACGAGGCTTCCCAAAAACGCTGGTCAGTCAGTAAAGGTATCCCACAAGGCAAGGGAACCACAGAGTTCTTATCCCACTTCACAGGGGCAGTGCCGGCAGGGAGAGCACCACAGGTGATGCACGCAGGGACTCCTGGTCTCTGGAGTCCCTGCTAGGCAGCTCGCAGCCCTGCCGGTGTCCGAGGCTCGATGGCGACTTCAGAGGCAGACTCCCCCTCACCTCTCACTCCGAGGGAGTCGGGCCACGCAGCGGGACCCGCGCAGCGGGTCCGGCAAGTCGCTGGAAGGCAGCAGCAAGTTGCTAGGAGGCAGCAGCAACACGAGGCTTCCCAAAAACGCTGGTCAGTCAGTAAAGGTATCCCACAAGGCAAGGGAACCACAGAGTTCTTATCCCACTTCACAGGGGCGGTGCCGGCAGGGAGAGCGCCAAAGGTGATGCACGCAGGGACTCCTGGTCTCTGGAGTCCCTGCTAGGCAGCTCGCAGCCCTGCCGGTGTCCGAGGCTCGATGGCGACTTCAGAGGCAGACTCCCCCTCACCTCTCACTCCGAGGGAGTCGCGCCACGCAGCGGGACCCGCGCAGCGGGTCCGGCAAGTCGCTGGAAGGCAGCAGCAAGTTGCTAGGAGGCAGCAGCAACACGAGGCTTCCCAAAAACGCTGGTCAGTCAGTAAAGGTATCCCACAAGGCAAGGGAACCACAGAGTTCTTATCCCACTTCACAGGGGCGGTGCCGGCAGGGAGAGCGCCACAGGTGATGCACGCAGGGACTCCTGGTCTCTGGAGTCCCTGCTAGGCAGCTCGCAGCCCTGCCGGTGTCCGAGGCTCGATGGCGACTTCAGAGGCAGACTCCCCCTCACCTCTCACTCCGAGGGCGTCGCGCCACGCAGCGGGACCCGCGCAGCGGGTCCGGCAAGTCGCTGGAAGGCAGCAGCAAGTTGCTAGGAGGCAGCAGCAACACGAGGCTTCCCAAAAACGCTGGTCAGTCAGTAAAGGTATCCCCTGTGTAGGCCAGTCTGTATTTTCATAAATAAATGTAATAGGTACACATTTAATGTGAAAACACCAACAGGACTGTGTATACAGTGGTGAGGGTGTGATACATGCCCTAAAGCATTTCTCAATTTACGTGGTCATGTCCAAATGATGAAGCATTGAAGGACATGACTGGTAGATTTACAGTGATTTGCCATTATTGAAAGTTCCATCTCATTTATGTGGGAGTATTCACTAATGTGACATTGACATCTCAAAATTTCCAGAATCATTACCGGATTGTTGACATAAATAAAGGAGTGGTGTAGAAATTCTGGAATCATATGTGAGTGTTTCCACTCAATATTAAATGGCATTTGGTGTTAGAGAATAAATGGCAGAGTGATGTGCCATTCCATTGGGACAAAAGTTAATCCACTTCTTTTGTCATAGATAATCCCTGAGACAGAAAACTCATCAATGGTCTATTGGCTTTCAGGAATGCTATGCAAGAATGGTGATTTGACTGGTACTGAAGTGTATTGGGAAGGTTTCTATGGCTATGTTTTCACCTTTGGAATAGGAATATTTTTAAAAGTCTTCTAGGACTTTCCACCTGAATGTCCCCAGGCCAGTTATCTATGCTAACAGTGATACATAGCAAAGCTACTTAAGTATGGCTTTAATTGGACCATTTTGAGAGTGGGCATATGAGGAGGTGGTAACTAAAAAATGACAGCATTATGAAATGCCAATTTGCTGATGACCTGATTTCTGTTTCTGAACTTTTTAGACAACATAGCAGACTTTCATTTCATCATGATGTACTTTTAGAGAACTCACACATTGCTGATTTCAGGGCCTTGTATCAACACTGTGCAAGTGTATTTTTTATAGCTATCCTATTTGGTGACATCAGTTCACTGTGCACGACTACAAGGACCAAAGTATGCAAAGTGTTAAACTGTCCAAATAGATACAAAAGGATGGAGTGTAAAGAAGTTAATTCCTAATATTTGATCTATCTGGGATTAAGACATCACTATGCAGCACATTTTTTCAGATAATGTAGCATGAATGCATGTGCTCATGCTAATGGTGAAGCCTATTTTGGTATCTGTACATTTTGTAAATGTTTGTGTTCAATGGTCATGATCAGTTGTGTTTATGTAGATTAAATAAACCTATTGTATATGTAATTTTAGCATAATCACTGGCAAGCGAAGGAGAAAGGGCCAACATTGTTGGAGAAGCGACTGGCCACAGTGGTTCTGGTCTGGTCCTGAGACAGTGGAGACTGAGGGGCACAGTGGCCAATAGGGTGAAGGGAGTGCTAAGGAGGAGAGAAGCTCAACATCTGAGTCATCTTCTAGTGGACGCTCCTTAGTGGGGGTGAACCCCATAGGAACTCTGGGAATATCATCCTTGTCCTTCACCCCTGTACCACCTCTGCCCTCCCTGTTGCTGCCCACATAGTTGACTGGGCACACACCCCTAAGAGCGGTGGCGTCTCCTTTGCTCCAGTCAACTCATCCCCTGCCCCAGCCTCCTCCACTGCGCTGAGTGAGGAGGCTATTGCCTGCGAAACATCTTTGTAGGACAAACTGCACAACTAAATTCCATCCAGGAGCAATGCAGCCACAGCAACAAGTGGTGGCCTACTTGGTTGGCAATCACTGTCCAATATCCGCTACAGAGATCTTTTCAGGCTCTGGCTTCCTCCCTCACCACAACCTCCAATTTCCCCCAACATTCTGGCCCTCCCTTCCCCATCCTAATACTTTAGTCCCAAACATGTCCCAACAACATGCACAAAATAAACAAACTCACTCATACCGACCCAAGAAGCATATCTACATATAAACACAAATAACACAAGAAACACGTATCCAAACAGAGAGACACCACAAGTACCACCACACCCACAGTCCTCCCACTCACATCACACAATCACCCAGCACAGAGAACACCACATGCACACACACACACACCCTACCTCATCACATCCACCCACAGTACAGATGATACCACATGCACATACACACCCCACCCCATCACATCCACATACAGTACAGATGACACCACACCCACACACACCTCATCTCTGTAACATCAATACACAGCACAGACAACACCACACAATCATTCATACATCCCACCCCATCACATCGCACACAGCACAGAAGACACCACACACTCATTCACACACCACATACCCAGTATCACATTCACACCCAGTGCACACAACCACACCCACAATCCCCTACACACATACATGCATAGCACCAACACCCAGCACATACACTGCAACACCCTCCTCAGATGCACAAATCCCACAGTATAAACCTAAGAAACGGAGACGCTCGCAATCATGCACCCAACGCACACATTACACACAATACACACCCATACTTTCAGAACATACACCAGACCTACAAGTAACTGAACCCTCAACAAACTAATGTACATCACATGGTGTCACTCCCTTCAAGACCCTACTTCTTCCCAAGTTCCCCAATGAAGATTCTACCTTTTACATTACCCCTCAAAAACCTCCAATCACTACTTTCAAACACGATCCTACCATTCCCACAACCAAGACCACCACTTCCACATCCAAATCCATCCCTATTACAGACCAAACCACCCCTTTCACTTCCCAAAGCATCCCTTCCAAGAGTCTATCCATCCTGTCCACTTCCAAACCCACCCGTCTAATCAAAAGTCCACCTGTTCCTCTTCCATAACCCCCTCCTAAAAGAAGGCCTCTTCCCAAGCTCCCCCCTCTTAAACAAAATTCTACCTCTTCCTCTTCCCTAACACAATCAGTCTTATATAGCGTGATGTGTCACCACGGAGGTTTCCAGGTACTGGGGTTCTGTGAGCCTTTGTTGAAAAGCCATGTCTTGAGCTTCTTCCAGAAGTCTTCCAGTGAGTGGGTAGTTTGCAGGTGGAAGGGGAGGTCATTCTAGGACTTGGAGGATAGGTAGAAGAAGGCATAATTTCTGCATCAGCTCCAAAAGAAGCGGGGAATGCATGCCAAGGTGAGGGAGGTGGTGCAAAGCTCACTGGTGGCTGGTGTAGTATCAGGTGGTGATTGATGTAGGTGGGTCTGGAGTTGTGGGGGGCTTTGTAGGCAAGTGTCAGGAGTTTGAAGAGGCATCTTTTTTGGCAAGTGAGGTCAGTTGACTCACCAGAATGATTATAAGGTTGCATGCGTAGTTGGTGTGGGAACGAGTTCAGTGGGCCAGCAGCCATTGTCCGAGGGAGAGAGCTTATTGCTGAAGATGAGTACTTCTGTTTTGTCCGAGTTGAGCTTTAGGCATTTAGACTTCATCCAGGTGGCGACGTTAGACATGGTGTTTCAGAAGTTGGCTCTGGTGGTGTTGGGGTTTTCTGTGAGGGAGAGGGTTAGCTGCGCATCAATGGTGTATGAGATGATGTTGAGTCTGTGGGTGCAGACGATGTGTGCTAGTGGTGTCATGTAGGTGTTGAAGAGGGTGGGGCTGAGGGAGGAGCCCTGGGGTATGCCGCAGAATATATTTTTGTGTACAAAGAAGGGGGGAGGTAGTTGAATACTTTGAGTTCTGCAGGAGAGGAAGGGGATATCGAGTTGATGGTGTTGCCTTAGATGCTGATGTGTTGGAGTCTGTTCATGTGGGAGATGGTGTAAGATGCCATCAATAGGTTGATGAGGATGATTGTTGCTGTTTCACATTGGATCGGAAACCGATTGGGAGTGGTCAAGCAGGTTATTTTTTTCTAGGTACTCTGTGAGCTGATGGTTGATAGCTTTCTCCTGGACTTTTTGCAGGGAAAGGGTGTAGTGAGATGGAGCAGTAATTCTTGAGCTTCCTAGGGGCAGAAGATGGTTTCTTCAGGAGTGGCTTGACCAGTACCTGCTTCCATGCATCGAGGATGGTGGCCATGGTGATGAAAGAGTTGAATATCTCTGGGAGGCTGCTGCTGAATGTTTCCTTCCTAGGTTGTAGATGTGGTGCGAGCAGGGGTTCTTGGGCACGACAGAGTGATTGAGTTTATGATGGTAGTGGTGTCCAGTCAGTGAGCTGGTGGCTAAATGTGGCATGGATTGATGTGCAGAGGTGATTGAGATCGGTGAGTTGTGGATTGAAATTAGTTTTGTTGTCTTATGGTGGAAGTAGTACGCCAGGTTGCTGCTGAGGGCATGGGAGAGGTGGATTGTGTTCTCTGTGATAGCTGAGGAGGAGAACTCTATGGCGATGCTGAAGAGTTCCTTAGCATGGTTCGCGCTCCCCTCGATGCAGTTGGTGAGGGCTTCCTTCTTGACCTCCTTGAGGTGGTGGTGGTAGTTGTTGAAGGCAAACCTGAAGGTGCTGAGGTAGGTGGAGTTGTTGTTCGATCACCAATTTTTTTCCAGTCTTTTGCAGTCATGTTAGAGGGTCAGCAGTTTGGAAGTGAATCAGCTGGCATGCTTGATGGGTCTGTTGCTGGTGGTGCTTCTCATGGGGGCAATGGATTTAGAAGTGGTGGAGATAGAGTTTAAGAAGCACTGGACATTGTCTTTGAGGGTGTTGGGTAGGTAGGGCGTGGTTCCTTTGAGGGGGAAGCTCTAGAGGGGTTCCGTGACTTTGCTCCAATTTCCACAAGGCTAGGTGGGTGGATTAGGTGGGAGAGCTGGTGATGGAGAAGTGGACGATTCTGTGTTCTGTCCAGGTTAGCTTGGTTGCATGAGAGAACATGATTCTGTCGCTGGCAGAGAGGATCGGTCCAGATGCTGTCCAGTGATGTGTGAGGGTCTGGAACAAGCTGTGTGAGGCTGATGCTGTTCATGTTCTCCAGGAGGATGGCAGAGTTGGTGTCATAGGGGTCTTCAAGGTGGAAGTTCAGGTCTCCCAGGAATTTGTAGATTTTTAAGTCGATCACCACCGGGGTGATGAAGTCTGAAATGGTGTTGCAGAAGCTTAACCTGGTGGTCTATAGGTGAGGGTTCCTCTGAAGGTAGATTTAGCGTCTGTTCTGATCTGAAAATTCAGATGTTCTATTATTGGCATATTATGGTCATCCATGGTGGTGCATTGGAGGGAGTCCTTTTGAATGATGGCAATGCCTCCGCCATTTTGCCTGATTGGTTGAGGTGGAGCATCTTGAGCCGGGGGTGTCGAAGTGGCAATGTCAGACGTTAATGATAGGATGAGCCATGTTTCCGTGACGAACATCACATTGGGCGAGGGTGGTGATGTTGTCACTGATTTCCGTGGCATGATTAAAAGAGGGACAGGTTGCAGAGCAGCGCACAAAGGAGTGTTGACCTGTGGGTGGGTGTCAGCTGCTTTAGAGTTGCAGGGGACTTGACATCGCAAGAGAAGCAACAGTGCTGGCAGGAAAATGGTCTTTCTACTGTTCTCCGTGCAGCCCTGCAGCAGTTGGTGAACCTCCAGGGGTTGAGGCACTGCAGCTTGTTGGAGATGTAGTGGTGGGAGGAAGTGGGGCCAGGGTTACTGACACTGGGCATGGTCCAGGTATTGACTGGTGTAGATTGGCTTGCCTTTGGCACACCTTCTGCACATCAGCGGCGTGTCCGCTGTGCGGGTACGGTGTGCATCCATGCTATGGCTTCCAGTATGTAGGTCCTGTGGGTAGGATGGGGGCAGGGAAGCAGGAGGCATCAGCTAAAAACAGCAGGAAAAAGGTTTTGTGTGATGGGGGTTAACTGGTGACAACATGGAAAGGCTGAGTGAAAAGAATTTAAGAAGGAACAATAGCACAGAGTGGGAGAGGGAGGTGGAATACCAGGTCGAGGTCTGGAAAGGACTCAGGATGGCAGGAGGCATCAGGGGGAGGTGGTGAAGGTCCTGCTCAATGGGTCTCACAGCAGCCTCCATTCAGTATGCCCTGGCTGAGTGGGTAGGGGCACTGGTAGGCAGGAGGCATCGGGAAACAAACAGTGGGGAAAAGGTGTGGCACGGTGAGGGCTAACTGGTGACAACAGGTAAAGGCTGCTGACAAGGCAACAACAGTAAAACACAACACAATCTGTATGGGGAATCACAATAAAACAGCACACAAAGACGGAACAATGACACAGAGGGGGAGGTGGAATACCAGGTTGAGCGATGAAGAGGGCTCAGGATGGCAGGAGGCGTCAGGGGGAGCTGATGCAGGACTTCCTCCCCTAAACAAAAGTCCACCTCTTCCTCTCCCAAATCCACCCTTCCAAAACAAAGATCCACCTCTCCCTCTTCCCAACCCAGCCCTTTACCACAGAATGACACCCCTCCCATTGCCCTAAGATCCCTCTCCCAATTAAGTTCTATGAGGTGCCTATTCGGCATATTTGATGCTCCGTTCTGAGGATGTTCCCTGGCAGTGTCTTTTGAGGCAAGATTGGTGGCACTGCATTGTGCAAATGTTATTCTCTTGTTTTGAAAATAAATATTTTGTTAATAATTGACCATACTAGCCCTGGCATTACTTTTCCATAGCTATTGTCGTGGACCTAGCAATGTTGCTGAATTTAGATTGTATAAAAAATCTTTTTATTTGCACATTATGGCAGGTTATGCAACATTTACATTTACAGTGTAGTTTGTTATGTATCTAAACAGGTTGATATGCTATGTGAAGGTCATTAGAGTTTATGGTCCAACATTTATCATAATGCTGATGACTTGCATCACCTAATTTATGTGAGATGAATAATTGTGATTTGTGACTATAGGTGTGTTTGTTTACCCTTGATTGTTGATCAATATGAAGAGGTGTGTGTCTATTGTCCTTGGACTAGTGCAGGAATTGCACAGGTAATGTTGCATGAATGGATATGTGGCAGGAATCCAAGCTGGTACTGACATTGATTTGGGTGGTATTTCAAATGGTAAACGTTACAGCTTGTCTAGAGCATTGTCAACATCATGTTTCATTGCACTTCTCCCTATCATGTGTGTTACATATGCATTTAATGTGTGGAAATTGAATATTTGTTATTCCACTACTGGAGAATGATTTTTTTGTCATCTATTTTTCAATCCTCTTTTGCGCATGTGTCCCTTTCTAGAGTAGCTTCTACCACCATTCTACATGTGAATTGAGTGCAGTGTTAAATGTCATATGTTGCACTTCAACATTACCCACATTGGCATTGCACTAGGTTATGCTATTTGTTTTCTGGAATATTTTTAAAGCCACAGGTCCTGTGCATCTGTTAACTGACATGTCATTGAAAATGGGTAAGTGTTGGGCTTACCGTTAGCTGCGTCCACGACGGTGTCAGTTTTGGTGGTCATCTAGCAGCAATGGTAGTACTTGTAGGATCGTCTCTATGGCGTTACAAAAATTGGAAAATTGAGTAAAGGTGAGTTGTGCCTCTTATCATTTCAATTCTGCCAATTCAGGTGTGGAGGATTAACCAACACAGTCACGTCAGTGAGAAGGCACACTGTGATTTTGTCAGCTGGGAAACAGTTGGTCCGCACACCGACTGTCGCTTTGTCCTCTCCCACTGTCAATGCAGTTGAGATTTCCTGCTGGCAACAGCGTGACTATGGGGGGCGATTCGCCTATGCACCGGCATGCTTTATAGTTGGGCAGGCGACCTTCAAAGTAAGCAGGCAGGAAATTCTACGCCGTTTGTATGGTGGGACCATTTCTGTCAAACTCATAATCAGGCCCTTAGTCCTACTTTACTCCCTGGCTTTCCCTCCACTCTAAATGGTATCCAACAAATACATTCACTTAGCAGTAAGAAAAGAGAACTTTATTGACTCTAATGCAGAGTTCGTTAGAGGGATTAGGCCGTGTAGGTATAGGTTTTGCTATAGAATAGTGGGATGTCTTTGATTATCATCGTGTGCCTAAGCTTTGGTGTAGTCAGTCAATGTAGTTGACAAATGTCAAAAGGGAACAATTTGAACAGTTGTAAATCCATTATGGAAGCCATGAAATATATGAATTGATTGGTCAGAAAAATGCGGCACATGCCAATAATTATTGTTTCTCTCTTTTCGGTACGGTGGGACAGAACTTAGGAAAAAATAAAGGAGTGAAGTACTAGGAGGTGACTGAGCGGGCACTGGGAGGAAAGTGAAACACTCTAGTGCCTAGACACCCACAGGCAGTAAAGTGATTTATAAATATAATTTTCATTTTCATTTCATTTTCATTTTTATTTTTATTTCATTTAATTTCACCTAGTTTTTGGTTTGCAATGTATAAAAAATGTTGTAAATGCTGCATTACCTGAAGCAGATGCACATTGCACAGCCAACAATGCAGCACCAAATTGAACCATGCTGCAATGTGGTCAGTGGTGATGAAATATCATGGGCAGGAAGGTGCTGAATGATGCCTCTCTTAACAATTACAGTAAACTAAGGGAGTAGACCAAATATTAAAATACCCCCCACTTTGAACCAAAGCCAAGCAACCGCAGGAGGTGATCACATCCCTCTCCAGAAGAGCTCCTTTATTTCCTCACCCAGCAATTATCCATTCATCATTTTTTTGTTCTATACATCCTTTCATACCCACCATTTAAGCTTTACATTCTCTCATTCAGTCTTTCATGGCTCTAATCAAGTATCAATTTACATTTCATCTATCCTTCCATCCATCTATATATCTATTCATATATCTATCCATCCATCCAACCGTCCATCCATCAATCTATCCATCCATCCAACCATCCACCCATCCACCCATCCATCCGTCCATCCATCCATCCATCCATCCATCCATCCATCCATCCATCCATCCATCCATCCATCCATCCATCCATCCATCCGTCCGTCCGTCCATCCATCCATCCATCCATCCATCCATCCATCCATCCATCCACCCACCCATCCATCCATCCATCCATCCAACAATCCATCCATCCATCCATCCATCCATCCTTTCAACTATCTTTTCACCCATCCATCCAGTTACCCACCTCAATGAATCCCTTTGCCAAATCCACCCTTTCACCTATCCTTTAACCCACCCATGCTTCATTTCACCCGACCACCCTTTCACCCACCCAGGCATCTTTTCACCCATATACCCTTCCATCCATCTTTTCACCCACCTCTGCATCCTCTCACCCACCTATGCATCCTTTCACCTACCAATTCATCCTTTCACTCAAATACATTTCACCCATCCTTTCTTTTAGCCTTCCATCCTTCTTCTCTTTTCCATCAATTCATCAATTTTAGCATTCATTATAAGCTTTTGTCTGCTAAGTTGCAGATAGAAGAGGCCATTAGGAACTCAAACTCCCCTGTAGCTTCTAAAGTGGGAGGTTCATTACGCCTTTGCAGTAAGTATAATAGTAATTGTCAATAACCAAGCAATGTGACGTACCACCACCCATTCATGCCGCCGCTGGGACACCCCCTCCAACTGCCGCCGCATCTGCTGCACTGGTAATCCCACTTGTGGTCTGTGCAGCTAGCAAATAAATTACACCTTTTAGATGAGAGATGCGCCCCATTCCTATTTTTTAAGACAATACAACCTCAATACATTACTACAGTTAGCAGTATCATCTATCAAAAATATCACTTTGAGCATGTTGTTGGTTGCCGATGTTAGAAAAGCCAGATAGTCAAGCCAACGAAAAATGTTATGTATTGGAGGAGCTGAAATATGATGATTCTAAGTCATAGAAGCACAATGAAGGGGTGAATACTTGATCAATTAAGGACATATGGCCTTGGTTGGAAAATGCAATGGGACTGTCCTCATATTACTTTCCAGTCAATCTGCACTGTTATCAAAATTGTTGATACTCTAATGTATAAATGAATGATAATATATACAACACAACAATGGGGGGTTCCGCCATGACTATGGCCATTTACTCATTTTACTGGTTAAGCATCAGCAAGAAAAAGAAAGTCTTCTCAACAAACATGCGTAGAATAGCTTATTTGGGCATGCAATATTCACAGTTGAGTACCTGTCCCAAAATATGTTTTCCTGGTCTTACAGTACCAACCCACAAGATCTATAAGGAGAGATGGAAAGCGTACTAACAAAGCAGAAGAAAGCTACAGACTAGTACATACAGGAGGAAGACAGCTACAGAAACATGAAATAGAGAACAAAACTCAGATAATGCATGGTTAACAAGATCTTAACAAGCCTTAGATAGATGAGAGGGGTAGGAAAATAAGGAGACAGGCACAGAAACTTATTGTAAATAGGGAGAGGTAAAATTTTGGAAAATAATAATAATAATAATAATAATAATAATAATAATAATAATAATAATAATAATAATAATAATAATAATATTTTTAACAAGAGGACTTACTGGGGCCAGCAGATTCGACAGCCTCAGGGCTTGTGGTGGCACCACCTGCTCCCTGACCTACCTCTGAATCCCTCTTCTTGCCCTTGGGTGGTGATGTAAGAAATAAATGAGATACACAAATAAACTAGTGGTATATTTAGTCTCCCATTAAATATTTTGACTGGTTGAGGCAAATAAAGTATAATTGTACTGTTCTAAATCAGATTGCCTATAGTACTAGTATTGAGTTGACCAACTCTAATTTCCTAAACCTAAGCCCTATTCCAACTTTCCTAAACATAAACCACACAAATGAATGAAGCATCATTTATTGAGTGCATGGCTACCCTGGGGCATCCCAGGGCTAAGGCAGTAGCAGAGAAGGACAGTGCAGTACACTTAAGGGAAGAGCCAGGTCTTCAATGATTTCCGGAAGGCTGAATTGCTAGTTCCCCTCCGTAGGAAGAGGGGTAGGATATTCCACAACTTAGCAGCATTGTAGGCGAATAGGCGGCCACCACTTCTAGCCCTCTTAATCCTGGGAATATCCGCCAGATGTGAATCGTCAGAACGCAGCCGTCTATTTGCCACATAAGGCTTGAATCATGGAGTTCTTGATTGTGGGGCCATTCCCGGTAAGCATCTTATGGGAAATGCACGTGGCTTCAAAGCTGACTCTCTCCCGAACTGGAAGTCATTAGAGCGACTTCATGATGGGTTTTGAGGATTGACGGTTGGAGATCCGCATGAGCATCCTTGCAACGCAGTTTTGTACTGTTTGGAGCTTTGTTAAGGTTGAAGCGGTTCAACCTAGGTGTAGGGCATTCCCATAGTCAAGGCGGGAAAGAATAAGTGCCTGTACCATGACCCTTCTTGCCCAAAAAGGGAGTAGAGGGAGTATTTTACGGAGCATCCTTAGGATGCCAAAACAGGAAGTTGCAACCTTCCGTGGTTGGGCCATGAAGCTGAGATCCTGGTTCTGACAGAAGCTTAGACTCTTCATCTGGGTCCTAGGGACAGGGATGGGTCCCATACAGGCTGACCAAAGAGCATCTACCCAGAAAAGGGATGGGTTCTAAGGAGCATCAACTCGGTCTTGTCACCATTTAGCATTAGGCATGATTGATGCAGCCATTTGACTACCTCTTAGAGGCACTGGCAAAGACCAATAGAGGCATTGTCAGCATGATTTATGGTGCTACGACCAGTTGGGTGTTGCCAGCATAAGTCACTATATGAACCCCAAATGGGAGCATGATCTCTGCAAGTGGAGTCATATACACATTAAAAAGAGATGGACTTAGATGGAGTGAAGGACGACCCCTGCGGGACTTTGCATTGGAGAGGCAGAGGTTTTGAGGAGACAACTCCCTCAAAGACACATGTAAAACTACTAATATATTGCAAAAAATAAACCTTGCTTCTCATCTCATTTTCATTCCCTTAATGGGCAGACTTAGTCCACCTTGTCTCCCTTTTTTCAATGCATTGATGCATACTTTACACCACTGAAAGATTGCATGGGACTGTACAAGCTTCATATGGAAAGGCACAGAATGTGAACTCACTGATATTACTACTACCACTGTCTTAGTGAACGGACAAAGGAGTCTGCATGGCTACCTAAATATTCATCCAAAGCAAGATCCGAAATGTAAGATTAGGTAGCGCCTAGCACCTGTCCAGCTAAAACTGAATCACATAATAATCATAACATAAATGTAACTTACCTGTGAATGTGAGCAGCATGCAATTTGAAAAAGAAATATTAGCACTGTAGAACAAATCAAACAAATAATTGCTCACAGAGTTCCGCAACCTCATTCACCATTGGGTCGAGCAGGTCCTGCTCTCTGTTGAGGATGTCGACCCAGTGATGAGTCATATGCTGTTCAGTGCACTGGACCTGTGTGTTCCAACAGACACACCAGTTCATCATCCCACACAGCAGCCAAAGCTCCGGCACGGCATATCCCCTTCCAGGCCAGCATGGAGGGCAGGTGGCGCTACACGTAAACAACTAGTGTGGTTACCTCTGCCTCTGAAAAATTGCAAAGGACTGCACCCCTTGGTAGCATTGGCAACTGCAATGTAGCCCTGTCTTGACCTGCTCTGCATTGGTGCTAGGTGGGAAAAAAAGAAGAAATAGGAAAAGGAGGGAATTAAAAGAAGAAGAAAGGTAGAACTAAGGAAGTAAACTGAAACCAAGAAAAGTACAAAAAAGCCGCAGAAAAAGAAAAACAATAGACCAAAACGTAAACTACACAAACACAAAAACATACACCAATAAAATAAAGGTAAATGAGGGGTTCATGAGTGGTATAGGTGGAGGATTGTGAAGATGTAAGTAGAATAGGAAAACCAGACCCAGCACATGCACCGAACAGGAAAGCAGGAAAAACAAAATGACTGCTGTGCCCATGCGGCATGAGTGGTGCCGTTCGTGCTAATTTTGCAGTGCCAAAGCATGCATCTTGCTACTGGCATGTAAGAAAGTAGCACAAACAGGTAGAAGAGCATTTCTGCCCGCACATGGAGTTCCGATGAATCGTGAAAAATTGTTTTGGCATTCTGTGGAATTCCGTGGTGCAAAACTCTGCGAGCTCTGCCCATGCCTAGTTTTACGCAGACAGCATATGCACTTTAGCATTGGTTAGCAGTGGTAAAGTGCCCAAAGTCATAATGCCAGAAAAAAAGAAGTCAGCAAAACAGGAGGTCAAAAGGCAAAAAAAGTCAGAGGAAACCACGCCAAGGATGCCAGATCTGATAGCTCTGTGCTAATACCATGCTTAAAACCTCCACTAGAAAAACAGATAATTGAGGCGGGATGATCCGCAGTGTTAGTAGTTTTGTAGAGTACTCCATATAAAGGAGCTGCTCTACACCTAAATGTCTGAACTTCCCAGAGTTCCCTGCTTTCATTTTTGCCTAAATTATGCTAGAATCTAAGCTGTAAAGGGTACTGTGTTGAGTTATACTGTATGCTCCCTTGTGCCTGGACAAAGCTATATCTCTCTGATGACCACTAGTCGGATTGGAACAAGTGTCAGGGGTGCTTTTTTCATTCCAGGCTGGCTTGAGTGATATTTTACTATTTCAAAGCTGTAATATTGTGCCTGGAGTGGTAAAAGGCTTTTTAATTTTTTCAGCTTGGCATGGATGACAGTAGATAATCCAATGCTAAAAGACTTTGCTATAAAAATGTCAAAAGGCTTTGCCATTTTCTAGCTCAACATGGATGGCACTGCTATAATCCTATGCTTAAAAACTCTGCTAGAAAATCAGACATTTGAGGTGCACAGATTAAGAGTGTTGGTGATGATGCAGACTTCTCTATTTAAAGGAATTGCTCTACAACTAAACCTGGGAACTACTCAGAGTTCCCTGCTTTCTTGTGTGCATAATATTATGCTGTACTTGTGGCCAGAAGATGTATTGTATTCAGTATACTGGATGCTGCCTTGTGTCTAAATAAAGTTATACCTCTCTGATGGGCTCTAATCAGAGAGAAATATGTCAGGGGTTGCCTTTATTCATTCTATGTTGGCTGTTGTGGTATTATGCCTCTGTAATACTGTGCCTGAAGTGATACAAGGCTTGTGTCATTGTTCAGCTATGCACGGATGGAACTAGCTATTTCTATGTTTAAAGACTTTGCTGTTAAAATGGAAAATGGCTTTGTCACTTTCTGGCTTGGTATGGATGGAGCTGTGATCATACTATGACTAAAAACTGTTAGAAAGTAAAACATTTTTGTTGAGCAGATTCAGAGTGTCTGCAGTGTAGCAGGGTGCTCCATCTAATGGATCTGCTCTCCACCTAAACTTGGGAAGTACCAAGAGTTTTCTGCTTGTTTTGCATACTTTTTGTGTCACTCTGTGTCTGAAATGGTAATATCTTGACTTATAGTGAGTGCTCACTCGTGTCTGGAGAAAGCATACTTCTCTGATGAGCTCTAACCACATATTAGGGATTGAGTTTATTCATTCCAGATTGGCTAGGATGGTATTTAACCAGTCCAAAGCTGTAATACTGTGCCCGGAGTGGTTAAAGGCTTTTGTCATTTTTCAATTCTGCATGGATTGGGCTAGCTTATCATATGCTTAAAGACTCAGCTGAAAGGTTGCGTAACTTTCTGGCTTAGTATGGACGGCACTGTGCTAATATTGTGCTTAAAATCTCTGCTAAATAAACAGACATTTGAAGTGAGCTGATTCAGAGTATCTATAGCATCGTTAGGTGCTCCAAATAAATGAACTGCTCTCCGCCTAAACCTGGGAACTACCTAGAGTTCCCTGCTGTGTTTCTTTCATAATTTAAGCTGTATTCTAAGCCTGAAAGGGTATTGTCTAGACTTATACTAGGTGCTCCCTTGTGTCTGGTCAAAGCTATACATTCCAAACAAATTCTTATTTGAACGAAACCTGTGTTAGTGGTTGCTTTTATTCATTCCAGATTGGCTTGGATGGTATTTTATCAAACCCAAGCTGTGCTTAAAGTGATAAAAGGCTATTTTAATTTTTCAGCTTGGCGTGAATGACACTAGCTATTTATATGCTTAAGGACTTTGCTGTAATAATCCAAAAGACACTTTCTAGCTAAGGATGGCATTGTGTGATTCAAAGCTAAAAAAACAGACATGTGAGCTGAGCAGATTCAGAGTGTTGTAGGGTGCTCCATATGAAGGACCTGCTTTCCAACTAAACTTTGGGCCTACCCAGAGTATTCTACTGGGATATATGTTATTAATATTAATGTGCACAGCTCTCTGCGAAACCTGTAGTTCACAGGTTTAAATCATAATATGATATCTCATTCGGTCCACCTGATCTGTGTATATCTTACAAGTTCTATTGCTGGGATAATTTCAGAAACATCTGCATGTGCCTTGCTTTGCATAATGGGAAAACTTTCTGCGTTCCATTCTTCAGGTTTTAATTACATTTGTGCTGTTTAGTTGGCTATTGGTATTATTTAGTGGCAAAAATAATCTTGCTTACATTGCCTGCTATATATATGCCTTTTGTTTATTGTTATAAATACACTTGCACAAATAACACAGTAATACTGAATGAACCATAGCCATGATAAAAAAAAGTTGCAGCGTAAGTGCTCATATTTATTTCTCTTCCATTAATATCTCACATATGTTCTACATATGTCTTCATTAGGGAGCCCATGGGTGAACTTACTTATGTCTCAACTTAAGTGACAAGCAGAATTTCACTTTATTTCCCTTGATATCTAGTTGAATTGGGCTGGTTTGGGATGAACACCAAGATGGTCTGCCTTTGAATTCTGTTACCATCACCCAGGACAATCACAGACTGATACAATAGTGGTGATGGAGGGCTTACAATTTTTTTGATATTCTTGCCTCATTTTTAATTTTCAGGAGATTTATTCAGCTATTCACTCAACAGTATTTTATCCTTTTCTCTGGCCCTCCAAACAAAATTACACCAAGGCCACCAAGAAACATCCCCAATTGTGTAAAAGATCACTCCTTTTTTATTTTCATATCTACCACTGATTAGTAATATTATTAAAGGTGTAAACTCTTTCTTTCTTTATTTGTCTGTTTATGTTTTTCTTTCCGGATTTCTTTTTCTTGTATTGCCTAGAATCCACCCCTGTCTACCCCAATTCAATTTGGGCATGTTTGATTGTTTTTCAAACCCAACATGAATACGTGTACCTGTCAGAACCCCTTTCAGAGGGTCACAGGGCAAGCAGAAGCAACTGGGCCCAACTGTGGGGGTGGAGGCCTTTTCCGCCTGATGTCCCAGATCATGACTCTCTATGGTTGACCTGAGCAACTAAGCCATGTACGCCTTCAACAGTTGACTCTCAGGAGTAGCATGGGTCAAGCAGTCCAAGGGATCTTGGAGGGGCGGTAGATGCAGAGGGATGAACAAAGGCTCACAACTCAAAATACATTCAATAGATGCAATAAATGATTGTCCAGTCAATTCAGTTTTTCATGAAAAAAAAGCTTTTGATATTCAGCTACAATGTGAAATAAACATACACAAACAATACACACAGTCCCCTGAAGTAGGGGTTCTTGTGATTGATATGCAGATCCCTGAGTCCCACTTCCCTTTCACTACTGGTAGCGGTTATTCTCCCTTCACTATATGCAACATTCATGGTACATGGTAATCTGAGCTCAGAAGCCCCACTCAGATGATTTCAACAGTATTCCAGCACCCAAAGTGTATGTGGCAGAACACGTTTCCCTGGGGCCTTCTAGCACTGTGATCAGTCTTGTCCGCTCCTGCCGGAGTTGTGCTTCTGGAGTCCCTGGGATTTTTTCTCTCTCAGATGTCTTGGAAGGCTACAACAGCAGTTTGATTATGAATAGCACACTTGGCTCTGTAGGGGAAGCAGGTGCACATCCACAGAACTTCATCCAGTGAGACAGTAAGTTCCCCTGATCTTCTTCATAGGTGGGGGGACAATCAGTTGGGTTCCAAACTTCAGTTGGAGCTCGAGCATGCGCAGGTTACCATGGTGCCCTTTCCTCTCAACGTCGGCTGAACTACGCAACGTCCCTTTTTCTTCATTGTGGCCCCTCTCTCATACCAGGCCTGCAACTTTATTCCACACTTAGAGGATGGATCAGTCTGCAAGACAGCAAGTTTGTCTTCACTTTGGCTCCCTCTGGCATACGTGGATACCGGCTTCACTCCACACAGGAGCTATGACCTGATTGGCATGGAAGTCATCTTTACAGCAGCCCCCTCTGGCATATGGGGTCCACAACTTTAATCCTCACATAGGCAATGACCCAATCAGGATGGCAATAATCTTCACGGTGGCCCCCTCTTGCATAGGAGTCACTTACTTCATTCTGCACACAGGCTTTAGGCAGAAATCTATATAGCTGCCCTCTCTGGCGTACTGGGTCACCAACTGGGATTTGCACAATGTGATTGCCTGATTGATTCAGCAGCCATTTCCTTACACCTTACTTAAGGGGATCCTCTCACCAGGATCCCCCACTGGATATTTCTCCCTTCAAGCTCTCTCCTCTTGCGCTCAAGGAGCATTGGTCTTGGCAAGCAGGAAGGCACTGGTGCTCCAGGCTTGAGTGCTGATGGTCTTTGATTTCCCTGACTGATGTCCCCTCACCCAACTGTGACTGGCAGACCTTTGCATCCAGTCCTCGTTACAAGCCCTTGCAGAGCTTCTTCTCCTCACACAGCCCAATTGGCTGTTTGACAATTGGAAGTTTTGGGGAACTCAAGCTCCATTTCTTGTAGTCCATTATCAGACACAAAATGTGATTTAGTGTATGAGTCTTGGACCTTTTGAGGTGCCCACTCCCCTGCTATTCCTCTAGAAAGCTTTCTGTCACAGCAGGACCGACTCCAAATTTGATAGCCCCAAAACACAGGCCATAAGAGTGACTAGTGGTTCACACCTGGATATCAGCCACAGTGATTAGTGCATTTGTTTACCCCAGGACCCTAGCCCTACTATTCATGATTCTCTTATCATCCCCTGAGAGGTGCCCAATCCCCTCTCTCCTGATATCACCCTGAAGCAAAGAGCACCCTTTGAAGTGTGCTAAAGGGCCTGGCTCTTCTGTCTCTAATTTGTGTCCCACCCAGTTTAAAGGATTGCAGCAATCCACAAATCTGTCTGGGGAGGTTCCTCTAATGTCACATGCTCCTCCAACAGGTCTAAATCTCCCATAATGGAACCCAGAGTCCTTCATTTATTACACAAAATTCATACACACACATATATACAGCACATGAATGCAACCTCATATGTACATACTAACTTGATGTAGGCCTTGAGTGAGTTAAGCAGATAGCAACAGAACTGTACATGAGGGAGCCGGTAGGCCTCACTCCAGTGACACAGTTAAAAAGACGTGTTCACTCCTACTGATCACTACATGGCATGCTGCCACCACAAAGTTCATAGTATCTAACACCTGTTAAAGGCAGTAGCCTTTCATCATCATGAGGATAGACTTTTGGGCACAGCCCTTGTTCAACAGAACTCAGCCAGTGAACTAGCACTATGTCATAGCGTAGGCAAATAATCTGTGTACTCTCATGCCAATAAAAATCAGTACCAGGGATGCAGACATCAATGCAGCTCGGTTACTCAGGGCAGGAGTGCGCGCATTTTACCATCAGAACGTGGCTTTGCTAACTGTAAGTGCACAGGTCATGTGTGAAAACAAAATGAAACCTATGCAAACCCTGTTGAACCTAAAACTTTATGGGTAATCTCCACTTTCCCAACGTCCTGTTCCGGAGCAACTAATGGAGACACCTCTGTACCCACTCACAACATTAAAATGTAAGCTGTGGACATATTTCTGTAGATTATCAGTCTGAGAAAGTGGCATATTTACCATTGGGACAGCAGGTGCAGTGGCACTGGTGTGAAGCACCCTGAGCGGCCTATTGCCTCCTGATAGTGATAATTGCTGTATATTATCCTGCCAACAGCAGCCATAGAGACTATTTTCCATCCTTGCACCAGGGGCCATGACATCCTTGCGCGATACAGGTCTGAGACAAGTTTCCGCCATTTGCATCCACACATGTCTCAAACTTAAAAAAATTATAACGAATTTCTTCTTTATTTTGTATGTAAATGAACCTAGCCAGTGAGTTTAGCCCTCAGGAAAATAAGAATGGGAAAATTGTATTACACAACCTATCATGGCCCTGCTAAATAAACCGGAGGTCACACGTCAGCCTGCTCACAGTTTTCTAAAATGTTAAATCGTTTTTCAGGTGAAATAACATTGTCACTGCAAAAGTTTCACAAAACATGTAACGCTTATTAACTACCACAGTTCGTTAATGTTATTTTCTGTTCCACGCCTTAAGTCAGTTTATGTATCAAGAATTTGCAGCTCAATCTAATGTGTGGCTAATTAAGAAAATAATGAAGTAATGCCGGGAACGGTTAAGAGTAGATTGTGACATTCCCAGCAAAGCAATCAGAGGAAGGTGTCACTCCCGAAAATGTGATTACTTTACTTAATTAGTGTGAGCATTAGACGATATGAAGAAATGTTTCAATTGAAACCCTTTGGGGCCACACGCACTTTTTCGTTGTACATCTACCACACAGTAAAGAGCGGTTGCCTGTCACGTGAAAACATACACCTCAAACGCAAATAACACATATCTGTATGAATCAATACATGTTCCCGATTTCCTTTGATAAAACATATTTAGTAGGCCTATTTGATACAATGCACGCTAGTTTAATTATTTGAACATTTCTTCTAAGCAAAGTGCAAATGTGCCGTATTTTACATGTGATGTCGTAGCGCTCCATTCAGGCCGTTGAGGGCACCGGGCAATCCCCCGGTGGGCCGCATGGTTGGGGGCCGGTTTTGAGCCCCTGGGGCCGTTTTTTTGTTACAGGGCCGTTATGCTGCAAAAACGTCCCTGTAACAAAAAACGGCCGAAAACCGGCCCTGTCACAGAGCGCGGTCGCACCTCTCCCCCCTCCCCTCTCCTCACGGAGGGGGGGAGGGGGGCCGGCCGAGCACTTTGCCAGGGCCGGTTCCGGTTCCCAGTCCGGCCCTGGCTCCATTAAGTAGCGGTAAAAAAGGGGGTGGTGATGGACGGAGCATCTGAATCAATCAAACACTCACACCCAGTCAAAAGGTGCTCCGTCCATCGTCCCCTTTTGTACCACTTTTGGCCGCCATAAGTGTGGCAGGGTATGCTCAGACGTGAGTCCCTTGCTCAGTTTGCCACTGGATTCAAGCAAGCCGGGCTGAAGACAGCTGGAATGCCAGAAACCGGTCCTCGGAAGCTTGTTTCCAGTCCAGGGAAGACATGGCTTGGCAGTTGGGCTGGACTGTTCCCATGAGGCACAGGGTCAGACTGATTTGCATATAGCCATGTCTGAACTGGGGTGGCAGAGTGGGCTAAAGAACAGCGATGGATTAAACCCAGATCTATTGACTGGGTGTGAGTTTTTGATTGATTCAGATGCTCCGTCCATCACCACCCCCTTTTGTACCATCCATTAAGTAGCGGGGCATGATTGGCAAAGTTTGTTGGCCTGCAGCTGAGACATATGGAGGTGACTTCATGTAAGGGCTCATGTGGGAATTAGATTTGATTCACACAAAATTTAAGTCAGAAGAGGTGCTATTTACGGGCGCACATCTAGCAGAAGTCTCCAGTCTTCAACATTGTAAGTGACACTTGGATAACTAGAATAGAATAGAATTTGAAAAATTCACAAGTGAATGAAAGAATGCACATCGTGGGTCTGTGATCTTCCAAAGTTAAGTGAGGGTTGTAATGATTCAAGCAAACTTGAATTGTTAAACTCACACCATCATGTTTAAAGCGTAAATAGGACCGAAAGCGAGATGAAACATTATTCTTATGAGGGTATATCAAGGAAGAGAATGAATTTGTTGTAGCAAAGGAAATCTGAAGAAAACGGCTAATTTCCTAACCCTGTTCACTCCATTATTTATCATTGACGGATCATTCACTAATGTAATGTTACAGAAATCATGTGTGTGCTGCTTTCACTTGTCTGTTACAAGCTTATGAAGTGGGAATTTTTGATGTATCCCATTTGCAATAAAGAAGTTTCACCCATGGCCGATATATTTCAGAACAAGTGATCATAACTTTGCAATTCTCTCCACCAGAATAACTATTTTTCTTATTTACATGAGAAGGAGCAGCTTGCGTCTTAAAAAGCTACAAATAACATCATCTTCTTCATCACCTTCTCCGAAAACACAGAAGACAGGGATCTGGCTTAGAGAGTGGAAGTTGTAAGACGTCTACAAAAAGGGGCAGATCAGGGCCGGACTGGCTACAGGGTGTTTCTGTGTGCTGCCGAGCTGGGGCTAATTTCTATGCAGTGGGGGCTGATTTCGTTGATGTGGACTTGCGTGTGTTTTGAAATAAAAAATGCAAAACGAATTTTGTTCAGCACACGCAGGTCCCCATCGACGAAATCAGCACCAGCTTGGCAGCACACACAACCGCCCGGTAGCCAGTCCGGCCCTGGGGCAGATGTCCAATTTTCCCTACATAGGAGCCTATTACGATGGTGGTCCGACTCACACTCATGGCGGAAACAGGACCGATGCCTAATTACGATGAGACCGCACATGGAGGCATATGTACAAGCCCCTATTGCCACTACAGTGTCACTTTTTCCAACATTGTGGTGGCAATAGGAGCTTAGACTTATTTACAAGGCAGAGTTAAGCCACTTAACGTGGCTTAAGGCTGACTTGTAAATAAGGCCCCTTTCACTCTAAGGTTAGCGTGAAAGGTGTGGGCAGTGGGTGTTGCAGTGGGCATTCTACTGCAAAAACCCATTGATTTTGACACTGCCCCTTATGTACAAGGGCAGCGTACATTCGAGGCAGCGCCAAAATTAAGACCAGATTTTCTTGGCGAAACGGGGAGAAATGCATTATTTCTCCTAATTTTTGCTTTTTCCATGTGTGCCGCCTTGTGCAGCACACATTGAAAAAGCAAATTGCCATGGATTGTTTATGCACAGGAAGGTCCCCGTTCCTGTACATAAACAATCTGTAAAAAAATCCTATGTTGGGACTTTCAAGTGTGCTGCATGAAGCAGCACACATACAAATGACAAAATGGCATTTTAAGACTGTTTATACGCCAAAACAAACACCTTACTAACACAAACAATTTTCCCCTGCACGCAGACACCCTTGCACTATGGTGCAAGGGTGTGCCTGCATTGGCGCTACACTGCGAACAATGGGGTAAAATGCCATCCATATGGATTGCGGGCCGGTTCCGACTGGCTGACAGGATCCTTGAGACCGTCGGAAGCTAGCCGAATAACGGGCTGGTTTAAGTTACGACCGGAATTAATAAAATCAGTCGGTCGGAACTGAAACCAACAATGTCATTTGTAAAGCCTCCAACCTAAGGTTGAGGGCTTTACGGCAGACATGATAATAGGCCCCTTAGTGTGCATAGACATGTTTGCACAATAAATGGGGTGGCCAGGCATCTGACACTTTTTGGTGGGTGAACTGTATCTACAAAACTCTAAGTCATGATGTGCCTGTGACTGCTAGTGGAAAGCAACATTAGGTAGACAGCAGAATCTGTCTTCCCTGTTGACTCTCTGTGTGTCACAGAAAGAAATCAGAAGAAACATTAGAAACAACAATAGAAAAAATTATGAACATTATTATGCCTCTAAACACAGTCTGGACCCAGCAAAGCCATCACTTTGGCCATACACAAAAAGAACAAATCGTCTATGTATTTTTTTAAATGTAAGAAGGCATGACCAAGATGACAGCCTCCTACAACAACAATAATAATAATAATAAATCTTTATTCAGGAGCAATCGAAACCATAAAAATTACAATCATGCAGTTAAAAAATCATCATTACAAATCCAATTAAAAGTTACGCTAAAACACTGCACATACAATTTAATTTTCAAAATCAAGAAAAAATGCCACTTATATAATCATTGGGGATTAAAAAAGTGTAAGACAAAGCAGTGCTAAAACACAGATGACCATTCAATGGTTAGTCAAGTCTAGATAATCTGGATCTGTTGGTGCCCGCAGGAAACTTATCATTGCACAGAGTGTGAGTTCCATAGGCAACAGCTGTAGATACATAAATACCTCTCTGGCTTGCATAAACTTCAGGCTCTTTAAAAGGTGGTGAAGAAACAGCCTTCTTGCCAGGGTAAATTATTTACACAGAAGGACAAAATGTACCGTTTCCTGTGGAGACCTAGAGGCGCCGCCACAGGATCCTCTGATGTTTGGGGGGGGGAAGTGCAGAAGATTGAACCTAAAACGGGTGTTTAAAAACCTATTAGTTGCACTTATAAGGGTAGAGAGGTAATTTTCCCTGCCCTGAATTGCCTATAACAAGGCATGACACCTCGCGGTCGGTTTCAAAAGCTTAGTGTTTACTCAGAGGGCAAAGGTATATATGAAATATTGTTATTTTATAATGTTAAGGTCCTCAGGCCTTACAGTGTCACATGAGTAAAACATATCTGGCTTACCTAGAGCAAACAATGACTCTTTTCCATATGGTAGCCAGGGAATTTGAAAAGAAAGCTCTAATGACAGGCAGTCTGAGATAATCAGGCAATTTAGGTCCTTGTTCTCCCTAGACCATATTTTTACCCAACACAATAGAAGCTTAACTACCACCTGATTGGCTAAAAAATGAACACCCAGCTTTTCCTACACTGTATAGGCCGGGTACTTTGAGGGACCCACAAGATCCGACGCAAAAATAGTTTTGGGTCACCAGTAACTTGTTTGCTGCAATATACCCCAATCCTTCACCACCATATAGAATCTTTGAGATGCATATAGACTGGTACAATTTGAAAATCACTTCTGGTACCCAAGATCCCAATCTATGGGCATAGCAGGCGATGGTGCCTATACATTTGTTCAGATCGCTCAGCTTACCCTCCAATAATGTTTTCCAATTAGATGTTTCATCCAATAGAATTCCCAGATACGGGAAGGCCGGGACCTTTGCTAGAGTGTGGGAGCCCCCTTTAAAATGTTGGGCCGGAGACCCAGACGTATGACTTTGTCAAGTTGACTGACAGGTCCAGTCTATCCATAAAACCAACAAACCCATCAATTAAAACCTGCAGCTCTGGGCTGTAAGAGCCATAAGCACTGCATCGTCAGCATATAGTAAGACTGGCAAAGATTTCCTGCCAACTCTGGGGCAATCAACTGTATTGCCAGGAAGTCAGCTTCTAAACCAATTATGTAAATGGTAATAAAAAATGGGCTAAAATGCAGCCTTGGTTAAGCCCAAGTGCAATTAAAGCATTCAGTGAGGCTCTCGGGGTGAATCTTACTGCCTCTGTTGTGCAGGCATGAAGGCTCATTAGTAGAGATACAATGGAGGGATCACGCCAAAAGAGTTCCATAAGTCCCACTACTTCTTTCGGTTAACCCGATCAAAGGCATACGTAAGGTCCATGAAATCTAAAAACAACACTCCTGGTTGAGCAACCGTGTTTCTATTTATTATTAAAAAGAGATTAAGACATTGGTCGATAGTTGACTTGCCCGTGCGAAAGCCAAACTGAACCTCAGATATTATTTGATTAGCGTCTGCCCAGGAGGAGAGTCTAGTTAAGAGGACCCGACTCAACACCTTTAAGTACGGCAACAGTAAGGGAAATAGGGCGGTAGCATTGCAGGTTGTCTTTATCCCCCTTTTTATAAATTGGAATAGTGGTGGCAGTTGACCAGGAGGGCAACATCGCTTTCGTCGCTACTGCATTTAACACCAGTGTCAAGACCCGGGCCCAAACTTCAATGTTGTCCTGGAAGCGATCTGGGGGAACCATCAGGGCCAGGTGCCTTGTTCTGAGACAAAGACTCAATGCCCCTGTGAAGGCCCTGGTAAGACTGCTGGGCTAGGAGCATTATCCATGCGAGATCCTTCGAGAAAGCCAAAATTATATACCCAGCAAAATGGATGAACCACTGTTCTGGGATGATGACAAAGGACAGTCCTGATGGCTCCGAGAAGGAGGGGCTATTTATAATGTGCAAAAAGAGTGTGGAATCCCTTATTCACTAGCTTTCATTAGATCAGCCCATGCCTGTTTAAGTAATTGATACCTTGGTTCTTTCAGGACCCCTTTATAGTTTTGACAGTAATTTGCCACCCATTTCCTGTTATGAGGTGACTGTTTCAGGGCTTTTTACAGATGACTTATGGTCCGGGAGCACTTGGAGTCAAACCATAAAGGTTAAGCCGGGCAATGCCCAACCACTGGGGTCAGTAATAGACCAGAAACCCACTGAGCCTTGGAGGCAAAAGAACTTAAAACATCCTTGCCAGGAGTTAAAAGGACAAAGCAGCTGAGTATTTCCTGTTAGCAGTCAGCAAAAGACTAGGATTGAAAGCATTAGGGTCTATTTGCAACCAGCATAAATGCCTACCCTGGTCAGTGGGGGTTAAGACTCCCCAGGGCTTTCAGGGGACCGCCAGTGGTTCACTACACACTCCATGACCTGGGTGAGAAGGTTATGGTCACTATAGTGGCTATGTAAAATATTGAAAGAAACAGCAGAGCAACCCATGCAAGCAGATACGTAAATGAAGTCAATAATCATGGCGGATCCCCTTTCTTTATATGTTGGAGGGATTTGAGGATTAGACCAGGTTATCAACTGATCTAAGGCAAAAACCAAATTGTGCATGATTAAGAAGTTATTTGTCTCCTCCACTTCCATGGTATGCTCCAGGTGCAAGTTTTCTGTAATTGGACAAGGTTGTTTGGTAGGTGTAAAAAAATTGGGCACAGGTGACAATGAAAATTCCCTGCCAGGATAAGATTCTCATGCCCGAGGCCCTTTTCCTTTAATCTAAGGTGCCACTTAAGTCTATAAAATTAGAGGTCCGACCCTGCCCCCTATTTGCATTATAGAAAATAATTACTACCATGGGGAGAGCTCTCCAAATGCGTAATATTATGCCCTGGAACATATGGGAGTCCCACTTCATGATATGCATAATGCCACAATACTCGAGAGCTACAAAAATATTGAGACCCCTCTCGCTCTACCTGAACTAGAGCCCATAAGCCTTGGGCTCCTCCCCTCATGCAGCGCAAAAAAGGAAACCTGAGCTGGGCAGAGCAGGGATAGGGCTCTGCAGAGGGGCATCAAACCTATAAGTATCCCACCTAGAATATCGGGTGTGATCAAATCTAGACAGAGAAAGAGAGAAACAAAAAACAGGAGTGCATGGGTTATCTACTGTGGCTCTGAGCTATTCAGTGCGGGGAAGGATTTTTTTTTAAATACCCTCACATTCTAGTAGTGTCTTGCTTCATCATCTGGTTCACCCTGACTCCTAAAGGTCAGGGTGAGCTCAACCATCTTCCAGGGAGCTCCTATGGATAAAAGTGACCAGGGGGCTTATCTACAGAGTAAAAACACCTCTGCTTCTCCAAAGATTCCCTTGATTGTCCGAGAAGTTGGGGACGGTTAAAAATATAATTGTGGGTATTAAGGACTTAATGTCCTACGACCCTACGTTATACTGACATATTTCAGCCCTACTCTAAGGCCTAATCAGGCCCAGGGCTTTCATCAGAGTAATATAATAATACCTCCCTGGATTGTGCTGTGGATAATATTATCCTGCATATAAAAACTTAACTGTGCAGCATTGTATTTGCTGGGGTAATAAAAATACATGCCCTCTTTTAGTCCCGTTGGTGTCCAACCCACAGTAATAGGGTAATTATATGTCACAGGAGAGGTAGGGGGTCGCCCTGTAGTCACATTTTTACCAAGGATCCTCCCAGGCTTCTCGCCTATTTCGTTCTGCATCTTTCGGCTTGTGGCTCTGCAGAGGTAGCCTGAAAAGTCTACTGCAAGACTCGAATTACCAGATCCGAGCCTGGTGGTGGCGGAGAGAGATGCTGGGATTGTATTTATGGGTCACTGCTGGGCCACATTGGAGCAAAATTGCAGCTGTGGTTACAGAGATGGAGAACAGTGTGCCCCTTTTAGCAGTGAGCAGTTCAGAAGAGAGGAATGGCTACTACTGGATAGAAAAGAGCGGTCCCTCATCACAAGGCGAGGCTCTTGAGACTGGCTAATCTTAATTATCAACGCTGTGAAATGATAATGCTGTGCTTATCAACATCAAGACAAGTGAAGACGCACTCAAAAGCCAGATCAGAATCACCATCACCATCAGAATCAAATTAACAGAGGTATCAGAAAACAAGGATTTTTTATTATAAAGTAATATTACCAAACTCCAAGAAGATCTTAAGTAATTCTTACACATCCTGGGACTGGTTTCAGGGCATCACCCTTCATCAGCCAGGCTAGCTTGAATCCAATGGTTTAGTGAGCATGGGACCCACATATGGGCATTATACACAAGCATCCTGCAAGAGAAAAGCCTATTACTTGGACAAGATTGGAAATAGGCAGCTCCTATTATATGAATTAAGGAGCTAGCAAAACTGGCACTTACATAAAACTTTTTTGCCTTTGGAAATCAGATATACTTAAGACGTCAAAGCACAAAAAGAGCACACAATATCCCTAGAGAGGTTCTGCTTGAAACCAATGCCAAAACAGACACCAAATCTTTGATTTTTGTGAGTACGTATAACTCCTCATCAAACATGAACAAACGTATTATAAACAAGCACTGGTGGATCCTAACGTCAAACCAATTGTCCTTTGAAAAACCACTCTTTTCCTTCAAAAGAAATAGAAACGTAAGAGACAAACTAGTGCACAGCAAAACTTCACAGGAGCACTTTATGGGACCTTCCTCCTGTCAAAGGACATTTTCCATGTGTAAACTGCTCAGTTTGCCCTCTAACTTCTCACACAAAAATCATTGACCTAGGGCTTACAACCCCTTGGTAATAGAGAATTCATACTAACTAATAGCAAGAAAACTAACAGAACATATCCTGGAGAAAAACCACAAAGATACAGACGTGCACTGGTCCATTATTGAGAAACTAACATCCAAAATTGGATACAACAGAATACACCTTATGCAAGGTTGGGTGTATCTATTGAAACACATAAACAGAGATTTAATGATGAAAAAACCTGGAACCAGCTGAGCACTGTGCTCTAAACAAGAGGACACCCTCTCCAAACTAGTTGCCACCCTACTAGCGAACATGGGCCATCAGACAGCAATACAAACAATAGATACTACCCGACAACCACCACCAGATGATATATATCTATGATATATATGACATAAATTCTTTCCTAACGGTTAGATATATCCAATATTACTGCCTAGACCTGCTCCAATGCATAACAAATGGCCAAACAATTATATGACGCTGAGCTTTAATATAATAAGGATAATTTCCCAGTAAACACGTGTGTTGTGGAATATAAACTTACACTTTTTACTATTAATACTTTTCTAATGACTTTCCATACGCTGTGTCCAACAAACCTAGTGCTGCTTGCAGGAAAAAAACCATACCCTCTCCTACCTGGCGGCCAAGACATGGAACTCCCTCCCCATCCATCTTCGACTGACCCAGGACCATCTCACCTTCAGGAGACAACTCAAGACCTGGCTGTTCGAGCAATAGCAGACCCCTTCCCCCAAGCGTTATGATTGATTGATTGGTTGACAGTACTACCTTTCCCATAATTCCATTGCCCAGACGTGCAATCGGTCTTAGAGCAATTCTAATTGCTTAAATAATCCAAGTCGCACTTCACACTTTGATCCAAAAAAACGTGCTAACACGAACAGGCCTGTCTCATCATAGGAAGCGAGCCCCAGCTCTCCTCCTACCAACACCTGACACGAATGCAAGGCATGGCAGCTGATTCCAATTGTGTCCCATCCAGTCCGGCTGGGCCCGGAGGATATTTATCGCAGCCCTCTGTATCCACTCCTCTTTGCAAGCAGGGGTGCTGAGCCGACTGTAGGCAATAAGACAAGACGGGACAATTGATGAAGTAAGTCTTAGAAAATTGATGTGTAACGCTGATAATTAACCAGCGTTTTTCTGTTTTGTAGTGTGTAATTTCATAACTATGAAGTCCTCCCCATGCCCAATTTTATACTTTATCCCATAACTAATTCGTAATGCAATTTTTACTGCAATTTCCACAGAGTTTGACTACAGGTCTGCTCAATCAAGCCCCTGTTGTTACGTTATAGAGTGGCCCCAGTAACTAGGGACATACTAGGGTTAAAAATGGGGAAACATATAAGTGAATCTACAAAGAGTCTAGCTTAAGGGAATGTTGTTTAATTACATTACCACATCACGGTGCCGATTGTGTCTTTTATACTTCCCTCATTAGGTGCCCACCATCACACCCTCTTGTCTTGATGAAGACCCCATTGTAAGGTGTCTACAAACCTACGTTGCCTCCACAGGGTCGAAACGTCAACATTCTTTCCTGACAACTAGCCCTTGTAGCAACAGAGATTTCTTACTGTGTTCCACAAATAGGGCATAGTGTTGTATAAATGTACTTGTGAATTTATGTAACTTTGGCTTTTTGATTATAGACTCAAGTCCAATAGTGACATGATGAATTGATTTTCATTTCTTTTTCCATTTTTTCCTATGTGACCACGATCCTCACATCAAATTCACCCCCACCCCCCTCTTTTCTCTGTCCTTTGGGCAATTCTTGTTTAACCTATGAAAGAAGGTTTTATGAATTTGTCAAATATGTTTTTGATGTGGTAATGTGATTAAACAACATTCCTTTATGCAAGACTCTTTGTAGATTCACTTATATGTTTCCCCATTTTTAACCCTAGAATGTCCTTAGTTACTGGGGCCACTCTATAACGTAACAATTTTCACTCAGGTCCCAGTACCATTGGGTTTACCCCTCTTTAAGTAAAACAATCAAGCCCCTGTGGCATAAATTGTCCCACATGCTTTGGGTGAGTGACTCCCATCCAACAATAATACTGAGACGCATGTCTCTGGACACTAGCCTGGAATTTTGTCCTTCTCATTGACATTCATCAATGCCAGTTAATGACTTCTGCATGGTAGCCAAATATATTTGTTAAGAATAATCTTACCTCACAAGATGCAAGGTATGTGTAGTATGTATTTGTGAACCATGAGGATAAAAAATACATATCCGCTGTTCCACACATTGTGTTATTAGCACTATGTGTTTGTTTGCTTTCATTATAAGTGTGCATGTGATAACAATCAAGTGGGTTTTTCATCACATGCACCCACACCATCATGCAATAGTTTGGTACCGATTGAGCCGTATGCCGTTTGGATTCCACCCTAGTATCAATTGCATGACCATTCTCATGCCACTTACTCTTTATATTGTCAATTCTTTTTTTCAGGTAGTTTTTCAGCCTGCTTCCAGTCATCAGGGAAGATGCCGGAATTTAGGGAGGCGTTGGTGGTCCGGCCTAGTTCCGGGGCTATGGCGACAGCAGCACTGTGGTAGATGTCCGGTGGGCAGGGGTCCTTGGGGCTCCTGAGTGGGTGTTCTTCATGGCCGTGGTGGTGTCTTCATTCATGGCGTGTTTCCATGTGTTGATGGTCGGCTGGTTGTCGGTGTTGGGGAGGGGCACGGTGTTCGGGGACTGATTGCTAAAGTTGTCATAGAGGGACTTGATTTTCAGGTGGAACAGGTTGGGATAAGAGAGACACCACTACTGAGTGATCAAAGACAGATACGCCAATGCAGTGACATCACACTGGGATAAAGAAGAAGAAAACACCACTGTTAAGTGTTGTACAAAAGATGTGCCTGACACCAAAAATCTGTAAAGACTTACCCCCCCATATGTATAATCTATACTGCTTCATTTGACCTATGGAGAAACAAACACTAGGTCTAGTGGAGCCATCATCATAAAATAACTAGTGGGACAAAACCAGAATAGGGGGTGAAGTATTGCCATCCAGTGGCTGAATAATACTTACAACAGTGCTGGACTCATCAATCGCTGTGTGTAATTGCGTGGTCAGTGCACTGTTGTGCATGTCTTCATTAAATAGCCTATGCACCACATAGTGTACATGTGAAACTTCAAAGAAATGATTCTTAAAAATGGCTGTACATACACGGAGAAAAATCCTAAATAAAGCCATGGCAGCTGACAAATTACCAAAGTGTTATTCCTCAGAAAAGATAAACATGGAGGAAAATGTAGTTCCCAAAATAACACTATTGAAAAACTATTATGGAACTCAAAGAAAGAACATGGGCAGTAAACCTAGAACAGGGCTTCTAATATAGTGCTATAAGCTGGTAAAGATACCCAAGTGGGCCCTAAGGACTCCAAAGCAACAAAACCAGGGGGAAATTCATCCCCACCCGTAAAAAGAAATTGTTTGAGCAGATTAAGTAAAAGTATTGGTCATTGGAAATAATCCCACATGACCGTAAGCATTCTAGAGTAACCTAAACATCAAAACCTAAATCTAACGGAAAGACATTGATAAAGAGAACCAAACTTCCACATATTCAGAGCCAGATAACTTGCAGGGTGTAATGTCGAATGGACAGATATCCAAAGGTTTGTACATGCGCTGTTCCAGCAGATACTTGCCAAGGAGGATCCGACAACAATCAAAATATACAGGGTTAATTAAATGGGCTACCATGGGGGAAACAGCCGCGGATTATGCAGTTAAATTATTTATTTAATTTCCTGTGGCATCGCCCCTCGAAATACCCTCCCCATGCTCCCCCCACCGCTGTTACTTGCATGGTGCGCAGCTGGGAGGAAACAATGCAAGACCACTTGACATTCTGACCTGTATCAGTGACTTTCAACTTAAAGAGGAAATACTTTGAACGGCCAGAGATTTATTGCCTTTGACTTTCCATGAACTTATACTGTTGAATTTTGTTTCAACACCTCTCTGTGATTATCCTTCAAATAAAATAGCATCTTTAAGCCAATCACTGAGAAGCAAAGACCTTCATGTATGGATGGGACCACACTTTTTACCTTCTTTTCTGCTGGGATTTCAAATTGCATCATATCTAGTCTTTCTCCAAGGCCAGGGGCCTTATAGATCTCCCTAAACAAGCCTTGACATGACCTTTGTAATCCTGGCAATGAGTATCCAATTCTCCAAAAGGGATGCAACCGCATCATTGTATGATCATCCATGAGAGACAGGCAGTATTGAACGCTGTTAGACTTGGTATCTTTTAGCGTTGTTACCCCTGACTTTTTGCCTCTACCTCCTGTATTTTGGATTACGTTTTGCTAGTTTAGACGCTTCGGGCACTTTGCCACTGCTGATAGTGCCAAAGTGTGAGTGCTTCCTGGAGAACGTGTATGAAATTGATTATCCACAAGTGGCATATTTTAGTTACCCGTTGGTCTGTAGTAAAGTGCACTACCTATGCCAAGGCTGGTAACTCAAATGCTACTAGTGGGCTTGCAGCACTTGTTGTGCCACCCACACAAGTAGCACAGAAACAATGTATTAGGCCGGCCACCGCCGTGCCCATGTGCGACTGCACTGACGACCTGGCCGGTGTCCGCACCACCAGGCCTGACCTTCCCCTTCTTGTGCACGTTAGTCACCCGTATTGTAGGCTCGAGGTACCCCCTGGGCAGCGTGCTGTACATAAGGAAGGCAGGACATGTCCTAGTGTGGCTGACATTTCCTGGTAGTGAAAGACCACCAAGTGGTCGTTCACTATGGAGGGGCTATCTTGCCCAATAGGTTAGAATGGGGAAGGATGCATATAATGGTTACCTGCTATCTTCCCATAGGATCAAGATACAAAGTTGGAGTCTGGTACCCCTGAACTCGGAATTCGATAGCGCATCTTTTAGGCTGGATGGTTTTTGAATTCCGTGTTTGAGGACAGCACTGTTAGAAAGTGGTGTTCTCATGTTCAACCGTTCCCTGTGACTCGGCTTGTTGTGTGTATTGACCTCTGGGTTTGAGAGTGATTGGGTCTGGTATGAAGTTTGTGACCCCTGGGAGGACTGAATAGGCCAATTGAAACCTAGAGTGGTCGAAGGCATAGCGCCCGGACCTGAATTTGGCTGTGCCTCCCTCCCCGCGAGCTGGATCCACCTCCTGCGGTGTGTCTGAGGACCCTGGCACACCTGCACAAACAGACAACAATGAGCCCTGGCCGAGGGCACCCCGAACTGGTTTGAATGGGGTTCCAAGACCCCTCACACATAGGATCAAGATACAGAGTTGGAGTCTGGTACCCCTTAACTCGGAATTCGATATCGCATTTTTTGGCTGGATGGTTTTTGAATTCCATGTTTGAGGACAGCACTGTTAGAAAGTGGCTGTTCTCGTGTTCAACCGCTCCCTGGGCCTCTGCTTGTTGTATGTATTGGCCTTCTGGGTTTGTGAGTGACTAGGTCTGGTGTGAAGTGCGTGACCACTGGGAGGAGTGAATAGGCGGATCAAAACCAAGAGTCGTGGGAGGTGTAGTGCACAGGCATGAATAGGGCTGTGCCTGCCTCCCCCGAGCTGGCTCCACCTCCTGTGGTGCATCTGAGGCAGAGGCGCACCTAGAGTCAAATTTCAGAGGGGGCTAAGAAAAAATTTCGTTGGGGGGGCTGATTCTTCAAGTAAAAGGTAGAGTGGAGCTGCAGGGGCGCTAAGAAGGGGTGGGAGCCATCAAAGCCTCATTAACAAGCAAAAGGTGTTTAAAAGACCTGTGAAGTACTTGGTTGAGGCTGTCTGTGCCCCCGGGAAACTGTCTCATCCTTGGCTGCCACACACGACGGGGGGCTGAAGCCCTCTGAGTACAATGGGCATTGCGCGCCTGGTCTGAGGACCCAGACACACCTGCACAAAGAGAAGACGACAGGCCCTGGCAGAGGACATCCCAAACTGGTTCAAACTCTATGGGGTATTAATACACCAACAGAAACCTCAGAGAATTAGACAAGTCTGAATTGACTACCTTTGTGAGCAAGAGGAATCCCTGCCAAAGAGCAACAACCTAAGAGACTCAGGAGAAGACTGCCCTTGCTGTGTGTCTGGGGTTGGCCTGTAATTTGTTGTTCCCATTGAGGAGTGGACGAAGGGACTTAGCTGTGAGTTTTGTCCCTCTACTTGAAGACAGACTTTGCTGAAGTGCAGTGTCCGGCTGAAGGGAGAAGTGTCTCCCAGTACCAGAGTAGAGCTGGTCTCCTGTTAGGAAGTCCCAGGCCCAAATGGACTTTACCGCCAGCACCCACAAACTCCCTTGCTGGGAGTTCCGGTCGTGAGGAGGGCCTGAAGCTGAGGGTAAGGCCTTCGTGTCATCAACAAGCTGTGCAAGCAAGAGAGGAGCAGAATCCGCTTTCTGCTCTCAAGAGAACTGCCAACGTCAACAGTGGCCGGAGACGACATCGCTCTCCTCTAACCCTGTGCATCGTCATCACCATCTTCGTCCAAGGTACTGTTGCTAAGGGTCCATGTGACTCTGCCCCAGCTGCTGCGAGTCCGGCAGGCTGTGTTGAACTTTGGACCTGTGTGTGTTGTTGACGCAGGAGTAACCCCAGTGGAGCTACCGGGGGCTACTACGTAATCTTGATTTGTAACAAATTTTCGAAGAAGAACCTTTTTAACCAAGTAACCTTATTTATGTGAAACCTCTTTACCGTTTTTCGTCTTCTTAAAGTTTAGTAAAAATACTTTATTTTTTTTAACCGGTGTGGAGTACATTTGTGATGTCATCATTGTATTACTGTGAGTGTTAGTACAAATAATGTCTGCATTGCCTTTGAAGCCAGGCCTGCCTGCTCGAGCCAAGCTACCGAGGGAGTGAGCGGAGGTTATCAAAAAATGTGTATCTTTCTTACTCTGATGTAGAAGCAAGAGTCCCTAGTCGGTCTAAGGTGCCTACCTCAGCTAACGAGAGACCCCCAGTTCGAACAAACTCTTGTTGGGAGAAGCAGACCTACAAGATCTGGGATGGCAGTTGTAATGAATGAGTTTATATTAACACATAGGCCCCCATGTGGTCCCAGGCCCTCTGTCCTGACATGGTGGGACAGGTGGTAGAGGATTGATCCATTACCAAATTGTTATTCCCAGATGTGGGTAAAACAACTCCCATTCTGGGATATGAACACAAAGTGCAGATTATCAAACAACGTGTTGACAGTTTATTTGATTTAATTCACTCTGGTGTTTATTGGAGTTATTTACATAGGGACCTTCATTATGCCTTGCCTTGCTGTTTCAAGACAAAGAGGGACATGAGAAGACTTTAAGACTTTAGCTTAACATTGAAGTTTGTGTGCCTTTGTGTCATTTCTTGACACTCTTTTTTGTGACGGTAGATTCTAGTGCTATTAATACCACATTTATATCTTCAATGTCGAATTAATTGCTCTCAGTGTTTGAGGCCTAATCAACGCAGCAAAAGGAATAGCAATTTTTATCTCTGATAGACCAGTGCAGGGGACATTTCTTTGCTTCAAGAGACAATCTTCCCCTACCTAGATTAGCACCAAATCAAATCTAAATCGTTTTCCCAGCAATATCTGTCATCCAGGCTGGGAAAAGGAAGAGTTCATCCAGAAATTTCAAGGATAGGTAATGGACTAGAAAGGCAAAATAAAGTAAAAAGAATGGGCAGCATTGCTTCACCATATCAACAGTTTACACTCCCAAGATTTAAGACTTTTTCATACAATGGATGATTACAGATATCAGGCAAACCCCAGAAACATCTCACCTGGTGGGAATGGAATTAAATGTGATCATGAACAATGAAATGGACAGGTGGGGTCAATGCTTTGATCAGTCCATGGTCTTCACTAAGAAAAGGTTAGCTTGGTTAAGAGAGTGGATTGGAAGCATGTTGCAGACACGCTCACCCCACACAAAGACACTACACATTTCTTTTTGCAGGTCATAAAATGTATGCCCAAAAGGGCAACCTTCTTAGTACACCATCACTACAAGCACAGGTACAGAGGGTGGACCTAGATCCATATCCTTGTCCGACCCCACCCCGATTTCCGCTGTCATCTGCATGTTTTCCAGGGGGAGGACCCAGGCTGTTGAGGTGGAGGGACAGTTTCACACAACAAAAATCTTATGTTACTGCAATAACCCTAACTTAGTACCTGCAAAATATTGAAACAGAAAAAGTGAACACTAGCACACTGTGGGAGACATTGGGAGCAGTGGCTAGAGGGGCGCTGATAGCTATCCTAGCCAAGGAAAGTAAGACTAAGAGGGATAAAATAGAGGAACTGGGGAAGTGTGTGAAGGTACTTGAAACCATTCATAAGCAAGAGTTTGGTGGCAATTAGACACTGTACGCAAACAACTCCAGCACTTATACCTAGATAGGGCAAAGTATGCCCTACTTCACTTACACTTATAAATGAGGGAAAATGCTAACATATAAACTCACAACACATGACCAAAGATGGAGTTCATTCTGTTACAGTTCCAACAGATACAGAAGTCAAAAGGGATAATCAAATTACTGCCACTTTGCATGATTTCTTATAAACCCTTTATTAGGCACAAACACTAAAAGATGTAGAAATAGAACCCTGCATAATGGAAGCCCAAGTGAATAGATTGATCATTAAACACACAAATAGAGACTATTGAGAAATCCATTTAAATAAGTAATATCTGCCATTTCCAGATTGAAGCTATTCAAATCACTATCCCGGATGGGTTTACACCATTCTTTTATAAAACCTTTGGCCAGAAGTTATCTCCAAACACTCACCCAGCTTAGTAACCTTTTCACCAATAGTGGGACACTAACTCAGATCATGTTGGAAGTCTCCATAACAGCCATTCCTAACTTGGAAAAACAGTGTTGTAGCTCCAACAGACCTATTTTGCTAATTGTTAGAAATGGGTTTTTGGTTGGGAGAGTTATGCACCCTGTCCAAGCAGGATCCATAATCCTACTCAGGGTAAGTCAGATACACATCCTAAATGAACCTATGCTTACCCTCTAGTAGCTTGGCATAGAACAGTTTAGCTTAACTTAAGAGGTAATGTGTACAGTATTTGTGGAACACTTCAAACAGTAAATCAGTGCAAACGTCACACAAAAATGATACAAAAATGATTGTTAGAAAAATAGAGCTTAATTTAATGAAAAAAACAAGACCAAAACAATTTGCTGCACTAAAATAATCCTTATAGGCAATTTCCTGTTTCTATGTGTGCTGCAGACCGCAGCGGCTGTACGATATTACAATGCAGGGAAATAGATTGTATGCCTTTACCAGGCATTTTTTACCACACGTTTTTACCACACATATGCTTTTACAATGCATGCACTTAACACACATCGATTTTCAATATAAAGACAATGTTTTTGTGGGGGGGGACACCCACACCCCCAACTTACCTTAAATAAGTTGTAAAGACATGTGCTGTAAAGTCATCCACATGGTAAAAGAAAAGATGCTCAAAAATGTGTGGCAAAGACACAACGAGGTAAAAACCTCATTGTAATGTCGGATTCCTACTGCAGAACACTTAAAAAGAGGAAACAATGAGGAGAAATAAAGATTGTTATCCCTGTTGCACCTCTGGTGGGAAGGTGTACATTTCTGACACATTTCCAGTATTGGATAATCTGAGGTTGCATCAGAAAGCATGGATGGAAGTGTGGGAACACCCATGCTCCACCCATGTAATTCTTCCAACACACAATGTAAAACAAGGCAGTGACCAGCAATGTCTTGCTTTACACCAGATTTACCAAGCCCCTGAGGGTGGCTTTGTGTGGCTTGGTAAATTTCATTCTAGGTTTTGTATCACCTTACGTCACCTCGCATGGTGCAAAGGCGATACAAAACTATGACGAAATCAACCCCTTAATTACCAAACTATATCCTTACTACCGCAACCCTTCCCCCAACAGAGAAGGCAGCAGGTCATAGGCACTGAGAAACTGAGATAGGGCGTACATTCACAAATGAAGAATCAAAGATATTTACTACTGCACCCAAAACGGCGCACAATGTTGATAGCAAGAAACTTCACCCAATATAGTACAATACAGGTAGTTCAATACAGCCAGGACAGATAAATAGTGCCCAGAATTGTGGAATGAATACTGATGTGGCTGTGGCAATAGTAATACCCTGCTTCATTATTGTGAAACTACTCAAAATTGATTCAATACCACCAGAGGATCTTAGAAAATATAGAAATATTCAATACGTAGTTGCAAATCCCATGTTTTAAGGCAGTCATCTTAGGTTTACTTAACAGTTTGAAGTTCCCATTGAAGTCTAAGAAAGGCAGGCCGATGGCTCCTGCCCTTGGTAATCTTCTCCAACTGGAGCTCAGATGTGTCTGTTAGAAATGTGGTTTCTTGTTGGCTAGGATATGTACCTAAGCCAGGCAGAACTCACCACTCTAGTCAGGGTGAGGAAATTACACACCCAAAATAACCCCTGCTTAACCCCTGCTCACCCCTTGGTAGCTTGGTAGAGAGAAAAGGCATTTCCCAGAGGCATTTGCATAACACACAACTGACACACTAGGTACGCCACAAAAAGAAACTCCACACAAGAGTATATAAAATATCTCATATATTGTATATAAAAGACATAGACTACAATCACATAACTTACTGCACCGCTAGGCGCTTGTCATAAGAATACATAGGTCATAAAAAAAATTGTAGTATAGGTAAATCCTATTAGACCACCATCACTGTGTATCATATGTAAAGCACATTAGACCCCAAATCACATAAATCATAGACAGTTTGCTGAGTAGGCAATTGTCATGAGCCTAACATGTAGTGCATTACATCAATGGTTATCTGCTGCACATGTCAAAAACAATGCCGCCATCATGAGAAAAATAATTACTGGGAATAACCTTTAGCTCCTAAACACAATATTGAAGGCAAGACTGAAAACATGTTGTTTTACTGCATGTGTTCAGAGAGTGCAAGACACATGTTCTACTGGGCTCAGCAGAAGCAGGTCAAATGACCTCAGAATTAGGGTGGGGGAGGGACTGCTCTGATCCTCACCTTGAAGTTAGCACAGCAGTGATAACCGTTTCCTGAGCACACCATCCAAGGTGTGCTACTGCTGCTTTCAGTGTGGTCCCGCTGGCCCTGTACTCTTTAAACTAGTGCCAGCCAAGCAGGACATCCACTGACTGGCCTTTGTAAGAAACCAAGGATCCCACATAGATCCGATGTGCAAATGGTAGGGCGCTTATGCACTCCTTCCGCTCTTCTACCAGTTGCCCATAGCTCACCTGAGCCTATGTGGCTCCTTCCAGCAATGTGCAGGGCTGGGCAGGTTCTAGGCCGTGCTGCTGTTGAGGCCGCTTCTCCCTCTGCTTGCTTCACTTGGCCTGGAAAGGTGTTACTGCTGCTAGGCAACTCCAGCCGATCCTGGCACACACCCCTCAGCTGAAGAGCAGTCACACTTCCCTTATTTGAGGTCGGTGAACCTCGCAGCTCTACAAGGCGGGTAGCGCCTCGGTCACTGCCCACTTTTGTCGAGGCAGGGGGGGCACCAGAGATTCTCTATCCCAGGGAGACTAGCACTGGTATCTAGAAGCAGGCAAGAGGCAGCAGAAGGAATGGGGGCACAAGGCTATTTTGCCTAGGACAGAATGAAAGCCCCAGGACTGTGCAATTCAGAGTGTAAACAACAGAATTGGGTAAGAGAGAGTGAAAGAACCAGAATTCTCTCCAATGAAAGTAAATGCATGACGAAGGAAGCTTTTCCAGTACTAAGCACCAGGACTGTGCAAAGTAAAGGGGAAGCACAAAGACTTTGTAAAACAAAGTGGAAGCAACAGGGCTCCTGCAAAATAGAGCACACATGCCGGAACTTTCCCAAAAGCAAACAGAAACTACACAGAAGAAATACTTTGATATCCCTGTGTCTACCACAGCAGGGCAAAAAGAGTCAGTCCTTTTCCTCTACCACAGACAGAAGTAGCACCCGCGGGCCAACCAACCCCTAACACAGAAAAAGGAAATGCTCCTCACACAGTTCTTCTGCTCTTCACCTTGGCAGTGCCCTCTTGTGAGGTTTTAGGTCCACATTTTTTCATTGTTGTCTTTGTGGCAAGTGTCCCTGAACCCAGTGCTTTGCTCCCTGGTGCATTATGACCATCGGGGATGAGACAGCATTGAGCCTATTCAGTTACAAGTGAAACTATTATACCATTCTAAATGCCGACCAGGTCTATACAGCCCAGCGATGAGTCACCCAGGTAAGGCAGGGCACACATCAACCCCTCCCAGTGACTGTCTAGAGTGAATGCACATCCTCAATTCCTGTCAGTACAACATTAGACCTAAATACACAAACAGCAGAGGTACACAGAATGTTAAAGCATTAAAATGCCCACTGTCTAAAAGTACCATTTCAAACACACAATTTAAAAAACACCTACACTAAAAGGTGTGTTATTAAATTCTGGGTTCAGAGAGCCAAACTTCCATTTTCGACCCTGTCCTATTGGAAAGTTATACTTGTTGGATATTACAAAGCAACTTCCAATTTAGCCCATGGGATAGATAGCATTTCAAGAATGGAAAACAAAATACACATATTTCACTATCAGGACATGTCTCACACACCAGAAAAAGAAGGGGTGGGGGTTGCCAGGCATTGGGCCATGTCACACCCAAGAAAAATCACCCATTTTGACAAAGTCGTCAGTAGTGGAATTCAAGCTTGGGCTCTGCTACCATTGATGTGGATCCACATCAAATCCATATGCCCCCGAGGTGAAATGCAACTAGGAGAAATATCTTTATTTCTCCTCGTATTTTACTCTTTCAATATATGCTGCATTCTGCAGCACAGTTAGAAATAAAAATAGGCTCTCAGGATTGTTTTTGTGCATATGACCCTCCCTGCAGAAAAACCATCCTGCATGCAAGGGTTTCACTCTTTCACCATTGTGTAAGGGTGCCAAGGTTTGCGCTATGTTGCAGAAACTGTGCCAGTGCAAGGAGAAAAGACAGTAATGCACAGTATTACATAAATATTGTGCATTCCTGCTCTTTCGCTTTGGCTTTGGGCAGTACAGCAAGGTGCCATGCTTTGCTGTCCTTTCGTCAAAATCACATACATGAGGGACACAGTGCCTAAAAGAGGTAATAATGTACAAGTTAATTGCTAAAGGTCAAGATGTCAGGAGGACATCAAGAACTGCCACCCATAGTGCATCTGTAACGGCGACATTGATGTGCCCATTAATCTTTCATGTGCAGGCACCAGACGTTCATGGAAGTTAGCTGAGGACACTTTCAAAAAGCAAACCTTGACGGGCTATACACTTACTCATAAATGGAATGGAAAGCTCACCACATTCTTGACATTTAAGGGTAACTGATTATGGGTGGATGATTCTCAAAGCCATTGACAGTCCCCCCACCACCATGTTGTAAGATTTCTTATTTACTGGCAGAGCATATGGGGCACCTCTAGAGCACAGATGCACTGTCACTGGAGGTGTTCCACTGTGCTCCATTCAGCCCCTTGTCATTTCATTGTCTACATGGAGCCAATCACAACCTTCCACATTGAACACAGCATGAAAATTCACCAATATGCTGACAACCCTTTTAAAATTGTTGGAGCCCCAGTTGTTTCTCACAGCCTTACTTCTTTAGTGCAGAGGGTGTCGAGGGGTCACAACACTGATGAAGAATATGCTTCTGGTGAAAACAATAAAAGTCAGCATGTTCGGGAAGTTTGATTTTGTTTGTGGTCCCCTGAGACACATAGAAGTTTTTAGACATCTGGGAAAACATTTTTTTTTAAAAGAGGAGGCGTGGGGGTAGCATGCCCTAGCATCAGACTGTACTCTCACCCCAAAACAGGTGATACTGTCCTTTATTCTCTCATAAATACAACAATCGTTCTGCCCTCCCAGTAAGCAGATTGGAGGGGATTCCATCCAACCTGCCTGCTGAATGGTAAAAGGCCTACTTGACATTAGGGAAATATGGTCAAAAAAAGAAGAGGTGGGTGGTATAAGCTGGTATTAGGCTGTACCTCAACCCCAGTATGGGCCCACTAATACCAGGTAGAAAGGGTAATAAAAAGAATAGGTTGGGTGGACTAAACTGACATTGGGCTGTACTCCAACCCAAGTATGGGACCAGAAGTCGTTCTCCCTTCCTGGAGGGGGTCAGAAATGTATTAAACACCAGGAAAATATTGTCAGAAAAAGAGGCGGTGGTGGGTGCCAAGCATTTGGTCTCGTCACACCCAAGAAAAAGCACACATTTTGACAACGTTGTCAGTTGTGGAATTTAAGCTTTGGCTCTGCTGCCATCTAGGAAACTGATAGAGCGCAGGCTCACCTGCTTGTTTTATCATACTCACCTGGACCCACAAACATACGCACTTTGAACAGGTAAACCTATGCTTAATCAGAATTTTAATTAACCATTTAGGACCTATACCATTGACTTACCAATCCTTGTCACCGGTGCCTATAGTCCTAAGGGATCAAGGGAGTTAGCATAATAGGCAGTAAATAAACATTTGCATTCATAAAATAACCACGGACTCGGGAAAAGTTAAAAACGTTATCTTTGTAAATTCTTCAATGTCAGAGTCCATACCAATTTAATTAAAACGAGTTCAATTCGAAAGAATATGATCAAAGCAAGTTGATGTGAACATATTAAGAGACTTTCTTTAAGCATTGAAACATAAGAAGGGTAAGAAAAGGGAAACAATCCAATGACATACCCACATTGATTTATAATTACCTAGAATGGTGTGAAGACCAACCCTGGCCTCAGGCTAGGATAAAGGACAGGACTCCCGATAGTTCAGTTGCTAACAGGACATGACAGGTGTAGACCAGAAAGAGGACAAGTACGGACCAAATTGGATCAGGACAGGACCACCACAGGTCAGGAGGGGCACCCACAGCTAAAGTGCAATGCCAGCGTCACACTCCTCTCTGTAGCTAACAGTCGGACCCAGATTGGGTTATCAAACCTTCTCCCAGAGAACCCATATTGGGTTATCAAACTCCTTCCCAGAACCCTGATAGGATTATCAATTCTTCTGACAGAGTGCTCCACCAGCACCTGTACTCTCGATCGCCTATTGAGTGTGTTGGGTCAGTGACAGGTCAGCTATTCGGACAAGTCGGATAATCTAACTAGCTAAGCCTACCTTAGATATACCATTTTCCAGGGCAGTGTACCACCCCCCAATGTTGCAAGTTCGTGTATTCCCTCAATTTGATTGGTCAAAAGACGAGGAGAGGTCATCACATCCTACCAGTTATGAGGTCACTTGATTCAATAATGCAAATCACCTTTCCCGCCCACAACTTTATTTTCCCATGCATTTTATTCCACCCAACAATGGATGTTCTAATAGTAAAACAATGTTAAACAATTTATCAAATTGTCTTCCTCTTGGAGGTTCATAAGGTATGGGTTCCCAGGCGCATCACAGGCAAAACTGACGTTGGCAGGGTTTCAATGCCATGGCTTGTGAACTCGGGGATTTCAGAACATGCACAGTTGCGGGACTCAAGATGGAACAACATTGTACTTGATTGGTCCAAACACGAGGTAATTGCAAAGTCAAAAAAGAACGTTTTAGAACAAAGAATAAATGAATGCACTGTTTAGCACTTATCTCTACTCTATTCCCATTACTTTATTTTAACTACAGCATTAGGAATTAAGCAGAATGAACAATTTAGTAAAAGTAGCAATGCAAGTGTTAGCATGTGAAAACATAGAGCCGCCATCCTTAGTTCTAGTGTGCAGAAGCAAAGATGTCCCACCTAAGCGGAGAATACGTCACCGGAGTGTGACAGACGCATGCGCAGAAAAATTCCGACATTGCGACGGCCATTTTAGGACACTCGAGTTACAGTTAGTTAAAAGCACATTAATTAGCTTCCCCAAGATGCTATAATGTTGTGTGGTGCATTATTAGTAATACAAAACATGTTTATTAGTGCATTACGTTTTATTTCGAGAGGATTGAATCCGATTAAGTCACTTTACGAGCGGAACCTTGCTCCATCAGAACCTACCAAATTCATAATTCCCTTGACATCGTCCTACCTATTTGGCAGCGGACAGCATTTATCACCCGCATTTCTGAGCGTAGGAGCTTCCCCATTAGGCCAGCATAGCGCGTGGAATTTGCAGCGCGTTTTTAACCGAGTGCCCGTATTTCCTCAAAACATCCTGTTTTATTTAAATAATTGTTGTACCTGTGTTTAGATTATTTTGTGGAGAGTAGCACTTACTTGCATTTTAAATTGGGCCCCTCACCGCGCTTTTCGCGGGTCTTTAGTACTGTAATTTGCATCGCCGCCATCTTGGGGGTAGTTTAGGGACTCTGTTCAGGCGCCACCTCCGCGAGCGCTCTAGTTGGAGACACAGGAGGCGAGGCCCCTACTTAAGGCGAGTGGAGCAGGCAGCTCACTCCTTGACATCGTCCTACCTATTTGGCAGCGGACAGCATTTATCACCCGCATTTCTGAGCGTAGGAGCTTCCCCATTAGGCCAGCATAGCGCGTGGAATTTGCAGCGCGTTTTTAACCGAGTGCCGGTATTTCCTCAAAACATCCTGTTTTATTTAAATAATTGTTGTACCTGTGTTTAGATTATTTTGTGGAGAGTAGCACTTACTTGCATTTTAAATTGGGCCCCTCACCGCGCTTTTCGCTGGTCTTTAGTACTGTAATTTGCATCGCCGCCATCTTGGGGGTAGTTTAGGGACTCTGTTCAGGCGCCACTTCCGCGAGCGCTCTAGTTGGAGACACAGGAGGCGAGGCCCCTACTTAAGGCGAGTGGAGCAGGCAGCTCACTCCTTGACATCGTCCTACCTATTTGGCAGCGGACAGCATTTATCACCCGCATTTCTGAGCGTAGGAGCTTCCCCATTAGGCCAGCATAGCGCGTGGAATTTGCAGCGCGTTTTTAACCGAGTGCCCGTATTTCCTCAAAACATCCTGTTTTATTTAAATAATTGTTGTACCTGTGTTTAGATTATTTTGTGGAGAGTAGCACTTACTTGCATTTTAAATTGGGCCCCTCACCGCGCTTTTCGCGGGTCTTTAGTACTGTAATTTGCATCGCCGCCATCTTGGGGGTAGTTTAGGGACTCTGTTCAGGCGCCACTTCCGCGAGCGCTCTAGTTGGAGACACAGGAGGCGAGGCCCCTACTTAAAGCTACCATGAAGACGCGCAGCGGTGACGCGCAGCGGAAGCGCCGTCACAGCGCCGGAGTCCCGCCAGAGTCCAGCCCGTCTGTGCCCGTCCAGGCCCAGACGGGCCTAGGGCCTGATACTCTGCCGAAATCTACTCCCATGAGGCGCGCTTATGAGCGCGACGAACTCATGGCTCTTCGGCACTCATTGCCTCAGAGAGCTGACCCTTCTATGCAATGCCCATCCCCCCCCCCCAGTTGAGGGAGCTGAGAGGAATCACTCCGCTATTAAAGGGAAGAACGACCTGGTTGTAGGGCTACTGAATTGTAGATCCCTCCCACGTCATGCGACAGAAGTCAATCTACTCATCCAGGATCTGGCACTAGATATCTTGTTTCTAACGGAAACATGGTTAACTCCCAGTTCCGATGCGGACATCGTGGAAGTTCTTCCGCCGGGTTACCTTATCTGTCAGGTGGACAGACCAGAGGGTCGAGGGGGTGGCCTCGCTATTGTATACAGGAGCCTGTTTGTTTGCAGGACGCATAATGGCCAACTCTCGGACTGTGAGAGCTGTCACTTCACCCTCAGGATATCCCCGACAGTGTCAATATCGGGTCTGCTGATTTACCGCCCCCCGGGCACACTGGGTAATTTTGTTAGCTCCCTGGCAGAATCAGTGACGGCCCTGGCCGCAGCTACGGCCAACTTTATGGTGTTGGGTGATCTTAACCTTCACTTCAACGAGCCCACTGACCAAACGGCGCTGGACCTCCAGAGCGACTTAAAGGAGCGTGAGTTGGACCTAATCAACTCCGGGCCCACCCACGAAAAGGGACACCTACTCGACCCGATGTTTTCGAACATTCCCCGCTTCACAGCTAGGCCGGCCCTTCCCCTTCCATGGTCAGACCATTTTCTGGTATCAGCTTTGTGGCAAATTGACCTACCACCTACAAGGACCAAACAGGCCTTCCTGGTGGATAGAGCCTGGGCCAGATTATCGGTTGATAACTGGACCTCTATACTGAAAGATTCGCCTCCTCTCCCTGAGTCGGACCCCGTTAAGGCCGATGCCAATATCAACAACTGGTTCTCCGCCTCTTTGGATGCTCTGATCCCTAAAAAGAGAGTTCCTAAGAGGGAGAAACGAGTTGGCTCGGCTCCGTGGTACTCCGTAGAACTTCGCACCCTCAGGAAGGGATGTAAAAGGTTGGAGAGGCTATTGAGGACGAACTGGGAAGTCTCTAGGAGAGAAGAATATCGGGCTGCAATCAGGGGCTATAAGTCCGCCCTGCGACGCGCGAAAGCCCTATTCTTTGAAGACCGCATCAAATCTGCTTCGAGCTCTTCGAGGGAGAGTTTCAAAGTGGTCAAAGAACTGCTCAAAGTTCCGGAGCCGGCTGTAGTGCATGACAAACAAAAAAGCACACAACTGGCTGAGTTCTTCCACACAAAAATTGAGAAGATCTTAAACTCTCTGCCCCAGCCTCAGGACATTGGCAAACAGGTCGTGGGAACTCAGGCCAGAGAGAACGCTTTCCATATTGACACCTTTGGCCCAGTATCAGTGAGCGACGTCGCCAAAACTCTTTCGTCGATTAAAAGTGGTTCCCCCATGGACCCGGTCCCCATGAAGTTCCTCAAACAGGTAACAGCGTCCATTGCAGCTCCTGTGACAGACCTAATGAACGCCTCCTTTGTCCAGGGTGTGGTGCCACCCACTTGGAAAATGGCTGTTGTTAAGGCTCTTTTAAAAAAGACCAATTTGGACCCTAATGACCTGTCGAACTTTAGGCCCATCTCCCTCTTGCCGGGCCTCGGCAAAGTTGCTGAACGGTTGGTCAACAGGCAGCTGTCAGCCTTTTTGGAGTCGAATGGACTCCTTCGGCCATCACAAACTGGATTCCGCCCAGGTCAGGGCACAGACACGGCCCTCTTGGCGGTCGTTGAGGAAGCAAGAAGCATCCTGGACTCAGGAGGGTCAGTGGCAGTGATCCTCCTGGACCTCAGCGCGGCGTTTGACACCGTGAACCATCAGGTGTTGATCCGACGGCTGGCTGAGGTAGGGGTCTCCGGGGTGGCCCTGCAGTGGCTGAGATCTTTTCTCTCGAATCGTTCCTACCAGGTGTGGGAGGGCCCTGAGAGATCCAAATCCATTCTCCTCCAGTGTGAAGTGCCACAGGGCTCGTCATTGAGCCCCACATTATTTAATGTATATATGGCCCCCCTGGAGGACGTAGTATCCCCATATGACATCAAAATCGTCAGCTACGCTGACGACACGCAGCTAGTGGTTTCCTTATCACATCTGGCCGACAATCCTGACATCTTGAACTCCTGCTTGGCAGATGTTCACACTTGGATGGGAGAATCCTCCCTCAAGTTAAACGGCTCAAAGACGGAAATACTGCTGCTGGGGAGTAAAACTACCCTTTTCCCGCCGCTCAGCTGGCCGGGATGCATGGGCGATCCCCCGGCCCCCAAAGATGCGATCAAAAGCCTTGGAGTCTGGCTAGAACCAGACTTGTCTTTCCGCACCCAAGCCAAGAAAACAGCAGGAGTATGTTATGCCCTGCTTAGGTCGGCTCGGAAAATCTTTCCTCTACTTCCATTAACATCGAGGAAGCTGCTGATTCAGGTTCTTATAACATCCAGACTCGATTATAGTAACGCCATCTTTTTGGGCGCCCCTGAATCAACCTTTAAGACCCTTCAACAGGTCCAAAATGCAGCGGCAAGGCTGCTTATGGACATTCCGAGGACGCAATCAGCGAAACCGGCATTGAAGGCATTGCATTGGCTCCCCGTGCGGGAGAGAGTGACCTTTAAGGCACTTTGTACTGCTCATAAAATTCTCGCAGGTAAAGGCCCCCTTATTTTAAAAAACCTAGTGACTCCCTACAAAGCTGGCAGAACGCTGCGATCAGACATGAAACATCTCTTGATGGTTCCTAGAGTTAAAAAGGCCCGCACGGGTGGGAGAAGATTCTCATTTAATACAGCAAAGCTTTGGAACTCGCTCCCCCTAAAACTTCGCGCTGAGCCCTGTACACTACGTTTCCGTAAAGGTCTTAAAACCTTTCTGTTTCCGGTATAACGCCTCTATTCTGTCCCCACTACCATCGGATGTTGTCGGGAAAGCGCCGGGATGCCCAAGGGTAGCTGCGCGCTATATAAGATTTTAAATAATAATAATAATAATAATAATTGTTTTCAAAACTGTATACTGAGTGAAGTTTGGAGTTGCATGACTTGTGTGGATACCACTAACATTTCCTTCCCAAAATATCATGCAAATCTAAATTTAGCTAAAATAATGCATTTTCCTCACCGAGGTAAAGATCAATAATCCATGGGGATTCACAAAATCCCTACCCACCAGTGTTCCTACACTACTCCCTCCTGGAATCGTGCCCTACGTTAATGCCTGGGCTTAGTGCTGATGTCAGGAAATGCCACAAAATGTAAAATAGAGACATCACATTTACACTATGAAATTTATCCATTTTAGCAATGTGGGTAGCTGCAAAATTTGGGTCTGAGTAGGAATTCTGTTTAATTTGAAATGATGCTAGACTTTTTTATGAAGGGGCATGGGTGTTATGGAAATATTTCTTTTACTTTTTTGCCTGGCAGAATGCTTGGAAATAATTCAAAGTTTTTCCCTTATTTTTTTTAAATTGAATTTAATGGTCAAAAATCAGACAAAAATGTACTTTAGATTGCCTTAGTTGAAACTTCGGATCTGCCACTCATCACACCTCCAGAACTAATAAACACACCCTTTGCTAAGACAGTTATTAACTCTGGCTCAGAAGACAGTATCCTACCTCTGAACCTCTAAAAACAGGGGGCCTAATTTATGAAAAGTGTTGCATTGCTGCAGTAAAACAGCAATGTGACACTTTTCAGTGTGCCCTCCTTGCGACACCATGGATGCACCATATTTACTGTATGGCGCTCCATGTCACATGGATTGACAGATAAGTCACGAATCCTGACATATCTGTCAGCGCCAAAATGGCACATTGCTGGAGTGTGTCTGGAAACAGATGCTACTCCAGCAATGTAAGCCCCATGCCTGAGACACTTCAACAAGCATTTTCTGTGCTGGAATGTCCACCCTGCATACATTATACCTGATGCACTTACAATGTAGTGCAGGGATTTACTAAGTTTTCAAAATACTTTTGTGATTGCTCGAGGTTATAGTAATCCTTATGTTTACAAATAAATATAAATTCACAATTTCACAATTTTTTCAACGGTTGAACTTTTATAGTAACCTTTATGTTTTGAAGCACAAACATATTGTATAAATGCATATGATGATACGAACAAAATTCCGCTAAGAAATCAAATCATTCAGTTGTATGTGATTACACAACAATTAATTAATAAACATAAAAAATAACATTTCCCAATGCATTTCGGGTCATATCCGACCCTTCTTCAGTATAATTGAAGAAACGAATCCAAACTAGGTTATCTGTACCATGCACATCAGTTCCGTTTTAGGGCACTGCAAAATTAAATGAGAAGTAATGTTTTCCCATTCTGTAAAATGTAATGTACATCATCATGTTAAAGTAGAATTCACACTGGTTTCCATAAGGTGGAAAGTGCTGAAAGAAAAGGATTGTGTGTTCAAACGAAGACGTCTACTCATAGCTAAATAATGTATATGTGTAATAAAGAAAGTTCCAACACCCACCAATCGTGAAGGAAGTTCATAATACAAATACAAAAACAAATGTGCCTGTGTGGGTAACCTTATGGAAACCAGTGTTGTGTAATCACATACAACTGAATGATTTGATTTCTTAGTGGAATTTTGTTTGTATCATCATATGCATTTATACAATATGTTTGTGCTTCAAAACATAAAGGTTACTATAAAAGTTCAACCGTTGAAAAAATTGTGAAATTGTGAATTTATATTTGTTTGTAAACATAAGGATTACTATAACCTCGAGCAATCACAAAAGTATTTTGAAACCTTAGGGACAACAGGGTGAGCTCCTGGCCAGACCTAGTCTCCACTAGGCCTCTACATAGCATAGTTACACACAGTTGCGGGCTCAACTGATCACTGGGATGCTCCCAACACCAATTTAAAACTCCCTAACTTTCGTTTAAACTTGGAATCTCAAGGAGTGCAGGCTAGATTATTACATAGGGATTTACTAAGTGACGCACCTGCCTAGATGCGTCACTTTGTAAATATGGCGCATTGTGGAACATTTATTCATGCCACCACAGCATCACAAAAAGTCATGCAACTGCGGTGCAAGGGTCTCCTAAATAAGGCCCAGGATTATGCTAGTTACTGGCCAATCAGCAAGGATTAGCTCTGTGGGAGTAGTGCAGGACTGCTAGCAGAGCAAAGGGAAGCCTTGACACTTGTTTTTTTCAATTGGAGATACAGAGAGGGCTTTTCCTATTTATCCACAGGACCATTCTAGCCATCGTGCTTCAATGGAATAGAGAACTGGTTTTGACCTTGTCAGATGGGACAAGAGCTCATCTAAATAGGATAGTGACTAGGGAGCTGAAGAGAGGCCTGAATTGCGTCAGAACAGCTTATGCCATTTTGAAACTGGGGCTCGTGTCCGAATTTGCCGAAAGGCAATGAGGAAGTGCTTCAAAATTAGGTGGACACAGGGTGAGTAAGTAGCCAGAACTGGGTAGGAAAATATTTCCAATCACTGGCCAGTGCATAGGATAAGATTAAAGCTTAACCACCACCTTCACAGAACATTCCTGGACCTGTGAAAACTAAATATAAAGAAAAAGGCCCTACTGGCAGTGAGAAGCCAACTCATTATTCATGCTGGAAGATATGGACACAACGTCTCTTGCTTCCAGGTGTCACCCATGGATATGGTTAGAAATGGGGTTCTCTCGTTGACAATGATTTGCACCATTGTCCAAGTAGGGACCCTTCTTCCTAGTCAAGGTAGGGGGATACACTTCTAAAATAACCCCTGCTCACCCCCTCGGTATCTTGGCAAAAGCAGACAGGCTTATCTCAGAGGCAGTGTGTAATGCTTTTTTGCATGCTTACAGTAATACAGTGACAACACTACAAAGGGGCACAACACCAGATTAGAAACATAAGTAATCTTTATCTAAACCAAACAAGACCAAAATGACAAAAATCCACACTACAGTACTAAAAATATGATTCTTAAAAGGTAGAAACTGATCGGTTCCAAGAAAATGTTGAATACAACACTTTTACACAAAGTACCTTGGATGCAAGCAAAAAGGGTCACAGGGAAGGTGATGCATTGGTTCTTTACACTTAGGGATGGTGATGCATTGGTTCCTTGCTCCGGGGGAGGTGATGCGTTGGTTCCTTACTGCTGAACAGGGGAGGTGATGCATTGTTTCCTTATTGGAGAGGAGGTGATGTGTTGGCTTCTTACTTCGCTGGGATCAATGCATTGGATTCTTTCTGCATCCCCCAAAAATTTGACCAACTTGATGCGTGACAATCTGGTCTGATGCGATGCGTGAAGATCCGGAACATGCTGCTATTATTTCAGCCGTATCCCCTTGATGGGTTGGTTGCTCCACAAGAAGGCATGCATCAGAATCAGTGAAGTGTTCGCAGACATCGGAGATCGGTGCACAGGATTCGTCGCTTAGCAGACACTTCAGCCGTGAGCAGGTGCTGCGTTGATTCTTCTGCAGTGGTGGTGCATCAGAAAATTCTTCTCACACTGCTGTGATGTGTCAGAAACAGGCAATGCAACGATATTCGCAGTTCTTGCACGCACCTCTCAGCAGGGCAGAACTCCCAGCAAGGGAGTTCAGGGGTACTCTGGTGAAGTCTTTGTATCCCTGAGACTTCAGAACTGGAGGCAAGCTTAATTTCAAGCCCTTGGAGATCCTCCTCAAGCATGGGACACAGCATGCAGCAAAGACCTTCTCCGTTACTTGGCAGAAAGTAGCCACTGCAGGCCAAGCCCAGACAGTAAACAGCACATGGGCAGTATTCCTCCTCAGTTTCTCCAGCTCTTCTCCTTTGCAAAGGTTCCTCATGATTCCCAGACATGATCTAAAAGTCTGTGGGTTTGGCCCCTCTTTATAAAAGACAAAATCCTTTGTTCTCTGTGGCAGAGAAGTTCTAGGCCCAACCAAAACCATTTCTGTCCTCTCTATTGCAGCTTCCTGGCAGGAGGTGGAGACAGCATTGTCCTTGGTGGACCAGGCCTATTTAGGTGTGAAAGAAATCTCCTCCTCCTACCCTGAATGCAGCCCAGGTCTATTCAGCCCAGCCCTGAATCACCCTGGAAAGGCAGGACACACCTCAATCCCCCAAGTGGCTCTCTGAACAGAATGCCCATCCCCAGCCCCTGTCACTCGAAATCAGACGGTCAATACACAAACTAGTAGAGGCACTCTGGATGGTTAGGCAAGAAAAAAACCTACTTTCTAAAAGTGGTATCTTCAAACACAGAATGTAAAAATCACCCTCACTAAATGAGGCGTCTTAACATTGCTAGTTCGGGCATATCAAACTTTATTTTCCCATCTTGTTCCCATGGGTTGTAATGCTCATAAGATGATATGGGCACGCTCCCCATTCTATCCTATAGGACAGTTTGCCTTACAATAGTGACAAGATGAAATTGGCAGTATTTCACTATCAGGACATGCCACACACATCAGTGAATGTCCTACCTTTCAGATACACTGAACCCTTCGCACATGGGTATCTTGGGCCTACCTTTGTGGTGAATAACTTGTAAGAAAATGGGAAGGTTAGGACCTTGCAAGTGTACGCACTTGCTGGTCAACATTTCAGTACCTGCAATGGCAGGTCTTAGTTATATTTACAGGCTGGTCATGTGGGTGGCACAATCAGTCCTGCATGCCCACTAGCAGCATTTGATTTACAGGCCCGGGGCATACACAGTGCACTGTGCTAGGGACTTACCAGTAAATCAAATATGCCAATCATGAAATCACTGATCCATCCATAAACATAATTTACAGGGAGAGCATATGCCTTCAGTACTGATTAGCAGTGCAGATGGGCCCAGAATAATAAAATCATCAAAATCAGGGTCCAAAACAGGAGGCCAAAAAGCAAAAAGTCTGTGGATAAACCCGCTGGAAAAGCCAGGTCTAACACAACCCTCTTCCAGCCTAAAGCCAGGGTAGACTAATTAATCCCTAGATAGACTTCCATTCTTGAGGCAATAGAAACTAGACCTAGCCCGCAACAGCGAGGGAACATTCTGGTTCTAAGCATTTCAGAACCCAGTTGGATCCTTATGTCCATCTCAGGGAACCCTTCTACTCACCGTGGACACCATCTGTGCAGCACCTAACCTTAGCTTGCTCACAGGGGTGCTCCAACAGGCAGACAGTACCAACATGGCCATCACAGTGACCCAAGAGTAACAGAGGGACAGTTCTCCTCACTTCACTCACTTATCCCAGGGTCTATCACTTGGCATACCCATAGTATTGATGTCAGGATTCTAGAGCTATGGCTATTGAGCACCCCATCAGTCCTTGGTCCAGTTCAGTGTTTCTGATACTCAAGCCACCACGCAGGGTGCAACACCAGAATTCTACTTTTGTGTGCACTATAGAGGGCAAAACTCAGTCCCTAATACTGACACTCACCCTTTCCCCGAGCTGGTGAGCTCATTGACTGGCTGGGAGCTACCACGATTCTGAGTACATTTGATTTTATATCAGGGTACTGGCTGATTGCCTTAATAGAGGGGGCTAAGGAGAGGTCTGCACTCTCCACCCCAGAGAACCACTTCCAGTTTAGAGAGATGGCTAGGGGTGGGTGTAACACTCATAATTACATGTAGCATAATCACATGGAATTACTTAAAAACAATGTGAGATGGAACAGAATTATGCAACAGGAGTAATTTAGCATTAAGCTCTGAATTCTTAGGTCAAGAATGCCCCCTTGCATCTAAAATGGGACTGAGGACGCCTTTTGCAAAATTAAATTGTTGTAAATGCAACAGAACAAGAATAGCCATCATAAGCAACTTTTCACACAAGCTAAATTAGCATTGGAGATAGGACTTGCTCCCAACTTACTCCTAGAATTTAACACTAGTTTCATAGCTCAAAGGTGCAATCTCGTGTCCACAATGGACAACTAGATGTGTTTTGCTCTAAGCAAATAGTTCTAAATGCATTTGAACATAAACAGAGGCGCAGACAGCTGCATGTGCCCACTACATATGCTCTTGTGGTAGATTTTTCCCCCAAATAAAATACCCTTAATTCCGTGAGTGGGCGTAATTGCACTAGGGTAAGTCCCTTGAGATAAATTATACTAATGATCAAATATCAATGAAGTGAAGCATAGATGTTCTTATTTGCTTCTTTTGCTTTATATTATAGTGCCAGGCTTGGCCCTACGTGAGTAACACACTTCCTTCTCGTGTGTTTTTTTTAGCACTTTGTTTGGCAACTCTGAGATATTAATTCCAGGTAGCCATAAGCTATATTGCTTTACTTTTATTTTCAATTTGTATTTTTTATTCTCCTGTTCTGCTAAATCATTTTTACCCCCTTGTTTCTTTTTAGCCCTTGTTCTCAAGTGTCCCATAGTTTTAGATCATGATGAGACCCCTCAAAAAATAACGGGGTCAAAAAGCCATAACATACTTAAATAAACTAGCCATTCACTGTCTCTTGATTGTGGATAGTTGACAGTGCATATGATTTATGCAGCTTGCTACGGTTGTTTAACTATATTTATAAACCTTGTTGTATGTCAATTTGTCACTTTCTTTGGTTCTACATTCACTTGGGATACTGAGAACCATCAATGTCCTATGTTTATAAACCTTCCCCCAATAATAAATATGAATATCTACAAAATATACTGTTTGGTCCTATTGTTTAATTATCTATAAAGGTTTTCTTCTCTATGACTATCCTATGACTAACGATTATGAATGTGCATATATTATAATTTATCTTGTTTATATGATCCACAAGAACTGTTGTTTTTCTTTGCATTTTAAATACCCTGGTTCCTGGAGTAGGTTTGCTTGAACGTATGACAGAAATGTGGCACGCTTAAGCTCGTGGATAGGTCTATGTGAGCTGAGAGGAGTACTGCAGGACTAGACCTTCTCTTCCTTGTACCTAGGACAAAGGCATAGACTCCAACGGTCAGTTGGCTGACATCATGTGTGGTTACAGGGACACAACAAACTACAATGGGACTTTTCTCTGGACATTTCCAGCTCGTCAGAGCAACTGGACCTGGACCATTGCTGGTGGCCTCTACTGTAGTGAGCCCTGGCCCATAGGTTCTGTCCTAATGATCATTATAAGCGACCCAGAGGAACTGTTCCAGAAACCCTGAAAAAATGTTACTTCAAAGGCTAAGTCAAAAGGTAAAATATTTAACTAGGATAAACTTGGTTAATGTAGAAGACCCGCTCTCATAGTGAGCCTAAAATGATGAATAGGTCCCACTGAACCATGACCACAAACTATCATTGGTGGTAGGTGTTTTTTTAACATTAATATCTCTGGTTCCCTTTATTGGATTTGTTATTTGGGAGTTATATTGTTTATTAATTATTACGATCTGGGGCTGTATTACATATTGTCTCCCGGAGGTGCAATAGGTTTGTGTGCCCACTTTTTGAACCCCAAGGCACTGTGGTATTACAAAAGTGGCTGCAGCTGCATGTGTGGACCCTTCTGTAGTACTGATACTGCTGCTATACATGTAGCACTAGTGCCATCTTCATAGGGTTTTCCCTCACTTGCATGGTGTATAGCCTCGTGCAAATGATGAAAAATCCATATAACTCTTATGGACCTGGGCGCAGAGGCAAATATACCCAAGGAGACCCACTGACAGTACACCACAGAAAGGTGAAGCACTGTCAGTGCGCGCCTTTAGGGCTGCCCTCTGGAGATGAAAATTGTGTCCCATTGACCCCCGCAGACATTCCCCCGAAGGCGATGCAGTCACTCAATGCAGCCGCCTGCAGTTGTATATCTAACCCTTCTTTAAAGTGCAGATGATACAGAGAAACATGAAGCGGCCGTGAAGCAGCTGTTTGTATTCACTGAATGTGCTGCACCCAGGGCAGTATGAGTTTGCGGCCGTCATGAGAGCAGCACATTACCCCCAGGTCCCTCCGTCCTCGACACCTTCATAATATAACTAGTGGAGATGTCCATCTCCCGACAGAAAAAAACAACAAAAGGCATGCTGGGACACTAATACTGCCCCTCCCCCCGGGAGTACATAAGCAGTACTTACCCAGCAGACCTCCTGTTCTTTTTTTCTGTCTGTCGACAGAATGGATGGTGTGCTGGTGCTGCTCCTGCTGGGCTTGAGTGGCTTCTCTTCTTCCCCCCCGCCCAGCTGCCTGGCTGTTTGGGCGCGGGGTTCCCTGGACTGCCTCCTGGCCTGCCGGGCTTGCTGGGAGTCAGTCTGTCTTGGAGCCGGTGTTCTGCTGTGCTCTTCGTGCACCTACCGGTCCTTTGCGGCTGGGGCTGGAGTTCCAGGGAAGTTGCTTCCGGGTCGTGGGCTCGTCTTCCCGAGCTTGGCCGGGGAGACGTGCCTCTCTCGATGGGCTCCTGCTGTTCCTGGCTGTGGAGAAGGTGGGGTGGGGGCCTTGTTCCTAGGGTTGGCCCCCGCTCTGGGTGAGTCCCGCTTGCGGGGTTTTCTTTCCTTCTAGCATGTGGGAGCCTGCTTGGTTTGGACGGCTACCTTTCTCCCTGTGCTTTGCGTTGATGCCGCGCACTGTGCTTGCGCTGTGGGGGGCTTGCTGATGGTGGGCATGTGGAGTCCTTTCAGCTGCTCTTGGGGGGGACGTGTGCTGTGTCACGTTGTTCCCTTCTGCTGCCTGTACGCATTCCCCATTACTCGCACTCGTGTGCTTTCTGCTGCTGCACTGCGAGTTTTAATTTTTCCTTCCTGCCGTTTTCCAGTTGGGTTCTTCCGGTTGCCGGCCCGGCTCTGTGCCTCTGCGACCCCCGCACTGCCCCCGGGCTATCTCGGGTGCGGGGCTGGCGCTGCCCCTCGGTTGAAGGGCTATTTGTGCTGGGTTCCGGTTTGCCCCTTTGTCTGTGGCGCGCCCGGTGCTTTGGTGGCTTTCCTTCTGTGTGCTGGGATGTCCCGTTCTTCTGCGGCTGCTTATTTGGAGTCCGGGCTTCTGTCTCGGTGGCTGTGGGTCTTTCCGGGTTCCTGCGGGTCCCCTCTGCCTCTTCTCCTGCTCGGTTCGTTCTGGTGCTGGTACCGATACAATGTCTCTTCCGGACACCCACATGGCAGTTCTTATTCTTCGTGGAGATGTGTGGCTCGCTGGTTGGAGCGGCTGACCCTGATGCGGAGGTCTGGCCGGGGACCGGGGTTCACTTCCCCGCCTAGGTCGGTCTTATGCTCATGCTTCACTGGCCCTGGTCTTTCTCGCCTCGGTGCCTGTTTCTTTGCTGGTGTCCCTCTCTGCAACTCTGAGCTAGGGCTTGCTTATTCTCCACCACGCTGGGAATGCCTGGCTGGGGTCCTTGTGGGACTCGTCCGTTTGGCCCTGGCCTTTCCGTGCTTGGCCGGTTGGGTTACGAGGGATGGTGTCCCTGGGTTGCTTTCTTTTTGCGTGCTGCTGGATGGCCTTATGGCTGGGGGTCTCGGGCACTGAGTTGCTTCCCTGTCCCTCGCCTGTCGGTGTTCGGGGGTCTCTAGGGCTGCTCGTGCTGGGCTTTGGCTTTGCCTGCGCCCTTCTTGGGGTCTGTGCTGTTTTTTCCCTGTGCGTATGCCGGCCTTGTGCTGTTGGCCCCCGCTCTGGCTGACCAGCCCCCTTTTCTTCTTCTGTGTGTCTCGTGGGCTGGTCCTGGATGTGGTGGCTGGCTATCCTTCTGGGTGTGCCGTGTTCTGGCGTCATTGTCTCCTGGAGGTGCCGTGGTTTGTGCCGGGGCCTCCTGCTTTGGGGGCTTGCGTTTGGCGCTGTGCTTCATCCCCTCTTCGTTTTTGGGTTGTCATGCTGCTGCCACCGGTGCCCGCGCTGCTTGCTTCCTGTGTGTTCTCAGTGGCTGGTGCTTCTGTGTGCTTGTGATGCTCAGACGCGCTGGTGTTCTCTGGTGCTCCCCCCCTCCTCCCGCAGTGCTTGGGTGTCTGGTGGGTGCTGGTCGGTCGGGCGCTGTGGTTCCTGTGCTCCTCTTTTTTGTCTGCGGGGTCGCGTTCTGTTCCTGGCCGGCTGCCTTGCCACCTGCCCTCCCCGGCTCTGGTCTGTTCTCGGGGGCGGGTATGTCACGGGGCTTCTCGTTTGGGGGTGCCCCTGCTCTTGGCCACTGTGCGCTTGGGGGGTTTTCCCCTCCGAGGTTGGCGGGGGTTCCTGTCGCCTCTGTGGGGGCTGGTTCCTTTTGCTTGCTCTGCCTTTTTTTGCTTGCTCCTGGGGTTTTCTCTGTTTGTTGGGTGCTCCCTGATTGCTTGCTTGTGCCTTGCCCTCTGCTGCTCGTCTGTTTTGGTCGCTTCTTCGACATCTGCCTTCTCTGTGGGGTGCTTTGTCTCCTCGGCGGGCTGGCTGTGGTGGCCTTGCTCCGGTGGTGCCCTGGCTCTTTGCCTTCCCTTCCTGGCTTCTTTGGGGTTGGTCGGCTTTTGGGCTGCTCCTGGTTCCTGTCCTTGGTTGCTTGCCGGTGTGGTGCCAGGGGCCCTCTGGGGTGCTTTGTCCCCTCTACCTGTGCTTGGTTGGCTTGTGCTGCCTTGGGTTCGGCTGTTCTGTTCTGTTCCGCCTTGCCTGCGCCTGTCCTCCTCTGTTCCCTGCGGTTTTGCTGGGTCTGGCCTGGTTGATGGCTGCTTGGGCGCCCGTCTGGGTCTTCCTGGTGCTCTGGGCTTCCCTTTGCTCCGGCCTGGGGCTTTCGGTGTTTGTCCTGGGGCCTTTTGTGTGCCTGGCCAGGTTGCTTCTGCTCTGGCTCTTCCCGTGCTTACCTTTGGTTTGCTTCTGGTGTTCCTGGCCGCCCCCCCTGTTTTGGACGTTGGTGCCTGCCTGGTTTCTTCCTGGCTCCTGTCGTGTCACCTGTTCTCCTGTGTGGTGTGCTGTCCCCATGCTCCGCTGTCTGCTCGGTGGGTGTGCCTGGTCGGGCCGGGTTGGTTCCTGCTTGGCCTCCTGGGGCTGCTGGGTACTGTTGGCTTCTTGATCCTTCTGCTCGCGGGGGTGTTTGCTCCCTGGATTTTTCTATTCTCGTCTGGTCCCCTTGGTGGGTGCCTGGATGTGGTTTTTGGCTGGGGCGTTCCGCTCCGACCTGTTGGGCTCCTTTTTGGGCTCTGCCTCCTTGCTGGCCTCCCTTTGGGTCCTGGCGGGGTGTTCTGCATTGGGGCCGCTTCCTTGGGGTTCCTTCTGGGCCTTCTCCTGCTGTTGGTTCTCTTCCCGGGTTTGTTTTCCCGGTGTTGTGGGCCTGTGTGGGGTTCTGTGGCTCAGGTTCTGCCGGCTTCTGGCTGGTTGTGTGTGGCCTCGGGCTGTGCCTCCTGGGTTCTGGATGTGCTGTCCCTTTTCGGCCTGCTCGGGGGATTTTTTGCCGACCTTTTCCAGGTTGTTTCCTGGTTCTGTGGTCCTGGCTCGCTTCTTCCTCCCATGTTTCCCAGGCTTTGTTCCCGGTAGGGGTCTGTTTGGGTGCCCCTCCCTCCTTGGTTGAGGTGCGGTTCTGTGGGGCTCGTGCCTCTGCGAGTCCCTCCCTCCTGGCTGCGGGTTGTCTGTGGTTTCCTGCTGCTTGGTCCTCTGCTCTCCTTCGGGGGTTTGCTTGGGCCTGCTGTTCCTCCTGCGTGGTCGGGTGGCTTGGCTCTGGTCCTGGCTTCCCGGTTCTGTTGGCGTTTGTTGTCATCATTTTTTGCGGTTGCTTGGCTCCTCTCCGGCGTTGCTGGGTTGGGGCCTTGTGGTGTTGGTCTGGGTGCTGTGCTCCCTGGGCTTTCTTTTTCCCGCTGCTCCTGCCCTTGCTGCTGGCCTGGGTTTGGGGTTCCTGGGCGGTCCTTTGTCTTTTGGGCGCCTTCTTTGTGCTGCCCTCTGTGCCTCGTTGGACGGCTGCTGGGGTTTCCCGGTTGCTCTGTGCTCCCCTCCTGCCTTGTGTTCCATCCCTTTGGGGTTGGGGTTTTCTGGGCTTGTGGTCGGTTTCTCTGTTCCCGACCTGGTTGTGTCTTTGTTGCTGGTTTCCGGTCTTGTTGGCCTCTCCTTGTTTGATGGGCTTTCGGCTGGGTTCTGGGGTTCCGTCCTGTCCCTGTATTTTGGGTCGGGTTTTCGGTCCTGTTCGGCTCCTGGGTGCTTGTTGCCTCCTGGGCCTTCTCGGGGGGGTTTTCCTCCTCGGTTCTCTTGGGCTCGTGTCCTTTCTTTTGCGAGTTTAGCCGTGTTTCTGGCCTGTGCTTCTCCTTCCTTTTTGGGCTGGGTGCTTGTGCCTGCGCTCTGTTGGCCGTTCCTTCTTTGGCTTCTTCCGGGTTGTCTCGTCTTCCTGGTGGATCTGCCTGGCCCTGTGTGCCCTTCCTGCTGGTTCTGGCCTGGGCGGTCTTCTCCGGTGGGTTGTTTTGGCTGGTCTTGGGGTCCTGGTCCTGGTCCTGGTCCCGGTACCGGTTGCCTGTTTTTCGGGTTGGCGGCCTCTTTTCTTTGGAGCCCTGGCCTTGTTTCTTTCTCCCCGGTCCTTGTCCCTGCTGTCTTGTTCGGGGTTGCGGGCCGGATGTTGCCTGCGGTCTTCCTTTCCTCCTTCTCGGTGCTCCCTTGGGTGACTGCTTTGTTGTGGTTTCCTGGGTGTGTTTCTGCGTGCGGAAGGCCGGGTTTCTGCTTTGGTATTCTCCACTAGTTATATTATGAAGGTGTCGAGGACGGAGGGACCTAGGGGTAATGTCCTATTACATATGGTAATCTTCATTACTCCGGGTCCCGTAGTCCTCAACACCTTCATACGCCCCTCCCTCCCTCCCGGGCGGCCGGCCTTCCTGTCTGGGCTTGTTAGTACAGGAGGTCTGCTGGGTAAGTACTGCTTATGTACTCCCGGGGGGAGGGGCAGTATTAGTGTCCCAGCATGCCTCTTGTTGTTTTTTTCTGTCGGGAGATGGACATCTCCACTAGTTATATTATGAAGGTGTCGAGGACTACGGGACCCGGAGTAATGAAGATTACCATATGTAATAGGACATTCATCATAATAGGTTGCACTGACTCTCTTTAAGGCTGGCACAACTGCTTTATACATGAATACGATGACTTCTTTGGGCTGTATTACACATAGTGCCCGGGGCGCAACAGGCATGTCTACATGCGTTTTCATCCCTATGCCTAATATGGTATTACAATAGGGGCCACAGATGCCCGTGGAGCCCCTTCTCTAACACTGATAGCACTGGCATATATGTAGCGTCAGTGCTATTTCCAGAGGGTGTTGGCTCCATTGCATCGGGGTGTGGCCCGATGCAAATGAAGGAATTAACGAGGCTCTGCACCCGCACTATATTATGGATGTGGGCAAAAAGGCGAAATTGTCCCATTTGCCTCTCTGCCGCATCTGAATTTCACTGTATGCGCTGCCCCTAGGGCATCACAAGTACATGGATTCCCTGAGCGCAGCACATAAATCATAATAGGGTGCACTTTCTCTGTTTGCTCCTAGCACACATTTTTAAAGGTGCCCTGCGGCGCAAACAAGGACAATGATCCCTTTCAGTAATACTGGCCGAGGTCTCTATAAGATTAACACTGTCTATCATGAAGAAAAGCCACGTTTTAAGACCAGGAGGTGAATATTGTCCTTTAAATTTTTTTGATTTTTGTAGTGGTGGTTAGAATTTCATGCTCCAAGTCAGTGGAATTACATTGAAGTTCTGCAGGATTCTGCTGAATTTCCCCAAGCGGAAAAGTGAGCCTCGCAATGTGCAGTGCATGCCCCTTGGTGCCCGCACATAACTATGTAAGGCCACCGAGGGGTATCGACTCCAGTGCATTTCCCTTGTTGCCCTTACATACTTATTGTCTGCAATGTGTGATCTCCTTTCTGTACCCTGCAATGCCTGTAGTACCCCACTGGGTTCCTATGCCCTGTATCCCTGTGGATAACAATAACCTCTGTAACCCGTCTGAATAATCCTCTTAGCTCTGCATCCAGATGTTGAAGTGTGCCATAGCCCTCCACAGCATCCCTTAAACTAGTAATCCCTATTGTCAATGACCACCATTCCCCCCAACTCCACCCCTAATCAATGTGTCTAAATCCCGGTATCGCCACTCTCTGCACCTGTGCACAGATTTTCCCAGGAGCAAAGACAGGAAACCTCCACAACATTGGGCAGGGCCAAGACCCTCCCCTCTGGCCTATTAACTCCTCGGAGTTATCCTCCACTTTCTTTAAGCTTGGTAACTCACTCCTCCATTTCTGTAGCCCGAGGGCTATACCCACTCCTCTCACCTAGTTGCCACTGTCCCCTAGAAGGCCATGAATGAGCACTTTCATGTTGTTGTAGAACTCTCTCCGCCTGCGCTGTAGGCTGCTCTGCCACTCATGGGGGCTCAGTGGGGGCAGCTCCTCCTCCGGCTGATGCCACTCCAGCTTGGAGGGCTCCAGCCTTCAGCACCACCAAGCCTTGGGCAGGCGCTCCACTCTGGAATCTGCCATGTTAACACTATTCTCTCCGCCGACCTGCAGGGTGAGCGCCCATTGGAGGAGCGTAAACTCGCCACCTGCGGAATCTGGAAGCGACCCTGAATCAAAAAAAGAGAAAACAATAAACAATTCCACTTTATTTAAAAACAAACAAAAAAAATGATTGTTTCAGGCTAGGCACCTCAACACAGCAGAGGTAAAGGCATAGTGAGCAAAGTGCTGATTTAATTCCACCGGCGGAATTAATTAGTAATTCAGTTTTACATGAGTAAGGCAGAATTACTAAATGATGCCAATTCTACTGGCGGAATTAAAACTTCTGCCCACCACTAGATTTCTTACCCTCCTCAGTTTAATGATCTGATTCCTTTATTACAGTGATAGCTTACTCCATTATAAAAGCCCAGCTTTGGCTATAAACCAAACCGATATGTATATGTGCTGTGTTCTGCCCCTGCAATGCCCACTAGAGACATAGAGGGCTGTAAAAAGTGTTGTGAAAAGTGCACAGACACAGTACTGAACACCTTTTGCGATTGCATGTGCTGCTTTGCGTCACATTAGTTCTGGTGCAAAACTTTAGTAAACCAGGGCAAAGATGGCTGTCCGTCCTTCGAGCTTGCTGCAACTAGAACAACCTCTGTAATCTGGCGCAAGCGTCTAGCCATGGATGTCATGTTCCTTTTCCACTTCGACCTGGCGACTACATTTGTTTTGTATAAACGTAGGCGCTGGTGTTGCAAAAACCATTCATAAGTTAGAATGCCGCCTTACTGTGGAGCGTTCAAGTCCTTGCCATTATTTCTTCACGGTCCGATCACTGTGTCCATTACTGTTCAAACAAAATAAGGAAACAAATCAGTTTTCCCTACAGCAGGCAACTCCCTATCTTTGAAAAGGTGATGGATCGGCTAGGATGGTCAGTGCAAAGTCTTACTGCTTTTCAAAATGTATTTGCAAATGTTAGAGGAAGGCGGCTGTCATGAGGGGAGGGAAAACAGTTCAAGAAACAAAATCAATATCTGCTCGGCTTTATTCTCTTCTTTCCCAGGGGTTTAACTCATATTATGGAACGAGAAGGTCAGTACTTTCTAATAAAAACGATCTCCGTGTGCAAAATAGAATTGATTTGAAGGTTATATATTGATTGCCAGGAGACAAATTAATAGGTACTGAAGGGTTCTTCAAGACAAAGTTCTGACAGGAAACTCTTGAAAACAAAACACTTCTCTTCGAGTGGTACATGCCCTATAATTAACTTTCCAGTTCCAACTTACATATGCTGAGGAAACCATTTTACAATGCTTAATTATAGCAGTTTTTCATAATGGGAATGCTGCAGCCTGAAAAACACCTCCTTTAAATAGAATATGACACCTCTTCTAAATGTTCTCACTTTATTAAATACACCCATTATACGGTGCTACATTTGAATAACTGTGTTCGCCTTCAAGTATGTTCAATTTACATAGGTCAAAAGAAAAATGTGTTTTATAGCTTAAACCTGTAGTAGTCCCAATGGACCACTGAATTAATCATAAAATGTTCAGAAGCGATCATTGCGCAGTTTTACGCTTAGAAATATTCACACTGCAGAGCCGTTTGAATTAATAAATGAAACGGTGAAGACAAATAGCAGTTTTTTTGGCCATGGCTATCATTCTTTACTTTTTTTAACGAGAATTCTCGTGACCTGCCTCATTTTTCTGCCCATCCTTTTTCATTACTCATAGAAGTGTACTTCTGGTGTTCGATGTTAGCATTGCCCAATTTAATAGCACAAAGCATCGTTGGTTAGTTAGTAGCTAGGTGTGCACAGCGGATTCACAGACATGTATCTCAATGCATTGCTGATGAAATGCTATGTTTGCCCTTCTAGGATTCAAACACGGAACCTGCTGCTCACAGAAATATATCAAAAGCGAGTGCTTTAAATATCGTCCAAAATCCATGTAACATTGTGTTAGAAATGGGAGTCTCTAGTTGGCAGAGGTAGGTACCCTCGTCCATATAGGGACCCTTGCTTCTTGTCAGGGTCAGGGGGATACACATTTTAGATAGCCCCCGCTCACCCCCTGGGTAGCTTGGCAAGAGCAGACAGACTTATCCTAAAGGCAATATGTAAAGGATTTGTACTCAGAACACTCAGTAATACAGCGATAACACCACAAATGGACACCACACAAGTTTAGAAAAATAAAGTCGCTTTATCTAAACTCAACAAGACTAAAATGACAAAAATCTAACATTCGGGTAATAAGTTATAGCTTTAGAACAGCTATTGCAAGCATAAAGGTTGTAGAAAATAAATAGCTCCACCTGGGCCTATTGCGATGTTGTGACAGTAATAAATCCAAAGTCTGGCGCCAACTGCGAGGAGAGCGGCATCGGGCACGGAGTCACACGGACCCACAAACAAACAGTACTTTGAAAATTGTCCATGATGATGCACGGCATCGTGGAGGTGAGGTGTCGGTGCCAAGGTTAAGGCTGGCTCCCTGGCGGCCACAGGGGAGGGGAGGTGAGGCGTTGTGTCCGCGAGGAGGTGATGTGTCATGTCCAGGACAATGGAAGACGGTTGCGTCAGCGGTGAGGCATTGGTTCCGGTGACAATGCAAAGTTGTAGAGTGTGTGGAGACCCCCTTAGTAGTTATTGGCACCGCGATAACAGGATGCAGGTGCTGGCAATGACAGAGTCAGGACGAGAACTAACGTTGGCACGACCGATAAGTGCATGCATCGACAGGCGTCAAAGGGCATCAGACCTGCGGTGCCGTCTGGGCCGTGCGTCCTTCACTTTAGGAGCAGTGCTCTGGACCCCGGTGCAGGTCGCCTTATCGCATCGGTGACGGCGCCGGAGACAGGTTTTCTTCCTTTTCTAAAGTTGCTTCCAACAGCAGGAACAACCTCCAGAGGCCCCAAACTGGAATAGGCACCTGCTGGCTGGTCTAAAATCTCAGCAATAGAGCTCACGGGAGTGGGGAGTGAAGTCTTTTTGGCCCTGAGACTTCAGAACAGGAGGCAGCACACACAGGCCCTTGGACTTCTTCTTCAAGCAGGTTCAAAGTAAAGTTCCAGTCTTTGTCTTCTTCTTGGCAGAAACAAAAACAACTTCAGGTCAACCCTACACAGCACACAACAAAGGGGGAGCTCTTTTCAGCTTTCTCCTTGGCAGTGTCCTCTTAAATCAAGTAGTTCAACGTTCTGGGTTTTGGGTCCAATACTTATACCCAAAATATATTTGCTCTCTTTGGGCAGGGGTGTCTGAGCCCAGTCCAAACCAGTTCTGTACTCACTGGTGCAGCATGACCACAGGGGGTGGAAACAGCATTGTGCAAAGGAGACAGGCCCTAATCAGGAGAAAGGAAATCTCCTCGCACTATTCTAAATTTAGCAAGGGTCTATTCAGCCCAGCTCTGAGTCATCCAGGAAGGGTCAGGCACACTTCAACCCTCCAGTGGCTGTCTACAGTGAATGCACATCGCCAGACCCTGCCACTCCAAAACCAGAAAGTCATTACACAAACAGGCAGAGGCACACAGAATGTTAGACAGGAAAATGCCTACTTCCTAAATGTGGAATTTTCAAACACACAATTTCAAAGCCATCTCTACTACAAGATGTGTTATCAAAATTATGAATTCAGAGAGTCTAAACTGTATTTCTCTATCTTGTCCCAATGGGAAGTTATATGTTATATGTTAGATGTTACAAACCATTTCCCATTCTATCATATGGGGCAAGACAGCTTTTCAAAAGTGAAAAAATAAATTGGCAGTATTTCACTATAAGGAGGTCACACGCATCAGTACATGCCCTTCCTTTCATATACACTGCACCCTGCCCAAGGGGGTACCTTGGGCCTACCACAGGGCTACATTACATGTAGGAAAAGGGAAGGTTAGGGCCTGGCAAGTGGGTGCACTTGCCAAGAAGACATTACAGTTAACAACTGTGCACAGACACTGCAGTGGCAGGTCTGAGATACCTTTCCAGGGTGGCACAATCAGTGCTGTAGGCCCACTAGTAGCATTTGATTTACAGGTCCTGGCACACTTCAGTGCACTTTACTAGGGACCTACAAGTAATTCAGATATGCCAATCAGGGAGGACCAATTGTAAAAACTATTTACACAGACAGCATATGCACTTTATCCCTGATTAGTATTGGTAAAGGGACCAGAGTACTAAAGCCAACAACAACAGGTCAGTATAAAATAGGAGGGAGAAGCAAATTGTTTGGTATAACCCTGTAAAAAGGGCCAAGTCCAACAAAACCCCCTTCCAGCCTAAAGCCAGGGTAGACCAATCCATACCTTGATGGGCTTCCCTGCTAGGGGTGATACAACTTGTAACCTGGCCCGCGACAGCAGGGGTCTATGCCCGTTCTACACCATCCTAAACCCAGTTGGATCCAAATATCCATACTCTAAGGGCCCACTAAGCTGACCTATTGGGAATCGTTCTCACCTGTGGGCCCCATCATTTCAGTGCCTAAACTTACTTTGCGCACAGATGTGTTCCAACAGGCCGACAGTACTCACATAGCCGACACAGTGGTGTGGCCCAGTCCACTCCCGGGGTGTGACTCCTGTCCCCCTCCCAGGGGCAACTCTGTCCATCTGGACAGCAAGCCACAGTAGCCACTGACAACTGTCAGCAATGAGAGCCAGGCCTCATGCCTTTCCAACCTCTCCAACCTCTAATATATCCGAGAGTGGGGCCTGCAGGCCCAGTTGCCTGACACCCTTTCTCCCCTCTCCCCTCTACCAGATCAGGTATGGCATCCTGAAACTGTCCCACCAGCCCAGGGTCTGTACCCTGTGGCTGGACAGGAGGCTGGGGTGGGCTCTTCCACACCCAGTATACTTCCCTGGGGCTCTGCACCACCCTCACACCTGGAGCAGTAACCAAGACTCCAGACTTGTCAGGGCACCTGTGGCAGGTGTCCCACACAATTCTGCTACCAGTTCGGGGGTGCTATCCTGCAACTGGTACACCAGCCTAGGGTCTGTATCCTTGGGCTGGACAGGGGTCATGGGCGAGGCCTCCCTCACCCTATGCCCCCTCCTGGGGCTCAGCACCCTTCCACTTGGAGTGGTACCCCCAGAAGACAAACCGCTATGGGCACTGCTAGCAGTCACTTCTTTCTCCAGGTCAAGGGGGACACTCTGAACCTGGTCTCCCAACCCAGGGTCTATACCCTTAGGATGGACCTGGTCCTAGCTACCCAGGACTTCCAGGGGAGTAAACCCCCCAAGGGAAGCACACTCCTCGTGATTTGTGCAAAAGTCTGCCTGGCACAGGTTTCCAGCCTCCTGTCTACCTGACAGAGCATGAAGACCGCCTAGGCAAGAAGTGGCCTCACCAGGGTCAGTCCTGTGCTGCTCTGACCTCACAGTCAGCAACCACTGACCCAATGGTCCTTTCACTGGGGACTCAGTCCCCCCTTACCCTTTTCTCTGGATTCATACACCCACCCAACTGGAGAGTTGCTTCCAGACACCAGAACTGGTGGGATACTTGTTACAGCATTACCCCCCAGTTCACCTGACACTTTTGGATCGCCCCCAGGGGATGGCCTCCCAGTATAGACTAGACCCCCTTCCTAGTTTTCAATAATGGTACCAACCAGACACAGGGACTGGGTTTTGGGAACATTAGCACAAAGCCCACTACTCATAGACAGACCGTGGGACCCTATACCCGTCCAACTACACCGAGACCTATCTGGGCTACCACAAACATCCACTACCTCACTTGATTGGGAAAAACCTGAACCACCCCCTTCAGGATTACTCCCAAAAGCTTCTGCAGACCCGCTAGAATCCACCAAAAGGTATGCGTCCAATGCAAGCTCCCTGGGGTCAGAAAACTCTCACTCCACCCGCTGTTAGCATAGCCCTGGAAAATAGTGACTTAAAATACGCTTAGGTGTTGACCAAGCTACTATTTACCTCACCATCCAGTGCCTCACAAAAGTACCTCACATCTCTTTCCTGAGACTAGCGAAACCATGTCTGACTGTTTCTGTCTCCCAACCCACACTCTCCTGGGCGGTCTCCATACTCACATACACGAAGACATGTGGAACCACAGAATAGTAGCATATTTGCTATTTCCAATTGGATTTCACTGCATTTGTGCCATGCAAATTCATGCTAGTGTGTAAGAAAGCCAACTTTTTGAAACATATCCTCTAAATCATATGCTAGTACAGGTACACACAAATTCAGATATGTACAAAAAACCACTGCTACTAAACTCCATATCTCATGCTCATTTCAGACATACATGGGTTTCCTTAATACCAATATTTCACTATACAGATTTCACCATATAAATTGGTCAATATTGTGTGGACAAAGAAATATCACTATACTGGGCAGTTCAGGTATTATCTTCGGATACCTTGGGTTCTTGGGGAACCTACAATGCCTATATATCCCCCCAACCGGAAGGGTCTCCTAGCCCCACAACCGGAAGGGTCTCCTAGAGCCAATGGAATAGTGTTTTCGTAAATCGGGCAATTGTGGACAGAAAGTTACAAATGAAAACGTTGTTATAAATTGCTGCTTTTTATTTAGTAAAACATCTACACCTATAAGCCCTTGCTAAATTTGGAATGTTTTCTATTTTTCAGAAATGTCTAGATTTCCTGGATCACCCATGGGTTTCAAACTGATTTCTAGGAAGAGAGCACAAAAAATAGGAAAAATAGGCTACTTCTTCGAAAAATGGAAACGCTGTTGCAAAATGCGTGTTATTATTTATTCACTTCTGCATTTTCCTGAAAGTTGGGAAGATAGTAACTTTAGAACAGGAAACTGTTTATTGATGTCATTTTTAGGCAGAAAGAAAAACAGATGCTTTTTTCCCGAGCACTTTTTTCCTATTTTTCCCATAAAACTCGTTAATTAGCTATATTTTGCTTATTTTCACCGACCCCTCCAAGGGAATCCACAAACCCTGGGTAGCTTTAGAATACCCAGGATGTTGGAAAAAAGAACTCTAATTTGGCATATATATCTCATGTGGAATCACAGTTATAGGGGCATATTCTTAAAGACTAATCGCCGATTTAGCGACACTTTTCCACCACGAAAGTGGCAATAGATTTATCGCCCTATTCACAAACCTGCACTAACAGCCGACATTGTCAGTTTACCTGCGATAGCTGGCGGTAAAAACATTTGTCATTGTCAAGGCTGACAGTGACAACTAACGCTTATCATATGCAGAATAGGCGATCCGGTCGAAAACTCACAATAACACCACTTTGCGATATTCTTAATGACCAGCCAGATCAGCGATGCGGTCCAAAAACAGGCGATAAGGCACGTTAGCAGCAGGGACTTAAGACCTGCTATTTTCTGGTCCTAAGTAGGATGAAACCCTGAAGTACAAAGGGAGCCCAGTCCAGAGCCACATCTGAAGACCAACAGATGCCATGGAGCTATTACTAATGTAGCTTGGAGACCCAAGAGGGTCACAACACCCACCGCCACCACCCCCACGGCCACCCCCTCGGACTAACACCGAGGCAGAGCAGAAAAAGATAGCCGACCTTCCAAAAATGCACCAGCCTCAGAGACTTAATGCCTGAGGATGTCATTGCCCACTACAGGCTCAAAAGGACAACCATCCTCCGCATCCTGACCCACATTGCCCACCGGCTGTAGGTTCCAACACTAGGGACAACCAACATCTCTCCCCAGACAAAACTGCTGGCTGTGCTGCACTTGTTGGCCTCTGGTACCTTCCAAACAACAACTGCCAGAGTCAGACGAGTCTCAAAGCCAGTCCTAGCAAAGTTCCTCACACCTGTCTTGGATGCCATCATTAGCTTGATACCGCAGCACTAGAGCTAGAGACCAAGCAAGGCTTCTACGCCATAGCTGGCTCCGGCACGTGTTGGGGGTAATTGACTGCACACATTTCCTACTTGTGCCCCCTGCCTACACTGCACACAATTACTGCAACAGAAACCACACACATTCCATTAATGTGCAGGCAATAGTGGCCCACCGGGACTGTTCACCAATGTAGCCGCCAACTTCCCAGGCAGTGTGCATGATTCCTACATTTTCCGACAGTCCATCATCAACCAGTGCTTTCAGGATGGCACCTATGAAAATGGACTGTTTGTTGGTAAGTACCAACAGAACACACCACACACCTCAACTCCACAATCATACAACTCACAACCTTGGGAATGCACACATTACAAAATCACATACACATGCTAAACAATATGCCCACCTACCAGACACGACAACTCAAGTAACTGTGGTAACGGGCCAGAGATGTAGACAAACCATCCACAAAGGCATATCCCCTCTGCCACACAAATGCAGAATGTGGGGGGAGGGACCCATGAATAAGAATGTACACAATGCCAAGTGTGGCGGGGATGTGCTGGACAGTCTTGAGTATGCCGAGCACAGACATATCCATGTAGGCATATACTGCTGGTGTTTGGAATGTTGTGGACAGTGGACACAACCATGTTACCTCAGGCAGTGGTGAAGACTTTGGACATGTAGGTATGTTGCACCCCTGTAAGTGTAAGTGTAGTGGGCTGGGCCGTCATACGCCAGTTCAGCATAGGAGTGTGAATAAGTAGCCCTGAGCTCTGGGTGTGGTTAACTTGCGGGATGGCCACCAAAGTAACTACTGTGTGTGTCTCTGTGTCCGCCATATCCTGACCATAAGTCTACACACACATGGCTGACCACCTTCAATGGACAAATCTACACCGGCGACTAGGTGGCTACATCACACGCCACCCAGTGCACATATCGTCATCACCTGCAGGGGCATGTCTACCAGGGCGGTGCCCCTCACCCTGACATGATGCCACCCCTGTGACCAGTTATGCCCAAGTGATCCCGTGTGTCTGCTGAATCCCAGTCCGCTGGTCCCCAGACCCGTCCGTCAACTAGCGGTGATTACCCACCCCTGTGCACCCAGGCTTCACTGCTCACCGGTGCAATCTTCAAGCCCGAGGCCCTCGAGCTTGGTAGCCTCCTCAGCTGATCACTGACTTCCACACAACAGGCCCCCAGCATGCCCAGCCGCACCGCACCATGGAGCTCTGTGTGTGCTGACTACTCCCTTCAGCCAACACTGCGGTCCAGCAGCAGATTACACACCCACTCAGCTCTTCAGTGGGCCTACCTCACCGACAGTCATTGCTACGTGGCGGTAGGCCCGTGCCAGACACAGTGCCTTAGGTGCCACTACCTCTGTGCACCACAAGTCACCATCCAGCCTCCAGGCCTCCAGGCTGCACATCCACTCCCCTCTCCTGGTGGGCCTACCTCAGTTCACCGCAAGTTATTGCCACATGGCGGTAGGCCCTTGCCGGACGTAGTTCCTCAGGTGCCACTACCTCTGTGCACCACAAGTCATCGTCCCGTCGGGCTACCCCACAAGTCCGCCTCCAGCAGCCAACAGAATGTCTTTGGTAACGCTACTGAAGCCCTTCACAGTCACGGGGCCAACCCCGTCGCAGGCAGGCCACTGGAAAGCCTAGGTGGAACGTCTGGAGACGTACTCTGTAGGGCACAACATCACAGCACAGTGGCAGCGGCCCACACGTAGGCGTGTGAGGAGGGTGAAGAAATGGCCCAGGGCTCTGGTTCAGTTCTGGGCTCTGGGCGTGGTTCAGTTCTGGGTTCTCAGCTTGGTACAGATCTGGGCTGGCCACACAAGTAACTATGGTGTTTGTCTCTGTTGTAGTGTTGGCGCCACCTGGTCCTTAATCGACAATGTTGCAATGTAGCATGCACCTGGAGGGCTGCCTCGCCCGAGTGGATAAATAAATGAGGGCAATACCGCTCAGGGTCTTGGCTCTTATATGCCAACTATTGTGTCTGAATCTTCATTGATGCAGCATGAGCCAAAGACCTAGACTCAATCACAGCGCGAGTTCAGCCAGGCCTGAACTCTACATCTGTGTCCGCCCTATCCTTACCATAGGCCTACACACAGGTGGCCATCCACCGTCAACAGACAACATTACAGTGTTGTTGTCAGGCTTGCAGACATGCACAGACAGGCATGACAACGGTGTGCTGTAGGAGTGCATGTGATACAACCCTGCAGAGCACACAAGTAAATAGCCTTGGAGGAGGGAGGACCAGCTGTGAGGCTATGTAGTACACATTGATCCTGCACATTTGCCAGAAGCAATACAAGGCAAACATGAATCCCAAAGTCGCACAAATCAAACACCACAAAACTTGTAAGTCTGCCAACACAGCATGCAGAACAACCAATTTACACTAATCTTACTTACCTCTTACAGGTGATCAAGGATATGCACTCTGCGCGTGGATGATGAAACCCCTCCGAGTCCCGAACACCGCAGCCCAGAGACAGTACAATGTGGCCCACAAACGCACCAGGGGCATTGTTAAGTGCACATTTGGCGTGTTAAAGTCACGTTTCAGGTGCCTGGACATCACTGGTGGAGAACTCTTGTCCAGCCCAGAAATAGTGTGCAAGATGATCATTGCATGTTGTGTATGGCAAAGCATATGTGTACGCACCAATGCCCCATGGATCCAAGTGCCAGATGCACAGGACGATGATTAGGAAGATGAGGCAGGTGGACCACACCCCCTGCAGCTGCAGCAGGAATAGCCCTAAGAAACACAATCATTAACAATATCTTCACATGAGCACGTGAACAGCATGTGCAAATAAATTCATTGCAACACACATTCCCTGTGTGCATTTCAGTACTCTGCATTAGCACATCACTCTGACAAGTGTAAGTGGAAAATTAAGTGATAACAATCTCACAAATTGCAAATAGATGGTCGGTTTTTCACCTCTGTACAATGATGGCTGTTTAGGGTGTCACGTATTCGAAATGCCATTTCAGGGTGTCAAATGTAGTGCGGAGTCCCACTCATCAGAGTCTAACATGTGTACAAAAACATGACATGAAGGCTGTCATTGGTGTTTGTTAGAACTGGGGGTCTCCAGTTGGTACCTTTGACCAACTAGGGACCCTTTATTCTAGTGAGGTTAAGGGGGATACACTCTTTAGATAACCCCTGCTCAACCCTTTGGAAGCTTGGCACGAGTAGACAGGCTTATCCCAAAGGCAATGTGCAAAGTATTTGTACCAACACTCACAGTAAACCAGTGAAAACACCACAAATGTACACTAAACCAGTTTAGAAAAATAATTTATCTTTATCTAAACTACACAAGACCAAAACAACAAAAATCCAACATACACAGTTTAAGAATACGACTTCAAAAATGTTTCAAGAACTTGTACCATAGAAATCTATGGATGCATGACTTTGCACCAAAACACCTGGAGATGCAACAAAAGTTCCCAAGCCAAACAGCTGCAACGTCGGAAAACAAAGAGATGTAACACTCCTGAGACCCTGAGGAGGTGATGCCACAGCCCCGCTGCACGCAGACGATGGGTTGCGATGGCAGGACTGGAAACTGCAGGCAGTTTATGGAGGCCGGCCTGGCAGTCAGAGTGCCCTGGGAGCCGAGCTATCCAGGTTTACTTTCTGTGCATCCAGTTGCAGTTACGAAGATCCTGTAATCACATATTCATGATGTTCCTTAGTTAGAGGCTCTGCTCTTTCGGTTTATACTTTTAAAATCTTGTTCCCATCTGTGATGGCTTTTGATGCTCCTCCAGGGCTGTGACGGCTCTAGAGATCCTGCCACCAGCAGTGATAATTGATCAGAAGAAACGCACTAGATGTAGCCACAGCATGGATACACTTGAAGACAATCCTCCTCATGTCGTGGTCTTTAGCCTGACGTCCTACAATTGGAAAAGCGCCATGTGCTGCATATTCCATTAAAATTAGAGAGATTGCAGCGTAACAGTTTTCTTGTTACTTCCCGCCAGCACCCTATCTGAAATCGATGCAGCATTTGTTTTTATACTAAGGAGACATCCCTCATAGTGATTTTTCCATCTGTATTACGATAGACAGGTCCCTTTGCTATTTTTTCCTTAATCACCTTATGCGCCCTAAAAAAGGTGATATCCAGAAAAGGGGTTTTTCACCGAAACGTGCGTCAGCGCTGTAAATATGTTCCCTCCATGAACTCATCTGATTTACTTGTCCTGAAAAATCAATTAATTATTTGAAAAGTTTTCTCTGGTTTTAAAATTCTGATTATAATATTTTCCCTTTTTGTTCTTTTTATGCTTTGATATTATATAAATTGTAAATCAACTCTGCAGATGCTTATTGTAATATGATGAAGACCTGAGTCGGTTAAATTTCTATCACATTATTGTCATACATTTTGAGGGGACTTGGTGCACATCATGTTTTTTGTTACGATTGTCATGCCTGTGTCTGTGGTCTGTGTGAGGATATTTGAGTATGAAATTGTATGTATGCTGTGAGTGGTAGGCTTGGAATGGGTTCTGTGTTTTCCATAATCTTTAGGATATGACATTTATTTATGATATATTAATGTATTTATGATAAACAAATGAAAAGAATTTAGTAATATTTAATATATTTTGGATGTTGTGAAAGATACAGTTTGTGGTCTAGACAGAGTGGTCAACAAATTAGATGACGTATAGCATACTTTAAATTTCATAGGTAGAGTATTCAGTTTGTATTTTTTGACGGGTTGCGTTGAGTCCAGTCTGTAGGGGGAACGATGCACTGAGTCTACGTGCTGGTTCTGGTTCGCAGGCGATGTGTTGGGAAAGCGTCTCGCACAGGTATGATGCATAGATCTTTGGGATGCGACAGTGATCGATTGTGGCGGCGTTGCGCGGCGTCAGTCCTCTTCAGTCGCGATCCCTTGATGCGTCAGTTCTTGTAGTGACGACAGGAGCTGCGATGCTCTTCGCAGCGGCATGTTGATGCAATGGAAATCTTCTCGCACCGTTGAGATGTGCTAGCAAAATGTGCCGCAAGATGAGTGATGTAACGGGTTTTGCAGTTCTTTTCACGCTTCTTCTTCTTCCATCTCCCAAACAGCAGCAAAAACCTCCAGCGGCCCCACAACTAGATCAAGCACTCTAGGCAGGTCAGACCTCACACAGCAGAGTTCAGGGGGAGCTGGGGGTGAAGTCCTTTTGCTCCTGGGACTTCAAAGCTGGAGGCCAGCTCTCCTCAGGCCCTTGGAGATCTTCTCCAAGCAGGGGACACAGCACGCAGCAAAGTCCTTCTTGTTTCCTTGGCAGAGTATCAACTGCAGGTTAGCCTCAGAACACACAGCAAGGGCCATACTTCTTTTGAGTTTCTCCAGCTCTTCTCCTCGGCAATGATTCCTCTTGAATTCCAGGATGATCTAAAGTTCAGGGGTTTCAGTTTCTTTTACCCCACAAGTCTTTGTTTTCTATGTGTGAGGGATCCTGGACCCAGTCCAAACTAGTTCTGCGTGCACTCTGCCAGTGCACAACTGTTTCCTTTGTCACTATGGGCCAGGGTCATCAGATGCACCACATAAGGTGGAGCCAGCATTGTGGAAGGCATGCACAGCTTTATTCAGGCCCAGGTGCTACTCCTGTGACCACTCCAAATGCAGATAGGTCTATGCAGCCTAGTGCTGACTCACCCAGACTCTTGGAACCACACCAGCCCCTGTCACTCTCAAACCAGACAGTCAATCCACAAACAGGCAGAGGCACACAGAAAGGTTGAACAAGAAAGCAGCCACTTTCTAAAAGTGCTATTTTCAAACACAGGATTTAAAAACCATCTTTACTAAAAGATGTGCTATTAAATTCTGAGTTCAGAGATACCATACTCCAATTTTCTATCTCACTCCTATGGGACGATATGCAGGTAAACATGTTACACAGTATTCCCCATGCTCGCCTATGGGCAAGATAGCCTTTCAATAGTGAAAAACGAATTTGGCAGTGTTTTACTATCAGGACATCTTACACACACTAGTACATGTCCTAACTTTTATATGCACTGCACCCTGCCCAGTGGAGTATCTTTGGCCTATAATAGGGGTGTCCTATGTGTAGGAAAAGGGAAGGGTAAGGCCTGGCAACTGGGTGCACTGGCCAGGTCAACATGGCAGTTAACAAACTGTGCACAAACACTGCAGTGGCAGGCCTGAGACATTTTGTCAGGGCTACTTGTGTCAGTGGCACAATCAGTGTTGCAAACCCACTAGTAACATTTGAATTACCAGCCCTGGCACACTCAGTGTACCTTACTAGGGACACACTGGTAAGACAAATATGCCAATCATAGATAACCAATCACAATAACAATTTACACAGAGAGCATATGCATTTTAGCACTGATCATCAGTGGTAAAGTTCCCAGAGTCCTATAGCCAACAACCACCGGTCAGGAAAAACATTGTGGGAAGAAGCAAAAGGTTTGGGGATAAGCCTGCAAAAAGGGCCATTTCCAAAGGTGTTCAAACAAAGACAACAGGGTGTCATTTGGGGTCAATTGTGACATTTGTGGTGTCATTTGGGGTCAAATATGAACCACCCTGATGCAGAGATGCACCCAGTGACTCAAGTCCCACACCATGAGGAACATGGAGATAAGGGCAATGACGTCAGGGGTTGTTTGTGAATGTGGATGTGTCAGAGTGTGACCTGCTCCTTTACGGATGTGGTCCACATTCAGCCACCTCAGTGTTGTGGCGTGCACCATGTCATAATAATTGGACTGCAGCCATGCTAATTGTCATGCAGTGTCACTTGCATTGTCAGTGTGGCTCATGGACCCTCGGCTTTGCTGGGTTCAGCATGGGTTTGTTGTGAGATTACTGATGTGTGGGGAGGGCCCCATCTGGGCACATTGTCGACGGGGCCCTACTTGCTATTTCTGTGTGTGCTTCAGTATGCCACAGAGATCAGGGACATGATCCAGAGTCATTGCGGGTGTGCACTGTGCAAACCTAATTGTGCATGTGTGCCATTGTGCCCATCTCCCCCCATCCCCCCAGTCACTGGTCGTTACTCACCCTGTTGCTGTTGGGTCAGGTCATGTTGAGCAGTGTCCGGTCCCCCAACTCCTGCCACCGTCTCCCCACTGATGACTGTGGACACCATTTCCACCATCTCATCCAGCTACTGCTGTGGACTCCCACCTCCAGTCTGAATTGCTCCTTTCTGGTTGTTAGTGAGTTTCAGCTTGGTTTTGTGCTTCACATCATTCCAGTGCGTCTTGACACTTCACTCCGGCTGCATTCACCTTGGCCAAGATGGACTGCCATATTGCATTTTTAGTTGCCAATAACACAGTGGAGGTAATGAACAGTTGTTGGTAGTGTTCTATCACCTCTGTAATCAGGAATATTGTTTTTCTGCGGACTGAATTGCGGATTCCTCTTCTTCTCCTTGCCTTTCTCCTTCCCTGTGTTCCCTGGCTGGTCCTCCGGAGGTTGTGGGGTTCTGGTTGGCCTCTGTAGTTGCTCCAGCTTCCTCTATGGTGCTTCTCAGTTGTTTAGGTTTTGTGTTTTTTTAATTTTTTGATTTTTTATTTTTTACAACTTTTATAGTGATATTTTCCACCTGACATGCGAATAGCAAGCTTGGCGCTACTTATCGCTGATATTTTTATTGCTGTTGGGCCCATCACCACTTTTTTCACGTTTTGGTTTCCTTTTTTATTGGCGTCCTGGTAGTTTTCATGCAGACATTTGGCACCTTATTCGGAAACAAAAAACTAAATATAACAAGGAACAATACAAGAAACCAGTCAACACAAAGCACAATACAACAACCAAATGCAACATAACACACATACAGGCAATATTACAGCAGAAAAAAAACAGTACAGTATACCAACGCCAAACGCAAAATGTGACACAACGAATATGGTAAATAAATGTGTCTGCACTACATACTGCTTTACCTAATCCAAAGGGCATCTAATAGGCAAGTAAAAAATGTTTTGTGATCGTTCCCTGTTTTGTTGAACAGACATGAAACTGCTCAGCGGGCCTGTAGAAGTGACATGTATCTGGAATAGCCAAAGAAGTAAACATTGTATACCCTCTAAGATTACAAAAAACAAGAGATACATTCTGAAGAATTCTTGCCCGATGCATCCAATTGAAATAAATTACTTTCTAACCTGCTATTTCTACCTGTATTCATTAATTTAACATTTCTAGACAGTATAAGCTATTGAGTCTGATCTGAGCAAAAAATGCTCCGTTTAGACAAGAAATGGTGACTTTTTGGAAGGAGTAATAAAGTCCTTCTCTTGTGCTGAATTTTTACAGCTACAAATAGAAAGCTGGAAATCAGTCTGTGCTTTGTTCATTCATTGCAGCTGTTCCATTCTGTCCAACAATGTGTAATGATGTCTTGCATAGTCTTCAGATTCGGTTTCACATCATCCATAAATGTATCCACTTCACTGACACCCACATTTATTATCTTCATTATCAAAGTAACTGACCTGTACCACAATACATTGCAGTGTCTTTTATTTACCAATGTTATATTTTTCGGGTTTTTTCAGCATAAAGTACAAACAAAGTAAAAGCAAATCAGCGCACACAGCTCTTAAAAAAAGAAATTAGACAATGTCCATCAAAGTACTGAATCCCAGAATGCACTTTTAGCTCTTCCTTTCTCATTGTCTTTTGCTTCACTCCCATTGTGTGTGAATTCCATGGTACACTGCATCATCCTGAACTTGTCTTTGTTCTTTTAATTGCTGTGCCCTTAACTCCAGTCCAATGGTGCTCCTGCTGCTGTTTGTAGTATTCAATCTTTCGTGTTTGAATTGGTTGCAGCCGGCAGGAACACTATCTCCTCTTTTTTTTAATTTGTTCTTCCTGGTAACATTTTAGAGTTCACTGTTTTATCTTCATTGCCTGTCTACCCTTTTCACATTTTAATTTGATGCGCCAAGCCATTGCTATTGTTATTTGTCTGATCTTATTCCTTCTGTGACTTACAACCTTCCCCTCACCGCTCCAGTGTATAACCTGCCCTGCACGATCCTCCTTTTACATCCACTGACATTAGCTACAGTCAATATCCTTTTATGGAGACAAGAATAAAAGAGACACGAAGTAGACTCAGTGGTTTATTACCGGTAGTGATGACTATTGTAAAGGTTACAAAAGTAGAAAGTGAACAAAACCATTCTCTCTTCCTCGGTCCTATTCAGTGAACACCTGAATCAGCTGATGTGTTGCTATGCAAGTGGGGATGTGTGTATGCTGAACTGTTAGAGATGGGTATTTGTAATGCAGAATTCAAAGGGCATACATATATGTCCACTTCTACTTCATTCGAGGTATCAAAAACGTTCTTAAATATGTGTTAAGTATGTATTATTATAATGTTGATGGGCAGCTTCATTGATCAGTGCATTTCAAACACGATAGACTCTTCTGTGAGTTAGTACACGGTACAGTCGGAGCTACGACACTGCGGACAATGTTTTCTTTAGAGCTGTACACTTTGAGATTGCCAAATAGGTTACAGTTTATATATTTTTGTGCACATTAATCTGGACTACAACAGTATTGACACAGAAAAAGAAATTCGAGTCAATTTTACTGTTGTTCCTTGATCTTTCCCCCTACATTAAAGCTTGACTATTCTATACAACTGCAGTATCATAGTGTGTGTTTGTGATACCTGTGCGTAGGTGTGTGCACGTGTGTGTGAGCGGGTGTGGGTATTATTTCAATGAGTGGGCAGCATTCAGAACGTGGGAAGGAAACCTTTAACCAACAGAGAATAAACAAACAATGATATTGTGACAAGAGATATACTCCAACTTTGATACAAATATTGATAGCACAAACGGTGTGACGTGCTGCGCCGCTTTCAGCTTCTTCTCAGATCCTCAAATATAAAATGCCCAAGGTTGCGTACCCAGCATGCAGTGTAATTGTCTCAGGTGGAACTCTGGACAGGTAAATTCTATTGCGCTCCTCATGATAACTTGGTTAAGGAGTCAAGGCCCAAATCATGTAAGGCAATGCGAAGTCTGGCATGAGATCCTGTATAATAAAATCATCAGAGTCACAATAATTACCAAGTCAGAGCCATTTACTGGAAAAAATCATAGGAGACACATTTAAAACATGGTAGGCAGTGAGCCAGTTCAGAAGCCGTCGCCTCTGGTGCTCTGATGAAAGCCTGGCTGCCATATTTAGAGATCACCACCAGTCAGGCAGGGGTTTCCTTGTCTTCATTGGAGCTTTTGTTGTGGTGGTTCCATTGATGGCAATAAACTTTGCCAAGAAGGGGCATGTTTGATGAGCTCACTGGGCGCAATACATTGTTTCCTGTAAATGAATTCCAAAAAAGGAACTTATTTTCTGAAAACAATAGCAATTGCCTGAATTGCAGCACATTTTCTTCCTGCACATGGGCACTTTTGGGTGATTTCCCTACCCAGGACCACCATGGAAGACATGGATGAGCCACACAGGATACACAAGTGACATTTGTCCCATCCTTAGTTGGAGTGGGCGAGCACCACTACGAACTGATGGTGCAGTAGTGGTTGGACCTCCAGGTCAACATTCATGACAACAGGGCAAACAGATACTCTAACGATAGAAAACCATTTCTTCTTCTGACACTAAATAAAGCAGAGGAACCTCGAGTTTTGTAGGGCCCGAGCACCAACAATTTATTGCAGTACTCTCGCTCTTTAACAGTACAAGGTTCAATTAAATAAAAGAAATCACATGACACAAAATCAAGAGATCAACATTGACCACATTAGTTATTCTTAGAATTCACTGTTCCGTATACTGTGCACAGACACATGGTGGTCATAATTCAAGGACCATCAATTTGGAACAGATCTGAAAAAGTATATGGTTGCTAAAATCGATGGCCTTTCCTGGGCTAATTGCACTTTCCCTGCCCAGCACAATACAACCGTTAAATTGTTATTGGTTTACCTTATGTTTAAAACGTATATCTTGTGTCCCAACGTTTGTCTTTCTATTTTCTGTAACAGAATCAAATAACATGCTTTGTCTCCTAGTTTAGGGTAAGTCATTTACAATTAAATTGAAAGTGTGATATTTTGTGACCAAAAAAGCTAGCATTGCCAGGTCTATTGTTTTGATTCCAGACTGGATATATTTTGAAGAAGTGTATATGTCAAGTTGGGCTCTGACCCTGCGATACATTTGGAATTGGATCGTATAAGGACAAACGTGCACAGAAGGGCCACTAATCTAGGTTTAAACTAAGACACTATTTTTCACAACTGAACCTTAATACAGCCCAATAAGGACTGTCAATCTTTTGTCTGGCTTTCATCAATGCCTCCTGGCATCTAGACTTCATCTTGATATTAGCGTGCCCACACCAAAGTGAAAGTTAATTGTTGCTGATGGACAGGTTTGTGGTATCAAGCAATAACTCAAAGGGATTATTCAAAAGGATTGCTGGTGTTAGGGATCATCCAAGTAAGGCAACCCTACTGCTTCTTGAAGTGCTCAAGGAATCTCACGTCAGTTGCAGTACACTTGACTGAACTTTCCTCCACTGATATCAAGTGAGGGGTAGATAGAGAGTCTTCGTGCATTTCTGCACTGCTTCCTTTGGTTGTAACTGTAAAGCATGCTCACCCGCAGCTTGGCTCACCTGAATCATGTAATAGGGATACTGTGGCTGAGTCCTAGCATTCAGGACATGGGCAGCTTCTAGATTCTGAGGTATATTTATTAAATGTCCACGCAATACACGGCAGCAAGCAAAGTTGCTGCACTGGGTTGCATGAACGGTAAAGAGCTGAAGAGCCCCAAATCTTTAGGATGTGGCTCTCTTCAGCTCTCTCCCTGTAATGGTGCACTTGCAGATGCCTAGAGCCAATGCAAGCACCCTTGCACCGTGGTGCAAAGTGGCCTACAATATGGGCTGGTTCTTTAAGTGCAGTAAGGGATACCTTCCTGAACAAAAGCAATCCTTGGATGCATATTCCTCTTTCATGTCGAAAGCGGAAGTAACAAGGTGAATTAAAGGTATTTTTCCGCTTTACAATTCAGTCAGGTAGGTGCACCATTTTTTGAGCAAACCTAGGTTCAGAAATCTTTGTAAATCTTGGTTTGCATTAAAATGCGTGGATGGATGCCTGGGAACACCCAGGCTCCACCCATAAATGCCTACCCGGACCAAATAAATGTACTGTATATTTATAGCTTGTAAATGCCAAAAAGGATTTAGCATCGGGGCTACACCACAAACGTGATGCAACACCGATGCAAAATCATAGTAAATAAGGGCCTCAGTTTTCACTGGGCATGATGGCATTGTCTGTACAGCCCTTTTTTCATATACTTCATGCTCATACTCTGGTATAGAAACACAGATATATATACAGAATCAAACACAGATCAAGAGAAAGGGTGAGAAATACACTGAGAGGAACATACACTAGGAACAGGGGACATGCAGAATTTGACAGTAACACTTGAACGATAGGACTTGGAGACATCTTCAGTTTGGCAACTAGGCACTGAGACAGGGAATGGACACTGGCACAAAAATGCAAGTTAAATAGTCTTTTTTAATTTTGGCACACATACCCTTTAAAAACTGAGAACACCAATGAAAGTAGCAATGGTAACAAGGAATGCAGCAGTTAATCAATGTAGCAAAGTAGAATGGACTCAAAGGCAGCAAGTGCACATTGTAGGGTTAACAAAAGTGGCAACTGTGTCTTAAACTCTCTCTTTTCTGTCTCTGTCTCTCTTCTTCTTTCAGTTAGCTTGAGCAGTGTGCCAAATAAGAGATCGTGCACAAACCTAATGTCAAGAAAACGTGATTATATGTAGAAAACCGACAAGATATTAGCAGAATTCAAGCTGTGGGAAAGCTGACATGTATCAGGTTTCTTCATTTTATGTGCATGCTTGAAGATTTGTTGAAGACAGGGGAACTCTGATTGGGCCCTGTGGCTAAAACTAGTGGCAGATTACGATCAGTAAGTAGAAAACAGTGCTATAAAGAGCTACTTGGGAAGGCTAATTTATTGATAGTTCATGAAGTAGCACATTTCCCGCACTAGCTTGGGCAGTGGAATTCTCTAAAACGGAGATATTATCCTTCTGCTACAAGAAGAGGTGATATACAAAGAATCAGCAACAGAATCATAGCATCAGAACAAAGTACCACTGTACCATGAAATACACTGATGCAGACAAATGGAAACACTGTGCCCGAATGAAAAACACAGGCAATACATAGAAGACATTGGGGCATATTACCAACAACTAGCGATAATTTTTGTCTCTAACTTGTTTAGAGACAAAATTTATCGCCGCACATCGGCGATTTTTATCGCAGATAAACCTTGCTATTAGTAAGGTTTATCGCAAATGCGATAAAAAACGGCCGCAATGCATGAATATCGCTGAAAAGTCAGCGATATTCATGCATTATCGAGCAAATGCTCTTAGCCATGTTATCCACCTCCCATTGGATAACATGGCTAAGAACTGCCCAGGGCAGGTGTTAGCTTTTGGAGATATTCGCGCTTAGCGCGAATATCTCCAAAAGTTGGTAATAGGAGATAGCGATGTTAGGGACTGTTTCCAGTCGCTAACATCTTGGCACGCCCACTTTGCATGTCATTAGTGATAAATATCACTGGCATGCAAAGCGGGGCCCAAGATGGTCGCTATCTCCTATTAGCTGTCACTAACTGGTGTTAGCGACAGCTTGGTAATAGGGAGATAATTTTATCTCCGCTTTCTTGGCTTTTAAAGCCAAAAAAGCGGAGATAAACCCCCTTGATAATATGCCCCATTGTTTTTTAAGAGATCAGATGATGCTGTGAAAGGAATAGGGTATATTGATCCTGGTGCAGAAAGACTCTTACAATGGGATCAGGAGAAAATGAACATGGGCTTAACTCACTTTATGCACTTTGCCACTGATTTCTGCCGCCACCGCCGCAGGAGTCACTTGGGGCCTGTATAAAGCAATGGGTTGACCCAGTTATGTGCAGAACCTGGAGATCCGTACATTAAGCGAACAGTGGTTCTGCCACCTATCAGCTTATGGAAAGCGTCCAACGTATTTATTCAATTTGTCCCTCTCCTCGGGTGAGACTAACATATAACGAAAAAAATCAAAATGAAGCCCAATAAGCAAAAACTGATGTACTTCTGAATTAGTGTTTGATTTTATAACACATTTGGTGAACACTATATACTCACAAAATTGAGAAGAGGACATATATATGCACACACAGATATATGATGTTTTTTTACACTTATTGACACATAACGTGAAGTGAAAACAAAGTAATCTATTTACAGATCACAACACAAAAGAAACATAACAAATGAACATATATTCAAGGCAAACATTTAAACACAGTGTGAGAAAATCTGATTCAACCTGACTTATAATAGATCTGGTTATTTTTGATTGTAATGGGTGATCAATAACACTTGAAAATGTGCATTGACGTTTTGACCCCAGATATTAGCGCAATATTATGTTCGTCTAAGGGGGAGTTTTTTTCAGGACTATATGTAGAGTCTGTATGTGGCCTTGAATTTGGATTCCTCCTGGATATCAGAGTATAGGTACTGTCAGCACGACTGCTTGATCAGATTATATATAGTTGACCTGAGTCAATACGTGGCTCTCCTTATCAGCTGATGAAGTTAAGGTTCAATGGCACAGCGTGCATACAACTCTTCGGCGTCTAGCGCTCTGGGTCTTGTCTGAGTATTTGATACTTCTCATTTGGGCAATGATTGCCGTGGTCGATCGCCTCCTGGCAACACTTCCTTGATATACTCCAGGTTATTTATTGCCTGCGAGTTCACTCTGCCATCGTTTATCTGGAAACTGATCTCAGGAAGCTGCCTTCAATTGGGGAACATAGCCAGTCTGTAGGTCCCGTGAGAGTAGGCCGATTCAGAACTACAACACCCAGCAGTCTTAGTGGCACACCGCCCACGCAAGCATTGAGCACCAGGAGGGGCTCAAAATGAACCCAAGGCTCCCGCAGAGCGGGAGCTTAACTCACTTTATGCACTTTGCCACTGATTTCTGCCGCCACTGCTACCGGAATATTGTGCGGAACATAGCCGGTCTGTTGGTCCCGTGAGAGGAGGTCGGTTCAGAACCACAACACCCAGCAGCCTTAGCGGCATGCCTCCCACGCCAGAATTGAGCGCTAGGAGGGGCTCAAAAGGTGCCCAAGGATCCTGCAGCGAGGGAGCTTAACTCACTTTATGCACCTCGCCACTGATTTCTGCTGCAACCGCTGCCGGAATCATTTTGGGAACCTAGCCGGTCTGTCGGTTCAGTGAGAGGAGTCGATTCAGAACCACAAAACCCAGCAGCCATGGCGGCACGGCACCCATGCCAGAATCGAGCACCAGGAGGGGATCAAAAGAAACCCAAGGGTCCCGCAGCGTAGGAGCCTAACTCACTTTATGCACTTTGCCACTGACTTTTGCCACCACAGGAGTCATTTGGGGAACAAAGCCGGTCTGTCAGTCCCGTGAGAGGAGGCGGATTCCGAGCCACAACACCCAGCAGCCTTAGCGGCATGCCACCATGCCAAAATCAAACACCAGGAGGGGCTCTAAAGGAACCCAAGGCTCCTGCAGCATAGAAGCTTAACTCACTTTATGCAATTTGCCACTGATTTCTGCTGCTACAGATGCTGGAGTCATTTGAGGAACATAGCCGGTCTGTCAAACCTGTGAGAGGAGGCCGATTCAAAACCACAACACCCAGCAGATTTAGCGGCACGCTGCCCATGCCAGAATGGAGCTCCAGGAGGGGCTCAAAAGGAACCCAAGGCTCCTGCAGTGTCGGACGTGCGCGGGATGTGCGCGGGTGTGCCGGGGCTGTGCCTGGGCCAAAGTCGGGCCCGTCCTAACCTGCCAGAGTCTGAAAGAGGACGGGCCGGGAAATACTATTACCATTTTGCAAATGAGTGGACTGGAAGATTGTAATACGTGGCAGGTACTGTGTGGGTATTGTAACTACATGAAATAGCAACAATGAGTAAACATACATTTGGTGTTGGGGTGGTGGGGACTCTTGATACCTTTTTGCTAAGGAAAGAATCAGCTCTTTAACACGAGATAGAGCTCACACAGCGTAGACTTTCGTTGGAACCACAGCATGTTCAGAATAGCAGCACATATACATAGGGCCTCTTGTTCAGCAAGATGATGTCGACGAGGTTGAAGAACTGGGACTTCAGAGTAATCACAGTGAGCATTCACAGATTATAGACATAGATCCCGAGATAATTGGATCTTCAGAGACAGTAAAAAGGGCCTTTTTGGGGGCAAAATTGAGGAAGGTTTGGAGGTAATGCTGACAGCCTTGCTGGACCCTCTGTCCCATAAATCATCCTACATTGAGGCTAGACTTGCTAAGCTAGAGGAGTCTATCATCAGTACTCCCACTCTCTACTTTGGTGCCCGTTCAGGTAGGGGTACTGATCTAGCAACTATGAATGAATTGGGTAATAAGAGTGACATTCACAACAGTAACATAGCTTCTCGCTGTCTTCAAAACCCTACTACATCTGGCAAGGGACTTAATTGACCACTTACACCAAAGTCTAACATGCCCCTCACCTTCATGCCTAGGTCCACGATCTAGCTTAACCGCCCGAAAAGATGTACATATATCATTAGCTACTAATGGGACGCCTAAATTAGGGGCGTGTCTGAAACAACCAACAACCCAGAAGACGTAGAGAATAATTGAGGGATCTGCTATCAGTGTAACTCCTAATGTAGTTGTCTTGGTAAATGTTCCACTCTAAACTCCTAACGTCCCGGAACACTGCTCAACCGTGGGGAACAAAAGTCTGCACCTACTGCGTTCCAGGATGGGCCTTAAAGACACCCTCTTCTCGGAGTTTAAAATGGTGTGGAGAGTGGGGTGTGTCAGACATTCATTTAAGGCCCTACCAGGTGATTGTGTGGTCCTAAGCTTTAAATCTCCAGATTTGGTGCAGGTTATTCTGGACAGGGTCGGGAATAGTAATATCATGCCCCAGGAGATAAATATTCTCCTGCTTGGATATTTTTATCAACCACCCAGAGATCATTGGCAAATGAGAGGGGGGCAAATGTCCTCAGGGTTTAGACAGGGTAGGGATGTGATCCCAACTAAAGCTCATTGGCAGTTGAGGAGGACAAATTCCTCCCTGGGCTAGGCAGCACAGCAATGAAATCCCACCTAGTAATCGCTACAGATATTTCCACTCGCATAAAGGAGTTGATTGACTGGGCAACTGTATGGCTTACACAGGAGAGTACTTAACTAAGTTGGAGTTCACCCCTAAGACACTACGAGCGAACATCTCCTATAAAGATTATTCTATCTCTGTCAAGCCTCATTTAGCTGTAGGTATCCAATCAACTCCACAAGCTTCATCGGGAAACAGGGAAGTTTCAGGAGATCATAGAAACACGCAATGAGGAGAATCCCAGGAGGATTCTAAGCTCTCAATTCTCGATGAGACTGTGGTCAATGTCGATGATCATATTTTAAATGCAGAAGCCCAAAATGATCCATGGTATAGGAGTGATGAAGTAATCTGCAACTTTTCCTTGTGGAATATTGCAGGTCTATGCTCCAAGATAAGCAATCCCATTTGGTGTGATTTTATAAAACCCTATGCTGTATTATCCCTCCAAGAAACCTGGTTGAAAGAGCCAATCCACATTAATGATTATAAAACTTTCCACGCCCCGGCTGTGGAGGGTCTAAGTGGAAGGGCGAAGGGAGATCTACTTACTTACATTTCAAACACGCCTAATGTAAAAAAGATAGAGAACTATCTCAAGGAGACCTATTACCAGCTAATTGTAGTGGACCTTGATAGAAGGTAACGTATGCTAATGGTTAATTATTACAACAATATTCTCACTGGAAATGTAGTTCTGGTAGTAACAAAACTGATCATGGATGTGCAGACTATATGTAGCAAAAGCATAAAAGACACAATGGTTATTATGGTAGGGGATTTTAATTATTTCTTAATCTCCAACGAGGAAGGGAAGCAATGTGTTTTAACATATGAAGAGGGCGCTAACAATACCCATTTTTGTCACTCTGTGTTGGGGCACTTGTATAATGAAATTATATTCGCTCTAGATTTACGTTTTGCGAATGAAATCCGCGATCAACCAGCCCCTATGGGCTAAACCTTCAATGGAAGAGGCTTATATAGTACTATAGACTATGTATTTCTGACAAATGATAATGCTTCCAAATTCCGCTGTTTCTCTGTTGAAGATATTTCACTTAGCGACCATTTTCCACTATGTTATTCCAAATCACTGTCATTAAGTAAGAAGGTGAGGCATGATAGTACTGACCAGGCGATATCTAATTTTGCACTGGATAAGACACATGGTTATACCTTGCACTGGTCACTAGTAAACTCTCTTTTGGTTACAAAAAAAGTGATACAGAAGTGTAAAATAACTGTAGAGACTTGTTTATGTGATTCAGCCATTCCAGCCAACATTTTGACCTCCTTCCAGCTGATTTCAGCAGCAGTGAGGGAGGTATTACCTGTACAAAACTAAAAAAGAAGGAAAACCCAGGGTTGGTTTGATACAAATTGCACTCAAGCTTATAAGAACCTAAAAAAAGTACTACACAAGACCCTTAGAAACCCTAAAGCTGTGAGGCAGGCAAGAGTTGGTTATAGACTAGCCCTCAAGAAGAGAAAAATGGAATTACGTAATGTTGCCTGGGAAGCTGTATATAAAGCCTCGTCACTGGGAGATGGTTCGGCCTTCTGGAAAGCTGTTAAAGCACCTTTCCCGAACCCAAGTGATGGCCCGTCCATGGAAATCGCTATTAGTGAGGATCTTTGGGTTGACCACTTCACTAGGGTTTATGAACCTTGTGGTAACTCTGAAGCCGGTACTGAGAACATTTTATTGGACTTTAATATGCAACACTGTAACCTTGTGTTATCACTGGATGAAATAAACCGAGTTATCCCTGCAAGCCTTGGGAGTAAGGCACCAGTCCCTGGGGGGCCGGTCAACTTGTTTAAGGCTAATTTGTCCCTATGGGGCCCTATTGTCACTTAGGTAATTAATGCTTGTTGTTCTGCTCCCTTTTTGGATACCTGGACTGAATCAGTGATTGTGCTCATTTAAAAAAAGGTAATCATCAGGACCCAGGCTGTGAGAGGCTCATTTCACTTTTGAACTCTTTGGTTAAAGTCATTTACCAAATTATTCTAGAACGATTACAAGCCTGGGCAGAGCAAAACAAAGTCCTCTCTGATATCCAATATGGTTTTCGGGAGGGCCTGGGAACAACTGAGAAGAGCCTAAATCTAGCCATCCTTATAGGGAAATATACAAGGGCGAAAGGGAGCAGGCTGTTTTTAGCCTTTGTGGATCTCACCTCTGCATTTGATTCTGTGCAACACAAGAAGCTTTAGGAGATTCTTGAGGCGATGGGGGTGGAAGCTCAACTCATTATTTTTCTCAGGCGCCTATATAATATTGCCCAGAGCCGAATAAGAATTAGTTTGCGAGGAGAACTCACTGCTCCATTCCCAATTAGGAGGGGGGGTCAGACAAGGTTGTGTTCTTGCCCCCTTTCTTTTTAACCTTTATATTAATGGTCTAGAAGAAGCACTAATCAAGGACAGTTATGACTTTCCTCAGTTAGCCGGCCGTCCTATTCCCTCCCTCCTTTATGCAGATGATGCTGTTTTAATTTCAAATGTGTTTTATTGATTTTAAGAGCAACAACAGGCATCACAGTACAATAGAAAGGCGGCTGACATAGAAGGCAGTCGAGACAGACAGGTACGTCTTCTCTGCAAATCGAATAGTAGGCTAGGTATATATGCCAAAGCGGAGGTATAGTGCCAAGGCGGCAAATGGCAAGCACAGTGAGGGAGCAAAACTGTGGGAACAGAAACCAGGAACCCACCCCCATCCCCAACTACCCCCCACCCTTTCCACCCCAACCAGTGTGCCGTACTTGTGAAACAATCACGGAAGTATTCACATAATGAGTATCGCATTTACCCATGGGAACACGGAGGGTCATGCGTAGCCTCTATAAGTCGCAGTAAGCGGAGGTATCTGGGGCAGGTGATCTCATTAAACTCTTTGGACAGGAGGGAAAGCAGACCTTTTGAATTGCAGCCATGGTATGTGTAAGTGTGGCCTGGATACGTTCCATCCCCAAGGTAAACCAGATTTTGTGCAGCCATCCCGTGTGAGTAGGCCTGGTGGTTGAACCCCAGAGTGACAGAACATATTGTGTTGCAGCCTGCTAGCAATCCCCATTTGACGACCCCTGGTAGATTTCAGGGGAAAAGTGAGTGCGTTAGGTAGGCCCAGGATGGTGTAAGCTCGGAATCTAGGGATTTCAGTATCAAAGGTAGAATCAATGTCATCCAGGACCAGCTTCCAGTAGTCTCGGACTTCACAGCATTTCCAGAGGAGAAGAGTCAAGGTGCCCCTTTCCCCGCATCCCCTCCAGCACAACGCACTACGTGTTGGGTTACCCTTATTGAGCCAAACCGGAGTGAGATGCCAGTACATGGCCAGTTTCACTGCCGCTTCTCTACCTACGGTGTTGCGTGTGGTGTGAGAGGCTCTGTAGTATACATAACTCCATTCCCTGGGCGATAGGCCCCTCCCCAGCTCCGCCTCCCAGCGCTTCTGGCCCGCTGTTTTGCCCGATATGGCTGGGGGTGTGAGCATATTGAAGAGGTCCGAGATAAGATGCCTATCCGAGTCGTTTGTCACCAGCCACTTCTCGGAGTCGTCATATATCTACCAACTAGGGGGGCGTAGTCTGAGTGTGTGAGCCAATGCCGAAGTTGGAAATATTGGAATAGGTGGGGGGAGACTACGTCGAAGCCCTGTGCTATGTCCGAGAGGGGAAGAAAGCCCTGCAGATCAAAAAGGTGGCTGGTGGAGCGGCAGCTGGTGCCATGCCATTGCGGGAAGGTGTGAGGGTCAGTGCCCGGCAGGAATTCTGGGTTGTCCAAAATGGGGGTGAGTGGGGAGGGGAAGGTTGTCAACCACCTTTAGACGGCGACCGCATCCCAGACTTGCATGATGGTGTGAGTGATGGGTGATCGCAAGAGGTATTGCGGCCTGTGCTGCCGAAGGAGGAATGGAACTTTCCAAAGGGACGTCTTGGCCATTGCCCTGTCTTGAAATAGCCACAGTTTCTTGGATTCCGGCCTATACCATTCCACCAGGTAGCGGAGTTGGGAGGCCTGGAAGCATTGCAGAAGGTTGGGGATCCCAAGACCCCCCTCGTCCGCACTCTGGTATGCTAGTCGTTTGTGTAAGTGTGACCGCTTTCCCTCCCAGATGAAATGGTGGATGCGGCTTGTAGGTTTGCGATGGCGTCAGCCAGAGGTAGCACCGGGAGGGTCTGAAAAATTTACAAAATTTTTGGTAGAGCCGACATCTTCACTGCCGCAACACGTTCCAGCAGGGAAAGGGGTTGCTTGGACCAGCGCGTGAGGTTGGTCTGGATCTGGGAGGTGAGGGCTACGTAGTTGAGAGCCACCGTCGACTCCGTAGAGGATGTGAGAGTAACGCCCAGGTATGGGAGTTGTCTGGTTGACAGTAAGCCTTTCCCGTATGCGGGCGCGTTTGCTCGTGGGTGGGCATTTTTGCCCAGTGGCAATATCAGGGATTTCCCCCTGTTGATTTTGAAGCCAGAGACAGCTCCAAAAGACTCCAGTTCTTCCAGGAAGGAGGGGATAGAAAGGTCCGGGCGGTCCAGAGCGGCTATGATGTCGTCGTCGTAAAGGCCGATCGCATGAGGTTCTCGGCCGAAGGTGATGCCATGGATAGCAGGGTTGTCACTGATCTTTTGCGCAAGGGGCTCCACATACAGAGCGAACAGGAGAGGCGAGAGGGGGCAACCCTGCCTCGTGCCACGCTGAATCTCAAAAGGGCCCGAATTGAGGCCACCCAGGCGGATCCGAGCTTGAGGACGGTGGTAACAGCTCGCGATCCAGGACTGAAAGCGGTCCCCTAGCCGAAAGCGCGTCAAGACCCGTTGTAAATAGGTCCAGTCGACCTGATCAAATGCTTTTTCAGCGTCAATGGCCTGCAGTGCAGAGTCCGAGTTTTGGAAGTCGGCCTTGTCGACCAAATGGAGTATCCGTTTAGTGTTATCGCTACATTGGCGATTTGGAACAAAGCCCGATTGGTTGGCTTCCAAGATCCCAGGCAGACATGGACCAAGACGCGCCGCCAATACAACCATAAAGAGTTTCAGGTCCAGGTTGAATAAGGAGATAGGACGGGACGCAGAACAGTGCGTGGGTTTCTTACCCGGTTTAGGCAGCACCACTATCTAGGCTGCCAGCAAATCCGGGGGGATGAAGCTTGGGCCTTCAAAGGAGTTGAAGAGCCAGGTGAGAACAGGAGCCAATAACTGGCTGAAGGTTTTGTAAAATCCGTCCGAGAAGCAGTCCGGCTCCTCGGATTTGAGAGGGCGAAGGCGGGATATAGCAGCTAGCACCTCATCCAAGCGAATGGGGGCGTCCAGGACGTCCGCATTCGCCTGACACAGCGCTGTGATCTTCGCCGACTCCAAATAGGCATCGACGTCTTCGGGTGATACAGAGTCGGCCTTGTATAAAGAGGCAATAAAGGTCCGGAACGCCTCCGCAACCTGGGTCTCCCCAGTGATGTCTACTCCCGAGTCATCCGTGAGGCTGGAGATTTTGGAGTGTTGGGTTTTAGCCTTCAGGGCGCTAGCAAGTAAGCGGGCAGTTTTGTTACCCCCGACGTAATAGGTATAACGGAGGCGAAGAGCGGCAAATTCCACCTTGTCTGTGTCTAGGCTGGCTAACTGGGCCCTGGCTGCTTTCAGTTGTCTCCAGACCCGCGGGACGCCGGTGCGGCCATGAACCCTCTCCAGTTCAGAGACCTGAGCAGTGAGGTCGTCCCTCTTTGCCTTGCGGATCTTGGCCTCCGCCGCTGCTATCGCGATAAGTTTACCTCGGGCCACCGATTTCAGGGCCCCCCATAGGGCCGAAACCGACGTTTCCGAGGTATCATTAATGGCCAAATACTCAGTAATGCATTTGTGAAGTTGCTTAGCTTCGTCCGGCCGCTGTAGGAGGGTTTCGCGCAATTGCCACGATCCGGGGGGGCCGGTGGATTTGGGGACCCTGAGCGACAAATCAACTGCGTCGTGATCATATAGGGCCGCTGGTACGATGCAAACGTCACTGAGGGTGGCAAGCAGCTCAGAGGAGGCCAGGTACTGATCCAACCTGGCGTAGGTGCGATGTACGTGGGAAAAAAAAGTGAATTGCGGTGTGCTGGGGTGCTTGGCCCTCCAGAGATCCACCAGACCCCTCTACTGCAGCCACTCCTTACCAGCGGCTGTAATAGCGCCTGTATTCCCATAGCGATGTCCTGACCTGTCCATATTTGTGTCCATTACTAGATTGAGGTCCCCTCCTATGAGCAAGAGGGAATTAGAGGATTGAAGCGATTCTGAAACTGCGCCCTTTAAAAAGGCCTCCTGTCCTGTGTTTGGGGTGTAGAGGGAGACGATCCTCAAGCACTGGTCCCTCATTAAAAAGGTGTAAGCTAAAAGCCTGCCCTTGCCCTCCCCCATCTTGTCCCCCACACTTCCCTGGAAGCGCCGGGACACCAGAATAGCCACCCCTGCCTTCTTCACTGGGAGAGATGAAAAAAACTGCTGAGGTAAGGCACGGGAGCACATTCTGTGCCAGTCTTTAGGTAGGAGGTGGGTCTCCTGTAATAAACAAATATCGGCCCTGAGTTCTCCAAGTATGAGATCACAGCCCTCCACTTAACAGGGTTGTTCAAACCCTACACATTAAGGGTCAATACCTTCAAACTGGAATCTAACATAGTAAGGCAGGTGAAAGGAGTGCTATGCGAGTGCAATCAAACCTCCGTGTAAGATGGAAATGTAATGAGCAGCCTAGCCCTGCAAAACCCCCCGGCACACTGGTTCCCTCCCGCAAACCCTCTCCCAGCCCCAACCCCATTCCAGTCCCAGCAGACCCTCCCTTTCCCCCCTCCTCCCCCCACTCCCCCCGAGCCCCAACTCCCCAACCCCAAGGTCCAACACCCCCTCCCACCACCCACCCCCCAACACCCCAACCATGAGAATGCATAGTCCCAGTCCTGTCAGTCCACACAGGCACAGTGGCAACCATCATGGCCCCCCGCTCGTCACCCCCCCAGCCTATGAGCATGCTACATGCTACGATTAACCCCCCCCCCACAGGGTGTAGAAATCAGTCAGCGGATGATGTTTCACTGGCCACCTCTGTGACGGCCGTAGCTCTCTCCTGCATGATAATGTGGGCCTCGGGCTTCAAGCGCCGCGCCAGGGATCCCCTACGGCCCATTGTTTGCCAGCCTCCTCTGGAAGGCCCCTGCAATAATCTCACCGGTGGCGTGTCCTCCTCCAAGTCAATTCCCTGTAGAGCACAAGTGTCCTTGAGAGAAGGCATCTGTTGTAGGGCCCCATTCCACTTAAATATCAGCCGGAACGGATGTCCCCAGGCATATGAAACCTCTTGCTGCCGTAAAAAGTCAGTCGCCACTTTGAATGCCTTCTGTTTTTGTAGCGTAATGGCCGATAGGTCCTGATACAGGGCGACAAGGTGACCCCGGAACTGAAGAGGTTGCGCCACCTGGCCTCTTGAAGAATCGGTTCCTTGAGCGGGAAGTCAGGGAGAAAGGCTAAGATCGCTGGAGGCAGGGCTGCAGGGCGCCTGGGGAGCCCCACTCTATGTGCCCTGTCTATTTGGATGACAAAGTCGGCAGGCTCCCCCAAGATGTCCCGGAAGAGGTCCTGCAAGTAGCCAGTGACATTTGTCCCTTCTGTTTTCTGAGGGACCCCCTGGACCTGTATGTTGTTGCGACGGGACCGGTTTTCCAAATCTTCTGCGTGGGCCTGAAGGTCTAGCTGTTGAACCGTGAGTCTCAGGACTTCCTGCTGGAGCTGTTCGATCTTGTTGCTCCTCGTCTGGTCAGCCTCCTCAATGGCGACCACTCGCTCCCCAAGTCCCTCCACGTCTCTCCTAAGCTCCCTGACCTCCCCGGCAACTTCCTGTTTCAGGGACTTGAAGTCATCTCTGAGGGAGTTGAACAAGGACTCCAGAAAGGACCTAGTGATGGGTGTGTGGTACCCGGATGGCGCCGGCGGTGTTCTTGCGACTTCAAGGGAGGGTGCCCCTTTGTCAGTCTTGTGTTGGGTTTTTGCCAGCATCTCCGGGAGTGTCTGATTCCCTTTTTTCCCCCTGAGGCCCGCCATGTCGTGTCTAGCCGCTGGACTAATCCCACGTGTTGGCCGTCAGGGATTTTGGGGATAAATGTTGAGGCCTGGAGATCTCAAGCATGTCCACAGTCTGCGCTATTGCGGGTGGCAACGCAGCCCAGGAGTTGTGGTTCCGCAGCTGCAGTCTTGGGAGCCGTCGATGGGGAGCGAGGCGGTAGGCCGCTGCTTCAGGGATGACCCGCACTTTGCCTCTCACCCCCTGATGTTTACTGGTCGGGGGTGACAACTGCTATGCAGGGTCCTGCTGGAGACCCGGCACTCAAGGCTCGCCCCAAAGAGGCCCGGGGTAGATCCAATGGCTACACCCGGGCAGGCGGTCGCAGCGTCACAAGCCCGCTCCGAACGCGGTCCCCCAGATGCTCCCTCGATGCCCCTGGATGTGCAGACAGGCAGTGGATGCAGTCCCGGTGGTCGGTGATCCCGGTGCTGTCACAGTAAGATGCTTGGCCCCACCACCACTCCGCCGGTGTAACGTGACCCGCAGTCGCAGCCCGGCCCAACGCCGGGGGCTCGATTATGCCCCCCGAGCCATACACCCTCAGCAGCCCTGCGTCCCTCTCCTCACCTCTATTTTCCAGGCCACCTCTCCCGTCTCTCCCGGGGACGCCAAGGGTCTTGTGGTGTCCCAGTTCCGGGCCGGCTCGTTGGAGGGAGCGCGCCTCAGTTTTCTTGTGGGCCCAGTGCCATGGCCCACTTGCTCCTGCCCCCGGTCAGCTCCGTCGCACGCCGTCGGGAGCTTCGCTCCTGTAGTAACTTCCACGTAGGCCGCCCCGGGCCTCACGCCACAGTCACTCCCATCCCGATGTGCCGGGCAGACCCTGCTGTGCTCTCCTCATAGGCCCCAAGCCAGGACCTCAAGTTCCGCGACCCCTGGCTGGCTCCACCTCACGCCGCCGGGAGTGACGCGGTGGCGATGGTATGCACCGGGCCCTGCTCTCGCAATCAGGGCACAAGCCGGCAGGGCAGTGGCGCGGGCCTCCACAGTGCCCTCTTCGTAGGCCCGAAGCCGGGGCCTCAAGTTTCATGACTCCCGGCTGGCTTCACCTCACGCCGCCGGGAGCGCCACAGTGACAATTTTGTGTGTCCGGCCCCGCCTCCCCATCCAGGGCTCAGTTCAACAGGGCAGTGGCACGGGCCCGGATGGCTGCAGGAGGGCCCAGGCGGTAGTCTGAGGCCGGGGCAGAGCTAGTCACAGCGCCGGACCGGCCGCAATTTCCCCACTCGTGGACCAGCAGTCTCTCTCCGTCAGCGCGGATTCGGGGGCCTCGTCGACCCGGCAACAACACTCCGGGGGCGACTGCAGAGCGCCTTCACTGGGTGGCCAAGGTACCTGGGGCTCGGGGGGCCAAAATGCACTTTAAGGGGCTCTAGGAGGGATCGGGGAAGTGAGCCACTGAAGCCTGCGTCCGATCAGGTCCTCATTTTGGCCACGTCCCCAGATGATGCTGTTTTAATGTCCTGAACACAAGTAGGCTTACAGAGGGTGCTAGATAATTTCTCTAACTTCATGAATGGTCTTGGTATTAGGGTTAATATCTTCAAAACCTTTTTTATGAGTTGTGCATGTGGTAGTCAAAGATGGAAGGACATGTTTGTGAATGGACAAAAGATTAAGCCCACAAAGAAATTCTCCTATCTTGGAATACTGTGTAATGAAAAAGAGCTATGGGCTCAAGCTGTAATATCAAAAAACTTGCTTTTGCAAGAACCACTACTGCCCTTGTGCACTTCTCAAGATACCTGGGTAGGAGACCCCTTGCGAAGCTTATTAAGATATATAAATTGAAAAGTGTCTCCACAGCAATATATGGAGCAGGGATATGGGGCCTTGCTAATTCCTACCTGTTGCAAATAGTAGAAAATACGTTCCTGAGATACATCAGATCTTATAAAACTTGAGCCCATTCTTCTTTGGCATAGAGTGTGGACAAAAATAGAGGCCCAACTAATTAGAGACATATTGCTGGATAGCCTGAAGTTGGAAGAGGCCTTAAAGATCCCCTGGATAGATATGTCCGCAATTTTATGGAGGATCATGGACATCCTGAGTATTTTACTGACCCAAGTAGTTTATATAAGGTCAGGAGAAAGGACTTAAAAAAAGGGTCTCTGCCATTTGACGCCTTAAAATTGCCATCTGAGATTTTAAAGCCTAGCGTCTAGCATAATCAACAGATGTTAATTACTTTTAATATTCAGCCATATCTGAAAGTTGTTCCTGGGGGCTAAGATATTTTTTTATTAACCAGATTTAGACTGGGGATTTTCCACAGAATTGTTCGTTTTCCAATAACGAACGACTGGACCCGACAACTGCAACTATGGTCATTTGATAATCTTTCAGATCAATCCACTATACATGTGTTGCTGTTTTGCAAATTCTATAGAGAATTGGGAAAGGTGTATATCCTTCCAATTCTAAAATACTTTGGGATTAGACAATGTAGGCCAGCTTTTATTGCTTTGCAATTCTTAGATAATGTACAAATTACCTGCAAGATAGCAATGTTTTAAAGCACGTAGTGAACCTCAGGAAAAGGATGGTAATTTAAGTCTAAAGGTCATACGAGAGCAAAAGGTAATTCTGTAATATTGATGGATTTGAGCACTTCTGCTCCTAGTTTCCTATTGCTATTTCTTTTAACATTCTTCCTGTTTTAATGACTTTCTACTTAAAGTATAATTAATTGATTAAGTAATGTATGTAAAGGATGTCTCCTTTTAACTATATATATATGTTTTTATATGTGCTTTTATGATTGTATGAAATAGCAATCGAATAAAGCTGTACTTGACTTGACTTGAACATGGGATCTACTTTAGCAAGAATGTGCAATCTGCCTGAGATATCAATTGAAAAATAGCTGCATTAGCAAAAACTCTAAAGGGAAAAAGATACGCTTATTTAGGCCCCTCATCTACCTTTTTAATAATTGATGGTTACAAGATTAAACGACAGATTACAGAACAATCTTCATCAATGCACAGATTTTCTGACTCCATATAAGACTGCTCAAAGAACATGGGGGAAAATGGGTGGTTGTGGGAGCTGCCATTCAAAAAGACTCTTTCTGAAACTTAGCACATTCCAAAGACTCATGTGCAACTTTAACACTTTCCATGTGAAAGATGAACATAAAATGAATGTCAAAACATTAATTCACAGAGTTCTATAGGAGAGGCTCATAAAACACAAAACATTCAAGAACTCCGTCCTCAGGAAGCACCCACTTTTGGAAGTTGGTTTATAGTATATATAGGTATGTACATACCACTAGTAATATGGTCACAATCACAATATAAGGTCCAGTCAATGTCTCAATAAATTATTACCTTACTCGGGCCTTGGTAGCTGACTATGAGCAGCTAGGCTGGCATAATTTAGGAGAAAGGTGTAATAAACATTTAAAAATTGCTTTTCTCTGAAATACTCAGTGCCATGACACCTCCGGGTATTTGTGCTCTTTATAAGATTTTTCATTCATTCATTCAAAACACCAATACATTTAATAAGTTATTAAAAAGGAATAATCAAAGTGCTAAACCAGTTGATAAAAACAGGAAATATTTATAAGATTAAAATGACACCAAAATGACAAAAATCCAATGTAGTGACCTAGAGATATGAACTTTTAAAGAATAAACCATTTAAAGTGTTTAAAAGCCAAAAGTACCAACTTGGGACATCTGGTTGTACTTGACCGGGCAAAAGTAAAAGTTTTAGGCTGACTGCGATGGGGCACGGATCGTATACAGTGAGCGGTAGGAAGTTTTTTACTTTTTGGCTTAGTCATTTTTTTACTTTTTCTCTTGACGTTGAGCTGGTCTACTTGGCAGGCAGAGTTTGAGTTCACGATTGTGGTTTGCTTCAGCTGGATGCCTTGGTCGATTCCTGGAAGTCGATGACAAATTTCAGTGGGGGGGGGGGGGGCAGCAACCCTGAATTTCAGGCCAGGTCACTGTTCATCCTCGCCCGCTTGACTCTTGATGATGGGTCAGTCAACTTATGTAGCATTATTGTCCAAATACTGCAATTTATCTCAAAATTCTGGAGATGCCTCCAGAAGGACCTTTTAGGGTTCCAAATTATCCACAACACTAATCCAAGTTGCTCCTTGGGGCATCAGAACTACAGTTCCCACATTGCACCTGGCTAAGTTCAGCTCAAAGTGGTCAGCTGGTTTCTTCTTGCTGGGGATGATGAAGGTGGCACTCTTTTAACATGCTGCTTTCAGGGAGTCCGCTCCTTATACTTTCCGTGCAAGTCAAAGTCCTTCCTTTGTTGTAGTTCCAAAGTGTGCAGCAGGTGCTTTCATTTAGAATGTTGTCCTCTTGGTGCAGGCCAGGTTCCTGGCAGGACAGTCCTTCTTCTTTCTGTTCTTTCAATCAGGAATCTGAGTTGCTGGGCAGCTCTTCCATATTTACCAGACATAGGGTACCCGGATTGGTGTAATCAGCTGTTTCTATGTTTCGCACCTTATCAGGGATGAGGTATACTGAGAACTGGTTACTAAATACTGGTTGCAATTAGCGAACAGTAATTTTGTGACCAGTGTGATAATTCGCAAACCGACTTGTGAACTAATTGGTTGGTTCACAAATTATCAATTCCTAGTGGGTTGCAATTCCACCTACCTCCTGAGTACTAACAAGGTAGTTGTAAATTGTGACCCATTAGGAATCGCTGCCATCACAGAGAAATAAAATGCTATTTGTTTTCCTTGAAGAAAAACAAGATGCATTTAGAAAAAATTATTAAAGTGTAAGCTACATTTGTTAAATAGTAGACAATGAGCCATAGTACTACTCGAAAATGTTTTTCATTGACAAAGGGGAAGTAATCCCTTGGGGATCCCTTTCCTGATTGAGAGTGGCTTAAGGGGATGGTGTAAAATTAACGTTTTCCAATCAGAATTTGGTTGCAAAAAATTAATATATATAAATCCAATACAGAACTGGCAATAGGTCGCAAACTCAAATTGTGATTCAGATACTTACTACTAAATTGCAATTTGTGGAAATACATCTTGCAATCTCGTGTCCCAATTTTGCAAATCGGGCTGCATGCAACTGCAAAACTGCTTTTTCTTTTGTCTGGCCCTTGAGCATTTCGGGAGATTTTATGACATTGAAATTACCCTTTGGAATACGTTTCCATTTCACATTCATTAGGAGCAGATTCAGAAATTTTTGAAGGGTTTGTTTTATTGCTGAGTTTTGCCTTACGCTTTTTGCACTCCTACGTTCTATATAGTTGGCCAGTGCATAGATTTAGCATTACTGAATGACTACATAAGTAAATGTTTGTATTAGGTCTTGTATCAAAAGTTGTTGAAGGTTTACACACTACTTAGGAGAGATGTCCTTTCTCTTTTGAGACATTTTTTTTAGAAGTTGGAGATGGTTTAAAACTAGACTTTACTGTTATGGTAATTTGAGAATCCATGGGCAGTGTTTCTTCCAGGATAACCATGGCTACTCTGTGTTACCAATCAAGGTAGCTTAAATCCCCAGTTCCAAGTGCCTGATACATTGTCAGGTGCATAACACTGGGTTTACACCTGTCCACAGTCCTGTTGTGTGCACCGGGCATACTCTAGAGCCATATGCACAGTTTCAAAAATAAAATGCACTTTTCTCAGTACAAGTATACAGTTGCTGGGCAGAGTAGCAGCAGGGAAAAGATGAAGTGTTTAGCTTCAAACTGCTTCTCTGTATTGAAGTTAAAGTAGACTAATCTGACTTTGGGAAGAACATCCCACAAGAAAATGCTTCATTTGCTGATAGGTTCCATGAACCCCTTGTTCACCGACCAAAAAGGCCTCCACGGACACTCTAACTCTCCATCGCTTCCTGTGAGCGTGACTCCAGAGAGGTTTTTGGATCCCACAACTGCATTAGTGTGAGAAGGTGGTTCTTACCAATCGAGCTGCCTGGATTTTTTTTCTTTTTGATCACCTGACTATTGACCATTTACTGTGGAAGAGCCTCATAACCGGGGACTCTCCCATGGTAAACTCGTTGTACAATGGATGGCACGTGTTTACCACTTGTGTCGGCCTTATGAGATGAGGACAATGTGATGCAGCCAAGGTAAGGGGCACTTGGCTGGTTATATGTGGATACGTGTGCACACGAGCTGGGCTCGTCATAACCGCCGCGGAACGCCCTTGTGGGGATAATTTCCCTCCTGTGCGGGGCATTCTATTGAATGAGCGGAGTCATGACACGCTCAGCTCGTCATGAGCACAGCTCTGCTGTGCAGCATGACGAGCTCAGCTCATCACGAACACCGCGGCGCTGGGCAGGGTCCCCCTACCCCCCACACCATGGGGGAACTAGCCCCGCGGGGAAGGGGATAAAAATGTATTTGTTCTAATGCTTTAATTGAATAATGAGACTGTCAGCCAATCATGATTAAAGTTTGCATGCGTTGTTTGCGTGTACTGGGGGTCTCAGTCATGGTTATATGTAATTATTGCATTTATTCCTATGGTGAAATGCTTGTTGGCATAAGGAGGTGGACAGTCACTCGCTTTGGTGTCAGTATTAAGTGTTCTTACTCCAAGTTGTGTTCAATGTGTGGTTTTTTAGGAACAACATAATGTGAGCGGAGGTACTAAACCCCCTTCTAGGGAGGGGAAATATGATGACGCAATGTCATCAAGAACTATTTCTTACAGCTTATATGTATTTGTAAATTGATGCATAGCATTGAGTAGCGTGTAATAAATGTACTTTTCCTAAAAAAAAGTACAGACTGGACAGTCCTTCGTTAAGCGTTATCATTGTGTATCTGTGAATGGTGATTACTAGCCCACAACACCTCACCCGAGTAGGCCTTGGACTTCTCTGAACCGCTACCCTATGAGAGTCAAGCACTACAATGTAGTGTTAGGTTCTCAATGGAAGACAAATGTAGACCCATACATGTGCAGGTCACAGAACTAATGCCTCATTTTCTAACAATTAGAAATATAGCATAAGTGCAACAGGAAAGGTGTTTCCTTATTTGCATATGGCAATGCCCTCGTGCAAATGAAGGATCTCTCTACCCCTGTGCCATTGTGTAGCTGTGAAATGTGCAGCAAGTAAAGTATTATTGAAGGCAAGAAATTGAGACCCCTTTCATGAGTCAAAAGTGATCCCAACGGAACAAAGAAGGAGCAGATGAGGTAAATTCAACAATATGATTATATATCTCTTTTAAGAAGGTAGTTGCAAATTCTCCTGCACCCGCATTATGCATGATTAGGCCTCGATCGTGTTTAACTAATTTTGGCGCACTCATGTATTAATTCTGGAAATCAATTACAATAGTTCTCTTTCATCTATCGATTATGCTACCATATAGTAATCGAGAAGCGCAATCAGCATAATTAAATAAGTGGAATGCTTTCAAACTCACACATTTTTGTGCCCCTAACCAGATTATCGGACGGGAGCTACAAGCCATATCAGGTGTACTTATTTATACTGCTTGCCAGTGTATTTATTGTCGAGGTAACTCTGAGACGCTCATTTAAACCTCCTAAAACACCGATGACAAAGGTCAGAGGTTGCATTCAATATTTTCAAAACTGAACTGTAGATAATTATGAAACAAATGTTGACATTCAAGAACCTACAAAAATGTGCAACTAAAACTATTTGCAACTCAAACCACAGTAAAAAGATTAGTTTCACGTATGCCTCTCCTGATTATGTCTGCGGTTAAGCCAATATGCTAGTACAGTAATGAAAGTGCTAAATTGTGAGCAGAAGGACGGTAAAAGACAATTTAGCACACACACGTACATAGAAATGTAATAGAATTATGTTAATCAAATTGGATGTCTGTCACATTCCTAGTTTGCAAATTAATGTTTTGCAGCGTGAAGAAAGCAAAGAATAATATTTGAATAACAATAATACCCTATATTTGCATAATGCACTGTTTTGTGTACACCAGGCAGAGGACAGAATGATATTTTAAGTCTCTCCCTTGGGGAGAGGTAACAGCAGGTGCAAGAGCAATAGTCTACAAATGACATGAAGAGTTAGCACTTGTAGCAAATGTGACTGTGCACATTGCTCTTGCAGATAAAAACACTGACAGATACTCGTTACCTGCTATGCATCTGAATGCAAAGGATGAGATCATGTTAATGATGAAAAAACAGGCAAACGACGCAAAGAAGGTCAGTGGTATTAACTGACAAATGAAGAAGTACAACTCCTATATGTTGTGTCACACGCGACCAGCAAGCTATCGGACTCGTGTTCTTAATCTTTTTTCTTTTTCATCATTCTTAGGCCAGCATGGATTTAGGAGCACCCCAGGGAGGTGCTTAAACCATGGGGGAAGGCACGCCATATGCTGCAATCCAGCAGACAACTGGTTCAAGGATGTGAAAAGCAGCAGCAGAGACCCAGATGAGGCCGACATCTCTTACTGACAGGCACACAAAAGAGAAACATTAGTTTGCATCGAGAACGTCTTATGTATACGGAGAAAAGCAGAACCAAGTGAAATCAGATTTACATAGAAGAATGCTTAGATTGATGAATAGTTTCCCTCCGTGACCCTGCTTCAGGTGACATTTTTACACCAGAGCGCCCTCACTACAGTAAGGTAAAAACAGTGCTTTCGTGTACAAATTAAGGCAATTTGTTTCTTGTTTTAATAACCCTTCCCGGCTCCTTCCAAACGGCATCATTTTGTTTCTAATTATTGTAATGGTTTGTTCGGGTATGGATAATCAATTAAGGTTGTGTTCATGACTTGGAATTTTCAATTAGGATAGTTAATGGATAAACAAATTAACAGTTCGGCATTGGTAATTAGGGTACTTGTTCAGCCCTTCCTTATGAATACATAGTTAAAGCTTTCAAACAAGGCATACGTGAAATGCTAGGCAATCTATACAACTTAGGAGACTTGCAATGCACACCCTAAATCCGCAGAGAATATGCAACACGAATATTTAGATATCTAACTATAATAATATTTAAATATTCCAATACAATGCATAATATTACAATTATTGCATACAACAAGAGTTACACCCAAACACACTAACAGTTTGTTGTGGTTAAAACTAATAGCTTAATGGATCAATGGGCTTCCTTTTAGACAAGTTATTAAGGATACTGGCTTTGATCGCAATAAATATCTCAGGGAACCCTCATCGAAATTAGAAAGTGGTATAATGTGCGTTAGTGCACAGGTTAGCATGGAATGGAAATAGGCTTGGACTAGGGTTCAAAACAAAGCAGGCTCTAGAGAAAAGTGCTAAAATCGTCTAAAGACAAAAGTGGCTAGCACGGAAATTCGCCGTTACATTCAGAGTTCCATGCCAAACTGACTGCAGCGGCAGGGTTTGCAGTCTCATAAGTTTGAAAAACTTGATGGAAAATGTACTGATAATTCCGACCTTTGGGCACCTAAAATATAGTGGTACAAGTCAAATACAAGGGTCCAAGTGCGAGATAGTTGTGGGATAATGAACAAGTCTGAGTAATATTCAATTAAAATTCTAAATAGGTGATTACTTTTGTTAGGCCTGGTGGATATTATTGAGATGGTGTGATAGTTTATTCTGTTTTAGATTGAATGAAGTGGAAGTTCATTGCTTGCTGTGATCATACGAGGCCCCACAAGAAAGAACCCACCTTCATTGTAGATTGTATGTGGTCAGTAATAGAAAATTGTTAATACCTCAATTCCCATTAAATTGATATGTCAGTGGAGTACAGGGGTAGGGAAAGGGAAAACATGAAGAGGATGTGAAAAGTACAGCGAAGGAGCATGAAGTCCTATGTACAAACCTGATAGGAAGATTAGTGTGTCATGCCTTTGGGAAAAGGTCATGGGTCGTCCCCCTACTGCATTCTCAGCATTCAGACCAGACTAAAAAGTGCTTTGTGAATAGATTAGGCTTCATTCACGCTGTGCATAGATTAAGGGTAGAAAAAGTCCTTTTTATGGCCTGAAGTGACTATGTTAAAAACCTTGCGCCTGCATGGTCTTGGGGCAGGTTTAAGCAGCACTGTCAGATTGGATTGACGCTTGGAAGATAGGTTTTTGAGGGAGTCTTATGGCTTGTTACAGACAGCTTCTGCTGCTTTATTGAGTGCAAACTTGCATTCGGGTGATTGTTACTTGTCGGTGCTGAACAGGTAATTAGATTTTATTAACCGTTTGGGTTTGCTTCGTCCAGTCCCTCTCTTCTGTCATCCTGTTTGTTTTCTGCTTTTTCCAGAAATTTGACAAAATGGCTTGCTAGGTTGATGTTTTTGCCATCAAAGCATGCCTTGACCGTCTGCCGGCATGTTCCTATTTCTAGCTTCTTTAGGGACGGTTTTACATGATTTCTGAGCTCTTTATCCAGACCTTTGCAGATGCATATTAAATGGAGAATGTCCTCTGTTGAATTTCCACATATAGGCAATTTATTGTCGTTTGGGGCCTTTTCCATGGGGGAAGGGGGTTTTGTGACGGAAGTATGCCCAGCCGTAGGCGTATAAACCTCTCCTTTGTGCGCTGAGTGAACCCGACTCCTAAGTAGCTTTTGCAGGAGCTGCTGGTATAGTTTTAAATGACTGTCCAGCTGTGAGCCCTGTTGGCTAGTCTTGCTTTGTCCTCTATTAGCGAAATTATTCTCACTGATTTGTTTACTAGCTGCTTGTAGGTGTTACATGATCCACTGCTCTTCCAGGCTTCTTGTAATTCCAAGGAGTCTATTGAGTGCTTTAGGTATTTTGTGACTGCACAATTATTTTTACTTTCTATCCCCTTCCTTAGATGGTAATTCAGACTTGAGTCTTCTCCTCCCTGGATTTTGTGCCATCTTTTGGCATAGGCGCCCATTTGTTCTACTTTTTGGTTCCTTAGGCCAAATTCTAGCCTTATTTGGGCCTGCGAGGTGTAATTAGGCAGGTTGAATATCATTCTCATCACCTTGGCTATTGTGTTGTCCAATAACTGTGCGCCCCTCCCTCGGAGGCATTCGCTCCCGTAAGTAATGGCCGATGTTAATTTTGCCTGAAACACTTGCATCAGTGGGAAGAAGCTACGGCGACTGCTTTCGTTTTGAGGGTCCTTAGTGTGATCGCTATGCTGATTCATCTCCGTTTTATTGCTTCTTTCTGTTGTTGAAATGAACCTTTTCTGTCCATGATTACGCCCAAATACTTGTATTCCTCCACTGTTTCCAGTGTGAATCCTCCCATTTGCCAGCAGAACCTTGATGAAGATGTCTTAGCGTTTATTCTCATAATTTTCGTTTTTGAGAGATTAATGCTTAGGCTATTCACTGTTGAGAAATTGTATGTTGTACTGATTAGATGTTGTAGCCCTATCGGCGTTCAACTGATCCACGCAATATCATCAGCATACATCAGGTTTGAGAGGGTAAGACTTCCTAAGCTCGGGGTTTGAGAGTTACTTTCGTCAAGCTTCTGTGAAAGGTCAGACATAAAGATGTTGAGTAATGTTGGAGCTATCACAGACCCTTGTTTGAGGCCATTGGTAGTCCATATTTTCCTCGACAGATGGTCTCCTGATCCCAACTTGGCTTGTACCCACGTGTCGGTGTGTAGTAACATCAACTGTGCTAATAGGGTTGATGGAATTTTCCTGTTTGCCAGCTTCTCCCATAATAGTTTTCTGTTGGTGTTGTTGAACGCTGAAGTGAAATCAATGAAACATACGTACAGAGGCAGATTGGCTAATTTAACGGCATCTATTAGAAGTGGTAAAGCCAGAATATTTTATGTTGTTCCCATTTGTTTACGAAAGCCTGTCTGGGTGATGGGGATCACAGCATTTTCATTTGTCCATTCCGTGAGCTCCTCTAATAGGAGACCAGCATACTATTTATTTATTTATTTATTTGAAAGTTTTATATAGCGCGAACAAGATCTTCGCAGATATCAGAGCGCTTTACAGAGAAGGGGAGCATGTATACGCAGATACAACAATCATGTTAGAAGTACATTGAAGTTATATCATAAAACAGTGAAGTAAATCAAATTCAGAGTCAAAATAAAAATACAAAGGGTTCGAACAAATAGTACAGATGAGTAACGAGTCTTTGTAGTTTTATCTCCAGTAGTGGTTCAAGTGTATTTAGCCATGAGGATCGCTTTTACTTCTTTCTTGAAAAGTATGAAGGATGTGATCAGCCTGGTTTCAGGGGGAAGCAAATTCCAAATCCTGGGAGCCATTCCCGAAAAGGAGCGTTTATAGGTTTTTTCCTTGCGGAATCTTTTAGGCTTTAGCAAAAGATTGTTTGTACCTCTAGTGTTTCTGGTGCCTCCAGAAATCGTCAGCTTCTGTGCGAGGTATCTAGGTGAGCTCAGGTGGATAGCCTTGTGCGTCAAACAAGCGATTTTCAAGTGTATTCTGGCTTCAAACGGCAGCCAGTTCAGGGATTTGAAGTCAGGGGAAATGTGTGAGTGTTTTTTTGATCCAGTGATAAGTCTCGCTGCAGCGTTTAAAGAGGCTCTTAAGGGTGCCGTAGTAGCTCGGGGGAGACCGCAGAGTGCGGTGCTGCCGTATTCTATTCGAGGTATGACTAGTGAATGTACCGCAGTTTGGAAGTCTTTGGCTGGAAGGAAAGGTTTAAGTTTCCTAAGGGTGTTGATTTGGTAGTTCGCTCCCTTAGTTGCTTTGTTGATGTGTTCCTGCATGCTGAGATTGGTGTCAAGTGTTATGCCCAAAGATTTTGCTGAGTCCACAATGGTGGGTTGGACATTAAGTGCTGTGAGGTCTTTAAGCCACATTTGTGCGGTAGTGATCTTCGCGGGTGGTGAGATCAGAAGGAACTCTGTTTTAAGGGCATTGAGTTTGAGGTGATTAGCGGCCAGCCAAGATTGAGTGCTTCTGATCGTTGAGTTCAAGAGCGTGATGTCTTTGGGTGATTGTAGTTTGAGATAAAGTTGGGTGTCATCAGCATACATGTGGAAGTGTACATTGGATTCTTGCAGCAAAGTGGTTAGAGGTTCCATAACTAAGTTGAACAAAGTTGGGGATAGGGAGGATCCTTGTGGTACGCCTAGCGATACAGGTCTTGGCGCGGACATCAAGTTGTTGCTCTTGAATTTCTGCGACCTGTTATGCAGAAAGGACGTAAACCATTTGAGCACAGTTCCGGATAGGCCCATTCTTGTGTTTAATAGTTCGAGTAAGTTCTCATGTTTGACGGTGTCAAATGCGGAGGAGAGATCAAGGAGGATGAGGAGGCAGGTGTCATTATGATCTAGGATTTGGAGGGCGTCGTCGATTATGTGAGTCATAGCAGTTTCAGTACTGTGATTTGCTCGGAAGCCTGATTGATGAGAGTTGAGGAGATCAAACTGAGTAATGTGTTTAGTCAATTGTATTTGTGCGCATTTTTCCAGCAGTTTGGCAAGAGTCGGAATGTTGGTAATGGGACGGTAGTTGTTTAAGTCAGAGGGGTCGGCTGTAGGTTTCTTTAGCAAAGGTGTGACTTGTCCGACTTTGAGGGAGTCGGGAATGATCCCTTGTTGAAGTGAGCTGTTAATGATTTTGGTCCAGAGTGGAATGAGCGACGGGGTAAGGACTTTGACAGCGTTAGCAGGAAGGGGGTCCGTGAGGTGATTGGATGGTTTCAGAGTGCTGAGCAGTTTGCCAATTTCTTCTTCTGTGTAGGTGACAAAGGTTGACCAGGAGGCATTGTTTTTTGGTTTGGTGGGTGCTATGCGGTGGGGTTTGGGGAAGAGGCTTGCGTCCATGAGGAGATCATTCTTTATGTTGTCAGTTTTTTGGTTAAAGAAAGAGGCGAAGTCTTCGCAGGAGGGAGCTTCGCGCATGGTGTTGAGAGGTTGGGGTTGTTCTTTGGATTGTGTTCGGATAAGCTCAAACAGCTTTCTCGGACGATTTTTGGCTTGGTCGAGCTGACGCTTGAAGAAGTCTGATTTTGATCGTTTTATTTTCCTGAAGTAGGCATTTCTCTTTTTCTTCAGGTTTTTTAGGTTCAGTGCAGAGGGAGCTGATCTCCAGGTGCGCTCTGCCATTCGCATTGCGCGTCTATCGTCATTGAGACTCCCGTCGTACCAGGGGTTGGAGATTTTTGCGGTGGCTTTTTTTAGCTGCAAGGGTGCGACTTCGTTAATTATTGAGGTCATAGTGTTAAGATAGTGATCAGTCAAGGATTGGACGTCCTTAACGCCAGCAGGAGGAAGCAGTGAGTTGCAGCTGTTGGGGGGCAGCGAGTTTGAGTTTAGCTTTTTCATGTCTCTTTTCCAGACTTTGGGCCTGGCGGATTGAGCAGGGTTAAGTTTAACTTTTTCATTGATGAAGAATGTGACAATATGATGATCTGACCAGTCACAGGGTTGGATAGATTCGAGTTGGATAGAGCCCTCTTTGGAGATGATAAGGTCAAGGATAGAGCCTTTATCGTGTGTTGGACTGTTGCAAATTTGGGTGAGGTCAAGGGCGTTAAGGAAATTCTTCAGACCTTTTACCACCGCATCATTGTGATCGTTCCAGCGGAGGTTGAAGTCACCAAGGTATATTTGTGTGAGTTGTCGCCCGGAGTTGGTTGAGATCATGTCCATGATTTGTTGGGAGAAGGTAAGGTTGTCACCGGGTGGGTGGTAAACGCCGTGCAGAGTGCAGATCTGTTTGCCCTCACTGACAATATCGAGGCAGATGTATTCACAAGACGTAGGGGAGGGTATGGAAGGGGAAGTTACTTTCAAGACAGAGAGGTTGCTCCTGTATATACATGCGATTCCGCCACCTTTTTTATTGCCAGACCTATCAAGTCTAGTGATGTGGTAGTTGGGGGGGACCAGAATGTCCATTATAGGTGTAGAAGCTTCTGTTAGCCATGTTTCAGTAATGATAATGATATTTGGCCTCATTGTCAATTATGGCAACAAGTCTGTAATTTTTTGCGTCATTTGTGTTGCCTTTCTTATGAATTGGAGCTATTATAGAGCCTTTCAATGATGCTGGAATTATCTGTGATCTGTTTGAACAGTGGGAATAGTGCTGCTGCCCCGTTTTCCGGGTTTTGTTTGTATAAAATGGGGGGGATCCCATTGGGGCCCGGTGCCCCCTCTGGCGTTCCTTTCGCTATCATACGCATAATTTGTTTTTCAGTGAAGGCCAGTGAAGTAGTGTCCGAATGTAGGGAACAGGCTTGGATTTCGCTGTCGAGATCTAGTCGCCTCATTATGGCAATCTTTGGTGCTGTGTTAAAATGTAGCAGGAGGTGTTTGGACCAAGCTTCTTCAGTAAGATGAGAATCAATGCTAGGACTTCTTGGGTTCTGGAGGATGTTCACCTTTTTTCCTGAATCTTCCACTAGTGTTATTTCCTTTTGCATCATGTAGAAGCTTAGGCCATAGATCTTCCTCTGCTTCCCTTTTTGCATTGCAAATTAATTTATTTTTGCTGGTTTTTAGTTTTTGCAGTTCCTTTTGAACAGCGATGTCCGGTCCTTCTCGGTGTAATTGCTGCAATAATTTATTGATATTTCTTTTAAGGTGCTTTAGATTGGTGTTTTTTTTTTTATAGCCTTGTCATGGTCATCCATTGAGTGAGGACATTTTGTGAGACTTTGAAAGTTTGGGGCTTCCATTGTTGTATGGATCTTAATTTTCCTTGTATGTGCTAACCCAAGGCTGCTCGTGAATTGCTCCCAGCATCTTAGATTATCTGTCTTATTTGCAGTGCCTTTTTATCACAGCTTTTTCGCTTCATTCGTGAAGCCTTCCATGTAATGCGTATTACATTTTATTTTTTTATGTACCACCGAAAGTGAGCATCCTAAATTTGCTACTGCCGTGGATATCACTACCCCATGGATGTTAATGGAAATTACCTCTGTCTGCAATGGTCAAAGGACTGATTAATATCGACAGAAATATTTAATAGTTTAATGTACCCGTATAACAAAGTACCACCCGAAGCTGGCTAATTACACATGGGAAATGAGACTTGTCCTCCATACAGCAGCTAAAGGACACTTGCTGCAAAAACTCTGATTTGTTCTACCCTCAAGGGGTCTCTAAAATCCCAGCAAAAAATATATAAAGCACAATGCATTTGGGGCCAATCTGAGTACCTCCCTGCCAAATGGTATGATAGTCAAGTAAACAGGCATATAGCCAAGTAAATAGGCCCTAAATAATCTATCTGCTCTGTATGATATAAACAGGGGTGCATGGTAGTCCACCACAAGTAATAATATCACTATTCTTGTTCAGCTCAGTAAAGGTTTCAGTGTATTAAAACTGAACTCAGCCACTGGTATTTATGGCACAAAGCAGACTGGCTTAAATTAAAAAAAAATGGGTAAAACATTTAGAAGTACAAAACATTTGAAAATTCAAAAACACAACACAATAAAAACCAATATGTTATAAAAATGGAGAATAATTTCATTGACAAAATGACAAAAGCATTTAAAGAAATGGGGTGACCCTGTGTCCCTCAGAACCTGGATATGTATGATATATAAAGAAATGGTTCTGTAGGGCAGGTGTCAATTGCTTTGTGCAAGTGAAATCACTGTATCCACAACATTTGACTTTTTGTGAAGTATCTATGATTTTTTGAAAGGTTCAACGTCCCCACTGGATAACCAAACTGTACTGTTTTAACAGACCACAAAGACCATTATTTTTTAGTCAAAAAAAGGAATTTGTATTGTACACAAATTACTGAACATGGCTGTCAATAAAACAATACAAGGTAGGATAATAAAGTGATTAAAGTGCAAAAAGTGACTTTGTGATGATACGTGGAAAATGGGCTACACATATATTATACAAATAGGCAACACGTAAGAGCAACAATAGTAATGTAATACTGTCCAATGTTCTCAATGCATGAATACACGACCCAAGAATGACTTTGAGTTGGGGCCTGTGCAACTGTGTGGACTAGCATGACTGCAACGTCGATGTTTCGACCCTAGGAACAAGCGCAGCTTAACAAGCGTCAAGAGCGGGTCTTCAAAAATCTAATAGGAGGAACTGCACATAAGAATTTCCAAAGTGTTAAATAAAATGAGTGTCAAACTATGTTAAGCACAAACTATGATCATGTGATATTTAAGTGCAAATTAAAGTTAACTGTGATGGATTACAGGTCGGATACAGGGACCAGGTGTGTCCTGGTGTGTACGAAAAATCACCTCCCGGCATCAACAGCCTTTAGTGAAGCTGTAAGAATTCCAGCATCAGAATGGAGTCTTGGCAAAACCATTGGTTTTATGCGGGCTCTCATTCAACTGAGGCTGCAATAAAGCTGTGGTTTGGAGTCAAAGAGGCCGCAAAGTCAACTGATTTTTGCTATCCAGAGAAGATTGAAGAGGTAGCTACAGAAAAGTCAGGCCCAGCAGTGATGCAACCTCATTCAATCGGCTGAGCAGGTTGGTCCTGGTCTCCTGATGATTCTCCAGGTAAAAAGTCTGTGGAAAATGTATAAGTCCCAGGTTCAACCATGATGTAATGAGTACACTTAGACAAAGTCAAGAGTCTCAGGACCTCAGGTACAGCACTTGGTGAACATGACTCACTCCAGTAGAACACACCAGCAGGGTCCAGCACAGATCCAGTTAGAACCGGTCAGCTTGACTCTTCGGAAAAAGAGATGTCTTGTAGGTTGTTATGTCAATCTAGCTTAACAGTAGGTCAGACAGCTCATCCTTGGAGTCCACTTAGTTGTCCTGAGTACAAGTGGGATCGGGTACATCATTTCAGGTTTCCTTACAGGTCTCAACAGTCAGTATAGACCGTCCTCTGCCTTTTTGTGGCTCAGTAGTGGTCTGAAGAGGGTGTCTAGTGGTGACAAATGTATGCCTGGCACCAGCCTGTGGGTTTGGGTGAGTTCTGGCCTTTCCCTAAGCCAGAGGTCTTCAAACATTTGTAGGTTGAGCCCCCCCAGCTGATTTTCTTTACATGTTGCCCCCCCCCCCCCACCACCTGACAAATTTCTGGAATCTCGTACATCACATAATTGACCATCAACCTCATATCCCGGGCCATATCCGGCAAACACAAAAAGTGTGTTTAGTTAACTGCAGGTTTGTGAGTGCGTGTGGGTAAATGACATAGGCTTATTACACAGCTCAAAACGCAAGCTTCCAGCAGGTACATTAGTCATTCATCTGACCCTGGTGAACCACACCTGAATATATATATGCTATGCTGCTTTTATTGTTGCATAAAAAATGCTGGATATACAAGGAACTTTGCAGTGTCAGCCCCCAGTAAAAAAAACACCCCCCCTTTCCAGCCTCCCAGGGAAATGCCTGATACCCAGTGCGGCCAGTCAGCCTTTCTCCCACCCTCCAATGGTGCCCTTCATCTTCGCATAGACCATCCCTCATGTGTATTTCATTTCTTTTATAGTGCTACTCATCCCAAGTATATACGGCAGGGTGTCGGAGTGCTTTACATCACACACATTATATAAAGACAATGTCTCATATAAATGTGAAAGTCAATGTTCTAAAGATAATGGGGCTACAAGGTGTAATGATTCTTTCATCCATCATTCAGTCTTTCACCATTCATTCATTTCACCATGTCTTTCCATATGTGTGCCCATCCATGGCTACACATATTCAACCATTTGCAAACCTATCCATCATATATCCTTCAATCCATCATTTCACTCATCCATCCCTACATCCACCCTTTCACCCTATCCATCCATACACTCGTACATCCATCCAGCCATTAACCCTTTCACCCATCCAGCCATTCTTTCACTTACTCATCCATCTACCCACTCACCCTTCTACTCATTCAGCCTTTTAGTCATCCATCTATCCCCCCTTTCTCTCTCCACCCCCCTTTCCCTTAGCCACCCATCCAGCCTGCCAATCTACTCATGAATTCATCCATTGACCTTATCACTCATCCATCCTCTCTCACCCATCCTTCCTCTCATTCACTCACTGTTTCTCTCCTTCACTCACTCACCTATCCATCCTTTTGTCCATCTACCCTCCCTTTCAATCCCTCATCCATCCATCCTTACATCCAACCTTTCATTCATCTGTCCATCCACCCTTTCAATTATCAATCCATCCATCATTTCACTGATCCATCCACCCATTCACTCACACATCATCCACCCTTCCACCCATACATCCATCTTTTTACGTTTTCTATCAACCATCCTCCCGCTCACCCATCCACCCTTTCTCTCATTATCCATCCATTCACTATTTCATTCACCCTTTCACTAATCCACTCCGCCATCCACCTATCCCTTCACTTATTCACTCACCCACCATTTCACATTAATTATGAGCTGAGCTTTCATCTGCTGGTCTAAGAGCTTAGTTTTCTCTGGGACTAAAAACATTTGGATGTTTTTCAAACACCTGCAGGATACTTGCACCAGCCTTTGCCTCACGTACCTCCCAAGAGCACTTGTCGAAGTAGTGCATCGACTGTCCTGATCCTGAGGTCACTGCAAACAATTGCCTGAAAGTACTTAACTGCCATAAAAGTAGTCATGACACAGAACATCCCTTTGGAAACACCTTGTCCACATGTTCAGGCCCTTCAACTACACCTGCTGAGTGAAACAGAACAAGGTAAAGGCGGAAGGTATGCTGCACTTGGCTGTTTCAGGAGCAGCAGCTTCAATGCATCCCCACTACCCGAGGCAGGTTCATGTATTTTACTGTTCGGTTTTCTGGTAGATGTACTTATTCATTCATTGAGTGATTGTGCTTCAGGCCATGATAGGTTGTCAGTCATCCTGTATGGACACTTTCTTCTTTTGACCACCACCTTAAGGGGTGAAATGATTAACTCACTAAACGAGTAGACAACAAAATGTCCTTCAGCAGACCCTTGGCCATTTCCTTCCTCATTTCTTTCTAACTGTATCTTGCAAATCCTTTGTCCAGCTCAGTTTTTTTGCCCCAATGCTTTCATGAACGCACTTTGGAAGTTAGCTAAACTCCAATGCTTCCCATTCTTATCTAGCAAATGGAACAGCCCCTACCTACATAATACACCCAGACTAAGCAGCTTAACTTCACCAAGCCAAGGGTGCAAAACAGGCCCCTGCAACTCCTGCGGCACAAGGGGCCCCTCATCCATTCAGGTGGCGCCCCATTGAGCCCAAAAACAATAAGAATATGTGAAACTTTGGGGCCTCTCCACACATTCTGCAGGGGGGTGGAGGCATCTTTTTGTTTTATGCCACTTCACCAAACATATGAAACGGAATACAGAGTAACAGCCAGTCCACTGTAGACTGTCTGTTCGTTTGCTTTTGGTTTCATAGCAGAGGAACCATTTCAGTTCTAGCAATTTACCCATTCCCGGGATGGTTAGGTCTTTCCAGAAGGGAGGCAAACTTTCCTTTGAAATTAAAAAAGCATGGGCACGTAGTGACCCATCCATTTCCCCTCCAACCCTGCTTGACCGACGAAATCCCTCCATGTCCCCCCACTTTCTTGCGACGTGGGAAACGATGATAAGAGTTTAGGATAGAGTGCGCTCCCCCTGAGATGGCATCGCGCCAACCCCAAGGGGGCACGCCCCAAATATTTGAGAGCACTTCCCTAACCAATATGGGAAAAGTTCTGAGGGGTAACCTTACCCCCTTTTCCAGCAGGTCCCGTGTGCTCTACTGGAAACACTATCATTGTGCCTGTTTCTCCTAACTACAACATGGCAGAACCTTTCTTCCCCTGTACAAAATTTCTGTGCCCACTCTAGGGGTGTAATCAGAGAATTGATTAATCCCTCCTCAGTGATCATTTAAAATCGGTTCTGGGACAGCTCCAGTGTCACTTGGATCGATTTCTGGGACAGCTCCTCTGTCACTGATATTGGTTCCTGGCTGACTTGGGGAACACAGGAGATATCAGGCCCAGATGTTAGCTATATGTGACTTTAACAGGGTAGGCCTCTTTGAAGTTAATTACTTTACTGAGCACAGCCTGTATGAGCATCTTGTAAGAAAACTGAACGCCTCTTTGAGGCATTTTCCAACCCTCTTCTTTACTAAACATGCTTCATATTAGAGTTTCCCTCTTTGTAACGGGTGCACGATAAACACAATATTCTGTATATATGATACTTTTAATCAATGGGTATTCTGATCAAAGATGTGATCCTCAAAAGAATTATTGCAAATAATGTTTTTATCCTTGGATATCAATCTGCTTACATTGTACACAGTATCAGCACATTAAAAGACTCAGTTTTAAATAGGATTCACAACCTCCAACTTACTACTCCTCAAAAACAAGTTGAATTATGTTTCCCTATACTGCTATTCCCCATCTAGGAGTTGACCGTTTTTTAGCCTATCTCCACCACTTGAGAAACACCATTTAAGCTTTATAAAATCCAGGCCTGATTTATTTTGCTTGAAACTGCCTAAACCTACCAAACCTAGCCGTGTCCTGTGTATGGGTGGTCAAAAACATACCCAGCAAACCTCCAACTTGTGCTCTACCACACTAACTAATATGCAACCAATGTCTCTCTATTTTTGGAACATTGTCTCACTTCAGAAGCAAATCCTGACTGTCATCATTTTAACAGAAATAAAATGATGTGGATCTCACCTTCGCCAAGTGAAAAACACATATCCATCAAACTTGTACTCAACTGACAAACCTGATCCAAATATATCCCTATCTGGGTTGGTCTCTGAACTGCTCTCCATCCTTTACCCCATCACGTTGGTTTAACAAACCCCCTGGACCTACATCACCCACCATCAGATGTGAAGCCCTCTGGGATAGAGTCTTGCTATTGTTCCTTCTGTTTCTGTCCCTTTCAAGTCCACATTCACTGGATCTGTGTGTGTGTGTTTGCACATGTGAGTGTCCAGGTCCATGTGGGTGGGCAGGCTAATATTTGCCTTGCATGTACCCAGTGATGATCGAGCCGCTTCCTTAGTGAGTCTGCCCATGGTCAGTTAGTGGTTCCTTCTCGTCTAAATTAAATGGTGTAACCACAAGTTTCCCAGATTGGAGGGTTGCCTATTTACAAGACGTTCTCCTGTCATGACTCCCTTAGAAATTATTGAATACCCCACTAGACTCCTCAAAAAATACAAGAGCAGTCACCAGAAGAATCTGTTGTGAGGTTCAAAAGGGCCTGCACACAAGTGTCCTTTTTAAACTTACATTTAGACTTGAAATCTATTTTTAATGGTGATTTTGTACTTTCCTTGCACTTACACAATACTATACTTTGAAATACTTTTGCATGCAGCACATATCTTAGTAAGCATTTTATCATGTCGCTCGCACAGTGTGTCCAAGTCTAGGAACATTGAATGTGATGTGTTTGCATGTGTTTGGCCGGTTTGAGACAGCTCTGAGTCTCAAGGCAGACAAGCACATCACTAACATTATAAGGCCTAACCCAAGTCAACATCCAATCTATTAGAGTCTCTTCTGTCCCAGGATATCTTTAGGCATTACCAGGCTGTGCATAATGCTAGTCTCACACATGCAGCCCGCACACATGCACACAAAAATGTACACACATGTTCAGCTGTAACCAGCCCAGTTGTCCATTCCCTAGCTAAGTTGCAGCTGCCTTATCCTAAAACATGGACACAGGCGAAAACATGCTCTGTACAATTTGCATGTGATTGCTCACCAAGAGTAAAGGTCCAAAAACTGGGTGATCACAAGGTGAAAAATCCAGGCAGAATAAACTGGAGGAACCTATATTTTATTTATATTTATATATTTATAAAGCACTACATTTATTCCACTGGGATATCACGGTGCTGGCTGTGGCTGAGAGATGATGAGTCAGATTATTTTAATTGGGGTCAAACGACAGTGCTAGGGAAATAGATGTGTTTTGAGTTTCTTCCTGAACGTCATGTGTTCTTCAGTTAGTCATAACTCCAGCAGAAGCACATTCCAATAAAGTGCTGCAAGGTGCGAAAAAGTGCATACACCTGTCCTGCTCGTACTGATTCTTTTGGTCTCAGCTAATGCTAAGGTGCATGACCTTAGACATCTGGGTGGAACATACAATTTGATTCTATACTGGAGAATCTTGGGCCTATGTGATGAAGTGCCCTATGGGCATGTCCTAGCAGTTTGAAACGCGCTCTTTGGCGCATGAGCAGCCAGTGAATTTGCTTCAGGGATTTTGTTGCAGAGCTGCATCTGCCCTCATTGCACACCAGTCTGGCCGCTGCATTCTGTATGACATGCAGACGTTTAAAAAGATCATCTGGAATGCCGACAAAGAGTCCATTTCTGTAATCCAGCCTGCTGACAAGCAGTGTCTGTGTAATGGTCCTCCTGCTTTCCAGAGGGATCCAAGAAAATAGCCTTTTTAGGAGCTTCAAGGTAGCGAAATTTCTACCACACAGGATCCGTACATGGTCTTTTTATTGCTAAGGTATTGTCGATAGTGATGCCCAAGTTTTTGAGGATCTGCTTTGGAACTGGTGCTGCGCCCAAAGAGAGGAGCCACCAGGATGTGTCCCAAATGTGATTGGATCCACGGAGAAGCAGAATCTCAGATTTCTCTGCGTTGAGCTTTAGGCAGTGTGCTGACATCCAGTTTGCCATCTCAGTAAGGCAGTTATTGAGTTTGGCTCTGGTGTCATCATGCATTTTTCCAATGGATATTGTCAGTTGGGTATCGTCCACATAGGAGCAGATTCCTTTGCTAAAGCAACAAACCTCCAGCTGATCCATCAAGGGAGCATCACCGGTAGCCATGACTTTTCTGTAGCTCCCGCTATGTTCTCTGCTCGATGTCACAATCAGTCAATGCTGAGGCTACTTTGGCCTAAGCCTGCAGCTCCTTCAATACTGTCATCAACAAGGACTTTATTGACACGAAAGACCTCCAGGAAGCAAAAACTTAAACTTCTCCCTCTAGAGCTTTTCCCTCTTAAATAAATGGCTTTGCCAAAGATCCATTGAGGAGGAACTTGTCCACCAAGCGGAACCTGATCCTGTATCTGTTTCATGCTCCTTTGCAGTATCTCCCAATTGGCCATTGATGCATACAAGAATAAACCTAGTCTACTTTTCTTGGAACAGGAGTAGCACTAATATACCCAGTTCTGCAACATACAACATGCAACCTAAAGAAGAGTCATGTTGGAGATAGGAGACAACGAGAAAATGGATGTTTAATGCAGGAATAATAACTATGCTGCAGTATTCATTCACCAGTGACCATAATTGCACCAGTGAATGCGTTGAAGATAGCCACCATCTTTTGCTCTGCAACTTCACACCCTTCCTGCCACTGTTTTTGAGGGTGAAAGTACACCTGATTGCAATACATACTGTATATTGCATAATTCAAACCTGTTTTAACACAGGAAGTAAATTCCCTGAGAAAGAAGAGTTCCCTGTTGTAGTACTCCAGTGTACAATTATAAAATATTAGCTATCTAAAAATGAATGCTGTAAGAAAGGTCAGAGTCGTTTTAAGGCATGTGAAAAGTGGGCCGTTGCTCAGGAGCCCTACCTTTCCAGGGGCCTCCTGGGAAAGTGAACCGTCTCTCTTCTTCACCTCTGCCCAGTCGACTACTCTATTTAAATCTCACTCCTTCCCTCCCAGCCAGTATTTTTGATCTGTCTGCCTACCCAGGGCCTGATTTACAAAGGTAAATTCACATGTTTGTTTTACAGTGTTCACAAAACTGCATTTTAATAGTAAATGCACAAGTGGAGAGAGTCCGCAGTGGGGGTGGAGAACTCTGTACATATATTTATGGACAGGGTTCTCCACCGGGACGGCACACTCATGGCACTCATATACTTACTATTAAAATGCAGTTTTGTGAACATTGCAAAGTCGTAAACGTAAACAAATGTGTACCTTTTCCTTTGTGAATCAGGCGCCCAGTGTCTGAGGAAAGAAATATTTCAATAGTTTTTTGTGTGGTAATTCAAATATAATTTAAAATGCAGTAGTACTGTTTGGCATCATGCAGGTTCGAATTGGCAGGAAATGGTTAATAAAATTCAAATGTATTCCATAGAAGGCAGCCCCAATATCTATAAAATGACTCTGAGAAAGGTAGGAGCTCAGCACAGATGCATGCATAACTCTCTAACATAAGCAATTACTAGAGAAATATCTCTACATCCAACAGCCAGTTTCCAATCCTGGCATGCAAATTTAAATATTTTATCTCCTAAGCTCATTGCTAACGACACCACTGGGTTAAAGCTCAGAAATGTTTGTGCATTGAACGAGAGACTCTAAACAAGTGTTTTGCAATGCCAGAATGTTGTCCTGACAGAATATTCCAGGAAAAACCTGAAACATTTTTTGTACGAAAATACCTTCTATAAAAAGGCAATTCATGGGAATTTTGGTGCTATAAATAAATAATTGTAATAGTTTGCCTCATTAAAAGGTAAGGAACCCAGAACAGAGGGTGCTTACCACATGCCAAAAACAACTAACAGTAGGTTTCAATATTTATCTGCCTCCTAAACTATCCCAACCTATTCAGCCTTACCCTTGCGGCACCAGAAAGTCACTTTTTTGATGGCGCAATGTGCCCTGGCATATTTACAAGGCCACATCAAGCCAATTGTAAATATGTGCCCCTTTCAAGCAGAACACTGAGCGAAAGGGACGTTGGATCGGTGTCGTTGTGGGTGTTCCCAAGCAACACCAATGGAATCTGAAGCATGCATCAGAATATAACGCCATCCCAGGTGGATGGCATTAATTAGGCGCAACAAGAAGAAATTTTTAATTTCTCCTTGTTTTTGCCTTTTTTGGTACAAATAGAAAGAGAAAATCCCCTGAATTAATAGATTTTGTGCCGGTACCTGTCCCTTCCTGCACAAAATCAATCAGCCCCACAAAGCAGGCACCCTTCCACTATGGTGCAAGTGTGGCTGCTTTGGCCAATGGCAGCCCTAGGGAAAAGGACAGGAATGCACCATATCACATAGATACAGCGCATTTCTGCCACTTTGTTTAGACGTAGGACAGTTCAGCAAGATCACTTGTAAAACCTCATAAATGAGGTCCTCAGATTCAGTGAGATAGTTTGGGAGTTGCTTTGCTTATTACTTAGCTTCCAATGTACCATCAATAAAACCTTCTACTTCAGTCCCACACTTTCTATCTTTCATTTGATACACTAAAAGTATACTTAAACCATTGGTTACAAGCCCACACGCATTTTCATGTCTCTAATTCGCAACAACTTTCTTAATATAATTCTTAAGAGATGTGACAACATAAAATTGACAGCAATTTTCTAACATAGAAAAACACATTTAAATGCACTTTAGTGAAACCATGTTAGTTATGTTTTAAATCTATGTAGGTGGTGAATGAAATATATTACTTGTCAGCACAGGATGGATAAATGCTATCTCACTGTTAGGGTGGGAAAAGGCGAGCCTTCTGCAGTTTGGTGAGGCTGAGTGCTTGTGCTGTTATGTAATGTATTTCTGATGATACCTGTCTATGCTTAAACATCCCATGTGTCTACATGTGCAATTGTGTTAAGAAATACTACTTATTTTGAATGTCAGAAGCTTTACAATGTTTTATTGCGATCTGGTAATACTTTTCAAGCAATATTACTACCTTTTTATTTTTTAATTGAAGTGGACGAATATATCTGTTACACAAAAGCCATATTAAAAATACTCTTGCTTGACCATAATTTAGACGGATTGTACCAGAAAACAGGTGGATTAATGCATGCAATTTGGATGCTACTCCCTGGAGGTTAACATTCTTAAAATCACGAGTAATTGTGGACCATTTGATATCAATGTATAGATTTGGTTGTAAAGTTGGAAAGTGTATACAGACATTTACTAATTCACCAATATGTTAATGCTTTCCTGGGTTAGTTTTTTTAAACATTTCCTAATTTTGTTTTACTACAGTGTCCTGACTTGTTTTTAAAGCAACCTACCTGAACGTTGAATTGCCTTAAGGTGAGTCTGTCTCTAAGACTGTTACTTTTGGAATATCTGAGAGATCAGTAATATTGGGCAGTGTGGTGACATTTGTTGTGAAACAAAGTTCATATATATTATAACATTTGTATTTTCTTTTTAAATGCATACATAATCAAGTGAAACATGAATTCAACTGTGCTTTTATTGACTCATGTGAGATTCTAATAATGATGTAAACATATGCGATATGGACATTAAACAAAAAAACTATTATAAACTGAAGATACATTTCTAGTTTAGCTGCACATCACCATCACATAATATGTGATCAGTGAAGAGAGAAAAACAGTGGTTGACAACAACACTTCAGGAGAATGATTCATGATGACTGTGCGGAGTAGATGTGACTTATTATATTTCTTCTTAAGGGTGGGCGGCCAGCTACGCTCCGTGCACGGAGTGTGCATAGTGCCGCCTACTCCGCATTTTGCGGAGCGGGCGTAGCCAGGCGGCACTACGCACGCTCCGCAGATGGAGCGTAGCTGGCCGCCACCCGCCTCCCTCCCGCCCTCCATAAATACTTTCAATTTAAGGAGTCAAATAATTAAAACGCACTTACCTTGCCCGCCGCTGCCCGCCGCGTCCCCGGGGCTCGCTATCTTCCGTCTTGTTTACTAATGCGCATGCGCGGGCGGCCGCGCATGCGCATCTTCTCGTGAGAAATGCGCATGCGCGGCCGCCTACGCTTGCGCATTAGTAAACAAGACGGAAGACGGAAGATAGCGAGCCCCGGGGACGCGGCGGGCAGCGGCGGGCAAGGTAAGTGCGTTTTAATCATTTGACTCCTTTAATTGAAAGTATTTAGGGAGGGCGGGAGGGAGGCGGGTGGCGGGGCTGGCGGCCAGTGGTGTTTGCGTAGTGGGGCTACGCGGAGTGCGGAGGTGGGCGTAGTTTCTCGCCCACTTCGCGTAGCTCCGCGAAGCCCCACTCCGCCCACTCCATCCAGGGTTAGTTCTTCTCCTGGCTTACCCCTGAATTTCGGGATTTCCTGTGATTTAGAACTGAATTATTCCTGAAATTTAGGATTGAGTCATAAGTACTAAAAGAGTAGGTCTGAGCACAATATTTGTAAATTGGGCCCTATATCACCTATGAACTGAACATGATTTAAAGGTTATGTACAAATGTTGCTGGGGAGAGGATGAAACCACAGATGTGGCTCCTGAAAATCATGGGCCCGGTTCACTGAACTAACTTAAGACAAAATCCTAAACGTACTACTATTTTGATATTCACAGAAGGCACTTACTTATTTTGGTATTCACAGAAGGCATGTAGTCATCAAAGAGTAAGTGACTTCTGTGAATACCAAAATTAGTAAGTTACTCAAAATGGGTAAGTTACTCATTTTGGTATTCAAAAAAGGCACTTACTCATCAATGAGTAAGTGCATTCTGTGAATACCAAAATGAGTAAGTGCCTTCTATGAATACCAAAATGAGTAAGTGTCGTCTGTGAATACCAAAATGGTAGTAAATTTAGGATTTTGTCTTGAGTTAGTTCTGTGAATCGGGCCCCATGACTCCACTCCACTGCCCGTAATCTTCAGCCATATATAGCGAGAAAAACCAGGTGTGACCTTAAACAACACAATGTAATCATCCATCACTCCTTAAAAACTAGTTGTGTATAACTTTCAGCATGTGTAGCTATTTTGCAAACTAAAATGTTTGGATCTGATGCAATGGCCAAAGGCATGAGGCATGTCCAGAGAATCAACTATGCACTTCTTCAGTTGTGCATTATGGACTGGGTGAAGGATGTCGCCCTTAGTACACCTTATGCTCAGTTACATCATTTATCCAGTGTCGGCTACTATGCAAATGTGGGGGAGCATCGCCCCACTGTTATTTGAGCAGTGCAAAAATTAAAAATTAAAATAAAATCAATAAGACATTATCATTTTATTTTTCTTTGTTGGACTGGAGCCCGGTTTTTAGTGCGGCAAGGCTGAGCAAAATGACTAGTGGTTTGCACTCCCTAAGTGCACATGAGTGTTTGCCTGCCCTTTTGCATGTGCACTTAGCATGTTCTCCACCTGGCTGTGTTGCACAGCCCAGTGGAGAACATGCCCAGGCTCTCAGACACTGACTGAGCAGCCAAACAGGCCGCTCAGACCAATCACAACGCTGCTGATGTAGCGTCATGTTTTGTTGGGATAGTCTGGGAGCCTGGGTGTTTCTAGCGCTGCCAGCAGAGTGAGGATAGAGCAGAGGTATGCAGAGAAGGCAAGTTTATTTTTTCTCCATTGCCAACAGGCCCACCACCCCTGTGCCGTAGCAGCTGCCACTGCATTTATCATGCAATTTGAAACATGATCTTAGCTCCTGAATAGTGGCTGGTGGGCCATGATGAATGGTTTGTGCAGCATAACATAACTGGAATGGCAGTGGATTTTTGGCTTTGCTTTGCAGCCATAACATCACCAATTGTATTATATTTCAGGGGATTTCTATAGCTTTGATAAACAAATATCATTTTAATAGCCATTTAATTACATTTTTCACTTCTCTATTCTAATATGATATATTGAGCTGACTCAAACCAGCTGTGCATGACCATGCACAGCAGCTTCATTGTGCCTGCGATGGTCTTCTGCCAGGGTCTATGGCTAGCCCCTGTCTGATCAAACCCAGATTCATCTTGTCTTTGACTGTGTGCAGCAGACACCAAATCCAGCTGAGTCAGCTGTCTGTGACCTCCAGGCAATGTGCAGTGGCCTTGGTGTACATGTGTGGCTTACTAGTAGATCATGTTTATAATAACCCCAAGTCACATTGTTAGACCTGGTATCCTTGGCATAGTTTCCCCTGTTTTTATTGCTTCTGCCTCCTGTATTTATGACTGTATGCTGGACTTCTTTTTTGCTGGTGATTGAACTCTAGGCACTTTGCCACTGCTGATCAGTGCTAAAGTGCAAGTGTTCCATGTGTAAAATATGATTGTGATTGGTTCTCTATTATTGGCATATTTGATTTACCGCCAGTCTCGATCTGGAAGGTGCACCCGCTTGCTAGGCCCAAACCTTCCGTTTAGTTACATGTAAGCACTCCTAAGGTATACCCAAGTTAGCCCCACGGGCAAGGTGCAGTGTATGTGAAAGGTAGGTAACATATTAGCGTGTTTTGCATGTCCTGATAGTGAAATACTGCATTTCAGTTTTTCATGATTGCAAGGACTGTCTCTCCCATAGGTAATTATTGGAGCTGCCTTGCAACACCATACAAGTGTAACTTTCAATTAGGAAGAGCTAGAGATTTGGAGTTTGGGTTCTCTGAACTCAAAATTAAAAAAAAACGTTTCTATGAAGGTGGTTTTTAAACTGTGTGTTTGAAATGCCACTTATAGAAAGTGGGTATTTTTTTGCTTTACCAACCTGTGCCCATGCCTACCTATGGTATCCACATCTGGTTTAGACTGACAGTTGGGCTGTCTCTTTATTCACTCTAGACAGTCATGCTAAGGGAGCCTAGGTGTGCCCTGCATATCCTGATTGCCTATCACCAGGCTGATGGTCTCTCCTGAGCTGAGCTAGATTGGTGGGAGGAGATGTCACTGACAACTGAATAAGGCTCTGCCTGTCCTCTTACAATGCTGTTCCCACTCCCTGTTGTGTGTCTGGAGCCAGGTAAGGGCAAGGCAGGATCGTTGAACTATAAATACTATCTTTGATGTACGCCTACTTCAAAGGCAGAAAGGGGTATTTTGGAACACTTCTGGACCAAGAGGAGATTCTGCCAAAAAGAAGAAATAGAAAATCTGTAGGACGAGAACTGCCACTCTGCGTGTTGCTGTGTTGTGCTGGCCTGCTACATGCTCTTTGTCTTGGGAAGAGGAAGGACTGGGCTGTACTTTCTTATCCTGCTTATCAAGGTTCTCCAAGGGCTTGTGTGTGCTTACCCCCTATTGGAAGTCTCAGGACCATCAAAGACCTCACCACCAGATTCACAGATCTTTTGCTGGGAGTTGTATGGACAAACTTGCTTAAACTTTAAGATGTTATATCTTTGCTTATGTATGTTGAATTTTTGTCATTGTGGTCTTGTTTTTTTAAAGATTGGCTATTTTTCTAAACTGGTGTGATGTTCATTTGTAACTAGATACACAGAAAAAGATGAACTGTGCTTACCCTCTGGTAGCTTAGCACAGAGTAAGCAGGCTTATCTAAAGAGGCAATAAGTAAAACAAGACCAACACAACGAAAATCTAATCAGCAGACGTCCAGATGTGAATTTATAAAGATTACATGCAAATACAGTACTTGGAAGTCACTAGCGTTTAAAAGGTTACCTGAGGTTGGAACAGACCGGAGCAAATCCAAAGTTCAGGCCGACCACAATGGAGGGAAGTCCAGCTATAGGACCCAGGAAGGGCCCGCTGAGAAAGTACCTGGGATGGAGCAAAGCATCAACACTGAGGGCATGATGCATTGATCTTTTCCCAGGGTCCTCATCGAACTTCACTTAGGTGAAAGCAATGTGTCATCACAGAGCATCGTCATCGGGCCACCCAGGCTGTAAAACCACTGTCGCTGAACAGCCTCTGCGTTGGTGTCAAAGAGTGATGAGCAGCTTCCAATCAGCGCAAAAGTGATGACGCGTCCGTTTTGTAGCAAAACAGCTGCAAAACCCACTTCTGAAGACCTGAACGTGGAGAGGGCACCTCAGTCAAGGGTAGGAACAACAGAAGGCAGATCCAGCAGTACCAGCAGAACTGCAGGAAGCCCTTTGTAATCCAGAGACTAAAGAGAACAGGAGGCAACCCAGCAAGCCCTTTGAGATCACTTGGAGCCAAAGCAGAGTCCAGCTGTCCTTCAGCAGAGTCAGGGAGCAGCAGACAGCAGGGCAACGCACATAAAAACAGTCCTTTCACAAAATCATGCCAGCTGAGTCCTTTAAAGAGGATAGCAGTCTTTCTGACAGAGTTTCAGGTCAAGATCCAGAAGTGTCTGATTTCAGGGATCAGAGACCCAGCACTTATACCCAAAAGTACCTTTTTTTTTGTTGGTCCTTATTCTGCCAATTAACTTGGCGATACTCACTTTCCCTTACTGAAGACGGGAAGGGAATAGAGTCTTTCCACACAAGAAGTTTAGATGCTTCCACTCCCACCCCTCTCAAGCATAACATGCAAAAGAAGGGGACCAGGACCCACAGCTATTTCTTGGCTTAATCATTGGACTCCAGTCCTCTGACACCAATCAACCAACATGGCTCATATCTTCTCCCGACTTCTAGGGTCACAAGCCATGTCCTGTTGGCTTATGTGTGTGATATTATTTTTATACTGAGAAAAGAGGGGTGGAGCAGCTGTATTCCAGGCTCTGCAGATCGCTTGTCTTCCCAATTAAATAACATACAAAATTAATCTTGCAGCCATTTTACTTGAAAGAAAAATGCTATCTTGGCCTATTCCAAAAAATATAAGTAAGGGAGTTACTTCTAACTGGATTCCAATTACATCGGGCAAAAATTCACAAAGATCCATCCAGAATTTAGTGATCTCTGTGCAGGGTAAAAATATATGGCCGTCTTCTGCTAAAGGATCTTGGCACCTTCCACAAACATACTGAGATCCGAAAAATGTTGTTAATTTAGCTGGGGACCAATATACCCGATATAAGGTAAAACAATGATTTTGTTTGAGGAACGCCGGTTTTACTGTCTCTCGAAGAAGTGCAAAAGAGCTCATCCAAGCCTCACTCAAACTGATGTTATCAACATCGTCACTCCAGAGCTTATGGATATCCTGATCTATATCATCTTCTGCTTCGGTCAGAGTACGATACCACAAGGCCACTTCTTTATTAATACCCCCGACTTTCATGGCTTGAATTAACCAAGTATCGTCCGTCTGTTCTCCCCAATTTTGCCTAGTCCACCAAGCAGAGAGTTGAAAATATTTAAATCTGGTTAATTGTCCACAAGTGCAGGCTTTCAGAGTTTCCCAAGTAACCAGATGCGCACCTATTTTGAAGTCACCCCAACTTGAGATACCTGCTTGCTTCAGTGGTAAGCTGAGAAAGTAATCTAAACATGCTGTAGTCCCTTGGGAACCCCACATTGACGCATAATCTCAATAGAAGGGTATTCCAAGTTTTTCTTCCGTACCTAAACCCAATTCTTCACTGCCTGCAACAAAATCTTCAATCTTACTTTTAAAAAAATGTATGGATCCCCAAATTTAAAAAGGAACTGCTGATCCCCAGATCCATCAGCATTGCCCCATAAAGGATACCTAATACAGACCCATCTGATTTATTTAGCAGCAATTCTTAAAATAAAAAAAACATGTGCATGTACTGATAAGTCTGGAAGGGCGAGTCCCCCATTCTCCAACTTTTTTCTCAACCTTTTTCAGGATATATGGGGAACCATTAAGGCCCAAACAAAACTGCCTATCTTGCCTTGTAATTTTGCCACCTCGTTTTTATCAAATGGGAAGGGTATAGTGTTAAAGAAAAGTGACTTTAGGGAGAATGATCATCTTAATCAAGTTGACCCTGCCATATAGGTTGAGAGGCAGATTTGCCCATCTAGTCAATAATCTCCCTACCTCCTGGCTGATCTTCCTCCAATTAACCATAGGGACCTCAAGTATATTCTGGGTTATTATAACGCCAAGATAGCGCATCTGATTTTTTACCCCAGAAGTCGAAGACAGTTCGTTCCATTCCAAACTTCAGTTTTGTCTATATTTACACTATACCCCAATACCTTCCTAAACAGTTCTGCTTGGGCCATCAAACTAGGGATCGCCCCCTTGTGATTAAGCATATACAGAATACGGTTGTCCGCATATAAAATTAATTTGACCTCAAAGTCTTTATACCTGAAAGGGAGGATGGAGGAATCTTGTCTGATTAAAGATGCAAAGGGTTCAATATAAAAGGTAAATAACAGGGGGGACAACAGGCACCCCTGTCTTGTTCCCCGCATAATGTTAAAACAATTGGTTAACTCTAAACTGTTAACTAAGACTCTAGCTCTAGGTGCGCTAATATTATTATTACTATATTTATTTTTGTAGAGCGCACAGCTACCATAAGGTTTCCCGGCGCTAAGGATGAAAATGAGCAAAATAACAAAGAGGGGAACAATGAGCTATTGAGAGCAGAGTTATTGGTTGAACAAGCATGTTTTTAGGTTCTTACGAAATTGAAGATAACAGTCGTTCGTGCGAAGCTGAATTGGGAGGGAGTTCCATAGGGAGGGGGCCAGATAGGAAAAAGAGCGACCACCCTGTCTAACTCGATTGATCCTGGGTATCTGGAACTTGTGTTGGGTCGAGGAACGTAGGATTCTTGGAGGGGCGTATTGATGGACAAGAGAGCTCAGATAGGCAGGGGCCTTGCCAGCCTTGATTCTATGCATGAAACATAGAGCTTTACATTTTGCTCGTTGTTCGATACGGAGCCAATGGAGACTCCGAAGACCAGATGAAGTTGGGGATTTTTTTGGTAGCATGCATATCAGCCTCACTGCTTAGTTTTGCACTGTTTGCAGTTTCTTAGTGACCTCTTTACATGCCCCCAAATATAAGATGTTGCCGTAGTCCAGTCTAGATGTAATTAGAGCTTGGACTGCGGTTTTTAGTGTATTCTGGGGGAGCATCCACCTGATTTTCTTGAGCCACTTGAGTATGGTGAAATAAGTGGCTGCCACTCTGACCGCTTGTTGTTTCATGGACAGATGTTCATCAAAGATGATGCCCAAGTTGCGAGCGGTTTTGGAGGGGGTGGGTGTAGGTCCCATCTGAGGAGGCCAATGTTGTGGGCCCCATAGGGTAGTGTGTTTTCCAAACAGAAGTAGTTCAGTCTTTCCTCCATTGAGTTTTAGTTTGTTCTCAAACATCCAATTGGCAATGTTGTTAAGGCCCGAATGGAGGGAGGACGGGTTGGAGTGTGCATTCGCCAAAAGTGAATAGACAATCTGGGTGTTGTCAGCGTAAGAGTAGATCTTCAACCCAGATTTTTCGGCTAAGGTGGCAAGGGGACTGATGTATAAGTTAAATAGTATGAGGCTGAGTATTGAGCCCTGGGGAACCCCACATAGTGAGTTGTGAGGTTTGGAAGAGGATGTGGAGGAGAAGACTTGAAAAGTTCTATCGGAGAGGAAACTTTTTAGCCATGCCAGGGCCGGTCCAGTACTGCCACAGGTTTGCAAGGTGTTAAGGAGGATTTTATGGGAGACCGTGTCAAATGCGGCACTTAGGTCGAGTAAGATGAGTGCCACGGTCTCCCCATCATCAACTTGCCGGTGTATAGTTTCGGAATCCCCAAGTAGGGTAGATTCCGTTGAAAAACCTGCCCTGAACCCCGACTGGGATGTGTGAAGGAGGTGATTGGTTTCTGTGAAGTGGGTGAGTTGGGAGACAATATGTTTCTCCAAGATTTTGGAGAATAAGGGTAGCAGCGAAATTGGACGGAAATTAGAAGGGTCATTTGGATCTGCTGTGGCTTTCTTCAGAAGATGTGAGACCATGGCATGTTTCCATGCCTTAGGGACTTTGGCCTCTCTTAAAGAGGAATTCAGGAACTCTAAAATGAGCGTAAGGGAGGGGGTGTCGAGTGAAAGGAGGATTTTGGGGGGAAAGGGGTCAAGGGGAGAGCCAGATTTAATAGTTTTTATGATTTCGTGCAATGAAGACAGGTTGAGGGGCTCCCAGTTTGCTAGATGCTGAGGGGGGACAGAACGTCCTAAGGAAGGGTGTGTACTAGCATTTTCACAGTTGGATATGCTTACTGGGGAATTTGGGAGTGATGGGGAAGAGGTTGAATCTTTGAACTCTTCATATATTTTGTCAATTTTGTTTATGAAGAATTCAGCCAGAGCATTGCACTGTGCAGAGTCCAGGGAGGGTGCTTTCGGTTGGCAGGATGAGCCAGAGAGTTCCCGGACTATTTTGAAAAGTGCTTTGGGCCGATTTTGAGCATTCTCAATGGTTGTTTTGGCAAATTCAGCTCTAGTACATATAGCTATATAGTGACTGGACCACTTTTATTAGGTTCTTAGGGAATCCAAGCGTTTTTAGGGTCTCCCAAAGATACGGCCAGTGGACCTGTTTGAACGCCTTAGCAGCGTAAACTGCCACTATTGTTACTGGAAGGATAAAAGATTCTTACAGTTCCACTACACCGAGCATTGTGAAAGTAAGTTCATTGAGCTGCCTTCCAGGAATAAAACCCCTCTGATATCTATGTACTAAACTCTTGATAGTCTTAGCAACCCTGGCTGCCAATACCCCGGTGAACACTTTATAATCTGTGTTCAATAGGGATATAGGCCTATAAGATTCTGCTAGCAGCGGGTCCTTATTTGGTTTCAAAATTAAAACTACTGTTGCCTCAGCCCAAGATGGCAGGGGGTCCTCCCCATCCCTCAAAATAGTATCAAATAACTTTTTAAACACAGATACCATGCTATCCTCAAGCGACAGGTATATTTCAATCGGAAGACCATCTGGCCTGGCCGCCTTCCCTCTTGCCATTCTTCTCATCTATAATTGATCTGATCTTCGCTTATCTCAAAGGTAAGAGACTCTCTTTGATTATCGCTCAAGGAGGGGAGTTTAACGTTACCCAGAAATTCCTCAATATTTTCCAACCTTGGCATAATATCCTCTTTAAATAACTTAGTCATATAGCCACACACTTCATTCCCTATTTCAGTATTAGTATCTACTATATGACCAGTGAAACTCTCTTTTAGGCTACTTACTTGGTTTCGAGTTTTATCGGTTTTAGCTTTCCAAGCCAAATGCCGGCCACTCTTCTCACCATATGAGAAATTCTGAAGTTTACCGACCTTCCATCTGTTTAATAAGATCTGATCCAAAACACCCTGATATACTTGTTGGAGGTACTCTAACTCCTTGGTGAGAAGGGGCACCTTACTGAAGGATTATAAAGAAGCCTTTTGCAGCTCTATCTCCTTGATTTTGATGTTTTTCAGAAGGTAGTTCTCTCGCTGCCTAGAACTACGGTTTTCCCCGTCATAATAGATGTACCCAAGGCTCTCAGAATCGCCTTAAATGCACCCCAGATTACCTGGATTTTTACTGACCATTGTTTTCTTTGAAAAAAGTTGCAACCTCTTCTCGCATCTTGGAAAGGACAGAATCATCTAGTCAGATCGTCCAATCCAGGGTCCATCTTTTTATGACACTCTTTTCCTGAAATCTCAAGGAAAGGCATTCGCAGAATGATCAGAGAGGGTAGCAGGGAGATGTTTGATCTCTTCAACTCCCTCAAGTAAAAGTTGATCTATTAAAAAATAGTCAATGTAGGAGTGATGGCCATATTTCTTGCTAAAAAAGGTGCAACCCTTTTTATCCCCCATCTTAATTCTCCACACATCGACTAAGTTTAGTTCCTGAACCATGGTTTTAAGTATAGCCATTGAATGTAAGGGGGTCACATATTTTACTTTAGATGTTCAATCCAAATCAGGTCTTTGAACTAAGTTAAAATTACCTCCAATAATCACTGGGCTGTTAGTTGGCAAAAGGGCGGCCTCCAATTTGATTAACACATCTGAGTTATCCTGGTTTGGACCATAATAACTAACACACACTAACGCCCTATTCTGAATCTTAGTATTAGCCAGTATCCATCTCCCATAGATATCTTTATGGTGACTTTCCAGTTTAATACCACTATTTGATCTTATGAATATAGCTTTTTCTCTTGTACTACCCTTTTGATTGGAACAAACAACATCCTGAACCCAAGACCATTTTTTAAACGTGGTCAAACATTCGCTTTTTTCTAAGTGGGTCTCCTGTAAGAGGATAAAATTAGCCTCAGATTTCTTAAGGAATTCCATTATATGGGCGAGTTTTCTCATAGATCTCACCCCATTCACATTCCATGAGGTGAGACGCACCAAATTCTCATTCATCGTGGTGTCGAACGATCATAGCATAAGAGATTCATACGACATGTGGCATGTGTCCTGATAAAGAATGTATCTAGAGTGTAAGGAGTCTATCCCCATTCATGCTAAACTAAATAAGTTCCCCATTTCCTCTAAGACTCCTTATTCTTACCATCCTCCATACTGTATTATTTACAAATTATTTACAAGTTTTATATCTTTAGCCAAAACTGATGTAGATCCAAACTCTATTCTGATCCTCCCATCTGCTTTAAAAGGGCATCAACTTCCTCCGGTTCTCGAATGTTATACATTTTATTCTGCCACATGATCTTCAACATGGCTGGAAATTTCATATGCACTTGCGTGCCTCTGGACTGGAGTTCGTTCATTTTTGAGCCTAAGAGCCACTGCCGCTCTGCTGTTCTTTTGCCCATATAGGATCGTATTAGATAAGTAGAGTCCCCATACAGCAATTACAGTTCTTTTAATGCCCAGGCTAAGACAAGCTCCTTGATCGAATATGTGAGAAAATAAACTAATATCCTCCTCAGGACTTTCCTCCCTGTCTGTAACCAGTACGGGTCTCCATGCATTCTATGGAGCTCTTTTCCCCAATCTATATCCGTTCTATCTGGTAATAGCTCCCCCAGCAACCTACACACAAAACCTTTTATATCCGCTCCTTCTGCATTTTCGTTGATTCCCAGAAGGCGGATATTATTTCGCCGGGCCTGAAGCTTGAGTCTTTCCATATCCTGCTGTAATGCATTATTCCCTTGTTAGAGCCTCTCGATCTCTCTGAGATTGGTAGCAGTGGCATCGCCCAAAACCTTCACCTCCTCTTCCAGGTTCTCAGTACGTTTAGCTAATCCATCAATCTTCTACACAATAATCTCCCCTTTATCTTGAATGTCTTTTTGGTAACGTTCGGAAGACTATAAATTTCTTGCCTCAAGCTATTTAACAAATCTGCCAACTGGCCCCCTGGGGCCCCTGAAGGCAATTTCATCCTGAGAAGCATGTGTCTGTACTGGACTCGCAGCGTCGTTCAAATTTACTCCATTTGCATCGTTTTTAGTCCTTATACCATTCTGGATAACTCAGCTGGGATTTCCTGAGTCTCTGCGAGCGGGGAGAAACTATTCTCAAGCCCCAATGGGATGCCCTGCGGTACGACAGATGTAGTTTTCTCCGCTGCTTTTAATAAACTCTCATTCTCTCCCACATCCAATTGAGAGCCAGCAACCTGCTCCATTATTTTGAATTATGACTTGAGAGAAGGGGTGATTTAGGTAGCGACCACACCTCTCTTGACCTACACTTATTGATTTTAGCTTTTTTAGAATTCTTTCTAAGAGGGGTTTTCGGAGTCACCACTAGGGGAGAATTGTCTGCTTTCTCTTCACCTATCACCTTCTTTTCAGAAACTGATCGAAGTTGATATCTACTCCTTTCTGGGAGAGACCTCTCCTCTTTAATGTTAATATTCTCAGTCCGGGGGCTTATTTCATCTGGAGGAACGTGGTCTGCTATAGGTGCCCTAGTCCCCCCCTTCACCTAGACTTCGAGATGAGGGCTCGGGGGTGAGACTCGCTTTCCCTCCACTCCTTCCTCCCTTTGATATAAATGTTAACCCCATCCCTCTGGTGTGGAGGCCCTGAGAGGGGGGAGATTACCCGAAGGCGCTTACAAACAGACAGATCCGACAGTCCAGGCTAAACAGTTCTAGCCTTGAGATATTTTTTCCATCCCCCTTTTACATGCACAAACTTTGTTGTGCCGACAGGTCAATGCAACTTTAGGGAGCAGATATCCAAACCGTTTTAATTTCCTTGATGTTCCAGTCGCAGATCCATCAATGCTCGCTGCCGTCACTCTTTAGCCTCAACTCCCTGTATCACAGCTACACGGCAACACTGGTCAGTCCACCCTCATTCTCCAGCATTCCCCAGCTTGCTGGACTTCTCTTGCCTCCCACAAGGGTTCTCCCGACTGGAGTCAGCCAGCCGTCATGTTCCCGATCACGTGGTCCCCCAAAAGTACCTTGATATAGGGGTAACTTCTGAGCAGCTCTCTGATGAGGACAATGGTCCCTTTCAGCACATTCTTGTCTGCAAGATTAACTGTGGGGGGGGGAATTAGTGCTTTATGTGTGTAGACTTTTTGAAACATAAGTGTCAGCCCCTCTCATTCCTCCCTGCTGAGTAAGACTCATCATAATGAGGATGAGTGCTCAAAATGCAGATGAGCCTCACCTTCCTGTGTTTGTGGCTGTCTAGAAGGAACGCACAAAGTGTAGCTGTCACCCAACCCAGGCACATATTGGAGACAGGCTGTCTGGCACAAGGAGCAGTAAGTACAGAGAAATGTCCACTTTCTAAAAGTGACGTTTCTAAAATAGTAATGCTAAATCCAACCATACCAATCGGGAAGATTGCCTTACCGGGATCCAGTTGCCGCAATTTTGCTTTGACCGTAGCAGCAGGAGGAGGAGGAAGAGGACGTGCCGTGAGCACCCAGCAGGACGCAGGACGCAGGACGCTGAAGCTGTTTGCTCCATCGCCTCCCTCGATTCCGCCAGCCCTCAGCCCTCGGCACAAGCACCAACCCCAACCCCCCGCTGATCACTCCCCATCAAGGGTTGAGTGAAGACGACCGAGCCGGGTGGCAAACAGGCCACAAACGGGCTGGAGGCAAGACGTGAGATGAGGCTGGGGGAGACTGCAGGGGGGGCGTACTGCGGATCACAAGCAGGCTCAGCGGTGGATTGCCGTTCGCGGCAGGCTGGTGTGGACGCTCAGCAGTCCTGTACCTCCTGTGTCTGTGTTCCTTACTTCGTTACTCTGTCCCTGGTTTTGCGCTGTTCCGACATGCAGCTAGACTGCCACACTGCCAGACTGTCCAGAGAGGTGAGGTGAGGAGTGGTTGAGGCTGTGGCAGCAGATGCGAAGGATGCAGGAATTAAGCGCAGCCCCCCAAGGGGGAGAGCAACAAGCACCTAGGGTTTGCCAACTTCCCTAAGCCCCCCAAGCTTAAAGAAGCTTAAAGAAACTACAAAGAAGCCTGTCTCTCCCTCGTCTTAGAAAGGACATCAGCCTCGACCCCTGCCCACCGAGTGAGGAGGTGAGCGTTTTTGGCCGGGGGGGTTTTGTAGCTCAGAGGGTGAACCTGTGGTGATGTAATAGCCTATAAGGCTGCAAACAAGAGAGTATTTAAATCACAAGAACTGCAAAATTAGTGAAGAGGGGGCCCCAGGAGTATCGTGCGGAGGCACAGGGCCCATGCTCTCCTTTACTATTATTATTATCGAATAAAACAAACAAAGAGGAAAACCACAGGGTGCTACAAAGATCCACAGATTTAAACCAGGAAATACCCTTCTTAGAGGGATCAACAGAATTTCGTAGAATTAAGAGACAACTGGGAACCTTCCAGCAATAACTTTAGCGTCTGACAAAAGTCAATCTCAAGTAAATTGATTAAGAGATCAGGTAAGCCACGAGGTGGCGAAGAAAAACCACAGGGGAAGACAAAAAAAGGGAAAAGGAGACCCACAGAGCACAAACATAGAGGCAGATGCAGAAACATCTACGGGCAGGGGTACAAGCTTCCAAAAGTCAACATCTGCGAAAGAGCCAGACATCTGCCTGGTTACACATGCAGATCTTTCAGTCTCCCCTGACTATACAAAACAAGGGTCACAGAGCCCAGTCCCTGTTGCAAAGGACTTTCACAGGGAGACCACAGAATGCATACCCGCACAAAATAATAAGGGTGAAACAGATAATGATGCAATGGCCTACCAGGCCCACAACGCACGAGGCCCAGACCTCAAAGCTGGCAAACGGGCACTAATTACCGATTTTCTCAAAGTATGCCATAGACTCTCCACAAGGGAGTAGTAAGGAACACTCAGAAAACAATGTTAGCTCTAACTCTAACATTAACAAAAATAATGTCCCCATGGAGGTCACGAACAACAGTGACAAATCAACATCTTCATTGCTCAAATTAAGGAGCCAAAGCGAGCCCTGTAAAGCCCTCAAAATTAAAACAAGAGGGAACCCAGGGGGCGCGGGCTCCGGTCCTCCTGGGCTAGATGATTCGAGCAGCTCACAACCAGTCAAAGGATCGGACTTACCCTCTGTACAACCATTTCCCAAGGCTCAACAAGCAACTCATCCTCAAATGGTTAGTGCCCTTGTCCACTGGGATCCTGATATAAGTAATGATCCAGTTTTTTTGCAGCAAAGCCCATGGACAGCCCAGAAAAACACACTTAAAATTACAGAAGGAGGCTCCTTGTATAACCAAAATCGCATCCAAGAACCGAGCCCACTTTCAATGGTGTACTTTCCCACTTTAATGAGAGGCCAATTTTCATTGAAACAAGACAACATGGCTGGAAACCATAGTCTTCTCTTCGCAGGGCTAGAAACCGAATAAATTAAAATTCCGAAGCCACAAGACGCAAATGAAACAGTAGATTGCAAACAAAGTATCTGTCAGTCTCCAGCAAGAAACTAGTCAAGCTCAGGAAGGGAGGAGGGTATTGAAAACAGGACACCTCAGAGGAGCGACCAACTGCATGACCACTACACCCACATAGATCATCTTAAGCATCTTGAACATTCACTCCTACTAATCCAAACACAGGGGGAAACACCGGAAAGTACTCAAATGGCCACCATATGGCCGCAACTATTAAACACCATGGAAACCATAGGCAGAGCAATGTCCTATCACGCAGACAAACTAGATATGCAAGTCGAACTGCTTAACATCTTGGCCACCCATGTCCAGAATAGAATCAAACCTACAGGACCTCAACAGCATGATAATGAAGGTGCAACTCAACAAGGACACCACCTTTCACACTTGTCATTGTTCCCAAATAATTGACAAACTGGCAACAGTACCCACGTTGATGACACACATACTGGGGATTGTCAAGAAACCACCAAATGAGAACAAGATAACCACCAGCTTAGAAAAAGCTCAACAAGATGGCCAGGAGGGATCTGGCAGGACAATCGATGCCTGGAGCAGTGAAGCGAGCCCAGAAATACTAGATAAATTGCACTCTCCCATTTCAGATGACGTCAGCAATCTTAGATGAACAAGCTCAGTCTGGCACACGAGAGGAAGCTACACAAAACCAAGACACACCAACAAATGGCCAAATAAGCCCCAAACAAACAAAATTGGCAACTTCTCTCACAAAGAGATAAAGGAAGCGCTTGAGAAAAGCAAGAAAAACCAAATCAAACATCCGAGGGGCTTCAGTAACTCACCCTCAAAAAATAAACTCTGATTCCAACGACATCAAAAATAAAGCACGGATTGAGGGTGACCCCTATCAAAATAAAATAAAGCCAGTGTCTGGACCAACTCCAACTGTCAACTCGCCAATAAAGGAATTCACTACCTCAGACGGCCCAACTGAACGTACTAGTCCAACTCAGCAAGCAAGGAAAGTGTTCAGCATATTCAATTTTCAAGGAGGGAAAGCAGAACTCAAATCATTAAGTTCAGAGTCACCAAAAAATATAGATAGTGGGCACAGTAATAAAGCTAACATTAGCATTTCTATCCTGCAAGCAACCACAAACAATAGACAAGTTGATTTAGACAAATTTGCGAAGCCTAATGGAAGAAAGAAATAGGCTATGCTGAGTGGAGAAATACAAGCACCATCAGTCACAAACTCCAACGGTCCTGAGTCCAATGGCTTCCAATTTATTTAACTCGGCCACACTTGATTTAGAGGTTGACCGAGTAGGAACAGCCATTTCAAGTGCCGGAGAGAGTAAAAGACAAAAAGACCAAATACGATACATCTCAAGCAAAAAAGTTGAACTAATTCCGCAATACAGCTTGAGAGGGCCACATGACATCTTGAACAGAGGGTCCATTTAAAAACTCTCAGAAGAATTACCAGGCTTGCGCCATCCAAAATCTGGCGATTTGGAGTCAATCGAATTCAAACCAAACCCTCACCAATCAGGCCCCGACTCCACGATTATAACATGGACCGAACACAACTTTACAGAACTAATCCTGCTACATAGGGAGGAATTCACGTTATGGGGCATAGAGTTAAAAAAGGTGGAGCCTGCATGATACCCCAGTCCACTGCAGAAACAAAGTCCTAAACTGAGCCTTTTAAAAGGCGCGAAAGGCCCAGACCAAAGAAGCAACATCGCAGAAGAAGGTCACCCATCGAGGCAAATTACAATCACATTTGCCCACCAGGAAGCAGCCACATTCGGGAGGCATCATGAAGCTCCCCTGGTATCAACCCAGAGGAGTGTAGAATGAATTAACGGAAAACCAACAGCAGGAAATGAGCAGGGCTGCAAGATCTGTTTGTGGAAAGTTAATGGATTAAACACAAAGCTGGAGGAAGACGACTTCATAGAGTTCATCACCCAATATAACATACTTCTGTTTCAGGAAACATGGCAGACAAAAAACTCGCCACTTGTGGGATATAAAGAATATTTTATACCAGCACATAAGGAGGCACGGCCCAATAGGGCTAAGGGAGGCCTATCAATCTTTATATCCACTGATTTCCTTTGGAGAGACATTTGTATCAAATTAGATTCTACATGGATGCAATGCATCAAAATTGAAATTTCTCCTACCATGGGTCTATTGATCCTAAACTTATACATGCACCCAGGTGGAAAACATAAAGGGAAACAAGTTAGGAATCTTATAGCTGCAATTACCACATTGAAATTCACCTACCCAAGCGACAACATGTTAATAACAGGTGACTTTAACATGAACCTAATCCAAGGACAGGAGGGAACCCTACTGAACTTTATTGAGCCACGACAGGACAACCAAAGTAGACTAGACGCAATGGAGAGGAAATGTGCAGCAGAATTGGAAGCCCTCTTCCTGCACACACTAAACAGAAAGGATCCCTTGGACAGACCAGCATCCCTAACGAGGGTCACTAGGAATACAGGCTCAACAATAGATTACACTTTGGCAGATCCCGATTAATTTCCTTATATCAAAGACTTCCATATCCAGGATCGGGGTGAAAGCGATCACTACCCTCAGATATTTACATTATCATTCAAACCAAAAGAGTCCGATCAAGCGCATCCCCTAACATTGAACACTCAACTTTTCCACTTAAAAAGATTAAATTGGAATGAAGACAACACTTCTAATTTAATGGAGACATGTTGCTTACTGTTCCACCATCAGAAGAATCAACAGATATAGGAAAGACCTGGGAGTCCTTTGAGTTAACATCAATAAAAAATACCAAATCAAGAACAGAGGACATAAAACAACAAGAAATGGAGTTGGGAAATGGTACACGCCAAAAATGTGTTTATTCAAAAAGCAACTCAACTCATATCTTAGGTCTTTACGAAAAAAGGATCCCCAATTATCACAACAAACTCTCAAATCAATAGAATATTTAAAAAAGGAGCTAAAACGCTAGACCAAAGCGGCTAAGCAAAAGTATAAGGAAAAACTAGAGTGCACTACACTCCGTACTAGCAAGCTGCGGAACTCTAAAGATTTCTGGGCAAAAATAAATGTTATGCTTATGGCAAACATTGACAGTTCAACTCGGATATGACAGACCAGATTTGGGGCGCACACATTGATCTAACATACAACTCCACACAGGATAAACCCATAGATAACACACCTGTGACCCCAATAGATTTTATTCCAACTGCAATTTTGAGAACAATGGCAGAAGCGTGGAAACCCAGCATGCAAAAAGACTCACCCCGCACCCATAGTCGGATATCGGTGGTAACTTTAGCCTCAAACCCAGTAAAGTCTTCTCAAACCAAAGCAATCAGCAAGTCACCTGTTTTGGAGCATACAGGAGAAATAGACCACATTACACCAAAGCAGGTTTTGAGGACTATAAACCACCTGAGAGCAGACGGGGCCCCCGGACCAAATGGCCTACCCAACGCTCTATTTTGGCAAGATCCCAGGTTTTGGTCTAGTTACTTATCCCCCTTGTTTTGTAACAGCCTAAGGACCGGGAACATTCCTGACTCCTGGAGGGGCAGTATTTTACAACTGATTCACAAATCAGGGACTCGGTCAGACCCTAACAACTATAGGTTAATAGCCTTAATAGATGTTGAGGCTAAGATTTATGCATCTAATCTATTGGCAGACCTGGAGTCTTGGGTCAGCAGCAAAGGTTTGATCCCACTGACACAAACAGGTTTCTGGGCAGGTATGAGCACCCTAACAAACACACTTGAAAATAATGACCCTAATACGAGAGACACCATTCAAATGGAGGGCCAGATCAACAAAATCGGTAACACCGGAGATTCAACCGAAAGCGCGAGGGCAATACCAGAGAACAAGATAGTAAGGACAGCGCTGTCCACTAACCCTCGAAATAAAGAGAAGAACCAGGCCCCAAGGAAAGAGCCGTTGCCGCTAACGCACAACTCCGCCGCGCTCGAAGATTGTACCCCAGCTCCAATCGAGTCCCTTTATGAAGTTAACGAAATGAATAAGGTTGATGATATTGACCCTCTCCATCCTCCCTCGAAGATGAGACTTGAGCCCCAGAGACCTCTATCCACAAAAACACCCCTTACATCCCATAACATTAGAATTAATGGGGACACCTCTCATAGAACCTCTTATAGAACCAGAACCTATAACCAAACCAAGGTTACTAAGAAAAGATTTGTGGCAATCAGAACAGATTATTCACGAAGAAGAGCAAACTCTAATACCAATCCAGCCATGGCTATCTCACATACGAAATCATCCCGAACACAGAAACAATTCAATGAACTTCAGAAACTCGTAGATAACCTGGGACAAGACTCGTTGAAAATCTCACAGACAATCGGAAAAATCTGGGAGATGGCGATAAGTACGCACACCAAGGTCTCACACATCCAGAATCTGGTACTCAGACCCAACAGACCTAACAGGACCAAGCCCGTGTCTAATGAAGAAGCTCTGGCTTTACTCCGATCTTATGAACAACCGGCCCGGAGTAGGGAAGAGAATATCAAAGTAGTACCTACTGACCCTAATAGAACGTCCAGAAAGAATGACAGGATAGCAATTCACCAAAATTTACAACAAATTCAGCTAACCGCACCCGAATCCGATAATGGAAAAGGCGTAAAATCACAGAAACCCCTGAATTGTCTACTACTTAACTGTCGTTCGGCAACTAAACATGCATCAGACATAGCTGCCCTCATCATCAATAAGGAAATTGACTTGGCCATCCTCACGGAAACATGGCTCAATGAATCATCATCTCCTACCCTGGACCTCTTAATACCACCACAATATAACATCGTCAGATTAGACAGACCAAGGAATGTGGGAGGAGGCATAGCTTGCATCCACCGCTCAGAGATCGAGGTCTGCCAATTCCAATCTGACCCCCTAGACTCCTGTGAATACCTTGGTATCAATGTAAGAACACCAAATAATCAAAGCTGCGCCTTGCATGCATTCTACCATCCACCAGGTGAGAATGCAAAGTTCACAGAGCAACTGATGGAGATCATAACGACCAACTCTAACGCGGATGCCAATAACATATTCCTAGGCGACTTTAACCTCCACTGGGATGACGGTAATGACAAACTGGTCAACTCGCTTAAAGAATTCCTCAGTGAGTTAAAACTTACACAAGCATGCAACCAACCCACTCACTCACAAGGAGCGACCTTAGACTGGATTATTTCAAGAAAAGATGAGGCATCAATCCTCGCTATAGACCCATGTGACTGGTCCGACCATCACGCCATAACATTTGCGATACCGACAATGAAAAAGGGTAGGACCGTGCAACCACGCAAGCTCAAGAAACTGATCCGAGACACAAAAGAGGCTAATATTGAACTACTGGTTGAAAGGTGTGAGAAAGATCTGAAGCCACCTTACAATAAGCAAAATGTAAAGGAACTGACGGATCACTACATAACCGCGATCGGTAATATTGTCAATGACACCATGCCCCAAAAACTGAAAAAAGTCTCAGAGAAACCAAAAAATCCTTGGTTTAATGAGTCATTGAACGAGGACAGGCGCAAACTGAGAATGGCTGAAAGGAAATGGAGACAACATCCCTCCTCCCCGGAGCTGAAAGCCCTCAGAAAAACTAGAAACGAATACAATAAAAAGATAATCAACTCCAAAAAAGAATTTATCAGATCGGAATTGGACAGTGCCACAAACAGACCACGAAAACTCTATGAGATTTTAAAACAACAATCAGACAAACTAGCCAAAATGGTTCAAGAGAGTACAAAAACTCCCATAATCTGCGAGGAATTCTCCTCATTTTTTACGGAAAAATCCAAATTGCTAGAGGTTGAACTCTCAAATGCAGCAACAAACCTCATGACCCTTCCTCCACCTAAAAATGAGACCAATGTCTCAACAGAAAGTCTCCAAACAAAAAATAAGGCAAAATGGGACACATTTGAATTATATGACCAGGGAAAGATCGCCAAAACGCTGGCGGAACTCAGATCGAACAACCATTATCAAGACCCTCTACCGGGAAAGTGTGTAAGAAAAATCAGCCACACTCTAGTTCCGATCTGGACCGAGATAATAAATGCCTCACTTGCACAAGGAACCCTCCCGGACTGCCTAAAAACAGGGCAGGTAGTACCCATCATCAAAAAACCGACAGCTGATGCAACAGACCCGAACAACTATCGACCAGTGACCAACATCCCTCTACTGGCCAAACTCATTGAGAAATGCGTACAGGGCCAACTAAGTCAACATATCGCTAAATTCTCGCTACTTGACGATTGCCAATCAGGATTCAGAACAGGACACAGTACTGAGACTGCGATCCTGCATATTGTTGATGACGCCCTACAAGCCTTAGACCAAAATCAAACATGCCTACTAATCCTCCTAGACCTGTCATCAGCATTCGACACGGTAAAGCACGAATTGCTAATGACTAGGCTACAAAACAGGATGGGTCTGTCCGGAAACGTGCTGAAATGGTTCAATTCCTTCCTACAAAATAGGACTCAGAGATTCTTGGTGAATCAAGCAATCTCTTCCCCGAGTCCCAATGTAATCGGGGTCCCACAAGGCTCAACGTTATCCCCAGATCTATTCAACTTGTATGTTGAACCTCTCACTGAGATTCTTCAACAATCACAGATATCCTATCACATGTATGCAGACGACACCCAATTATACATAAAGATCGCCTCCCTTGAGGACATTGACCTAATGAACAAAACACTAAAGAGAGCTCTGCAATGGTTAACAATGAACCATCTGAAACTAAACGCTCAGAAAACAGAATTCCTGCTAATCTCACCGACAAGGAGCCAATCGGATGTTAAGGAATGGACTAAATTGGTGACGGCGCTAAATTGCGCCCCGACACTAGTCAACTCAGCCAAATCACTAGGAATTACGCTAGATGAAAACCTCGACATGAAAGACCATATTAACTCAATGGCCAAGAGCGCCCGCTTCCACTTAAATTACCTAAGAAAACTGAAACCCTTTATCTCAGAATCGGATCTAAAACTGGCTATCCAATCACTTGTTATCTCGAGGATCGAATACGGCTGCACCACATTAGCTGGCCTACCGAAAACATCCACAGCACCACTAAAAGCCTGCCTCAATGGAGCGGCAAGACTCATCACGGGAACGAAGAAATTCGATCATATATCTCCTCACCTGAAAGCTCTAAACTGGCTACCCTACGAAGCCAGAATTCAAATGAAGATGGCCTGTATTACACATAAAGCGGTTCACCACAACACGCCTAGATACCTAGCCAAGAAACTTTAGCTATCAGGAGGTAACAGAACAACTAGAAGCGCAAGAGAGCTTCTATTGCGACCAGCCTTTTTCCGCAAGAAAAAGACCTACAACCGAGCATTCTCTGGAGCTGCCCCCAGAATCTGGAACTCACTCCCGCCAAGCATCAGGAAGATTCAAAATACATTATCATTCAAACGAGAACTTAAGAGCCACTTGATGAGTAAATTCCCTACATAGAGAAACTTACGGACTACTGAGACGATCATTTACGCTCACAGAGGATTGTCCACTTCATGAATATTAGAAGATCATTACCTGACATCTGATTGTGTCCATGTTCAAGCCGAGGCTAGACACATACTGCTACCTCATATACTTGTGAATTTATAATTATATCTCTCAGACAAGACTATATAACCTCTACCTCACCTTATTTATTTATCCACACTATCCTGATATGCACTGGAATACCTTATAACCCTACCTCACCGAGCTTGGTTTGAGACCAATGCTAATTGCACAGACATTAAGAACTTATATATCTAATCATGTACATTCATTATTTTGCCTTCTACCTCATATATATTTTGTTGTTATTACTGCTATTACAATATCTATTTGTTATTCTTTCCTGTTAAGCGCTCTGATACCCAAGGGTCTTGTACGCGCTATACAAAACACTATAAATAAATAATAAATAAATAAAATAACTCTCCTTGCTAAAAAGGCAATTGACAACTCTACCATTCTATATACATGTTTTTTTAGACCTGAAAGCGGCTTTTGATAAAGTGCCAAGATCTTAACTTTGGACCAAAATGAAAGCTTGGGGTGCCCCTCCTAACTTATTGGGAGCAATTGTCAATGTATACTTGCAGACGTGGGTCCAAATAAAAAAAGGGGATGGTCGATGCCTAACAAAGAAATTTCCAACGCTCAACGGGCTAAAGCAAGGATGCGTGCTGGCCCCTAGCCTATTTAACATCTGTACCGCTGACCTAGAGTGAGACCTACGCACAATCCAGGGAGACCCACCGAAATTGGGACAAACTCCCATAGCGAGCCTGCAATATGCAGATAACATTGTGCTCCTCTCACAAACTCTGCTTGGCTTACAACGGCTGATTTCTAAACTTGCGCTGTACATTTCCAATGCACAACTAACAATAAACCTCAAAAAATCAAACATTCTGTGCTTCTCCAGCTCTCGAAAAAAACGACCAAAATTTGTTTGGAGGATAAATTCCTGTACTTTAACCCAGGTAGATGAATATAAATACTTGGGCATCCTACTAGACCATCAACTAAAGTATAAATATCATTTAGACCTTGGGAATTCAAAATCAAAACAACTCCAATTTGCTTTTAAAACCTATACAAAAACACCTAAGTGGAAGTTCAACCGGTCACGTGCTAAAGACTGTAGCAGCAAAATTTCTGCCCTCGCTCACATACGGCTCGGAAATTATGGCTACCGGGGACTCTACAGTGCTAAACCTTGCCCAATCAAGACTGTTTAAAAACCTCTTCTCAATTCCGCAACATATTTCCTAAGCACAAATACGTCTGGAATATGGGTTAACAAATCAGATTCCGGCAAGACAAGGGGCCCTGGCCGAATACTATTGGCGTATGAGGGATGCCGAAGATAACACACTCGCCCACCTCTGCTGGGGAAGAAGTTGAAAAACAGGCTAGGCACTCCAACTCCACATGTAAGACTCTTAGGCAAGCGCTTCTATTGTTAAATCTGGAAGAAGCTTGGCTTTCACCTATGCCTTACAATGCTTTTAAACAAATTACCAACAAAGCTATCAAACAAGCATCGTTGCAAATGGACAAAGGTTTAGTGGCTGGTAAAAGCCATGCCTGGATCGTTGTGCCAACATACAACCAAGTGAAACAACAACCTTATTTGCAAGAATGTTTCAGAGATCATTATAAGAGGAAACTAAGTCTTCTGAGGTTGGATTGTTTCTCGAGCAAAGACCTTACCCCCAAATGGTTACGGACCTGGTCAACTTCAGACTGTCGCCTCTGTGACAAGGGTGACAAGTCGTTACTGCATTTATTATGCATTTGCCCGGCATTACACAAAATCAAAGGAAGATCCTCTTGAAACCACTCCTAAGAGAAGCACTAGTCAAGACCTGTAGGGCGGCTGTGATAAAATGCCTTAGCGGGTCTTTGATACAACTTTCCTGCAAAACTTTAAAATTCCTGGCTTTTGCTGCCCAAGAGCTTGAAAAAAAGGCAGCAATAAAAGATGAACTGGGTCACATTGTCTCCCCGCGGCTGGTCCTGGACTCTCCTTCATTTTCTCAATAGATACCCTCTTCCCCACTCCCCCTACAAATGCACTTTATCTGAGACAATAGGTGACAGTTACATCTAATTAAATATAAGCCCCTAAGTATATCCTATCCCCTGTCACAACACTCATTTGATGGTCCCCATGTCTTAATGAGATAGTTATCCCCTTACAAATTGTTATACCTGTTTTTTCAAATTATTTTTGTTTGTATATTTGTGCAAAGTCATTAACGACTTGTGTCATTTTATCGATCGTTTTATCATGTCATTTTATGCTCTTTTTATGCTGACTCAAAGATGTTGATGTTTATCACATGGTGGTAAGATCCACCCTTTTATGATTTTTACAAATCAAATAAAGTATTATTATTATTATGACAATCGAGAAGATTTGTCATTCCCATTCAATAGCACATGAAATATGAAAAGATAATCTTCTCTGATCAGGAATTACAGCTTAAAGGTGTATTAAGGAACTCTTAAAGCTGTCCTATGAAAGGAGTAGGCCTCACAGTAGTGAAAAAAAGAATATGTTGATTGTCACTACCAGGACATGTAAAACATACCAGTGCATGCCCTACCTTTCATTTACACAGAACACTGCCTTTAGGGCTACATAGGCACACCTTAGGGGTTATGTCGTTTTAAATGACAACTAAAAGTGGATGTACAATGCACACACAGGTCCTGCAGTGGCAGGCCTGAGGCAGGATTGAAAGGCTACTTCTATGAGTGGCACAATCAGGGCTGCAGGCCCACTTGTAGCATATAGTTTACAAGCCTGTGTATATAGTATGTCACTGTGGAATACCCTTAGTGTTTGTGACCACCCATTGGAATAATGCAAAACGATGGAACACCCCTGCAGAATGTGTTTAAGGGCCACATATATTCATTGGCCTTGGGCTGCATAGGGGTCCCCTAAAGGTTGGGGTCCACATGAAGGTTTGTGGGCATCCTTTCACCACAGCTCCGCAGCCTCCGTTATGCCCAAACTTGCATTTTTGAGCATATTCACAAATTTCTCACAATATAAAAGAAGATAATACATGTCGCAATGAAGGTCCCTCTCTCAATGTATTTGGCATTGTTAGTTTATCATACAAAGATTAAGCCACTCAAATGTGCAGTTTAGTGCGAACAGAGGTTTTGCTAGGAAGCTCTACAGCTCAAAAACACACTAGCACATCTGTCAGATGCAATACAACAACATGATAATGTAAAGCATCTAACAATAAATACCGTTCAGTGGTCCAACCTAACTAATGGATAACAAGACTCTTAAAATCAGATGCATCATCACTCAAGGAGTAGGAAATAACCACCAATATCTGCTGCTGTATTCAAAGAATACTGAAAGTTAGAAAGTTGATCCTCTTTTATACTTTAGTCTAAAACGACAGCAAAGGTTAATATGAGGAGCATGTAGTCCCAGGTTTGCTCCACAAATATGGGAGAATTGGTACCATAGCGGACAGAAAGTGTGAGACTTGCGCACATGCTTCCTTTCAATGATAAATGGCCCTGTTGAGGAAATAAATAAGACACCCTAACCACAACATGCAAAACTCCACCAACGCATGGCCTCTGACCCTTTGCATTCAATCAGTTCTTCAACCTTGAGTGCTGCCTGATTCGTGAAGATCCTCTAACCCTCCTGACATCCTTGCACCTGCATCATTCTAATTCACCCATATTTTACAGTCACTTGCCTGGTGAGTGATTACAGGAGGCTTGCAAGTTTTGATGATCTCCTGTTCCAGGGTGTCCCAACCACAAGACACCATGGAGCAGTACATTTTCTGGAGAAACGTTGCTACTTCTCACAGCAAATCTGCTAGAATCGGCAAAAGTTATCCATCTTTCTGAAGGCTAAAATGTATTTACTCTACCCAACTATTATAGATATCTTATATTGCTACACCTGGCAATTACTATTCTTTTGACTTTTCTATAAGTGGGGCGATGTAACAATTATATAGTGTAAACTAAGATTAGAAAAGACTAACCCACAAAAAGTATTCTAATATTTATTTATTTTTATTATATTAATATTTATTTCATACATTCACCGCAGCAGTCATCACTCCCTCAGAGTTCCAAATGTCTTCCACGGTGTACATCTACATTTTATTCTATTCTCCTTTTCCGAGTGTACAGATACACATAAGTTCAGACTTACATCTCCACACCATCAATTTAAGATGTGGAGACATCTTAGCGTAAACGTATTAGTTTAAATTACTACTGCTGACTTTTAACAATAAGGCGAAGATCTCTTCAAACAAGGCATTGATCTCCCTCTGACAAAGTGTCATAAAAATTGATTAAATATATTTTGATTTATTTTAAAAATTGAACATTATGGTGTCGATTAAGATGTGGTTGAAGCCTTAATGGACGCATCGTAATGTGTTTCCTTTCCGACTGCCTCATTATGATGGAGGCGGTCATAACGGAAACCATTGAGTCATTCCAGCTGGCTTCTGATAGGCTCAGATCCCGTTCGCCAGTCGGAATGTGGCCAATAATCTCAATGGTGGGCCTTTCTACCCTTGAGACTATGATGACGGTTTCCGACATGGTTTCCATGCCGGTCTGTCCGATTTGGGAACCATGTCAGGAAGCATCTTTGGGGGCCCACAGCAGGTCCCCCTTTGGGCAAGGCCTGCGGTTGGAGGCCAACGGGGCACCTACGGTGCCCCCCTCTTGATCTCTGCACCTTGCGGCAGGCACCTTAAGGTGCTTGCCACGGGGTGCAGGGATGAACCCTACCTCCCATTTCAGTATGGGAGCATGCATTATGGCCAGATATGCATGCTCCCATAGCAAAATGGCCGGATATTCCTACTCCCATAGCAAAATGTAGGAATGCGACCGAAAAGTGTTCGGTCGCATCCTAATGAGGCGGTCAGGACCGCTGACCGGGTTTCAGTCGGTTCACTTGACATCTTAATGTTCTCCTATATTTTATTGCAAAATAAATCCTCAAATGAATTTAAGTAATAATTAATAATCTAGAATACACCAATTTTACAGCACAATAATTCATCAAATTTAAATACATAATTTACTTTATTTTTAAAGAAAGTTTGAAACAGTCGTATTTACACTAGCATATTAATATCTCATTGATATTTACTACAATTAATTAAAAGTTATGTTTTAATTCATTTGAATTAATTTTAAATCTTAAAGTAAAGTTTAAATATTTAGTTAAAATACGTCATGTGTTACTTATTAATATTTATAATGATGAATTATTTAAATTCTCATAAATTATACATTTCTATCACTGATAATATTTACATATATACTAACAAATTCAAAATAACATAACAAATGTAAAATTATTTTGTATGGCGTTTTTTTAAAGTCCATGTCTTCCTAATTTTCCATAGGAGCGTATTGCATTATCTGTGATTGACCATGTCTACTACTAGACCTACTCTAAGGATCAGCTAGAGTACATTTACGATGATGTTGTGACATTGTTTGCTATAGTAATTTTAGATGTTTAGTTTGTGAATAACAATGTGCTTACTCTTTTATGAGTGACGGTTTGTATTTGCATGTCCAACCCTAAATCCCTCTCTAGCCATTCTTCTATTGCTCCTTACCCCCCCAAACACCACCGATATTGTAGTAGGTATTCTCCATTATGAAACTGCTCCTGGGTCTCTCCACATTTTTTAAAGAAACATATAATATAGTGCAGCTGAAGTATTACTTGACATACTAAAAAATGCAGTTTTTTAGTAGACCCCAATGTCTCCTGTTCATTTCTGCCAGGCTTGGGTAGATATTGTTATATACTTTGTTGCATTCTTGTAGTTTCATGTTGCCTTCGAAATATTTTTGCAGGAAAGCTTAGGATCATACTTGCTTCGTTGCAGCTCAGTTTACTGAGGTCATGAGCCGCCACATATGACTGGTAGATGTTGCTGCCTCCTGGATTTCATCCAGCAGTGAGAATGTCTTGCTCTACTAAGTCTGTCACTGTAGTCACTGTACAATGTGACCCCAGAAATGATCCTGGCGAATGCATATGCATTAGCCAGTGCACCTGCTGGTCTTGTGGCCACCCCTAGTTACCCTACATTGTTGTGGTCTTTTGGTTTTCCTATGGAGCGAAGACAATTAGCCAATACTTATGACAGAAGCCATATGTTATGTAACGGTATATCACAATGCTGCGTTTGACTAACCCCATCATCACGTAAACTCCTTCTGCTTTACTTATTTTCCTACAAAGCAATATAGGGGCATAATATCAAGGACCGTTGTTAGAATTATTGCAGTTTTATCGGCAGGAAACTGCCGATAAAACGGCGATAATGGGCTTGATAATACGCCCTTGTTAATTCCCATAGAAACCCATGTTAACATCAGAACATTGGCTTCTATGGGAATTAACAAGGGCGTATTATCAAGCCCATTATCGCCGTTTTATCAGCAGTTTCCTGCCGATAAAACGGCGATAATTCTAACACCGGTCCTTGATAATATGCCCTATAGTTCTTCTTTACAGATATCTGTTAGTGAAGTAATGCAACTTTGTACTTCGCAGAGATGGATCAACATTCCCGACTATGACAGAGGCAATGATTTCCAGAACACTGGAACCATTCACGTTAGCCTGAAATTCTTTGCTTGGACATCAGTCTGCAGGGGATTGTATTTAGCCTAGTGGCCCTTAGGACTGCTGCCAGCCCTCTGATCGGCAGAGAGGAAACAGAATTTCGACCACAAGGCTGCGATGTCCAGTGTATTTCCCAATCACTTGATGCTGGAATGAAAATTCTGAGTTTCGTCTCTGCTCCCCATGGAGCTGCTAAGTTCTGATATCCTCCAAAATAATATAGCACTTATTGACACCTTTCAATTGTCCTACAAATATTGGGCATATTATCAAGGGGGTTTATCTCCGCTTTTTTGGCTTTAAAAGCCAAGAAAGCGGAGATAAAATTATCTCCCTATTACCTAGCTGTCGCTAACACCAGTTAGCGACAGCTAGTAGGAGATAGCGACCATTTTGGGCCCCGCTTTGCATGTCAGTGATATTTATCACTAATGACATGCAAAGTGGGCGTGCCAAGATGTTAGCGACTGGAAACAGTTGCTAACATCGCTATCTCCTATTACCAACTTTTGGAGATGTTTGCGCTAAGCGCGAATAGCTCCAAAAGCTAACACCTGCCCCTGAGCAGTTCTTAGCCATGTTATCCAATGGGAGGTGGATAACATGGCTAAGAGCATTAGCTCGGTAATGCATGAATATCGCTGACTTTTCAGCAATATTCATGCATTTTGGCCGATTTTTATCGCTTAGGAGATAAACCTTGATAATAGCAAGGCTCCTAAGCGATAAAAATCGCCGCAGCTCGGCGATAAAAATATTGCCGCTAAGCCAACATAGCGACAATTATCGCTAGTTGTTGGTAATATGCCCCATTATTTCTCTCTCCTGAACTTCCCACATTTACACTTTACAACAAGGAATGTGAGAAGCCTGGTGCTTGGATATGAGTAACATATCTTGGCTACACCCAGTTTCCCTGCAATGGGAAAGCCTGCAGCAAAACAGCACAATGCAGAGAAGTGTCTGTCAATTAAAATTCGTCTGCCTTTAGCATCCTGAGTGTCAGCGGGAAAATAGAATTTCCACTGCAAGTCTAGGATGAGCAATGTAATTCCTGTAACCCTGCTGCCAGAAACACCGGTAAACGGTAGTAATATGTATTCACATTGTTAAAGGGCACAGCAGAGGGAATAAAGGCACATCTGACAAGAATGACAATTGTTGCCATGGGGTGCCAAGGGGATCGATGCGACTTGTGACCGTGAGTGGGTGTGGAAACACTGACAGTGATAGGATACCATTTTATTGCGTCCTTTCAATAATTACTAGATATACAATAGCAATTTCTTGAAATAATAAAACCATGCTAACTTTTAAACTGCACAGCTTAATCGTTGACACACTTACAAAGGCAGAGTCATTGCCCCATTTTAAATGGTAGCTGAAGATAAACAAGCACAAATTTATTAATTATAAAATCACAAATATTCAACATACCCTGATAGCTATTATGTCCTCTTGTGCGACACCCTAGCAACCATTTCCAGTGGTGGGCTAAAGTCATCACATGGAGAGGTGAAAATGCTACTGATTACGAGTAACCACTAGTTTAAGCGTGAGTATAACTCTACTGTGATGCTGTTTGAGGAATCCTTTCCTTTACAAATACCCTCCTACATCATACATTATCCTAACAATAATGTGTTTTACTTTGCACACATTTAAACTTTGACACCAGGGTGTAGTTGTGCAGGTAGGGAAGCGGCACGTAACAATTCATGTAAATGTATGAGGTTCCCCAGCTACACCTGAACTGAAGTTCATGTTGAGTTCAAGCACAATGGCTCACCCTGCATATTCCCTTAGGTCATCGAACCAGTAGACATATCCTCTGCAGACATGGAGAAGGAAAATCGGACATGGGTCTCAATGGTCAAGATGTAGGATATTTCACAGGGAAGGTCCAGTCTAGAGAATGAGCCAGCACTGCCAGAAAACTTAGCATGGTTATTTTAGGCATGGGTACCCACTTGGTACTGAAACATGACAACAGTCTAATAATAAAGGTGTGTAATAAAGGAACCAATTACTTTAATTTCTGTTAAAGCAATAGCAATGGTGAATTATAAAAGAAATTAATTTAAAGAAAATATCTAATATTGTATTAAAAGTATCCTAACAGAATTCTATATTAATACATGCCATTCTGACGAGGCGCACCCAATGCCGGCACACATCATATGTGTGATTTTGTTTGGAGCTAATGTTTTGTCAGCAGTCTACATTTGTGGGCATGTTACATGCTTGTCCTAATCTAATCAATGGTTGTGACAGAAAGCATACCACCATCCTAGAAAAGATAATTAATACATATCTTTTCAATACTTTGTGAACTGCTGAATGCAACTGCTAACAGTAAATTTACAATTCGTATCTGAGATTGACCTATGTCCCAATCAGTAGATAAACTTCCCTAACAAATATTAGTAAAATAGAAAGGGATTGGGGTATGAAACATTGTGTTGATCTGAGTCTAATTTTGTTCCCAAAACTTAAGTACAAATGGTCATGTGAAAAGTAGATGTTTTAAGTCAGCATGTTCAAGGGAACATGACCAAAAAGTATCAGGAATTTCAGAATGCATGTTATGCAAGGTCATAGGCGACAGTAAGAGACTGTTATAAATGAAGAAAAGGGTTTGTGAAGTGTTTGCTCTCCTGGAGGATATTCAAGTTTTGTCCAGGTCTTATTCCAAAGGGAGATGGACCATTTTGTGTCTAGGTCAACTTCCCAGTTTAATTCTACCATTGATTTATCTCTATCAATCGAAGAAGATGTGAGATGAGAGTAAATACTAGATGCTATGGGATTTATACAAAGGAGGCTATACCAACCAGAGTAAATTGGGGAAGAGTAAGGGGAAGAAGATTAGAAGTGAACATATGCACCAAGTACTGCGGTACTCTGTCCTGTTCAAAAAGTTGATGTACCCAGAGTAGTCCCTTATTTCTTTATGATATCCAATATATGGGTTTACTTTTTATGAGTATATATTTATTATGCCAATTGGTGGAAACAAGCATTATCCCTGTATTCCATATTAAATTGGACCTTAGCATTGACAAGTTCTGACAAAACATTCCTTCGATATAGATGCGTAAAAGGAATGTTCTGATCTCTTTATTTTAACTAGGAGATAGGGCAGAACCCTGCAGAACTCCCCAGTGAAGATGAAAACTGTCGTATTCCAAACCAAAGAGGAGGGCCAGGGCTGAGTCCTCAATTGCCACATCCCTCAGCCGCTGCAAAAACACGGCTTGGTTCACGTTGTCAAATGCTGCCGATAGGTCTTGGAGAATGAGGACGACTGTGCCCCCCCATCCATTACCTTCCAAATCTCCTCCATCGCAATAATCAGAGCCGACTTGGTGGAGTGACATGGCCTAAAACCATGTTGCGTAGTGTCCAGCAAACAATTAACATCCAGGTAGTTGGTCAACACCTTGTTAACCGACTTCTCCAGAATTTTAGTTACTACAGGCAGACCTCAGATTGGGCGATAGTTCTTGGCTTCAGTAGGGTCCAGAGCTGGCTTTTGAAGAATTGGCCTGATGCATACTTTTTTCAAGTAGAGGGGTATATCTCTGATTCCAGAACTTGGTTAATAAGGGGGGTTAGATGGTCACTGATCTTCCCTGAGGCCAAGTGCATAATGACAGGGGGGCAGGGGTCATTGGGAGAGACAGATTTTGGGGATAGGAGGAGGTTGTTTACCTCCTCCTTCAAGAGAAGTTGGAAACAAGTTAGCTTGCACTGGACTGTCTTCTCAGTGAAGAATAGCCAATTACAATTGTTTATGACACCTGGCATGCTGAGGAGATTGTTGTAGATCAATTGCAACTTGTTCTGAAAGAATAAGGCAAGCTTGTTGCAGCAGGCTTGATCTGGTCTGAACGTATTGTCCTGCTGCGGTTTCGTAGCAGATTAACAGATTTTAAAAGTTCCATGAAGGAGTTACCTGCTTCCTCAATCTTTGTAGTAAAATACGCCTGTTTAGCTACTACAATTGCTTCCTTATAGTGTTGCAGTGCTAGGTCATAAGCTAATTAGCTTTCCTTACTGTAATTCTGTCTCCAGTTGCGCTCAGTTCTCCTGCAATTTAGCTTTAGGCATTTGAGGTCAGGGCGATACCAAGACGAGGTTGTCAAATGCCTTTTTGCCATCACCATTTATTCAGGCGCAACACAGCTGGCTGCTCCCTGAATCCACTCATCAAACTGCAAGGCTGCTGCATTGTTATTCCTAACTGCCATCAGAGGAGAGCAGTTGAGGGAAGATACTAGGTCCCCACCTTGTACCTTGTTCCAGAACCGGGTTTTTAACTTAGATGGTTTGTATTGACTGTGGTCTTTGGGCAGTGATATCTTGATGTGGAAGTAAACTGCCTTGAGGTCTGTTCAAGGTAGTGAAACCGTTTTGGTCAGTGTGATGTCAGGGTCGTTGGTAAAGATCCCATCCAGAGTATCGCCGGCACGGTGTGTGGATTCGAATATTATTTGCATTAGGACAATTGCTGCTAGGTTGTCGAGGAGTCAGACTGTCTCTGAGTTATTGATTATTTCTAGGTGGTAGTTAAAGTCGCCAAGTATGGTGAGAGGATGGAAGTCTGTGCAGGACTCCAAGAGTTTCAGGAGTGCCTGAGAAAAAGCAGCTCCTGGGCCAGGCAGCCGATAGACAAGTTTGCCATGGAAAGTATAAAGATTGTTTAATTTGATGATAAAACCCAACTCCTCTGCTGGCACCTCTGCTGGCAAAACCAACTCTTCTTCCACTCGCACCTTAAGATGGTCACAGTGGATAATAGCCATGCCCCCTCTTTGTTCTTCTTCCTGTCATGGTTGGTGACTATGTAGCCCGGTGGCAGGGCAATATTCCAGTCAGGTGCAGAGGTTTCATTTGTCCAGGTCTCCGTCAGAAAAACTATATCTGGACTTGAGAGCTGTAACAGGCTCTCTAGTTGGTATTTGTGTTTCACTACCGAACAAGAGTTTAACAGCATACACAGAACAGATTATTCGTGTATTGCCATGGTACCTCTGGCTGGCCCCTCACTCCTAGTGTAAGATGTTGGCCGCCCGGCACTGTGGTTCCGGGAGCGTTGTTCTCCTCTGCCTTTGCCACCATCCCAGCCCTAATTGCCATCCCAGTACTATTATATAATGTCGGGTTAAGCCTATAAAGGCAGTAAGCACAGTAAGACTCACTTATCTTATCGCACTCTACCCTACCCTACAAGTCCCTCTCCTGAGCTGGAGCAGCTGATTTCTGGTAAAACTTTGTACCCAATAACGACCAGGGGTTCTGGGGCTTGCCGCGCTTCGGGTGCTGATGGGCACATACGGGCTTACCTTTGGCGCGCCTTCAACACACCCACTGCGTGTTTGCACCAGTGTGTGTTTTATGCCCAGAGGAGCAGAAAAAGCTGGAGTGCTGACCCTGAAACACAGCAGGCTCGCTCTGACAGACAAGCACCGCGGGTCATGGACCAAGTTAAAAATTATAGAATAGGTTCAACATTAACAGTAAAAATGTTAAAATCACAGGTTGTGCAATTAGATTTTGAAACGAGTGCAAATTACAGTTATCAGCATCAGTATGTTCCTTCACAGAGGCGGTCAGCGGGCACCACCGTCTCACACACTGCGCGTTCCAGCTTTTGTGCATTTTATGCCCCGAGGAGCAGAAAAAGCTGGAGTGCTGACCCTGACAGACAGCGGGCTCGCTCTGACAGATAAGAACTGCGGGTCATTGTTCAAGTTAAAAATGATAGAAAAGGTTCAACATTAACAGTAAAAATGATAAAATCACAGGTTGTGCAATTAGATTTTAAAATGAATGCAAAATACAGTTAGCAGTAGCAGTATGTCCCCCCACAAACGCGGTCAGCAGGCACCACCATCTCACGCCAAGATCTCTGTACTGAGATGAATGTTTGAAGCTGTTCGGCATTCTGTCTATCAATTGTTCTCTTTTCTTAGGCTAGGAAAAAAATCCTTATCTTCCTCATGTAGTGCTAGTGCCCTTGATGTGCTTTAACCAGGGGATATAGAGACCCTTATCACATGAGTGGCAATACCTGATGATCTCTCTAATCAAGCATCTCTCAGGGTTATGCCAAATTCAACATCATAGCATCAGGGGTACAAGATTAATATTGTCGGATACTGATGGTAAACCAAGTTTCTCGTGAACAGCGCGCGTAGCTGACCTGGATGACACAACAAGAATGCGCCTACAGACTCAGTTTTTCTCCTCCTGCAAATGTTTAGCTGCTTTATATCTCCAAAGACCAGAACCATTGGTTAGAATGGGTACACACTTCCTTTTGTAACTCTCAACATGGAGTAAAGGCGGTTTGCCTATCTTGAAAGCCAGGCTGAAAAGATAACCATTCGAGTCATAGAACTTTAGTCTTCTCTGTTTCTAGTAAGGGGCCCAACATCCCCGAGAGTCAAAAGTGAACCCCAGGTATAAAAAATGTATTGGTTACCCCAATTGGTGCACCTCGGAGTGTTAGACAATGCAACTTCTGATTTTTGTTAGAGCCACAGGCCATGACAAAGGCTTAGGCTAAGTTTGTATCCAAGTCTAGACCACCTATAAAACTAACAAATGTATCTAGCAGGAGCTGGGGGCCATTAGATGTTCTTGATGTTAACACAGTGTTGTCAGCATATAAAATCATGGGAATATTCTGGCCACTCGCGCTTGACTTGTCCTTCCCTGTGAACACTAAAGCTGGACCCAAATCTTTGATATAGATGAGAAATTGGATTGGAGCACCCATCTGATCCCACAGCTCAGGCCAAAGATCTAACCATTCAGTCCAAAACTGATAGCCGCTCTATGACCAAAATGCACAGTCTGTAAGGATATGATCACTGTTACAAAGTATGAATGCTCAGGAAGTCAGGTAGTTGGTTCCAAGTAGTAACTTTATTTGTGGGTAGGTTACAGGAAGCTTGCATAGGCCAAGATGGAAATTAAACTGTAAAGTATGCCTCACCAGGAGCAGGATATCCTTCCTGCTCAGCCTGCTGACATCACCTGCCTAACTCCCTGCACCCAACATTCTATGCAGTCATCACATTCTATAGGCATCATAGGCTGAACAAGAGGAAAGAGCAAAGGAAGAAGAAGGGCATGAAATTAACTCACAACAATCACCAAAGCAAAATCGAGTTACTTTATGTCCAATCTGGCATTCTCTTTAAATGTACCCAAATAACTTTTTGCCACAGTGATCCGAGTAAGCTTCGTGAAACTAAAAACAACACAGCATATTAATAGTTTTCTAACACCATAGCCTCCTTATTCCAAACTAAGTTTGAAGCTGTCTATAACACATTTTCAGATGAGTATGCCTTCACTTGCCTTTTGAGGAGATGATTTAGCTTGATGATCTGGAATGAGCTTAAAAAAAACCTTAGTTTAATGCCGCTTGAATAGGCCAAGCCAAAGGTGCCATATGCCTGTGTGGGGGTAGTCATGCTTCCTTGGGGCAAACATAGGTGGGCAGACCCCACGGATATGCTGTGCATGAGGATGCAGCCAGAACCTTTTCCTCTCGCTGCTCCTTGGCTCCCGCCTGGGATGCAGGGGACAGCGCCTCTGCATGTGCGAGGGCAGTCATGCTTCCGTGAGGCATGCTGTGTGCAGTGAGAGGACTGCTAAAATTACGCTGGTAATTTCGGAAGGGGTGCCACTTTGTCCTATTGACCCCTGGCCTTCACATCTGGGGATGGCATGGGAGTGGCAGTGCCTACACTCAACATCTTACATCCTGGCGGGTGGGGTTGGGAATTTTGGCCCGAAGGGGAGGCTAGATTATCCAATGGTTGTACCGTCCTTTGCCACACCACACATTGCTGGCAGTGCACTTTGAGCAAAGGTTGGTTCCTGGGCCTGGCTGGATGGGCATTGTGGCTCTTGCACACTGATGGGATGTTGGGGGGTCTTGAGGTTTGGGGGAGTGTCTCATGTGAGAAGTGCACTTTCTTTTTTGCGGGTTCAAGTCAGGCCAAGCGGATGCTGTCTGTTCCTTCCTGCATCTGCTGGGAAGGGGTTACTGAGGGATCACAGGGTGCACTGTGTGGTCAACAAGGGGGTGCTAATGGAGAGGTAAAAGCACACCTGAGTGTGGCGGCACAAAGGGGGCCAAAGAAGCGCCAAGCACACCTTCAAGTCGGGAAACTGGGCTGCCCAGGATTCTTTCAGACAAGGATGTCATGGTTGGGGCACAAAATTAGGGGGGTGGCGGTGCCTGGCACTGGAGGGAGCTGCAGCAGTAATTGAGCGATGGCATAAGTGGGGCCATGGACCCGTGGTAAAGGGTATTGTCAGCATTGTGTAGGTCCAGGCCCGAACAGGGAGGGCTCTAATTTGGTGTAAATTGAGCACTCTAATTGCAATGGGCAGCGCTGACATGGAAAAGTTCGACCTAGGGTGGCATATTCTTCTCTCTGTGCAGTCGCTTCTGGGGGGTTTGCCTCTTCAAAAGAAACTTGTGAAAGGGGCAAACAACATTAGGATACCAGTTGTTAAACATCACGTTGGCATCCCTGGGAGGAGCGGGTCCCCTGTGTTTAAGTCCATCATTTACCATGAGAGAAAAAAATTGCTCCACATTATGTGAAATATGTGTGATTGGTACAAGGACTGCCAGAGCTTGGGGGGTGAACATAGGGATTACGTAGGACAACAGCAGTGGCTTAGGGAGATATATAGCGAGCGCAAATATGGCAGTTGGGTCCAACGGGGAGGGGGATAATCGAGGGCCAGCATTGGAAACCAATGTTTCATAATGTAAGCGCCCGTATCAAAAATACAGCAGTAGCAGGGGACAGTCAGGCCTGGCCCAGGGCTACACTTGCTGCTTCTCTTAGCAGCTTTGTGTCTGGGGCATGCCTCCTACTAAAATATAGGTGCATCTTCTGGAGTGATCCACATGTGGTAACAATGGTTAAGTATCGCTTTGGCATTCCAGGGAGGAGCATATAGAGCTTAGTGGGTGCACCTGTCGTGGAGTAGGCAGTCTGTGCTTCAAGCAGAATTATTGGGCATCAACACGATCCAACAAGCTTCTGCCCCCGGAATGGTTTGGGTGGCTGGTTTAATATGGAAAGGTTTGCTGTGTGGCCTTTTTGGGGCATAGTGGGTGCATTGGCCGCTGCGGGGTCTGCTCCTGGCAGTGTAACGGGGTGGCGGCAGTTTAAGGAATGCTGGCTGCCACTCTTTGAGTTTTCCTGCGCTTATTTGGAAGCTCAGTGTTTGTTTCGGTCAAGGGAAAGTTCCGGAATAGGAGGCAGGTTGCATCCAGTTTTGCTGTGCATATTTACAATGAACGGGGAAGGGTTTGTTAATGGCTGTCAAGCTTCTGTTGGTGCCTGATCGATTGAGGGAGTCATTTGTTTGGGTAAATTGGCCACCTTTTGTTGGAGTGGTCCAGTATACGCTAATTCCATGCAAGACCACACTGTATGATCCTGGGCACACTTTCCAAATTCTACCCTTCATCCAGGGGCAGACCTGCACAGTGTGAAACACAACATCTGGGTATATTTACAGTGGTCCTGCAGGCACACCATCATGGTCTTGGTCATTTGTCACACATGGCAACAAGATAACTGCTGTGGCTCTTGCCCCAAAAACAACACTAGCTCCAGAGCCATAGCCATGATGTTTTTCACTTCTGTGGAATGGGGGTATACTATATATGGTTTGTTTTTTATGGTGTGTGGTGCACATAGTTTCATGAGACAGTGGAGCATAATGTAACTGGCAGTGCCTTGGTTGTGGTTATAAAATGCAAGACCCCCTACCCAACCCCCAACAGGTATGTAGTGGGCATACAGAGCAAACAGCAGTATGCAGTCACCAATAACAGTGGTGATTAAGGTTCTTGTTTGCAGGAGAGGCAGCACGGAGAAGGGAAATCTAGGCCTAGCCCTGCGCTGTGCAATCTGCCCCTTGTGCCGCACATCCTGCGTCTCTTTGCAGCTGCATGTCGGGGATTTTGCTCTGGATTAATTATACTTGAGTGACTTAGGTCAAACAACATTTGGTTACAATGGTATTCATAGGTGCCCCGATCGCTGAGTCAGTGCTTCTCATCTCAGCAACGTTAGTGGGCGTGCATGCTGCCAGTGTTCTTTTGGCCGGTTATCATAATTTTTCTGGACAAATACTTAATGGCGATAGATCTGGACTATAGTTATGATTCAACACTAATCCTTCATGGGTTCCGCTGTAGCATGATGCGCACCGAAAAAGGGCTTCAACAGGTCATCATGGAGTAGCAAGCGCTATATAAAGGCAAGCCTTTTTCCTCTTCTATCCCTCCACAATCCTTCTCAATCCAAATAACTCATCAACATAACCACCACTCAAATTACTTTCATATTTCACGATACTAATTTATTTATTATTTATTTATTTATTACAGCGTTTTATATTGTGCTGGCCAGACCCGAAGGTATCGGAGTGCTTTACAACCATTTGTAACGAGGAAATCACACAGCATAGCAGTAGTAAAAATGATGGCTCAATGGCGTATTGGAAGACTTTTGCGCATTGTACACCAATAGAAGCAGGGAAGTCAACATATTCTCATAGTAGTGTGCATAGTGACTCAAACCCTGCCTCCTTCCTGGGGGAGGGGTATAGGAAGGGGCCAGGATAGGAATGAGGTAGAGGTCTTAATGTCAGGGTGTCTGTGTGTTGTGGAGTGCAAACTTGTGCGTTTAGGTGGCAGCTATCCTTTCCGGAGAGAAAGATTGAGGAAGAGGTCTTTGAGCTGCTTTTTTAATTTTGGGAAGGAGGGGGTGGTCCTGATATGGCCGGAGATGGAGTTCCCGATTTTGAGCACATTTCCAGAGAAGTATCGGGATGCGTTTTTTTGTTTGTAGGTTTTCGGAGGGGTTGATAAGTAAAGTGCTGGTACTCCTTGTCTGACCAATCTTCTTCAGTTTGGAGGACAGGGAGGCGGGTTGCCCTGTGCGCAGGGCTTTGTGCGTGAGGCAGGCAGTTTTGAAGTTGACACGCATTTCCACTGGGAGTCATTTGAGCTCTCTGAGTGTGGGAGAGTTGTGTTCGCATTTCTTTATTCCTGTGACCATACTTGCTGCTGCGTTAAGGGTTGCACTAAGGGGCACTAAGTGTGATTTTGCTGTACCTGTGAGGGTTGCATTCCCGTAGTCTAGTCTGGATAGCACAAGTGATTGAGTAGCTTGTTTGAGATTATTAGGCACGATGAAGGGTTTTATTTTGTTTAGAAGTTTCAGGTTGAGGAAAGCGCTGTTTCCGTTGTTCTTAATGTGTTTGGCCATCTCTAATTTTGGGTCCAGGGTGATTCCCAGTGATTATAAGGAGTCAGCCAGGGTCGAGGTTACATTTGAGAGTATTGATTGCTTTAAGCCATTCAGGGACTTGAAGGACTGGGTTCTGCTAAGACCCAGCGGTGCCAGGGGACAACACCTGAAACCTTCGTGGGTAATCTGTTCCGGCGTACAAATGACAGAGACACGGGACACTTCCTTCGGCGTCAAAGATTCGAGGTTTATTACTGCAGGGAACACAGGAGTCACAAGAAGTACAGCATGTGTAGGTTCGAGGAGTCTGCTTCAAATTGCTACTGCAGGTCGCTCCTTTTATACACATTTCTCTCATAGATTAACATTGTACACAAAGGTTTACAACTCGGCTCCCATCGTAATCTCCAAGAGGGGTTGCTTTGATGCATTCAGGGCCCGGAACATACGTGCGGAAACATTTGTTGGTTCCCAACTGTAAAACACATCTTCCCACTATTAGTACATTCCATTTGGTAGTAAACAGATCGAAGAAGGAGCAGAAAACAGGTGCAGAGGAAGACAGAAACAGTGGGGAGATCGGAAAGGGTGTAAAAGGGGTGGTATAGGGAAACACGAGATACAGGCATCAAAGAGACGTGCCTAATGAGATGCACGGCTGAGACAATAGAGCGACACGGCAAGATGTGCCTCGAGCGGGGCCATCTGCCTTACAGTGTCATCCCCCTCATCATAAAGACACTTTCAAAGGAAACGTGTCTTCCGCAAGATTTTTGGGAATCCCAGGGTTGCGAAGCGGACAGCGTCCGTTCGCTGGCTACTTGAGAGCAAGAAACAAAATGGATGCCATATCTAAGATGGAACCCGTGGGCTCGGATGTAGAAACCCACGAAACAAACGGACGGATTAGGCTAGTACAGCGAAAACGCGTACACCCACTAAACTCGTCATTTGCGGTTCATAGATACCAGACTCGACCATATTCGTACGAGTCGAAAACACCACTTACGACCGTCACGGAACCTCAGACGCTCCTTTTGCCCTCATGTAGGCAAGCACTAGTCGGAATCATACTCGATATTCATCAGACCATCTAGATGCTGTCGTAACATCAATTTATCCATCTGAGCTCCTTTGGTAACAGGCGGCTGTCTCATACACGTTGTAGCACAGAGGCCACATAAAGCAGGACCGCACTGCACACAAAGGAAACACGTGAACAGAAATGCTGCAACAACCCCGATGATCATCAGAATTTTCCAACCCCAAGTCGACATCAAGCCCCAAAACCACCCAAGTAGTGTCCAATCCCCTACGTCCACGTGTATGGACTCAGAGATCTTATGCAACTTTGAGATGGCTTGATAGACAGTCGGAGCGTTATCTGGAATGAAAATACAGCAGCTCGAATGGATCACCTTACATACTCCACCTCGATCTACTAAAACAACGTCTAAAACCTTTTGGTTTTGTAACGTCATGAGCCTATCCGCCCGAAGTTCTGCAGTGATATTACCAAGGGCACTGGCAGTGATATTAGCTGTCGATTCCACCACTTGAGTCAATTGTCTCAGGTTCCTACTATTAACCATAGGTCCCCAAAACGGAAAGAAACCCTTGAAAAAGTCTCCTGCTTCTTGACCGGCAGTGTCCTCTTCGCTAATCACACCCCTCACAACTCTAGTCTTGTGGTAGTCTGCATCAACGGTGAACGTCGGAGGCAAAAAATTTGCAATATAACATGTGCCCGCAAAGTCAGAGGGCAACCACGTATACGCACGATCATTACAGACAAAGTACGTACCCTTGACAGTCAGAAACACAGGGGTAGAGAGCATCGGTAAGACATACGTCTCAGAGCAAGCACTCTCTCCAAGGTATGCTCTCGATCTTCGGCCACTACCTTTTAGACAGAAATTACCAAGGTGGGGTACGATCCATATTGGCGACGAGCTCTTAAGCTGTCTTTCACCCACGAGCGCACTATACTCAGCCTCACTCAGATCCCTATAGGCTCGTACCTCTTCCTCTGGGATGAGCGATGGCTCATAGATATCCCTATCTAAATCAGCGATCGCTATAGCCAAAGGCTTGTGGTACGGACCTGGACGAAAGTGCGGAGGACGTGGCTCTCGATTGGGGTAGGAATCTAGTGCACTTCGAAACATTGTTTGAAATGCTCGAGCTGAACCCTGGGAGCTATAAGGAAGGACCAGATATGGAATTCCTTTATCTGTGGTATGTGGCATTAACCCACACACCCAACAATTAGTAGTATTAACCACTAACTGATGCTGATGAAGGAGCTGAATGAAGGAATTATTTCTGAATTCCGCACGTCTAGCCTGTTCGTGTTGGGGTTGGATATGGAAGGAATGAGGGGACACAGTGGAGGTAGTTTTAGGTTCAGAAGTAGGAGTAGATATGGCAGAAGGTAGGAAGTACTGTATCATATAATACACCCCACCCACCAATAACGAGGAAACAATTAGAAACAGAAGGAACACCTGAAACATAAAGCATTTGGTACGAGTAATCTGTTGCAGTTTGAATCTTTGCGCCTGAGCTTTTTCCAAGTCCATCAGCTTTGAAAACGCCATCCCCTAAAACCGTCCGCAACGTTTCTTGACGCACTTCGTTCTGTGTAGCAGTAGTCAATCCCCAGGAGTTCCCAGGAACCGACGGTCTCTGACCTAGCGTCTGGACCTACTAACCAGAAGGAAGTACACGCGCGGCCCTACGGCTCACCTGGATGTAAGGTATTTTAATTCACGAATATATATACAAAGTCTCTCAGCTGTGGAAGCAAAAACACATGTGGAAAAACTCAATATTTTACAAAAATCACAGTTGTACGTGTGTTTAGACTGATCGTGGCAAAAGGGGTAACGTAGATGTCGAGGGACAGAAACGAAAATTTATTTGTCCTTGGTATTAGATCGCAAAGAGTAACGGCTTCTCCCAGGACGTGTCTGTTCGTCAAACAATGGATCTGATGGGGGAACAGAGTTCTGTTGATCAGTCAATTGTTCAGATCTTGAATCTTGTGATGGCAAATGTTCAACAATGTCTTTCCGCTGCACTGGGGATTCTCCGACAGGCTGAGCGTCGCTGAAAGGTACAAAGGTTTGCGATGCTTCAGTTTCAGACTAGGCAATGCCCTTCCTCACCCACGAGTCCGCTGGTAAAGGTATAGGAACCCTTTTAGTATGGGTGGCATGCACCCAGTGTTTTCGGCCTTCCAGACGGATAGCAGTTCTCGTGGCAAGGAGGACTTGGTAGGGTCCAGTAAAGCGAGGCTCGAGGTTACGCTTTCTTCCGAAATTCCTCGTCACCACCCAGTCTCCGGGCTGGAGCTGGTGGCCTGGACCCTCCGTCTGTGTCGGCAGTGCTTCAAAGACCTGTTGGTGAATTAACCTCAGTTTAGCAGTCAGATCATGTAGATAATCGATCAACATTGGATATTCAAGGTCTGAAAACACACTTGGTCTAGGGACCCCCCAAACATTCGCAGGACGGCCGAACAGTATTTCGTAGGGACTGAGCCCTACTCGGGAATGTACAGTCGCCCTTGTTGACAACAGAGCTAGAGGCAAAGCGTCAGGCCATGAGAGACCAGTAGTGGCCTGAATCTTCGCCAACTTTAGTTTAAGAGTGCCATTATACCCCTCGACCAGACCCGCTGACTGAGGATGATTGGCGCTATGGAACTTTTGAGTAATTCCAAGGCCCTTACACACATTCTTCATTACACTCCCCACAAACTCACTTCCGTTATCAGACCATACAATCCGTGGCATTCCATACCGAGGAAAGTATTCCTTCAGTAGGATTTTCGCAGTGGACATAGCAGTGTTGTCTTTGAGAGGGTAGGCTTCAATCCATCGGGAGAATGCGCAAACCACAACTAAAACGTATTTCAGGTTATTGCATCGCTCCATATGGATGAAGTCTAGCTGAATTACTTCAAAGGGACATGAAGGGGGAGCAAAATGGCCAGGAGGTGTAGGGGTTCCTTTACCAGGATTATACATCATACATATCATACAATTCTTGACCAATCTCTCAGCACACTTAGTAATACCGTCATTCCTCCATACAGGGCACAACAACTTGCAGATATCTTTCGCACTGATATGTGCCAAGCCGTGTGCCATCGTCACAACAGCTAGTACATACGCATCTGGCAACATCCATCTCTTATGCTCCGACAAATCAATCCAACAGCCATTCGCATCCAACTTTCCCATACTCTCTTTCCACTTCGTCTTTTCAGTCTCGGTGGCCTCATTCTGTATCGCTTTCACACTCTCGATGGTGTCCTCACACATGCCAGTCTCTGTAGGCCACCTTACCGAACTCGTCACATACATTCTCGTGCTAAGGTTCCGGGCAGTCTCTTTAGCAGTCTCATCCGCAAACGCATTCCCACGGCCAACATCATCCGTCACCTTACGATGCGCACTACATTTAACAATCGCCACTTGCTCAGGCAATGTAAGTGCATCCAAAAGATCGTTCACAAGCTGCCCATGCTGAATCTTAGTGCCATGCGACGTCATGAAACCTCTCTCTCGCCACAATCGTCCAAAGCTATGCGCGACGCCAAAAGCATATTAGCTGTCGGTAAACACATTCACCCGCTTCCCTTTCGACAACACACACGCTCTAGTCAAAGCAATCAGCTCTGCAGCCTGGGCAGAATTCTGATTCAATCTTGCAGCTTCCACGATCGTATTCAAGGTTACCACAGCATACGCGGTTGTTACATCGCCATTCGGCAATTTAAAACACGACCCATCCACATACAGAGTCCCATCGGGATTATCCAAAGGAGTATTTTTCAGGTCTACACGACCTTTGGTTTCCTCTTCGGTTCGTAAGTAGCAGTCGTGAGCTGCTACTTCATCTGATTCTATACTGATTGGTAACAAAGTCGCCGGATTCAGAACGTTACAGCGTTTTATTTGAATATGACTTGCCAAAAGCGTCAACTCATACCCAGACAACCTTGCACTCGTCAAGTGCTGAGTTTTGGTACAATTCAAGAGAGTGTCAACTGCATACGGAACCATCACCGTAAGCATATTATCCTTAACCAATCCTGCAGATTGTCGGATGGACACCGCAGCTGCCGCTGTTGCCCTCAGACAACTCGGCAATGCTCTAGCTACCGGGTCCAAAATCGAGAAAAAATATGCACATGGACGCTGCTTACCACTGAATTGTTGCGTCAAAACACTCAACGCACAACCTTCCCTCTCGTGAACGTATAGTGTAAACGGCTTACTGTAGTCAGGGGTCCCTAACACAGGAGCCGAACACAATGCGTCATGCAGTTCAGAAAAACTTTTCTGACATTCTTCCGTCCATGGCAAAGGAGTTGGAACGTCCTTGCACGTAAGAGCCACCAATGGTTTCGCTAGCAATGAAAAATTCGGAATCCATTGCCTGCAGTATGACGTGATACCTAAAAAGGCACGCACATCTCTCTGAGTTGTTGGCACAGTCATTCGAGCAATCGCTGCAATTCTCTCTGGGGTCAACCTTCTTCCCTCCTTTGACAATAAGTGACCTAGATAGGTTACTTCTTGACAACAATATTGTAGCTTAGAAGGTGACACCTTGTGATGTAAATCACAGAGATGTTGCAACAACGACACCGTAGCAATTCTGCAAATGTCCTGAGTGTCTGCAGCCACCAATAAGTCATCGACATATTGGATTAAGGCCGCCCCGGCCGGCAAAACAAACGCATCAAGTTGGCCCTTCAAGGCTTGACTGTATATTGATGGACTTTCACAGTAGCCTTGAGGAGCACGTTTAAACCGGAAGCTACGGCCTCCAAGAGAGAAACCGAAAAGATCTCTCTTCAGCAATCGGTATACTGAAGAACGCATTCTTCAGATCGATCACTGAAAACCAAGATGCGGAAGCTGGAATCAGAGTGAGAAGTGCCGTGATGTCAGGCACCACAGGGAACTGAGGAACCACAATTTTATTTACCTCCCGTAAATCAATAACAAAACGATAGACAGGGGGTTTTGATGGATCAGTGCGCTTCAAAATGGGCAGTACAGGGCTATTGCACACGTTTCCCCGTGTCTCCTCAATAACGTCTTTCTCAATCAAATCGTAGATGATGGCTAACAGTGCTCGCTCACCATCAAGGGAGATACGATACTGGGGAATACGTGGCAAATGCACATTAGGTTTCAAGTGAACAACATAAGGGGAGATATCAAGCAGGCCCACGTCATTGGGACCTGTTGCCCACAAAGATGCAGGAAGAGAGCTCAATTCCGGTGGAAGCTTATCGAGAGACAAGTACATCGGAGAGATGACTCTCTCACCCAACGTAAGCTTCACTCCCGCAGGAGAACAATACAAAGTCGCATACAGACGTTTTAGCAAATCCAGGCCCAAAAGATTTTCACCACAACCAGTGGTCAAAATCAACGGAGCTTTCAGCTCACGAGGCCCAATTGTAAGGGGCAAAGGGCACGAAACCGGATTGCTAACAGGGGCGCCAGAGAATCCAACGGAAACATTTGTTAAGCCAGACAAAGGTGCGCCAGGGAGTTTCGAATGCATGATAGAACTTTTCGCTGCACCAGTATCCAACAGAAAAGGCTCAACGACGCCCGAGGTGGCAACTGCGACGTAAGGCCCTCTCTGATCAACCGGAACTGATACTACTCCCTCTCTTTGTACATGGCTGTCCTAGTAATTACTATCGTCAACATTGTGATCAACGTAATAATCGTCTACATTATACTGAGCAGATCTGCCTTGCGATGATCCACGTTGATCAAAACAATTGTTGGAATCAGAAGAATTATTGGAATGATCAGTTTGGACACCACGACCTCTACCACGTGATGCTTGTTGGGGGCCGCTACGACCTCCTCTAGAAGAATTACCGCTATTTCGATCACGCAAAACCGGACAATCGAATTTCAGATGACCCTCGTTCCGACAATAGGCACACTGATTGTACCCCAACGAAGATCTATCAGAAAAGGAGTCTTTCCGAGATTGCGATCTGTTCGACTGAGACTGTGACCTATTCCGCTGTTGCAAATTGTTTTGATTCGAACGGGGAGGATACGCTTGCTGTAGCAACACTTTTGTTTTGAGCTCTTTCGTCTTCTTATCAGCGCGATCATTCTCTTCTATCTCTCTGTTCTCATAATATTGTGCTGTGGCCAATATTTGAGCAGAAGTAGAAACCGCCCAAGCACTTTCTGAATTACGCAATTTGTTGCTTAAGTCAGGCAGCAAATTTGAAACAAACTTATCCACAAACAATCGCTGTTCACCCTCAGTACCCATGTCCTGACCACTATGGTCGATGAATGCTTCCTCAAATCTCGTAAAGAAGTCAGAGACACTCTCGTCCTTCTTCTGTTTGCAAGCAGACAACTTATCCCAATTTACTTTCATAGCTGGCATAAGCGTTTTCATTAGGGTAATAATTCTCTGAGGGAGATCCGTAATCATTTGTTCAGGCTTAGCCCCACCAATTTGACGGGTGTCTGCTGCCACAAGAGCAGGCCAGTCACCACCTAATTCTGCTGCATGGTTTTCCTGACGAATCTTTGCCCATACCGGTTGCGGTACGACATTACAGAACAGCATATCGATATCGGCAAGATTCATTATCGTAGCATCTACGAGCTGCGATAATTCTTTGTAGTATCCTGCAGGATTTTTGCGAGGATCAGGCAAAGATTGCTTCACCTGCAAAACTTCCGATCGTTTCCACGGGAGATGTATCCACACTCTCTGAAAGTGTGGCGGGATAATAGGAACAGCCTGTGCATCACCAGGCATCCACACCGGTGGAACTTCGCGCATGGGATACTGACCAGGCGCTGCAAGCGATCCCTCAATGTCTTCCACGAACAATGCCCGAGGCATCGTAGAAGGACGAAAAGACAATAATTGCTCGACAGCACGTCGAACATTGGTGCCCACCAACATTCCGCTCGCAAACTGGAGCTGAAGGTTAGTCAGAGCAGTCAATAGCTCATCAGATGCGTCAGCCGATATTAGGTCACGTAAGGCCTTGCACATCTCTTCGAACACGAACCTTTGTGTCGGTATGTTGAATTGGCAAAACGTATCTAACACTGCACGAGGAGGATTTCGAAAGGGGTATTTCATCCAACCCATAGCCATATTATACAATGAGTCACGCTCCCTACCACCAGGAAGCTGACTACGTCTTTGAGGACCGTCCAAACCAGCGGACTCAAGAATAGGTCCAAGAGAATTGAAGAAGTTAGCAGCTACAGAGGGGGTACGACGTCGAACAGACGGAGACAAAGAGTAACCCAACGAGGTAACAAGAGAAGTACCAGAAACAGAGGGAGCAGCAGGAGAAACCAGAACAGTAGAGGCAGCAGGAGCAGGAGTATGAGGAAGTACAAGCGGAGGAGCAGAAGGGACAGAAGTAGGTATAGGAGCAGGGACAGCTGGAAGTACAGGGATAGGAGCTGGTTGGGGAGCGGGAACAGGGGGAATCACAGGAGTAGCAGTACCCTGTACATATGGAGGTGGTGATTTCATAAGATAAGACATTAAAGGGTCCTCTGTACCTTCCTCCTTTTTATCTGTATCCGCCGGTAAAGCCGGATAGCACTTATCTACAGACATACGTTGCAATCTGTCGAAAACTTCCTTTTCCTTTTCCTCCTTATCTCGCTGAAACTGCTCTGCTTTTCTTACCGTAGTAACAACTCCATCTCTCTGATTACGTTTAATCTGTCTGATTTCTCTCTGTTTGGCTTCCTTACGCCACAACCGAAAGGCATCAAACATGGCCGGCCTTGATTTTCTTTTAAACAATTTAACCTCAAGATTATCTAGAATTGGGGTCTCGAAGCTACCATGAGGTGGCCAACTAAGGACACCATCCTTTTTAGTATAACGAATCCAATATTCATTAAAGGTAATCGGACCTAACCCGTGCTTACTATAGAGCTCATAAGTTGGAGTCCCAACAGGAGGTATCGGACACGAGTCCTCCAGTCGGGAATCCGTACCACAACGTCTAAAACAACTGAACAAAGTACTGCGACCAGGCATCTTTGCACACTAGCCGAGTCTCACAAACTTCAAGGGTTACGGGATTTAACAAGTCCCTGCAAAGAGCAAAAAACCCTCGGTTTTTGGCGACTGCAGACGTCAAATATCACAACAAAGAACCAAGTACTAAGAACCACAAATGCAATGGAACCATGCAACAACTAAGCAACCACAACTAAGGACTCTGGGAGCGACCCACAAATACTTAACTCAAAGAACGATGGCGTCACCAGGAAGGCCCGTCAATCGTCTCGCTGTACCAAGGTCTACGCCAGGCGCCAAAATAGGTCAACAGTCAGGGCAGCAGTCCGTCGCAGCCGTCAGGAGGCGGGAATCTTCGCGGGAAAAGTCGTCGGGCCACTTATTTCGACAACAGGATCGATGAAGCGGGGTGCACCTTCCCTCGGAGATTTCACACGAAGTTCCTCACGATCGTCGGGCTTGGACCGGTACCACTGATGCAGCCCCACATTGGGCGCCAACTGAAGGACTGGGTTCTGCTAAGACCCAGCGGTGCAAGGGGACAACACCTGAAACCTTCGTGGGTAACCTGTTCCGGCGTACAAATGACAGAGACACGGGACACTTCCTTCGGCGTCAAAGATTCGAGGTTTATTACTGCAGGGAACACAGGAGTCACAAGAAGTACAGCATGTGTAGGTTCGAGGAGTCTGCTTCAAATTGCTACTGCAGGTCGCTCCTTTTATACAAATTTCTCTCATAGATTAACATTGTACACAAAGGTTTACAACTCGGCTCCCATCGTAATCTCCAAGAGGGGTTGCTTTGATGCATTCAGGGCCCGGAACATACGTGCGGAAACATTTGTTGGTTCCCAACTGTAAAACACATCTTCCCACTATTAGTACATTCCATTTGGTAGTAAACAGATCGAAGAAGGAGCAGAAAACAGGTGCAGAGGAAGACAGAAACAGTGGGGAGATCGGAAAGGGTGTAAAAGGGGTGGTATCGGGAAACACGAGATACAGGCATCAAAGGGACGTGCCTAATGAGATGCACGGCTGAGACAATAGAGCGACACGGCAAGATGTGCCTCGAGCGGGGCCATCTGCCTTACAGTGTCATCCCCCTCATCATAAAGACACTTTCAAAGGAAACGTGTCTTCCGCAAGATTTTTGGGAATCCCAGGGTTGCGAAGCGGACAGCGTCCGTTCGCTGGCTACTTGAGGGCAAGAAACAAAATGGATGCCATATCTAAGATGGAACCCATGGGCTCGGATGTAGAAACCCACGAAACAAACGAACGGATTAGGCTAGTACAGCGAAAACGCGTACACCCACTAAACTCGTCATTTGCGGTTCATAGATACCAGACTCGACCATATTCGTACGAGTCGAAAACACCACTTACGACCGTCACGGAACCTCAGACTTGGGTGTTCTCCTTTTTGTAAGAAATTAGGAGGATTTCTGTTTTGTCTTAGTTGAGTTTCAGGTGGTTTAGTGAAAGCCAGTGCTGGACTATAGTTAGAGTGTTGTTGAGTCTCCAAATGTCATCAATGGAGGAGGTTTCGAGATAGATCTGGGTGTCATCTGCATAGAGGTGGAAGGGGATGTTGGATTTTTTTAGTATTGTGGTGAGGGCTTCCATGTAGATGTTGAAAAGTTGCAGGGAGAGAACTGACCTTAGGGGGACACCTCTGCTGACGGGTGTAGGTCTGATGAGAAGTTTTTGATTTGGGGTGCGGGTCTGAAGAAACGAGAGGAACCAGAGTGAGACCAACTCTTCAGCACCCAACCTTTCTTGGAGTACTTTGATGAGTAGTTTATGGTCCACTGTGTCGAAGGATGCTGATAGGTCCAGGAGTATGAGTAGGCAGCATTGGTTTGTATTGAGAGACAAGTGTATATCATCTATGATGTTAAGAATTGTTGTCTCTGTGCTGCAACCTTTTCTGAAACCCGATTAGTTGGGTTCCAGAAGGTTAATGCTGTCTATGTGTTGAGTCAGTTGAAGGAGAACTCACTTTTCCAGGGGTTTACCAAGGAGAGGGAGATTGGAAACAGGTCTGTAGTTGTTCAAATCATTGGTGTCCAGGCCTGTTTTTTTGGCATGACTTGGCTAACTTTAAGGCAGTCATGAATGACTCCAGTACTAAATGAGCTGCTTATGATCCTGGTTCAGAGCTGTGCTAGGGAGAGTAAAATCCAGAGTTCCAGGGTTCCAGAGTAGTGTGATACGTGCCAAAAAAGGGCTTCAACATCTCATCAGGGGTCAAAGACACTATATAAATGCAAACCTTTTCCCTCTTCTATCTCTCCACTATCCTTTTTAATACAAATAACTGTCTAACATATCAACCACTCAAATTACTTTCATATTTCACTATGCTAATTCACCGCTAATTCTTTATGGGTTCTAGAGAAGTGTGCTATATGCTGAAAAAGCGATTTGACACCCCGTCAGGGGTAGTAAGCGCTATATAAATGTAATTACAATACAATACAATAGGTCAGACGCCAACATCCTTAGAGGGGATTTTCTCTTCTGGCAATGCCCTTCTGATGTACTTTTCCTCTTTATTTGAGGTGCTTATTGAGACCTTGCTCAGCCAAATGAAATCTGGTTCCTCATTAGATCTGTATCCTCCTAGTATTATTCACCTTGTACCGGATATTACTGGTAGACATCTCAGCAACATCTTCATCTTAATGTTCAAGATTGGCTATTTCCCATTAGAGTGGACAATTGCCTCCATTCTACTTCTTCTAAAAAACAATTTAGATGTTCACAACACTAATAACTATAGACCCACTTTATGCCTTCCTTTCCCTGCTAAGATTGTAGAAAAGGCTATTAACTCTGAATGCTCTTCTTTTATCAACAATAATGGGCTTCTGAAGCCCACACAGCATTGAACTGCCCTGATCACAGCCTCTGAGGAAATTAGAGAAAAATCTTGATTCAGGAGGCAATACTGCTTTGATTTTATTAGACCTCTCGGCAACCTTTGGCATGGTCAACCGCCTGCATGCACACCATCACTTTACTATCAAAATAAGAGGTAATGCTGTTAAACTCCATAAATCCTTCCTCTTAGATTGTTAGCAGTTTCCCTCCTTCTGTCTCTCTGTGGGGCACCAGAGGGCTCTTCATTTATCCCTACCCTTTGTATCCTTTATGTGACCCCTTTAGTTAGCCTGATAAAGTCTTTTGGCTTTGCAGTGGTGTCCTACAACTACAAAACCCAAATTGTGGTGTCAGCGGCCAGCAATCCCAATGACACCACATATCACTTTCCAGACCGTATGCTCCAGATCAGGAGCTGGATGGCAAACAACAGTCTAAAACTGAATTCATAAATACAAACATCCCTTTAATTGGTAGAAACATGTCATTTTCATCTCCTAGGTGGTGGCCTCAGGAGCTTATGGAGCTTCCCTCCCAGTCATCAGAGTAAAGGAACTAGGAGTTTACTTTGACAACAAAATCTCTTTTGAAGGATATATAAACTCAATCATATCCTTGAGTTTTTTCATCTTAAAGATGGTTAGGAATGTCCCTCCTGTAATCCAATGCGATTAGTGGAAATCCGTGATTTCTACACCCATTGTGTCTAAAATTGATTACAGCAACACACTCTTCACCAACATCCAATCAAATGTACTATACAAACTGCAGATTCTACAGAATGTAGCTGCCCAATTACTGCTGGACATCCTCAAATGTCAATCAGTGTCTCACACCTTCCCTCAGATCCTCTGGCTTGCCATAAAACAATTGATAGAATTAAAGGCCATTTGCATTGAGTTTAAAGTGTTGCAAAACTCAGGAACTTATTATCTCAAACATCTCTTTCAATGGTACATCCCCCAAAAGATCCTTTCGCTCCTCTTCTGTGTCTATTCTAGTTTTCCCCACGGTTCAAAGAAGTCAGCTGGGGTGGTAAGAGCTCTGTAATGTGCATCACCAAACGGTGGAACTCCATGCCTTCAGACCTCAAGAAAAAAACGAATCTGCTCTCTGTCCGTAGTGCCCTTAAAGCCTGGCTTTCCAATCTGTAAGCTATCTTATCTACAGCATCCTCATAGATCTTCTTAATCTTCTTTCTCCCGACCTAGTTGCCTACATATCCCTGGGCAGTAGCATGCTTTATAAATGTAATTTTTATTTCATTTTACCTACAAGGTGGCACGGGTATACCACTAAACTCTGCCCTATCTGCACTTGTTGGCCTTGATAGTTAGGCCCACTTACTGAAGGGACTGAAACACTTCATTCAGGTAGACCAGTTGATCCTTAAAGGTGTACTGCACACATATATATCATCCAGCTCTGCTGCATTTAATTTGTCCATACCGAGACAGGACCCTGTTCATCAAACATTGGACAGTGGCAAGGGCAGTCTTTAAACCAAAGTTCATAACTTTAAATTAAAAGTAAACCTCGTTTGTGGAAAATGCTGACCTATCCTTTGCTCCTTCACTGACGGCAATCTGCCAGTAGCCTGAGGTCAACTCAAATGTACTCAGGAACTTTGCGGATCCTAACCAATTAATGAGCTCATGAGGTCTAGGTATGGGAGAACATCAGTCTTAGAGGCTGTATTCAATCATCTAGAATCCACACAGAACCTTAACTCCTTCTTTGGCCCATGGGGATTAGGGTTGGGTGTCAGCACCAACTGGCCGGCTCATGGACTATCAGAGGGCTCAATCACTCCCAACTCCAGCAGCTTAGCCACTTCAGCTTTGATGCTGGCGCTGACATGGTCAGACAACCTGTACAGGTAAGCTGTCACGAGTGCCAATGTCATTTATACACCAGTTGGTGATACTTGGAGACAAAGACAACAGACCAGCAAATCTCTCTTGCATGTGTGTGCAGTCTCTGTGAGGTTGGCCTGTCCAGTTTAGGAGAGTCCAGCTCCCTCCAATGACCTGTCTTACACATTGTGGAAGAGGAGGTCTGAAAGTGGATCAGACTTCTCCTCCCCTCCTTCACCAATGAATATCAACATGGTCATGTCTGCCCTGTCTTGATGGGATTTCAACCTACTGGCAAGCAGGATCCTGTGGGGATTACTGGGGATGTTAAGGTCTTCCAGCCAGGTAACAGAACCCTAGGATTAAATAGGGCACAGTTTACTTGTCCTGTAGGGCCCTGTGAGTTACAGGCTCCAATACCACACCAATTTACTTGGAGCACACTCAGGCACAGTAGCCGTTTGGCCATACCAGAGCTTCACGAGCTTCTGGCTGTCCTCCAGTTTTCTTCTTGCTTTGTACATTTACTCTGGCATGCAAAATCTCAGGCTAAGTACATAGTCCAACATATTTTACTTGGATTTCTTGAGAGGCTTTTACCAAGGCTCTCTCACCAGACACAATGGCCCTCTTGCAAGGTGCCCAAGCAACAATTCATAGGTACTAAAACCAATCACTTCTTGTGGCACCTCCCTCGATGCAAACAGCAGGCATGGGAGGAGAACATCCCATCTCCTCCCGAGTTTTCTAGACAAATCAATGATCATGCCCTTCAGGGTCTGATTGAACTTTTCTACCAGACCATTAGTCTGAGGATGATAAGGGGTGATTAACTTGTAGGTAACATCACATTCTTCCCACATCAACTTTAGACATGAAATTTGTGTCTCTATCTGAAACTACTTACTTACTTTGGGAACCCTACTCTGGTGAACACTCCAAATACGACCCTAGCCTCTAAGGAAGCAGTGACTGTTCTCAGGGGAATTGATTCAGGATATATTTTGGCATGGTCCACTATCACCAAGATATATTTGTTCCCTGATGCAGCTGGTGGGTGAGGGACCAACAATGTCCACCCCCACCCTATCAAAGTAAGTCCCAAACACTGGCAGTGGTGTGAAAGGAGCCTTTGGCTGCCACTTTCCGTGCAACTGGCCTGACAGGTTGCACATGAGCTGTAAAACTCCTTCAATTTGGCATACATGCTAAGCCAGCCAATAGAAGTGATTAACCAATCTACTACTTGTATAACTCTGACCCAAATGAAGTGCCAAAGGGATGTCATCCCTCACTATGTGGAGGTATTCTCTATACTTTTGAGGGATAACATACCCCTGGTAGCACCTTCCTTGATGTATCTGGCCTCAGTATATATGACTACCTCATCCCAGTGGACATTGTGGAATCCACTGACATCATCCTTCTCTTGCCTGGAGACAGGTCTTGAGTCTCTTTCGAATGTTTTCACAGTAGCGGATCATCTGATGCTGAGGAGGAGGAGTTCCAGGCCATGATGTAGGAGAAGGCTCTTGCCCAGTTCTGAATCTGTGGATACATGGGATTTTGGCCAGGGCAATATCAGCGAGCGGAGGTTTCTCTTGGGTGCCTAGAAGGAGATTATTTTGTTGACGTATTAGGGTCCGGTGTTGTGGAGGTTTTTGTAGATGTGAGTGAGCAGCTTGAAGGTCACTCTCTTTTGTATGGGGATCCAATGAAGGTCTTGCATGTGTTGGGTGATGTGGACCTGTCGTGGGATGCTGAGGTCGAGTCTGGATGGTCTGGAGATGTGGAGTAGAGATTTGTTGATCCCAGTGTAGAGGGTGTTCCCGTAGCCCAGTCTGTTGCTTATCAGTGCATGGGTGACAGTCTTTCTGGATTCGGGGGGATCCATTTGAAGGAGGATATTGAAGCATGTGGAAGAAACAGCATTGATGTTGGTTCATGGTGAGGGAGGAGTTGAGTAAGATAGTGAAATTGTGAGTATGGTCCGTGGGTTTGGGAGGGTTGCTGAGGGCTGTTGGTCACCAGTTGTTGTTCCATGTGGAGGGGGTGGATCTGAAGATGAGGACTTCCATTTACTCTGAGTTGAGCTTCAGGCAGCAGCTGCTCATCCAGGATGCAACGTCTTTTATTCCTTTGTGGAAGCAGTGTCAGGGGATGTCGGGTTCCTTGGTGAGGGAGAGGATTGCTGGGTGTCACCGGCATAGGATACTATGCTGAGTCTGTGTTTTCTGATGATCGGGGAAGGGGGGCATGTAGATGTTGCAGATCGTGGGGCTGAGCGAGGATCCCTGGGGTGCTCCACAGCTGATCTCTGTGGGTTCAGAGAGGAAGGGCAGGAGTCTGATTCATTGGGTTTGGCTTGTGAGGAAGGAGTGGATCCTGTCTAGGGGAATTCCCTGTATTCCGGCTTCGTGTTGTCTGGCATACCGCCAGATATGGTGTTGAAAGCTGCTGAGAGGTCTAGTAGGATGAGGACCTCCATGTGGCCCTGGTCGAATGCAGAGGGGCTTGACTTCTGCACGCTTCCTGTCATTGTGGAATGTGCTAGATTGGAAGGTGAAGTTGATAGTACGTAGTAGTTTGGGTGCTATGTCGACAGCGGCTCTGTGGAAGGTGTATGGCAGGCAGGGTTCGGAGGGGGCTCCTAGGTGTATGCTCCTCATGGTCCGAGTGGTGTCTCCTGTGGTGGCAGGGGTCAAGGTGGTATTGGTAGGCTGGATGGTGTTGACAGTGTAGGTTTAGTGTTGTGTAGTGTAGTGGGACACTCAATTAGCCCCTGCCAAACTCCTCTCTAGAGTGTCCACCAGCTCTTTACAATTCTGCCAAGTTAGACAGATCATGGAGGGGTGGAATCCCTACCTTAGTGGTCAGATTCTCCCCCTCCAGTCCAGATTCCCCTTGCACCTCTGGAGTCCTTTGAGTTGTTTCACCAGACCCTATGCACGTTCTTATGTCATTAGAGACTTGTTCCATTATTCCAGGGTCAAAGTATCCAGCATTTCCCTTTTTTTGCAGTCTGTGACCTCTTCACAGCCCGTACTCGCGAAAAACGACCCCTCTTTCCACCCCTGCAAGTCAGATGCTTCAAGGTAATTTCCAAATAGACACTCTACTTGAAGTGAAAGAGACACAACTACCTTCTTGTGGCATGTCACATGTCCCATTTCAAACTCACTATTACCATGGAATGGAGTTTGGCTCTGCATAGGTTACCTGGTGATACACACCAGGTATGATCTGCTCTGGAGAAAACAGTTTCTCTGTGACCATGGTCACACTGGCCTCTGTATCATTCAGAGCCTCAACCTCTTTTCTATTCATTTTAGGCCTCAGCCTGTACTTCTCTGTTGGATTTGGGGGTCTCTAGTTGGCACAGGTAGGTACTTATGACAAATAGGGACCCTTACCTCTAGTCAGGGTAAGGGGGTACACTCCTAAAATAACCCCTGCTCACCCCCTTGGTAGCTTTGCACAAGCAGACAGGCTTACATCAGAGGCACTGTGTAAAGCATTTGTGACCACATACAGTAATCCAGTGACAACAGTACAGATGGACACCACACTAGTTGTATATTACAAATAAGTATTCTTTAAATAGATTTACCACAAGACCACAAACGACAAAAATCCACAATACTGTACTTAAAACGGTAGGTTTAGCTTCAATCTCTTTAGATGTTAAAATGCCACACTTTGAGTAAATGTACCTTTAGATGCGACATGCAGGGCAACGTAAAGGGTTGCAAAGATGGTGATGCATAGAAATTTTGGTGCAAGGAAATAAAGACGTCGTCTTCTTGATGGGGTGTGCTTCTCCGATGTTGCGAAATGCCTTGACTCGATGCGTCAGCTGCAGCGGCAACACCCTTGTTCAGAAATATGACCACAGTGGCTTTGGGGGCAACACGCTTCTCCCTCGATGCGAGACGCTTCCGCTCAATGCGACAACTGCAGCAGCGACAAACTTGTTCAGAGATGCGATGACTGCGTCTCCGACGGCAGCACGCTTCTCGGTGGATGCGGGGCGCTTCTTGTGATATGGTGCAATGTGTCAGCTACAGCAGCGACATCCTTGTTCAGAAATGCGATGGCAGCGGCTGCAATGGCAGCGGCTGCGACGGCAACATGCTTCTTCGGGGATGCAGTATGTTTCTTGAGATGGGATGCAATGCGTAAGCTACAGCTGCATCATCCATGTTCAGAAATGGGATGGCAGCGGCTGCGACAGCGACACGCTTCACCCTCTTGAGTCGTGCTGCCAGCTCCTTGCGACACGCAGTCCCTCAGAAGGCCGAAAACAGCAGCAGGCACTTCCAAAGAACTCTGGGGAGCTGGGAGTTGAAGTATGTTGTCCCTGAAACTTCAGCAGGAGGCAAGCTCTTTTCTCAAGCCCTTGGAGATCCTTCACAAGTTGAAATGAAGTGCACACAAACTAGTAATTTCTCCTTTTTTCAGGCAACCACTGCAGGCCAATCCCCTAAGCAGCACTTCAGCTTACGGACAGATTCTCTTCAGTTTCTTCTGGTTCCTCTCCTCAGCAAAGGTTTCTTCTTGTTGTCCAAAATAGATCTAAATTCTTGGGATCAGGGTCCCAATATGTATACCCTAAAATCCTTTGTCCTCTGAGGGCTGAGGGGCCTTTGCCTAGTCCAAATCAGTTCTGGAGCACTCTGTTTACATAACTCCTTTGTTCCTTTCACAGTGCAGGGCAGAGACCTCAGATGCACCACAGGAGGTGGAGCCAGCATTGTGGAGGGAAGGCACAGCCCTATTCAGGTCCCAGGTGCAACTCCTTTCACCCATATAGATGCAGATATCTATATTTACCACTGGGCTGACTCATCCTGCCTCCTGGAATCCCCCCGCCCTGTCACTCAAGCCCCAGACAAGGAATACACAACCTAGCAGAGACAAGCTTGGATAGTTAGACAAGAAAATACCTACTTTCTAAAAGTCGTATTTTCAAACAGATAATGTTAAAATCAACTTCACTAAAAGATGTATTTTATCATTCTGAGTTCAGGCATACTAGACTTGAATTTCTACTGTGTTCCCTGAGTCAGTAAGGATTATAAGGTGTAATATTCTTACTGCTCATTCTGGCCTATGGAGAACAGGTAGCCTTGCAATAGTGAAAAACAAAAATGGCTGTAATTAACTATTAAAAACTATTAATTACACACACACCAGGGCATGTCCTACCTTATACTTACAATGCACCCTGCCCATGGGCCTACCATATGTGTGTCTGATATGAAGAAAAGGGAAGGTTTAGGGACTGGCAAGGGGGTGCACTTGCCCAGTCAGAATGATAGTACCAGACTGCACACAGGCTCTGCAATGGCAGACCTTAGACATATTTTTACCAGCTGCTTCTGTGGGTGGTACAACCAGTGCTGCAAGCCCACCAGCAGCATTTGATTTACAAGCCATGGGCACACACAGTACACTATACTACGTAAACCAAAAAAGTCATAAAATCAACAAAAACAGGTCAGACAAAATACAGGAGGAAGGCAAAAAGTTCAGAGAGGACCCTGCAATAAAGGCCAAGTCCAACACTCTCCATTCTGTGAGGCAAGGCAGCCATGGCTCAAATTTCTACACCACCGAGATAAACTAAGGTTGCCTCAAGGAACACCTTCTCCATCTCTGGCACACTCTCCAACCGAACATCTACACTTGCAATCCCTGTGGACTGCTTACCGAGGGAGGGCTTCTCTGTGCAAAGAGCATCTACTCTCTTGTGTCCTGGCTGAAAATAGTCATAATACTTCCCTATCTTAATAAGTTTAAGGACATTTCCTGCCTTTGCAGCAACAAAGGATTTACCCAGATAACCCCTCTCCTCGAAAGTTTATTGGGATAGAGTCCCTCCTCCTTGCACAGGTGTGTGTTGATCTTTAGATGACTCTTTTGATTTTTTTTATCATCTTTTCCCTGGGCTTTTCTCTGGGGTAGAACCTGTCCTCCTTTCTTCTGATCATCCCCCTGGTGTTGATCGGAAACGCTTGTTCTAACCCACTCATTGAGTAGTTTTCACTATACAGTAGGAACTGCCTATTGTGGACAGCATAAACATTGGGATGGTGCCAGACTGATTCCAAGCACCCCCACAGGATATGTTGTATCAAAGGCCAGCTAGCTCATAGTGCCACTGTAAAGACTCCCTGAACCTTAACAAGGAGCTTACAGTTCTGGCAACCACTGAACAGGACAACCTCGGTCCCTCAGGAATCATGGTGATAGATCTAGAACCCTTTTGCGCAGCTGCTCGTGCTCTCCATATTCTCAGAGAAATATACACAGAATGCACAGAGACTGTTTTTGATGTTTATTGAACCAATGTGATTCTTGTATAGAATATAGGTGCTGAGATGATAAATAAACAGAAGTAGATGAAAGTTAGAAGTATCAGGGCAGTGAATAAAATAAAAAGTTTCAGCACCACACTGAGACATATAAGTATATTTGTAAGCATATTAAACATTAGAAAAATCTGGTGTGCTCCTATGATGTGTCCTACGCGTCTAGAGTGTATTTGTGTGTTCTGCCAAGAATCCCTGTAATTAATGAGCCAACTTCCTTACCTGAAGGGAAAGAATGTAGGACCCCCATCTTGGTTCCAAGCTGGACACAACTCTCGGGATATAAGGTGTCTGTTGGGCCAAGTCGGCAGTGTGTAGAGACCTCGCAGTGACAGCAGGAGTGCTCCTCTGCTAATTCCCGGAAACTGATATTTATTTATAAGAGAAGGCATCCTTGCCTAGGCCCGAGATCTCAATCAGGCTGCCATTGCTTCTGTGTTATAATTAGCTATGTCGCCATATGTATGAATACAGTAAGCACATGTGCACAACATATGTATAAACCTTGTACATGGTAGGAGAGTAGCATGATAGTGTTTTTGTGATGTTTTTTCTGTAAGAAAGTATAGTGTTCCAGGACACTAATCTACACTGTCTTGTATGCACACGTGTGTCAAAAGTTGATGTATAAAAGTGAGGGCAACTTTAGACAAAGGGCACATGTGCAAATAAAACGGTAGTGTTTCCTTCCATGCCTAACTTGGGCACATGCCATCAACAGCTGTCTCCCACAGTTCCCTAGGACCAGACAGCTTAGAGTCTACTACATACTGATGAAACTTCTCTCATACACAAAGAGTCAGAGTGTGCGACCCCACCCCCTTTTTGTAACTTAAAGCTCCCTTGAGCAGCCGGAGTGGTACTATACCTGGCAGATATTGGCAGCCATCGGCAAGATCGAAAGATGATGCATCGCGAACACTCTACTACAATGACCAGAGTCCTTAGGGGCAACATCCGCCGGTGTGTGAGTAGTGTGCGACCCCACCCCCTTTTTGTAACTTAAAGCTCCCTTGAGCAGCGGGCTGACGAGCCTGGGATCCCGCACCTACGCGCCGGAGTGGTACTATACCTGGCAGATATTGGCAGCCATCGGCGACCCCAGAACACTGCCTATCCCTGCTGACGAGGGTTGAAAACCCGAAACACGTGTCCAGGGATGGCGAAGACAGCGAAGATAGCAAGATTGAAAGATGATGCATCGCGAACACTCTACTACAATGACCATAGTCCTTAGGGGCAACATCCGCCGGTGTGTGAGTAGTGTGCGACCCCACCCCCTTTTTGTAACTTAAAGCTCCCTTGAGCAGCGGGCTGACGAGCCTGGGATCCCGCACCTACGCGCCGGAGTGGTACTATACCTGGCAGATATTGGCAGCCATCGGCGACCCCAGAACACTGCCTATCCCTGCTGACGAGGGTTGAAAACCCGAAACACGTGTCCAGGGATGGCGAAGACAGCGAAGATAGCAAGATCGAAAGATGATGCATCGCGAACACTCTACTACAATGACCAGAGTCCTTAGGGGCAACATCCGCCGGTGTGTGAGTAGTGTGCGACCCCACCCCCTTTAAGAGTCAGGATGTGCTCTTTAAGGAATAAATTGAACCACCCCTCACAGGTAGTCACCTGGTTATCTTGAATCCAGCCCTTTAGTGACATCCTTAAGATGTCTACAAAGTCCATCCAGGACTGCGTGTTTCGTTTCTGGGTGTCCCTGAACTTCAAACTGTACTGTTCTGAGGTGAAACCAAATCTCCTGACTAGATATTTTCTCATGGTGGAATAGGATTCTGTCTCATCTCCCTCAGGGGTAAGGAGCCTATCCCTCCCAGCCACTGGGTTGAACTTCCACAGGAGCTAACCCTATTATTTGAATTTGACCCTTCTCATCATAAGGGTACTTTCAAATTCTGTCAGCCATTTTTCAATGGCATCACTGTTAGACCTGGCCCTTTTGACAGGTTTATCCCCAAATATTTTTCCTTTTGCCTCCTATTTTTTGGACCCTCTTTAAGTGCCTATGCTCTCTGTATAAATTGTGACAATGATTGGTTGTCCACGATTAGCATATTTGATTTACTGGTAAGTCCCTAGTAAATTGCACAGGTGTGTTAGGGCCTGTAAATCAAATGCTACTAGTGAACTTGCAGCACTGTTTGTGCCCCCCTCATGAGTAGCCCTGTCTTGCGTGCCGTTGTAAACTGCCATTTTGTCCTGACACTTGCAGCCACTTGCCAGGCCCAAACCTTCACTTTCCCTACATGTAAAGCACCCCTAACGTAGACCCAGGGTACCCCCATCGGCAGGGTGCAGTGTATGTGAAAGGTCTGACACGTACTAGTGTGTGTGAAATGTACTGATAGTCAAATACTGTGTATATCCTTTTTCACAATCAAAAGGCTATCTGTCCCATATCATTGGAGTTGCATTGTAACATTTTTACAAGTGTAACTTGCAATTTGGACAAGATAGGTAAATTAAGCTTAGACTCTCTAAACTAAGAATTTATTACCGCACCTTTTGGTGAAGGTTGTTTTTAAATCCTGTGTTTGAAAATGCTACTTTTAGAAAGTGTAAAAAGAACAATTGATGGTCAGAATGCAGACCATTCTCATACATTCACCCAGTACAGACAGCTGGGCCTTAACCCATAGGTTAGGCTATGGACCAGGACGTGGATTGCTGGCGTCCCTTGGGTGGGAAACTCCTATGGCACAGAAGCCATTTACTCTCTGACTTACCTTGGATATAGAGGGTTTATAGACACTTGATCTTCTTGACGCAATTTTCCTTAAACAAAGAGCAATATACCTGATACTTTTATCATCTAGTGAGCCTTGATGAAGTCCTTTTGAAGTAGGATGAAGCGCGTTGGCTGCTTGGTGCTTTTTTATCAAAACAAGAAGAATAAAGAAACTTAATGAAAATAACATTAGATGGATCAAATTATTCTTTGGATCTTGAATTTGGTGGTCGGGCCCACAGTTGTGATAAAAGAATGAAGAACATGTTCATACATTCATCAAAGTACAGAGATCTGGGCCTAGATCCATCGTTTTTTTGCTCACCATGCCATTCCAGTTTGGACCCAGTAATATGCATATCAGTCTTCACCCTGCACCCAATGGGAACAGTCCTCCCTGGACTGGAAAGAAGAATCCTTTCACCCCTCATCAGCCAGGACAGCTTGACTCCTATTGAATGGAGAGCACGGGACCACATCTGTGCATACCCATCCCACGGGAGGTGGCAAATGCAAAAAGAACAAGAAACCAGTTCTAGGATGCAAGAGTGCCGAGCTCGTGATCAGGGGCGGGTCATACCTCATAGATACCTCACAGGAAGGCATTGTGAGGGTGGGACATTGTATGGCAGATAGCACGGGGAAGTCCTCGGACGAGGACCGCGCATCAGTATCAAGGGTAGGAGAAGGGCAAGTGCGCTGTGAGTTCCTAGTGGTAACATGTTCCCTAACATTTGGTGAATTATGAGGATCTACCGGTACCAGTTCCACGCCCTAAGGGTTTTACGTAGGCCTTATACTGGCCGGAAGAACCAGTGTCATGTGCAGGGGCTGTATAATGTGTGCTGTAGTATTATAACAGGTGCAACACAACCAGTAGCTACTTGGTAAACTAACTGCGATGTTAGGAATAGTGTGCACCCTGCAAATATCCACTTTAGTGCACTATGATGTTTATGACAGTTGTCAGTGGCAAAGTGAGTTATGAGCTTATGGCCTAATCTGATGCAAAGTGATTTTTGAATTTGTGAATCCTTATGACAAGTGCCTAATGGCACAGTGTTTTACGTATATACAGTCTTAGGTGGTTTATGTGCACCTTTATGATAAGCGCATAGTGGCGCAGTGATTAATGTTATGTGGTCTAAATGTGTTTTACATGCTATGCAGTGATTTATTGTCTAATGTGTTTTTATGTGTATATAATACAAGGCTATTTTTATATATCCTTGTGTGCAGTCTCTTTTGTGGTGTGCCATGTGTGTCACTGGTGTGTGCGCGTGTTGCGCACACACTTTACCCATTGTCTCGTGGATAAGTCTGACTGCTCTGCCAAGCTACCAAGGGGGGTGATCAAGGGTTATCTTGGGTGTGTAACTCTCTTCCCCTGACTAGAGTGGTGGGTTCTGTCTGGCTTAGGTGTATACTCTAGCCAACCAGAAACCTCATTCATAACAATCCTCCTCCTGGTACATGGGAACTATCCCATTGGGAAGCCTGGGAACAAATCCACCACAGTCAGACATCTCATCACCTCTTCACTGCCATTAATGTCTTTCTCCTGCCTTGCCCTCTTCTTCTTAGCTAGGTCCACTTTCTTGTTCTTTACAGCGTTGTAAGCTAGTTGAGCTTCCAGCTCCATTTCTCTTTGGGACATCTCTGTATTCCTTGTTGAGGAGCCTCTCTTTCCCCTCATTAGCTGAATGCTTGGATGTGGTGCTAGAAGCAATGGCACATTATCATCCTCCTTCTGGAGGTCGTTGTAGCAGTTATCCTCCCCCTCCCCTTTATTCTCTGGAGCTGACTGTGCCCAGACCTTAAGTGGCCTAATTATCTCAGTCTTTCTAATTCAATTAGGAGCAGGTAGCCCCTTGTCCCTACACAGTTCCTTAAGCACACCTACTGTGACAGCTTAGCCAGATCAAGCTCCATTGTATCTCTAGTTTTGGGTCCCAAAAAACCTTTCCAAACATATACAGAATAATTTACAAAAATCAAACCTGAATTAAAAATAGTTCAGTCCAACTATAAAAATTTAAAAATACATTATTGCTCTTAGTCAGTTTACTGGACTTTTAAAGATTTTCACTTAAATACTGTATGGTTTGGTCAAACACAAGTACTGGATCCCAGCAATGCACAACAAATGTTGGAATGTAATTTTTTGGAAGGGGTAAGTAGGTACCTACCATTAGTAATAAGGCTACAGTTACAATATATGGTCCAGTCAAGGCAGATGGCTGCGAGCAGGTGGGCTTAGCTTAGGAGACAGGTATGTAAAGCATTTATAAACACCAATACATTAAATAAGTAAGACACAACACATAATAAAAATCTAAAACCAATTAATAAAAACAGGAAATAGTCTTATGATTAAAATGACACCAAAGCAACAAAAATCCAATGTAGAGAACTGGAGATATATTACTTTTTAAAGATGAAATACTTGTAGAGTCTGAAAATGCAAAGGGGCAACTTGAGGCATCTGGTCTCTCTAGACAGGGACAAAGTCGAAATTTGACACTGACCTTGATGGAGCGCAGGTCAGATATACTGGGTGGTTGGCCCCAGTCAAGTTTTTACCTTTAGACTTTTTAAGGATTTTTCTCTCAACGTCGAGCAAGGCACCTTATCATGCCAGGTTTCGAGCCGATGATGGCAGCTTGGTTCAGTGCGAGGCCTCGGTGAATTCCTGGAAATATTGTGCTTCAGATCTTTCAGCAGGACAAAACAGATAACAGGCAGGGTTGCGGTTCAACGTCAGCAGCTTGGTACTCCGCGATGGGTCAGTCCGCTTCTGGAGCTTTTTCCCAAAAATTCTCCAAGCTTCTGGAACTTTTTCCAGATGGTCCTTTTGGGGTTCCACAGCACCAATCCAAGTTTCCAGATCTCTAGGTTGCTCCCTGACATGTTGGACTATGTCTCCCACAGTGCACCTGGCCAAATTCTTTAACGTCCAGCTGAAGATGGTCAGCTGGTTTCTTCCTGCTGAAGATCATGTAGCTGGCATTCTTTTAACCTGTTGCTTACAAGAAGTCCATTCCTTCACTTTGCAAAACAAGGCAACGTCCTTATTGGCTGTAGTTCCAAAGTGTGCGGGAGGTGCAGTCATTCGGAGTGCCATTCTCTTGGTGGAAGCCAGGGCTCCAACAGGGCCCTCTCCTTATTCTTCTTGGAGTTTAAGGCAGGATTCTGAGTTACCTGACAGCTCTTCCATATGAATTCATACTTCTGGGGAGACAAGAAAGGGGGCACCCTTGACCGATGGGGTGCAGAGTGACACCCTCAAGTATGACAACTTCCTCCGAAGTGTCACCTATACTTGTCCCAGAAAGGACTAATCTTTGAAATCCAAAATGGAGAAACTCATTCCTGGACGTTAAGATCTGGCTAAGCAAACACATCTGCAAGGCTAACTTTCCCTAACATTACCCTACCATCCCTCTGCTAATTCAATTATTGGGGTACCTGTCTGGCTGTGGGAGAGCCTGTGTCCTGTATTAACTGTCATTCCCTCTGTGAAGATGAGTTTGGTGACCCCATCCTCAGCCTACATTTTGCTTCTGCAGATGTCCTTCCACCAGATCTCCTTTGTCTTGACCCCTCATTTTAGTAGTTTGGCTCAGCCTGTCAAAGCCTGCCAATCAGGAGAGGCTGCCAGGAGGCTGGATTTTTGTACAGAAAGTTATATAACTTATATTTTTTAATATTTATAATAAATCTAACAATGGCAAGTTGTTGGATTTCTCATAACTATTCTTTTAAGTATTTACGTTATCATTTAGCTCACTCCTGTCAATAGTTATACTTTATTAAAGTATTCCCATGTTACCTTATTGAGCTAATGTACTACAATTGGGAAAAATGAAATTGGCAGTTTTCCTCACCAGGGCATACAAAACATATTTTAGAATGTCCCTGCTCATAGTTACTAGGCAAGCTAACCCTGGGACACATAGGGGAGAACTTAGGGTTTAAGACTTTGGGAATGCATTTAATTCCAAAGTTTTATTTGCATATCATTTTAATTCAAACACAGCCTGTACAGCAGTGCAGAGATACTTGCAATAAACATGTATTAAACGTACTGAGCCTCTAAAGCTACATGCCCTAACTGTATACAATGGGCTTACTGAAAGGTTTTCATACCATTTGTAATTTCACCTAATTCTCATATACCTTTTATACTGAGTACTGGCCCTGGGTCTGGTCAGCAGAACTGAGGACACAATCAGAGTCACAAGCTACCAGTAACTGTCATGAAATGGGGGTAATCAGGACAAAAATAATGACTTTCTCACAGGGCCATCCAAGCGTCTGCACTGATGTTGGCACATATAAGATCAAAATCCATTTTGAGACGTTTTTTGCAATTAACGGTGGGCCAGACAGACCAGTATTTCTGTTTCAACAGGAATGACCAATTTATAAGATCTTCTATAGGAGACCACAGCCACGTGGTCCCTAGGGATATCCCTTAAGGCATGTTGCAGGCATCTGTTAGTCTCCCTCCAAGCCTTATCAAACTAGGACTCGGCGGATGATGCAGTATGTACAATGAGCTTCAAGAAATATGTTTTGAATGTATATTCTAAGCAACAAAGGTGTCTACATCGCTAGTGGAATCGTAGCTCAGGGAGAGACAAACTTGGAGACTACGCCGGTGTTCTGTGCAGAGCCTACTCAGAACAACATATAGGCAGACTTAGCCCATCGCTCCTTGAAAGAACATTAATGCTCCCCACGGCAATGGCCCTAGACCGAGGCTTTGGGCAAGTCAATGTAATGGAGAGGGGTTGGTCCTCACTATAAATATACAAGGGATAACTGTACCATTTGGAATATGATCAAGGAAATTCCAGCTGGCAAAAATATGATCAATTATCCATGTATCACCCCCCCCCCCCCCCCCCCCCCCCCAGTGCATGCAGGGCCAACCGCCCCAAAATTAAGTTTTGGATGAAAACCCCAAAAAAGAACAATGTTTAAATTGTTGCCTGGATATATGGGACTACATTCCAAGTCACCCCAAAAATTAAAAAATAAAGCAAAATTAGGTTTATCGTTGGATAAGAAATTATCATTGTAGAAATGAATAAGCATGACATTAAACGTTTTAGACAGCTTCACTTGGAGTGCCAGGATTAGCCTGCTATTATTTCTATTGGGCAGAATAGTGAAGTTGAGGGTGAACTTGTGCCAAACACAGGCCTTTCATAAGAAATAAATCACTGAATAAATCCCTGGGAGCCCATGTATCCTGAAAAACAATATCCTAAATTAAGGTAAAATCTAATCAATTCTTCATTTGAAATTTGGAGGCAAGCCCAGCAAACTTTCTAACACAACTGGTGATCTTGTTGGCACAGCGGGATAGTGCCACAGGGGACTTAATATTAGAGCTGTGATCAGCTTCCAAAATCGGATTGGGGTGGGAGAAATAGAAAGCCCCTTAGCAGATACATTGACTTCACAATCACAGACAATGTTAGACAACAGATAAAAATTATTAAGTCAGTCATTGCTACACTCTCCAGACGAAAAAGTGATTGCTAGTGGGCACAGATTAGGACACTCACTGTGTCGAATCAAGGACAGGCTTTCCCTCAAGGTGTCTCCCCTTGATTCGAAGTCTTTGCAAAAGTACCAGAATGGTAGGACTTTCGCATTTCATTGCTGGTCTAAGCCCTGATAAGACAGGTTAATCACTTCCCCAGCTACCAATTGATTAGCAAAATGTACAATAATACAATCCCCCTCAAATTCCTTAGCCATGGGACAGCATCCAATCCACTCTACAGGCAAGCAAAATATCAGGAAACAAGCTGGCTCTGCAGAGGACATGAGAATGTGGCCAGTGAGTGGCTTTGTGAATGGACTGTTACGTGCTCTCCGTCATCACCTGGGATTGGAGTCTTGGAACATTGGCTAAATTTGCCACATAGATACAGGCAGCAGGGGGAAGAAGAAACACTGATAAACAAACCCTGGAGCTGCCCAAGAGAGGCACGGGTATTCTAGCAGCCAACGTGTCCGAGCATTGGGGGCTCAGAAGTGGTATGGACATGGCATCTCAGGAGGAGTTCCTGATGACATTTGACAGGGGGTATGCAATGGTTGAGAGGAGCATTATGGTTGAGAGGAGCATTATGTGCAGCTGTAGGGACTGGAGTTTGTGTAGCTATGCTTGTGGTAGAGGTAATAGTGGATTTCTCCCTACAGCGAGCTACATTGCCAGACCCCAAAGCCTCAGACAACTTGCTTTGAATGATGGACAGAGTAGGGTTGGGCGGAACTTTCAGAGTTTTACTCCGCGGATTTCCGCGCAGTTAATTGTAATGTACCCGTGTAGTGTAGTTGTGCACCAAAAAGTGAACTGATCAGCCAGTACAAAAATACAATAATATCACCAGTTTATTAGTACATAACAGTTTTTGCACTGGTTGTTAAGTGCCGAGTGTTCTCTTTAGAAGCCTTTAACATTGTGACTGTGGCTGCTGGGAGTGGCACATAGCTGGGAATATTCTGCAACATGCTTTAAATTAATTACACATCACAAGCAAATCATGACTACTGAGGTGTGGCTTTTGTATAATACGCAGCTGTGCTGACAGCAAATGTGATGTGTGAGCTGAGCCATCTCTTACCATAGATGATCCAGAGCAGTAATTACACTAGACTTAGAGACATTGTTCTTTCTGCTTTTCTTCCCCATCCTGAACTCTGCACTAGTGTGGTGACTATCTACAACAGTCAATCAATCAATCAATCAATCAATCACTGGTTTGTAAAGCGCAGCTACTCAGCTGAAGTGTTCAAGGTGATGAGTGGGGTACGGGGGGCAATAAACTGTCACATATGGACTTGCTTTTCTTCCAGGGTACAACAATCGTCTACTGGGATTTTTAGAAACACCATTGTTACTTCTTATGGACATTGTTTCATCACATGATTATCACTGGAGGGATGAATTCTGGTGACGGGTCACCAATTGACACAATTCTTATTCATAGGATTGGTTGGTGGGGAGGATCCTGCCAGATGTTAATTGTTAATGAGGCTGCGAGAGTGCGTCCTCATCTAGGATTGGCTGGCGGAGCTCTTGTCAGTTGCCTACTGCTGTGAGGCCTTATGCACATGTGCATTGAATGTAGCTCAGTGCTAGAGGTGGGCACCAGTAAACTCCGCCATGTGGTGGTTGTAGAGTTTTTGCCAAACTCCATGCTCCAAGTGGAGAGCGTAGTGACAAAACTCTATGAACTCTGCCAGCTGGAGAATAAAATAGATTTAATTTAATCACATAGCAGACAGATAAGACTATTAGTTACAAAGCTCATTGGGCATGAGTTGGGAGAGTGAGGATGCACAAAGAGTCAGATGGGCATCCCTCAATCTAAGCTATTTACCTCGCTTCTTATGCTTCCCTGGAGCAGAGCTCTCTCCAGGGCGAAATTTCATTGTCAGTGGTGGTGGATGGGCTGGGAGGAGTTGTTGAAAGTGGTAACATCTCCTAAGCCACTGCTTTGGTCCCCATCCAGTCAGGACTGATGGATCCGTGGAGTGGAGGCAGGTCAAGGCTATCAGCAGCAAATGGCAGTTGCCGCTCTGCAAGATGGATTTCTTTACCAAGAACACCAACTGCCCACTCAATATACAATCAATCAATCAATCAATCAATGACACTTATAGAGCGCGGAGTTTTTAATAGGGGCAGTGTGAGATACCACAAGCTTGTTTTTTCCGATGTAGGCGCTTGAAACTCCTTGCAGTGGTAGGCAAGACAGGGGTCCTTGAAATGCAGATCCTGCCGAACTGTGAGCACACTTGCTTCACGAAAATCAGCCTTGACAGGCGAGAAGGAGAAAGGATCTTCAAAAGGTGTGAAAGATAAGAATAAAGCCAGCTGGATAAAAAAATCTCCCTTCTCCCTGTGCATATAAAGGTGGTAAACTTGAATCAAGCTTGAGGCTGAGGGACAGAGCCACAAGAAGGGGAGCAGCCAGGCCTCCCCTGGGCTCTGACGGGATGCAGACGGGCCTGTTCTTGGACCAGGCGCTGCCAGTGTGCGGCCTGTTTGCGATTCGCAAAGCAGGGATGTTGCTGGTTCTAAATTACACTATGAGGCTGATGTTAGCTCCTCCCTGGCTCTGAGAATTATGGGACTTTAAGTCCCCCGGCAGAATCGTGGTGTCCTGTGCACCGGGGATGTTGCTGGCACTAAATAGTGTTATGAGGCTGAAGGCTCCTCTTTATCACTGTTAATTATGAGGCTTGAATTCCCCCAGGAGAGTCAAATGAGCATGCCAGATATGTTTTCGAGGTTACACCAGAGTTTGGTAAACACTAGTGTATCTTCAAACTTGCTCACATTGATGACATATGGGTTGGGTAGGTGCCGCTATTCTTTTGAAACTGAAACAAATTCAAAGTCAGGTGTCCTGCTTTACAAGAAGTGAAAAGAAAACATAAAACAATAAAACTGAATTAGAATCACAGGGATAGTGGCAATCCAGGCAGACAGGAGCAGACACTATTGACTATGAAACATCTGAATAACAAAATGGCTGCCTCATGCACATCATGCCCCTCACGAAATGCAAATAACTTTTTTGTGTTTGAAGTGCATCCTTGCATTGATTTTATGAACTGAGGTACCAACAGATTAGTTCAACATTTGATGAGCCCACAACTAGTTTGAAACTGGTCCTGGGTTGCAATTGTTCCAGTTCAGTGAGGACCTAGGTTGGAAGTTTGGACTGGACGGTTCTGATTTGGACTGATTTGCATATAGCTGGGTCCAAACTGAGGTGGCATGGTGTGCAAAATAAGCATTGACCATGATGCAGCCTGTGTAATTACATGTAGTTAAGATTAATTCAAGCATCCCATCCAAAAATGTTTTGTATTGTTCAGTGGAGAAGTGTGGCTCACTGGTTAGAGGAGGCAGACCTGGAAGCAGAGGTCAGCCCGGGACCAGGGTTCAATTCCCGGCTCGGCGGGGTCTTGAGTCCTAAAATGTCCACGGACTCGACAATTCTCGCTCCGGTGCCTGCTCGATTCATGGGTTCACACTCTGCGACTCTGGGCAATAGCTCGCTTAATCTCCACAACCGCCCCTCGTGGTGGGATGCCTGGCTTTCACCTTGGGGGTGCCCTGCCGGGGTTATCTCACAGGGGTATACCAGGACGGGTTCCCTAAGCAAGCGCTTAGAAACCGCTTGGTGATTTGCGCTATATAAATTCCTGTACATGTCAGTTTGTCGCCCTATGTACAACAAGTATGCCCAGACGTGTGGCCCATGCCCATTGTGTCTCTGGAACGAAACTGTATCCAGCTAAACCCATAACTCGGGTGCAACCAGTTCTGGGTGGTTTGTTTTCCAGTTGAGTGTGGACCTGGATTGGCAGTTCAGCCTGGACGGTTTTGCTAGGAGCAGAGTCAAGACCGATTTGCATATAGCGAGGTCCAAACTGAGGTGCCATGGTGTGCAAAATAACAATGGATTGGGATGCAGCCCCAAGTAAATGTCCAGTGGCTGAGATTATTTCAAGCATTCCATCCATCATTTTTTTTGTACACTTTGGCTTATCCTCTACTAAACAGCATGATTAGAAAAAAACAATGAGTAGGTTCTCTATCACAAAACGCGTTTCAAAACTTTTTTTCATGAAGCGAAATGCTATACGAAATGCATGTTTCTTCTAATCAAATGTGTGTGCTACCAAAATTTATTTGTGAGAAGAACGTCTAACATAAGTATTGTGTACTAAAAATTATCTAAAACAATATTATTCTATTGGAGTTAAGAATATGCAATCTAGCCCCAGTGGCACAGAAGGTTTGAAAACGACATTTATGGCCCAAATGTTGTGTTAGAAGCTATTTGTGTCCATGATATTATGACTTACAGTCCATAAATTAAGAAGCCGACCTCCCTTTAAAAACGGAATCAATAGCGGCGGCGGACTTGGGCGAGGACTGGAGAGATGCAGAAGTTGCCTCCAAAGTCATGACTTTTCTACGTAGGTGGGTGTGGTTATAATATTGCCAAAATAATCTGCATCTGGTTCCACCGCATCGCAACTAAAGAAAAACTCTAAATAGCTCCTTTTCTCCCGTCGCTTCTCTTTAGTGAATTTCATTTAACAGCTGTAGGTCTATCCCCTTTAAGACATCGCAATCCCTATGAAAAATCGTAATCAAGTGGGTCACACTCCGAACGGTAAATCACGGTTATTGATCGTCACTTGTCAAACAAGTCACCATTATCTGTTCTGCAATTTGCGTGGCGTGAACTGCAGATGGAAACGTTAGCCTACCAGCGATTTCCCCTTGACAGGCACGATTCGCAGCCCTGTAGCCTACATTTCGGTGATGCGTTTACTATAAACAAAGCTATTATAAGTGACACTGGGAACAAAGAATAAAAGTTAGTGACATCCTATTATGGCAGACAGCTGTCACAGAAGGAAGTTGCGAAGGGAAAGTAGGTTGCTGAGAAGCAGAATGACAAGTTGCTGCACATTACCGAAAAGCTCCAGCAGCAGCAAACCAGTCGCTTTTATTGTAATAGTTCATTTTAATATGCTGTGCACACAACCCAGGGGTAGTATTACCTGATGCTGATGTCTAATTAACTGAGGATATTGCGGCAAATCAAAACAGCTAAGCAACAAAAGAATACGTTCTTGGTCACATTACTGTATAATGTCTTTCAACGTGTAGATTTTATTTGAAACTGAAATCATTTGCATTGATTGCAGTTGACTTTAGGTTTCTTGAAAGAAAATGTCGCTCTTCATGAAACTCACAGATGCACAGTAAAGTTGGTGTGTTTGGAAGTTGTTTTTTGTTTCTTTCTTCATTATTTTTTGTACAGTAGAGACGGTGACGGTGCTAAACAAGTCTCTTTTGGGAATGGTGCTTTCTGCAGGGTCACCCCCAGACCTTTTGCGTTCCTCCTCCCCTTCATGCTGAATTCCTTTTTTGTTGGCTTTAGGACTCTTCTAACAAGTGCAGAAGTTCATATCCTCGGCACCTAAAGCGGCTTATCCACAATTGGCATATTTAATTTCCTTATAAGTTCCTGGTAGGGTGCACTACATGTGCCTAGGGCCTGTAAATTAAATGCTACTGGTGGGTGTGCCAAATGCAAATAGAACAATTGATGGACAGTATTCAGAACAATGTCATACATTCTCCCCAGTACAGAGATCTGGGCCTAAATCCATCGTTTTTTTGCTCACCATTCCATTCCAGTTTGGACCCAGACATATGTAAATCAGTCTTGACCCTGCACCGAATGGGAACAGTCAAGTCCGAACTGCCAGGCCAGGTCCTCCCTGGACTGGAAACAAGCATCCTAGGACTGGTTTCAGGATTTCAGCCCTCATCAGCTAGGATAGCTGATGCAGCACTGATTTGCCACTCATTTAGTAGCCCCGTAAACATGGCTCAGGCCTGACACTGCAGAGCCTGTGTGTGCAGTTTTAAAATGCTATTTCAACCTGGCAAGTTAACATACTTGCCAGTATTAAAACTTGCCTTTTATTACATATAGGTCACCCAAAGGATGAATATGACACTTTACAACGCACGCATTACAACGCGTGTCATTACAATGCATTTTTTAGATCACAAAATCCTTTACAACGCATGTTGTTACAACGCATGCCATTACAACACATAATCCATAACAACGCATTTACTATTCCAGCTCCACTGGCACGTTACTTCGGGGATTGCGTTGTAGTGGATTATGCGATGTAATGTAATGCGTTGTAATGGATTTTGCAATGTAATAAATGTGTTGTAATGACACGCGTTGTAACGCACGAGTTTTAAACAATTTTTCCCCCAAAGCGTAGGCCCTAGGCAGCAATAGGGACAGGTTACAATGCATTAAAAAGGTAGGATATGTACTTTTGAGTTTTACATGTCCTGGTAGCAAAACATTGGTACATTTGTCTTTCACTACCGCAAGATCTATCTCTTTCATAAGTTAACACTGGGATTACCTTAAAAAATCTTTGAAGTGTAATTTCTAATTGGTAAAAGAGAGATATTTGGAGTTTGGTGTCTTTGTACTCACAATTTAAAATCTCAACTTATGAGGAACTCACATTTTAAATTGTAGGTCTAAAAAAGCCACTTTTAGAATTTTAGCATGTTCTTACTGTAATCATTCTGTGCCCCTGCCTGTCTCTGAATGTATGTCTAGGTTGGGTGACAGCTGGGCTATGTGTATTCTCTATGAACAGTCATACAAAGGGAGCTAGGATGTGACATTTGCATCCTGAAGGCCCATCACCAGGCTGAACTGATGGGCTTTCCTGAGGTAGATTGTGAGGGAGGAGCTGGCACTTGCACGTAAATAGGGCTGCGCCTGTCCCCACACAAAGAGCTGCATACCCCCTCTAGTGAGTCTGGAGCCAGGGCAGGAAAGACAGGGACCTTGGTATCTTCTAAGGCATCTCTGGTGACCTATTCATAGGACACCCCCGCGCCGCACGGCCACCAGCTGTTGCGTGTGCCCCCCGCCTGCCGCTGCTCTCAGCCTCGCTGAGCCTCCCCGCCTTCGGGCCACGCCCCCCGCCGCCGCTCGTGGCACCCGCATCTCTGCCATTCTGCTGCTTCGTTTTACATTGTACTGTATTTTTGTTTTAAATTGCTTGTATTTTGGTTTGTAAAATCTTTGGATTCCTGTGCTAGTATTGTTGTCCCCCCCCTGTGCTGTTGTCCCCTGCGACCACCCGCCCCACTCCCCGCTTCCCGCTTCCCGCCGCCGGGAGTGTGGACACGCCCCCTTCCTCCCCGCTCCCGCCTCCCAGCTGCTCCTCCTCCTTGCACTTCGCCATAAATGGCGACCGTGCGCACGCACAGCATTGACGCGCAGCAGGCGCGCCGATTGTGCGCCGAAGGCGCGCCAAAGGTAAGCCCGTCTGCGCCCGTCCGCGCCTGGACCGTGCCCAGGGCCAGGACCCCTGGCCCCCGCTGTCACCAGCCCACCCGCCGGACCTACGACACCACCGAACTCTACGCACTCAACGCCGGTAGAATCCCGGGCTGCTATCGAGCCACCCGAGACGCACCCACAGACCCTTCTGCTGCCACTCCTGCAAGTTCACCTGCATTCAGGCCTGCACCACACCAGCACCGACCAAGCCGAACTCCAGCAGCAACCACCTCAAGTGCATCCTGCTCAACACCCGCTCCGTCCACAGACACACCGTCGAGCTCTGGAACCTGCTCGACACCACAGCCCCAGACGTCGCCTTCCTCACAGAAACCTGGATGAATGCCTCCTCAGCACCCGACATCGCCATCACCATCCCGGACAGCTACAAGATCATCCGGAGGAACCGCATCAACCAGACAGGAGGAGGCATCGCCATCGTCCACAGGAACTTCATCCGCATCACGACCAACACCGACGACACCCTCGCACCCGCCGAACACCTGCACTTCCAGATCCACATCAACCCCAAGACCACCCTCCGCGGCACCCTCATCTTCAGACCCCCGGGACCACGCACACAATTCAGCGAAGACATCGACGACTTCATCAGCCCGCACGCCCTCTCCTCCGCTGTCTACATCCTCCTCGGGGACCTCAACTCCAACTGGAGAACAACAACGACCGCAACACCACCACCCTGCTGGACAACCTCGCCAACCTCGGCCTCAAGCAACTGGTGACCACCCCCACCCACTATGTCAGACACACACTCGACCCCGTCTTCTCATCCAGCAAGGACATCGCCTTCAGCCATGCCACCGGACTCAACTGGACGGACCACAGCTACGTCCACTTCAGCTTCAGAAGGAACACGATCCACCACCACCAGCAACAGGTTGCACGAAGAAGCTGGAACAAGATCACAGCCGACCAGCTCGCGACCTCCCTGAGCTTGAACGCTCCCACCAGCGCAACGAACCCAAGCCAAGTGGCTACCAACCTCGCGAAGTGGATCAGCAACTGCGCAGACGACCTCGCCCCTCTGAAGACCCCGCCTAGCAGAACCGGCAGCAAGAAAGCCCCATGGTTCACCGACGAACTCAAGAGCTCCAAGAAGAACTGCCGAGCCCTCGAGAATGCCTGGCGCAGAGACCCAACACCGAACAACATGACTGCCCTCAAGCTCGCCACCAGAAAACACCACCAACTGATCCACGCCAACAAGAAAACTGCATTCAAGGAACGACTGGACAACAACGCACACAACAGCAAGGAACTCTTCAACATCGTGAAAGAGCTCTCCAACCCCAACGCCGGAAACAACGACATCACCCCTTTGCAAGACCTCTGCAACTCCCTCGCCTCCTACTTCCACAACAAGATCGCAGACATACACAACAGCTTCAGCTCTCAACCGACGCACGCCACGACTGAACCACCGCCCCCCACCACCACCCTCCGCGCCTGGACCCCGATCAGCACCGAAGACACCATCCGCACGATGAACTCCATCCACTCCGGATCTCCGACCGACCCCTGCCCTCACCACGTCTCCAACAAGGCCGACGCTGTCATCGCACCCCACCTGCGGGACATCATCAACACCTCCTTCGACACCGCCACCTTGCTGGAAGCACGCTGAACTCAGCGCTCTACTAAAGAAGCCATCAACCGACCCCACCGACCTCAAGAACTACCGCCCCATCTCGCTGCTCCCGTTTCCTGCTAAAGTCATCGAGAAGACCGTCAACAAGCAGCTGGCCGCCTTCCTCGAGACGAACAGATCCCTCGACCTCTCGCAGTCTGGCTTTCGGGCCAACCACAGCACCGAGACCGCCCTGATCGCAGCTACTGAAGACATTCGAGCCCTGCTCGACAACGGAGAAACAGCGGCCCTCATCCTCCTAGACCTCTTTGCGGCCTTCGACACTGTCTGCCACCGTACCCTAGTACAACGCCTCAGCAACGTCGGAATCCAGGAGAAGGCACTGGAATGGATCACCTCGTTCCTCGCCGGAAGGACACAGAGAGTCCGCCTCCCCCGTTCAAATCAGAAGCCACCGAAGTCATCTGTGGCATTCCTCAAGGCTCCTCGCTCAGCCCAACCCTCTTCAACGTCTACATGAGCCCCCTCGGAGACATCGCACGCCAACACAACCTCAACATCATCTCCTACGCCGACGACACCCAGCTGATCCGCTCCCTCACCAACGACCCCACCACCGCCAGAACCAACCTACATGAAGGGATGACAGACGTAGCCAAGTGGATGATGAGCAGCCACCTGCAACTGAACTCGGACAAGACGGAAGTCCTCATCCTGGGATCATCGCCCTCCGCCTGGGACGACTCCTGGTGGCCCCCCTCCCTGGGAAGCGCACCCAAACCAACAGACCACGCACGCAACCTAGGCTTCATCCTGGACTCCTCCCTCTCCATGACCAGACAAGTCAACGCCGTCTCCTCGTCGTGCTTCAACATCCTGCGCATGCTACGTAAGATCTTCCGGTGGATCCCCACCGAGACCAGGAAGACGGTCACCCAGGCCCTCGTCACCAGCCGGCTGGACTACGGCAACTCCCTCTACGCCGGAACCACCGCCAGACTCCAGAAGAGACTCCAGCGGATCCAGAACGCCTCAGCACGACTCATCCTGGACATCCCCCGTCGCAGCCACATCTCCGGACACCTGAGAGATCTGCACTGTCTCCCGATCAACAAGAGAATCACCTTCCGTCTCCTCACCCACGCACACAAAGCCCTGCACAACCAAGAACCAGCATACCTCAACAGCCGCCTCAACTTCTACGCTCCCACACGCCATCTTCGATCGACCAGCCACGCCCTCGCCGCCGTCCCCCGGATCCGAAGAGCCACCACAGGAGGAAGGTCCTTCTCCTACCTGGCCGCCAAGACTTGGAACTCCCTCCCGACCCACCTCCACCTGACCCAGGACCACCTCGCCTTCAGGAGGCAGCTCAAGACCTGGCTGTTCGAGCAGTAGCGGACCTCCCCTCCCCTAGCGCCTTGAGACCCTCCGGGTGAGTAGTGCGCTATATAAATGCTATGATTGATTGATTGATTGATTGATGTCTCCATCCACTACAAAGGCACATCTGGGTATGAGTACTGGAACTCTGACACCACCAAATCAGATATTTGCTGGAACCAAGTGCATTCTGCCAAGGAGAAAAGCTGCCGTTCTGCTTTGCTACCTGCATTGCCGTGTTGGCCTGCTACCTGCTTATTGCTATGATGTAGGAGGGACTGCCATCTTGCTTCCTGCTCTTCTGTGCTGGAATGCTGCCTGATGCTACTTTACTGGGAGTGAGAGAGTAATACTTTTATTTGATTTATATTACAATCATAAAACGGTGGAGCTTACCACCATTTGGTCAATATTTACATCTTTAAAACAACACAAAATCAGCTTCAGGTCAAGATAAAACAAAAAGGATAGGAAAAGCAAAGAGAATATAAAATTACACAAGCTTTTCAGGAAGGTGGTCTAAGGTGAAAATTAAAACTTAGAAAGGTGTTATGAGTTGGATCAGGGGACACTTTTGTGACATGAAATTACACAGACTTTTCAAAAAGTGGTGTAAGGGGGAAAGTAAAACTTGGGGAAGCAAAGCGGGTTGGATCAGGGTACACTTTTATGACATGAAATGAAGTGCTATGGGATGGAAACAAGAGAGTCCGTTGGGAAAATAAAAGTGAGTCTATGGCCGGCTGTGTCCAGGCCTGTTATCCTGAGTTCTCTTTGGTTGTTGCCTTGTTTCCAAGCTCTTGAGCAGCATGCTTCAGAAATGTTATAGTGTTGCAAGATAGTTTTATCCAAGTCCCACTGAGGCATATGATGACAGCCGCCCTGCAGGTTCTCCCCTGGGCGACTCTTAAGAGTGGTAGCAGAAGCACTTTCCTTAATTTCTAAGTGCAGGGCATATACATATTAGATGCAGTAATGACTCTGCGCCGTTGTTACAAAGGCGGCAGTCGGAAGTTGACCACAACTGTAGCCATTTGGGAGTGAGATCTTTATTCACAAAGCAGCCCAACCTTAACAAGCTTAATTTCCCTTTGTAATGGTCCCTGAAGCAGTCTTGCAAATATGGATGGGGCTTCATGTGGATGTATGATGGCAGAACAATCCAGGCGTGGCTTTTACCTGCCACTGCAGCTTTGTCCATTAATAGTGACGCTTGTTTGATTGCATTGTTAGTTCGCAGTTTGAAAGCAGTGTAAGTCATGGGTGCAAGCCAGGATTCTTCCAGTGCTAATGATTGAAGCTCTTGCCTGAGGGACTTATATATAGACTTGGGAAGTCCTGCCTGTTTTTCTACTTCCAGCCAGCACAGATGAGCCAGGGAGTGATCTTCTGCATCCCTCATTCGTCAGTAGTATTTGACGAGGGCTCCTTGTCTTGCCGGGAGCTGATTTGTGAGACCGTATTCCAAACGTATTTGAGATTGCGAAATATAGCGCAGGATTGAATAAAGGTTTTTAAAGTGGCGAGATTGGGCGAGGTTTAGCACTGTGGAGTCCCGGGTTGCCATTATCTCAGAATCATATGTGAGGGATGGCAAGAATTTGGCGGCTACGATCTTTAAAATGTGGGCAGTGGAATTTCCGCATAGATGTTTTTGGACTGTTTTAACGGCGAATTGAAGCTGTTTGACTTTTGATTTCCCCTGTTCCAAGTGCTGTTAATATTTTAATTGGTGGTCCAGTGAGATGCCCAGGTATTTGTATTGGTCTACCTGAGTTAGTATGCTGGAGTTTATCTTCCAGACAAATTTTTTCTTTTCTTGCAAGAGCCAGAGAAACATAAAACATTTGTTTTTTAAGGTTTATTGTCAGTTGTGCATTCGAGAGGCATGACGCAAGCTTAGAGATCATACTTTGTAGGCCGAGAGGAGTTTGTGACAAAAGCACAATGTCGTCTGCGTGTTGTAGACTCATTATGGGTAAGTTACCCAATTTTGGGGGATCTCCCTGAATAGAGCGTAGATCGCTTTCTAGGTCCGCAGTGTAAATGTTGAAAAGGCAGGGGGCCAATACGCAGCCTTGTTTTAAGTCGTTGAGTGTGCAGAATTTGTTTGTAAGGCATAGGCCTTCTCCTTTTTTCACTTGGACCCAGGTCTTTGAATACAGCTCTATGATTGCTCCCATTAGCTTTGGAGGCGCGCCCCAGGCTTTCATTTTGGCCCAGAGTTTGGATCTTGGCACTTTATCAAAGGCCGCTTTTAAGTCCAAAAAACAAGTATACAGCGAGTTAGAGTTGTCGATTGCCCTTTTAGCTAGTAGGGTTTTTGCAGATAAGTTGGTGAGGGTGCCCATTCCTGGGTGAAAGCCTGTTTGAGTCAGGGTATTAGCCCTATGCTGCTTACCCAAACCTCCAGTTCTACCAGTAAGTTTGACACATAGATCTTTGCCTCCACATCTATTAAGGCTATTAGCCTGTGGTTGTTGGGGTCAGAGCTAGACCCAGATTTAAATATTGGGTGTAAAATGCTGCCACTCCAGGATTCCGGAATGTTCCCGGTCTTTACACTGTGACAAAGTAAAGGGAGTAATTGACTGGCCCATAACATGGGGTCTTTCCTGAATTGGGCATTGGGGAGACCATTTGGGCCAGGAGCTCCATCTGCTCTCAATGATTTTATGGTGTTAAAGACCTGCGTCAGTGTCATCAGGTCAGCATCACCTATGTTCTTTGTTATTGGCGGTTCGCAAATAGCTTTGGGGTCAGCGGGCTTTGGGTCTGTCATTGTTCTCAGGCTTGACAGGGCACACTCCGGGAGAGGCACAACTTTATTGTCAAGTGGGGTATCAAGTGTGAAATTGTATAATAAATTGATGTGGCTGGGAGTGAGAATTACAACTCAGGTTTCTCCTAAGAGCTTGCTTGCTTGCCTTCTGTTCTCTGAAGTCTCAGTGTCACAAAAGACATATTGCAAGAGTCACAGGTCCAGTCCCTCTCACACAGGCAAGAGAGCAGCAGACAGCAGATTAGCAAAGCAGCAGTCAATCAGCAGTGCGTCTTTCTGCCAGAGTATCCACAAATCCATAACTGTACTGAAGAGTTGATGTCGGAGGTCCCTCTTTTATAGCCTGGTGCCCTAGTTCTGGAAGGTGGGAACTGCTTCTAGGCAGTGTCTTTGATGTGCATGGCATTCCCTACCTCCCCTGTTCTAGGTCCAAACTGCCTGCAGTAACAATATGTGGTTATTAGGCGCTTTGTGTGAAGGCACAGCAATGCTATTCAGTTGCAAGTGGGGATATACTAAGCTCCGAACACCCATTCTGCCAGCTGATGGCCCAAACTGGCACCCTAATCCCACTATTTAGTGACTGTCTGGGAGGAATTCACAAAGTCAAACACGCAGTTACACCCAGTCATGTGACCAGAGACATGCTACAGGCACTAAATGGCTAAAGCAAGAAAATTCCAACTGTTTGAAGGTGGTTCATTAGGAGGTGCAGGCAGGGACCTACCTCTAGCAAGAAAGCCGCCAATGCAATATAATGTCTCAAAACCCCTGGCTCAACCCTTGGTATCTGACTGTGAGCAGGCAGGCTTAACTTGGGAGACAGGTATGTAAAGCATTTAAACACACCAATACATTAAATACGTAAGACACAACTCACACTACAAATTCCAATCCAATTCATAAAAATGTGAAATATTTCTATCACTAAAATAACACTAAAATGACAAAAACTCAATATAGGGAACACTTTGTAGTGCTTAAAACATATAACTCCAACTTGGGAAATCTGGTCAGGCTTGACCAGGACAAAATCAAAGTTTTAGGATGACTACAATGGAACCCTGGTCAGATATGCTAGGCAGGAGGCACCGGTAAAAATGTTACCTTCTCACTTTTCTGGAGGATTTTCTTTAGACGTCGTGAGGTCCCCTCCAGCAGGCTGATTGCAATGCAATGTTGGATTGCTTCTCTTCAAGGCCCTGGTGAAATCCAGAAATCCGTAGCAAGGATGGGCCCAGCTGAAGGTAGCCGGCTTTGACTCCAGGTCAGTCCACTTATGGAGCTTTTTCAAAAAGTTGCTCCAAACTTTTGGAAATTTGTTCTGAAGTTCCCCTTGAGGTCTTAAAGTGTCCAAAACACAAACCCAAGGGTCTAGATTCTCCGATAGTGTCCTTCTAAGTTTGGAACTACAATTTATACATTATACCTGTCCAAGTTTACTGGACACACTCCCGGCCGGGGACTTTTTTAGGGGGATGGTGCAGGGAAGCTTTGTTAACCTTTTGATTTCATAGAGTCTACTCCTTGATCCTTTTTGAAGCAAGGCAAAGTTCTCCTGGCTGTAGGTCCATGTGTGCAACAGGAGCAGTCATTCAGATTGCAATCCTATGGGGTGCAGACCAGGGTTCCAGCAGGACAGTCCTTCTTCTCTTTTTTGTTTTAGGCAGTAGATCTGAGTTGCTATGCAACTCTCACATATTTATTCAATGACCTGCAGCAACAAGCAGGGGGGCACCCCTGTCCAATGAAGTACAGGGTTCTACCCAACAGCATGATAGCTTCCTCCAAAGTGTGGCATATTATTGTCCCACAAAGCACTCTATGTAATTCTCAGGTGTGGTTTCTGCAGGGACGAAATGCAAGATCTGAAGCAAGGCCCCAACTTCCCACACCCCCCGTGGAAGCCCAACGGGGTCAAAGCAAACACAGTGGGAATGGGGCGGAGGGGAAACAAAACATGGAAAGGAAAAGGGAGACATATCACCAACGAGCTTCAGGTATTGATATTCTTGTTGAGTAGTCTTTATATGGATCCTGTAAAGGAGATAAGGCTATAAGTTTTGCCCTGTGCATGTATTCTGCTTCTAACACCGACAAACAATTAGAGTGATGCTACTTGATATAACTACCTGTGAAAGGATCCGCTTATGTATATATAATATCAAAGAGCAAACTCAGTTGTATCATCTACGAGGAAGATTTAATCATTAGGTGTTTTCTACTTAGAACAATGGGACTGTATAGTTAAGGATGCATATGGTATAGCTATCCTGAGATGATCAGCATGGAATCCAAAATTAAAGCCAGATTTATTCATATACATTTTAAAACCAGAAAAAAATAAACATATTCTCCCGAAATGGATACGGTTGAAGAAAAATACAATTAAAACAATACACAAAAATGTACCGGGCTAAAGTACATTGAGAAATCAGCCCCTTAAATAATCAGGCGACTAATTTATATTTTTCTTACAGGCACCAAGCAATATCAGAAAGGAACCAGAATCACCATGCACCATGGAGACTGCATCATAAAAGTACATTATATAAATTTCAAATCAAATCAAATGTTAGTGTCTTAAAGAGCATTGATTCTTTGTGAACTATTTTGTCATTTTCCTTTTTATATTTCAGAAGCCATTGTGAATGTCTCCGCGGCAACAGATGAGAAGCTGAGATGCAGAAAATGGAGCCCGATGTGGCAGCACCAAAAAGCCTGTCAGGAGCAGCCTGAAGGTCCCAGTGGAGCGGGATGAGCAAAAAAGATGTAGCATTTGGAGACTAACCAGGGCACTTTGAACAGTGTCTTACTAACTCAGAAGGAAATCCGGTAAGTGTGTAGAGAGGCAGTACTAGAACAGGAAGCACTCTTTCACCAGGCCCCTTTTATTCCTGCCTTTCTCCACCCCATGTGCACAAGTGATCGGGAATGGAGCAGTCCAGACACTTCACTTTTAAATTCAAGATGTAGAATTTCTCTTTAGGAGAGTAGGACCTGGCTAAACCAACCTACTGGAATCGCTCATTTTCGTTATCACTCCCTAACCAGACCTTCTGCAAATTCTATACCTGGGCCTACCATCAGGCGGGGGATGTGAAGTCATACATACGAGATACAACAGGTTTTATCACAAAAGTGGAAGTAGTACCGTTTGATGACCAAGTACAAATGATGGTGACACTTGGTGTCACATCGCTTTGTACACAGATACCTCAAGATGAGGCTCTAGAAGTTATGGAACTTTACTTGGACAGCAGAGAACACCCTCATACGGTCCCAACTTCATTTATTCAACAACTGGCAGAGGTCGCCCTAAAAACTATTTTAAATTTGAAGACCAATTTTTTGTGCAAGGTTTCAGCTAATGGCTGTCCATATGCACAAGAAATGGCAGTTCTGTACATGGCCCAATATGAAGAACGATTCATTGAGAACAACAATCCCTTCAAGATAAAATATCACAGTGGCTACGATACATCGCTGATATCTGGCTCCTGTGGCACGGGAGCCAGATTGAATTGAATTTGTTCCATGACTGGTTAAACACTCGACATAGTGACATCAAGTTCTCTGTCCAGTCAAGTAAAACCAAAATGACCTTTCTAGATGTTGGGATCAGCACAAGAAAGATACAGATAAAAATACGATTTTTTGCATTACAAAAGCGCGCATTCGAAAAGTCTTAAAAAAACATCTCTCATATGGGCAGATATTATGGATCAGGAGAAACTGCACAGAGGTTGCAGACTTTGAAGGACATGCACCGACCTTTTGTAAAGAGATGGCAAAAAGAGGCTATCTAAAAAAACTACTCAAGCATTCTACAAAAAGAACAAGGTTTACTCCTCAAGAAAGTCTTCTACAGGTGAAAGAAAAGAAAGAACTTGAGAAATTGGTTTGTGTAAAAACATTTGGCCCTGACACCAACAAATTTAGACAGATTATACTTAAAAATTGGCATCTCATTGAAAGCCTCGAATATCCTTTTCCAAAGCCCATCTTTGCTGTGAAAAGAAACCAAAGTATAGGTCAGCAGATAATACATGCAGACATTTCTTTACCAAAACCAAAAAGTGACCTATTATCAAAATGGAACTTGAAGCCAATAGAGGGCCACCATAAGTGTGGCAATTGTGTGGCATGCAAAAGTACTATTGAAGGCACGGAATTCAATCACAATGGGGTAAAGTGGAAATACACTGACTTTACTAATTGTAAAACTAAGAACGTAATGTACGCCATAATATGTCCCTGCAAATAAATGTATATAGGTAAGACAAATCAACACGCAAATGCCAGAATTACACAGCACAGATCAAGAATTAAAAAGAAAGTGACCACTGCGCCAATGGTTGAGCATTTTCTCAAAGAATCTCACAGTGTAAACGACTTCCAATGGACTACTTTAGCGGCAATTATGGTGGCTAAAAGACCAATGGACTCAGAAAGTGCGTTGCTACAAAAAGAAGCATACGTAATAATGAAGTTCAATAGCCCTGTGACAGGATTAAACAGTATGAGTGAGCTAAACAAAACATGAGACTGCAAAATCCACAATGCATCAATATGGTTAACAGAAGAAGGTTAGCCGTGATTGGTGGATACATCTGGAAACGCCAACCAATCTTTATTTAGTAAACGCTGGCCGCAAAATGGATGTCACCAGCAAAGGTGCCCTGGAGTTGTGATATGCACCGTAAAGACATTTTTCAGCTGTGATGAGCGGCAATAAAGCTTTGAACAAAGCCAAGATTATAGAAAGAAAAATGAAATATATAATCAGACTCGCACATTCAATTGCAGCTAAACAGGAGTGTGACGAGTAAACGCGTGTGAAATGAGAAAAGAGGTAGCTATTTGCAACAGTGTAAACGTGAGGTTTGAAACAATGTTGCAAGACTAGAACGGTAATGAAGTTATTTTCTCCCGTAGACATGAAGCGTCCGCAGGACAACCAGTAAAGATTGCATGCGGCGGGCTAGAGCACTTTTTAAACAGGTACCCAACATTACTTTTTAAACATTGATGCAAGTAGAAATCAAAGCCTGTATAGAAAATATAAAGAAATATGCATATCCTTTGCAGGAGCAAATTCGTTCGTAAAAAGACTGCAGAGCACAGTGCTGCAATAAAAGGAAATCACACGAGGTAGGCAATGTTGATTAAAAATCGCAACTGCGATTTTAACATGCACTATGTTTATTGCTAAAAAGCCCTCAATATTGTTATAGAAAACTGAGAGGCCTCTGAATCAAGATTTCATCTGTTGCATTGGCAGCTGAAGTGTGGGAGAATGAAACCACAATACTCAGGTACATTAGCTTATAGTGAAATACTCGTAGTGTGGAAATAGAAAAAGAGGGAGATTCTAAAATAGGTTTTTATGTCACAAATTCTTTACAGAAAAAAAGAGGAAAGCCCTGATGAGAGAACTGTGAAGGAAATATCAGGATTAAAAATGCGTCGGCACATCCCCAAAAAAATGTTGAGGAATCGTGGCTCAATTCCACTACACAACTAAGGACTAAATCTCTTTTTCAAACTTCAATGATTACTTTTACAAAAAAAATTAGAAGGATATCAAACGTAGACACTAAGAGAAGCCTAGGAATATTACCTTTCTTTCACTCTAAATTAGAGAGATACGACCTAAGTAGTTGTTGTTTGTTGGGTTTTTGTTTCAATGTTGTTTTTTCACAATTGTCAGTTAAAGAGTCTTGTGATGTTTTTTGTAGAACACCATTTATCACTTGTAAATTTGAAATGTTTCATGAAATATTTTGTTATGTGGATATTAAGAGACAATGTTTCATTCTCCATGTGTTAATGTATGAAATAAAAAAAAACTAAAGATATAAGTAAAAGGTACAAATAAAAATACCAGGACAAACATAAATCGAAGGTGTTCGTCTACGAAGCAGAAATTATTTATGCTAAAAAACTCGAGGTATAGGCTTATCCCCAGTTGTTCTATTTCGTAAAACGGCCCGGCCTAATCCTTGTCCCCTGGGCCTAACTCCCTTTGTTTTTCAAACTTCTAAAAGTTGCATTTCTAAAATAGTAATATTAAATCTGTGAACATCTTTATACAGCATTTATTATTACTATTCACAACATACCAAACTTGCCCACGCTGCTCCTCTCATATCAGAAATTACCACTGCATCACTTATCAGGGAATCCTCAATGCATTCCTATGAGAGGGCAGCCTCACAGCAGTGAGAAACCAAAATTGCTGTTTGTCATGATCAGGACATGTTGCACAATTAAGGTACAGGTCCTACCTTTTACCTACAATGTACCCTGCCCATAGGGCTAGCCACCTTAGGGGTGTCTGACGCAGTAAAAGGGGGGTCACAGACGTGGCACCCACTTTATGTGCTACATCACAGTGGCAGTACACTGCGTGCACAGGCCCTGCAATGACAGAGTCCTGAGACAGTTGTGAAAGGCTACTTTGGTGAGTGGCACAATCAGCGCAGCAAGCCACCAGTAGCATTTGATATACTGGCCCTGGGTATCTGAGAAACCACTTTACAAGGGAGTGACAGGTAAATTAAATACGCCAGACATGTGTAGACTAAAAAACTCTGACATTCAGCTAGGGAGCTAGGCAATGACACAGATGATATGCTGAGAAGTCAAATTGAAAAGAGGAGGATTAACACCACCATTCACAAAAACAAATGCTACTAAATAGGTGAAAATCAATAAAACTGCCAGGGTGCAGCACTTTCGGCCTTAAAAGCTCAGCTTGCAAAATAGGTGTCAGTACCTTGCTTGATGAGGTGATCTGTTAGAAATATCAACAAATATGACCATCACCAGCTGCTACATGCAGCATAAATCTATATGGTGAAGCTAGAAGACAAACCCCATCCTTCATTTGTTAAACCATCAAATAGAATGAATTCTACCAGATAGTCACAACACTAAACCTGGGAAGAGAGCAAACACGAAATAACATATTGTCAAATCGGCTACAAAAATAATGGACAAATTGCCAGTGAATTATGAGGCACTAAGATGAATGGAAGGAACCTGATTCTGATTCAATATTACCATAAGAGAAAGGAAAATATGCCTGTTTCCATCAGCACACTTTCTAGAAGGAACATGATGCAAGCTGTACACATGTAAGGGCACTTCTGTGGGCTTTACTGTGTGGTGTTCAACAGAAATGTTATTCTTTTCCATCCCACTTCTTCAATACCAATGACCATGTATGGTATGATATATGGACCAAAGACAGGAGGAAAGGCATAATGGAAAAAACAGAGACACAAGACCACACACTCATCCCTTCTGGGAGGATCCTTTAATTGAGATGATGGAGATAGGCTTTGTGAATAAGACTAGCCTGCCTTAACCTTTCCGTATAAATGAGAGAGAGTCCAGGCTTTAACATGGTTGGGGCACGCCACTACAATTACATTTTGGGAATGCTGACAGAACCAGTCCATTGAAAACCCTTACAAATAGTGACGGTCAAATCAAATAGATTGTATGGACTTATCAGAGACTGTATATTAAAACATTGACATTATATAACTAGGTCAGATAGTCTCTACTCCAACTGCCTAACACTGAGCTTTAATACTTAAGCCAACAACTGATTTTTATCTCAAACACCATTCATGGTATGTCTACTGGTGGAGTAAGTTTGGGAGATTGCCTTCTCCTAAATCTGACAATCCTCCAATACATGCATTACTTGACACATTGGTGCATTCTCATAATAAGCTGTGCATGTGCACATAACTTTATTCAGGAGCCCAAATATGGAATAATGTAGGTCTCTTGAGAGGTCGCTCTACTTTCCAATCATACAAATAGTCAAATGTCAGCATTCTGGTTCTAGATGGACTATGCAGGGGAGACCAACTGAAATCATACTACAACAAAATCAAACTGAGTTTGGTTTAAGTACTGTTTAGAACTGACTATGTCACTAACTTAAGGATTTGGTTCATAGCCGAATAGGACAGGCACCCTATATCTTTCCTGCTTTGCTGATACTAACCCACATGGATAAATGGGCCCAACTCAGAGGCATTGCCTCTGGCCTCAATTCCATTCCCCCTATGGACCTCTATGCTGAGCCCATGGATTAGAACAATAAAACAATTTTGCATCTATCCTCTTGATGCATGACAGATCTTTCAGCAATGTCATGTAGCTGACACCTGACGGAGAGTCTTTGGCTGATGCTCGGTGTGGCAGACAAAGTTTTCACTATCTTAGTTTGCCATGAGAATGGGAGACCCCTTCCAGTAGCCATGTTGCTGCTGATATTATTTAGCGCATAAGCAGAAGGCACTTCTGGTAAAGGTCACGAATGGAGGAAAAAGTCTGAAGGCAAAATACCTCACAGAGGGCAAATAAGTCCTGGACTGGCACGCTGACCTATGCTAACCTGAACTCGAGACTGGAAGTACCACTGGAGAAGAGGAGATCCTTCTAGAAGAATTCCAAGGAGGAACCAGGAGAGGACTGGAGGAGCAGGATAACCAAGAAGGAAGAAGATATTATGAGAACTGGCAAAACACCAGGGGGGAACTGCCATTCAACCAGAAGCACTGAAACAAGACAACAAGTCTTCACAAAGCATTGCGATGCAAGACATGAACCAATTTCCCTTCTTATGTAGGCCAAACCACCCGGAAATACCTAAGACTCTATATTGGATTGGAAAAAGGATTATTGACTTCAGTACTGTAAAAGCCATCTTGAATTGGGTAAAATAAGGTTTCTCTGAAATCCTCACAAGGGTTTCTGTGGCACAGAAAGTACTGGAAGTAGTGCTTAATTTTAGCGGGTGGTTTCAAGTGCTTGGGGCTATCAGTCCAATTTTGAGATGAGCACAACAACAGTGTTTAATAGGCCAATATATGTTAAAAAAGAATAATGCCTGCTGCTCATGCCATTATTATAGCTTTGGGTGGCCCTTAATAGTCTGAATTGTCACACTTTTAGCAATGCGATGAATTTTTGTTTTGTCTGTACTGTCAATGGCAACACTGGCAAGGGCAATGAGCGGTGCAGGCATCAGTGGCCTCCTGAGAAGGGCCATGACACTTTTGTTCAGAAATTAGGCACTTCCTGGAAGTATGGAGGCACCAATGGCACCTCCTGATAGATACAGGGTAATTAAATGTAGCATAGGGAACAACACCGGCAGGCTAGCTGCCTGAAGGTAAGTTTAGATTGATAGAATGGCGGCTCACTGACACTCACAGACCTCCCAGCCCTTCCAGAACTATGCACCCCACTTGCCCGAGATAGTCTTGGCATTGACATCTGATTGGACGCTGGTAGAACTGCAACACTATGCCCCCTTTTGAAGATCAAGGAATGTTTAGAAATTGCCTGGAAACAATGTCAAACCATAACTGGGACATGGATGGAGGAAGCATGTTCACATGGCTTTTCACTAGGGGAATATCCCTTCCAATGAATTAATAATTGTAATTTATCCCTGAAGGAAATCAATCCCAAATCTCTTGAGCTTCAAATTTTAGTTCACTGTTCACCAAAAAGGCATAGAAAAAAGGCATTGAAAGCGGACCAAATGGGAAGGTTGCAATTGAGAGAAATGAAATACTAGATTAATCATTGTGGTACTGTTTGAAAAACTGACTTAGACTCTTTCAAAGAGAAATTATGTCACCCCAATGATCTTTTGTGGGGAAAGGATATTTTGATCAAAGGCTGAAAAATATTGGGTATATCTATGTCAGAGGAGGCTTCCGCAAACTTATTTTTAGCACAAGGAATATGGGTAACAAATAAGTCATACTGATTGAATATAAAGGCCCAGCAGTCTTGATGACTATTACAGCACTGCATATTCCTGAGACAATGTAAGTTGTGATAAGTGCAAATTTCAAAATGTTCGCTGGCTCATATAAAAAAAGTCTCCATTCATAGCAAGCTATTTTAATTGAAAGAAATTCTCTCTCTAAGACGAAGTTGGACAAAATATGAGCAAAGTAGAAAATTGTGGGTTCTAGCCCTTTATCTTCTTGAAGTGGTAAGAGTACAGCTGAATTTATTGATGAGACTGATGCCTGGTCAGAGGCGTCTGTCTCAACAATACATTTCTTGGTTGGAGTTGGATGGTGTAATACTAAGGTTTGAGTAAAGGCATGTTTCAGTTCTCTGAAAGTCTTCTTGGTCACGGAATCCCACTGGAAACCATGTCTAAGCATATCCTTCTTAAGTTAGTGGTAGTGTTATTAGTTAATTGAGAAAAATTACCCCCAAACTGCTGATAGAAATTTGTAAACCCAGGAAAGCACTGTGCTTCCTTAATACTAGACGGGGCTTGCCATTCCGAATTGCAGATACTTTATGTGGGTCCACTGAGATTCCAGTGCTGTTCAATCAGAAACCCAAATATTCAACTTCAGAATGGTCAAAATCACATTTTTCAGGTTTTCCAAAAAGTAGATTTTTAGGAGACTGATCATCATTAGACACATATTCTGGTAGTGCAGCAAGGGATTACTGGAATTGACCAAGATATCATTGAGATGTTCTACAGTAAATTGATAAGTTGATCTTAGGGAGAGTCTTTGGCTACGTCTTAGTCCAGTAAATGTAAATGTATGTAAATGTATTTGAGCTTATATAGCGCACAGCTACCCACAAAGGGTTTCCCGGCGCTTGCTTAGGGAACCCGTCCTGGTATTCCCCTGTGAGATAACCCCGGCAGGGTATCCACACAAGGTGAAAGCCAGGCATCCCGCCGCCAGTAGCCCAGGTTTTCATCATATTAGTAGTATGCCAGAGGTATTGGTGACTCCTTTTGGTACCCAAATTGCTGCTGACATGAGGTAGAACCTATGCAAAAACAACAATTGATGGATAGAATGAAGAACAATGTCATACATTCAACCCAGTACAGAGATCTGGGCCTAAATCCATCGTTCTTTTGCACTCCACACCACCCCAGTTCAGATATGGTCATAAGCAAATCATCCTTGACCATGTGCCTCATGGGAACAGTCCAGCCCGAACTGCCAAGCCTTGTCTTCCCTGGACCGAAATCAAGCATCCTAGGACAGGTTTCTGGCTATCAGCCGTCATCAGCCAGGATAGCTTGACTCCAGTGGTGTGGAGAGCACGGGACTCACATCTGAGCATACCCGTCCCACTCGGGGTGACAAATGCAAAAACAACAATTGATGGACATAATGAAGAACAATGTCATACATTCACCCCAGTACAGAGATCTGGGCCTAAATCCATTGTTTTTTTGCACTCCACACCACCCCAGTTTAGACAGCGCCATATGCAAATCAGCCTTGACCCTGTGACTCATGGGAACAGTCCAGCCCGAACTGCCAAGCCATGTCTTTCCTGGACCGGAATCAAGCATCCTTGGACCGGTTTCTGGCTATCAGCTGTCTTCAGCCAGGATAGCTTTACTTCAGTGGTGTGGAGAGCATGGGACTCACGTCTGAGCATACCCATCCCACTCAGAGTGACAAATGCAAAAACAACAATTGATGGACAAAATGCAGAACAATGTCATACATTTACCCCAGTACAGAGATCTGGGCCTAAATCCATCGTTTTTTGCACTCCACACCACCCCAGTTCAGACATGGCCAAATGCAAATCAGCCTTGACCCTGTGCCTCATGGGAACAGACGAGCCCGAACTGCCAAGCCATGTCTTTCCAGGACCGGAATCAAGCATCCTAGGACCAGTTTATGGCTATCGGCCGTCTTCAGCCAGGACAACTTGACTCAAGGGGTGTGAAGAGCATGGGACTCACGTCTGAGCATACCCATCCCACACGGGGTGACATATGCAAAAACAACAATTGATGGACAGACTGCTGAACAATGTCATATATTCGCGCCCGTACAGAGATCTAGGCCTAAATCCATCTGTTTTTTGCACTCCACACCACCCCAGTTCAGACATGGCCATATGCAAATCAGCCTTGACCCTGTGCCTCATTGGAACAGTCCAGCCCGAACTGCCAAGCCATGTCTTTCCTGGCCCGGAATCAAGCATCCTAGGACCAGTTTCTGGCTATCAGCCATCTTCAGCCAGGATAGCTTGACTCCAGTGGTGTGGAGAGCATGGGACTCACGTCTGAGCATACCCATCCCACTCGGGGTGACAAATGCAACAACAAATGGTGGACAGAATGCATAACAATGTCATACATTCACCCCAGTACAGAGATCTGGGCCTAAATCCATCATTGTTTTGCACTCCACACCACCCCAGTTCAGACATGGCCATATGCAAATCAGCCTTGACCCTGTGCCTCATTGGAACAGTCCAGCCCGAACTGCCAAGCCATGTCTTTCCTGGACCGGAATCAAGCATCCTAGGACCGGTTTCTGGCTATCAGCAGGCTTCAGCCAGGATAGCTTGACTCCAGTGGTGTGGAGAGCATAAGACTCACGTCTGAGCATACCCATCCCACTCGGGGTGACACATGCAAACACAGCAATTGATGACAGAATGCAGAACAATGTCATACATTCACCCCAGTACAGAGAGCTGGGCCTAAATCCATCGTTTATTTTGCACTCCACACCACCCCAGTTCAGACATGGCCATATGCATATCAGCCTTGACCCTGTGCCTCATGGGAACAGTCCAGCCCGCACTGCCAATCCATGTCTTTCCTGGACTGGAATCAAGCATCCTAGGACCGGTTTCTGTCTATCAGCCGTCTTCAGCCAGGATAGCTTGTCACCCCGAGTGGGAGGGGTATGCTCAGACACACCACTGGAGTCAAGCTATCCTGGCTGATGACTATTGGTGAGACATTTCAAGGTCACTTTCTGAGGTTGGCTGTAACACTACAGCCCAGAACCAGGTAAGCTCTTCTTCTGAATTGTCTGATCTGGAAGAGCTCACTTCTGATTACTACAAATGTGAGGCTACTTGTCAGCAACTACAGCATATATTGCAACGCATTGTCACTTAGCTGTTATTCCCTCACACATAGAATGGTATAAGGACAGTCAGGAATGCCATTCTATAAATGCATCATATAGTATAAACTCTGTTCTTTCTTCTCATCCACTCTTTTATTTGTGTTGTATTTGTGAACCGAGTGGTGTCATTATGTTTAATCTTTCAGATTTCAGTTGTGTTCTGAGAACTATTTCTTTGTCTTTTTTGCTGGAACAGCAGGGTGTTGATAAGTGTATGGTTTGCAATATTGAGAAATAAATTGAAAAAAGAAAATCACTTACTATATAGTGCTTATGAGGTAGCATAACTCCTGCTTCGCATGTCTATAGATAGAAAAGGCTAATGAACTAAAATAATTAAAACTACCATTCTGGAGCATTGCCCAACTTTCCTGTTCCCCTCAAAATGAGCTGACCACAAAAAACAAAGCAAATGAACAGTACCAATTCTTCAAACTTGAGAGGGAGATAAGTGTTGTTATCTCAGGAAACAGCAGAAAAATACATGTGATGTCTAGCTCTGGTCTCCGCAAGTTTGACTCAGCCATAGAAACACAAGATATTTAAGGCACAACCATGCTTGGAAGGTATGTTGCTTTATTGCTGGTGCCACCAAAACAAGGTGATTGAAAATGAAAGGGGTCCTAAAACACAACAGGAAAAACATGTGTCTCAGAAACAAACATACACTATACATAGAAAAGGAAAACTGATTGTATATTGGTTTATTGGTACCCGAGGATGCACAACACAATGAGGCAAAGTATGCCAATGAAGTAGTTACAGTCATAATGTGTTATCCATAACAATAGTACATGCAAAGCAACATACATATATAGTGGGGTTCGTGGGATGATAAATATTCAATTTGTTCTTACTTGTTTTTTAAGATATTACTCTGTAAGCTAGTGATTTCTCTAGCAAGCGCAATACTATAAGTACTATTTTTTTTATATACACAGCTATATGCCAACCATTTTTCAGAAAGTTCTTGGTGCTTGGTCCTGACCATTTAAGGAAACATAACAACATCTGCTTTACCATTCAAAATACAACCAATTCTTACAGGGCGTAATAATAATGCAAGAATCAGAAGACCACGGTGACCCTTTCTGGCTACATATGGAAAGGTGCTTTAGTATACTGCCCCACCTCCAGCCTCAATAAAGATCTTAGAATAAAACTAACAAAGCAAATAGCACGTCATATGCTTTCCACACTGAACTTCCTTTTGATAGGGGAGTTAAATTATCATGTAGACATTGACACTGACCCCGACGTATCCATCATTCTATCCAACCTTGAAATGCTTGACCATCACTTTATAAAGTCGGGATCTACACACTCAGCCAGCGACACTTTAGACCTCATTTTTTCTAACTCTAGGCTCCTTCTGGCTAAAATTTCTGAAAATCTGATCATTTTCTGATCAACTTTCAGATCCCTACTAGGGCCAGCTTTACAATTCCTAAGTTGGCATATTATTTGTCATCAAGACCATGGAAGCATACCACATTGAAAGATTTTCACTCTACTTTCCAATCTACCAATTTGTATAACTCATGTCACATTTATTCTTCATTACCCATGTTTCAATGTTCCTTTTCGCAGGCTCTTGACATAGTTGCCAACTATAAACTACACCCACCAAATCCTGCTGACCCAATGCTCCTTGGTACTCGGTTCAACTGAGAACTGACAAATCAAATTGCGAAAGACTGAAAAATAAATAGAGGACCTCAAAAGAAGACTTGGACAAATGTCAATACAAATAGTGCTAAAAGATTATCATAGCAAAATTAGGACCCTGCAGAATTAATCAAGCAGGAAATTCCACAAAATGATTAATTAAGGTCCTACATGAGTTTACTAAGCCATGTGTTTGCACTTCAACCATCCCTAAATTTCAGAGACTTGGCGATACTTTAGCCACCCAATTCAATACTAAAAAAGAAAATATCCATTGTAGTTTCCATTTTAATTCTAGTTTGCCAACTTACACCTGTCCTACAAACCCTATCCTTAATGACACTGTGGTAGTGTTAGAAAGGTTTGAGCCCATTTCCTAAACTCACCTACTAAACCAATCAATCAGTCATTTGTTAAGCGCACTACATACCCATGAGGGTCACAAGGCGCGGGGGGGAGGTGGGGGCCACTACTGTTTGAACAGCCAGGTCTTTAGTGTCCTTCTGAAGGTCAGCAGGTCTTGGGTCTGTCGTAGGCTCAGTGGGAGGGTGTTCCATATCTTGGTGGTGAGGTGGGAGAAGGATCTCCCGCCGGTGGTTGTTCTTCTGATGCGTGGGACGGTGGCGAGTGAGAGGTCGGCGGAGCGTAGCTGGTGGTTGGGGTGTAGAAGGAGAGCCGTCTGTTGAGGTAGGCTTGGCCGATCTTGTGGAGTGCATTGTGTGCGTGGATGAGGAGCTTGGAGGATATCCTCTTGTTGACGGGGAGCAAGTGCAGGTTTCTCAGGTGGGAGGTGATGTGGCAGTGTCGTGGTACATTGAGGATCTGTCGTGCTGAGGCGTTTTGGATGCGTTGTAGTCGATTGATGAGCTTGGTCGGGGCTCCCACGTAGAGGGAGTTTCCGTAGTCGAGTCTGCTGCTGACGAGAGCCTGAGTGACTATTTTTCTTGTATCTGTCGGGATCCATCTGTAGATCTTGCGGAGCATGCAGGGGATGTTGAAGCAGGAGGAGGAGACGGTGTTGACTTGCTTGGTCATTGAGAGCGTTGAATCGAGGATGATTCCCAGGTTGCGTGCATGGTCGGTGGGGGTTGGGGCTGCCCCAGTGCCGTTGGCCACCAGGAGTCGTCCCAGGCTGACGGGTTGGAGCCGAGGATGAGGAGCTCTGTCTTGTCCGAGTTCAGCTTCAGACGGCTGATCTTCATCCAGTCCGCGACGGCCTTTATTCATTCATGGAGGTTGGCTTTGGTGGTTATGGGGTAAACTTTCTAGCAAAAATCTAATCTGGTTCTCCCTCAGGACTGTGTCTCCTGCATGTTATAACTACTCTTTCTACCCTTCTTGTGCCCACCGTTACATCTTTGTGTAACAAAACTCTGAGTTTAGTGGCTGTTCCTCGAGAATGGAAAGCTGCACATGTTACAACTATTTTTTTTCAAACTCATGTTGATCCTAAAAAGTTGGCAACCTATCGGCCTATATCTCTTCTCCCTCTGAAAAGCAAACCTTTAGAGTCTTATGTTAACAAACAGCTCTCCTCGTACTTGAATACCACAATCTGCTGGAGGCCTCTCGATTGGGCTTTCGACCCTTTCATAGTACTGAGACCGCCCTTATCGCGGCAGTAGTCTCGCTTAGTCTATCTTTTGATGCCGGAAAGCCAGCTATGCTGGCTCTTCTTGACCAGTCGGCGGAGTTTGAAACTGTTTCACATTCCAGATTGATTCAACGTCTCTTTGAGATGGGAATCTATGCTCCTGGCATAGCTGGTCACTCTGTACATCAACTTGAAAAACAGAAGATCCTCAATCCCAACAACCTATTTTGTAACCATATGCATATATGGAAAAAATATATAGATGACATATTGATTATCTGGCAAGGAGATGAAACCACCGGCAGACGTTTCCTAACATGGTTGAACTGCCAAGACCAATTTTTGAGATTCACAAGCACTATCTCAAATGAAAAAATTGTCTTCCTTGATCTAAACAATTCCTACGCCTACGAAGGAACTGCATGGATATCGTATTGAATCTGAAAAAGAAACTGGAAAAACGCCAATATCCGAAAAAAGGTGATTGATAATGCATACAAACGAGCACGCAACAATTGCAGAGACAGCCTTTTGGAACCCAAAATTCATTAGAAGGAAGAGAAAAGCCCAGTATGTATAACAACTTTCAACACAAACTCCAATGGAATCACAAAAATAGTAAACAAACACTGACGAATACTCAACAGTGGAAGCATCAATCGACCAAAACCTATCTTCTCTCATAGAAGAGGTAAGAGTATATATGATTTGGTAGTACACACCAGACCAAAAGAAAGAAGAGAAGAACAGACAATGCAAATTACTTTAATGCCCCCAATCTATCTGCATCATCCCTGTGGAATGTGCAATGAGTTCAAACTAACTAAGAAAAGCAAAGATATCGTGTTCCATGATGGAACCAAATGGGACCAAAGAAGTTTCTCAACATGAAGTTAAAAAAATGTGGTTTATCTGATCATGTGCCCGTGTCTTTTGGAATAAGTAGGAATGACCACACGCCCTGTCAAGGTAAGGATAGGGGAACACAAAAGTAACATTAAATGCAAAAAGAGTACCACCAAAATGGCAGCCCATTTTTTTTAAAAAGCCCATAGGTGGGAAGATCTCTCATGGACAGTAATCGAACAAATCCAAAATGAAAGGTATTGGCACTAAAAAGAACAGCGTGGGTTTTCCTTTTGAGGACTCATGAGGAAGGCCTGAATGATGAGATTCCTTGGAACCAGCTCTGATGTATACAAAATCTAACACAGGAATCCCCTGGCAACTAATTATCAACCAAAAAGTTGCCAGACTCATAAGGAGTATACTGTACTACAATCACCCCCTTAACTAATACTGAGCAAAGAGTAGGTGTATGCCCTTGGAAACTGTTTTTCTTCCTTTTCCCTTCCCTTTTTTTTACTTTTTAGAGAAACTATGGGGCATATTATCATGCCTGTGCGCTAAAATTATCGCCGCTTTATCGGCCGAAAACGGCCGATAAAGCGGCGATAATGGGCTTGATAATATGCTCTATGGAATTCCAATCGAAGCCCATGTTAGATGTGAAGACATCTAACATGGGCTTCGATTGGAATTCCACAGAGCATATTATCAAGCCCATTATCGCCGCTTTATCGGCCGTTTTCGGCCGATAAAGCGGCGATAATTTTAGCCCACAGGCTTGATAATATGCCCCTATAATTTTTGAAACCTGATGGTACACACGCTCTATTTTTAAATATACATGTTTTTTGCTTTTCAGTCCGTATCCTCTGACAAGAAAATGTTTCCAGTTAATATTTTTCCAGCCTCTAGCGTGTTACTGCTGGGATCTATTCTTTAACTTTTTTCCATTAGGTTTTCCATTTTTCATAATTTGGCCCCCCATGTTTTTTCAAAAAGCCCACATACATAAATGCACGCCTGTGATGACTCCATCCTTGCATCTCTAGCGCAATCATTTTTTTTTATAATTCCTTTGAATTAAACCTCCATTTGGCCCCCTTTAAAATTCCTCCATAGTAAGACTCAAAACAAATATATACTTGCTTTTTCAACCTATTCAGTGTTAATCATTCCAACAGGAAGTAGATCAAAATGAACCCAGTTTTGAGTCTATTTATCGGCAGGCATCTTTAAAATTTCAAGGTCAAGTGTTTCCAGCCACACTGGTTTCCTATCAAGCATGCCTCCTTGCACTTTAAAACACCGGGCTCCGGCAAACCTCAGTTAGGGTCCGACGAGCCACGAGAAGGTACTTCCTTTGGTGATTGCGCTCCTTCCAGTATGTAAGTAGGACAATGGCATGTCCTTAAAAAAGCCAAAGATACCACACTTGTTTGTTTAAAAACGACCCTGGTGTAAAAACATTGTTTTTCCTTCTGTTCTTTTAAAATACCCAGTGTCTATTTGAAGGCACCCTACACTGCTCATGTGACCTCATGGAGCGATAACGCATACATTCTAAACTATGTTTTATTATGGCACGTCCTTTTGAGAGCATGAATACCTTTTTTTTATAAAAAGACACACCATGAGATCACAGTTTAAAAAGGACGAGTGCACAGACTTTTGCAAACATCTCCCAATTTTTCCAAGGCTCGTCATGGGAGTATGAATGCGAGTGCTCAATTGCTGTGAACATCAAACTGTAACCTTTTGGGGCACAATAGGAGTGTACAAATACTTCCTTTAAGTATGAATGTATTGTAACAAAGGATGTATATTGCTAGGAGATACATACGTATGAAAGAGTGTTGAATAAATGTGATACTGGGCACGAGAAATCACAAGGAGTGTTCTTTTAGACTTATGAGTAGAGGATACTTACCAATTCGTACCATTAGCTACAACAGGGTTGCACAAGAGAAATATATCACAAAAAAGCTTAAAACTTTCCACGTGATGGTGATGTGAATAGAAAAGATAAATCATTAATGCCAGGATTTCTCCAAAATATTTTTCTTTTCAGGTTCTTAAGAAATACAAGTGGTATATTTTTCTACTCCCATAACAGGGGACAAAGAACAGTGTCTGTGACTATCAGGCATATGTACATTCATTCTATCACCCATTGAGGTGTTATAGAGATAGTTTTTTTTGCCCCTTGAGGTATTATAGAGATAGTTTTTTTGGTCCTGAGGAAGAAAGCCAAGGGGATGACTTCTGAAACATGTTGACCTTGTAGGAGGTGACTTATTATAGTACACCACTACACCTCCCCACTTTTACTATTCTCAGCCAGGGAAGACAATAAAGTATTTTCGTTCCACTAGCCAGAGAATTTTTAACCATCTCACATTGTCTCTTCATGATCCCACGCACTACACATACTCACCAATCACTGAATAAAGTACTCCTGCGTCTACGTAAGTCATGACACGCCCCGTCCCGTGGAGGGGGGGAAGACCCCAATGATGAAGCATGACACTGAATCTGGTTTCTGTGTGTGAGGGGTATTTTACAATTTTTTTAAACATTGCCTTTCCCACAAATTGAGAGAAGGAGCTCTGATCCTTTTGCACCATTTTTCACATATTACTAAACACTTCAAATAAAAATAAAAATAGCAGCACAACCGCCCCCACATCGTGAGGGATGCCTGGTCTGCACCATGGGGGTGCCCAGGAGTGGACACTTCACAGGGGAAGCCAGGAAGGGTTCCCTTGCGGTATTCATAGAAGCGCCGGGAAACCCACTGCGGGTAGCTATGTGCTATACAAGTACAAAAAAACAAAAAACATGGGTACATATATATATGCACATAATACATGGTAGAATCCCTATGATGGATAACAAGGTCTAGACAATTGCCCTTAATTGGTTCACACACTTTCTCAAAGACAAGGCTCAAATTATTTCCATTGGCCCCTTTCAATCCAAAGGCTTATTCCTGGGCAACGCGGTTTCTCAGGGATCCGCTTTGAGCCCCACACTCTTAACATCTGTGTTGCTCCTTTTGCCTAGCTTTGGAAACTGGCAGAGATCGCTGTTAGCATGAACTCAAGCCATTGTGTTTGTGGCAGCCATTTTAGTTAGCCATGTGCTCGCCACCTGCTTTTCCCGTCCTCACTGTTGCCTGCCCTTGTATTTCGCTTGAGTCATCAAGTATAGGGAACTCTTTCAGCACTGAGTTAGAGCCTTGCGCATGCTCAGAAAGACTGTAGCTGTTGTAATGCACCTGTTACAAACTTAACTGTCAGGCTATTTTAGATAATGTCAGCAGTTGTGTAGCTCCTCCTACCTTGTTGACTAAACAATTCTCATGTTTCCTTATATGTATAGATGACTATTTGTGTGTACACTTGTACTGCCTCATTTTGAGCTTCCATGCTTACTTTGCAACTATCACCATATAAAAGCACCATGGTTTCTCTACTCCATGTGCTGCCTCATACATTGTCTGAGGGTTGTGTATAGACGTAGTTCCACTCATGAGGTTTAATAAACTATTTGTTTAATATTACAGCTTTTGCCAATTTCTATTTTGTCAGTCTAAGGACCCGTGCGAAAAGAAAGGCAAACCCCTGCATCGGTGGGCTTGGTAAGGCCCACCCCACAAAATGGCACCTCTCATGTGGGACACATCAGCGACTTGGATGCCCGCAGGAGTGGTCTTGATGGAAGTTTGGAACCTCGCTAAGGACGTACGCTGCATGATGAGACCCTTGTCTTTGCAGACCAAAGTGCTTTTCCGATTATCCCAATTTGACCCTCCAGTCTCCGAATGAGATCCCTTTTGGCGTTCGTCTTGCAGTGATCATTTGGTCGATTCAGAGCCTGGCAGATGGAGGCTGGAGACTTTTGTTTGGTAAGGTCATTGGATGCAACACTTTTTGATTTGTTTGGCCAAAGATTCTGCTTTGATTTGGGTATATATAAATTGCAATTTATATAGGCAGGTAATGAGGAGATTTTTCTTTAAATTTTGAAGTCTTGAATGGTACAATTAAGTTAAGTACTACTTTGTTATACTATTATATATACTATATTTTTGGCATGCCTATTTCAAGCACGCTCCGAAGGATGTGTTGCTTTCTTGGAGGTACCAATATGGATTTAGAGCTAAATCAGCCGGCTCCCCCGGAGGGGACATCGAATAAGTATATGTATATTAAACACTGTATTTCTTCCATAAAGTATAGTGCACTACGAAATAAATATACTAGGAAGGATCCTGATTTACAATGGCCAATACCTGGGTCATTCGATATTGGAAAAATTCAGTATGTGGAACAGTGTATGTTTAAGTGCAAAAGTAGACTAGATATGTTTGACTGTGTAAGAATGTGGGCGAAAGAACCACATGAGATAGTGAAGAGAGAACAAGGACTAGCAGAAAAAGAACAGTGCAAAAATATTCATGCAAAAGCGCTAGATATGAAAAATAAATAAATGAAGGAACTAAAGGAGAAAGAGGATAGGGAGCGCCGTTTACCTGTAAATGACCATGTCTGGCGCTTCTACTTAATCAACCCCAGGATGATTCAATTTTATTATATCGATCTCCGCCTCCTTATCATTTTCCCTCTGCCCGAGGATGATTCTGATGATGAAAAATCTTCAGCAGGTCAGAAAGAGACAGATTTAGGATCTAACGACCCAGTCGTTCGATTGTGCCTGCTTACCATGCAGCCGCTCTTAGATCCGCTGCTCGTAAAGCAGCTCGTGGTAACACTTCTTGTAGCAGATGTTCAGCAATGGTCAGATTCAGAGCAGTTATCTTTCACAGAGACATTTACTGGAGAAATGAGTGAGAATTTTAGGAAATACTCCACGGAATTAGAGCCTGCTGATATAAAATGTGATCATAAACAAATGAACGACAGTCATTTTCTCCCTTCCCGATGGCCGATTTATCTAGACGCATGGTTAAACTACGAAATGATGCGTTCCGTTTGCGAGCAGAGAAAAAGGCAGCTGCTACACCTGAACAAACAACTCACACCCCGTGTCGCAAGAGGCAGGCCAAGGGACAGATAAGGATAATGTGGTTCATGGGAAACCAATGCTTGAAGTTGCGCCTTTATATGTCCCACCTAGGGGTGCGGGTACAAATGACAATAAAGATTCAACTGATGCAAAGGGATATTTTGTTCATAATTTGGTTTATACTCCTTGGAGTAGAACGGATGTCATGGCTCTCAAGGCTGCTTTACCTGACCTGTGGAAAAATATGGCTGCTTTTTATGAAGAATGTAAGACGGAGACCCGGAGGGTCGGCCGAGCAAGGGGGAGAGGCCTCCTGGCGAGGGCCCTCTCCGGTAATCATACGGACGAGTAACTTCCCCCCCCACAGATGGACACCACACCAAGATAGGTTACGTATACTTTTATAGGTATTCTTAAGCAGGTTAACTTGACGATACAGTGGGGACCAGGATTCGAGGATCCCGTCAATTCTAGTCTCTTTGGGGAAAGGGGTAGCGGGACAGTCTGAGTACCTATCCGGTACGAGGGCAGCAGAGGTGGAGCTCACAATCCTCGAGCTGGAGGATTCGCAAGGAGGGGCCGCAGCAGCGCCAGCAGGCCTTCAAGATGGTTCACGACGAGGATGGGCCGTGCCAGCAGGCCTTCAAGATGGTTCACGAAGTGGATGAGCCGCGGCAGCGCCAGCAGGCCTTCAAGATGGTTCACGAAGTGGATGAGCCGCGGCAGCGCCAGCAGGCCTTCAAGATGGTTCACGAAGAGGTTGAGCCGCGGCAGCGCCAGCAGGCCTTCAAGATGGTTCACGACGAGGATGAGCCGCGGCAGCGCCAGCAGGCCTTCAAGATGGTTTATGGCGAGGATGAGCCGCGGCAGCGCCAGCAGGCCTTCAAAGGTGGTTCACGAAGAGGATCTGCAGCAGCGCCAGCAGGCCTCCAAGGATGAGTTTGTCTCGGTGTCTCTCGACTCCAGGATACAACTGCCTTCCTGCTCTGGAGCTGCCCCAGTTATAGGTCTGGCGCCCTTTGATGTCCGGACCCTTGCACTTTGAGGTCGGGAGGTCCGGGATGAGGGAGTCCAGACACCCAGCAGGGGGGTGGAGCCAGCGCCCAGGGAAGCCGAGAATGTGGAGAAGTGTGGCTCACTGGTTAGAGCAGGCAGACCCTGAAGCAGAAGTCAGACCCGGGGTCCAGGGTTCGATTCCCGACGCGGCAGGGTCTTGAGCTCAAAATGTCCATGGACTCGATAATTCTCGCTTCGGTGCCTGACCTAATCATGGGTTCACACTCTGCAACTCTGGGCATTAAGCTTGCTTAATCTCCACAACGGCCCCCCGCGGCGGGATGCCTGGCTTTCACCTTGGGGATGCCCTGTAGGGAAAAGCCAGGACGGGTTCCCAAGGCAAGCGCGGAGATACCCCTCCGGGGGTCGATTCTAGCGCTATATAAGAAACATAATAATAATAATAATTAATAATGATCGCATCCGGGCGGAGGGGAGCCATCAACGCTCCTTCGCCCATTGACTTGCCAAGTGGTCTCTCTACCCCCTGGGTGGATGGTGGTGCCTCGATGTCGGGGCCTGGCTGGGCCCGAGGCCGAGGTCGACCCGAGGCCACGAGGCCTGGTCGTGGAGTGTCCAAAATGGCGGCTGGGCTGGAGACAGTGGTTCGGGAAGGGACCCGGGCCAGCCGAGACTGTTGTGTTCATGAGCCAAGGTTCCGTCGGGAAAGGGTCGTGGGTTGACCCGGCGAGTTGCAGGAGTTGTTCTTGTCCTGGAAACAGGGGTCCGTGACCCGCCATGCGGGGAGGGGTCGGGCATGCCACGAGGCCTGTCCAACATGCGTCCCCCCCAGCTGAAGGCAGGGAGAGACACCCATCCTCTTGGGTAATCTCCTCCCCGAGGCGGAAGAAGCGGGACAGGCCGTCTGCGTTGGTGTGGTCTTGGCCAGGGCGATGCTCCACAGTGAAGTCCATCCCTTGCAGGGAGATGGACCAACGTAACAGCTTCGGATTCTCTCCCCGCATCTGCATCAGCCATTGCAGGGGTTGGTGGTCCGTTTGTACCCGGAAGTGGGTACCGAAGAGATAGGGCCGGAGCTTCTTGAGGGCCCACACCACGGCGAAGGCCTCTCGCTCTATGGTGCTCCAGCACTGTTCTCGGGCCAGAAGACGTCGGCTGATGAAGGCTCCCTCTGTGTTGAGTTGGGAGAGGACAGCCCCAACGCCATGATCAGAGGCATCCGTCTGTACTATGAATTCCCGGCTGTAGTCAGGGGCTTGGAGCACGGGGCGGTGCACATGGCGGACTTGAGTTTCTCAAAGGCCGCCTGACATTCGGGAGTCCAGTGGACTTTCTGGGGGTTCTTTTTGGACGTGAGTTCTGTGAGGGGCCCCACAATGCTGCCATAGTCTTTTACGAAGCACCGGTAGTACCCAGTGAGCCCCAGGAAGGCTCGGACCTCTGTTTGGGTGACCGGGGGCTCCCACGCTTGAATGGCGGCGATCTTGAGTTGGAGGGGGACCACCAGGCCACTTCCCACCTGGTGCCCCAGGTAGGTCACGGACCCTTGGCCGATCTGGCATTTGCCTTCCTTGATGGTTAGCCCGGCCTGCCGGAGGGCGTTCAGGACCTCCCGGAGGTGGTGGAGGTGTTCTGCCCAGTGGCGGCTGTACACGGCAATATCGTCCAGATAGTCAGCGCTGAATTTCTCCAGACCCGCCAAGACTTTGTTCACGAGTCTCTGGAAGGTGGCGGGTGCGTTTTTCATTCCGAAGGGCATCACCTTGAAGTGGTAGTGGCCATCCGGGGTGGAGAAGGTGGATCGCTCCTGGGCACCGGGAGTGAGGCCGATCTGCCAGTAGCCCGCTGTCAAATCAAAGATGCTCAGGTAGCGGGCGGCCCCCATGCGGTCGATTAGCTCATCTGCCAGGGGAATGGGGTGAGCGTCGGTCCTGGTGACGGCGTTCAGACCCCGATAGTCTACACAAAACCTGAGCTCGGGGGCGACGCCCGGGGCGGCGGCCTTGGGGACCAGTACAACCGGGCTGGCCCAGGGGCTGTCAGAAGGCTCGATCACTCCTAGAGCCAGCATCTTGGAGACTTCCGACTGGATGCAGGCGCGTACTCGATCAGGTACCCTGTACGCCCTGTGTCGGATGGGGGGCTATCCCCGGTGTCAACATCGTGGAGGCACCAGGGGGTGACCCCCGGGATGAGGGAGAATAGGTCGGCAAATTGTAGTAGCAGGTCTTGGAAGTCTTTGCGTTGCGCTGGGGACAGGGCATCGGATAGGTGGACTCCTTCCACGGAGCCGTCTTTCTCGAGTGTCTTCAGGAGATCGGGGAGGGGCTCGGAGTCCTCCTCAGCCCCACTGTCGGTAGCCATCAGGAGGCTGAGTTCAGAGCGTACAAAGTGGGGCTTAAGTCTGTTGGCGTGGAGGACACGTAGAGGGTTCCGGGGTGACTCCAGGTCTACCAGGTAGGTGATGGGGCCCTTGCGCTCCACCACTTTGAAGGGTCCCGTCCATTTGTCCTGGAGGGCGCAAGGTTCAACCGGGGACATCACCCAGACCTGTTGTCCCGGCTCGAACTCGATGGACGAGGCATTCTGATCATACCAGCGCTTCATGTCCTCTTGGCTGGCTTCGAGGTTGGCCTTGGCAAGTTCCCTGAACCGCCGGGTCTGGTTCCGGAGGGCCAAAACGTACTTGGACACATCAGGGGGAGTCTTCTGAGGAGCTACCTCCCACCCTTCTTTGATCAGGCTGAGGGGGCCCCGGACAGGGTGCCCATACAAGAGTTCGAACGGACTGAAGCCCAGGGATTTCTGGGGGACCTCCCTGTAAGCGAACAGGAGGCACGGGAGCAGCACGTCCCATTGGCGACGTAGGGGCTCTTCCAGGCCCATGATCATCCCCTTGAGGGTGCTGTTGAATTGTTCTACTAGTCCGTTCCCTTGCGGGTGATAAGGGGTCGGGAATTTGTAGGTGACCCCGCACTGTTGCCACAGGGACTTCATGTACTTGGAGATGAAGTTCGTGCCCCTGTCACTGACGACTTCTCGGGGGAAGCCCACCCGCAAGAAGATCCCCATCATGGCACGGTCCACCACGGGCGCTGTCACGGTCCGGAGCGGTATGGTTTCGGGGTAACGGGTGGCATGGTCCACCAGGACAAGTATGAACCGGTGACCCTGCGCTGTTCGGGGCTCCAGGGGCCCCACAATGTCTATTCCCACCCGCTCGAAGGGAGTGGTGACGATGGGAAAGGGTTGCAGGGGTATTTTAAGTTTTCACCGCTCTTCCGGCTGGCCTGGCAGGTGGGGCAGGCCCGGCAGTGGTTCGTTACATCGTTCCGCATCTTCGGCCAGTAGAAGTGGGTCACCAGGCGGCTGTATGTCTTGTCCTGCCCCAGGTGCCCGGCAAGAGGCACATCGTGTGCCAGGTTCAAGAGGAAGTCTCTGAATCGGAGGGGGACCACCAGCACCCGGCTGGCTCCTAGCTCGGCGATCTTTCGCTCACTGTAGAGCAGCGCGTTGTCCCAGTAAATCCAGTGGGCCCCCGAGGCATCCCCTGCGCTCTGGGCTATGGCTTGTTGTCGGAGGCCCTCGATGGAGGGACACGCTCTTTGTTCCTGGCGGAACTGCTCCTGAGTGGGGCCACCCTCTTGGCGCCACTGGGCCAGCTCCGGGATGTCTTGGAGCTGGTCCTGTTCTTCGTTGCTGAGCCCCGGAGGACTAGGCTCGGGGGTGGTTTCTTCTGCGACGATCGGTGGAGGAGGCTCGGGCCACTCCTGTTCCTCTGGGCTGGAGATGGCGCGGGCGGCCTTGGATCGGGTCGTTACACAGACCCATTCCGGGAGTCCGAGCATCCCCAGGTGCTCTCTTCGCTCAACGGCTGACCAGGGCGAGCTCTCGAGATCGTTCCCCAGAAGGCAGTCCACCGGGGCATCGTCGCGGACAGTCACTTTTAGCATGCCGGACACCCCCCCCACTCGAAGGGGACGCGGGCCATCTGGCACAGGCTTTCGGAGTTGTCTGCCGACCGTACTGGACAAAGTACATTGGGTAGGATTTGGTCGGGGGTCACCAGATGGCAGCGGACTGCGGTCACACTGGCCCCTGTGTCACGGAGGGCTTCAGCCCGGTGTCCATTGATGGTGACCCACTGGCTGTACTTCTGCGTGTTAGCGGGAATGGGCGCCCGCGGGACCATGTCCCTCTCCCATAGACAGACCAGGGACATGGCGGCTGGCTTCCACTCGGGCTGGTATTGCTCGCACTCTTCGGCTTCTTCGTGGCCTGGCTCTTATCCCAGGGATACTGCGGTGATCTGGCGGTTCATGGGGCTCTGATTTTTCGGGCAGTTGGGATCATTGGCGTAGTGGCCGGGTCGCTGGCATTTGTGGCAGGTGACGTTGGAGCGGAACCCGGGCCGCGTTGGAGGGCTTCCTCTTCCGGCCGGAGGCAGGGGGTTTGCTAGTGGGGGGCACCGTGACGGTGTCCCGGCCCCGACCCTGGCCTCCTCCTCCTCCCCGGGGGCGGTGTGGCCCCTGGGAGGCTCTGTTCTGTTCGCTGGACCAGCTCCGAGGGACCCGTGTGCTCTCCCATCGGTCCGCTTCGATGGCGAGTTTCCGAGGTTCGGTCAGCTTACTATCGAGGAGGTGCTGCCTCAGTTCTATGAAACAATTATTGGAGAGGTGCGCCCACACAATAAGGTTGAATAATTGCTCGTAGGTGGTGACCTGGCTGCCCTTGATCCATCCCTCGAAGGCTCTGCTAAAAAAGTTTACGTACTCCACCCAGGTGGTACCGGGGATTCTCTTACAGTCTCGAAATCGCTGCCGGTACATCTCTGGCGTGAGCCCATAGCGAGTGAGGAGGGCGGCCTTCATGTGGTCGTAGGATGTCATCTCGTGGTCGGGGAGTTGCAGCAGGGCATCTCTTCCTTCGTTGACGAATTTTCCCCATAACCCGGCTCCCCAGTCGCTCCGCAGAATTCGGTGGGAGGTCATGGCCACCTCGTAGGCCTTAAACCATTGCTGGATATCATCGTTCCGGTAGTATTCCCGGACGACGTCCTTGGGGATGTGGACCTTGGGGTCCGCAGGGGAAGCGGGACTCGGGGTCCCGGGGACGCCGAGGTCTTTGTTTTGCCGTCGAATTTCGAGTTCTTTTAAATTTCGCTCATGCTGGTATGCTAGTCTCTTTTCTTCCAGCTCCCTCTGGCTCTTTTTCTCTTCTCGTTCTTCCCTGAGCCGTAAGTGTTCGAGGGTTATCTTCTGTTCTGCCAGCTTGAGTTCTCCGTCTAAGCGGAGTCGAGGCAGCTCTAACTCGTGGAGCCGGCTTTTCTCCCGTTCTTGGGCCTCTTCGGACGAGAGGCCCGCTCTTCTTCCTTGCACGGGGGTGGTACTTGTTTCTGCGGTCTCGAGGCTTTGATTTTGGGGTGGGGACGTTTCTGTCTCCACCCAAGATTCCAAGGGGTGCTTGAGGTCATCTTTTGTGCTCAGTCCCGTGGTAGCAATGCCCAAATCTATGCAGAATTGCTTTAGTTCTTTGTGGCTGTATTCTTCCAGCCGTTCCATCTGAAATTTTTCGGTTGTTCCACTCTCTTTTGTCGTCATGGCTGCTGTGTGTCGTGGGGTGAGTTACTCTCTGTACGATTATGCGTCGGCTCAGATCGCGCCGCTGGCCACCAATGTAAGACGGAGACCCGGAGGGTCGGCCGAGCAAGGGGGAGAGGCCTCCTGGCGAGGGCCCTCTCCGGTAATCGTACGGACGAGTAACCCCCCGCCCCCACAGATGGACACCACACCAAGATAGGTTACGTATACTTTTATAGGTATTCTTAAGCAGGTTAACTTGACGATACAGTGGGGACCAGGATTCGAGGATCCCGTCAATTCAAGTCTCTTTGGGGAAAGGGGTAGCGGGACAGTCTGAGTTCCGATCCGGTACGAGGGCAGCAGAGGTGGAGCTCACAATCCTCGAGCTGGAGGGTTCGCAAGGAGGGGCCGCGGCAGCGCCAGCAGGCCTTCAAGATGGTTCACGACGAGGATGGGCCGCGGCAGCGCCAGCAGGACTTCAAGATGGTTCACGAAGTGGATGAGCCGCGGCAGCGCCAGCAGGCCTTCAAGATGGTTCACGAAGTGGATGAGCCGCGGCAGCGCCAGCAGGCCTTCAAGATGGTTCACGAAGAGGTTGAGCCGCGGCAGCGCCAGCAGGCCTTCAAGATGGTTCACGACGAGGATGAGCCGCGGCAGCGCCAGCAGGCCTTCAAGATGATTTATGGCGAGGATGAGCCGCGGCAGCGCCAGCAGGCCTTCAAAGGTGGTTCACAAAGAGGAGCCGCGGCAGCGTCAGCAGGCCTCCAAGGATGAGTTTGTCTCGGTGTCTCTCGACTCCAGGATACAACTGCCTTCCTGCTCTGGAGCTGCCCCAGTTATAGGTCTGGTGCCCTTTGATGTCTGGACCCTCGCCCTTGGAGGTTGGGAGGTCCGGGATGAGGGAGTCCAGACACCCAGCAGAGGGGTGGAGCCAGCGCCCAGGGAGGCCGAGAGTGATCGCAACCGGGCAGAGGGGAGCCATCGACGCTCCTTCGCCCATTGACTTGCCAAGTGATCTCTCTACCCCCTGGGTGGATGGTGGTGCCTCGATGTCGGGGCCTGGCTGGGCCCGAGGCCGAGGTCGACCCGAGGCCACGAGGCCTGGTCGTGGAGTGTCCAAAATGGCGGCTGGGCTGGAGACAGTGGTTCGGGAAGGGACCCGGGCCAGCCGAGACTGTTGTGTTCATGAGCCAAGGTTCCGTCGGGAAAGGGTTGTGGGTTGACCCGGCGGGTTGCAGAAGTTGTTCTTGTCCGGGAAACAGGGGTCCGCGACCTGCCATGCGGGGAGGGGTCGGGCATGCCACGAGGCCTGTCCAACAAAGAAGTTGAAGGAGCTATTACTTCTTGCACTATGAATTTGCCTGATATAGACATGTTTTTTGGTTTATTTTACCCCCTAATATGTGGAGCTCTATCCGTAGAATAGACAATCATACCACTTTTGGAGATGTTTGGAAGGAACTAAAGAGAATAGATGCAGAAAGAGAGCCTGCGCAGAAAAAGCAACAAGAGATATTAGACCTTCCAAATGCTATAATAACTAAATTGAAAACCCTTATACCTCCTAAAAAGATAAATTGGACTATGTTAGCATCTTGTAAGCAAAAGGCTGATGAGTCAGTTTCAGATTTCTTTACCCGTTTTGAGGAGACAATCCATTAATTTAGTGGGGATTCATTGACAGATGACACAGGCAAGCATCTGTTTGTTGACAAATTTTTTGCAAACATGTTGCCAGGAATAGCGAGTCGCCTAAAGGCCAGTGAGAGTTCATGGACTATGTCTTCCCCAGTCTCTCTTTTGACTATGGCTCAGTACTATAAACGTCAGGAATTGGAAGAAAAAGGCAAGGAGGATAAAAAGACTAAGGATTTAAAAGCAACATTCATGTTTGTTCAGGTTTATGGCCTATCTTATAGAGGTGGTGGAAGAGGTGGACATGCAATGTTTCATCCTGGTGCACCCTCTTTCCCTCGAGCGACTTTGTCTTCTGATCAATGTGCTTATTGTAAGAAGATTGGACAATGTAGTCTGAATTATCAGCGTGGCAGACGACAAGTGAAAAGCCGCCCAGGGTACTCAGGAAATAGGGGAGGTATGGATTATCATGCTAGGTTTGAGGTGATAGAACATGCTCAAAATTATTTTAATACTTTTGACATACGAAATCAGTATCAGGTGTCTGATTATTTACCCGATGATTTGAAGGTTTCTAATTATGCATAGGAATGCCTAGGATGGAGTAAAGAATCAGTTGAAATACCAGTAGATCAGAAGGGTCCCTATGTTAATGCAAACATTTTGGGTTCTATGGTTATGACTATGATTATGGTTGATACGGAACTACTCGCAGTGCCCTGTCTAAACAATTGGTTCCAAGGGCTCCCCTGTCTGACTTAATAATACAATTGATAGGATTCGATGGGACACCTTCTCTTAGCCCACTGTTACAACCACTTGCATTTCATGTTGATATGTTTTCTGCTGCATATCCATTTTTGCTTTCTCCCAACACACCAGATAATATTGTGGGTCTCGATATGCTCAAACAAGTTCCTGACCATCCATTTGGTAGATGGTAGTATCCTTTTATTTCCACAAATTGAGTAAGTATTATGTGAGGACATAAAACTACTGTTGTTAACCCCAGTAATGTTCAGTACTAGGGTACAGGCACTCTTCCCGACGGGAATTCTTCCAACGCTGTTCACACACAAATCTGCTCGGGCTCTAGTAACAGCTATTACAGGAGGTCCATTACCCTTAGATGTTCGGGTGTTTGGGAAAACATAGTCCATAGAAGAGTTTCCTCATCTATACTCCTCCATTTCCCATACAGTTCCTTTAGCTTTCCTTATCAGGATAGCACACTTTATTAAGATAATAATTCAGTATACCTACCTCAGCATCAGTAATATTAGCCACCTCAGAACCCACAGGAGTGCAAACCAGGCTCGACAAGAACCATTGTGTGAAAATGGCAGAGGAATAAAAGGTGTTCCTCCCTTTTTCTGATGAGTTGGCATCATTCCACACACCCAACAGTTGGTGATGTTCGTAGGATTGTGGGTGTGGTGCAACTTCTGAATGAACATATTATTGAGGTAGGACATTCTTTGCTGCTGCTCATGATAGGGAAGGGAGAAATAATAGGGGCTGGAGTACTGACATTCGGCGTTTGTTGAACAGGAGCCACTTCCTCTAAAACGCAAGCTATTACTGCCATAATAATCACAACAAAAGTAAACCCTGCAATGAACATAGTTTTCTTGTCCATGTCTTTTCCATAGGCATATTTATCTCGACATTGAAGCAACAAAGTAGATGGAGCTTTAAAGTCCTGGGTAGCTGTTGGTTTCTTCACTGATAGCTGAGACGGGTGTCACTAAGATAATGATCCCCCCACTTTGACTCAGTCTTTCACTAACCCAGGACGGTTGCTCAACCAGTCTTTTTAAACAACGTAGTTTCTTTCCTGGGTTGCAGCTGATATCGAGATGCACCAGGGATTGTGTTGTCCGGGAAGACTTCCTCAGGTTCTTCAGGCTTGGCCTTTCTCTGTGTCCAAGAGGTCTCAATGGTCGCCAAGTGCGGCACGCTCCACCAAGGCAGATGGCACCTTTTTACAGAGGGTGGAATGGACCCAGGCCATCTTATTGGTGATTCGGACTGCAGTTATGGTCCCCAGAAGTGCCTGTTCTGGGCCATGCCACCTCGGTTCCAGGCTATTCGACCTCTGGAAGACTTTCATCGTAACCAGTGAAAACTGGTAGAGATCACTGTCAGCGGGAGCTGAATGCATTTTGTTTGTGGCAGCCATTTTAGTTAGCCATGTGCTTGGCACTTGCTTGTTGCCTGCCCTTGTATTTTGCTTGAGTCATCAAGTATAGTTAAATCTTTCAGTACTTAGCTAAAGCCTTGCGCATGCTCATAAAGACTTGTAGCTGATGAAATGCACCTGTTACAAACTTAACTGTCAGGCTATTTTAGCTAATGTCAGCAGTTGTGTAGCTCCACCCACTTTGTTGACTAAGCGATTCTCATGAATCCTTATCTACATAGATGACTATTTGTGTGTACACTTGTACAGCCTCTTTTTGAGCTTCCATGATTACTTTGTAACTATCACCATATAAAAGCACCATGGTTTCTCTACTCCATGTGCTGCCTCATACATTGCCTGAGGGTTGTGTATAGACGTAGTTTCACTCATGAGGTTTAATAAACTATTTGTTTAAAATTACAACTTCCGTGCCAATTTTAATTTTGTCAGTCTAAGGACCCGTGCGAAAAGAAGGGCGAACCCCTGCATCAGTGGGCTTGGTAAGGTCTACCCTACATAGCTAGTCAAGTGGTTTTGAAGTACTTTCTTATGCAGATGATATCCAACTGGTCATTTCCATTGGGCATGAAATTGAGAATGTTAAATATCGTTTTATTGTCTGCATGAAAATAGTTGCCACTTGGATGACCCTTAACCGTCTTCAGTTGAATGGAGATAAAACAGAGAGAGCTGCAAATAAACAACGCGTTGTAAAAGAAATGGCCACATCAGAGTGTCAAGACCTATCAAGACCTATATGTAAAAAGAACAAATGATGGACAGAATGCAGATCAATGTCACACATTCACCCCAGTACAGAGATCTGGGCCTAAAGCTTTTGTTTTTGCTCAGCATGCCATTCAAGTTTGAACCCAGCCATATGCAAATCAGTATTGACCCTGCACCCAATGGAACAGTCCAGCCCGAACTGACAGGCCAGGTACTCCCTGGACTGGAAACAAGCATCCTAGGATCAGTTTCGGGTTGTCAAACCTCATCAGCCAGAATAACTTGACTCCATTTGTATGGAGAGCAAGGAAATCACGTCTGGTCATTCCCGTCCCACTCTGGGTGATGAATGCAAAAAAGAACAATTGATGGAAAGAATGCAGAACAATCTCTCACATTCACCACAGTACAGAGATCTGGGCCTAAATCCATCATTTTTTTTGCTCACCATGCCATTCTAGTTTGAACCAAGACATATGCAAATCAGTCTTGACCCTGCGCCCAATGGGAACAGTCCAGCTAGAACTGCCAGGTCAGGTCTTCCCTGGGCTGGAAACAAGCATCCTAGGACCGGATTCGGGGTTTCACCCCTCCTCAGCCAGTATAGCTTGACTCCACTGGCATTGAGAGCACGGCACACAAGTCTGGGCATACCCGTCCCACTCCGGGTGACAAATGCAAAAAGAACAATTGATGGACAGAATGGAGAACAATGTCATACATTCACCCCAGTACAGACATCTGGGCATAATTCCATCGTTTTTGCTCACCAGCTGTGTGAAACTGTGTGAACCTGGCCTTCCAACCCTTGCTAAATTTGGAACCTTATCTACTTTTAATGTATAGCTTTTCATGGGTTTCAAACTAGTTTCCACCACAAACTGGAATTAGTTTGAGAGCACAGAAAAGTGATAAAATGAGGTACCTTTTTGTAAAATGCCAAAACGGTGTTAACAAATATAACTTTTTTATGAGGCTGTGTATGTTACTTAAAGCTGGGAAGATGGTGACTTATGCTCAGCGATCAGTTAGTTGAGGTAACTTTTAGGGGGAAAAACAGACATTTTGAAAGGGAGCACTTCTTTACAATTTTCCCATCAAAAAGTTCAAAATGTAGGTATATTTTGCTATATTCTTGGTCCCCTCTAGGGGAATTCACATTTAAAATTCCCCAGGATGTTGAAAAAAAAAAAATTGGCATGGATACCTCATGTGGAAAAAGTTTATAGGGTCCTAAGCTCGAACTAACCCAAATAGCCAACAAAGCATTGAACCTGAGATTGCAGCGCTAAAGTTAACCTGCTAGCAATTTACCACATGTCATGTAGATTTGAGAGCAGTAACATATTTATTAGAAAATAGATGTATTGAGAGCCACCATTGAACCCCCCTCCCCCCAAATGGATTGGCCAAAAATATGACATAAGAACAGAAATCAAATTACATTAAGCGTTTGCTCGGATTCAATTAGATTCTTCAAATAGTGTGACAATCAACACTAACTGAACACTTTATTGACACCATATTTTAACAGTGCCTACCCCCTTTCCCCCTTCCCCCCCAATAAATTTGCACAGATTTGAAAAGCAAATAGTAGCTGAACATATTTAATATATTTCATTGTTTTTGTAATAAATTTTACTAAAGGTATGTCAATATATCTCTCTATTTTCAAACACACATATAGTGGGGGATACTTACAAGTACTCTATCCACTAGCAATTGCTCAGCATAGCATTCCAACCCATCTGTCCTTTTGCCCACCATGCAACCTCAGATTAGACCCAGCTATATGTAAATCCCTCTTGACCCTACTCCAATAGGAACAGTCCTGCTCAAACGCCAAGTCAGGTCCTCTCTGAACCGGAACCCAAGCAACCCAAGACAGGTTGTGCCCTGATTGGGGCTCTTCAGTCAGGAGTAGCTTGGTTCCAGTAGCCCAGTGAGCAAGGGACCCACGTCTGGGTATAACCTTTGCCACTGTTTCTTTATGTTAACCATCCAAAGCGAAAGCTCTTGTCTGCATAATGTTCTAGTATCATGCTAAGTTTGATGCATTTTTCTTTCAGCATTGTTTGCTGTAGTAAAGGCGTACCTCAATGAACGACTCACCTTCTACACCCCAAACCGCTAGCTTCGCTCCCTTGACCTCGGCCTCACCACCATCCCCCCCATCCATTGAACTTCCGCTGGCGGCTGATCGTTCTCCCACCTCGCAGCAAAAACCTGGAACACCCTCCCCATCAGCCAACGACATACCCAGGACCTGCTGTCCTTCAGGAGACTCCTCAAGACCTGGCTGTTCGAGCCCCCTCCAGTGCCTTGGGACCCTCACAGGTGAGTTGTGTGCTCTACAAATGTATTGATTGATTAAATATTTCCTATGTAGTTAAAAAAGGAAGCCTTACTTTGTGTCACCACCCATTCTTTATTTTCTTCCAGAGAACGGATATTTATGGATTTTGTTTGGCTATTTGACTACTGTGGTGGCTCCTCGAGGGAGACCTGCGGGTGGTGGGCGGGGTGGGGGAGAGTTAAGGTGGAGGGTAGTAAACTCCGGAATGCGGCCAAACGGAGGTGTGTATATGAATAAATAAATAAACAAATTATATTGCTTGCTGCAACACCGATTTGGCTTTGCAGCGCCCGCAATGTAATTTGTTTTATTTATTTATTTATATACACAACTCTGTTTTGGCTGCATTCCGGAGTTTACTACCCCCACCCTGCTCCTCCCCCGCCTCACCGGCCCACAGCACTCCCTCAAGGAGCCGCCACTGTTTGACTAGAAGGTTTTGTGCAGATTTCTATAAAGGTGCCATGTTGTACTCAGAGCAAAAATACATTTTGCAATGGAAACTCAACATAACCATAACGTTTGACAACTGTATAATCTATGGCCACATCAGTGCAGAACAGTCACAAAGAGAATGCAGGTGAAATATTAGTAATTTATTATTTTATTGAACGGGGAAGGAATAAAATTGAGTGGCAAAATTAAACGGCTAGCTTTTTTGCCTTTTTTCAGGCATTTATCTATTCATAATATAAGGACTGAGACCAGAAAGATTGTGAGAGCTAATAAAAAAAGCTAGTTAATCGTGTATGCAACTTGCTTTAGTCTTGTGTCTATAATCTAAGAAAATGGTACGTTGTGTTTCAAAGAAATTGAAAACGAAAATGGCTCACCCATGGTGTTTGTATTTTATTTTCTGAAATATGATTATATGACCAATTAAATCAATATAAAATAATTTTAATTCCAATGCACTGAAGTAATATATTTTGATGTGTTTCTTAAGAAGGATTAACAAAAATCAGGCTGATACATTTTATGTTTTTTCAATTGTATAAATGTATTTTTCAGTAAAGCAGGGTAATGTATTATAGAGTTATTTTAGATATCCTGCATTACTATGCATTTCCGAGACCATTATTTAGTGGCTACAATGCCAGCGTATTTAGAATGTAGTTGCATATTGTATAACTATGACCTTTTCAATTTAGTGTAAATTTGATTGACTGTGTCTTTTTTTCCGCATTTCCTATTCCTAAAGGTTAGGGAGACAGTTATCTGGGGAGGAGTAAAATGACCAAAATACTGTACAGAATATTAAAAAGGTCACCTATGCACCGCCATATAATTGAAAGGATATGTGATAATAAAACTCTGAGACTACATTCTCATAATAAAGACTGCAACAGGTAAAGACTTTAACAATAAAAACAGTGGTCCACGATCCTGGTATAAGGCAATCATTACATACGTTCCGGCATATGTGCTGCAGTTTGCATGCAGTTTCTAAGATTTGGAGCTAGATGTAATCTTACTTTTTTTTTAATTTACCTCAAACTATCCGCGGGGCAAGCAAAGTAGGCTCGGAATTCATGATTTTTTTAGCTATGAAGTTTGATTGCATGTGTGTTTATGATCCTACTTTTATACCGTTACAACAATAACAAGATAATGCAAAAATTGTTCATAAATACTGGCAATTAATGTTTACCATTGCAATTCTTTATGTTGTATCTTTATTTATAATTTTCGTACTCTGCTGTATTCGCTGTTCTGCCCTTCTATATTAATTATTACCTCTTTTTTTGTTCCCTTCGCTTGGGCCTGCTGACATCATTTATAGATTCTTAGCTATAGGTTGCTATATTGATAACTACTACTGTTCCTACGTTTTAGGAGCGCCGAATCCTCATATTTACTATGCAGTTCGGCTGTATTGACCTTGCCAGAGGAATCCATGAAGTTTATGTGCGTTTCAGTTTCATGTAAATATTCATGTTTTCTCCCTTAAGCACATCCACGGATCTACAAAAAATAGATGGGCATAGAACATCATAGATCCATTTACTTTCTTTTGTGCTCTGTGATTTCGTTTTCAGAGATTACATTTGAAACACAAAATGGTATAGTAACAGCGGTTCCTTAATTCATGAATAACCTTTCAGATGCTTGTGGCATTTAGATCATAATTTAAAAATAGGGGCTTTTACAGACCTAAAGCCTAGTAGACTGGTCTGGTCGCTCAGATAACTAAGTTATCCATTACAGTGATCTGTGTTTGGCCCTATTATTGCAGGGGGGGGAAGGGGGAGGGGGAGGATCCCACCCCGACCCTGGTCAACACAGGTTTTTGCTTTCCTTTGTTGATCCCGGTTTTGTTGGATTTCAGTACTCTGTGCACTTTTTACCTGCTAAAGAGTAAATGTAAATAAAATGTTAACTGATACTTGTATAGCGCACTACTCACCCGCAAGGGTCTCAAGGCGCTTGTACGAATACCGCTGTGGAACCCATCCTGGCTTTCCCTGTGAGGCGTCCACTCCTGGGCACCCCCAAGGTGGAGGCCAGGCATCCTTAGCGTTGTGGGGGCCGTTGTGGAGATTAAGCAAGCTATTGCCCAGAGTTGCAGAGTGGGACTCCATGATTGGAATAGGCACCGAGACGAGAATTATCAGGCCCGTGGAATTTTGAGCCCAAGACCCGCCGAGGCGGGGAATTGAACCCTGGTCCCGGGCTAGACCTCTGCATGACAACGATTTTCTGCTGTCACCCTAAAACATTGTACAATTGTTCTACATCTGATTGGTACATTTAATTTACTTGTAGGTCCATAGTATAAGGTACCACATGTACCTGGGACCTGTAAATTAAATGCTAATAGTGGGCTACAGCGCTCATTGTGTCGCCCACTAAAGTAGCCTTTTTAAAACACTTTGCATGGCTGCCACTGCAGTCTGTAGTACAGTTTTGAAATACCATTTCGACCTGGCATAAAAACACTATTGCGAGGCCGAAAACTTTCTTTTAAATGATTATATGTCATCTCTAAGGTGGGCTCTAACCACTTATAGTGCAGGGTGTGTGGTATTTAAAAAAGAAGTACATGTGGGTTTGAGTTTACATGTTGTGGCAGTGAACAACTCCTAAAGAGGTTTTCCACTGTTGTAAGGCTATATCTCCATAAACTAACAATGGGTTGCCTTATTACACTTAATAAGTGCGAACTTAATTTTGGATCCAGATAGAGAAATGCTGTTTCCACTCAAATGAATTGTAACGTGAAGTCCTCTTTAGTGGTAAAGTCAGATTTTAAGTTGCAATTCCAAAACTGGCCCTTTAAGAAAGTTGGCGTTTTTCTACCTAAACAATTTGTGCCTTTCTGCCAGTGTCCAGGGTCAAATGCTGGTGAATGGCTCTCCTGTTGTGAACTCTGTATTGCTTCCAGACATTGAGACAAACCAGCCTTGGGTGTGAAGGGCCTGAGTATTCCTGAGAGGATGGCTAGGGAGGAATTTTGCCTTGATCACACTTCACAGGTCCCTGACTACAGTGCAGACAAGGGAATCTGACTCAAGGTCTGGCCTTGCCTTGGTTGCCCTAGACAGTTTAAAAAAACAAATCAATTGTATTTATTGGCATTTGTGCAATGTACTGTAGCAAGGTAAGAAATCATAGTAGAGTAAGAAACAAGCATTTGCAATGCAATAGGTCTCGCCTTAGTAAAGTTGGAGCTATTGGTATGGTAAATGACAAATTTTTTATTTATGTGGTTTTTTTTTTAAATAACATAATTAATAGCTTTGTCATTTACAATGCCAATAGTTATAACTTTCACAAATGTGACACTTATAGCATTGGTAATGCAACATGTTTTGTATTTACGTGACTTACATGTGTTGATATTACAAATAAAAATGGCTTTTATTTCTTTTGAATAATTAATACTTAAAAGTGATTCTAATGTATAATGTGACATTTGTAATAAAGCTTGAAACATTGAATTTTGCGATAAGAAAATAGCACTTAATGTAACAGTACACTAATATAAGCAGCAAGTAACAGCTCCTGCTCGCAATGTTTTTTGGTGGGATTTTTAATCAGAATTACGCAAGCAGGCGTAATCGCACAATTTTCAGTAATTTCATGTCAAAAGAGTAACAAGAAATTACCAGAATTGCTCCGATAATTCCGTGCGTAACGTTGTGGTGGCCTATGTCAGTCTGCAGCCATTTCTGTGGTGGTGGTCGGTCGGACAGTCGGACTAAGCGCTGAGCTCAGAAGAAACAAGGTAAAGTGAAGTCTGAACGCACCTGGCGTGGGTAAGGGTTGCACTTGCACAGAGGCAGATCTGAATGTAGATTCTGATTCTGCAGTGCTCGAGGGTAAGACCTACAGCTTTGCCCCGTGAGGTATGGTGTTTCTGCATGGGGGGGAGGAAAAGCGTGGCACTGGCAGACAGCAAGCACCCTGTACTAACCCCTACAATCACCCGCTAGCAGCACCCATCCGTCATCTGCATGAGCCTTGCTGCAGTGCTGAGGCCTGAGCCCCCGGTATGTGCGCCTCCCACTTTGTCGTGATCGTTCCGAGGCTATGGCACTGTTAGTAGCTGTCGTTTCTGGCCACTTTTTCCATTAGTTATGCCCACCATATACAAAACGTACAATTAACAGTTACAGACACAATCAACAGCAAGGAATACTGACCTAGTGAAACATGGTCTTGTGTGCCCGTCTCCGCCGCTCTCAGCTCAGACCAAGCTTTACTGACATCGGCTGCTGTATGTATCCCTCCAGATGCACGTGAGCTCACCAATGAGTAGATCACCCTAACATATAGTGGTAAGGGCTTAACTCTACCCCCCACGCATACCGGGCTGCCGCCTCGCGGCTATGATACCTACGATATGCCCATCTTTGGTGGTCGGTTTAATAATCACCGCCCCGCACAGAGTGCAAGCCTACAATTGACCAGCATGCACGTTGTTACTGTATGCATGCTAATAACCTTATGTTACAACTATCACGTCGATCACCCTCAAAAGAAAAACAATATCCACATCCAAAAACACCACCCGGTCGGCCGTGCATGCCTCACTGGCCCTGCGGTCTTAACGGCATCGAGCGCAGTCCTCAGTGCGGGGCTGTGAAGAACTTGATGACCACCCGGTGAGCCCACCCTATGCCAGAGCAAAGGCATACAATTGTGTTGGACAATGCTTAGTGCTTCTGCCACTCATCTATGTGCTGTCATTTTCCTGTCTGAGGCACCCTGTTAGCTGAACCGGCTGACATCGTCTGACGTGCCACTGCTCTAAATTCATTTTGAAAACCTCGACCCCCGCATATGCACAGAAGTTGCCCATTTGTCAGCACCACAATGCATACAATTGCCAGCCCCGGAAATGACAAATAGCCAGCCAGGGGTCGTAAAACAACCTTTGCCAACGGGGCATGTAGAGACATGGTTTCGTATATAGAGTGAAATTTATAACGTGTTGGTCACGTGGTAACGCAAGCCTCACATCAAGGTCCGTTCCAACGGTGTGTCCAGCGGATAGTGATTACCCAGCAAACAAGCGGAGCCCGAAGCTCACGTTGGGTCTGCCTGACCAACCCCCTTAATAGCTATGATAGTGCTTCAGTGATCTATTTTATGATGTCACCGGTCATAGACGTACCACCTAGATCTGCACTCCTCCCTGGTCTCAAACCTGTTTGTGTGAGGCGCAGCGCTGATTACACACCACAGACGTGTGTGATTGGGAGTTTACACTGTACACCGGCTATGTTTACAATATTGAAACTAAACTACAAGTCCCAGAATACACTATGGATGCAAGCCAGGCCTGGTTGGAGCGGTGATGCATTCCGTACGGCCTCTCGTAAACATGCACAGTCTCATTAAAGGCCCGTCCTTGCATTGTTTTAGCCTTGGAACAATATCGTAGAGAATTACACAAAATCTCATTGAAACAAGTTACCACCGGGCCACCGCGCTGCCTGCGACGACCCGGAAGCGGTTGGGCAGCCGGCCAATCGCAGCGCGGCCCCAACCGGAAGTCCCGCCCCCATCGCGGCGCGAGAGAGAAGAGACTGTCCGAGGAGCCCCGAGGGCTCCTGATCGAGTCCCGGTCCCGAGATGGGGGACCGGGTGAAGAGCGGCCAGGCGCATGAAGAAGGCGGGGCTCTCATGTGGTGAGAGTGCCCCGCAAAGCGCAACCGCCGCCCGAGAGGCACGCCGAGCACCGCCAGAACAGGTGAGTGTGTTGCGGAGGAGGAGGGGTGAGTGGGGGTGGGGTGTGCGCGTGTGTCTGTGCGTGCGTGTGTCTGTCTGCGCGTGTGTCTGTTAAAGGGGGGTGCGTGTGTGTGTATGCAGTGTGTGTATGTGCGCATGCGTGCGGGAGCCTTTGTGTGAATGCGAATAGCAGGCAGGGCGACGCGACGTGCGCGCTCACGTGCTGCAATCTCCAGGACAGGCTCGTCACAGTCTGGAGCCTTTGTGTGAATGCGAATAGCAGGCAGGGCGACGCGACGTGCGCGCTCACGAGCTGCAATCTCCAGGACAGGCTCGTCACAGTCTGATGTCCACACCATTCCCAGAAAAGTGGTAACATAAGTTGTCTCGCATAGACAGCAAAAGCTTCGCTTTTGCTTTCGTCTAGGCGAGACCTAAAAAGGGGGTATCAACAAGGGGGTACAGAAGAAAAGATGCATGTAGCAAATGCCAATACATATCCTGTCATCCATTGGCATAGGCAAGGTACTAGCTGAGGAAAAGAAGCATCCCGGTCAAATCACCAAAATATTCACATAAATCACAGGGCACTGCCATGCCAGCTGCAGGTGCATGGTGTGCCAGCAATTAGAGGTGGAAGGCGTTGGAAGGCGTCCGTCCAGTCGGGGGGGTCAATCCCCACCATCTGACTGAGACCCTTCCATGTCCAATGCAGTCCCATGCTCTCTGCTCCACAGGTATGTTTATAGCAGTTCCCAAAAACTTTCTGGTGGGATTGAGGAAGCATGAGTTCCAGTAGTGAGCTGGCATTACGCTGCATCACGTAGTCAGTTTGCCATTTTTGGTGTAGGCCACTTGCTCCAGTGGATGGCAGCCCGTCTCTGAGCCAGTAACAAAAGCATTGAGGTGAGCCATCTGGCTTTGAGAGGAACATTTTTGATATACTCCAAAAGCCCCACAAGAGAGGTCCAGGCCAGTGAGTGATCAGTGATCTGGGCGACGGCGTCATAAACTTTGGCCCAATAACAAGAGATTCGCAGGCAGTCCCAGGCAAGGTATAGGAATGTGGCTTGTGAGGTGGCACATCTCAGGCAGCGCACCTCTGCGATGAGGCTAATGAGGTGGAGTTCCACTGGGGTCAGATATAGCCCGTTCTGCATTTTTAAAAGGATGGGTCTTAATCTATAGTTGGTCGACAGATCCACAGTTTGGTGGCAGCAATAAAGCAACTGTGCTTTTGAGATGGGACGATTAAGGTCAGAATTCAATGCCGATCAAACTGTGGGGTGACAGACAGGCACCCTTTCCAGTATCATAGCATAGAGACAAGTGGAATAGGTCTAACAGTAGGTGTACAAGAGCATGCAGTGTTTAGGGTGGACTTGGAAATGTGTCATCTACCGCCCTGCATGTTGCCCGAAGTTGACTACAAAGGAGGGCATCTAGCTCCAAGGCCCCTCATTAGTCCCAAAGGGGGCAAGTGTTGATCTGCGGGGTAAAAGTTGCTTAAAGTAAACAGCCAACACCAGCAGGCTTACCTCCTAGTGCCATCCTCCTGCAGCAGAGGTAGCATGGGGGTCTGTGCAAGAGGCACCGAGGGGGCAAATATACAGGAGTGTTGAGCATGGCTATGCCATCCCACGCCCAGTGAACGCAGGCCACCATGTCAATTTTGGAGTGCAGGGGTTTATAGGGCTGAGCACAGTGGGTAATGGGCAGGGAACTACAAGGTCAGTCTCCACTGCCATGTGAGCTTGGAACAGAGCAGGATAGAGCCAAAAGTGTAGAAATTGGCTTGTTTGCCGTATGAATTGAAAGTACATGTCAGGCTCATTCAAGCCGCCTGGTTTCCCACTCAGTTCAAGGCTGCTTGCCTGCCCAGGAGATCAGATTGGATCATAATCATTTCATGAATTTGGTAGTGAGCAGAAGGTTGAAGAAGAAATACACGAATTTTGGCTGGTCACCCATTTTTGCAATGGCTATCCTCCCCACCATGGGAAGGGGTGGGCGAGATCAGACTGGTCATGCTCCTTTAGCCAGGCAAAGGCAGTCCATCATTTTACTTCCATAGCTCTCCTAGAACTCGACTGAGCCGGATACCCAGGTAGCCAACAGGGCCGTCTGCCCATTGCATGGGGTAGTCTGTCACAAACGCTCACATGCTGGGTGTGAGGGAGATAAGGTGGATTTAGCCCAGTTGATATTTATCCTGGAGTAGCCACCGAACCTGGTCACATCTTGGATTATGGAGATAGATTTGTATGAGATTCCCTTGCATACAGTGTAATATTGTCTGTGTACATTGAGACGAGGATCCACCTGGCAGTAAGGTTTAATCCTCTAGGGGCATGATGCATGATGCAGGCAGCTAATGGCTCAATAGCAATGGCAAATACAACCGGGGAAGGGGGGCAACTGCGCTTGGTCCCACAGGTGATTTGAAATTAAGCAGATGTTGTTCCATTGAGGCAAAGACTAGTGGTCGTAGTTGTGCACAAGAGGTGGATCAGTCACAAGAACCAAGGGCTGAACCCAAGTCAGGCGAGGAATAAGAATAGCCATTCCAGGGAGTTGAAGACCTTTGTGGCATGGAGCAGAGTAGCCACTGCAGCTAGCTGAGGGTCTATGGAATGTACGAGGGCAAACATCATGCAAAGGTTTTGCATCAGGGAGTGACCCAACTGGTCGAGGTGGACAGTATGAGGCAGTAGCGGGAGAAGGCGGTTGGCAATTAATTTAGCTAAAATGTTGTTATTGACATTGATCATGTACAACAGTCAATATGAATCGCAACGATTGGGGGTTTATCAGGCTTTTGTATTGTGATGATAACCGCTTTGCAGAGTAATGACAGGAGCATATCGGCCACCATGTGGTCCTCGTATACAGCTAAGAGGAGGGGGCAAGAAGTGCAACATACTCCTTCTCAAAACAAGTAGTGAGACCATCAAACCCCAAGTGTCTTGCTATGTGGAGGATTTGTATAACGTAGGCGATCTCCTCTGCCATGAAAGGGGCTTCCAGGTATAACTGGTGGGCAGTGTCTAGCCTCAGTACTTGTATCATGACTAAGTAAGGGGCAAGAGCCTCTGCATCAGGCACCATCACAGCCCTGTATAGCTGGGAGTATAACAATGTCTTGGTCTGCATTCCGTCCATCATTTGTTGCCACAGCACATGGTCTGTAGAAGGGCTTCAGGCTTCGGGTGCTAATCTGCTTGTCATCAACAGGTTTCATCACATAGGCAGAGGTAAGGTTTTAAGAGCAGAGCTGCCAGTGTCCCAGGGCGATCACCGTCACCATAGTGCCACAAGGTCACCTTGCAATGGAGGTAACAAGTTTAGCTGTGAACCGCCTCATCATAGCCCGAGAGTTAATTCCTAATGTATGCAAGGCCTATTTATTGTTTGTCATGTAGAATTTAAGCTCAAGGGCTCAGATTTCCCCCTCTAAGGAAGAAGTGAGTTTTGCATGAATCACTTTGAGAATGCACCAATTACTTAGCTATGCAGGCACTACAGATTACAATTTTAAAAGCCTCCCATAGCATTGCTGGCGACTCAATCGAACCTTCATTGTGGGCAAAGTAGTCAATGATCGATGTTTAGACCTCAACTTGAAAGAAATGGTAGTGAAGACCGTTAGGTGCCAGGCACCAGGTAAAAGAGTGAGGGCTGGCCAGCAGGGGTACAGCTCTAATTGAACTGGGGTATGTTCGGAGAGAATGCCGGAAGATGTGCCATTGCTGTGGCTCAGGTGAGGACATCACGGGTGAGCAACAGTAGTCCATTCTGGACCTTGTTCCATGTGCGGACATAATGCAGGTGCCCTCCACGCAAGTAGCATGTTTCTGTCACCAGAAGTCAGCGAGGCAGTTGTTGCGCATAAGCATGTTGATTTGTGCCACTGTGTTAGGGTGAGGTTGCCTGGAGGTGCTAGCACAGTCCGTGGTGTGATCTTGTACGACATTGAAATAGGCTCCCCAGATACTGGTGCCAGGGCCCATGGTGGTAGTCAGGCTTCATGCCTCTACGAACAACTCTGGGCTGTGAGTGTTAGGGCCATATATGGAAATTAGAATGACTGAGTGCACATGCAGAGGGCCAGCTACTTTTATCAAATGCTCCTCCTTACTGTGCAGTGTCCGTCACATGCGCCAGGGTAACCTTTTGCAGATGAGAATAGCAGTTCCCAGAGCATAGAAGGAGAACAGGAGAACAGGTAAGTATAGGTTTTGACAATTCAACCAGCTTGGCAGTGAGAGGGTAGTTGTGGGGGAAAGGGGAAGAAGTGACCAGAACCAGTTTTGGAGGTAGGCCAGGGAATTCCACACACAAAGGCTGCCACTAGCTGTAAATGGGACATTCTGACCATCTCCCACCCACTAAAGTAAGCCCTGATAGTGCCAGTGATCCAGGGTTCACCCTGTGACAGCAATGCCACAGTTTATTTTTAATACCGTACATTTACTGCTTTTACTTGGTTTTGAACTGTTTTGTTTAACTGCTTGACTTTATTGGCACTTACCATGTCGCTATCAGTAGAGGGAAAGCTCCCGCCCTGATTCTGCCACGGCTGATGTGCCGATTAAATGGAGGGCGTTGCGACGCTGACCTCACTGATTGTACCTTTTCTGATAGGCAAGAAGGTCTGACTCACTTTCGGCGGTTAGCAGTCCAGTCGCTCCACCGTCTTAGACTATTTGAAGGTATGATGGTGCAGCTGCGCAGCATACTAAAGTAAGCCCTGCTCCTGATCCAGGGTGTAGGAGAGTATGATCTTGCCAGTATTCAGACTCACCGGACACAGTGGACGCCATACCGAGATTTAGCGTGTAGAATTCCCTGCCTTGCTGCTCTTCATACCGGGGCACACTCCTGACGCCACCCTGCTCTTTTTGCCCTGATTGCCGTACCCCCCCGCCTCAAGCGCCGCAGGTGACCAGGCGCAGCCGCAGAGCGGGGGGAGCGTAGCACTACATCATTCAGGAGCCCTCAGCTGGCCACCCCCCAAACGTGCCCGGAGGTGCTTGAAAAGGGCGTCATTCTACTGGAGAGAGGGTTGCCAGTATTCAGACTCACCGGAGGCAGTGGACGCCATACCGAGATTTAGCGCGAAGAATCCCCTGCCTTGCTGCTCTTCATACCGGGGCACACTCCTGACGCCACGCTGCTCTTTTTTCCCTGATTGCCATTCCCCCTCGCCGCAAGCGTGGCAGGTGACCAGGCGCAGTCGCAGAGCGGGGTGAGCGTAGCACTACATCATTCAGGAGCCATCAGCTGGCCACGCCCCCTAACGCGCCGGGAGGCGCTTGAAAAGGGCGTCATTCTACTGGCGAGAGGATTGCCAGTATTCAGACTCACCGGACGCAGTGGACGCCATACCGAGATTTAGCGCGAAGAATCCCCTGCCTTGCTGCTCTTCATACCGGGGCACACTCCTGACGCCACGCTGCTCTTTTTGCCCTGATTGCCGCCCCCCCCGCCGCAAGCACCGCAGGTGACCAGGCGCAGCCGCAGAGCGGGGGGAGCATAGCACTACATCATTCAGGAGCCCTCAGCTTGCCACGCCCCCAAACGCACCCGGAGGCGCTTGAAAAGGGCGTCATTCTAATAGCGAGAGGGTTGCCAGTATTCAGACTCACCGGACGCAGTGGACGCCATACCGAGATTTAGCACGAAGAATCCCCTGCCTTGCTGCTCTTCATACCGGGGCACACTCCTGACGCCACGCTGCTCTTTTTGCCCTGATTGCCGTTCCACCCCGCCGCAAGCGCTGCAGGTGACCAGGCGCAGCCGCAAAGCGGGGGGAGCGTAGCACTACATCATTCAGGAGCCCTCAGCTGGCCATGCCCCCAAACGCCCCCGGAGGCGCTTGAAGAGGCGTCACTTCTACTGCCTCACGGGACGCATGCGGGCGGTCGCCGGGCTGAGCCCGGGCAGAGGGCGGACCGTCTGTGGCCGTCCGGGGCCGGTAGAGGCTGGGCTGGGCCACCCCTCTTTGATTACCAAACCTGTGGTTTGCAATAATATATAGTTATACATTGTATTATCTTTATTCTGCTATGATTGATGCAATCAGTGTTGTAGTGTAACTTATATCTAGTGTGTTAATATCGTGCACTTTGCACGTGTGCTACTATTTTTTAAACTCATTAGATTCATTGCTTATCAAATAAGGTGAAAAACGCTAAGGATAAAATAGCTGTTAATCCCCCCCTACCTACTCTGACAGCAATAGATAGAATGCTGCAGCAGACAATTGGGGTGGTCACTTCTGCTATCAAAAGCACGGAAAGGCGTCTGTCCCTGCCTTCCAGTTTCCTTCCCCCCTTAGCCAATTCGAACACGACAATGATGACTACCAATTCTCAGGACTCCTTATCAGCCCCCTCCTTTGCAGGCTTGCCTAGAAGAACTAGTATAACTCCAATAAATGAGAGTTCTTGTAGGGACTCCACGGACCATAATGAATTATTACCTTCAACTGTAAGACTATCCGTGACTCCCTCCCTAGCTCCTAGTAACCAGATTGGCGATCCTACTCCCCTAAATGAGGATGCCTCAGATAATGAGGGTCAAGATATTTCAGAAAGACTCTATTAATGACTTTCTTTGTGCCTATAACCTTAAAAGTAAAGAATATAGAATCAAGGCTAATTAACATCGAGGGTAAACTTGCTAAACAAACGACCTCCAGTGAGGTTAAGTCTTTACCTCACACAAGTGCACCGTGCTCTAAAACTGGCTCTTCAGCCTCTGTAAAAGTGACAGTTCCAGTCAAAATATCAGCTCCAGTTAAAACATCAGCTCCAGTTAAAACATCAGCTCCAACTAAAGCATTAGCAAAATCCAATCATTTGAACCCAAAGCCTACTGAGCGGCCTGGCCAAAATGTTACAAGGGGAGATACTCCAATTCAGGATAAAGGGCCTGTAGATTCTCTTACGGCTACTCCGAATGTTTCTTCGCTTGTACCGCCATTACAAAATAGAACAGCAGAGCCTCAACATGGGGAAGGTGAAACACCGAACCTCTTTAATTTAAATCTTCCTCCAGAAGCTACACCTTACACTGTGGTTTTAACAAATGTACCTCCACTCTCTCCTAATACCACTGAAAATTGGTTAACTCTGAGAAACAAATCCCTCCACTTTTTGTCATCTAGGGTAGGATTGAAAAATCATCTTTTCTCAGAGTTTAAAATGGTCAGACGGGCTAGATGGGTGGGTACTTCGATTAAAACATTGAGGGGTGATTGTGTAGTTCTATCATTTCGGTCCCTACAATTGGTCAACACAATATTGGAAAGAGATGCCATGGGGACTTATGATCAACATCTTGTCAACATCCTCCCCCTTGGTTATTTTTACTCTCCTCCTCCACCTATTAGACACATACTCCCTGATTATTATGCAACCAGGGACTGTGAACAATCATGGTCTAGAAGATATGGAGTTCCTACATTTAACTACTATTATACTCTTAGTGGGCTGGAAAACATCGACTGACTCCAGACAATTACAACAACTCCCACATTATCAGGTTTAAATGAAGTTATACAACTTGATCCTTGCATGGAAGGATGCGCAGATGAACCCGGGGAGAAATGTTTCCCAGTAGTGCTAACCACGTATAATGTTGTGGAGCTTGCGGGGGGTGTTCTGGCAGCAGAAGATGACTTGGTGCAAGGGCCACCGGCTTGCCCCTCCTTTGTACGTCAACTCCACCTTGTTATCTCCTGCAGTTCAGCCTATTCCTTCAAAGAGTCCAGTGGTGTTTAAAATTTCTTCATGGAATATAGCCGGTATTAGATCTAAAGTTGAAAATTCTATTTTCACGGACTTTGTTCACTCTCAGGACTTGCTTTGCTTTCAAGAAACATTGAGCCTTGAACCAGTGCACTTGTTAGGTTACAGAACTTTCTGTACTCCAGCTGTAGCTATTCCTCATGGGAAGCCGAAAGGTGGCTTGAGTGTTTATCTATCAAATAGATTAGCGCTTGAGAAAATTACTGAACCTATCAAAGACATTTATTTTCAAATGTTGGTTCTCCATCAGACTCATGACATCCCAATAGTTGTTGTTAATATATATAATATTATCCCCTGTGATGATGTCACAAATGTTTTAAAGAAATTGACTATAGCGTTGTTTACCCAGGGAAAACTTTCCAAGCACAAATTGATGTTGATTATGCTGGAAGATTTTAATTGTAATTTGTGCGAATTGACTAAGGATAACAGGTGCGGTGTAGCACGAGATGATGGTGAGGGACGTTTCCATTTTAAACATAATCTCTTAGGGGAACAATTCAACATCTTGCTAGCTAATTTTGATTAAGGATTTGCAAACGAAATGTGTATCTCTGCCCCTATATTAGCCCCAACATTTATTGGTAGAGGTTGCTCTACAACTATAGACTATACCACAATTTCAAACAACTGTGGGAATAGAATACATTCTTTTAATGTTCTTGATATAGTACTGTGTGACCATTTTCCGCTTCATGTGTCTATTCTGCTGCCTACTCCACCATTATTGTTTGGCGATAGGGTTAGCAACAGTCTGGTCATCGATTTAGCAATTGGTAAGACTAATGGTTATACCCTTAAATGGGCTATGATAAATAAGGCAGAGATAACTAAAATGGTGGTTGAAAAATGTTTCTCAGAAATAGTTACATGTTTAGAGATAGATTCACCACCTGAAACTTGTCTTGCATCATTTTCTGTTATTTCAAACAAAATTAAAAACTCATTTACTAGGCAATCGAAGAATCAGAAGAAGGAGGGAGGCTGGTTTGATTCCAGATGCACTAGGGCTTATACAGCCCTAAAAAAGGCGTTGCATAACAAACCTAAGTCTGTAGAGGACATCCGCAGACTCAGGACTGATTATAAAATGGCAATTAGAGATAGGAAAAATACTCTGAGTTCGGAAGCCTGGGAGGCTCTTCATCTAGCCTCCAAAAGAAATGATAGTGCAGGCTTTTGGAAGACAGTGAGAACACCCTTTCTTAGTGAGGAGGTGGGGCCAAAAATAGATATAGCAATACCTGAAACAGACTGGGTCAGTCACTTTTCGAGAGTATATGAGGGAGGAGAACATGATGGCGAAGAGCATACGGGGCCTCTGACTTCCCCTCTTGACTAACCCTTGAGTAATGATCTCTTCTTTACTCTTGAGGAGTTTGAAAAGGCCCTGAGTAGAAGTAAGGGTACTAAGGCACCTGGCCCAGACGGGGTTACCATAGATTTATTTAAAAGTATTCCATCTTTGTGGGCGCCCCTTCTGGTCCAGGTGCTTAACGCCAGTTGTGTTGCTGATTTCCTCCCCACTTGGGTGGAATCTGTTATTGTCCCGATTTACAAAAAGGGAAACAGACAGGATCCTGCTTGTTATAGGCCCATTTCCTTACTGGACTCCTTTACTCAAATAGCGGGTAGAGTCATCCTGGACCGACTTCTGGACTGGGCGGAAGCAAACTCTGTTCTGTCTGATCTTCAGTATGGCTTCCGTTCTGGTTTGGGGACAGTAGAACAGGGCCTGAATTTGATGATGCTGGTCGGGAAGTACACAAAGACTAAACAAGGCAACTTGTTTTTGGCCTTCGTGGATCTCTCGGCCGCGTTTGATTGTGTGGTACATTCTAAACTGTGGTTGATATTAGAAAACCTTGGGGTTGATTCAAAAATTATTTATTATCTTAAAGGTTTTTTTTATAGTAACGCGTCGGCCCGCGTCCGCTACGGCCTCAGGGGAGAATGCACAGACCAAATACCAATCAGGAGTGGGGTCAGGCAGGGATGTGTCCTGGCCCCCTTCCTTTTTAACTTATATGTCAATGGATTGGAAGATGCCTTGTGCAAGGATAGTTTGGATCCCCTATTTGTAGGTGGTCGCCCAATACCAGCACTTTTGTACGCTGACGACGCTGTACTCATGTCACGTACTCAAGTGGGCTTACAGCGGGTGGTTAATAGCTTCTTCCGCTTCATGAATGAGCTAGGCCTGAAAGTCAATACCTCAAAGAAAGACTTTCACTATGTATTGTGGCAGACAAATTAAATCTAAGAGGCCAATTTTTATAGCGGGACAGAAGCTTGATTTCGCTAAACAAATTTCTTATCTGGGGATACTTTTTGCCCAAAATGAGACATGGTCCCAAGCTGTCTCCGCGAAAAAAACTTGAGCTTACTAGATAAACCGCTGTTCTGAAAATCTTCTCAAGTAAATTAGGGACCAGACCCCCTGTAGAATTGATAACAATATACAAAGCCAAATGTGTAGCAGGTGCTACTTATGGTAGTGGGGTCTGGGGTTTTGCAAACTCTTCACCTATTCAGGTTGCTGAAAACTCCTTTTTAAAATATATATTGGTACTCCCCAAAAGCTCCTCCAATTTTAACTGTCACTCTGAATTAGGTTTGTGTTATGTCTCAGACCCGATTAAAATAGAGCCAGTGCTGTTGTGGCACAGACTCTGGACTCAAGAGGCAACACATTTAAACAGAGACGTTTTAACAGACATTTTGAAATTGGAAGGTGCTACAAAAATACCTTGGGTGAAGTATGTTTTTAACTTCTTGAAAGATATTGGAAAAGAGGAATACTTCTCGAATCCGACAGATATCTCGGAAATCTCACGAAAAGATTTGAAGAAGCAGTGTTTGGCCCTCTTAGATTCCCACCGGGTTGCTGCGGAGGTCTTAAAACCCTCTGTTCAGCAGCACCAATTGGTTTTAGCAACTTTTAAGATTCAGCCCTATCTAATCTATGTAACTAATAACTACGAGCGTTTCTTACTCTCACGCTTTAGATTTAATATCTTCCACAGATTGGTCAGTTTTCCCATGATCAATAACTGGACGCACGATCTACCATGCTGTCCCTGTGATAATGTCTCCTCACAGAGTACCATACATGTATTTCTATTTTGTAAATTGTATCATGAAATGAGGAAAAATGTTCTATTGCCATTTTTAGGAGTATTAGGATTTCGTCATTGCCGTGCGGCGATGACTAGTATGCAAGCGTTAGATAATCATGTATCTGTAGCAACAACGACCTTGTACCTAAGGAATGTAATGATCATCAGGAAACGTATGAGTACATAATTGCACTTTAAAAAATAGTAATTCCTTTTTAAAATTGTTAATGTCTTATTTATGAATCCAATTAATTATTGTATTTTTATATTCCTCTTTTATATTGTAATTTGTAATTTTTAACTTGTACTTTTATGATTGCACACAACAATCGAATAAAGATATTTTGAATTGAATTGAGTAGGATCTGCTTCTCATAGTTACCCCCACTTTTTGCTAATGTTTCACTGTTTTTCATCTGGCTGGGTCACTGCTATCCAGGACCCCAGCCTAGCTGCTTCCTCTCTAAAATGATTTCATGTACTTTAGGTACACTCCAGATTGGATTCCGAAGTACCCTTATAAGTCCCATAGATATGGTATCCTATATACCCAGGATATAGATACTCAAGGGGATGCAGCATGTATTGTGCCACCCCTAAGAGGCCACTCAAAATGACACAACCGGGCTGCTACAGTAGCCTGTGTAAGGTGGTGTATGCACCCCTTACTTAAATATAGGTTCCCTATATCTACATTATATCACTGCACATATAAACAGTCACCCCTATGGCAGGCCCTATCAATACTGAAGGCAGGGTGCTAGGTTTTGTGTGAGAGGGTGCCCATGCATGAGCAGGGCCCTTCTGCAGCCTTCATAATCTATTCTCGGGGGTTGTTCTGTGATGCAGCCATACCATATACGCTTAAGTGCATTTTAAACTTGATTTAAATGCTAAGTTTGAAATGACTTAAACACCTTGGAACACCTTGGAATCATACCTACCAGCCAGTCCTAGCGGGGGCTGTATGATTCCACCATCCTAGAGGGAGAAACATGACTACACCGGGACACCCGGTACCAGCTTAACAGAACCCTGGCATCACAAGATGGATGCTGCCAGACACGCGTCTGCTCTCCTGCTGCTGGGTGAAAGTCCAAACAAAACAGGTGATGGACCGAATGTGGATCAATGTCACACACTCACCCCAGTCCGAAGATCTGGGCCCAAATCCATCGTTTTTTTGCACTCCACACCACCCTGGTTTAGACAATGGCGATATGCAAATCAGCTCTGACCCTGTGCCCCATGGGAACAGTCCAGTCCGAACTACAAAAGCCATGTCCTTCCCAGAACGATATCAAGCATCCGAGGACCGGACCGGTTTCGAGGTAACACCTCTCATCAGCCCGGCTAGCTTGACTCCAGTGGTGTGGAGTGCCTGGGACCCACGTCTGGGCATCCCCAGCGCACTTAGGGCGGAATATGCAAACAAAACAGGTGATGGACCGAATGTGGATCAATGTCACACACTCACCCCAGTCCGAAGATCTGGGCCCAAATCCATCGTTTTTTTGCACTCCACACCACCCTGGGTTAGATAATGGCGATATGCAAATCAGCTCTGACCCTGTGCCCCATGGGAACAGTCCAGTCCGAACTACAAAAGCCATGTCCTTCCCAGAACGGAATCAAGCATCCGAGGACCGGACGGGTTTCGAGGTAACACCTCATCAGCCCGGCTAGCTTGACTCCAGTGGTGTGGAGTGCATGGGACCCACGTCTGGGCATCCCCAGCGCACTTAGGGCGGAATATGCAAACAAAACAGGTGATGGACCGAATGTGGATCAATGTCACACACTCACCCCAGTCCGAAGATCTGGGCCCAAATCCATCGGTTTTTTGCACTCCACACCACCCTGGGTTAGACAATGGCGATATGCAAATCAGCTCTGACCCTGTGCCCCATGGGAACAGTCCAGTCCGAACTACAAAAGCCATGTCCTTCCCAGAATGGAATCAAGCATCCGAGGACCGGACCGGTTTCGAGGTAACACCTCTCATCAGCCCGGCTAGCTTGACTCCAGTGGTGTGGAGTGCCTGGGACCCACGCCTGGGCATCCCCAGCGCACTTAGGGCGGAATATGCAAACAAAACAGGTGATGGACCGAATGTGGATCAATGTCACACACTCACCCCAGTCCGAAGATCTGGGCCCAAATCCATCGTTTTTTTGCACTCCACACCACCCTGGGTTAGACAATGGCGATATGCAAATCAGCTCTGACCCTGTGCCCCATGGGAACAGTCCAGTCCGAATTACAAAAGCCATGTCCTTCCCAGAACGGAATCAAGCATCCGAGGACCGGACCGGTTTCAAGGTAACACCTCTCATCGGCCCGGCTAGCTTGACTCCAGTGGTGTGGAGTGCCTGGGACCCACGTCTGGGCATCCCCAGCGCACTTAGGGCGGAATATGCAAACAAAACAGGTGATGGACCGAATGTGGATCAATGTCACACACTCACCCCAGTCCGAAGATCTGGGCCCAAATCCATCACCGCACGGGAGGCTGGACAATAGGTTTCCTGTCATAGGGAGGTGTAACCACCTCCCAGATAGGCCTTGGTGTATTGGGGCTGGGTGGGTGCACTTCTAGAGTGCTTTGATGTCTGCACTGGAGGCACATTTGGTGTCCCTGTGCAGAGTCCAGCTCAAACTGGTTGCAGGGAAACTGGATCAAGGACATGGGGGTAACCACCCCTCTGTCCTGACCCTCCCAGAGGTGGGTCCCCAGAGTTTGTCCCACCCCTTCCTTGGGTATAAAGTAGGAACCCCTGACTACAGAACTTTAGATTTACCTGGACAAAACTCTGCCAAAGAATTCCAGAACTTCAACTATCTACACTTCTGCAGGTGTATTCGGAGGAGGAATAATAATTCATTCTCTAGTTTTAATGGGTTTATCCTTTTTAAAATAATTTTTGATTTTCTTCATAAATGACATTTTCCTTTTCTCTCCATACATGGTGCTTGGTTTCCCTCTAATGTACTGTTTTTGGGCAAAACCTGTAAATCTTCTATCTGGACGGGGCTCTATTACAGTTGGATAGTGTCTCCACAAGGGTACACTGAAAGTCCTTCGATTTTTAATCACATTTTAAAAAAATGCCTTGAATCTTTGGTGTTGCCCACACAATCCTTCTTGGTGCAATACATTGACGACTTATTAATCGCGTCTAAAACTCGAAATGATTGTGTTATTCACTCCATCACATTATTGAATCACCTAGCTGAAGGTGGACATAAAGTGTCACCTAAGAAATTACAATTCTGCACCACTTCAGTCAAATATTTGGGACCCCAAATAGAAAGAGGGGTCAGAAGAGTGACTTCAGAAAGAATCAAAATAATTTGAAATATGAAATTACCTCAGACCCAGAAAGAAATAAGGATGTTTCTTAGAGTTGTAGGATATTGCAGACAGTGGATTGTGGGATTTGCAGTCCTAGCCAAACAATTAATACTATTGACAAAGAAAAGAGAAATTTTGACCAAAAATAGGCAGCAATATTGTTTTTTAAAGTAAATATCATCTTAACTGTAGTGTATTTTAAACATTTTATAAAGTATAACATTTCACCATATATGTATAGTTATATATTTTTAATGGGTTTGTATATATGTATGTGTGTGTGTGTGTGTGCTTGTGTATGGGTGTGTGCTTGTGTATGGATATATATGTGTACGCAGATAGATAGATAGATAGATAGATAGATAGATAGATAGATAGATAGATATGTGTGTAATGTGTGTGTGTGTATGTGAGTACCTTCAGTAGATCCCGCACTGCAGGATTGCTGAGAGGTCTTCGTGACCATTCTGCAATATACCTCATGGTGCATTACTAGTTGGGGGATAGGATCACCTTGGCTGCTGATGATTCTTGGGGGTGAACAACTCCTCCAGTTATATTCAGCAAGTCCCTCACAGTGGGATAAATAAGAGGTCTTCATAGGCCATGCCTCCTTTCTCCACCACTCAGAAAATGTGCTTTCTGGTGTACTACTGGTTGGTGAATGAAGTCTTCTTGAATGATGAGGGACCTTGGGGGACAAAAAGCATTCCTGGTACCTCCTGTAAGTCCTACACTGTGGAATTCATGAGATGGTTGGAGACCCTGCCCCTTTTCTCCACCACTCGGCAAATGTGACTGCTAGTGAATAAAACTGAAAAATTCCCTGAAGAAACAAACGTTTAAGGGGACGTTATAGTTAGGCTCGGGTTGCACTCATACAAAACCAGTGAAACTCAGAGATATAGTTAGCTGAGCTAACTAGAATTTGCACCCCCGTAATGCACTGCTTATGACCTCACATATTACACCACTTACGGCATGGTCAGTGACATCATTGATGACATCACTGATCACATCTCAAATTATATCACTGATGGCATCACTAATGACAATAGTTACAAGATCTTTAATACACCCACCCACACGCCCATAGAACCTTTTATACACCCACTCCCACACAACTATTCACCAACCAATTCACAGACCCGTACCAGTGCTTAAAAACCCACTCATTGATTCATGAATCTACGTACACATCCACTCACTCAGTCATACAGCCGCTCTTACACCCACTCACTCACTAATACAGCCACTGACATATCCACTATTATACCAATGGAACTACTCAAACACCTACTCACTCACCCATACAGTTATACACACCCACTTACTTATTTGTACAGATACTAACACGTACATGCTCACCTATATAGTCACTGACACAAGCACCCAATCAATCACCCATACAGCCACTCTCACATTCACTCACTCACCCACTGATTCACCATTATACCTTGGTATAACTATTGAACACTCAAACCTTTAGAAATCACTCATAGTCAATGTGACCTCCACTCCACAAGGCTCTGAAGTCCCAAAAGGCCCCATCCCCCAGGGCAGCTAAACCTAAGTAAATAAGGAGGAGGCCATTCCCCGATTCTCCGGGGCTGGCTCAGATGCAATGTCCCAGGGAGCCAACCCCCTGGTTAAAGCAGGTTCCCTGACTAAAGTGAAGAGGGCAGGAAATCCCATGTTCGCTCTCGCTTGGTGGGCCTTTTTAAATCCCCAGCCAAGCAGGAACAAAAACCAAGTATGCTCCTGGCAGGTGGGAGCTTGAAAAATGCTGTTGTCTGCTGAGAGCGGATTTTTGGTCAGTTCCCTGCCAAACATGGCAAACATGTGTGCCCCTTCCCCCTAAAAACTATGCCAGGCCCGGAGTATGGGGTGGTCAGTGCCGAAATCGGCCCAGGGAGGGGGGCCAAGTTCCCCCCCTTGCCTTTATTTAAAAGAGTGGCCCTGGACAAAGGAGTCCCACAGGGCCTAACAAGACTTGGGAGGGAGGCCACTTGACCCCACCCCCTTTATTTAAATAAGTGGCCTCAGGAATGGGGACCCTGGGGCCGATAACAGCTCATGGCTCACAGAACATGAAGAAAAAGGTCTGGTGCCTTGTGGCTATGCTTCTCAAATTAGCCTTTTGTCTTGCACTATGTGCCAAACTGGAGCAGTTTGAAAACATAAAACTGTGTTTTGTCTGAGTCTCTGTACTCCATGAGCCTTTAAAATTGCCTGGTTACCCCATCCCCCTTTGCCTTATTTTTTTGGGAGGGGGAGGGGACCACGTAGCACCTTCCCCAACCTTTTATAATGCCCTGGGGACTCCATCGCCAGGGCCATGTCTCTTTACAATGGAAGGGGGTCCCTAGGGACCCGGACCCCAGGACCTTATGCATTTTTTAGGGAATGGGAGCCAAGTGACTCCCCTCCAAGAGCTTAATTAGGCCCTGGGTACCCACATCCCCCACGGTTTCTTGTTAAATGGGAGGGGGAATGCAGGACCCCTGCCCAGGTAATAACAGCCATATTTTGATCACTGCATCACTGTGGTCAGGAAAACAGATTGAAAGTATGCTCCCAGCTGCCAGAAGCATTTTTAGAGATCCTGCTCACTGGGAATAGGCTTTGTATTTGCTCAATTTTGATTAACAAATTATCCTGCCAAGTGAGAACAAACATAGTTTGTTTCCCAGAGTGGACTCAGTATGTGAGCCGGCCCTGAAGTTTGGCTCCCTGGGGTCTTTGAAGGCTTGGGAAAAGATGCAGCATGGACTTCCCCCTTCTATAAACATTTAAGCCCCATGGGTAGTCTCCCCAGGGCCTTTATTGGCTCTGGGAGTTCAGCTATATTGCCCAATCCCCTATATTAATTTATTCTTCCGCCTTATTGGCTACATTATGAAGTTGTTTTCCTTTGGGTATCTTGATTGAATACTCTTAAAATCAATATTTACCACTGCAAGTTCACTGCCTCTCAACCAGTATACATTTTCATATCTCACCCACAATGCATACTGAAATCAGGATTGTTTCATAGAATGGTATTTACTACTGGCAATGCCCCCATTACAAATATGTGTGTCTTATTCTATGTTACATCAGTTTCCTGAACTCTGGAGCCGAATCTCTCTTCAGCAAATCCACAAGAAAAAGATCAACAGGATGTAGATGATATTGAAGAGGATATTCAGAGGAGATGCATGAACGGGGAAAAGGAGACTAGGGAGAGATATGGAAGAGAAAGAGTGAGGCGGAGGAAGAAGTCTTGATGAAGAGGTTCTAAAAAAGAGGGCTGGAGAGACGTACGAAAATAGAGCAACACACATGAGAATTAGAAAGCAGAAAAATTGAGCTAGTCAGAGAAAGAAAGAAGAGATAATGGAAAATGCAAGGGAGAACAAAAATGGGAGAAAGTAATCCAAGCAATCCGTCACACCATAAATGTATACCTTGTTTTACAACCTGACCCATTTTAGAGTCAGTGCTGGTCTCACGGGTTCTAAACAGAGCGAAACGCTCCCTCGCATTTGGATCATGCTTGGCGAATGCCGCTACACCTACCCAGCTCTGTCTCCCATAATGACCCGCGCTGACACTCATAGGGGTCAGGTCACGAAACAAGGTATACCAGTGCTTTTATACTTATGGTGTGGTTGATTACTTGGATGCTCACTATACATTGTTGAATAAGTCACTGAGTAGTGGAAGTTACAATATTTCGGTCCTGATGAATTGCCACTAGATTCCTTGTGGACTAGACTAGGCGAGAAACATGATGATCTCACATTTTAGCAAATGATCACGATTGCTCTCTAGGTCCATTGAATCCCACATAAGTGACACGATTTGTAACTAGGTTAGTGAACTTCACCTGTAAAGTTTCCTCAAACCCAGAATCACTAGACCTATTTTAATTAACTTTGTTCCACCACACTACACATTCTTCACAACCCACACTCCCACACCTTATTATATGGCAAAATTAAAAGATCTCAGGCAAAGAGCCCCTTTGCGGTTGCTCATTGGACATTGCAGCTCCAGCACGATAAGGAGCATGCCCAGATGATGAAGCATGACACCTTTTGGGGTGTGTGACAGCACTTGCTCCTATTGGAGCTTTTTCCATTGACCAGCCAATCTATAAGTTCTCAATCCTTCATTCCTCCTAACTTTGTCTAAGGACCAGCACCCGCTTGAATTTAAGTTACATAAGATCCAATACAGGAAATTCCTAGGTTTTCTTGAGCGATTGTTGTGGATTAAGGGCTATTTTAACAACATACCATTGAGCAACAGTCTTAAATTTGCATGCAAATAATGCAAAGAGCCAATCTACAATATGCAAAAGTGACATTGTGAGTCACAAATGTCCACATAGGGATTCCTTATGAAATGCAAGGAAAAAAGGCACTGAAGAGGTTCCACCCCTGGTTTTCCACTTAAAAAGTAATGTGTCAGTGTTTTGCATTTTCTTTTTATCATACACCACTGAAGGATTACCCAGATTCTAAAGGCAGTTGGCAAAAGGTTAATCCTGGTCTTGTTGGACCATTCCACACTGTACCCTATTGCCATTCCGCTAAGGTCCACAACAGTGCCTGTGATGGTCAGGGCAGTGATGTGGATATTTACCTATGTTGTTTTCCCCAATAATATTGTTTCTGACAGAGGCACCAACTTCCTTTCTAGGTAAATGAAGACAATATGGGATGAGTGTGGCATTACCTAAAGGATGCTTGTCTCCGGTCCAGGGAAGACATGGCTTGGCAGTTCGGGCTGGACTGTTCCCATGAGGCACAGGGTCAGACTGATTTGCATATGGCCATGTCTGAACTGGGGTGACTGAGTGAGCTAAAGAATGGTGATGGATTAAACCTAGATCAGTTGACTGGGGGTGAGTGTTTGATTTGCTCAAACGCTCCGTCCCTCATCCCCTTTTGTATCGCATTACCTCAAAGTTCCCCATCCCATCCCACCCCCAGATCAATGGGCTTGTTAAAAGATTCAAAATGACCTTGCAGCTTGATTATGGGCCTATCAGAGCCCTTGAGGTATAAGTGAGATGACCTACTAGAATGCCTACTGTTGAATACATTCCATTTGAACATTTGTTTGCCCGTCCTGTGAATAGACCTCCCAGTATTGTGAAGGAAGAGTGGGAGAACGCTCCCAGGGCCCCCTCACAAGATGTAGTGAACTAAATATTGAACCATTTTTCTGAACCACGAGACTAACCAGGATGACATGAAGAAATGGTATGACAAGCAGGCCACTCTTGCCAAATATCTGCTTAGTTAAAAGGTATGGGTAATAGAGCCTGTGGACGGCCAAAGTCATAGTCCTCGTCCATATAGCTCAAACATGGCCCAGTGCCCAGAGTTTCAAATCACTGAATAATGTTTTTTGAAGTTTTAATTGTTTTGTGTTTTTTGCACCTTTATTATTATTATTATTATTATATTTAAATTTATAAAGCCCGCAGCGACCTGGAGGTTTCCCGGCGCTAGGGACAAGATGAGAGGCAGAGGAGCGACCCAAGAGATTCAGCAACAAAAGATTGAACAATCTATTGGTTAAACAACCAGGTCTTCAAGTCCTTACGAAATTTAAGGTAGCTAGGTTCTGTACGCAGATGAAGTGGAAGAGAATTCCAGAGAGATGGAGCTAGGTAAGAGAATGAGCGTCCGCCCATTCTGGCTCGTTTAATCCTGGGTACCTGAAACTTATGCTGGTTAGAGGAACGAAGGACACAAGAAGGACAGTAATGGTGAACTAATGTTCTAAGATAAGGTGGAGCCCTCCCTGAATTAATTCTGTGCATAAAGCACAGAGCCTTGAACTTTGTGCGACTTTCAATGCAGAGCAAATGCAGGTTACACAAGGAAGTCGATGTAGAAGATTTATTAGGAAGTTTGCACAATAATCTAACCGCTATGTTTTGCACCAACTGAAGTTTCCGTATTACTTCCTTGCAGGCACCCAGATCAAGAACGTTACCGTAGTCCAGTCTAGATGTTATTAGTGCCTGGACCACGGTTTTTTGTGTATCATGAGGGAGTATCCATATGATCTTCCTCAGCCACTTGAGGATAGTTATACAGGTAGCCGAGACTCTGATCGCATGTTGCTTCATAGACATTTGGTCATCAAAAATGACGCCAAGGTTACGAGCCGTTTTGGAAGGGAAAGGAAGAGAACCCATCTGAGGAGGCCAGTGGTGTGAGCCCCATAAAGCTGTATTGTTGCCGAACAGCAGAAGTTCAGTCTTTCCCCCATTAAGTTTTAGTTTATTTTCAAACATCCATTTGGCAATATTATTGAGTCCAGAACATAGGGAAGATGGATTAGAATGTGAGTTTGAGGAGAGTGAATATATAAGCTGGGTATCATCAGCATATGAGTAGATGGTGAGCCCAGCTTGTTCTGCAATAGAGGCTAAGAGGCTGATGTATAAATTAAAAAGTAAGGGACTCAAAATGGAGCCCTGGGGGACTCCGTATTTAGAGTAGGGTATTTTGGAAGCAGATGTGGTAGAGAAAACTTGAAAAGTTCTGTCAGAAAGAAAGCTAACAAGCCACTTTAGAGCCAAGCCAGTAATACCACAGGATTGGAGGGTGTTGAGAAGGATCGTGTGGGAAACCGTGTCAAAAGCAGCACTAAGATTGAGTAAAATAAGTGCCACGGTTTCCCCTTTGTCAACTTGGCCACGAATCGTCTCAGAGACACCTAACAGTGTCAATTCTGTCGAGAATCCTGACCTAAAGCCAGACTGAAAATGGTGGAGGAGGTTCTTTGACTCAATGTATTTGGTAATTTGAGAATTGATGTGTTTTTCTAAAATTTTAGAAAAGACCGGTAGCAATGATATAGGGCGGAAGTTAGATGGATTTTCTGGATCGGTGTTTGCCTTTTTTAGCAAGGTACTATCATCGCATGTTTCCATGCCTTAGGGATGAATTAAGAAGTTCCAAAATAAGATTAAGATGGGAAGTATCCAGAGCTTGTAGAACTTATGGGGGGATAGGATCCATAGGGGAACCTGATTTAATTTTAATGATAATATCGTTAAGTCTGGTAGTGTTAAGAAGGTCCCATGTTGTTAGCTGCTGATTGGAGTGCTGATTGGAGCTGCTGGATGTTTGGTCCAAAGTATCAATTTTGCTGGGGGTAACCAGTTCAGGCCGCTCCGATGGTGTGAAGGTAGGAGTTAAGTCACGAAAATCAGCACAATAGCACTTGTAAATGCTTTACTCTTCTTTTTTAAGAAGAAGCACCAGCTTTAAATTATGTCTGGGGTCCTACCACAGGATTTGCCAAAATCTTACAAGACTTTGGCAAATAACAGAGCCCATGATGGGCATGATTAGTTTTTAAACCATGAACATCCTTGAGCACATGCTTTGCCTTAAGACTTTTGGAGAAGTAGGTTCTCTGCATCACTCCGGTCCACTTACCTTTATTCTTCAGCTCGGCTGTCACACTCCTGAGTTCAGGGCCGTCTTTGTCCTTCCAGTAAACAACACCTTCTTCCAGCTTGGCTGCAGCCCAACAATGAATTAATCTGTTAGGAAACAAAAACAGAAAACAGTAAGCCTGAAATAATGCCAAGAACTACCATGCATGTGCAGATTCAAATCACAATTTATCCGCATAGCTATGCAATTCACTAATTCTAAGCACAGGATTCCATCTTGTACTAAAAAAATAGAATCTTCAATGATTTGATATTCAAAGCAAAATTTGGAAGGTTTGTTTAGGGAATGTATTTCCAGTAATAACAGAACCTTAGAAAAGATACAGAAATATAAAGATTGAGGACTTTCAATAACCATAAGTGTGCATTATGCACTCAACTGAGAGAAACTCACTGTGCAATAAGGAAGTGAGTGTAAGGTGTATCAGCATATTTATAAGTATTAGCATATGTATAAGGCTATTGACTGTTATTGTTTATTATCAAATGTACAAGCTGACAGAACTAAGTTGAATCAAATCCCCCTTCATTTATAGTTTTCAAGGACTGATACAACAGAAAACTTAAGAGAAGCTCAACTGAAGTCTTCCTTACACATCACTACAGCGCACCAGTCACACACAAGCATTCATGCAAGTTGATCACAGGTAGTTGTTGCTACTGAAGGGTGGATGGAAAGAGAGAGTAGGTATTGCACTTAAATATACTAAATCCCTCCTTGATTTTAAGGTTCATCAGCAGAGAAAAGAAAAGGGATATAGAAGAGCACCAACAACCAGATCCTCTTCCCTTGTCCCGACCAAATCTTTCTTGTGGAGGATCAGTCACAAGAAATTAAGGTGGTGCATGAAGAGTTGGTCAATAGTGTCTCTGTGAAGTCACAGAATGAACAAATAAGGTAATATTGTAATGTAGATCTGACACCCAGGCCTTGAAGGGCCAGAGAACTGGGCACTATCAGGTTAAGGAACACTAAAGGGAGGTCACCTACCTTAAGGACCTGAAACCATTCAGGAACTCTTTTAAGGCTGTGCTCAATTTGTACCTGTGTTTGTTTATGCTTGGTACAAGCACTTCATTTCTAACACCAGCAGTTTATATGGCATTTTACCGCATGGTGGTGCTGTCTGCCTATTTTCAGGAGAGTATGTTCATTTAGCAATATAATGGCAGGATTTGTGGTTGGTGCAAGCTGGAATGGCCCTCTATGCAGCAACTTGGTTCCTTAATCACTGCATTAGGGATGCTGGTTTTGACAATCTCAAGCCTCATTTTGAGAGGTCACTACGATCTCTTGGTAACAAATGAAGGTGAGAAGGAGGAAATCAACCCTCTACCAGATCTCCTGTTTTCCAATGAGCAGGACATATCTGTGGAGGGTGTCATGCTCCGCCCTACACTAACTCGAGAACAGGAGTGAGACATTTACCAGTTGCTGGCATGATTCTCTCAGCTATTCTCACTAACCCCAGGGCACACTGATTGGTAAACCCATGACCTACACAGGGAACAGCATCAAAAATAAGACCTACAGATAGTGAGACAAAGTGAGAACCGGCATCATGGACAAGGTTTCATTTTGGGGTGGTTAAGCCCTCCTGTAGTCACTGGCGCAGTCCAGTGGTACTGGTACCCAAGGCTATCCCACCATGCACCACCACAAAACAGAGGTTCTTTGTGGATTACAGGGGTGTCCGTTTAGTGACAAAGACTGATACTTAACCTATCCCCAGATCTGATCATGATCAGTTGTGGGCTGCCAAGTTCCTGAATATATTTGATCTGATATCAGGATACCAGCAGATTGCCCTCACTGAGGGGGCCATTGACAGGTCAGCATTCTCCACCCTAGAGGGTTACTCTCAGTTCATGATGATGCCTTTTGGCTTAGATATTCCCACTGCCACCTTTCAGGGGTTGTTCAACTGGCTACTGGCTTGGCTAGAAACAATCAGTGTAGTTTACTAGTATGACATTGATATTTTCAGCTTTAGCTGGGATGACCACTTTCACTACCTACAGCAAAAGCTTAATTTTGTTAAGGGTTATGGAACCCTAATTCCCCCCTTACTGAAGTTGATGGCCAAGAAGCATCTCAGAATGATGATCTGGACAGGGATGTGAAAATAAGGATTTGATACCTTAAAGAGAGCATTGTGCACCAGTCCAGTGCTCAAGGTCCCTGATCTCTCTAAAGATTTCCTAGTTCAGATGGATGCTTTATGGCATGGCATTAGGGCTGTCTTCTCACAGAAAAATGATGAGATATTGGACCGACTTGTTGCCTCCATCAGCAGAATACTACTTCCTCTGGAACAGAGGTGGAGTGCAATTGAGAAGGAAGCATTTGCAATGGTCTGGGCACTGATGCAGTTAAGTCCAGACTAGTTTGAGGCTCACTTCCATGTTCAAACAGACAACAGACCCATCATATGGCTGATGCAACTGTGTAATGAGGATTCACAACAGTTGAGGAGCTGCATCTTCCTACAGGAAATAGGCTTCATGGTGGAACATCGCACTATGATGATATTTCAATTGTTTCCATCTTAGCAATGAGAACTTCCATGATAGTGTTTAGTTCTCTCTGCTTTTTGCTGTGGAGGGAGCATATGTTGGAGTTACCATCTTTCATTTGGTATTCCCCAGATTTTTGCCTTCTGTTGCTGAATGCATTTGTGTTGGGCATAGGGCTTTGTGCACTTTACCCTTGCATGCTAACCCATGGTAAACTGCTTGTGCTCTCCCTTCAAAACCCTTTAAAATTAGTATACACTTGATTGGCACATTTAATGTACTTGTACACCCCTAATAATTGGTACCACCTGTACTCAGGGCCTGCAAATATATGCTAGTAGGAGGTTGCAGAACTTAGTGTGCCATCCACTGAAGTAGCCCTCTAAATCGTTTCTCAAGGCCTGCCCCTGCAGCCTGGGGGCACACTTTTGAGACCCCATATTATCCTGCCAGAATATACTTTTTTTCAGGGATAAATCATCCTTTTTAATACTTATTTGTCACCATTAAAATAGCCCTTAAAAGCCCATATGTGCAGTGTGCCTGATATTTAAAATGTATGACATGTTTGTTTTATGATTTACATGTCTTGGCAGTAAAAAAAACTCTAAAGTCCTTTTTCAATGTGGCAAGGCTGGTTCTCAAATAGGTTAACACTGGTTTACACTATTGCATTTAATAAGAAACATTGTTGTGGTTCGGGAAGGGATGTGGCTAACGTGATCCCACGCATGTTGCCAGTGCGCCTCCTGTTCCTCCAAGCCCCGCCCTTGTGAATGGCCGCCCAGCACTGAACGCTGCTGCTGACCGCCACTGACCGCTGACAGCTACAAGCTGATACGAGCGGTAAATTCAGTAAATGCCGGCGCTGGCTCTGGCTCTCGGTCACTCAGCCATACGGAGATACAGAGATCTGCTGCATACTGCCATCCTTTTGTCCCGTGGCTGGTTCCTGGGCAGCCGCGTGGGGGCTGCTTTCAGCGCACTGAAGCAGCGGTGGCGTGGCGGCCGCTTTGAGCCCTTTGTCAGCACCTTAGAGTGGCGCTTATGCTGAGCTTGCTTTTTTCGACTGCCCTGCCTCTGCCTCGCTACTCCCCATGCTTATGTTCCCACCTGGTGCAGTCCAGAATCTAAAGCCTAGTGCGGGAACACGGACAGCACGAACATAAGCGCAGAGTACCTGCCTGCTGCTGGACAACTGGGGGAGAAAAAATCATTGGGGTTTATCAGAAGGAATATCAGAAGGCAGGGAAAGGGGGAGATCATTCTCCTGAGACTTTTTTGGCTTTTGGTTGCTGAGAATTCTGAGATCTTTTAAGAAAAAAAACCCACTAAAAACACTAAGGAAGGTGCATTATAAAAGAGGGTTCCTAATTTCAACGTATGTTATAGTGGCTACTTGGGGCTATAGAGAAGGGCCGAAGGACTGTTCTGCTCTCTTAGTCTGACCTACCTGGTGCATCTATACACAGACCAGTTGATCAGCTAGTGCTTTTGCCAGTGCTTTTACTGGGGGGCTTACTTGACGTTCTCTGATTGGCAGCTGCTCTTCTCTCTATTGGAAATGTCAGTGAAAGTGAGAAGTAAACAGGCCAAGGCCGGGGTAGCAAAAGAATTCCTAAAAACTGGCCAATCACCGACAGCACCAGTACTTGCATCTAAGGGGGCAGGAAGGGAAGAAGAAATGTGCAGCAAAGAGCTGATTTGAAAAAGAGAGTACTGGCACTAGCGGAGAAGAATAGGCAAAACACCTAGAAGAGGAGGAGGTGGAGGACGAAGAGGCAGAAACATTATCCGAGCTGTCGGCAGAGCTAAGCATGCTCGCTGTAGGTGTTGAAGGTGAAGGAAATGACGATGGAGATGGAGAGGATGAAGCAGGGGGGGGCCTAAACCAGGCGGAAGACAATCAGTCAAGCTCCAAACAGTACCCCCTCTTCAGTAAACCGCTGGCAACACGGGGCAGACTAACAAGCACTCCTCAATTGAATCAGGAGGAGCTAAGAGAGATGGAAGAGCGATCAATGGAGAAAGAGGTGCGGGATGCACAGGAAGTGCAATATCAGAAGGCTCTACCACAGGAAGTGCGATACCAGAAGGCTCTACCTACCGACACCTATCCCCCGTTACCTCCAGCCCCAACCAAAGCCTCAACCAAAGCCAAAGCCAAATGGAACACCAAAATCTGCACCAAAATCTGCAGCACAGACAGATACTATAGAAGAGAATACAGCTACTCCCTCAAATGTACCTTCCCCTTTTCGGTCGATATGACTGGTGCCTAGAGAGGCTCAGGAGACTCAGGTTTCACAACAGTCACCGCAGAAGATAGATGAGGTAGAGGTTTTATCCAACAAGCTAAGTACCCTATCTAAATTATCAGAGCCAAAATATATCTCAGCACAAGACATGTCAATAACCATCCTTCAAGAAATAAGAGATCTTAAATCTTCACAGGCACTTGAGATATCACAATTACATAGCAGACTGTTAAAGATGGAGGAGAATCTAGGTAACCTTCCCAGAAGGGTAGCAGAGGCAGAAGCCCGAGTCTCAACATTGGAAGATATGGTCACTTCCATGCAGAAGGATCTCTATGTGCAGAATAAAAATAAGTCTCAATTGGAGTCAAAATTACAAGATTTAGAAAATTACAATAGAAGGTCTAATCTAAGCCTCGTAGGAGTCTCGGAAGGGCTTTAGGGCATAGAAGTGGTGAAATGAACCGAAGGCTCTTCTGAAAAAAGCGATACCTGAGCTACAGGGCAACCTAACAATCATGAGAGCACATAGGGTACCTGCACATAAACCTGCCAATCTTAAGTATCCGCAAACCATCTTAGTGAATTTTTCAGACTGCAGGATTAAAGAGAGAATTCTGAGTATGGCAATCTCTAGAAGAACCTTTAACACAGATGAAGTAAAGAACTTTAGGATCTTCTCAGGCATGTCAGCAGCCTCAGCTCATAGACGCAAGGACTTTGTCAAAATCATTGACTCTTTTAAGGCCAGAGGTGCGCAAGCGATGATTGTCCAGCAGTCTAAATTAAAAGTAATAGCTAAAGGAATTTTTTTTATCTTTACGGATACACAAGAAGCACAGACATTTTTGGAAGGTCTCAATACATAAGATAATCAGAACTAGTCAAACGATGATAAAAGTTCAGAAAAGTTCAGAAATCTAGAAAAAAATATTTTCTCTCTTTATAAAAAAAAAGCGGGGGTTGTTTTTTTTTCTCTCTCTCTTTCTTGATGGACGGTAGTAAGGGAATCAGGAGGCGCATAAGGATGCAACAAGATGGCATTTCTTAGGCGGGAACGGGAGTGGGACAGTGGGGGTTTCCGTTCCTCCTAGGGGGGTTGGGGAGGGGGAAGGTGAAGGGGGTGTAGCAGAGGAAAAAAGGAGAGTTAATAGTAAAAGTCTCAAGGGTAGTTGCATGGCGACTAATGCTCAGAAAGGAGAATTTATATTGCTGAGGCATCATTATATCTGCATAGTGCCTTTTGGGTTCGAGCACTGCACTTTAAGACACCTAAATGCACTTTAAAGCAGGTTGGATTAATTTATTTTATTGCTCTAAGATCTGTGCGACACACGCTCTGATGGTCTTTACACATTTTGATAACGATAAACTGCGTGTCTCTTACTATAGGCTGAGGCCGGGTTGGTGCAATACTTGCATAATCTATACAGCAGACATACTTTTGTTCAGCTGCTTGAGAATTACGCTATTTGCACAGTAATGCCGTTTTTGCACATTTACTATGTCGTCGTTATTGGATGCTTTGACCTAATATTCACATATTTTGCACACTCACATGTGGTATCGCTAACAGAAAATGCAAAAGTCAACTATGATGCAGCTTGCACATTGCAGTACTATTGGAAATTATACCATGCTTAGTTTGCACATTAAGTATCTATCACACTCTCTGCACTTTATAAATAGACAATTACGATGCTGCTTGTATCACTGTTAGCATTATGGAGAACTATACTATGATTAGGTTGCACATTTTGCACATTTTGCATTCATTGCACTTGCTGCACTTTAGGAATTCCTGTTTTGTATAAAAGAGTCAGAAAAACCAAAATGGTAAGAAATAAGGTGACATTCCTGTCTTTATGCAAATGGGTTGAATAACAGTCAAAAGAGAAACGCTATAGAGAGCTGGTTAAAAAAGATCTGCCCTGAGGTTATCTTTATACAAGAGACGCACCATTGGGTCTTATCAGACACTGAAAAAATCTTTGGGTGGGTTATAGTTTCTTGTGTGTATCAGGGATGGCGCAGAGGGGTGTGAGTATTCTCATAGGAAAATATGTCCAGTTCCAAATTGAAGGCTCGCATTCAGATTTGAGGGGCAGGTGGGCATTTGCATATGGGAAATTAAATCAGGTAAACATAATACTTGCCACAATATATGCACCAGTTATAGATGACCCAAGGCCTATTTTGCAACTAAAGCAAGCATTGACGGGCATACCAGGTCAAATAATATGTGGGGGGATTTTAATTTTTTACAAAATCCTTTAATTGACTCGACCAGAAAAGACTGGCGCCAAAATAAACCACAAGTAGCCATTGCCTTGTAAAGTTGCAAAACAGATTTGGACATTTTGGATGGCTGGCGTTCTCAAAATTCATCTAAATGTGAATACTCTTGCCATTCTGTAAAATACAACGCAGCATCCAGGCTGGGCTTCTTTTTAATCTCACATGGTCTTGAAATTAGTAGATACGAGCACTTAGAAAATGCATTCTCAGATCATGCACTAATCAAGATGGAAATAAATATAGGTAATTTGGAACAGGAAGTATTTCAAAGATGGTACTTCAACAAACTAAATCTCGCAGAACTGCAATGGTGCATAGAAATTGAGGAGGAGATAAGGGTCTTTTTTCATCTTAATAGATGCTCAGCTCCAATCAATGTAGTATGGGACGCCTTTAAGGCTACATTTAGAGACCTAATTACCTCCAAAGAAATTCCAAAAAAGAAGGATAAAAGGGAGGAGAGACCGCCTCTACATACTAGTTTGGCCCAGCAAACCAATAGCACTACAGAACCAGGATCCTAGTTACTAAACAAAATGTATTGAATGCTAAAAAGAAAATGAGGGAATTCTATTATGAACTAGGGGATGCAGCTAGCAGTCTATACTTACAGAAGCTCTATGAAGAGAGTGAGTACACAGGGAGACTGCTAGCCTGGCAAGCCAAAGAAAGCGAGGTTTGTAATATAATTGACTGCTTATATGACACAGCAGTCAAAACCTGTTTGAAGACCACATCAGCCATAGGTGAGATGTTTTTTAATCATTATAAGGAGATTTATCAGACCACCAAACAGGCTACGATGGAAACAATCCACAAGTTTTTACAGGAATTACAAATTCCAAAATTAGGAAATGATTATAAAGAGCTGCTCCTCGCTGAATTCACAAAAGAAGAGCTAGATGTGGTCATAAGCTCCTTGCCTAGTGGTAAACTCACCAGGGAAGACGGTATCCCAGGAGAAATTTTTAAAGCATTTTCTGGAATTCTGAGCACCGAGTTTTTAACACTTGCTAATTATATATTAAAAGGAGGGACAACGCCGGAATCTTTTCGCACTGCAGTAGTATTTAAGAAAAAAATAAAGAAAATGTAAATGCATATAGGCCAATAATGTCTATTAAACACTGACTATAAAATTGTCACCAAACTGCTTGCAAACAGATTAAATAAGATGGTAGGATCACTTATCGGGGCAGACCAGTGTGGTTTTATAGCAGGGAGACAGCTCCACACTAACACAAACGTTTAATTGGAAGCCTTGGATTTTTTTTAGTGTTAACAAAGTAGAGGCACAGATATGATTTTTAGACGCCGAAAAGGCTTTCGATCTTGTCTCGTGGAACTGCCACTTTGCGATCCTGGAGAGCTTTGATTTTCTGAATGAATTTGTATTTTTACTGAAACAACTTTATAGACACTCTCAGGCGCAGATTTTAATTAATTCAGTAAATTTAGGGACTTGTCAAATAAACAGAGGCACTCGGCAAGGCTGCCCCCTCTCCCCAATATTATTTGCTTTATTTATTGAACCACTAGCTATGCAATTAGGGGGAAAAGAGCTCATACGGCACCAGTATCAGGAAGACTAACATAAAACTTTATGCCAACGACTTTGTCTTATTTTTTAATACAAAGATGGCCAGCCAGTCGGAAATTTTGAAAGTATTTACGAACTTCCAAAAACTAGGTGGCTATAAAATAAATAGGACCAAAACGGAAATCATTTTATGTAGCTGCACTGTGGACACCTTATTAACTGTGTTTAGACCGACCTATAATACCCTCCACCAGAGATATTTAGGAATCTATATAACCGAAAAAATGGAAGATCTCTATTTATGAAACTATATCCCATTACTAAAAAGGGTGAGTTCCAAGTTAACACGATGGAATCAACACCCATTGTCAATAACGGGACGGGCTGCTCTAATTCGAATGTCAATTCTTCCACTCCTTAACTTTCTTTTTAGCGGAGTCCCATGTGCAATCCAGGCTTCCTTTTTTAAACAGATGAATGGTATGTTCTCTTCTTTTTTTATGGGCAAACAAGACACCGAGGGTGGCACTTAGCACTTTAAACTCTCCGGTCACGGAGGGAGGAATGTCTCTCCCAAATAACAGAGACTATTACTATGCGACATTTGCACATTACAGTTTTGGGGGGTTTTTCTGGACGCCCAAGAGGCAGATAATTTTTTTAGGAAAAAGATTTTAAGAGAACTCAATATTATTGACCCAGCAAGAGTGACCAAGAACCCTAAGAAAGTACGATATGAAACCCTATAATGGTTATTCAAACAAAGAGCCCAGCTCCTGAAATATTATGACATACTAAGAATTAACAGCTCAACGAGACTTGTGAATTTACACACAGGAGAGATGGGTATTTTGGATAAAAATACACTTAGACTTTGGAAAGAAAATGGATATGATAAAATCCAGGATTTCATTGTGGGGATTACTTGGAAAACTTGGGAAGAAATCGAAATAGGGCTTCAACATTCTAATACAATTTTAAAATGGTCCTTCATTAGACTCAACGCTACACTGGCAAAATGAGATATGGGTAATTTATTGCACAAAACTTATTTAAGTGAAGCCCTAAATGGTCCCATACAGTGGAAGATAAGTACCTGGATAAAATGTTTTAATGAGAACAAACCGTCTCCATTGTATGAAAAGATCAGAGATAGATGGAGGAAAGGAGAAGACATGGAAATTAATAAATCAACCTGGGATGAATTAAATAAATATAATAAAGTTATTTTCCGAGGAGCAAATTTTAAATGGATGCAATTTTACTCAAAACGGCTGATTTATAGAACACCCTCTTTTCTCCACAACATATACCCCCAAGTAGAAGATAAGTGCTTCCAATGTGAGGAGAAGGGAAACTGGAAACACATTATATGGGAATTTTCTAAAATATGAAATCTATGGGAGGAGATTGAGAAATATCTCAGAAATACAATAGATCCCCAAATCACACTTAATGAATCTATTGCAGTTTTGGGCTGCTCTTCTGTTGCCTCTCTCACAATGAAAGTTAATTCATCGCAGCCCTAGTAGCAAGATCTTTAATCCTGCAACTGAGGAAAACAGATAAAGTACCAACCCTTAATACATGGAGATCAAAATTAATTAAAATACAAGGGATGAAGAAGAAATATGCATTAAGATCAGGGGCAGTGAGAAAATATGAGAAATATTGGAGTGTGATTGAACACTAGTCCTCATCACATTACTTTCTACCTTATCAAGATAAGAGTTGGGTTATAATTGCTGGTGGGTCTAGTATGCTCTAAGGAATTTATGTATTTATGTATTTGATTAGGAAATGTCTTGCACTTTATTCTGTATTTTATACAAATAAGATTTTGAATGTTGCATATTGCACTTTAAGGGAATGATCTTTTTTTCATGCTCAGAAATTGTGATTACACTATGGAGTATTTGTAGTTCGCCATGTAGTTAATTTGTGTGGTCATTTTGGATAGCTGGAATGTTATATGAGACTTATATGTATTTTGTATTCTATATCTGTGTCTATGAACTCTCAATAAAAAAAATACATAAATAAGTAAATCTATTGCATTTAATAAGTGCAAAATTCAGTTTTGGAGTAGCTAGAAAAATGTCTCAAGTACTCATTTTATTAATAATTTAAAATCCAACTTAATGGTCAAGTCGGATTTTATGCTACTATTTTGAAACTTACTCTAGTTGTCATTTTTCTGCCTAAACCAAAAGGTTTTTACGACACTGTCCAGCTTTGACGTCTGATTGCTCTCCTGAGGAGAAATGTGTATTGCTCTGATTTAGTGGACAATGGGCAACAAGTGTGGTGAGGTTGACTTCTGCCTTGAGAGAATGGCATGGGACAGTGCCCAGATTTATATTGAGATTATGGGAATGCCTACTTTGCTACTGTAACGACCGGATTTTCGGACCACATAGAATCAGCTCACAAAACACCACCAATCCAGCCGAAACGTAACCACCTCCCTCCTCAGGATCTACTTATCAAAGGTACCTGGGTACCTACCTGAGGATGGGGAATTAGCAATATACAAGCTCATATCATCAAAAACACCACTAAATCATATGATTACTAAGAATACTCACTGATTACTAAGGACTTCCATGCTCTACACCACACTCATACCTTATAGTCTCGCAGCAACTCAGACCCAGACTATGCAACCCTCCTACTCATAGTGAAGGGGCAGTTCCGATAACTTACCATTACACACTGATCACAATCAGTGCTCGCGCAAGCCACAATCTTGTGGGTATAAGCACTGTATCCCCCCAGTGCTCTCACTATTTCATACATACACAAGCCACAATCCTGTGGGTATACACATTGACCACAGTCAATGCTCTCATTAACGCCACTTTCCCTAGCGGCGATCTCATTACACACTGACAACAATCAGTGCTCTCTCAAGCCACAATCTTGTGGGTATACACATTGATCACAATCAATGCTCTCAATAACACGCTACACAATGACGATCACTGTCCTATGAATACCTTCAGCTCTCTCTCTCTCTGTTGGGAAGTTTCTCTATATATCTAATATCTACTAGGAATGTCTCATATACAAATTGTTATATTTTATGTGGTACACAAGAATGGCCAAATTACAATATGCAAAGGTTATTTCCTAATTTAAGTGCTATCTACTCCCTTGCTCAGTTACCATTTAACTGGACGGGAGATGCATCCGTTCACATAACAGCATCTGACTAGACGAAAGGTTAACTTTATTATGAATAATAACACTTGCACAGCTGTTCACTAAGAACTGGGGTTCCTTTATTATTATAACATCACAATAACTAGCAATATAGGCATAGCCTGAAAAGTAAAGGGAAAAAAACACATACACAGATCTGTGGGGTCTCTTTATTAACAAAAAAACTCAGATTACTAACACATCCACATATAGCTGACAGGAACTGTAGATAGCTAAAAAGGGAAATGGATTATAACAGACTGCACACCGCTGAAAGAAAAGGGATTATTCAGTATAACATTACAGTAGGGAATCTAGCCTAGGAAATAAAAGACAAGATCAATGTATATGGGCACTAATATAACAGGACAGATATCACCTGATTAATATGAAGTCTTGTTGTAGCTGTCATCTGGGTTCCTCTCTCGTCTGTGCCTTGGCTAATCTCAGATTCTCCCCTACACTCTTGGACACACATCTGCGCCGATCACTCTGCACTGGATTCCTCTCCCCCACAAACTGTCTTCACCTGCCAACTTCAGTCTAATGATATAGTTTCTGCCGCTCTGATAACCTTTCGCTCCACTACCTTCTTCACTCTGTCTGATTGTTCCAGCTCCAATGTCCAACTCACTCCAGCTGCTCCCATAGGCTAATCCACGATATAACTTCAGTCTCTTCCAAAAGGCATCACTCCAAACTCCAGCTGTTAACTGCCTGCTCCAACTGATCACAACTCCTTCTGATAAGTAACTGCTTCTGACTGCTTTCCTCAGCTCCAAAAGTCATCTGACTTTTCTCTTCAGCTCCAAACACCATCTGCACTCCCTCCAGCTCCAAAAACCAACTGACTTGAACTGTTCAAAAAACCGACTGACTCCTCTGCCTCTTCTGCACTTAACTTATATGGAATGCCCTTCCCTAGTAGAAAGATCCAGTCAGCAGCCTGCCGCCCATCAGATCCCTGCACCACTCCGCGCCAAGGACACACACCCAGCCGGCCGGCCTTTTGTGGTGTCTTCGACACAAAGAAAAATACAGTGTACTGATAAGGGCCGGCCCAGGCTGGTCTCTCCAAGTTAACAACACCTCATAACTAAAACATCACACTTGACCTACATGCATCTCAGTCTGCAGAAGCAGAAAGCAAAATGGAGTCTCTCTAGTTCTGGGCCTTGTAGGCCCGAAAAGGATGACATAGACGCTTAGCTCTATACACAAACCCTACTAATAGGTAATATAAAGTCAGAACTACAGGATCCACCCTCTACTATAGGTAGAATGATGAAAGGACACATAATTATGTCAAAGCCAATAGGCAATAGATGGATTAGAGTCAGGAATAAGGGATCTATCATCATATAAAGCGGCTATCCTCTAGTTTATGCTTCTAGGTCTGAAAAGAGGCCTAAAAGTACCAAAACAAGCTAAGAATAGGGATCTAGGATGGTAGCAAGCTTAAAGTCACCATCACTCAGAAATAGAGCCAAAAACCCGGTCAGCTCATTCCACTCTTGACTTTAACTTGCTACCATCCGTAAACAACAACAAACAAATAAACAAACATCAACATAATCTATCAACAAAATCAAAAACAAAAAGATTCCCTAAAGTGAATGACAACTAAGGAAAATACCACCTAATACTTGATGTAGGGAATATAAATCAGACAACCAATTGAAAACTAATCAAAGCACCCTTGACCTAAATGTTGAAATGTAACTAAAATTGATCTGATAACAACAGAAACTAACCAAAGCACCCTTGAACTAAATATGCCTCAATTTCGAGTGATAACTCATGAAGTCTATAGATGTGGGGAAATGTCTGCGAAATAAAAACAGCAAAGGGCCTAAATGAGGCCTAACTACTTTGGTCAACTTAAGAAAGGATTTGGTAAAATCTGACAAATAAACATAACAAAGGGTCCTCAAAGTCTGGGCAACTATTACTAATAGATGTAGGACATAACCTGACTAAAAGACACACCTCCCAGGATAACTTAAAGTCCACGGTGACCACCTTTGGAACTAATCCCACTGTTCTAATTAAGAGTTGATGGATCAATGTGAAAGTGTAGTAATAGGAAAACAAGGACAACCCCATTTCTACTAATAGCTGGTGTAGCACTATGCATATCAAGCAAGTAAATCAAAGAAAGTTATCTAAGTGTTGTGCATATACTCTTCTAAAAGATAATTCAGACATAAATAGTCTGTCCAGAAATCCCTATAGCTAAAATAGCTAAATCATAGACATAAAATTGGAATCTAAGTGAAAAGAGACCATGCAAAAGGCAATAGTCAAAGGTCATAAGTCATCTAATTTAGGAAACAGTTTGCACCTAATCCCTCTGTATCAATCTGTGGAACACATGTGTACACCATCATTCAGAACACTGCTTTCCCTTCATTGGCAAAACTGTTTTACAGAAAACAGGAAAACTATAAAATAGGTGAAAGATAGACAAGTGCAAAGTCAATCTGTAATAGCATAGCATACTAAAATCAAAATATCATGTATCACAGGGCATCAGATTACTAAAGCAGCTCACTAATTATATAATGCACCCTATGACTTTCAAACAGTATCATTTTCATATATCAAAAGGAATCATTGAACCAAAGGCCAAATCATTAATGTGGCACTGCATCTTTTAAACTGGAAAATCAAAACCATGAACAGGACTGGAAAATAAAATTAATATTGAGGCCTGTATGTGATAACTGCAAAAGTGGCATAGTGTCCATCTGAAATAGAAACATGGGAAAAAGTGAAAGATTCCAGAATGCAGGCCAAGGAATTATATTGCAGACTCCTTTTGTGGGGAACATCATCATAACCAAATAAAAATGGGTTGTTTTAGATCATCACTTGCAAAAGTCAATTAATACATTTTTTTTTTCAAAAATAGAACTATTGGCTTTGTCAAAAAAAAAATTGTTTTTAGGAAATCCAGATATGTTATGTAGAGTTTTAACCTGACTGCAGAGGCAGCCAACTGTAGATTGTAATACTAATTTTAAAAGTTCAGTCAATATATTTAAGTGAAAAGTTCTCTTCTATAGGAATCCATCGTTGGTTTCTTCTTAGAAAAACAGTTCATTCGTGTAGGCCACGACCCTCCATCTTCATCTGTATCCTTTGCCAAGGAAGCACGCCCTACAGTCTGGTCATCCAGGCACGTCAGCTTCCGGTCTGGGTCCAGGCTTGGGGGCTTTTGGGGAAGGGGCACTCAGTCCGAAAATAAGAAAATCACATCACTCCAAAATAAGAAAATACATCACTCATACAGGGCCCCCACATATCAGTCATCTGAAACGAAAAACAAGCATCATCAATCTTGCAAAAACAAATTTTCCATTCAAAAGCACCCCATTTGCTTTTCATCTCTGTAAGAAACCCTATATTTTATAAAAACACTCTTCTAAATCCAAGGAATGATTTAAAGATTCCACCTATACCGTATTCTCTAAATTTGTTTTGGCAAAATCTAATTTTTTCATACACAGCCAGAAGGGCTGGGCCTAGCCACTCTCTCACTCCTTTGAGAAGCAGCCCCCCCCCCTCCAGAAAGATGTCCGCAGCTCAGAGTTTTGAATCAGCTCCAACCATAACAAGCAGGAGACGGGCTACACTACACCTCCCTTCGATGAGGTCACTTTTTAAAAGCGAAGCTGTTGCCAAGTTTTCTCTCTGCACTGCCTTCCCCTCATTGTGATGTCACCCGCGGGGCACCTCCACCCTTTCAAAACTCTGTACGTGGAGAGCTCCTGAATATTTGCCAAAAATAACAAGGCAAGGGCAGGTCTGCCTCTCGGACGCTCCAAAAAGGGCCCCTCCTTTCAAAATGCTCCTGAGAGCCTGGCTGAGCTATCATATCAGCCAAGGTCAAAAAGCAAATTCCTCAAGCTACAAACAAAGCCATTCTGAAGCTTCAGAGAAACCCTGCATTTAATTTGAAACACTGCAAAGTTATTTCTAACTAATTTAAGCAAATTAGACATGGTGAAAAGCATCCTGAAAACATTAATTAATAAAAAACATTTGTGCAACATAGACACATGCTAGCATTCTCAAATAAGAAGCAAAATATTTCTGCAGCCTCATGAAAAACTAATCCAAGACAAACTATATACCATAATTTACTGTTACTGGCTGGAAAGCAAAGACATTAAGCAGCATTAAAAACAAATGCATTGGTAACGACATGCAGCAACATAAAAAAACACTTTTCAGAATAACATGTGGGACACCATCAATTCAAACAAGGGAAAAAAAAGTTATACATGTAAATTTGCACAGCCTAACCAGGAGTTCAGAATTTGTGCGCAAGCTTTTCTGTTCTAATGATGGAAAGAATCCGATTTATTTTTGCAGATAGCCTTTTTTCCTAACTGAGTGGGAACATTTTATCACATTTTTCTCTCTCACGCTGTTCTGCTTTTTATTAGCGCAAAATACAGAATCATTTGCATTTGAACTTTAAACAAAAGGGGCAGCTTGATTTAGGGAAAATAATCAATTATTTTTCCTACAACTGCAAAATACATTACAGAGCATTTTTTTTTAAAGCACACGGTTGCATTTCACTTTTTTTCAAACGCATTCTACATTTGTCTGTTTTATTTCCACAACCAGTGATCACTAATTCTAAAACACTGGTTTGTTTATCTCTCTGCACCGTACATTCTCAGCGGAAAACCCTCTCCTAAGGCTCATTTTAAAACACCCACTTGCAGTCTGACTGGTTGATTTATAACACTCCGACCTCTGAATCAGACACATTTAATCATGTGTTCAAAGGCAAACCACACAGACTCGTGGACGCATATAAAACAGTATGTTTAATAAACACTGCTTTTTTTTTTCTCTGTGCAAGATGTTACCCTTCCGTCAGCCACCTGTCAAAGTACATAGGTGAATCCAAAAATTCACTGACTTTTAGTGTCAGCTCATGTAACCATGCATGTTAAACAGCATATTGAAATAAACACTGCCGTCTCAATCCAAGAAATAAACTCCTTGGCAGCTCCAACACAATCGTTCCCCAATAGCTGCAGACACATGGGGAATTCAAAACTTATCTCTCCACGTTTTCACATAACACTTGTGCACATGTTCCAAACATTTTCTCTAATCACTTGAAAGAGATCCAGCTCTCTCCTGCCTAACGTAATGATTTCATGCTATGTACAAGCCATATTCACAAGACGCTATTCACAAGGAACTCAATGAAAACATGCTATGTACAAGCCATATTCACAAGGCGCTATTCACAAGGAGCTCAACAAGTCATAATGATAACATGCTATTCACAAGCCATATTTACAAGGCACTATTCACAAGGAACTCAACAAGTCATACTGATGACATGCTATTCACAAGCCATATTTACAAGGAGCTATTCACAAGAAACTCAACAAGTCATAATGATAACATGCTATTCACAAGTCATATTTACAAGGCACTATTCACAAGGAATTCAACAAGTCATATTACACTGAATACATTTCACATGTCACAGCATAAGCAAATGCAGCAAGCCATTTAATAGGCAATTTAAAAGCCTTTTTCATACACATATTTACAACTGCATCATCACCAAGATGCAATTGGCTCCATCACGTACTGTTACCCTTCAAGCCTGTCAGGTCAAACACCAAGATGAAAAGCATTTCTTCTACACTGCATAAGTCAGATGCCATGATGTACTGCAATCTCCTTACACTCCAACAGTTCAAGCCCATAGGTCAGGGACCACACCTCACCATGCAATTCACAGACTTTATTCCAGATGTCAAATTTTAAAGGGTTCAAGTCTAAATACATGTCAGTAGCCACTCCCCTGCACCTATTCGAACTGCCCGACTACGCCAAATTTAACTGGCGATTAGAGCACTCCCCCGCAACTTGTGCGAAACTGCCGCCTACGCCAAATGTAACGACCGGATTTTCGGACCAGATAGAATCAGCTCACAAAACACCACCAATCCAGCCGAAACGTAAAAACCTTCCTCCTCAGGACCTACTTATCAAAGGCACCTGGATACCTACCTGAGGATGGGGAATTAGCAATATACAAGCTCATATCATCAAAAACACCACTAAATCTATAGGATTACTAGGAATACTCACTGATTACTAAGGACTTCCATGCTCTACACCACACTCATACCTTATAGTCTCGCAGCAACTCAGACCCAGACTATGCTACCCTCCTACTCATAGTGAAGGGTGCAGTTCCAATAACTTACCATTACACACTGATCACAATCCGTGCTCGCGCAAGCCACAATCTTGCGGGTATAAGCACTGTATCCCCCCAGTGCTCTCACTATTTCATACATACACAAGCCACAATCCTGTGGGTATGCATATTGACCACAGTCAATGCGCTCATTAACGCAACTTTCCCTAGCAACGATCTCATTACACACTGACCACAATCAGTGCTCTCTCAAGCCACAATCTTGTGGGTATACACATTGATCACAATCAATGCTCTCATTAACGCCCCTACACAACGACGATCACTGTCCTATGAATGCCTTCAGCTCTCTCTCTCTCTCTGTTGGGATGTTTCTCTATATATCTAATATCTACTGGGAATGTCTCATATACAATTGTTATATATTATGTGGTACACAAGAATGGCCAAATTACAATATGCAAAGGTTATTTCCTAATTTAAGTGCTCCTCTACTCCCTTGCTCAGTTACCATTTACCTGGACGGGAGATGGATCCGTTCACATAACAGCATCTGACTAGAAGAAAGGTTAACTTTATTATGAATAATAACACTTGCCCAGCTGTTCACTAAGAACTGGTGTTCCTTTATTATTATAACATCACAATAACTAGCAATCTAGGCATAGCCTGAAAAGTAAAGGGGAAAAAGCACATACACAGATCTGTGGGGTCTCTTTATTAACAAGAAAACTCAGATTACTAACACATCCACATATAGCTGACAGGAACTGTAGATAGCTAAAAAGGGAAATGGATTATAACAGACTGCACACCTCTGAAAGAAAAGGGATTAATCAGTATAACATTACAGTAGGGAATCTAGCCTGGGAAATAAAATACAAGATTAATGTATATGGGCACTGATATAAAAGGACAGATATCACCTGATTAATATGAAGTCTTGTTCTAGCTGTCATCTGAGTTCCTCTCTCGTCTGTGCCTTGGCTCATCTCAGATTCTCCCCTGCACTCTTGGACACACATCTGCGCCAATCACTCTGCACTGGATTCCTCTCCCCCACGAACTGTCTTCACCTGCCAACTTCAGTCTAATGATATAGTTCCTGCCGCTCTGATAACCGTTCGCTCCACTAGCTTCTTCACTCTGTCTGATTGTTCCAGCTCCAATGTCCAACTCACTCCAGCTGCTCCCACAGGCTAATCCACGATATAACTTCAGTCTCTTCCAAAAGGCATCACTCCAAACTCCAGCTGTTAACTGCCTGCTCCAACTGATCACAACTCCTTCTGATAAGTAACTGCTTCTGACTGCTTTCCTCAGCTCCAAAAATCAACTGACTTTTCTCTTCAGCTCCAAACACCATCTGCACTCTCTCCAGCTCCGAAAACCAACTGACTTTGAACTGTTCCAAAAGCCAACTGACTCCTCTGCCTCTTCTGCACTTCGCTAATATGGAATGCCCTCCCCTAGTCGAAAGTTCCAGTCAGCTGCCTGCCGCGCATCAGATCCCTGCACCACTCCGCGCCAAGGACACACACCCAGCCGGCCGGCCTTTTGTGGTGTCTTCGACACAAAGAAAAATATAGTCTACTGATAAGGGCCGGCCCAGGCCGGTTCTCTCCAAGTGAACAACACCTCATAACTAAAACATCACACTTGACCTACATGCATCTCAGTCTGCAGAAGCAGAAAGCAAAATGGAGTCTCTCTAGTTCTGGGCCTTGTAGGTCCGAAAAGGATGAAATAGACACATAGCTCTATACACAAACCCTACAAATAGGTAATATAAAGTCAGAACTATAGGATCCACCCTCTATTATAGGTAGAAGGATGAAAGGACACATAATTATGTCAAAGCCAATAGGCAAAAGATGGATTAGAGTCAGGAATAAGGGATCTATCATCATATAAAGCGGCTATCCTCTAGTTTATGCTTCTAAGTCTGAGAAGAGGCCTAAAATGACCAAAACAAGCTAAGAATAGGGATCTAGGATGGTAGCAAGCTTAAAGTCACCATCACTCAGAAATAGAGCCAAAAACCCAGTCAGCACATTCCACCCTTGACTTTAACTTGCTAACATCCGTAAACAACAACAAACAAATAAACAAACAAACAAACATCAACATAATCTATCAACAAAATCAAAAACAAAAAGAATCCCTAAAGTGAATGACAACTAAGGAAAATACCACCTAATACTTGATGTAGGGAATATAAATCAGACGATTAATTGAAAACTAATCAAAGCACCCTTGACCTAAATGTTGAAATGTAACTAAAATTGATCTGATAACAAAAGAAACTAACCAAAGCACCCTTGAACTAAATATGCCTCAACTTCTAGTGATAACTCTTGAAATCTATAGATGTGGGGAAATGTCTGTGAAACAAAAACATCAAAGGGCCTAAATGAGGCCTAACTACTTCGGTCAACTTAAGAAAGGATTTGGTAAAATCTGACAAATAAACATAACGAAGGGTCCTCAAAGTATGGGCAACTATTACTAATAGATGTAGGACATAACCTTACTAAAACACACACCTCCCAGGACAACTTAAAGTCTAAGGTGACCACCCTTGGTACTAATCCCACTGTTCTAATTAAGAGTTGATGGATCAAAGTGGAAGTGTAATAATAGGAAAACAAGGACAACCCCATTATGGCCGGGATACCCGTCACCCCCTCCCAACACAAATCCCCAAGGATGGGAAGACGGACACAGCTTTTTGAACTTTTGGAAGGCGGGAGGGAGTTACCCTCCCGGCCGTATTTATTAAAATATGAAACAAAATTAAAAACATTAAAATAACAGTTTCATATTATGTACAATTTTCATTTATACATTACGATGTTTATTGGCTAACCAAAACAAATCTCTAATACAAAGGTTCTCCTAGCCGAGTCTAAACATCCTGCAAATGCATACTCTCTAAATAAAATTGTACATCCTAACATTACGGGCCAACGGCAAGGTCGTAACCGGTGTCAGATCCCTAATACCAGAACTCCCCCCTCACTTGTGAGGGGCGGGCGCACAGAGGACTGTACCTCTGTGCCAACTTCCAATTTCCCTTGTCTTAACGGGGGCCCCTTATTAACTCAACGCCATCTTGGTGGTCGTCCGAGGACTCGTGTGAGGTGTCTAGAAGGTAGCGTAGACCCCCCTCCCACCCCACACTTCTTACCACATCCGCCGTCGCGGATGTCCTGGCCCCGGGAAATTCGTAGGAGGGGCCGTAGCCGCCTCCTCCCCTGGGAGGGGCCTATGACCGCCTTCCCTTTCGGCGACCCCCTACTCAGAAGGGTGCCGCCTCCCCGTGTGAGGGGCCAATGGCCGCCTCCCCCCGGGCGCTCCCATCCATAATGGGTGGCGCCCCACCTCAAGGGATCTTCAAATTACTGCTCACCGATCATGACCTTACCGCCCGACCAAAATAAATACGACGTTTTTGAACCTAATGAAGAGCAGAAAACAGCTAAACTGGACTTTCGCAATATAGACCTTTGCCTCGTCTACACATGTAACACATCTTTTAAACTAGACTGTGATACCTTGCTTACTTTGAGTGAGAAAACATGCTATGAAGAAAATCATTTTATTGCGTTAAAAAACAGTCGAAAAATGCAAACTTTATTACATATAAACAACCTGGAAAAAGAGATATTATCACAGTGGATCAACTTTATTGTCATACCAATCATTGCCATAAGGGGCTGGTGGGTGGGTCAAAATTGGCTCCTTGTTCCGTCGAGGGCTCACGTGCAGCGAGGAGGTGCAGCTTCCACGCACAGAAACAAGAGGATGTTTCTTAGGATTGTTGCTCTTTTATTCTTCCTCGGGAGGGCGTGTACCCTCCCTCGGCCTGCCTCCAGGGTGTGGCCAACGGTGTAGGTCTCTAGGACAACCCCTCTTGGGCGGGAAAAGGCACACCCCGGCTACGCCGCTTCGGGCATACCAGCCGAGACACGCCCCCCGCCCAAAATGGTTTCCCAGGAGGATCAGGGCACCCGACCATACGTTCGGGGGGACCGAATTGGTCGCCCCTTTCCATATGGCCGGGATACCCGTCACCCCCTCCCAATACAAATCCCCAAGGATGGGAAGACGGACACAGCTTTTTGAACTTTTGGAAGGCGGGAGGGAGTTACCCTCCCGGCCGTATTTATTAAAATATGAAACAAAATTAAAAACATTAAAATAACAGTTTCATATTATGTACAATTTTCATTTATATATTACGATGTTTATTGGCTAACCTTAACAAATCTCTAATACAAAGGTTCTCCTAGCCGAGTCTAAACATCCCGCAAATGCATACTCTCTAAATAAAATTGTACATCCTAACATTACGGGCCAACGGCAAGGTCGTAACCGGTGTCAGATCCCTAATACCAGAACTCCCCCCTCACTTGTGAGGGGCGGGCGCACAGAGGACTGTACCTCTGTGCCAACTTCCAATTTCCCTTGTCTTAACGGGGGCCCCTTATTAACTCGACGCCATCTTGGTGGTCGTCCGAGGACTCGTGTGAGGTGTCTAGAAGGTAGCGTAGACCCCCCTCCCACCCCACACTTCTTACCACATCCGCCGTCGCGGATGTCCTGGCCCCGGGAAATTCGTAGGAGGGGCCGTAGCCGCCTCCTCCCCTGGGAGGGGCCTATGACCGCCTTCCCTTTCGGCGACCCCCTACTCAGAAGGGTGCCGCCTCCCCGTGTGAGGGGCCAATGGCCGCCTCCCCCCGGGTGCTCCCATCCATAATGGGTGGCGCCCCACCTCAAGGGATCTTCAAATTACTGCTCACCGATCATGACCTTACCGCCGACCAAAATAAATACGACGTTTTTGAACCAAATGAAGAGCAGAAAACAGCTAAACTGGACTTTCGCAATATAGACCTTTGCCTCGTCTACACATGTAACACATCTTTTAAACTAGACTGTGATACCTTGCTTACTTTGAGTGAGAAAACATGCTATGAAGAAAATCATTTTATTGCGTTAAAAAACAGTCGAAAAATGCAAACTTTATTACATATAAACAACCTGGAAAAAGAGATATTATCACCGTGGATCAACTTTATTGTCATACCAATCATTGCCATAAGGGGCTGGTGGGTGGGTCAAAATTGGCTCCTTGTTCCGTCGAGGGCTCACGTGCAGCGAGGAGGTGCAGCTTCCACGCACAGAAACAAGAGGATGTTTCTTAGGATTGGTGCTCTTTTATTCTTTCTCGGGAGGGCGTGTACCCTCCCTCGGCCTGCAGGGGCCTATGACCGCCTTCCCTTTCGGCGACCCCCCACTCAGAAGGGTGCCGCCTCCCCATGTGAGGGGCCAATGGCCGCCTCCCCCGGGCGCTCCCATCCATAATGGGTGGCGCCCCACCTCAAGGGATCTTTAAATTACTGCTCACCGATCATGACCTTACCGACACAGGCCTGATAGTTGACCGGCTATCCGGACCCCCCACAAACTCCTACTAAAGGTCATGAACTCACAAACCCCTTAACCACGCTATGAAGTCTCCTATGAGTAAGACATTCCCCTCCCGGGACAAATGGACCCCATCCTCGAGATACATATGGTCCCCCCGAATACATCCATGCGGAATACAATGCAACTGTCCTGAGCGAAACAACCTACTAAGTTTGTTATTGACCTTCTTAACTGAATGATTCAAAGCTGTCACAGAGAGGGCCCCCCACCACATTCTTCTGGGAATCATGTGTGACCATGCTATCATGCACCCAGGGACCCTTTTCGCCAACCAACTAACAGTGGATAGAATTTGCTCGAGCAGTACTCGTCGACCTATGGTCACCAAATCATTTCCTCCCAGGTGTACTATGATTACAGACGGCGGTGACCTTGTCCGCCCTAACAGTCCCTCAATAAAACATTGAAATTGGTCAATACAGAGCCGGCCCCTTCTCTGGAAGGTCACTCTGTACCCATATTCCCCAGCTACGTGAGTCATGTCACCTGCTTTGAATACGTCCCAGGCACGCCTCACGTATGAGTGGCCAACGACCCACACCACTCTTCCCTCAGCCGGTGATCTTTGACCGCTGGTCCCCAGGTGTCGGGTCAACTGCACAGTCCGCCCCGCAAAGCCTGCTCGCGAAACTGTAAACCAAACAGAAAACAAGAAGCGTGAGTGCATGACATTGGCTTCACAACATGTGCAACCGCACATACCTTTTATAACAGTTTGAGGACCAACGCCCCAATTGTTTCACTTTTTCAGTACTCAGACCCCTGGCTGTAGCCTCTGTAGCAGCCCTATCCGGAAGGAATGGGTCCCAAAATCGCTCGGGTCCAAGCCCGCTGCCGCGATTGCCATTGTTAGCACCCGCTGAAACTGAAACCTGGTCAGCGGAGTGGCGTCGGTATGTCTCAGCAAGCTTCCCCCCCACGATACTGCCCTCTGCGCCAAATATGCCTCCACGCATTTCACTGGGCACGTGGGGGACCCTTGAATGCGCTGGACAACCACACCGTCCCCGATAGCTCCCTGATCAGTTTTGGACCTGGCTATCGTGATTATCATTGAATCACCCTTGATCAGAATGTGTTCTCGACACAGACCTCCCTCCGTATCCTGCTTGTTCTTTGCTACCAGCTCGCTTACCCGCATAGCCCCATGGAATGCTAATGCAAAAGCGGCCTGGAACAGCACTGCCTCTGACTGGGATGAACATGTTGCAGGGAGTACGGACATTAACAGGGACAATCTTTTTAGCCCGATCGGGCGCCTCACGTCCCCTCTACGACCCTCGAGGCGTTGCCACCCACGCAGTGCCTTCTTTACTAGAAAGGACAATGTGGGGTCCTTGATGCCGTGCGCCTGCGCCATGAAAGCAATGACGGCCCGGTGTCTATTGGCTGTTGCCGCTGATCGGTCTGCCTGGTGGAGCGACACTAGGAACTTCAGGACATACTCTTCCTGCCCCCAATGATCCCCCCTAGCTGGACCCAAAAATGACCAATAGGAACGGAATGCCCCTTCGTATGCCTTCCTTGTCCTGGGTGCTAGGCTTGCTCCCACGAGGTCCTGTAATCCGGGGCACCGAGATACCAGAGAGCTTCGGGAAATGGTGCCGCCACCAAGTCCGCTGAAGGTAGATAACCCCTGAAGGCCTGCATGTGGGAACGAGAGAGTGCATAAGCCGCCTGGTTCAGTACACCCGGCACGTGCCTCGCTTTAAAGTGGACGTTCAATCTCAAACACAGTAGTACAATTTCCTTCAGTAATCTCAAAATCCATTTGCAGCGTGCTGCCTGATTATTGATACATTCAACCACGGTCATTTTGTCGGACCAAAACACCACTGTGCGGTCACGAAACCCGTCTGGCCATGTCTTTAAGGCTACAAAAATGGGAAACAGCTCAAGAAACCCAATGTTACCTGTGAGCTTGCTGTCGTGCCACCACGTCGGCCATGTTTGCGCCGACCATCGATTACCGAAGATGGCGCCGAATCCCACACTCCCCGCTGAGTCGGTCCATAAACCCAGCTCCTCGGAGGAAGCTGGTGGCTTGTTCCACACGACGCGACCGTTGAAATCCGCCAGAAATGCCAACCATATGCGCATATCCTGTCGGACCTCTGCAGACAGTCTTGTGTGGTGGTGCCCTTCCTTGAGACCGACCATGGCTTGTGCAATAGAGCGGGAAAAGGGGCGGGCCATCGGTATCACTCTAAGGGCAAAGTTAAGCTGGCCCACTGCTTGTTGCAACTGATGGAGAGTCACTTTTTCTTTGCTGATGCACATTTCTAGAGAGGCCCTAAATTTCTTTACCTTTTCCCTGGGCAGACGGAAGCATCCCTCCACTGAATCGAGCTCTATTCCAAGAAACTCGAGTGAAGTAGACGGCCCCACTGTCTTCCCTGGTGCCAACGGCACACCGAATTGTTTCATGAGATCGCAAAATTTCAGTAAAGCCTGTGCACATTCCGTGTCATCGGCTGTCCCCAAGAACAAAAAATCATCAAGGTAATGCATAACCTGCGTATAGCCCGTAGCTCTGGTGAACGCCCATTGTAAAAAAAAAAACTGAATTTCTCAAAATAAGAAAAGAGATGGAGCAACCCATTGGCATACATTTATCCATGTAATAGTGTCCTTGAAACATAAAACCTAGCAGACGCTGATCCTGTGGGTGTACCGGGAGCAACCGGAACGCTGATTCAATATCCGATTTGGCCATCAGCGCTCCGGGCCCCAGGCGATTCAACATGGCGACGGCCTCATCAAAAGATGCATACCGCACCGAACAAACTCCAGGGTCAATCGCATCATTCACCGAGAGACCCCTCGGAGCCGACAAATTATGAATCAACTTAAATTCACCTGGGTCCTTCTTGGGGACTACTCCCAACGGTGAACAAATGAAGTTAGCGACTGGCGGTTGCCCATATGGGCCAGCAACCCGGCCACGGGCAACCTCCTTTGCAATCTTAGCCTGCACCACCGCCGTATTCTGTTGAATCGATAGCTGGTTCTTAAACTGCGACTGCCCCCGAAAATCCCCCGCCGGGATGTGGAAACCATACGAGAAACCGTCTCGCAACACCCCAGCAGAGACATGATCAGGGTATTCATTCAGCCAAGGGATCATTGCCATGATGTCTACGGGGGTAGGTAGTGGTGCCCCTCGGTCGATGTTAGACCTGTTTGGCCCCTCCTCTACCCCCTGTATCACCATTCTTGGCTCTGCACGAACTCTCAGGGTGTGAAGATTGTCCGCACCCCGCACACTCATGCCTGAACTTACATGTCCCTTGTGGCCTCGTGCATTTGCCTCTGTTGAAGCTCCAACAGACCCCTTTCCTACCCGAATTCCCACCATTCCTCGATTGTTGGTCACTATTGGTGCCTGCTCGAAAGGGCGCCGCCGCATAATGGCGGGCGGGCTCCGCACCATTCCCGCCAAGCGAAGACGACTTCGTCGTGCCGGGCATGAGCTGCTTCTGCCATGAGATGGAGTCGAAACAATCCCACGTCAGAGATGAGTCGTGCTCCTTGGCCTTACGAAACTTACTATCGTAACCCAACCATTGATTGCCTTCATAAGTCTCATAAAAACCCATTATACGTGTCTGGTAGCAAGCCAATTCAGTCAACACCTCTGGCCTACGCTCCCCCATGATCGCAGTAAACATTGCAAATGCCCTGCCCCAATTAGAAATCGTCTCATCCACCCTGAATGCCGCCATTTTTGTGCGCCATATGCTCGGGTGCAACAAGTCCTTCTGACTCTTGACATGCTCTATCTCATGGTGGTCAGTTAAGAGAGAAAACATATTCACATATTTATCAGCCCAAATCATTTCTTTCGTGGCCAGCGGTATATGTTGGACCACCCTTTCCCTCCTCGAGGGTAAGGATCCCTCCCCAGCCATCGGGAATGGCTGCTTACCCGAATCGGTGGCTGATCCTGCTGATGCTGCAACGCCGGTCGTTCCGAGGGAACCTGAGGGGAAACAATAGGGAGATTCGCCTTCGCAGCATCTCTCAATTGCCGCAACTGCTTCATTAGTAACCTGGCCTCTTCGGCCGTATCTCCTGGCGCCGTAGTGCCCTCTGTATCTCTCCCCAGCCATGCTGCCAATTGGGCGGCCAACTCCGGAGGCATATCCCCCTCATTATTGGGCGTAACTACAACTGGGATCGGTCGTCCCGCGTCCGGGGTCGGAACGGGGGCCTCTACTGGACTAACCGGGCTTGCCGGGGGTGACTCGGGAACTGGGGCTTCCCCCCCTGCCGCCCTATTCCTGGCCCTTTTACCTCTCCCTGCGGGGACTACTCCCGGCAATGCTGGTCCGATGACCTTCTTCGGTCTGCCCGCGTTATTCATTGCCGCCATCTGTTTTTTCATGTTCGCCATGTCCTTCACCAGCATGCGAAGCATCTGTTCGGTTCCAACCTTCTTTCCGACCTTCTTGCCAGGCATTGTCATCGGATATTCGCAACTTGCTGCACGACGAGGTCCTGGATCCAAAGATTCGAAATCGCTGAAAGAGAAAGACAAAAATTACAAGTTCTCAAAATTGGCTCCTTGTTCCGTCGAGGGCTCACGTGCAGCGAGGAGGTGCAGCTTCCATGCACAGGAACAAGAGGATGTTTCTTAGGATTGTTGCTCTTTTATTCTTCCTCGGGAGGGCGTGTACCCTCCCTCGGCCTGCCTCCAGGGCGTGGCCAACGGTGTAGGTGTCTAGGACAACCCCTCTTGGGCGGGAAAAGGCGCGCCCCGGCTACGCCGCTTCGGGCATACCAGCCGAGACACGCCCCCCGCCCAAAATGGTTTCCCGGGAGGATCAGGGCACCCGACCATACGTTCGGGGGGACCGAATTGGTCGCCCCTTTCCATTCTACTAATAGCTGGTGTAGCACTATGCATATCAAGCAAGAAAATCAAAGAAAGTTATCTAAGTGTGGTGCATATACTCTTCCAAAAGATAATTGGGACATAAATAGTCTGTCCAGAAATCCCTATAGCTAAAATAGCTAAATCATAGACTTAAAATCGGAAAACTAAGTGATAGGAGACCATGCCAAAGGCAATAGTCAAAGGTCATAAGTCATCTGACTTAGAAAACAGTTTGCACCTAATCCCTCTGTATCAATCTGTAGAACACATGTGTGCACCATCATTCAGAACACTGCTTTCCCTTCATTGGCAAAACTGTTTTATAGAAAACAGGAAAACTATAAAATAGGTGAAAGATAGACAAGTGCAAAGTCAATCTGTAATAGCATAGCATACTAAAATCAAAATATAATGTATCACAGGGCATCAGATTACTAAAGCAGCTCACTAATTATATACTGCACCCTATGACTTTCAAACAGTATCATTTTCATATATCAAAATGAATCATTGAACCAAAGGCCAAATCATTAATGTGGCACTGCATCTTTTAAACTGGAAAATCAAAACCATGAACAGGACTGGAAAATAAAATAATATTGGGGCCTGTATGTGATAACTGTAAAAGTGGCATAGTGTCCATCTGAAATTGAAACATGGGAAAAAATGAAAGATTCAAGAATGCAGGCCAAGGAATTATATTGCAGACTCCTTCTGTGAGGAACATCATCATAACCAAATTAAAATGGGTTGTTTTAGATCATCACTTGCAAAAGTAAATTAATACATTTTTTTTCAAATATAGAACTATTGGCTTTGTAAAAAAAAAAAATTGTTTTTAGGAAATCCAGATATATTATATAGAGTTTTATTTATTTATTTATTTATTTATTTAATTTGTATGGCGCGTTATAACCACAGGGGTCTCTAAGCGCTGTCTGTCCAGATTTACGTGAGAGATGTTACTTGATGAGATGTTACAATCACTTGAAATCGGCTGCACACCTAAAAGCTGTTCCATGCTTGTTTGTACAACACAGTTTTTAGTTTTTTTCTGAAGGGAAGTAAATTACTTTCCTTCCTGAGATCTGAATCCAAATTATTCCACAAAGCTGGAAGCACGTTGGAGAACGCACGGCCCCCCACCGTGGTCAGTTTGAAGCGAGATTGGGACAAAAGAGTGGCGTCAGAAGAACGCAAGGTCCTGCCCGGTGTGTAGGGGGATATTCGGGATTTCAGATATTTAGGTGCTTTGCCGTACAAAGCCTTGTGGGCAATACACAATCCCTTGAATACAATTCGCTGACGTATTGGGAGCCAATGTAGCTCCTGCATCAGGGGAGAGGCATGGGCAGTCCTAGGTTTTTTGAATATGAGCCTAGCTGCATCATTCATAACACCCTGAAGCTTGTCCAGCAGCCGCTGAGGCAAGCCTAGGTATAGGGAGTTCCCGTAGTCCAGCCTAGCCAAAATTGTGGCTGAGACCACGTGTCTCAGGGTAGGGAATGAAAGCAAAGCAGAGACCTTCCTTAGTTGTTTTAGGAGGCCTATACAGGTGCCCACAACCGTGGAAACCTGTTTTTCCATGGATAATTTGTTATCCACAGATAAGCCTAGGCTTTTGACTGCTACTGCCGGTTTTGGTGGTATGCCCAACTCTTTAGGCCAGAATTTGTCGCTCTAGGGGTTGCCCGAGATGGAAATGGGCAACACTTCCGTCTTATCCGGATTGACCTTCAGAGAGTTCGCAGACATCCAGTTAACTGTGGTTTTTAGTATGTCCTGTAGCCTAGTGTATGCTCCCGGGCCATCATCCAGCCGGATGATGATCTGGGTGTCATCAGCATAGTTATACACTAGGCAATCCATCCTATTCAGGAGAGCAATTAGTGGCTGCAGATAGATGTTAAAAAGTAGGGGTGACAACGCAGAGCCCTGTGGGACCCCGCAGGTGATCGGCGCGGGGGTGGAAAGTAGATCACCCAGCTGCACTCGTTGTGTCCTACCCTGCAGAAATGATGCGAGCCATGCATGTGCTGTGCCTATAACACCAAAGGATCTCAGCCGCGACAAAAGCTGTTTATGACATACGGTGTCAAACGCCGCGGAGAGGTCCAATAGTATGAGGGCACTTGGTGTTTTTACATCAGCCCGGGTTCTCAGCTCATCTAGAATAGATAGCATGACTAGTTCCGTGCTATGATTAGCACGGAACCCTGCCTGATTGGTTTCCAGCAGGTTGTTACTCTCCAGATGGGCTGAGAGAAGAGCTAACACATGCTGCTCGATCACTTTGGCCAAGAAAGGCAACTGAGAGATGGGCCGGAAGTTTTTCAGACATTTTGTGTCTGCACCGGGTTTCTTCAATAACGGGATTAGGCGAGCCTCCTTGAAAGCTAGAGGGATCTGTCCTGTGCGAAGAGAGGTGTTCAATAAGTGTAGGACCTCTTCCTCAATTCCTGGCATTGCCATCTTAAGTATGTCAGGAGGGCAGGGGTCCACTAAGGAACCTGATTTAACTCGACCTACTATGTTGAGTAATTCTAGCTTAGACATAGGGGCGAGCTCAGCTAAAGGTGGGATGTTTAATGGGGTGAGAGGGTCCAATAGGCAGGGACAATCGAGGGGTACCATTTCCTCAATTTCGTGTAGGATGTCAGATATCTTCTTTACAAAGAAGTCCTGGAACCTCTGACAGTCCTCCTGAGTAAACTCGGGACTTTGCTCTTTGTTGACCCTAAGCTCTGCCAAAACCCGAAAGATTTCTTTTTGTGGGTTTTTTGCAGCCACTATTCTCTCCTCGAAAAAAATAGCCTTCCTAGATTGTATGGCTAATTTATACTGGGCTAAGGATGAGACATATTCTTGTTTGGAGGTGGCGTCATATTTTTTACGCCAAGCCCGTTCTTTCTTCCTCACCCCGCGTTTCATCTCCCTTAGGGAGTCGTTGTACCAAGGTGCCCCAGCTCCTCTTGCCACCTTCTTTGTCCTACGCAGAGGTGCTACCACATCAATGGCACTCCTCAATTTGTGCTGGAGGTGATCACATAGAGCGTTGACGTTAGCATCCTGCTCTTTTATAGGAGGGCAGTGTTCTAAAAGGTGGACCAATTTCTCTCCATCCAGATTTCTCCATTTGCGGGCCGTTTTCCAGCCCTTCCCAGGTTTGGTCGGAGGGCCCTTCAGTATAAGACTGCCCTTTATTAACGAATGATCGGACCAAGCACAGGGTAGAATTTCCGTGTTGCCCTGGACAGGCATATTGGTCCAGACTAAATCAAGTATATGACCTTTGTCATGTGTTGGTTCCTTGACTTGTTGAATAAGACCTAATGAGGAGGCCGCCTCCTCGATCAGTGACGCTTGTCCTTCCTTGGGAGACTTTTCCCAATGATAGTTAAAGTCCCCAACGATCACCAGTTTATCATATCTGGTACATAGGTCCTGGACCAATTTTACAAAGAGCGTGGGGAAATCTGGCGAAGCCCAAGGTGGCCGGTAAACCACCAAGAACACCACACAGACCGCTCCCCTCCTAAGCTTAACCCCCATGACCTCGGCTCCTCCGAGGGTTTCAGAGAGGAACCTCTCCGCGTGGAGGTGTGACTGATATAAGAGGGCTACTCCTCCTCCTCTCTTGGCCCCTGCTCTGTTGAGATGAATGGCTAGATAGTTATCTGGTAGGGCCGCCACTAAATCCGGCGCTGAGCAATCCTCCAGCCAAGTCTCGGTGAGCGCGAGGACATCTAACTCCCCGTCTTCCAGGAGTGTGAAGACCTCTAACCTATGGCTTGGCAGAGAGCGGGTATTCAATAAGCCGTAGCTCAGGGTATGGGTGTTAGAAGAGCGCTGTCGCCCTCTAATGGTCCTGGGTGAGGTTAACAAACCCTCACAAGCCAGTCGATGTATAGTAGCTGGCTCAAGATGGGACTTGCCCACGTTAAGCTGCAATAGGACATCCCTAGTATATACCACGTTTTGGGCAGGGGTTCTGACCCCAGGCCCCAGATGGTCACGGATGGGCAAAGATGGGCTCACCTCTGGCGAACCTCCGGCGCACCAATGGCGCGCCCGCTGCGCGTCTCCGCTGCGCGTTTGCTCCATGTGAGCTTTAAATAGGAGGCTGCTGACGGTCCTAGTACAACCACTAGACCGTCAGCTCTCCAAGATGGCCCCCGGAAGTGAGGGTGGAGGGCTCTGTACCGCGTTGGACACTCCCTCCACAACAAACAGCACAAGCTGCGGTGGAACGGGGAGGTAAGCGGTAATATCTGACAAGGTAGCTCCGTTAATGCGCCCACATCAAATTAAAAGGTATCGTGCAGATAATAAACAAATTCAGCACAAAAGCGGTGATTTTTTAAAAATAATGCTGTTAGCAAGTAAGCAGCAAAACGGCGATTTTAAAATAATGCAATATTCAAGTGCAAACAGATGCGTGCTAGCGTGGTCAGCAGCGCGACTGAGGACAGCGTTTCTGTGTCAGTATCGGTAATTTCTGGAATCAATTGCAGCAGGAAATGCTCGCCCTAAATAGGAGGCTGCTGACGGTCCTAGTACAACCACTAGACCGTCAGCTCTCCAAGATGGCCCCCGGAAGTGAGGGTGGAGGGCTCTGTACCGCGTTGGACACTCCCTCCACAACAAACAGCACAAGCTGCGGTGGAACGGGGAGGTAAGCGGTAATATCTGACAAGGTAGCTCCGTTAATGCGCCCACATCAAATTAAAAGGTATCGTGCAGATAATAAACAAATTCAGCACAAAAGCGGTGATTTTTTAAAAATAATGCTGTTAGCAAGTAAGCAGCAAAACGGCGATTTTAAAATAATGCAATATTCAAGTGCAAACAGATGCGTGCTAGCGTGGTCAGCAGCGCGACTGAGGACAGCGTTTCTGTGTCAGTATCGGTAATTTCTGGAATCAATTGCAGCAGGAAATGCTCGCCCTAAATAGGAGGCTGCTGACGGTCCTAGTACAACCACTAGACCGTCAGCTCTCCAAGATGGCCCCCGGAAGTGAGGGTGGAGGGCTCTGTACCGCGTTGGACACTCCCTCCACAACAAACAGCACAAGCTGCGGTGGAACGGGGAGGTAAGCGGTAATATCTGACAAGGTAGCTCCGTTAATGCGCCCACATCAAATTAAAAGGTATCGTGCAGATAATAAACAAATTCAGCACAAAAGCGGTGATTTTTTAAAAATAATGCTGTTAGCAAGTAAGCAGCAAAACGGCGATTTTAAAATAATGCAATATTCAAGTGCAAACAGATGCGTGCTAGCGTGGTCAGCAGCGCGACTGAGGACAGCGTTTCTGTGTCAGTATCGGTAATTTCTGGAGTTTTAACCTGACTGCTGAGGCAGCCAACTGCAGATTGTAATACTAATTTTAGAAGTTCAGTCAATATATTTAAGTGAAAAGTTCTCTTCTATAGGAATCCATCGTTGGTTTCTGCTTAGAAAAACAGTTCATTCGTGTAGGCCACGACCTTCCATCTTCATCTGTATCCTTTGCCAAGGAAGCACCCACTCCAGTCTAGTCGTCCAGGCACGTCAACTTCCGGTCTGGGTCCAGTCTTGGGGGGTTTTGGGGAAGGGGCACTCACTCCGAAAATAAGAAAATCACATCACTCCAAAATAAGAAAATACATCACTCATACAGGGCCCCCACATATCAGTCATCTGAAACGAAAAACAAGCATCATCAATCTTGCAAAAACAAATTTTCCATTCAAAAGCACCCCATTTGCTTTTCATCTCTGTAAGAAACCCTATATTTTATAAAAACACTCTTCTAAATCCAAGGAATGATTAAAATATTCCACCTATACCATATTCTCTAAATTTGTTTGGGCAAAATCACATTTTTTCATACACAGCCAGAAGGGCTGAGCCTAGCCACTCTCTCACTCCTTTGAGAAGCAGCCCCCCCGTCCAGAAATATGTCCGCAGCTCAGAGTTTTGAATCAGTTCTAACCATAACAAGCAGGAGACGGGCTACACTGCACCTCCCTTCGATGAGGTCACTTTCAAAAAGCGAAGCTGTTGCCAAGTTTTCTCTCTGCACTGCCTTCCCCTCATCGTGATGTCACCCGCGGGCACCTCCACCCTTTCAAAACTCTGTACGCGGAGAGCTCCTGAATATTTGTCAAAAAAAACAAGGCAAGGGCAGGGCTGCCTCGGACGCTCCAAAAAGGGCCCCTCCTTTCAAAACGCTCCTGAGAGCCTGGCTGAGCTATTATATCAGCCAAGGTCAAAAAGCAAATTCCTCAAGCTACAAACAAAGCCGTTCTGAAGCTTCAGAGAAACCCTGCATTTAATTTGAAACACTGCACAGTTATTTCTAACTAATTTAAGTAAATTAGACATGGTGAAAAGCATCCTGAAAACATGAATTAATAAAAACATTTTTGCAACCTAGACACATGCTAGCATTCTCAAATAAGAAGCAAAATATTTCTGCAGCCTCATGAAAAACTAACCCAAGACAAACTATATACCATAATTCACTGTTACTGGCTGGAAAGCAAAGACATTAAGCAGCATTAAAAACAAATGCATTGGTAACGACATGCAGCAACATAAAAAATCACTTTTCAGACTAACATGTGGGACACCATCAATTCAAACAAGGGTAAAAAAAAGATATACATGTAAATTTGCACAGCCTAACCAGGAATTCTAAATTTGTGCGCAAGCTTTTCTGTTCTAATGATGGAAACAATCAGATTTATTTTTGCAGATAGCCTTTTTTCCTAACTAAGTGGGAACATTTTATCACATTTTTCTCTCTCACGCTGTTCTGCTTCTTATCAGTGCAAAATACAGAATCATTTGCATTTGAACTTTAAACAAAAGGGGCAGCTTGCTTTACGGAAAATAATCAATTATTTTTTCTACAACTGCAAAATACATTACAGAGCATTGTTTTTTTTATAAAGCACACGGTTGCATTTCACTTTTTTTCAAACACATTCTACATTGGATCTGTTTTATTTCCACAACCGGCGATCACTAATTCTAAAACACTGGTTTGTTTATCTCTCTGCACCGTCCATTCTCAGCTGAAAACCTTCTCCTAAGGCTCATTTTAAAACACCCCCTTGCAGTCTGACTGGTTGATTTATAACACTCCGACCTCTGAATCAGACACATTTAATCATGTGTTCAAAGGCAAACCCACACAGACTCGTGGACGCATATCAAACAGTATGTTTAATGAACACTGCTTTTTTTTTTGATCTGTGCAAGATGTTACCCTTCCGTCAGCCACCTGTCAAAGTACATAGGTAATCCAAAAATTCACTGCCTTTTAGTGTCAGCTCATGTAACCATGCATGTTAAACAGCATATTGAAATAAACACTCCCATCTCAATCCAAGATATAAACCTTTTGGCAGCTCAAACACAATTGTTCCCCAATAGCTGCAGACACATGGGGAATTCAAAACTTATCTCTCCTCGTTTTCACATAACACTTGTGCACATGTTCCAAACATTTTCTCTAATCACTTGAAAGAGATCTAGCTCTCTCCTGCCTAACGTAATGATAACATGCTATTCACAAGCCATATTTACAAGGCACTATTCACAAGGAACTCAACAAGTCATAATGATGACATGCTACTCACAAGCCATATTTACAAGGAGCTATTCACAAGAAACTCAACAATTCATAATGATAACATGCTATTCACAAGTCATATTTACAAGACACTATTCACACGGAACTGAACAAGTCATATTACACTGAATACATTTCACATGCCACAGCATAAGCAAATGCAGCAAGCCATTTAACCTTTTCCATGCGGCCGCGATTCCCCTGGTGTGCTGTAAACAACACGAACAGGGGCGGGCCGTGACGAACCCCAGCCGTCATCAGCACACGAGCACCGTAGTGCATGAGGGCTGGGGTTCGTCATCAGCATGGAAGGGGTTAATAGGCAATTTACAAGCCTTTTTCATACACATATTTACAACTGCATCATCACCAAGATGCAATTGGCTCCATCAAGTACTGTTACCCTTCAAGCCTGCCAGGTCAAACACCAAGATGAAAAGCATTTCTTCTACACTGCATAAGTCAGATGCCATGATGTACTGCAATCTCCTTACACTCCAACAGTTCAAGCCCATAGGTCAGGCGCCAAACCTCACCATGCAAATCACAGACTCTTCCCAGATGTCAAATTTTAAAGGGTTCAAGTCCAAATACATGTCAGGAGCCACTCCCCGCAACCTATTGGAACTGCCCGACTACGCCAAATGTAACTGGCGATTAGGGCTCTCCCCCTCAACTTGTGCAAAACTGCTGACTACGCCAAATGTAATGACCGGATTTTCGGACCAGATAGAATCAGCTCACAAAACACCACCAATCCAGCCGAAACGTAACCATCTCCCTCCTCAGGACCTACTTATCAAAGGCACCTGGGTAGCTACCTGAGGATGGGGAATTAGCAATATACAAGCTCATATCATCAAAAACACCACTAAACCTATAGGATTACTAGGAATACTCATTGATTACTAGGGACTTCTCTGCTCTACACCACTTTCATACCTTATAGTCTCGCGACAACTCAGACCCAGACTATGCTACCCTCCTACTCATAGTGAAGGGGGCAGTTCCGATAACTTACCATTACACACTGGTCACAATCAGTGCTCGCGCAAGCCACAATCTTGTGGGTATAAGCACTGTATCCCCCCAGTGCTCTCACTATTTCATACATACACAAGCCACAATCCTGAGGGTATACACATTGACCACAGTCAATGCTCTCATTAATGCCACTTTCCCTAGCGGCGATCTCATTACACACTGACCACAATCAGTGCTCTCTCAAGCCACAATCTTGTGGGTATACACATTGATCACAATCAATACCCTCATTAACGCCGCTACACAACGACGATCACTGTCCTATGAATACCTTCAGCTCTCTCTCTCTCTCTCTCTGTTGGGAAGTTTCTCTATATATCTAATATCTACCGGGAATGTCTCATATACAATTGTTATATTTTATGTGGTACACAAGAATGGCCAAATTACAATATGCAAAGGTTATTTCCTAATTTAAGTGCTCCTCTACTCCCATGCTCAATTACCATTTACCTGGACGGGAGATGCATCCGTTCACATAACAGCATCTGACTAGAAGAAAGGGTAACTTTATTATGAATAATAACACTTGCACATCTGTTCATTAAGAACTGGGGTTCCTTTATTATTATAACATCACAATAACTAGCAATCTAGGCATAGTCTGAAAAGTAAAGGGAAAAAACACATACACAGATCTGTGGGGTCTCTTTATTAACAAGAAAACTCAGATTACTAACACATCCACATATAGCTGACAGGAACTGTAGATAGCTAAAAAGGGAAATGGATTATAACAGACTGCACACCTCTGAAAGAAAAGGGATTAATCAGTATAACATTACAGTAGGGAATCTAGCCTAGGAAATAAAAGACAAGATTAATGTATATGGGCACTAATATAACAGGACAGATATCACCTGATTAATATGAAGTCTTGTTCTAGCTGTTATCTGGGTTCCTCTCTCGTCTGTGCCTTGGCTCATTCCAGATTCTCCCCTGCACTCTTGGACACACATCTGCGCCGATCACTCTGCACTGGATTCCTCTCCCCCATGAACTGTCTTCACCTTCCAACTTCAGTCTAATGATATAGTTTCTGCCGCTCTGATAACCGTTCGCTCCACTAGCTTCTTCACTGTCTTCTTCCCTGTCTGATTGTTCCAGCTCCAATGTTCAACTCACTCCAGCTGCTCCCACAGGCTAATCCACGATATAACTTCAGTCTCTTCCAAAAGGCGTCACTCCAAACTCCAGCTGTTAACTGCCTGCTCCAACTGATCACAACTCCTTCTGATAAGTAACTGCTTCTGACTGCTTTCTTCAGCTCCAAAAATCATCTGACTTCTCTCTTCAGCTCCAAACACCATCTGCACTCTCACCAGCTCCAAAAACCAACTGACTTGAACTGTTCCAAACACCGACTGACTCCTCTGCCTCTTCTTCACTTCGCTAATATGGAATGCCCTAGTGGAAAGTTCCAGTCAGCAGCCTGCCGCCCATCAGATCCCTGTACCACTCCGCGCCAAGGACACACACCCAGCCGGCCAGCCTTTTGTGGTGTCTTCGACACAAAGAAAAATACAGTCTACTGATAAGGGCCGGCCCAGGCCGGTTCTCTCCAAGTGAACAACACCTCAAACCTAAAACATCACACTTGACCTACATGCATTGCAGTCTGCAGAGGCAGAAAGCAAAATGGAGTCTCTCTAGTTGTATGTATGTATGTATAGGCATTTATATAGCGCACTACTTACCCGGAGGGTCCCAAGGCGCTTCGACCGCTGCGAAACCCTTCCTGGCTTCCCTGAGAGATGGTCCCTTAAAGGGTATCTCCAGGGTGAGACCAGGCATCCCCGGCGGTCTGGTGGGGCCGTTAGTGAAGATGAGGCAAGCTAATGCCCAGAGTTGCTGAGTGTGATCGCTGATCAGAGTGGGCACCGAGGCGAGAGAATTATCGAGTCCGCTGACCCTGGTCCAGAAACCTGCCGCGCCGGGAATCAAACCCTGGTCCCGGGCCGTCCTCTGCTCTCTGGTCTGCCGCCTCTAACCGGTGAGCCACACTACTTCACTAGTTCTGAGCCTTGTAGGCCCGAAAAGGATGAAATAGACACTTAGCTCTATACACAAACCCTACCAATAGGTAATATAAAGTTAGAACTACAGGCTCCACCCTCTACTATAGGTAGAATGATGAAAGGACACATAATTATGTCAAAGCCAATAGGCAATAGATGGATTAGAGTCAGGAATAAGGGATCTATCATCCTATAAAGCGGCTATCCTCTAGTTTATGCTTCTAGGTCTGAAAAGAGGCCTAAAAGAACCAAAACACGCTAGGAATAGGGCTCTAGGATGGTAGCAAGCTTAAAGTCACCATCACTCAGAAATATAGCCAAAAACCCGGTCAGCACAGCTACTGGCTATGAAGCTCACACCTAGGCCTGCCTGACCTTTGCCTCTCTAGTTGGGCTGGCTCCAAATCAATTGGGAGGAGTGAAACTCACCAGAATTGGTTTAGGGGGAGACAAAGGTTTGCTCTCCACACACAGGTCGGCACTAGGTATAAGTGTGGACCACAGAGACCTCTTCTAAGAACACTCCTGCACCTGTGAAGAATCAGAGGAAAGACTGTCCTGCTGTCTGACAAACCTCAAGGAAGACTAGAGCTGCTGCCTTGAACCTAGGACCCATGAATTGACTCCAAGAGTTAGTTGGCTGACCTTCTATGTGAGCTAAAAAGACACTACAAGCGCTAGTGACCTCTCTACCTACAACTGCACTGCCGATCATTTCCAAGTGGATCTACCCTGGTTCCTGCTGCCAACTCCTGCTGGACTGAGGCCTTACCTCAGATGTGGTGCCCCCCTGTGTCCTGGACCCGTGGCTGGTGTTAGAGCGTACTCCTCCTGTCCTCAAACTGCAAGCTGGAGGATTGATGGAAACCAGGTTCACCATTGAAGCCACAGATGTTGATCTCGAAACGCTAGTTGGCATCAAGTTTCTGACTTGCCTAGCTGATCTGACTTCCAGAAAAGTTTCTAAGTCCGAAGGTAGGGTGCTTCACTGAGATTGATGCAGAGCAGCATCCAGGTGATATTCAGGCCTATGTTGTTTACCGTACCTGGACCCCACTCTTCAGCAACCCACTGTTATGAAGCCCAGCTTTGGATCCAGCTTTCAGTTAGCCCCCCCCAAGAAAATGTCAAAGATCACTTTTTCTCCATAAAAGTTTCTAAGTCAGAAGGGAAATTTTACACCTGAACAAACTTGGACCATGTATCTAACCTTCGCTCCATCTCGGTTGGCCTTAACGTTTGACTTTGACCAGGTCTAACATAATCAGGAACCCACAGATGGCACTATGTGATTTTTTGGTTTATTTTTAATTCAAACTTTTAAACTTCGTATCTCCGGTTCTACTTATTAGGTTTTTGGTGTCTCTCTGTTATTTTATTCATTACATTTTACTCAATTTTTCTAAATTGGTTCGGGATTTTACTTTCATTGTGTTTTCCCTTCATTACTGTTTGAGTACTGCATACATATTTTACACATTGGCTCTAAATTAAGCCTAACTGGTTCTGTACTAAGCTGTCAGAGGATTAAGTATAGTTTTATATAGTGTCTTTAGTGTTTTACCCTGACATGGATTGTGATTTTTATTTGAGATGAGTTCTCACCCCCTCAACTAATACACCAACTTCTTACATCTATATTTTCATAGTGTAAACATGCTGGAAAATACATTGTCCAATCACGATTAGAGTATGGTAACAGAATTTACTTTCTGTAAGATCGAAGATGACGGTGACCCCGAGCGAAGATGAAATAGAAAAGTAAAGGCGCTTACTCTAGTAGTAGAAGTTAAGTGCATGTTACACGTGATGAGCTAAAAGCCGGTAACTTTATTGTTCTCCTTTTCTTCCTGGACTGTTTACCATATTTGACATAAACTATATCTAAGCTTCATGTGGTGTCCGCGATAAAGATGGGTCATCAAAAAGTGTTTCCTTCTGGCATGTCGCAGGCTAACAGTCATTTACAGAACTACGGATATTCCCGCTAGATATCAGTGCCTATTGTGGCTACACAATATACTCAAAAACAGAAGCATTTACTCATGAGAAGGAGTAAAAGGGAATACTTTCTACCAGCTGCATAACGACGATAATGCATAAAGCTTAAGATTTTTAAAGAAAAAAGCATGAAGAAAGTTATTTTATTTCTTGTGCAATAAAATATTTCTAAGTAATGACTTTCTTGTATTTCCTAGATCTAATGCCATTATTTTGTGGACTATGTGTTCACTTACAATTATATACACGCATATCCTGTATTTCTGATAGCAACAAACACCAGCAGGAGTATTCATTGGGAATCCCTGCAGTTTGTAATCCTCCATCCCTAGCTACACATGAATGATATTTTTTATATTAAATGCATTCCGTGAATAGGAATATTATCTTTATTCTGCACTGATGCAGCCTGCGGGCAGAGGCTTTGAAGAACGTCTCAAAAGAGTTGAGACTAATAGTATTAGCCAATGGAGTCTGCTTTAATCCTCGTGATCCAAGTAATACTTATCAGATATACTTATCTACGATACTAATGCACGTTTTATTTCAAAAACGTCAGTTCTTGCAGGAAAAACATTTTAATAGAAGTTTCCCCATGACATACTATTAATAAATCGGCAGCTGATATTTAAAACACTTTCGCAAATTGCGTCTTCTTTCCGCCCACGTGCTAAAACATAAGCAAATCACAATGGGTAATGGTTTGGAAAGTATACACGCAGAAGAAGACAAATCAGGAGTTGATCTATGTATTGGTTACATTCAGAACGCAAGTATGCCATTATGCTTTGGTTAGTGATCACAGTTCAAAAACAAAGACTGTCCGGAAATCAGGCGGTGCATTTACATATTTGCAATGTTTGAGCGTCATTTGCAGCAGCGGTCAGTTTCCATCTACTCCTAGGAGAAGCGGTCACTCTGGGGCTGCTTTACAATGCTCGAGCCGGGAATGGCTAGAAGAAGTGAGGTGGAGAAGTGTGGCTCACTGATTAGAGCGGCAGACCCTGATGCAGAGGTCTGGCCCGGGACCAGGGTTCAATTCCCGATGCGGCAGGGTCCTGAGCCCAAAATGTCCACGGACTTGATCATTCTCACCTCAGTGCCGTTTCTAATCATGGGGTCCCATGCTGCAACTCTGGGCAATAGCTTGCTTAATCTCCAGTACAGTGTCCCACCCACTGTGGGATGCCTGGCTTTCACCTTGGGGATGCCCAGTAGGGGTTATCTCACAGGGAAAAGCCAGGACGGGTTCCCAAGGCAAGCGCCTTGATGCCTTCGGGTGATACGTGCGCTATATAAAACCGCAATACATACATACATTATGGAGGGCACATCTTAAAAGTGGACCAGAGACATTTTAAGGTTCGGGCAAAGTGGGCTCTGGCCCAGCTCTGTTCTGCAGAGAGTCTTGCTCTGGTGACCCTGAATATTTCTCACACAGATTGTAGTAGGCTCTCACGCGTCACCCCCTATTCAAAATAAATGAAAGAAAAACGGTATTTGAAACAGACATTTTGCAGAAAAATGTTGCATTTGTGTTTCATTCTTAAAGATCAAAGCAGGACCGCACATATTCAGATGCCACAGAGATTATTTACAGTAATATAAGTGACCTGCTATTGTGTTACAATATTGTAAACGCACCTCACTATGCTTAAACATTAGAGGTAAACACATTTAGAATATGGACCAGTGTGCCTGTCCACTGTCAGTGACCAGGCCAAAGAGGGCATGAAAGAGCTGAAAATGGAACATACATTTAAAGCTGTTTGGAACAGGGCCCCCGAAATACATTTGACCCAGGGCCCTAAAATCCTTAAAATGTCCCTGAGGGAGACGAGCCCGGATGTTACATGTAGTGGTTTGAACCAGTAAACACAAGAATGGAATGGCAGATCTTAGCTTATGAGCAAATATAATTTTCCGATAAACAATGAAGAGAATACAGGGGCATATTACCAAGCAATAGCGATAATTATCGCTATTGCTTGGTTAGAGACAAAAATTTACTGCTGAGCTGCGGCGATTTTTACCGCAAATAAACCTTGGTATTACCAAGGTTTATCGCAAATGCGATAAAAATCGCTGCAATTCATGAATACCGCTGAAAAGTCAGCGATATTCGTGCATTACCGAGCTAATGCTCTTAGCCATGTTATCCACCTCCCATTGGATAACATGGCTAAGAACTGATCAGGGCAGGTGTTAGCTTTTGGAGATATTCGCGCTTAGCGCAAATATCTCCAAAAGTTGGTAATAGGAGATAGCGATGTTAGCGACTGTTTTCAGTTCCTAACATCTTGGCACGCCCACTTTGCATGTCATTAGTGATAAATATCACTGACATGCAAAGTGGGGCCCAAGATGGTCGCTATCTCCTACTAGCTGTCGCTAACTGGTTATAGCGACAGCTAGGTAATAGGGACATAATTTTATATCTGCTTTCTGGGCTTTTAAAGCCAAAAAAGCGGAGATAAACCCCCTTGATAATATGCCCCACAATTATTAGCTTGTAAAGGGCTCTGTCTTTAGTGGAAAGCTAACATCCTCCATGGTTCTAGTTTCAGGTGAGATTATGCCTAGGAAAATTATGTAGGTAAACTTAACCGGACCTGCGTTTCCAGTGCCTGCCTGAATTGCAACCCAACCAACACAGAATTCCTTTTATTTGTCAAGAACAAACATCCCTTTGTTCCTGTACTACACTTTGCTGCTTTTTTTTGTTTTATAGGTTTGTACCATGGAAATACAATCAATCAATCAATCAATCAAAGCATTTATATAGCGCACTACTCACCCAGAGAGTCCCAAGGCGCTAGGGGGGGGGTCCGCTACTGCTCGAACAGCCAGGTCTTGAGTTGCTTCCTGAAGGCGAGGTGGTCCTGGATCAGGCGGAGGTGGGTCGGGAGGGAGTTCCAAGTTTTGGCGGCGAGGTAGGAGAAGGACCGTCCCCCTGTGGTGGCTCTTCGGATGCGGGGGACGGCGGCGAGGGCGTGGCCTGTCGATCGAAGCTGGCGTTTGGGAGCGTAGAAGTTGAGGCGGCTGTTGAGGTATCCTGGGCCTTGGTTGTGTAGGGCTTTGTGTGCGTGGGTGAGGAGACGAAAGGTGATTCTTTTGTTGACCGGGAGCCAGTGCAGGTCTCTCAGGTGTCCGGAGATGTGGCTGCGATGGGGGATGTCCAGGATGAGTCGTGCTGAGGCGTTCTGGATCCGCTGGAGTCTCTTCTGGAGTTTGGCGGTGGTTCCGGCGTAGAGGGAGTTGCTGTAGTCCAGACGGCTGGTGACGAGGGTCTGGGTAACAGTCTTCCTGGTCTCGGTGGGGATCCACCAGAAGATCTTACGTAGCATGCGCAGGATGTTGAAGTACGACGAGGAGACGGCGATGACTTGTCTGGTCATGAAGAAGGAGGAGTCCAGGATGAAGCCCAGGTTGCGTGCGTGGTCTGTTGGTTTGGGTGCGCTGCCCAGGGCGGGGGGCCACCAGGAGTCGTCCCAGGTGGAGGGTGAAGATCCCAGGATGAGGACTTCCGTCTTGTCCGAGTTCAGTTTCAGGCAGCTGTTCTTCATCCATTCGGCTACCTCTTTCATCCCTTTGTGAAGGTTGGCTCTGGCGGTGGCGGGGTCGTTGGTGAGGGAGAGGATCAGCTGGGTGTCGTCGGCGTAGGAGATGATGTTGAGGTTGTACTGGCATGCGATGTCTGCGAGGGGGCTCATGTAGACGTTGAAGAGGGTTGGACTAAGCGAGGAGCCTTGAGGAACGCCGCAGATGACTTCGGTGGCTTCTGATCTGAACGGGGGGAGGCGGACTTTCTGTGTCCTTCCGGCGAGGAAGGAGATGATCCACTCCAGTGCCTTCTCCTGGATTCCGACGTTGCTGAGGCGCTACACTAGTGTACGGTGGCAGACAGTGTCGAAGGCCATGGAGAGGTCTAGGAGGATGAGGGCTGCTGTTTATCCGTTGTCGAGCAGGGCTCGGATGTCATTTGTGGCTGCGATCAGGGCGGTCTCGGTGCTGTGGTTGGCCCGGAAGCCAGACTGCAAGAGGTCGAGGGATCCGTTCGTCTCGAGGAAGGCGGCCAGCTGCTTGTTGACGGTCTTCTCGATGACTTTTGCAGGGAACGGGAGCAGCGAGATGGGGCGGTAGTTCTTGAGGTCGGTGGGGTCGGCTGATGGCTTCTTTAGTAGAGCGCTGAGTTCGGGCTGCTTCCAGCTCTCCGGGAAGGTAGCGGTGTCGAAGGAGGTGTTGATGATGTCCCGCAGGTGGGGTGCGATGACAGCGTCGACCTTGTTGTGAGGGCAGGGGTCGGTCGGAGATCCGGAGTGGATGGAGTTCATCGTGTGGACGGTGTCTTCGGTGCTGATTGGGGTCCAGGCGCGGAGGGTGGTGGTGGGGGGCGGTGGTTCGGTCGTGGCGTGCGTCGGTTGAGTGCTGAAGCTGTTGTGTATGTCCGCGATCTTGTTGTGGAAGTAGGAGGCGTGGGAGTTGCAGAGGTCTTGCGAAGGGGTGATGTCGTTGTTTCCGGCATTGGGGTTGGAGAGCTCTTTAACGATGTTGAAGAGTTCCTTGCTGTTGTGTGCATTGTTGTCCAGTCGTTCCTTGAATGCCGTTTTCATGGTGGCGTGGATCAGTTGGTGGTGTTTTCGGGTGGAGAGCTTGAGGGCAGTCATGTTGTCCGGTGTTGGGTCTCTGCGCCAGGCTCTCTCGAGGGCTCAGCAGTTCTTCTTGGAGCTCTTGAGTTTGTCAGTGAATCATGGGGCTTTATTGCTGCCGGGTCTGCTAGGCGGGGTACTCAGGGGGGCGAGGTCGTCTGCGAAGTACCTGATCCACTTTGTGAGATTGGTGGCCGCTTGGCTGGAGTTCGTTGTGCTGGTGGGTGGGTTCTTGCTCAGGGAAGTCGTGAGCTGGTTGGCTGTGATCTTGTTCCAGTTTCTGCGTGCAGTCTGTTGCTGGTGGTGGTGGATCATGGTCCTTTTGAAGCTGAAGTGGACGCAGCTGTGGTCCGTCCAGTGGAGTCCGGTGGCGTGGCTGAAGGTGATGTCCTTGCTGGATGAGAAGACGGGGTCGAGTGTGTGTCTGGCGTAGTGGGTGGGGGAGGTCACCAGCTGCTTGAGTCCGAGGTTTGCGAGGTTGTCCAGCAGGGTGGTGGTGTTGCGGTCGTTGTTGTTCTCCAGGTGGAAGTTGAGGTCCCCGAGGAGGATGTAGTCAGTGGAGGGGAGGGCGTGCGGGCTGACGAAGTCGGCAATGTCCTCGCTGAATTGTGTGCATGGTCCCAGGGGTCTGTAGATGAGGGTGCCTCTGAGGGTGGTCTTGGGGTTGATGTGGACCTGGAAGTGCAAGTGCTCGGCGGGTGCGAGAGTGTCGTCTGTGTTGGTCGTGATGTGGAAGGTGTTCTTGTGGATGATGGCGATGCCTCCTCCAGTCTGGTTGATGTGGTCCCTCCGGATGATCTTGTAGCCGTCTGGGATGGCGATGGCAATGTCGGGCGAGAAGAGGCGTTCATCCAGGTTTCCGTGAGGAAGGCGATGTCTGGGGCTGTGGTGTCGAGCAGGTTCCAGAGCTCGACGGCGTGTCTGTGGATGGAGCGGGTGTTGAGCAGGATGCATTTCAGGTGGCTTCTGCTGTTGCTCGTCTTGGTCTTGGTCGGTGCTGGAGAAGTGCAGGTCCAGATGCAGGTGAACTTGCAGGAGTGGCAGCAGAAGGGTCCGTGGGTGCGTCTCGGGGTGGCTCGGTAGCAGCCCGGGATTCGGCCGGCGTTGAGTGCGTTGAGTTCAGTGGCGTCGTAGGTCCGGCGAGTGGGCTGGTGTCTGTGGGAGCCAGGGGTCCTGGCACTGGGCGCGGTCCAGGCGCAGACGGGCTTACCTTTGGCGCACCTTCAGCGCACAGTCGGTGCTCCCGCTGCGCGCGTCCGCTGTGCGGTCGCTCTGGGGGCGTCATAAGAAGGGAGCCGGGAGGGAGGGTCCGCTGGGAGGCGGGAGCGTGGTATCCAATCGGCTGGCGTGGGGGCGGGGCCTCAGGCAGGCAGTGGCGGGAAAAACGGGTGCAGGCTAGGCGGGCGGCCCTGCGGCGGCTGGGGCGCTGAAATCGGCATCGGTGCCCAGCGGCGTTGAGCACAGGCAGCAGGAGGCTCCGGAAGCAGGAGAGGTGAGGAGCGTGGGGGCGACCAGGCCGAAGGCGCAGTGGTCGCTCCCGAGTGGCAGACTAGGTCCCCTTAAGAAGGGAGCAGGGAGGGAGGGTCCGCTGGGAGGCGGGAGCGTGGTATCCAATCGTCTGGCGTGGGGGTGGGGCCGCAGGCAGGCAGCGGCGGGAAAAACGGGTGCAGGCTAGGCGGGCGGCCCTGCGGCGGCTGGGGCGCTGAAATCGGCGTCGGTGCCCAGCGGCGTTGAGCAGAGGCAGCAGGAGGCTCAGGAAGCAGGAGAGGTGAGGAGCGTGGGGGCGACCAGTACATACATACTTAGATATTCTAGGAGAATAGTTGTGATATTCTTGGTCCTAGGGTGTTTAACATGGCTAAGTTTACTTCTTTCATTCATTACCTGTCCTGGTCAGAGTGTGATTCTCTAGTCTATAGGGTGTAAAGGCCACCAGACAAGTGTTCAGAAAGTACTTTTTGCATAGTTATTACTGGGGGTCAGCTTTGAATCAATGTACTACTAATGCATAGACTTATTAAATATGGAAACTGTAATATGACTTTGCTTTTCTTAGTGTTTTATTGGAGTATTATATATATTTCATTTAGGGGCCGATTCAGTTTCGGTAAAATGCCCACAGAATAGCCGTACGGAGCGTTTTTCCCATATGAATCGTATGCAGAACTGTACCCATAAGTACGATGTAGTACGATGTGTACCCAAAGCAGTTCTCCATACAAATCGTACAACTCACCAATCTGTACGAATCGCATTCGGAACACGCAGTACGCGATGTCCGTATGGATCGAAGCTGCATTTTCTGACCCAGCTAGTACGAATCGTATCAACAACACTCCGTACGACTCTTTTTCTACGGGAGCTTAAAACATAGGTAAAAGCAGATTTTGCCTTGAAATGCATACCAAACGGACCACCCGGGTACAGTGCTTACACCCCATGATTGCAGAGGTACGGTGCATCGGGGTACGGTGCGTACACCCCGGGAATCAGGGGTATGATGCGTATGTCCCCGTGCGTACACCCCATGATTGTAGGTGTATGGACCATAATGGTACGGTTAATACTCCCAAGTGTCGTAGGTGTACGGTGCGTACACCCCATGTGTACACCCCAAGATTTTAGGGGTACGGTGCTTATGTGATCGTGTTGCCCGCCGTGCGATTTACTCATACGTGACGTTTAACGTCAGTGATGGTCTCAGTAGATTTGTTTCACCATCTTGAATATTGCGGATCGAGTTCAATTTGTGGCTTTCACCCTGTGCACAAAATATTTCCATAGGAAAGTGCAAGCAATATAACAAGTGTCTGAACCCAGGACAGTAGTAGGGGGGACGAAGAAGCATGGAAAACGGCAGTAATTGGCCATGAGAAAACGTAGAAAACAGAGCATGATTCACTAATCACAAATCAATTTTAATCTTAACACCCATCATTTTAAGTGGTGGATTAATCAGCCACTTTGTAAAAAATTGTGAATAAGATTTTATATATCACTTTATCATAGTGAGAGAGAGCGAAATAGAGCACAATAGAGGGGGTGAGCCAAACCTGTGCATCATGTGGGTTGTGCACAGCAAGGTTTGGGCTCTTGCAGCGAGCTGGGTGTGAGGCCTGGCAACAGACCAGGCAAAGCCAGGAGGGTAACGCCCAACAGGGCAGATTTAACACTGGTGGTGCCCTGTGCAACAATGTTTGTTGGTGCTCCTTCAATGACCAGCTCTACCACAGATTCACTCACCACCACCCTTTAACAGTTCCCCTCAAGTCTCCAGAACCACTGTCTCTCTGATTCATTTAATTGCTTAGCACCACTCATACCAGTATAAGTTTTCAGAGCACACTTTGCACAGAGACAATCATATGTGTGTAAATCAGTGTATAGGATATTTTACAGCAGACAGGACTACACAGTAGTGTAGGAGTAACATGTCATTGATACTGATAGGCAATATAGTTTAAGAGTCGTTATTCTGGAAAAACACAATTTCAGCATTTAAAAAGTAGCCCCATTGTTAGGGGTTCTCTTTAACAATAATAATTGTTTTCTACCCAAATGAACCCTTTTGGCAAGATTAGGATAATTAAAGTCTGGGAAAAAAATATAGCTCTAACAGATACCTTGCAGTTTGCATGTAACTCTTTGATAACACTCAATGTTCTATAATAAGAATTTGACTTGTAAACAACAAGTAACAAAAGGAGCTCTCTTACAGAAGCAGTATCCCACTGACCTATTTACATTATATTCCCTTTGTTATCTGCATGGTACACGTTCTTAGCAGCAGACATTCCCCAATAGGATTTGCAAATCTTGACAATCTAAATAAAACAATTAAAAGCAAGAATTCAGTGTACTACAGTTGCATTTGGTCATCCTCTGCTTCTATCATTTGACTGCTGAGAGCTGCTGGGTTGACTGTCTGTGGCTGGCTGGTTGCAGGGCCTGACCAGATGAGGTTCGCTACAAGAAACTAGGTTGTTGTATATAATTAAAAAAAATCCCCAATCTTAATTGAAAAAAAAACAAATGGTTAATATGTATATATGATTATTTTTGGTTATAACACCTCAAAGTATGCTTAAAAACACCCACAATTTTCACCTACAAAACCACAGTTACTACGATTATGAATCAAAATTGAAAAAAACCCTGAAATTTGTAAATTGTGGTTAGAAGAACAATCCATAACTCACACAACAGCCATACTAACTTGCACACCAAATGAAAAGCTCAGGATCGCACTAAGCAAACAATGCAAATGTTGTTAATAATCTCACAGATGAGGTTACATATAATATCGCCACTCTTATCAATTTCACAAAGATGACTATGAATGTGGTAGCACTAAATCATTTCATTATGTGCTGTTTAGTAAAGTTCAGTTTTGAGTGTTTTTATTTATAGGTTTAAATAGTGTGAAGTTGTAAATGTTCCGTTTGGTATGTGAATTATGATCCTAGGGCAAGGTGCTGTGCTCAAAAATTCCTGAAAGGCCAATCCCTGGGTGCAGGGCCTTCAGCTGCATGCAGTGAGTGAGTGACGATGTTGCCTGGAATCCCTCCAGGGCCTGTGTCAAACCCTCCACTGGTGGTCAACACTTGCAGTTTACGGCCTTTGACACTGGAGGTATATATATAATATATATATATATATATATATATATATATATATATATATATATATATATATATATATATATATATATATATATATATATATATATATATATATATATATATATATATATATATATATATTCACTGAAAAAAACATAGGTTTCACACCAGTTATAGTTAGCTGGACATTTTACTCATACAAAACCATTGAAATTCCCCCGTTATAGTTAGTTGTACTCACTATAACTCTTGCGCCCGCAATCCACTGCTGATGATGTCACATATCTCATCATTCATTACATAGTCAGTGACATCACTGATGACATCACTGATGATATCTCAAATGACATCACTGATGACATCATCCAGTGAATGTGGTTTGGTTTCATATTTAAATAAGTATTTTGGGGCAGATTTATGAGGCCCTTGCGCCACGTTTACGCCGCTGTTGCGTCACGCAAGGTGGTGTAAACGTGGCGCATCCCTACGAACGATTTACAATGTGACGCATCTAGGCAGATGCGTCACGTTGTAAAGCCCTGCGCTGCTTGTGGGCGTTCCGGCGCAGGGTGGGCGTTCCGGGGCAGGTGCGCCTCGCAAAAGTGGCTGAGTGAAATCTATGAGATTTCACTCAGTCACTTTTAAGCCAATGCTGCGTCAAAAGCCTGCGCCTGCTTGAAGCAGGCGTAGGTCTTGACGCAGCATTGTTAAAATGGGGCACCCCGAGCCTTGCTGGAGCTGCGTCGCGCTTGCGACGCAACTCCAGCAATGCGCCACATTTCCGGCACAGATGCGTCACGCATCTGTGCCATTTTTGCACCATGGTGCGCCGCATTATAAATGCGGCGCACCATGGCTGGCGGAGCTGTGGCGCACTGTGGCGCATGTTAACTGGCGCATCCCTGGGGATGCGCCAGTTAACATAAATCTGCCCCTATATATATAGCAATCTGTATTGAAGAATGAGTAGATGTATAAGTGTATGGATGGGGAATTTAGTAGCACTGTGATTGACTGTGTAAGTGTCTAATTCAAAGTATCTCACGAAATATATGGGATAGTGATTACACTGTGTGAATATCTGTATCACTATGTCTCTTGTTGTGTAAACTGCTGCATAAGTTGGTTACCACATATGTGAAACTCTATATTCATTTTTAAATAGTAAAGTGAGTATTTGTATGGGAGAATGAAGGCATATGTGGTTGGCTGGGAGGCGTGTGACTGTTCAAAGATGTGTAAATAGTTGATTCAGTAGATATATGAGGTTAAGACTGCACGTGCAAACGATTGTTTGGGTAAGTGAATCTCTGTGGGTGTGTTGATGAGTAAATATATTTCTCATTATCCAAGTCCAACAATGTAGAAATATAAAAGTCACTGTATGTTACAGTTGGTGTATACACATAAGTATACATAAGAATCAGTGATTGTCTGAGCGACTGTATGGAAAACTGTATACTTGTAATAGTGGTTTTATAACACACTAAGTATGAGTTACTTTCTATATCAATAAATAAAGTTATGTTTGTATAAGTGTGTAGCTGAATAAATGTAAGTATGATCAATTATTTCCATAAGTGAGTAGGATAACTGCATAAGTGAATAGGATGTGTGCTGGTGTGTAATGTTGATATAGCTGTATAAGTATATTTAATATTGTTATATTGATCTTTTGTATGAGTGAATCTATAGATAAGTATGTAGATGTGTATGTAGATCTACAAATCACTGAGTGAGTTTTTACAAACTTGTATTGTGTGTCAATGGTTTCAAAAATGGTAGTTTATATATTATAGTGAGTGATGAAAGTTATACTAGTGTATGATGAGGTGTATCAGATTGTCACATGGTTGATGTCATCAGTGATGTCATCAGTGATGTCATTTGAGATGTCAGTCATCAGTGATGTCACTGACCATGTCATGAATGATGTAATATGTGAAGTCATCAGCAGTAGATTGCAGGTGCGCGAGTTATAGTTAGTACAACTAACTATAACAGAGTAATTTCAATGGTTTTGTATGAGTGAAATGTCCAGCTAACTATAACACCCGTAAAACCTATGGTTTTTTTCAGTGAATTTTTAAGGTTTTTTAAATGCTAATTCCTAACTATAACATACCTGAAACCTATGTTTTTTTTCTTTCAATTTCAAAGGTTTGTCAAAAGCTAATTCCTATCTATAACATATCTGAAACCTTTTTTCAGTGAATTTCAAAGGTTTTTTTATCACAATTTTTAAATGTATTAATTGTTATATTTATTTTTTGATACTGATTTACTACATTTTTGTAAACTATTTTTAGATATACTTTTTTAAAATGACATTACATATTTCTAATATAAATTGAAAAAATGTTTTTAAAAATATTGAAATTCTTTTTTATTTTATATTTGTTTAAATATATTAATATTATTTTCTTTATTGTAATTTTTCAAATATTTTTAGGGAGTCGCGCACCCAAAGCGTACCTTTCTCGATCACTGTGCGGAACCGAGCCGTCATTTTAGGATTGTTGTGTAGGATCCGCGTAGGGTGTGCGATGGGTGCGTTTTTTCCAACGCGATTGCTATGCAACCCGTACGCGATTCTAAGCGCATATCCGACATTTACATATTACATATCGAGAAACTTGTGCGCTTCCGCGCGACATCACATACGTGTTCAACGCAATGGGGACGCAACTCTTGCCTCTTGGTGCACCCCTCTTGCCTCTTTCTGCACCTCTTTTGCTTTTTCCTTCACTTCTCCTGCCTTCTTCTGTACCTCTCTTACTTCTTTCTGTACCCGTCTTGCCTCCTTTAGCACCTCTGTTTCTTCCTTCTGCACTGCTCTTGCTTACTTATGTACCTATTTTGCCTGTTTCTGCAACTCTCTTGCCTCTTTCTGCACTCCTTCTGGACCTCTGTTGGTTCTTTCTGCAGTACTCCTGCTTTATTCTGCACCTCTTTTGCCTGTTTCTAAAAGTCTTGATTCATCCTGCAGTTCTCTTGCCTCTTTCTACATCTCTGTGGCTTCTTTTTGCACCTCTCTTTCTTGTTACTGCACCTCCATCACTAATCCTTCTCCCAGGATATCTTAAACCTCACTTTTCTCTTGAAGGTTCACTATTAATCGACTGCTCAGAATATTAGGCCTACTCTCTATATATATCAGAGAGTAGGCCTAATCAGCAATCCAAAGAGTATCACTTTTGTAAGTATGACAAAGTTTTTGAAGGTATGCATGCGTGTCTTTGCTATTACCTAGTGACCTTACGTAAAAAAACATACAAATACTAAAATACCAGTGTTTCATACAGCATACTCTGTAAATTTGTGTACAAATAGGTGTATGCAGTTCTTTCTTCTCATAATACAGGGCATATGGGTATCCAATAATATAGTTGAGGGGCTTTATAACACCTAATTGTATAAGACGTGTCTGCCAGTGCAACCCAATGACAGAGCAGAACTAAAGAGATTTGACTACCTATAGGAGAAGCTACCCACTTTTTGAGCTACCATCTTCAGATGCATAACATATGTGAGAATACATGTACAATTAGAAATATAGCTCAGTCACAAGACCCTGCAGACCTTTAAATTCGACAGATTGCATTCCCATATGAATACAGAAAGAGGCAAGAGAAGTACAGAAAGAGAAAGAAGAACGATACAGATGATACAGACGATATGGTAGATGTGTCGAATAAGGTAAACATTTGGCTCACGGAGGCTATTGATACTTGTCTTCCCCTGTCACATACAAAAGTGAAAGCCCATTAATCACCAGCTCTTTGGTTTAATGAATTGCTTAAAGCGGATAAATCCAAATGCAAACGGTTCTAACGCATCTGGAGGAAAGACTACACCCTAGCAGCAGGGCTTGCAAATAATAAAGATTTAAAGTTATATCACAAGGCCTGTACCACAACTAGAGCCAGTTATGTAGCTAGGACTGTTGCAGAGGTAACAAATGAATCCAAAATACTTTTTGGTCTAGTTAAAGAACTAGCGGGCTCCCTAACCATTGCCAAACCACCCCCTTTGAGCAGTAACCAATGTGAAGAACTTGCACAGTTTTTCACTAAGAAGATAGATAACATCTATCTGGATATATCGAAACAGCATATTAATAGTCTCCAGCAGCTTCGGGGTCTGGCCTAAATAATACCAATCACTTTACTGCCGCTCATCAATCCCATACTTATGATGCCTTAAATGCTTGGCCAGATATCAAAGTAAAAGGCCTTACGGATATCCTAGGCAAACTCAAATCAGGCTGACCCCCTTCCAATTTCTATACTGTAACAACTTGACACTCCTCAGCTTTCTGTGATCTACAAAACCCTCAATTTATCTTAAAAAAATTCCACTGTCCCGGCAAATTGGAAACATGCCATGGTGACACCGCTTTTGAAAAAGCCCACGGCCGACCCGGAAATACTTGCTTATTTTCGTCCCATCTCTCTTCTGCCCACTTTTTCCATAATCTTGGAGAGACACGTTCTTTTTCATCTCGCCCAGTTCATTGAGGCTAACGACTTACCAGACCCTTCCCAATCAGGTTCCGCCCTGGGTTTTTCACAGAAACAACTTTGTTGGGTGTTACAAAAAACCTACGCCTTCCTTTGGATAGAGGTGACACAGCTTTAGCAGATTTTACTTGATCTCAGCGCAGCATTTCACACTATCTCTCATACCATACTGATAAAGTCCCTCAAGTCAATCGGCATCGGCGGGCATGCTCTGGGTTGGCTGGCATCCTTCCTAACTCACCGCACTTTCCAAATCTTTTCAAATACTGCCACTTCCAACATCCATGCATCTCCTTATGGAGTACCTCAGGGTTCGGTACTCAGCCCTCTGTTGTTTAACTAATATGTAACACCATTGGCCCAGATTGCTAAACAGGAAGGTCTAACTCTGTTCACCTATGCAGATGACTCTCAGATCACCTTTTATCTCTCGAATTCGGACCAAGCCTCCACCTCTCTCCTTCAATCAGGCCTCAGGAAAATTGCCAACTGGATGAATGATAACTTGCTTAAATTAAATGGAGGAAAAACTGAAGTCCTAATCCTGGGTCCAAAGCATGACCTTTGGAGTGCTAAGCACTGGCCATCAGTGACCATGTACGAAATTTGGGGGTTACCATCGACAAAGGTTTAACTATGCAGATGCAGGTTAGGAAACTGACGGCCATCTGCTTCACCATTTTGCGATGGATAAAGAAAATCATATGGATGTTGCCTTGCGATACACAGAAGTCTGTGATCAATGCTCTTATAAGCTCTAGGTTAGACTATGGCAATGTCCTCTATTTAGGGGCTACAAAGGAAGTCATAAGACGCCTACAGTTAGTCCAAAATGCCGCTGCGAGATTGTTATGTAAAAGTCACAGAACGGAACACATTTCCGGGCACCTCCGAGACTTATATTGGCTCAGGGTGGAGAGTAGAGTCAAATTCAAAACTCTGAGCTACATGTACAAAATAAAACGGGGTACTGCCCCCAGATACCTGCAATCTCCGGTGCATTCCTACACTCCCGCACGTTGCCTCCGTTCCTCATATCAAGGCTTCTTCAGATTGCCTAGAGTCAGACTCTCCAGAATGGGCGGTAGGTCCTTTTCTTTCTTAGGCCCTAAACTGTGGAATTCTCTCCCCTTGATTATTTGTACCGAAACAAGCTATGTTCAATTTCGTAGAGCCATCAAGACCTGGCTGTTCAACCAATAAACTTCTCTTTCACGTTATTAACTTTCGGTCATCCAGCATACTGTCTTTTTAGCGCCGGGAAAACCTTTTGGGTAGTTGTTGCGCTCTAGAAGCTTAATGAATAAATAAATAAATAATCCTTTGAACTTCATTGAAAAAAACACAGGTTTCAGGGATGTTATAGTTAGGCTGACATTTCACTCAATAAAAAAACAGGGAACTTCAGCAGTTATAGTTAGATGAGCTAGCTATAACTCGCACCCTCGCAATGCACTGCGGATGATGTCACATGTTACATCACTCATAACATGGTCAGTGACATCACTGATGACATCACTCATGACATCATACACTATCTGATGCAACTCCTCATACCCCAATATAACCTTTCTTATACTCGCTCTAAAATATGGACTATCATTTTTGAGATCATAGACCCACCAGTACTAGTTAGTGCATACCCACTCACTGATTCATAGATATACACACACATCCACTCACTCACTCAGTTACTTATACACACAGTCACTCATCAATACAGCCTCTGATATATGTACTCAGATACCCATACAGACACTCACGGCAGCTCCCACCCTGTCATTGCTAACTCTGGTTCGGTTTTTATAAGAAGGGAGCAGGAAACCTGCTCTCTCTTCCTCAAACCAAACCAGATTGCTTTTCCACACAGGGAGCTGCATGTCAGCAGCTCCCTGTGTGGAAAAGCAATGCCGGCTCCCTCAGGAGACAGGAAGCCAGCGGGACAGTGGGGAATTGGGGAACACCAGGGTCCCAAACGAGAGGCCAGGCCCCGGGGGATGGGGTCCCCGGGGCCATGATTGGCCCTAGGGTCCCCTACCCATAAGATTTTTTTTTAAACCACACAAAGGCCGACCAGGGGATATGAGTCCCCAGGGGCAAGAAATGGCATGAAGAGGGGGCCACGCAGCCCCCCTTCAAATATTTTTTTTAAAGAAATACACTGCTGATGTCCCGGGGATGGGGTCCCCAGGCCGAATATGGCCATGGGAGGGGGCCAGGCAGCCCCCCTTTCATTAAATAAATAAAAAAATAGTGGTCAGGCCCTGGGGGATTGGGTCCCCAAGGCCAATAAAATAGAAAAGGAAGGGGGGCAACACAGTCCCCCTTCTTGAAAAAATACATTTAAAAAAAGACCGGCATCACGCCGGATGCCGCGCCCCTTCCCTGCAGCACTGTGCAAACACACCCCTGGTGTGTTGTAAGATGGGGAACTAATTCCCCTTGAATACTGGGGGTCCCTGAAGCCAACTAGCACACCATGAACCTCCAGTGTGCACCAGGGAGCTGTGTTGCAGAGAGGTGTTTGAAGGCCATGCCCCTTTTTACACCTCTCTGCAACACAGCTCTGTGGCGCTTACTGAAGGTACCTGGTGGGCTAGTTGAACCCCAGAGACCCTCAGGATTTAAGGGGACTTTCTCCCCCAACTTAAAACGCACCACAGGGCACATTTGCACAGTGGTGAAGGGAGGGGGCGGGGCCTGAGGTAACATGTGTGCAAACACGCCCTGTCGCATGTTTAAATTGGGGAATTAATTCCTCTTCAATCCTGGGGGTCCCTGGGGACCAACTAGCCCACCACATACCTCCAGTAACCATCACAGAGCTGCATTGCAGAGAGGTATAAAAGGGGCATAATATCTGAACACCTCTCTGCAACACAGCACCCTGGCGCATACTGGAGGTTCCTGGTGGGCTAGTTGGCCCAAAGGGACCCTCAGGATTGAAGAGGAATTAATTCCCCAACTTAAAATGCAACACAGGGTGAGTGATGTCATGAGTGATGTCACTGACCATGTCATGAGTGATGCAGTATGTGACATCATCAGCAGTGCATTGTGGGGGCGCGAGTTATAGTCACCTCAGCTAACTATATTAGACACATTCCTGTTTCCTACAGTGAAATGTCAGCCTAACTATAACGTCCCTGAAACCTGTGGTGTTTTCAAAAATATATATATATTACATATATGTGTGTGTGTATTTGTATATGTGTGTGTATATATGTGTGTGTGTGTATATATATACATGTGTGTGTGTATATATCTATATGTATATACATATAAATATACATAGATAATCACAAAAAAACACAAAGGTTACTGGGACGTTATAGTTAGGGTCAGATTTTACTCATACAAACCAGTGAAATCCGCGCCACCAAGAGAACTGCATTCAAGGAACGACTGGACAACAACGCACACAACAGCAAAGAACTCTTCAACATCGTCAAAGAGCTCTCCAACCCCAACGCCGGAAACAACGACATCACCCCTTCGCAAGACCTCTGCAACTCCCTCGCCTCCTACTTCCACAACAAGATCCCGGACATACACAACAACTTCAGCACTCAACCGACGAACACCACGACTGAACCACCGCCCCCCACCACCACCCTCCGCGCCTGGACTCCGATCAGCACCGAAGACACCATCCGCACGATGAACTCCATCCACTCCGGATCTCCGACCGACCCCTGCCCTCACCACGTCTTCAACAAGGCCGACGCTGCCATCGCACCCCACCTGCGGGACATCATCAACACCTCCTTCGACACCGCCACCTTCCCGGAGAGCTGGAAGCACGCCGAACTCAGCGCTCTACTCAAGAAGCCATCGGCTGACCCCACCGACCTCAAAAACTACCGCCCCATCTCGCTGCTCCCGTTTCCTGCTAAAGTCATCGAGAAGACCGTCAACAAGCAGCTGGCCGCCTTCCTCGAGACAAACGGATCCCTCGACCCCTCGCAGTCTGGCTTCCGGGCCAACCACAGCACCGAGACCGCCCTGATCGCAGTCACCGATGACATCCGAGCGCTGCTTGACAACGGAGAAACAGCGGCCCTCATCCTCCTCGACCTCTCCGCAGCCTTCGACACTGTCTGCCATCGTACCCTAGTACAACGCCTCAGCAACGTCGGAGTCCAGGAGAAGGCACTGGAGTGGATCATCTCCTTCCTCGCCGGAAGGACACAGAGAGTCCGCCTCCCTCCGTTCAGATCTGAAGCCACCAAAGTCATCTGCGGTGTCCCTCAAGGCTCCTCGCTCAGTCCAACCCTCTTCAACATCTACATGAGCCCCCTCGCAGACATCGCACGCCAGCACCACCTCAACATCATCTCCTAGGCCGACGACACCCAGCTGATCCTCTCCCTTACCAACGACCCCGCCACCGCCAGAGCCAACCTTCACGAAGGGATGAAAGAGGTAGCCGAATGGATGAAGAACAGCCGCCTGAAACTGAACTCAGATAAGACGGAAGTCCTCATCCTGGGATCCTCACCCGCCGCTTGGGATGACTCCTGGTGGCCCCCCGCCCTAGGCAGCGCACCCAAACCAACAGACCACGCATGCAACCTGGGCTTCATCCTGGACTCCTCCCTCTCCATGACCAGACAAGTCAACGCCGTCTCCTCGTCGTGCTTCAACATCCTGTGCATGCTACGTAAGATCTTCCGGTGGATCCCCACCGAGACCAGGAAGACGGTCACCCAGGCCCTCGTCACCAGCCGTCTGGACTACGGCAACACCCTCTATGCCGGAACCACCGCCAAACTCCAGAAGAGACTCCAGCGGATCCAGAACGCCTCAGCACGACTCATCCTGGACATCCCCCGTCGCAGCCACATCTCCGGACACCTGAGAGAACTGCATTGGCTCCCGGTCAACAAGAGAATCACCTTCCGTCTCCTCACCCAGGCACACAAAGCCCTACACAGCCAAGGCCCAGGATACCTCAACAGCCACCTCAACTTCCACGCTCCCAAACGCCAGCTTCGATCGACCAGTCACGCCCTCGCAGCCGTCCCCCGCATCCGTAGAGCCACCACAGGGCGACGGTCCTTCTCCTACCTCACCTCCAAGACATGGAACTCCCTCCCCACCCACCTCCGCCTGACCCAGGACCACCTCGCCTTCAGGAAGCAACTCAAGACCTGGTTGTTCGAGCAGTAGCAGATCCCCCCCCCCAGCGCCTTGAGACCCTCTGGGTAAGTAGTGCGCTATATAAATGCAATGATTGATTGATTGATTGAAATTCAGCTGTTATAATTACCTGAGTTCACTATTAATTGCGCCTCTGCAATGCACTGCTTATGACCTCATATATAACATCTCAAATGATACCATTGTTGACATCAGTGATGACATCATCCACATCATCTCTGAAACCCATTCACACCCCTATAAAATGTTTTATACACCCACTGCCACTCCCACAAAACCATTCAAAACCATTCAAAAATTAATTAATACATGCACTCAATCACTGACACAGCCATACAGACACTCACTTACCCGTTCAGCCACTGAGACACAGTATCCTATACAGCTATTGAATCACCCACTCACTCATCCATACATGTAGTCTCATGCCTCCTCACCCACACATATATACTCCCATATATCCATAGAGGTATTCAGACAACCAATCAATCTCCCATATCTTCATTCATTTACCCATTAAAACACTCATACACCAACTTAGACTTTAACTGACAGATAGATATACACATTTACAAAACCAGTCACTAACCCATACATTCAGAGAGATACCTAATCACTCACTTATAAAGTCAGTCACTAAGTTATCCATACAGATACTCCTTCTCCCACTGATTCACCAATTCACCTTTGTTGAATATATTTAACACTCATAAATGATTAAAAAAACGAACAATCACTTGATGATGTCATCACTGATGCCTTCAGTTATGTAATTTGAGATGTCATCAGTGATATCATCAGGGATATCACTGACCATGTCATGATTATATAGTATGTGAGGTCATATGCAGTGCATTGCAGGGGAGCTAGTTATAGTTAACTCAGGCAACTACAATGGCTGAATTTCTCTGGTTTTATATGAGTAAAATATGACCCTACTTACAACGTCCCTGTTACCTTTGATTTTGTTAGTGAATTCCTAAGTTTTTAAAATTCTATATGCTAACTAAAACTTTCTTGTAAGTTTTGTTTTTTTCAATGAATTTCTGTTTTTTTTAATGCCAATTCCTAACTAAAACCTGTTGTTTTTTCAGTAAATTTCTAAGGCTTTTCTAACTAGCAGTCATGTTTGCAGAATAGTGGAAAAGGGGTTGTAGTCCTCCAATCAGCTCTTAGGAATTCTACTGTGTAGGATTTACAGGAGGTACCAGGAGGGCTTCTTGTCCCCCAAGGTCTCCCTGGAAACAAGGGGACCTTAACCCTCAACTAGTAGTGTGCAGGGAAGCAGATTTACAGATGCTGAAGAAAGAGGGCATGGCCTCTGACAACTTCTCTGCAATTCTGCTGTGTGAGACTTACTGGAGGTAACAGGAGGGGTAGTTGGCCTCCAGGGATTTTCTTGGGGCCAAATACCCCTCCTATAACCTCCAGTAAGTCTCATACAGCAGGATTTATGAGCTCTGATACCAGGATGTGCCCCGTTTTTCCACCAGTCTGCAAATGTGCCTCCTGGCACACTACTAGTTAAGAGATGAAGTCCCCTTGGCTATTGAGGTTTCTTGGGGTTGACTAGCCCTCCTGTTACCTCCAATGAGACCCAGACAGCTGGCTTGCTGAGAGGTGTTAGGAGGCAATACCCCCTTTCCCCACCACTCTTGAAACAAGCCTTCTAACACACTACTGGTTGGGGGAAATTGTCCACTTTAATCCTGAGCCTCTCAGGAGAAAAATGGAATTCATTACCCAACCATAAGCTTGCCAGGAGGCGCGTTTGTAGAGTAGTACAGAAAGGGGGCATAGCCTTCAAGTCCTCTCATCAATCTCACTGTCTGGGACTTACTAGAGGTAACACAAGGGCTTGTTGGCCCCCAAAGACCCTCAACATTCAAGGGGATTTAATTCCCCAACTACTACTGTGCCAGGAGGCGCTTTTACAGAGTGGTGGTAAAAGGGGAGTGGCCTCCGGCAACTTGCTGGAGGGTTTTTAAAAATATTTTTTTACGGAAAATAGGCTATGATTTTGGACCCGGGGTTAATCTTTTTTTTAAATTGCGAGGGGTTGGGCCAGTATTTCTTTTTAATTGGGGTGAGGGTCTGTGCTGCCTCTTTTCTTTGGCCAATTGTGGCTCCAGGGACCCCATCCCGGGGGCCTGCCCTGTATCTATGTATTTTTTAAAGGAGTGGGGGCCGCACAGCCCTCCTCCCCAGGCCTATTTTGGCCCTGGGGACACCATCCCTGGGGCCAAGTCTTCACTTTTTTTAAGAATGGGGATTGGTGCCAGCATGGCCTCTGTCCCAGGCCGATCTTGCCCTAGTGTTAGAACTGGGGGTCTCTAGTTGGCAGAGGTAGGTACCACTGTCCAAATAGGGACCCTTGCTTCTAGTCAGGGCATGGAGATAACCCTCTTAGATAACCCCTGCTCACCCTCAAGGTAGCTTGGCCTGAGCAGTCTAGGCTAACCAGAGGCAATGCGTTAAGTATTTGTACCAACACTCACAGTAACACAGTGAAAACACCACAAACTGATTCTACAACAGTTTAGGAAAATAAAGATATTTATTCTAAACTACACAAGACCAAGACGTCAAAAATCCAACACACATTTCACGTATATGGTTTCAAAAGAGTTCTTCAGGTTGTAATCAAAGTTCTTTAAGTTACGATCAAATAATCCACGGATGCGTGAAAAGTTCTCAGTTGCGTCACGTTTACTCACAGTACCTTTTAGATGCAACAAAGTTCCACAAGCAGGAAGCTGGTGCGGTGGAAAACAAGCGATGCGTTGCTCCTGAGACCCTGGGGAGGCGATGCGACAGCCCCGCTGCAGCAGCGGGGGTGTGGCGACGAATCCGGTCTGTATGGGGAGGAAGGCCGCTTGCGTGGATTCCGGTGCGTAGGTTCCGTAGGAAGTCTGTTCTCGCAAAGGCACGATGCGATGATCTTGTAGGGGCTGCGACGATCTCCGGGGCGACGATGAGCGGTCCAGCGGTGATCCTCTCTCTCGCAGCTCCTCGATATGATGGTTCTGCGACGATGTTCGCAGCGACGTGATGCGGTCCGCAAGCAAGCGGTGCGGCGATCTCACCCAGACGACAGGCTCTGCGACGACACTCGCAGCGATGTTCGATTCTCCCGCACCGGTCTGGTGTGTCCCGCAAACGAAGGGTGCGACGGCTCCGGCAGCGATGTCAGGCGCTGCGCCGATCTCGACCTTCGTAGCGGCGGGAAACTTCTCGCACTGTCGGGGATGCACTCCGCAAGCTAGCGATGCGACACTTTTCAGCTTCAAAAGTCTCTCCGCTTAGTTTCAAGCTTCCCAGCTCAGGTTCAACTTCTAGAGGCCCCACAACTGGATCAAGCACTCTAAGAAGGACAGAACTCTCTCAGCAGAGTTCAGGGAGACTGGGGGTGAAGTCCTTTTTTTCCTGGGACTTCGGAAACAGGGAGCCAGCTCTTCTCAGGCCCTTGGAGATTCCTTACAAGACAGGGGACACAGCTCACAGCAAAGTCCTTCCCCTCTCCTTGGCAGTAAAGCAACAGGTCAGTCCAGCAGAGCAACAGCAGGACAGTCTTCCTTCTTCCACGTCAGCTTTTTCCTTGGCAGAGGTTCCTTCTTGATTTCCAGGATGATCTAGTTTTCTGTTGTCAGGGGTCCTGTACTTATACCCCTAAAGTCTTTGTTCTCTCGGTGCATGTGGGCCCTGAGCCCGGTCTGAACCAGTTCTGGGTGGATCCTGAGCACTTTGTTTTGCTGGCTGCATCTTTCCTTTCAGAGTGAGGGGCAGGGTCCTCCGCCGCCCAGCAGGAGGTGGAGCCAGCATTGTGGCAGGCAGGCACAGCCCTATTCAGCCCAGGTGCTAACTCCTCCCACCACTCAGGTTGCAATTGCTTCATTCAGCCTAGTGCTGACTCATCCAGCCTCTGGGGGAATTCCCCAGCCCCTGTCACTCACAAACAGGCCCAGGCACACAGAAGAGTCAGACAAGAGAACAGCAACTTTCTAAAAGTGCTGTTCTCAAACACAGGATCTAAAAACCACCTTTCCTAAAAGATGCGTTATTAAATTCTGAGTTCAGGGATACTAGATACTTATGTCCTATCTTGTTCCTATGGGAAGAAATGCTGTTAACCACTGTAGCCAGCATCCCCCATGTTAACCTATGGAGCAAGATAGCCTTACAATAGTGAAAAACGAAAATGGCTGTAATTCACTACCAGAGCATGTCACCTGCACTAGTACATGCTCTACCTTTCACATACACGGCACCCTGCCCAGGGGGGTACCTTGGGCCTTACATAGGGGTGGCTGATGTGCACGAAAAGGGAAGGGTTAGGCCTGGTCAGCGGGGACGCGGACCAGGAGGACATGGCAGTCCTAAACTGCCCTTAGGCGCTGCAGTGGCAGGTCCGAGACACCATTTTTAGAGCTACTCCTGTAGGTGGCACAATCAGTGCTGCAGGCCCACTAGTAGCATTTGTCATCACCGGCCCTGGCACACCCCGTGCACTTTACTAGGGACTTCATGGTGATACAAATATGCCAAACAGGTATATCCAATCAGAATAGCAATTTACATAGAGAGCATATGCACTTCAGCACTGATCAGCAGTGGTAAAGTGCGCAGAGTCCTATTGCCAACAGCCACGGGTCAGGAAAAATAAGGGAGGAAGAAGCAAAAAGTTTGGGGATGACCCTGCAAAAAGGTCCAGTTCCAACACAACCCCCTTCCAGCCTAAAGCCATGGTAGACCAAACGATACCTCGATGGGATTCCCTGCTTAAGGCGATAGAACACGGAACCTGGCCCAAAAAGCAGGGCAGTCCTGTTCTACGCCGTCCTAAACCCAGTTGTATCACTCTATCCATACTCTCAGGGTCCACCATGCCAATCCATATGGAACCCTTCACCTCACCTGTGGACACCACCTGTGCAGCACCTAACCTTAATTTCCTCACAGGTGTGTCCCAACAGACCAACAGCAAGCCACAGTGACCACCAACAGTGATCAGGGATGAGACCCAGGCCTCATGCCTCTCGTGGCTCTCAAACCCCTGTGGCATCAGAGGGTGGGGGGCAGTAGCCCCAGGTGCTTGGCACCCTTTGTCCACTCTCTCTCTTGTCAGTTCAGGTCTGACACTCTGGCACTGACCCACCAGTCCCGGACCTGTATCCGTCCACCAAGACAACCAAGAACACCACTTTCCTACCAGTTTAGGACCTTCCTCCAGCAACTGGTCTCCCAACCTAGGGTTTAACCGGGGTCAGAGGTGAGTGCTCCCTCCCTCTGCACCCCCTTCCAGAGCGCTGCACCCTCCCTACTGGAGGGGTACCCTTGGGAACCGTATTGGTCAGGACACTGGTTACATATGTCCTTCCTTCCAGGTCAGGCAGATCCTGAACCTGGTCTCCCAACCCAGGGACCAAAACCTGCGGTTGTGCATTCGCCTGGCACGCCAAGACTTCTGGGGACTCACATAGTACCCCCTTGAGGGTGACACACAACTCATGTGTCCTGTGACAGTCTGCCTGGCGCAGATCTCCCGACCCCTGTCCACCTGACAGTGCGGGAAGATCCCCCAGGACAGAAGTGGTGTCACCATGGTCACTCCTGGGAGACTCAGCCCTTCTGACTGGTCCCTGACCCACTGGTTCTCCCACTGGGGACTCCTTCCCCCTCTCATCCCTCAGTCTGGACTTCTGTACCCTCCCAAATGGAGCGGCACTGCCAAACACCAGAACTGATGGGGGCCTGGTTACAGGCACTCCCCATTCAACAGACACTAGGAGATCCTCCTCAAATGGCCTACAAGTACAGTCTAGGTCCCCATCCTGGTGTTCCCTTAAGAAACCCTCCAGGCCCTGAGACTGGGTTTCGGGCACCGTGAGACACACCGTCCCACACTCATTCCTTCTCCACTGAGACCGGACATGAGCCCCTACACCCCTCCCACTACACTGGGACCTAACCGGGCTACACTGAACCTCTTCCACCTCACAGGTCTGGAAGATATCTAAGCCACTCCTTTTGGGATCACTCCCCAAACCCTCCTCAGACTCTCTGGAATTCACCAAGAGGTCTGCCTCCAACGCAAGCTCTCTGGGGTCAGAGAACTCACACTCCACCGGGTGTTGGCATAGCTCTGGAAAACAGGAACTTAAAATATGCTCTCCATCAAATGAATCACACAGCCCCCCACAGTTGTTAACCACGCTACCCTTTGCCTCACCCTCCAGTGCCTCACACAAGTACCCCACACCACTCTCCTGAGACTGGCAAGACAGTATCTGACTGTCTCTGTCACACAACCCACACTCTTCTGGCTGGTCTTCACACACACACATCAAGGTTTCTACCATGGGGGAACCCCTCTCCCTGTACCTCTCATCTAGAGTCAGTAGAGGGTCCCTCCCACCACTGGGAATATGGTCCCCTGTGCCAGTCTCCCAATCTACTTCAGGGACACTGCACTCCACTGGAACTACATCATAAACCTGAACCCCCTGGTGTATATCGAACCCCTCCCTCAAGTCAGGCGCCACATCTCTGGGTGTTTGTACCTTTCTCTCAGCACTGGAAACTATAATCTTGCTGCCACCATCTGAGCTGGACTCCACCTCCAACTCAGCAAAGCTCACTTCTTGAGCTACCCATGTTTCTTCTTCCGCTGAGACCCTCATAGCCTTACGCATCTTGAGCTCCAACTCAAGCTTCCTCATTCGTAATTCATGGGCCAAGGACAATTTCAATTCCTCCAGGGCACGGGCATGTTTGCTCTCCTCCGCCGCCCTTTCCATTTGCTTCATCTTCATTTCAAGCCTCAACATTTCTAATTGATGATTTCTAGCCCTTTGGTTTTCCTCCAACTCCTCTAGGGAAAAACTTTCAGCTGAATGGTTGCTGCCAGCCCTTGAGGCTGCTCCGGACACAGGCAGATCCTGTGGCCTGAAACCATCCCTTTGTGCATCCTGATCCACTTCTGCATCATCTGTCTCCCCAGCCTTTTTGGTCTCTCACAAGGCCCTTAAGGCCTCCTGTAGCTCCTCCTTCTTGGAGCGGCGCTTCATGGGGCATCCAAAGTTCCTGCAGAACTGCCTGAGTTGACCTAGTTTGTAATCACTTAACATTTCAATATCAAACTCCAGTTCTGCAACATCACTTGCTGTTTTACCATTCTAAAACATGATGCTTGGATTCTTTCAGGGTTACGATCAAAAATAGAACCGAAAATAAAAAATTTTGTATGCGGTGGCATAGTGGTCTGCACTCACTAGTGATGTACACCAATTACTGTGGGTCAAGTACAAATACAAGTTCAAATCCCACCGCCTGACCACCAATGTTAGAACTGGGGGTCTCTAGTTGGCAGAGGTAGGTACCACTGTCCAAATAGGGACCCTTGCTTCTAGTCAGGGCAAGGAGATAACCCTCTTGATAACCCCTGCTCACCCTCAAGGTAGCTTGGCCTGAGCAGTCTAGGCTAACCAGAGGCAATGCGTTAAGTATTTGTACCAACACTCACAGTAACACAGTGAAAACACCACAAACTGATTCTACAACAGTTTAGGAAAATAAAGATATTTATTCTAAACTACACAAAACCAAGACGTCAAAAATCCAACACACATTTCACGGATATGGTTTCAAAAGAGTTCTTCAGGTTGTAATCAAAGTTCTTTAAGTTACGATCAAATAATCCACGGATGCGTGAAAAGTTCTCAGTTGCGTCACGTTTACTCACAGTACCTTTTAGATGCAACAAAGTTCCACAAGCAGGAAGCTGGTGCGGTGGAAAACAAGCGATGCGTTGCTCCTGAGACCCTGGGGAGGCGATGCGACAGCCCCGCTGCAGCAGCGGGCGTGAGGCGACGAATCCGGTCTGTATGGGGAGGAAGGCCGCTTGCGTGGATTCCGGTGCGTAAGTTCCGTAGGAAGTCTGTTCTCGCAAAGGCACGATGCGATGATCTCGTAGGGGCTGCGACGATCTCCGGGGCGACGATGCGCGGTCCAGCGGTGATCCTCTCTCTCACAGCTCCTCGATATGATGGTTCTGCGATGATGTTCGCAGCGACGTGATGCGGTCCGCAAGCAAGCGGTGCGGCGATCTCACCCAGACGACAGGCTCTGCGACGACACTCGCAGCGATGTTCGATTCTCCCGCACCGGTCTGGTGCGTCCCGCAAACGAAGGGTGCGACGGCTCCGGCAGCGATGTCAGGCGCTGCGCCGATCTCGACCTTCGTAGCGGCGGGAAACTTCTCGCACTGTCGGGGATGCACTCCGCAAGCTAACGATGCGACACTTTTCAGCTTCAAAAGTCTCTCAGCTTAGTTTCAAGCTTCCCAGCTCAGGTTCAACTTCTAGAGGCCCCACAACTGGATCAAGCACTCTAAGAAGGACAGAACTCTCTCAGCAGAGTTCAGGGAGACTGGGGGTGAAGTCCTTTTGTTCCTGGGACTTCGGAAACAGGGAGCCAGCTCTTCTCAGGCCCTTGGAGATTCCTTACAAGACAGGGGACACAGCTCACAGCAAAGTCCTTCCCCTCTCCTTGGCAGTAAAGCAACAGCAGGTCAGTCCAGCAGAGCAACAGCAGGACAGTCTTCCTTCTTCCACGTCAGCTTTTTCCTTGGCAGAGGTTCCTTCTTGATTTCCAGGATGATCTAGTTTTCTGTTGTCAGGGGTCCTGTACTTATACCCCTAAAGTCTTTGTTCTCTCGGTGCATGTGGGCCCTGAGCCCGGTCTGAACCAGTTCTGGGTGGATCCTGAGCACTTTGTTTTGCTGGCTGCATCTTTCCTTTCAGAGTGAGGGGCAGGGTCCTCCGCCACCCAGCAGGAGGTGGAGCCAGCATTTTGGCAGGCAGGCACAGCCCTATTCAGCCCAGGTGCTAACTCCTCCCACCACTCAGGTTGCAATTGCTTCATTCAGCCTAGTGCTGACTCATCCAGCCTCTGGGGAAATTCCCCAGCCCCTGTCACTCACAAACCAGACAGTCAATACACAAACAGGCCCCGGCACACAGAAGGGTCAGACAAGAGAACAGCAAGTTTCTAAAAGTGCTGTTCTCAAACACAGGATCTAAAAACCACCTTTCCTAAAAGATGCGTTATTAAATTCTGAGTTCAGGGATACTAGATACTTATGTCCTATCTTGTTCCTATGGGAAGAAATGCTGTTAACCACTGTAGCCAGCATCCCCCATGTTAACCTATGGAGCAAGATAGCCTTACAATAGTGAAAAACGAAAATGGCTGTAATTCACTACCAGAGCTTGTCACCTGCACTAGTACATGCTCTACCTTTCACATACAAGTCACCCTGCCCAGGGGGGTCCCTTGGGCCTTACATAGGGGTGGCTGATGTGCACGAAAAGGGAAGGGTTAGGCCTGGTCAGCGGGGACGCGGACCAGGAGGACATGGCAGTTCTAAACTGCCCGTAGGCGCTGCAGTGGCAGACCCGAGACACCATTTTTAGAGCGACTCCTGTGGGTGGCACAATCAGTGCTGCAGGCCCACTAGTAGCATTTGTCATCACCGGCCCTGGCACACCCGTGCACTTTACTAGGGACTTCATGGTGATACAAATATGCCAAACAGCTACATCCAATCAGAATAGCAATTTCCATAGAGAGCATATGCACTTCAGCACTGATCAGCAGTGGTAAATTGCGCAGAGTCCTATTGCCAACAGCCACGGGTCAGGAAAAATAAGGGAGGAAGAAGCAAAAAGTTTGGGGATGACCCTGCAAAAAGGGCCAGTTCCAACACCTAGGGACCCCATACCCTGGGGCATTGCTTCTTGTTGAGGAGCCTGAGGGAGCAACAAGGGCACCCTGGTCCCTGCCAGCTCCCTGTTTCCTGCGGGAACTGGCATTGCTTTGGGACAAAAGGAGCTGCAAACATGCATCTCCCTCTGCCCAAAAGCAATTCTGCTCCGCTTTGTGGAAGAGAGTACATGTTTACTGCTCTCACTTTGTTGAAGCAGTGCTCCCACCAAGCCATAGTAAACTGTAATGTCCCAGAAGTTGGCAATCTGGGACATAGCTGGAGATGGCCCCAGGGTGGTGGCAGTCCCCAGGGCCATGGAGGGCTCCTGGATGGTGGCGGTGCGGCTCCCCTTCTATCATTTGTATAGCCCTGGGGAGGTGTTGGTCCCCGGTGGCCCGCAATGGACCCCCATCATTACTTAATTTGTGCCTCAGGAAGGTGGTAGTCCCCAGGCCTGTGAGAGGGTGGCAGGAACTGATGCCATCAGTGATGTCATTTGAGATGTCATCAGTGATGTCATCAGGGATATCACTGACCATGTCATGAGTTATATAGTATGTGAGGTCATATGCAGTGCATTGCAGGGGAGCTAGTTATAGTTAACTCAGGCAACTACAATGGCTGAATTTCTCTGGTTTTATATGAGTAAAATATGACCCTACTTACAACGTCCCTGTTACCTTTGATTTTGTTAGTGAATTTCTAAGTTTTTTTAATTCTATATGCTAACTAAAATTTTCTTGTAAGTTTTGTTTTTTTCAATGAATTTCAGTTTTTTTTTTAATGCCAATTCCTAACTAAAACCTTTTGCTCTTTCAGTGAATTTCTAAGGCTTTTCTAACTAGCAGTGATGTTTGCAGAGTGGTGGAAAAGGGGTTCTAGTCCTCCAATCAGCTCCTAGGAATTCCACTGTGTAGGATTTACAGGAGGTACCAGGAGGGCTTCTTGTCCCCCAAGGTCCCCCTGGAAACAAGGGGACCTTAACGCGCAACTAGTTGTGTGCAGGGAAGCAGATTTACAGATGCTGAAGAAAGAGGGCATGGCCTCTGACAACTTCTCTGCAATTCGGCTGTGTGAGACTTACTGGAGGTAACAGGAGGGGTAGTTGGCCTCCAGGGATTTTCTTGGGGCCAAATACCCCTCCTATTACCTCCAGTAAGTCTCAGACAGCAGGATTTATGAGCTCTGATACCAGGGTGTGCCCCGTTTTTACACCAGTCTGCACATGTGCCTCCTGGCACACTACTAGTTAAGAGATGAAGTCCCCTTGGCTATTGAGGTTACTTGGGGGTTGACTAGCCCTCCTGTTACTTCCAATGAGACTCAGAAAGCTGGCTTGTTGAGAGGTGGTAGGAGGCCATGCCCCCTTTCCCCACCACTCTTGAAACAAGCCTTCTAACACACTACTGGTAGGGGGAAATTGTCCAATTTAATGCTGAGCCTCTCAGGAGAAAATTGGAATTCATTACCCAACCATAAGCTTGCCAGGAGGCGCAGTTGTAGAGTAGAACAGAAAGGGGGCATAGCCTTCAAGTCTTCTCATCAATCTCACTGTGTGGGACTTACTAGAGGTAACGCAAGGGCTTGTTGGCCCCCAAAGACCCTCAGCATTCAAGGGGATTTAATTCCCCAACTACTACTGTGCCAGGAGGCGCTTTTACAGAGTGGTGGTAAAAGGGGAGTGGCCTCCGGCAACTTGCTGGAGGGTTTTTAAAAAAACTTTTTTAGGGAAGATAGGCTATGATTTTGGACCCGGGGTTAATCTTTTTTTTAAATTGCGAGGGGTTGGGCCAGTATTTCTTTTTAATTCGGGTGAGGGTCTGTGCTGCCTCTCTCCTTTGGCCAATTGTGGCTCCAGGGACCCCATCCCGGGGGCCTGCCCTTTATCTATGTATTTTTTAAAAGAGTGGGGGCCGCACAGCCCTCCTCCCCAGGCCTATTTTGGCCCTGGGGACCCCATCCCTGGGGCCAAGTCTTCACCCTTTTTATGAATGGGGATTGGTGCCAGCATGGCCTCCCTCCCAGGCCGATATTGCCCTAGGGACCCCATACCCTGGGGCATTCCTTCTTGTTGAGGATCCTGAGGGAGCAACAAGGGCACCCTGGTCCCTGCCAGCTCCCTGTCTCCTGCGGGAACTGGCATTGCTTTGGGATAAAAGGAGCTGCAAACATGTATCTGCCTCTGCCCAAAAGCAATTCTGCTCCGCTTTGTGGAAGAGAGTACATGTTTACTGCTCTCACTTTGTTGAAGCAGTGCTCCCACCAAGCCATAGTAAACTGTAATGTCCCAGGAGTGGGCAATCTGGGACATAGCTGGAGATGGCCCCAGGGTGGAGGCAGTCCCCTGGGCCATGGAGGGCTCCTGGATAGTGGCGGTGCGGCTCCCCTTCTATCATCTGTATTCCCTTGGGAGGTGTTGGTCCCCGGTGGCCCGCAATGGACCCCCATCATTACTTAATTTGTGCCTCAGGAAGGTGGTAGTCCCCAGGCCTGTGTGAGGGTGGCAGGACCCCTCCATGCATTACTTTAATATAGCCCTGTGTTGTATGGCGTTTTAGATTCCGAATGGAATTTCGTGATTCATGCTCTTATATGGGCACAATTGTTGTTGCCCTTATATAGGCATAGAAATCAGGCCCTTAATTAGGCATAGCCCATGCAACCCAAACACAGGCATGGCTACTTACATCCGTTCACCAAACGTCACAACCATTTCTTCGGAAACCAGCTTAAGCCGTTAGGGAATTCCCCTTGCTTGAATATTGAATTATCTAAGAACTCAGTTAGTTTTGCAATGAACATTTATTCCTTAAGGGTTCATTTATGACGTTCATATGCCCGACTTTGGGCCCGATGTAGGTAAATCTACATTTACCACTTCATAAATACCGAATCATACCGAATCGGTATTTATGAAGTGGTAAATTAGAGGGGGTGAGATGTAGGTATTTCAGATTCGGTAATACCGAATCTGTAAGATTCGGTATTTACCGATTCTGTAAATACAGATTCGGTATCCCCCATTGCTTCCTATGGGCCTTGAAGCCCATAGGAATCAATGGGCATTACCGAATCGGTAATTACCGATTTGTGCAAGGGTGCAGGGGGTGTCACTTTGACACCCTCTAGCACCCCCAAAACAGGCATGTGAGCCATATGGCACACAGACATGCCCTAAGGGCATATCTGTCTGTCACATGGCATAGGTGTGCATGCACACATGTGCATGCACACCTGGATTCGGTATTTTAACACCCAATTGGATTGGGTGTTAAAATACCGAATCTGAAGGGCCTGTGGGACAGAAAGTAGTCCCACCTACATCCCAAATTAAAAAATCGGTAAAATTACCGATTCGGTATTTTTGCGATTCGGTAATTTTACCGAATCGGTAAAATACCGAATCGGACAAAAAAAGGTCCCCTACATCTCAGTAGGCCAAATACCGGTCGGAAACGGCCGAAATCGGCCGTTTCCGACCAGTATTTGATACCTACATCGGGCATTATGTCAAACCTGGCATTCCTAAACACCTTCAAGGTATAAAGGTATACCTTCACTTGCTATGGCTATGGCAAAGCACGGTGGTTCGGAGCAGTTCAATGACCTACTTGCCCGGCGCCGCTCGCTACAGCAAGTGCCGAAGGAAACCGACTCTCAGGCTGACGCACTGATCAGGAAGCTGCCCTCCTCTGCTGAGAAATCCAGCTCCAGTGTTTCTGACTCCCCTTGAGGGGTGTTGGGAAATCGAGTCCTGAGACAGAGATACCAGACCTCCTTCATTCTCAGGTATGGAGCTGATTAGAACCTAGAGAAACCTTTGGTATAATCTTGGCAAAAACTACATTGGGGTAGGCGTATTTTAGAAGCACCAGTTGAGTATTTTAGCCTGTGTTATTTATGTATGTATTTTATATGGCTTAGAAACCATACAATGCTATTTCAGTATTACTTCATAAGCTATTCTTGCTGTACGCATTACACTTTGCATTCTGCCTAACGATTGTAGCAGTTCACCTCTTTTGCATGAGAAAGAAGACTGTTCAATAAACCTATTATTGAAAACGCCCCTCTCACTATTTCTCTGCAAACTTTGTAGAAACGAAGCATGCATGATTGACTGAGTGAAATACTTATCTATTGTTTCCCCAACTCTGAAGATAGTTATTACAGTCCTAGGGAAACAAAATTGTCATGTTTATGCGGCTGTCAGAAACAAATCCCTTCTTGTGAATTCGATAATGTTTCTAGTGACCTCTGAGCTAGCTGGCACTCACAATTGAGTTTAGTATATTCGATAGAGACCTACTGACCTAAGTCCTACGTTATATCTATAGGATATAATATTCCAATGCGCAGAGCCTATTGGGAAAATAGGAACTACACTTCACCTGGTGAGATGGCAGTCCCTGGGACTAAGGGGGGCTGCATGGCCACCCCGCCATTCAGTATACAAACCCCAGGGAGGTGGTAGTCCCCAGGCTGCAAAGGGGGGCTTGAGCCCTGCAACCATGATTGATTTACTATAGTCCAGGGGACTTGGTGGTCCCTGGGGCTGCGGGGGTTTTAATTGCCATCCTGCACTCCAGTGTTTTAGCTTCATTTTTGCCAAACTTGGTGTAATTCCGTTCAGCAGTTCCGGCTGTAGCTGCTTCAAAAGTTTTAACAATGAGAAAATGCGTTCTGTGACCCCCCCCTTTTTCATGGCCTCTGCTTGACGGATCACTCCGAAATGTTCAAGACAGCAGCTGAGGTAACTGAGTCATTAGTTTTGAAAATGTCAAACAGCGCCAAAGTTATTTGCAAATCAAAAAATGTTCCTCTAACAGAAACTAGGTTCTTACTATAACTACTTACAGGTAACTACCAGTAGGTAATGTATTTAGGAATTTCTAAATAACAAACTTATAGGCACACATGATATTTAACAGGTTAGAAATTCTCAAGCGGATGCCTCAGTGGAATAGTCATATAGAGAAACCTGGGAACCTTGAACAGCCACTATATTTTAATAGTGTGCCATACTCACATGATGGCCTGAAGGATACTACACTCTTATCACATCAACACTCCCATTCTCAATCACTGAATCTCCACAGAGAACTAATGAATAACTAGAATGCTAACATTCTTGTAAGAAAATGCCACTTTTTGCACGGTCACTCCTAGTATTTTTTGTACTGGTGCAGCAGGTTTTATTACTCTCTGCACTGCTAATCAAGTCTGAGTCCATGTGCTCTGACCTCTAAAATATGGTTTAAATAGGATTAAATTGTAAAATATTTCTGTTTGATGAAACACTATTAAAGCTCCGAAAATAAAAAAAAATGTGGTTTCAAAATGTAATTATTCAGAAATGACTCTTCTTTAAACAGAATTCTCTCACTCAGTTTCCAATATTTTACCTAGGTAAAGTTTAAAAGGAACTTTAAACCCTCAGAGGCATAGCATGAAGTCTAATGTCAGAATTCCCTTCCTCTTTATCACAAAGGGAAACATGGCTTCAGGTCTATAATTGTAGCCTCACTGATGCAGTTTAAACTTGCAGTTGAATAACCATTCTAACAAAGGAGAAACCTTCCTGATCAGTGTGAATAAGTCACCCCAGATAAACTTTGCACATAACAAGGTAGAGTGCCTGATATATAATGGTGGGATATGTACAAATATAAAGTTGACATTTTCCTACAGTGACAAGCCCCCAAAAGCTATTTTTAGTGTCAAAGGCTCTGGTTGTCCTAAGAGGAAAATTAGAGTGCTGATTTATAAATTATTTTGCTATTGCAGGTTTGGATCGATCTAAAAAAATTGTTTACCCACTATTTTAAAAAAAGTATTTAAAATAAATTCAATACGGAAGTTATATTTTTATGAAGGTCTTGGAGACTAACTTATTTAATAAATAATTACCCCATCTGTGCTTGACCTTAATGATTTCCAACTATTGCTCCAAGAACAGTGTAAATTGCTTAGGTTTCATGACAAAATGGCTGGGGGTGGAGAAAGTGATATCTTGCAGCTCAGGAAGGGCAGCTGGGAAGGTGGCAAGAATATCATAAATGTTGCTCGGATATGAATTTACCTTGAAAGAAATGACAAGAGTTGTTTGGCAAAACAGGAGCAAGTTGGTTTAATTAAATGCAGCCGCTTGGAAAGCACCAACAGAGTTGTGTCTGAAGACAGTCTCAATGTACAGAAGTTTTAGTCAATATTATATACAGTTCTTGAGGTACAATAAAATGATTAGACATTCTTGTAAAGCATGTAGATCGAAGACTAGTTATGAACCACAACTATCTGATACCGGGGACACAGTTGACTCTCGTGGGTCATTGTGTATGTGTCCAGATATCCGGCATGGGGACCATGTGTGATCTCTGCATGTAGTGCTCATGCTATGTTTTGATTGGCTGAGTGTTCCTTATTACATGTGGCATTTGATTTTGTGGTATTTTGAAAACTAGTGCTTTTGGCCAATCGTGTTTTATTGGGGCCATTATCCTCAGACCTGTTTGTGGTGTATCTGCTTATCTGTAGGATCAATCAGGGTGCTCTCTGTTTATGCGTTAGCTTTTGGGCTAAGTGAGACTCCATCTGTGACCTGTCACTTGATAGGCATAGGTTGTCTTCATGGATATTTACATTGTTTTTTTAAATGTTATTCTTTTTATCAACCCAAAAACAACACCTGCTTCAGAAGACTTTACAGTATACATAGTATGGAGATTGAAGGTATCATTTTACTCGAGACACTAAGGAGAACGCTGTGGGCTAGGATATTTGTCCCGGAACAGTGATTCCACACAAAAATATGTGGAAAATGTGGTTTTTTTTCAGCTAAATCTGAGGTTTGCATGGCATTCTTTGTAGGAAAACTTTGGGGGATCTACGCACGCCATACCTCATTGGACTCCGTTGGGTGTCTAGTTTTCAGAATTTTTTAGGTTTGGTACTTTCTCAAGATTTCCACCGATCCCGGGGCCAGAACTTCATGTGCCCCCCCAAAAACAAGGTAGTTGTGCTGTAGGTAATTTTGAAGTCTCCACACTATGATTTGGGCCATTTCTTGTTGCAGCCACTATTCCTACCCACACACGTGAGGTACCATTTTTATTGAAAGACCTGGGGGATTTATGAGTGGGAGGAAATTTGTAGATCCACGCAGATTCCAGAATGTTCCCAAACAGAAATTTGTGAAAAAGTGATTTTTTCAGCGTAGTTTGAGGTTTGCAGGGGATTCTGGGTAGGAGATTGTTGGGGGACCCATGCAAGCCATACCTCAGGGTACCACCCAGGTGTCTAGTTTCCAGAAATGTGATGGTTTGGTTGGTTTCCCTAGATGGCCACCGAGCCCAGGGCCAAAAACTCATAGGTCCCCCCTTGCAAAACCAGGTTGGTTTATGTTAGGTAATTTTGATGTCGCCTCAATAGGTTTTGGGCCCTTGCCTGTCGCAGGTCTTTGACCCACCCATGCAAGTGAGGTGACATTTTTATTGGGAAACCTGGGGGAAATATGGGTCGGAGGAAATGTGTGGACCCATGCAGATTCCTGAACTTTCCCACGCTGAAATTTGGGAAAAAGTGATTTTTACAGCAAAATGTGAGGTTTGCAGGGCATTCTGGGTAGGAGAATGTTGGGGGACCCACGCAAGCCATACCTCGCTGGACCCCTCTGGATGTTTAGTTTCCAGAAATGTGTGGGTTTGGTAGGTTTCCATAGATGGCCGCCGAGCCCCGGGCCAGGGATCCCCTTGCAAAACCAGGTTGCCTTGTGATAGGTAATTTTGATGTCGCTTCAATAGGTTTTGGGCCCTTTCATATCACGGGTCCTTGACCCGCCCATGCGACTCAGGTACCATTCCTGGGGGAATGCTGGGTGGGAAGAAATTTGTTGAATAACGCAGATTCCAGAACTTTCCCACACAGAAATTTGAGAAAAACGTGATGTTTTTAGCAAAATGTGTGGTTTGCAGGAGATTTAGGGTAGGAGAATGTTGGGTACCCACACAAGCCATACCTGCTGGACTAGTTTCCAGAAATGTGTGTGTTTGGTAGGTTTTACCTAAAGGGGGACCCCCCTTGCAAAACCACGTTGGTGTGTGAAAGGTAATTTTGATGTCGCATGAATAGGTTTTAGGCCCTTCACTGCCGCCGTACTTGGCCCACCCCTACAAGTGAGGTACCATTTCTATTGGGATACTTGGAAAAATGCTGTGAGGTTGGAAATTTGTTGTTACTTTCTACAGCGTGAAAATTTGAGCACAACAATGCAAGGAAATGTCACCGTCACATTTTGAGGTTTGCAGGACATTGTGGGTAAGAGAACTTGTTGGGATCCACAAGAGAGACATCACCATGTACTCCCATTGGTAATTACTTTAGGACAAAATATACAGCTGGTAGGTTATTCTTAGATGAAATGTACACCTTAGCATAGAGACAAAAAAGACAAAGATTACTGCACAGCAATCTATTCCTCAAGCACCCACACATACTGGTTTGATTTGGCATGAGGGCAACTGATGGTACAGTATATAACATGTTATTAACAAGACATTTCACAAAAATTAAATGCACAGTCAATAATTGAAAGGACAAAAAACGGAACCAGTGACTCACAGCTCGTGAGCTGCAAAGCCATGACAAGGTACCAACCTCTTTACAGGCCATTCACACACCTTTCATACATGATACACACAACCAGGCACAAAACCAACAGATGACAACATTCACAAAAAGGGACAAGGTACACCCTGCTTGACAAAAACAAAAGAGACACATTTTCTGCACAACCACCTATTCCTCAAGCACACATACACACAGGTTGGATTTGGCACAAGGGTGAGTCATGGTTCAATATATACAGCTGTATTAACCAGAGATTTCACAATAATGAAATGCAATGTTAATAATTGAAAGGATGAGAAACTGAGCCATTGATTTACAGCTTGTGAGCTGTAAAGCCACAACATGGCACCAACCTCTTTACAGGCCATTCATATACCTTTCATACGTGTGACACATACAAAACCATTTACACCGCCAGCCACGGATCCAGCACATTCCAACACTCACACCGGCAGACAGCGCCATTCAAGGACCTATCACTTTCACCCACCGACATTCCTGACACAGCAACCACACAAGCTCACGGATTGCGTGGAGTGCCATTTGACTAGCAGTTTATGAAGAGACCAGCAGCTAGTCACTACTCACACACCGCCAGCCAAGCGCCAGTCCACGTACACCGCCAGCTGAGCGCCAGTCCACGCACACCGCCAGCCAAGAGCCAGTGCACACACACCACCAGCTAAGTGCCAGTCCACACACACCATCAGCCAAGCACCAGTCAACCCTTACCGCCAGCCAAACACCAGCCAAGCACCAGTCCAAGTACACCACCAGCTGAACGCCAGTCCATGCACACAGCCAGTCAAGCACCAGTCCTCACACACCACCAGCCATGTGCCAGTCCACGCACAACACCAGCCAAGCGCCAGTCCACGTACACCACCAGCCAAGTGCCAGTCCAAACACACTGCCAGCCAAGCGCCAGTCCAAACATACCACCAGCCAAGCGCCTGTCCACGCACACCACCAGCCAAGCATCAGTCCACGTACACCTCCAGCCCAGCGACAGTCGAAGCACAGCGCGATGCAGGCGCCACTCCACGCACACCGCCATCACATTTAGTTTTTTTAATTTACAAATAAGAAAACACAAACAAATTGCAAATAGATACAAATCTACTGACACAAAATCTGAAACTAAATGCACTACACATATGCCAACCTTGAAACTGAACAAAAATATTAAAAAATAGTGGCCAGGCAGTTCTCTTTACCACTCATGGATGCTCCCAAAAAGTATTTTGCTTGTGGTACATTCTAAAACAAGCAGGCACACACCGCCCAGGGTTAGAAGGACACTCGGGGCAGTACATACGAATCTCCTTCCACGTACCTCTTTGCCAACAAACTCTACATCTCCTACTGGGAAAGTCTTTAGGGGATATGGGAGAAATATGATCAGGAAAGTGGTGAACTTTCAATCTAGCCACTTCCTCCACCACTTCAATTCTAGGAACACTTGCCTCTAGAACAAGGCTGCCTATTACAGACTCCTGCAACTTAGCAAAAGTCATCTTTGACTCAGGACAATAATCCTTGAATACAAAAAAAGCAGTAAATGTTGCCAAGTGAAAAAGATGGATAGCCAACTTCTTGTACCAAAAATAAGCCTTATGAAGAGCAGAGTAAGGTTCCAACCTCTGATCTACTCTATCAACTCCACCCATGTGCCTATTATAGTCTAAAATGCACACAGGTTTGCGCACTTCAGCAACCTAACCCCAAACAGTCACAAGTGAAGTGCTTTCATCATGGATGGTAGTCAGCATGTAGGCATCTCTCCTGTCTGAAAACGTCACAGCTAGAAGCCCCTCACAATGCAACGCATAGCACTGTCCCCATACAAGCTTTTGGCAAACCAGTTATTTTGGGAAACCTTTACGGTTAGAGCGCATTGTGCCACAAGCACCAGTGTCCACTTTGGCCAATTCCCTGAGCAACCGCACACCAGTGTAGAAGTTATCTAAATATAAATGATGGCCTTTGTTGAAAAGTCCTCTCACAAGTTCCCACACACTTTTCTCAGTCACTCCAAAAGTGGACAGACAACCAGGGGGGTTAATCATGGATTCCTTACTGGCGTACACCCTGAAATTAGAGACATATCCAGTCCTACTGTCACACAGCAAATACAGCTTAATTCCATAGTGTGCCCTCTTACTAGGAATGTATTGCCTAAAAAACAAGCGGCCCTTGAACAACACCAAAGACTCATCCACTTCTTTCCCTGGAGCATAGATCTCAGAAAATCGATCAACAAAGTGATCAATGACAGGCCAAATCTCAAAAAGACGTTCACAATCAGGGGGATCTTGTGCCAATGCTAAACCATTATTGACAAAATGCAGCATCCGAAGCAGAAGCAAATACCTATCACAACTCATGACTGCCGGAAATATAGCTGTTGCCATCAAGGGATTATTAGACAACTGAAACAAATGTATCAGGAAAGTGTTTCAGTATTCCCTCTACACCCTGGAATACTAGTAAAGTCTGGCAATGCTGGCTGCACCATGCCAGGGGCAACCCGGAGGTCAGTACATTAAACTGGAAGCCTTGCAGCCCCAGGCTGCAACCCAGATGTATCTTGCCACACTATACCAATGGGAAACCTTTCAGCCCCAGGCAGCAGCCCAAAAGCCTCTTGCTTTACTATCAGCAAAACAATGTCCTCCTCTAACACATGCACTTCATCCGCAGTAAGAGTAGCTTCATCCGCACTGAGAGGGGCTTCATCATCTGATTTTTCCATGTGGAGAGAAAACACACATCCTAAATCTTCCCCTCCTTCTTCTGCCTCTGATGCAGAGTTATTCTCTGAACCATGGTCAGAGGAAGACAACAAAAGCATACCAACAGCCTGCTGAGCAGTAATCCTGCAGCTAGCCATTATCCTTACTAAGAAAGGAGCCTGCCCAAACAAATCAACAACAACCAACACTGCAACATAAGTAAGTAAAAAAACGTGTGCCTTTATCACAAAGATCTATATACTCAAAAACTATACGATTCACTTGCGAGAGACAGCTACACCCACCAGCACCTACTCTGTAGAGACACAGCTAAAACCAACGATATCCCACCAGAAAGGAAAAAAAACAAAACCAATTACTCGCAGGACAACAAAATACACATCGTGCACAAATGCAAAAAGTTTTTGACACTCAAAAAACAGTAACCAAACATTCTGCTATTATTACACCATTTGCAAAAAACACATTCAAGCAGAGAAAAGAAACTCATTAACATTGCACAAAAAAGTCACTACCAAACACATGCAACTACACAAATAGCAGAACCACCAGTAACAAAACTGTTACCTATAAAGAGCAAAAGCTTTGAACTAGAACAAAAAGGCATTACAATTGCAATTCACATGAAATAAAACAATTAACATTATAACACGCTATGTCACTACCCAAATGGTCAATCGGCCAGATGGGCCTTCAAATAGGGCTGAGAAAAATGGGGGGTGATCTTGCCCAAGGAAACGGGTGAGGTTGTCTGCCAGGCCAATCTGTCCCCCAGGTGGAGCAGAAAACAGCAGACAGAAATGTGCCCCCTTGCAAAAGTAATAAATCCCTGGTGCTTAGTAGCGTTTTCTGCCTCAGCCCTTCTGCTTAGGGAAGAAATGCCAAAAGAAGGAGCAGATCTGTCCCCAGGAGGGACAGAAAAAACATTAACCAAATGTTACCCCCTTAGAAACAACCATGTCACTTCCATAAAAAACAAAATCCCTGGTGCCTTGTGGGGACCCTTGGCCAAGGGGTCTCATCCATTTCAATTTAAAAGAAGTCTCTGGTGCGCATGCAAAAACAATATGCCCCCTGGAAGCAACCCTTTCCCAAGGTGTTATTTCCATTTTAATTTCAAAATTAGTTCCTGGTATCTAGTGGGGTTTCAAGGGGGAATCAAGGCCCAATAAAAATGCAGATCTGACCCGGCAGGGGGGGGGGGGCAGAATATGCATAAAAAAATGTTCCCCCTGGAAGCGACCCTTGCCCAAGGCGTAGCTTCCATTTAAATTATACAAAACACCCTGGTGTCTAGTGAGGGTTTCCGAAAGGCCAAAAAACGGTCCAATCAGAATTCCCATTACAAAAAAATTGCCCCCCTGGAAATTACACTTCTCCCAGGGGTCGCTTTGATTTCAATTAAAAATAATTCCCTGGTGTCTATTGGGGGCAAAAAAGGGTCGATATGCCCTGAGGGGAGGCAGAATTCCCATACTAACAAAATTGGCCCCCTGGAAGTGACCCTTGCCCAAGGGGTCGCTTCCATTTAAATGTCATAATGATCCCTGGCTCTAGTGGGCTTTTGTGCCCCTCCTTGGGGCCAGACACGACCCGAAAGAACAGCTGATCTGTCCCCAGGGGGGCGGGGGGGAGGGCAGAAAAGTCTTAAAATGATTTGCCCAAGGGGTCACTTCCTTTTTCCCCAAAAAGTCATCCCTGGTGTCTAGTGGGGCATTCCTGCTGCACGATCGTGATGCTTTGCTGTGCTGTGCGCGATCGTGCAGCAGGAATGCCCTGCATTGAGACATCAGGGGAGAAGAAATACTCTTTCTTCTCCCCGATGCCTCAATGCATGTGCATCTGGCCCCCCGCCCCACTGGAGCACACAACACTTACCCTCCTGCTTGGGACCCCTGGAAGCAAATGGCGTTCCAGCGCTTCCTGATGATGTTCGCACATGCTGTGCGAGCTGACGTCACAGGATCGCCAAGGGGGAGTCGGGGTGGCAGCAGAAGCTCTTCCCCTGCCATGCCCCTTTGTGGCAACATGTTGGGCTGTCCATGGGGGGAGCACAAGCACTTCCCCCTGGGTGGGTGCCATGACGGAGCGGTTCCGTCATGAGCACAGCCCAACCGATGCGCATCACGGAACCGCTCCATCATGAGCATCAAAAGGGTTACATATTTAGTATTTGATGGAAATGTCATCTGGTAAAACATTCACTCAATATGCATAGTGTTTGTATTCATATAGCGCTTTAACCGAGCTGTACCGGGAAAACAGTGATTAGTTATTAAATTATTAAGTCAGTGGTCAAACGAAAAGGTGAGAAATTCTAATTATATTTGGTAGAATCTAACAAAAACGTTAATACTTACACATGTCTTTGGGGATTGATTTTCCATAGCAGAGACAAACATTTGTATTCTTACCAGCATTTTGTGTCCCCAGCCTTTAATACATTTGGGAGTTATTTATTTTTAAGGAGCTACCCTCTTTGTGTTTGGCAGCATGAAAATCTCTTCATGTTTGTACATATGACTGATCCGTAAAGCAAGCAAAACCAAGGGGCATATTTACTATGGGACTGTGGCACTGGAAAGTTAAGTTCCGATGACGCAATGCTCTGCACCATATTTACCAAGTGGTGTTAAGTCACTTTGTGTGATTTACGCCCACTTGTAAATATGGTACCCTTTCACGCCGTTTTCTGCTGAGGGCATTCTCCCACAACACTGATTGCTTTTTAACGCTGCCCCAGATTTACAAGGATCTGTAAGTCTGAGGCAACGCCAAATATTAACGCCATGCAAAAGGAGGCACAATGGGGATACATACTTTTATTTCTCCTTGTTTCTGCTTTTTCTATGTGTGCTGCTTTATGCACAACACATAAAAAGAGCAAAGTGCCATTATTGATTGTTTTTTTGCAGGAAGGTGTGCCTTCCAGCACATAAACAATCATCCCTGCAATTCAGGCACGCTTGCACTATGGCGTGGGGTGTGTTGGCGCTAGGCAGCTATTTTTAGTGCCAGTGTAAGGGAAAACAGTGGTGCGCCGTATTCTTATAAATATGGACCGTTGTTGCGTTTTTGAAATGGCGTGGTGCTGCAAAAGTTTTTACTAAATTACTAAATAAATCTGGGATCCATAGTTGTAATGTGGCTTTATTTTGGAGGAAAAACATAGAGATTTCAGCTAGAATCTTACATTTATGAAGCAATGTCACAAGCTACTGAAGAACCATTATTAAAAAAAACTGTTCTAAGACATACTCTAAATAAGCTATTTGACGATTGAAGATCCATACATTCAGGGAAGAAGATTTTAAAATGAAATGTTGGCTTTTCTAATAACACGTCTCCTTATGTACATGGTTTCTGTTTTGTATCATTTGGTTTAATGTAGATTGCTCTTTTATTGTAATGATTTTAACAAATCAAAAAATAAACTGCAACTATGACTTTATGTTCCTCATTAGCAAGCTAACACGTTCCAGTATTTTTATCACTTGGAGTACCCCTCTAATTAATAGGATACTAAATGCCTTCTGATAAACTCAAAATATAACAAATGGTGCACAATATATTTTTTGCAGTGACATTCGTACACATTCCGCATAGTCTTTCAATAGGACTAAGGGGCGTTTTTATGGAAACGGTGGAGCAGGGCAGTGCAGCAAGGTACCGTTCTGCGCTGTCCTGCATCACAGGGAAAGGGAAGGAATTCTCTGTATTTATTCATTACGGTGCAATCCTGTCCTTTCCTCTTGCACTAGGGCCGTATTGGCAGCCTGGTGCCAATGCAGGCCCCCTTGCACCATGGAGCAAGGGTGCCTGTGTCGTAGGCAGGTTTGATTTTGTGCAGGAAGGGGAACTTTCCTGCAGCACATATAAAAATAGGAAAAAACGAAGAGAAATAAAATATATTTCTCCTCATTATTCCTCAGCTGGGGAAGGCATATCTTTTGGATGTATTCCCAGGTTTACCAGGATTGGTAAATCTGGAATTGTGCCAAAAACCATCACACCACAATGCCCAAGGAAATCCTCCCCTGCGCAGAGTAAGGCAACATTTATGAAGCCAATCAAATCAATGTTATGTGGCTTTGTGTGGCTTCATAAATCTGACTAAACACACCCCATAGTCCTTAACTACCAAAATTGCTGCAATGCTAATGGCCCCATTAGGATGGCGGGCAGACTTTAGTCTGCCGGCCACCCTAGCAGTGATGGGACTGGCCACCAGTGGTGGGGCGGTCCCGCACCGCCAATTAGAATGTGACCGCCAACCTGGTCTTGGTCAAGGGACGGACTGACACCTAGTCGGCGTTCCCGACCAACTGATAAGGATGTGACTGAACCTAGTTTGGTCGCATTCCTATACTTTACAATGGGAGCATGTATTCCAGACAGAATGCACGCTCCCATTTTAAAATAGGAGGTGCAGTTCATCCCTGCATCCCGTGGCAGGCACCTCAAGGGTTGCAGGATCAACAGCGAGGCAAGCTCACCTGTCCGCGGGTCTGAAATGTTACTCAGTGCTCAACGGCATCCTACTCCTGTAGAACTTATCTAATCACACCTAAGGGAAATCCTAATGTGGGGACGAAGTCCCATCACTCGCCGAGGTGACATGCTTTGTCATCTGGGATCTCCTCCCGGCTGTAACTCCTCGTACAGCTGAGGGCTACAAACCCCTCACTGTGAGGGAGGAGCTCAGGGATATTTTTAAGTGGTTCCTAGGATATACTAAAATCCACCAGGGAATGAGCTCTGGTGTATTGCTAGATGTTGGTCGCAGTGCTAGAATTTATTTTAAAAAGTGTAGTAAAAATAACTACCAGGAGAAACAACGTTTATAATGTATCTCCTATTATCTGGATTAAAAAAAGTCATAATGTAGTTTTGAAAAAATAAACTGCAACTATCTATTCAGAGGAGTGGTCTGCCTGTGTCAGCTATCATGGCCTATGGAGTATGTAGCCTTCCTCAGGACCTAAAACGTATAAGGTACTGGGTAATTTATGAAAAAAACAATAATGAAAAAACGTAAGTGTAACTGAAAAAGGAACAGATACAACTTATCGCACCACTTGTTTCAGTTCCTGGGATTGTGGTGAAGTTAAACCCGTAGTGTGCGGGTAAAGATCCTCACCTCACTTGGCCACTGCTCAGGATGTGAGGCACAGCTCTCTCCATCGGTACCACTGGCATTGCCTGAGCCGCCCCACATTAGGACTTCCCTTAGGTGTGATTAGATATGTTCTACAGGTGTAGGATGCCGTTGAGCACCAAGTAACATTTCAGACCCACGGACAGTTGAGTGTCTTTGGAGGTCTTTAAACTTTCCTATGGACCCTCCCACTCTCTGATTTGTATTTTATCAACAGGATAGCACCATAAGGGCCCCCTCGGCCTCCGACTGGGGGCCATGCATTGAAGGGGGCCCTGCTGGGAGCCCCCAAAGTCGAGTTCTGACTGCATTTCTGTGTGGGAAAGGCCAACACGGAAAGGCTGCCAAAACTCGAGATCGTAATCCCAGGGCAGAAAGAGACACTCTTGGGATTACTAGTCGCATTCCTACTGGTGGGCGAAGCAGAGCATGCCTCTTGTTGTGTGTGCTGTCACTGTTCATACCTGCCTGTGGACACATGTTGTGGCTGCAGCGCCCGCCTCTGGTTGTGTGTGTTGGTGTTTCGCTGTGGGTTACTATTTTCAAGCTTGCTAGCAGACGATGTTTGCAGCAGAGCATGCCTCTGGTTGTGTGTGTTGCCAACGCCTAGGTCGTAGCAGGGAGCATGCAATAGCCTAATTTCAGTGTGAGCCATTTAATCAGCTGTGTCGCAAGCCTTTCAAGAAATGATCACAAATAAGGGACGCCATGCTCCTAGACCAAAGTGCGCCAAATTCAAGTGTAGTATTTTCCAATGCGCACCTGTTGTGCGTCACGCCCAGTAGTTCGATGTCAATAGTAATAAAGTCACACCGTTCACGCCACAGTTTGCATCGTTGCAAAATGGGTCAAGTTTTATTGGCCATTGAGTTGGATATTATTGATGATAGTTATATGCCCTATGTGGTTTGTTTTGGCATGTCACTGCGCGACCGTGTTATTGCATGGGTGTTACCACGTGACTGACCGTGTTACCGCATAGGTGTTACCACATCACTGTCAACGTGTTACAGCGTAGGTGTTAGCAAGTGACTTTGTGTTACCATGTAGGTGTTAGCGCCTGACTTTGTGTTACCACGAAGGTGATAGCGCGTGACTGTGTTACCACGTAGGTGTTACTGTGTGGCTGTGACCGTGTGTTACTGCATGACTTTGATTATGTTACGACGTAGGTTTGACCGCATGACTGTGGCCAGATGTTATCACATGGGTGTTTACCGTGTGGGTGTTTATCATTTTGAAGTTTGCCGCAGCATAGGTGTTGCTGCGTGACCATGTTACTGCGTAGGTTTTACTGCGTGAACGTGTTACTGCGTAGGTGTTACCGCGTGACCGTGTTACTGCTTAGGTTACCGTGCAACTGTGAACTTGTTCCCACGTGACTTGATGTTACCATGTGACTGACCGTGTGTTACCACATAGGTGTGACTGCATGACTGGCCAGGTGTTACCGCGTGAGTGACCGCATAGCTGTGACCATGTTACAAGCCTGTGACCGTGTTACCACGTAGGTGTTACTATGTGGCTGTGACCGTGTGTTACTGCATGACTTTGATTATGTTACGACGTAGGTTTGACCGCATGACTGTGGCCAGATGTTATCACATGGGTGTTTACCGTGTGGGTGTTTATCATTTTGAAGTTTGCCGCAGCATAGGTGTTGCTGCGTGACCATGTTACTGCGTAGGTTTTACTGCGTGAACGTGTTACTGCGTAGGTGTTACCGCATGACCGTGTTACTGCTTAGGTTACCGTGCGACTGTGAACTTGTTCCCACGTGACTTGATGTTACCATGTGACTGACCGTGTGTTACCACATAGGTGTGACCGCATGACTGGCCAGGTGTTACCGCGTGAATGACCGCATAGCTGTGACCATGTTACAAGCCTGTGACCGTGTTACCACGTAGGTGTTACCGCATGACTGACTGTGTGTTACCACATAGGGGGTAACAAGTAGTGGTCACTATGAGTATTACTGTGTGTTATCAGGCTATTGCCACATGGAAGTGGCTGCAGTGATGTTACCACAGGGTCGTTTCTGGGTAGTACCACATAGATGTTACCACGTATTATCATGTCCATCTTAGCATGACTGCATCACATGATACGCAGGAGTAAGGCAGGAGACCACATAATCTCCCCGTACTAACAAATATGAATGTGTCCGAATATAATGCAATTGGGTTATACTAAGTGCTCTCAACATAATATCCTATTTTAACTAGGCAAATTTTAGCCAGCTCCGGAATTAGCCAATGCACTCTTACACTAATCGTAATGCAGAGAGTAAATAATAACTAAACACATGGAAATTAGAATTTCACCCAGCTAGATGGCTGTTATGGGTAGCAAACTGAGGTTCTTATATATGGGTTGCCATTTGTGACCATCCTGGTCGAAACAATATGGTACAAGGTAGCGGTCGGAACTCACACCGTACGATTCGGCGCAGCCCTTGTGATGGCTGGAGGCTGGCCCCAGTTAAATGGTCCGCGAGTGGTCAGATGGCAATGTTCAGTAGCTAACGCGACTGTTGCTACACTAAGCGCTCTCAGTAGAATGTCTGATTTCAATGTTCCGCAGGTAATGCAACTAGTGCTACTCTAAGCGCCCGCATTGAAAAACACAAATGCAATATTTCTCATGTAATGAAACTGGTACTCTACTTAGTGCTATCAAAGTCGCTGAAAATCGTATTTCAATGTTCGTCGTGCAATACAACTGGTGTTATACTAGGCGCTCTTAATTGGATTTGTTGATTTTGGTGTTCCTCCCTTAATGAAAATGGGTGCTATGCTAGGTGCTTTTAATTGGAAGTATGATTCCAATGTTCCACACTTAAAACATCTGGCGCTATGCTGGGCACTTTTTTAATTGAAAGATGATTTCAATGTTCTTCGCTTAATGCAACCAGCGCTATGCCCCTTGCGGAAGCGAATATATCCCTGCTTGTGCTAATTTAATGCCATAGTTTGGGGTAGAACTTACTCCTGGAGTAAGAAGGTAATGCTACGCATCCATGGAATGCTCACTATTTGCCACGGAATTGTCAAAACTTGGGTGTTTTCTCAGGATGAAACATGACTGCTTACTACTGGTGTCACGTGAAGACACCACTAGCCATTGTAATATCACGTAAATATATCCCAAGTCTTTGATGCCAGTCTTGGGATTTCTGGATGGCTGAGGCTTGCCCCAAAGTCGGGCAGAAACCACCACTCTAGTTAGGGCAAGGAAGTTACACTCCAAAGATAACACCTGCTCACCCCCTTTAGCGCTTATGCATTACATGTCCATGGCACCCTTTTTGCCCAGACACGTATGCATTGGATGCCCTCTTTTTTATATTACTGTACCTATGCCCCCTTGGGCTTGTTCAATTAAGCAGTATATTCCGGGGCTGTCACCTGTACCTATTCATGTTGTGCTTGGGCACATTTCGGCATTAGATGCCTAGGTCAGATCATATAGTACCTTATGCACTAGATACGTATATGGTGGCACACAGTACCTATGCATCAGTTTTGCTTGCGCATTTGATGTCCGTATTATATCACATCATGCCTATGCACCCTGGACAGAGGGCATGGGAGGGTACAGTCTCATCATATAGTCAATGGGCATCTCTTATCCAAAGGCTAGGAGCGCTAATAATGTGTGTTCTGCTCCTTTATGTATGGTGGATCCACAATAGTGACACCTGTGAAGTGACCCATACCGCGACGTCAGCAAATTGTCAGGGCCACTTCTGCTGTGGCGATGTGTTATGCTTCGCTGTCTTTTAGGAGTCAGGGGTTTTGCGCCCTCCAAGACGCTAGTTTGCATCAGTACACCGTTGCATAGCATCAGGTGCAGTTGCGTAAGTTTGCAATTTTCTTTGCCCTGTGACTCAGGGAGAAATATTTTGCGTCAGTACACTATTACATAGTATCATGTGCTGTAGCGTAAGGGTTAGCTCCTATCTTGAGGCTAAGAACGCTAATCATCGGTTCCTTTAATGTATGATGAATCCCTAAAGATGACACCTGTGAATTGACCCATACCACAATGTCTGCAAATTGTCAGGGCCACTTCGGGTACATGGCGATGTGTTACGCTTCACTGTCTTGCAGTTCAAGAGTCAGGGGTTTGCGCCATCCAAGACGCTGGTTTGCATCAGTACACTGTTACATAGTATTGCGTGCAGTAGCGTAAGTCTGCGAATTCCTTTGCCCTATGACTCAGGGAGAAATCTTTTGCATCAGTACACTGTTACATAGTATCATGTGCAGTAGCGTAAGTGTTACCTCTTATCTTAAGGCTAGGAGCGCTAATCACCCAAGACCCTGGTTTGCATCAGCACACTGTTACATAGTATCTCGTGCAGTAGCGTAAGTTTGCGATTTTCTTTGCCCTGTGACTCAGGGAGAAATCTTTTGTGTCAGTACACCGTTGCATAGTATCAAGTGCAGTAGTGTAAGTCTTAGCCTGTCAATAGGGCAATACATTGAAGGAAGTTCTAATTTTATTGTCCCTGCAGTGTCACGAGGCCAGGGTTTATAAAGTTAGGGGTGAGAACAGTTTCAGGGACAGGGCAGGAGGCACATGGTGCCATGCAGGGTCCAACCCCAATCAGCTGTCTAACAATGTATCCGGACTTTCTGTGTAATTGTACATAAGATGAATAAACAATGTTTAATTTTGTAATAAAATATAGCCGGGGGTAATTCCCCCTATTCAAAAGAGTAAAAATTGGTGTGGTCTGATTGATTGCCTTGAAGGAGGGAGGGTGACCCCATCCGTACAAGGGCTGCAGTTACAAAAGACAAAATAGTGGACTCGGCAAGTACCAGACCATATGGGCAAGGCGAGAGATAGAATATCAGCAGCCGCCCTTATGGCGGTCACGCCGATCCCCGGAGACGAGGTGGTGGGGGTGGGACTACTCCCTCCTCTCGTGTGGGGCGCATAGGCGGGGTACCGGGGGAGGTGAACCGGAAGTACTTTTATGCTTCTGGTTCACGAGGGCGCCTAAAAAGAGGGTGCGGGGAGCAGAACAGTCTCTTGTTCTTTTGCTCCCCGCAGGCGCAGCATCCGGGCCACCAGCGGCCCGTAATTTGTTTTCCCCACCCACCATCCCCTAAGGCAAGCATTTTAAGGGTGTTCTTAGTAATCTTTTACTTTGTTTCTCTAAACTTGCATTTCAAATGTGTTCTCAGTAATGTTTTGCTTTGTTCTCTTAACTTGCATTTTAAATGTTTTGTCAGGAACGATTTGCTTTGCTCTCTTAACTTTTCATTGCAGGTATCTCGGGAGAGAAGATGGAATGTAAATATGATGATTTGATAAAATTTTAATGAAAGTGTCTATTTGTATTTATGGCATTACAAGAATTTTAATGCAGAGTAAGTAGTTGAAATGTATAACATTTATTAAAATCTCAGTACATGAAATTTTGGTTTCAGGCAGTAATGTGGTATTTAGCCGTGTGTCTCCGGTCAGGCGGTAAGGTCATGATTGGTAAGCATTGTCTCGGTCCTTAGCGGTCAGAACCATGTAACTCCAGGGGCAGTGACTGCCGGTAGGTAGGCTCTCGGGGTGCGGGGGCCGGGGGAGAGACACTCTTCCTAATGGGCCTGTGGCCACCCTCGCACATGCATGCGCATCAAGGCGCAAGTATGCCGAATTTGGCAGCCCCCGTTTATGGAGTGTAAGGCCCAGGGCATCGGGGGGCCCGGGGGAGAATATCCGTCCGATAAGCTGTACCCCTGCGCAAGCCTACTCCGGTGGAGTAAGTTGTATTTTACTGGGATCTAGAGGCTGCACGTCATTGACCCTGCCGTAGGCTCTAGAGGGGACACACAGAAAATGGATACATGCATTGTTAGATTTACAGTAGGAGTGTCATGTGTATTAAAGTTTAAGGTTAGCCAATTTACATCAGCTGTCTAACAATGTATCCGTACTTTCTGCGTAACTGTACATAATATGAATAAACAATGTTTAATTTTGTAATAAAATACAGCCGGGGCGTATCTCCCCCTATTCCAAAGAGTAAAAATTGGTGTGGTCTGATTGATTGCCTTGAAGGAGGGAGGGTGACTCCATCCGTACAAGGGCTGCAGTTACAAAAGACAAAATAGGGGACTCGGCAAGTACCAGACCATATTGCATAGTCTTTGATCAGCTGCCCTTGGTTTGACTCTCACTCGCCTGTTAGCAGAAAACTCAAGCAGTGGCTCTTAGATCATTGCCTCAGACAAGCAGGAGCCAAGGTAAGAAAAGAAGGACCACCACCACAGTATGTAGAAAGAAATAGGACTGAAATAAACACTAGTTCTCTAATAACACTAGCAACCTTTACAACTTTAAAAGAGGGAAAAAACTTTGCTCTAGCCAACCACTGTGATGAAATTTAATTATTTTCTTTCTTCTCTAAATCTTACACCGGTGATTTACACACTTGTCTACTGCTCAGCAGATCCCGTGCATGTTTCTCAAGTTTTATACCTGGAATTTCCTTGAATTATTCCTTGTTTTATGTAAATTTTTCATCACTGATTTACACACTTTTGCACTGATTTAAAAAAAAAAAGAAAAGAGGAATGCTGCAATTTTGGTGTACCCGACTTTGCAACTTTTTTTGTTGTTTTTTTTCCTTTTCTTCTTAATAAAATTTGATCCTCTCTTGTTGCTGTTCTGCAGAGTGTCCAACCTCCAGCTCCGTTTCTACAAAAATCATTTGTTAGACCGAATGTTGCACAATGATCCCACAGTATGTGCTGTTTTAGATGTGGTTCATTTTCACATGTATCTTCTTTCAAGCTCTGTCCTGCCCTTGGTCAACAGTGCAAGAGGTGCAGAAAAGTGGGACATTTTTTGAGGGTGTGTACAGGAGGAAAAAGGAATAATGCCTGTTATGTTTTTAAAGAACACAGTGGGGACCACAATGAAGACAACAATGGAGAGAGTAGAGAACTACTTCTGGGTGTAAGAAACGTAAACACTGATGATGGGAAATTTGTAGCAGACCCAGACCATTCTGCAACACTATTGAAGGTCACACAATTAAATTGTTAGTTGACACTGGTGTGCGCATTACCATTATCTCCAAGGAGTTATTAAAAAAAACTGGCATAATAAAACTTTGACACCTCCAGACATTTTAACTGTGGAATTTAAAGGAAGTTGAGTAGATCTGATTGTTTTTTTTTTGGGCTACCATCAACATTTTTTAGGAATCTATTAAGGGAAAGGTCTATTTGGATAAAAAAGGAATTAATGTTCTGGGTCTAATTCAACAGGCTGAATTTGGTATTACAAGAAGACCTGGTTTAGAACAACCTATTACTATTGAGAGAAAGAGATTGGGTTCTGTAAGTGGCACAAAATATGTGTGGGGTGGAATGTTTTGCAGTGTATTTCAAGACAAGTGGGCATGGCATTTCACCAGTCAAACATAAACTACGCAACATCCCTCTAAGTGTAAGAGTAGTCCTTTCCACGATGCTAAAAGATATGTGTGCGCAAGGTATCATTGAGAGAACAGATGCAACGCTCTGGTTATCTCCCATTGTTTGATCCAGAAAAAAATCAGGTGAACTTCTAACGTTCGTTAATATGAGAAGTGTTAATGTGGCCATTTGTGTGTATAGCTACCCACTGCCTAGAATTGAAGATTTAATAACTAAGGTTGGTCAATCCAACTAGTTCATCAAATTCAATTAAGGGCAGCATATCATCAAGTTGAATTAGCAGAAGACTCCCGTCATCCAACGGCCTATGTAACTACTGATGGTGTATTTCAGTTCTACAGAATGCCTTTTGGCACAGCTTGTGCGCCAGCAGTATTTAAGACACTTATGGCCGAAATATTTAACAGCATGAACCATATTGTCATCTTTCAAGATAATATTTTGATATTTTCAAACACTGAACATGAATGTTAGATCTGGGGGTCTCTAGTTGGCAATGATATTCACCTTTGTCCAAATAAGGACCCTTACTTCTAAGTCAGGATAAGGGGATTACACTCCTAAATAACCCCTGCTCACGCCCTTGGTAGCTTGGCACGAGCAGACAGGCTTATCTCAATGGCAGTGTGTTAAGCATTTGTGATTATACACAGTAATGCAGTGAAAACACTACAGATGGACACAAAACAGGTTTTATAAAAATAAGTATTCTTTGTATAGACTTAACACAAACCCACAAACGACAAAAATCCACAATTATACACTTGAGATTTCTTTAAAGATGATAAAACTTACTTAGATCAAGTTGATGATAAATGCGACAATGTTATCAACAAAGTACCTGGATGCGTAACGCAAAGTGAACAAAAGGCTCGCAAAAGGGGAGATGCATCGGTTCCGGGATACGGGGGAAATAATACGTTGTGCCTCAATGCTTCCGCAGAGTAGGGGATGCGTCATGATCCTTACAGGTGCAGGGTTGATGCGTAGATTCTCAGCCAGCGGGCCCGTTGCTTTGCACAAGATGGCCCCTTGATGCGATGATACATTTGCGATGCGAAAAGATGTTGACAATGCGATCACGCTGCGATGATGATGCGTAGGCGCCCTGGAAGCCTTGCAACGACTCAGTACTTTGGAACCGCCACAGGCCCTTCGACACACTTCTCTGGTGATGCGATGGCGACTCTCTCGATGGCGACACGCTTCTCCGCTGATGCGATAGCAGGCAGCTTCAATGAACACATGCTTCCAGGGAGATGCAGCGAAGGCTCGCTTCTCCGGTGATGCAATGATTTCAGCTGCGGCGGCAACACACTTCCTCTCAATGCGTTGTGCTTCCAGCTTCCAGCTCCCAGCAACATGCAAAGGTCTTTAGATAGAATTCCCAGCAAGGAAATTCAGAGGGGAGCTGGAGATGAAGTCTTTTGTCCCTGAGACTTCAGCAGGAGGCAAGCACAGTTCAAGCACTTGGAGAATATTCTATATATGATGAAAGTCCTTAAAAAGTTCCTTCTCCTTTCCTTGGCAATGAAGCAACCACTGCAGGCCAACCCAGCAAACAGCACACTGGCAGAGGGGCAGTAAAACTCCAAAAGGTTTTTTGTTCTAGAAGTGATATGAAGTTCTTGAGACTGGGAACCAATATTTATACCCCAAAATCCTTTGTTCTCTGAAGGCAGAGAGGCTTGTGCCTAGTCCAAACCAGTTCCTGACCACTTTGTTTACATGACTCTCTCCTTCCTTTCACTGTGCAGGGCAGAGACATCAGACGCCACACATGAGGTGGAACCAGCACAGGGTAGGGAAGGTACATCTCTGGAGCACTTTGTTTACAAGATTCCTTCTCTCCTTTCACAGTGCAGGGCAAAGACATCAGACAAGACGCAGTAGGTGAAGCCAGCATTGTAGAGGGAGGGCCCAGCCCTATTCCGGTCCCAGGTACAACTCCTCCCTCCTTTCTGGATGCAGTTCTCTCTATTGACCACTGGGCTGCCCCAGCCTGTCTCCTGAAATCCCCAGCTCTGTCACTCACACCCCAGACAAGGAGTACACAACCTAGCAGAGGCAGGCCTGGATAATTAGGCGAGAAAATACCTACTTTCTAAAAGTGGTATTTTCAAACACAGAATAATAAAACCAACTTTACTAAAATATGTATTTTATTATTCTGAGTTCAGACATACTAAATTCGAATTTCTAACATGTTCTCTGAGTCAGTTAGGATTATAAGAATGTAATAATCCTACTGCCCATTCTAGCCTATGGAGAATAGGTAGCCTTGCAATAGTGAAAAACAAAAATGGCTGTAATTCACTATTAGGACATGCTACACACACCAGGGCATGTCCTACCTTATACTTACAATGCACCCTGCCCTTGGGCCAACCATAGGGGTGTCTAATATGCTGCAAAAGGAAGGTTTAGGGACTGGCAAGTGGGTGCACTAGCCAAGTTGACATGGCAGTACTAGACTGCACACAGGCCTTGCAATGGTAGGCCTGAGACACACTTTACAAGCTGCTTCTCTGGGTGGCACAACCAGTGCTGCAGGCCCACCAGCAGCATTTTATTTACAATCCCTGGGCACACATGGTGCACTGTACTAGCGGCTGACAGGTAACTCAAATAACCCAATCATGGAATCACCAATTAGTACATCAATTTAAAATAAGGAGCACTTGCACTGTGGCACTGAATAGATGTGGCACAGTGCTCAATAGCTTATAACCAACAAAAACATATCAAAACAGAGGAGGCAATCCGTTAAAAATGGAAGGGAGACTCACGTCAATGATGCCAGGTTTAAAAATGAAGATGACTGTGCATTGAGTATGGTTCTGGAAATTTTGGAAAAAATGGGTATTACTTTATGAAAAGACAAATGCATATTTAAAACAAGAGAAATTGAATATTTGGGTCAAATTGTTTCCGAGCATGGTCTCAACCCCAATGCTTGATGAAAAGCATTGTGGATGGTCCTGCTCCACAAAATGAAGAATAGCTGTTGTCTTTTTTAGGCTTATGTGAGGTCTACTCAAAATTCATGCAAATTGTTGCCAGTTTTACTGAATGTTTCAAGGTCTTACTAAAAAAAGAAGAGGATTTTTTTGTCTGAATTATGTCATAACACATTTAAGAGGGCCAAGAAGAAAAAAAGTCAGCACCTGCTTTTCAATCATTTGAGGAAGGCAGAAAGATGATTATCACCGTGGATGTGTGTGAATATGATTTGGGAGCAGTGTTAACTCAATTAAATGGCAATCTTGGGACAATTGTGGGTTTTGCTTCTAGGACACTGCGCCAAGCTTAACGTAAATATTCAGTTATAGAGAAGGAACTTTTGGAGTGTGTGTGGAGTGTAGAGAAGTTTAAAGCGTACATGTGGGGGAGGCTATTCATTTTGCAAACAACCATCGTCCTTTAGTGGACACTCGCAAAACCAGTGGCAGCAACAACCTACCTCCTGGCGGCTCGTGGCTCCTGACATCTGCCCGGTTGCTTATCCGTGCTTGGGCTCCTGCAACACGCCCAGGCCCTCGGCGGCATTCTTAACATTTCCGTGCGGGCTCCTGCCTTTAGCCCAGGTCCCCCCCCCCTCTCAGTGAATCCATCACAGCAAGCGTTGCGGCCGCCGAGAGGCTTTGCGGCCCACGCCGCCTACCTGCAGCCTGCGCCCGGAGGTGCATAAAAACAATGGTCTTTTCTCAGCAGAGTGGGAAACACTCGCAAAACCAGTGGCAGCACCAACCTACCTCCTGGCGACTCGTGGCTTCTGACATCTGCCCGATTGCGTATTCATGCTCGGGCTCCTGCAACACGCCCAGGGCCTCAGCGGCATCCTTGACATTTCCCTGCGGGCTCCTGCCTGTAGCCCAGGTCCCCCCCGCAGCCAGTGACGCCATCACAGCAAGCATTTCGGCCGCTGAGAGGGGGGACTAAAGCCCCCAAGAGGCTTGCAGCCCACGCCGCCTACCTGCAGCCTGCGCCCATAGGCGCATAAAAACAACGGTCTATTTCCGCGATGCGGGACGCGCGCGGTCGCGCCCGGGAGAAGCCCGGGACAAGAGCGGGGCCATCTGTGGCCATCAGGGGCCAGAGGAGGCTGGGCTGGGCCACCCCCTATGACTCTCCTTATAAGGTACTTTAATTTGTGTATTTCCTCTGGGATGACATATTGACGCCCACATATTCCTGAATTGCATACCCAGGACGACACGAACATTAGACTATAGACTATTGTGTACTGGTGGGAAGGGAAGACACTAATCTCATCTTATATTGTGACCCATAATAGGGAGTACCTATTTATTTGTTTCACTGAGAAAAGACAGTGCCAGGCGATAGTGTAAGTTCTAGCTCCCTACTCCGAGTCTCACTATGTCCAAACCTCCAAAAACACGCAAGGCCACCTGTACACTAAACCCTTTAGGCTCAGAGCCAAATGTAGTTCTGTCCCATAAAGCAAAACCTACTGCGATTGACCTGATGCTGAGGAAAGTCACTGGGGAGATTGAGCGTATGGAGAGGAGCTTGTCCTCTTCTCCATTACCTATCTCAATCACACCCACGCAACCTAGGGATGTAAATACATCAGTAATCCCTCATTCGGAGACACTGGGAAACTCAATTGAGGATATCCCCTGTGCACAGCTGGTAGTAGAGACAGTGGCAGACACCACTAGGGATAGCAATCTAGGCACATGCAAAAGATCTAAACAACGGGGCGGCAGGAAGGGCTAACTGAGAAAAAATAAATCAACTACAGTGGTACATCGACCAAAAGACAGCGAGGAGCTGATCACAGTAGAAGTAGCGCCACACCACTCAGGACCACCAGGATGGATGGATGAGGTAATTGGAGACCTACAAAGACACCTGGAAGTCTTTATCACAAGCCAGCTAAAACCGATTATCAGCAGGTTCGACAAAATAGCAAATGAACTAAATAAACAGGGAAAGTCAAAGGGCCCCACAAGTAGTAACCTTACCCCAGACCCTAACCAAACAACCATTTCGCCAATGGGCCAAAGGGTGGGTGAAAACAACTGTGTTACTAATATGCAATGTACTATTGCACAGGTACATGATTCACCTAAACAGCCAGAGAGAGGAAACAATCAGAAGGAGGGAACTAAGAACACAGATAAGGATCAACAACGAATATGTACGCAAATGGGACAAATAGGGAATCCCATAACTCAAGGTCATACTCAATCAAACCAAACAGGCCACCCATTGAGTGATAGACTAGAATACTCTCCACCACACATAAACCTGCCCCCTGAAGCATGCCCTTATGTCATTGTCTTTGCTAGGGTACCCGAACTCAGGGCTGCAGAGAAAGAATCACACTCAGGATTGAAAAACAAAATGATCATAAGGCTGAATATACATAAGCCCTTAAAAGGTGGGGAATGAGGTGAACTCCTGCATGTAAGATGAGTAAATTGGTTAGGTGGTAGAAGGAAAGACATCACAGGGGACTGTATTGTGGCGAATTTTAGGGACACCAATCTAGTGGAATACATACTAGGAAACCTAAATAGAAACCAGACTAGTACCATACGCACCTTACCACTGGGATATTTTTACCCGAGGAGACGGATTACTTATACTCCGACCTATAACAACTGGACTACAGGAAGGGCACCAGCTAGACAATGGGCTAGAATGTACAATCAAATAGGTCAGTTTATGCCAACTTTAGATCACCCCCAGTGGATAAATAGATTCAGGCCCCTACAGTCCCTAGATGAAAACGACTGACTTCCCCTAGTAGGGAATTGGTCAAGAAAGGTGGCTTCAAGGGTGGGAACTGAGCACACTGAAAAGGGGCCCAGGGAAAGTCACGAAGTAAAGAGAACAGAAGAACACCTAACACCGAGGGGAGAGGGCGACCATGGGGTTAAGTTGCCCAAGAAGGTTGAGCCCAGGCCAAATGACCAGAAACCACAGAGAGGAAAAGCAACTAGGGTAGGGCTTGTTTTACTGTCCTGGAACATAGCGGGTCTGGGAGGAAAATGTAAAAATGAGGACTGGAGGAAGTATATCCGTGGCTCCCACATAATAGCACTTCAGGAGACGTGGGCGGTTGATTCCGCTCCATATCAGCTGAATGGTTATAAATGCTTCTTTTTGCCAGCCCAAGAAGCCTAATCGGGTAGGGCAAAGGGAGGGCTAGCCTTGTACGTTGACCTTGATCTAATTGGCATATGGTCACATCCTACCTGCACCTCACATACTCTCCAGGCAGCGGTTTTCCAAGGGCAAGGGCTGAGGTTGCTGATATTAAATTTCTACAACTCAGGGCCTGTAGATGGGAATAACGCTGTTATTCAGGAACTAGAGAGCAGACTAAATCAAGAAACTGAGCAAAGGAAAGGGGGTGTGGAACCAATTGTCCTGTTTATGGGTGATTTTAACTGCCATCTTAGTCCAGAAATTCTCCCGGTAAGCCCAGACTGGTCATCCTGCCCAATAGAAACGGCGCCACATTTTGAGCATATTAAGGAGGAAAAATTACTAATGAAGTTGTTAGACAATTATGCTCTCACACATACAATAGATTTGGTGGTCCCGGGAATAGATGGTACTCTTACACCAACATTCAAAGGCAGAGGTTGTTCATCCATTATAGATTTCATGATAATATCCACTTTTGCCAAAGAACAGGTTAAAGAGGTGAGAACGGACTGGAGTCTGTTTAGTGACCATAATCCCCTAATCCTCGAAATTTTATATAGTGGTCTCTCAAAAAGGAGCGATCTGGCAGACATTGAGGTGCGACCAACGGACCAGGGGAGACGGTTAAGGTGGTCAAAAATCAATGCCCAGGAATTCTATAGAACCCTAATAGAAATAGCTAAAAAAACAAATATATGACTGTTTAGAACCCACAGTAGAGGGTAGTGAGGTGGTCTCAGCGTTTGAGTCCCTAACCAACCTGGTTGATGGACTATTGAAAACTAAAGGTCCCACAAAGAATACAATACAATCACGTTGGTTTCACACTAATTGTTCTCGGGCACTGAGAGATCTAAAACTCTGTTTCAAAACTCTCCCGAGGGAAAAGCAGAAAGTAGCCCTCTGTAGACACATTTACAAAACCACGATCAAACAGAGGAAGATCACGCTGCAAACGAAAGTCTGGGCCGACCTGAGGGAAGCAGGCGAAAACAGGGATTTCAATGAATTTGGGAAAATCATCAATAGGCACTGTTTTCAAGAGAGTAGTGCCCCGGTGAGTAGCACTAATATACTTGCCGAGCAATGGGTGACCCATTTTAAGGGCATTTACAATCACCCTTGCGACACAGTTTGGGAGAGGGTTGGGACGGGGCGCGGTCTACGGAATTGAAATTTTCACTAAAAGAAATTACCGAGGCCATCCAAGGTCTGACTCGAAATAAGGCACAAGGGCCTGATGGCACGCCACCGGACCTTTATCTAAGTAACAATGATTTTGGGCTCCCATTATGACTAGGGTGTTAAATGCAGCTATAAAATCTGGGCTCCCGCCATCTTGGTCTACAGCATTAATTGTCCCTATCTTCAGTAAGGGGAGTAGGGACAATCCACAATGCTATAGACCAATATAGCTGATAGATGTGCAGCCAAACTACTGGGTAGGGCGGTTTTAAACCGCCTCACAGCATGGACAGATGAGCACCACACCGTAGCAGACACCCAATATGGATTTAGATCGGGTAAATCAACCAGGGATTAATGTCTCAACCTCTATCTATTAGTTGCTAAATATACAAAAGCTAGCAACGGAACAGTTTACATGGGATTTATGGACTTGGCAGAAGCCTTTGATAACGTAAATAGAAACAAACTCTGGGCCCTGATGAGTAACCTGGGAATTGATCCTGGACTTATAAACATTTTAAAAGAATTACACTGGAACACCACTGCTAAGGTCTGCTATAGCGCGGGGGGGGAGTACTGATCCCTTCCCATGCACCAGCGGAGTGAGTCAGGGGTGTATCCTTGCTCCCTTTTAATTCTCACTGTACATAAATGACCTAGAAAAAACATTGGTTGCCCTGAAAACTGACTGCCCAAAAACAGGAACGCGTCATGTTCCGGTACTGTTGTACGCGGACGACGCGGTCCTGCTTGCACGAACACCACGGAGATTGCAACATCTTGTTGATGGATTTGTGAAGTTCATGGACAATTTAGATCTGTCTGTAAACTTGAGCAAATCCTTCATGATGGCGGCGGGCAAAAAAACCCCTAAGAAGTATGTATTTAAAATAGGGGCCCACATTTTAGAATCCGTAACCACCTTTTCCTACCTGGGTCTTCTATTTGATAGGGAGATTAAGTTTGATTCCTTAATTGAGGAAAGGTGCAGAAAATTGGTTTCTGCAAACGGTGCGATATTAAACTTCGCCCGCAGGCTGGGTCGCTGGTCACCAGAACAAGTAATGAATTTATACAGAGCTGTAAGTACCGCAAAGGCTAAGTACGGGGCAGGGGTCTGGGGTTTTAGGGATGCAAGACAATTACAAGTAGAGGAAGATAAATTCCTATGAAGGATTCTGAAGACACCACAGAGCATACCAGCAGAAATTGTACATACTGAGATTGGGATCCCATATATTACCGATCAGGTAAAGATGAGACCCATCTTGACATGGCTCCGAATCTGGATAAATCCCGAAGTGGAACTAAATAGGATAATAGTCAAAGACTGTCTACAAAAAGATAAGTGCCTCCACATCCCATGGTTGAATTATGTCAAGGATACTCTAGGAAGCATAGATCAGCAGACACTTTTCAGAGATCCGACCTCGATTGCCACCTCTTGTAAACATCGGATCAAAAAACTATTATCAGAAAAAAATGAATTTGGTAGATTCTGACTTACTAAAAAGATCAGTAGTGGCACACCGTTCAGTAAGCAATGGGGAGGGTATGGAACCCTATTTATTTCTGATGTATAATCAGCAAGACAGATTTTTAATGTGCCATTTTAGGCTCAATTTGTTACCTAATATTTTAGCTTATCCTTCAGGGTTTACCTTATCAATTGAGCAGAAGGGTGCCTGCGGCTGCGACAATAGGTCTCCGCAGGACACCCTTCATTTTGTACTTTTATGTTCCTTTTATCGAATCCCTCGTCGTAGATTTCTTGTAGATATTTTAAAAGAGTTAAAATTCCGCCATGCCAAAACTGCATTACTTTTTCTGCAGAGAGCAAATGATATGCGCACCCTATGCTCTATTATGAGTTTTTAAAAAGTTGCAGTAAAATTAAGAAATACGAGAGGCTGAGCAATGATGTACATAATACTACACATTTTGATTGTATAAACTTTGTTTTTAAGGTATTATTGTTCAGAAATGTAATTGATTATTTTTGTATGATGAATTTTTATGATGATTTTTAATCATCAAAATGAAGATTTACTGAACTAGTGGACATTCTGTCTGGAAGGAAATAAAAATGCACAATTGCTTGAATTGCTAGACTATCTGCTAAACTCTTTGAGTTTACATTTTCTGTGGAATACATACCTTTTGGGAAAATCGCTCAAGCAGACTGTCTCTCTAGGCTACCTATTGAACATCCCAGTGAGTATGAATAGGAGTTGGAAATTGCTGAGTGTTTTAGTGCCCACATTGGCGACTTTAGCATATGTAAGAAGGAAAGTGAGTGGACAAAAGTGTTGGACGATGACTCAGTATTAAAAGAATTTACGCAGATGGTTAAATCAGGTTGGCTGAAGGAGAAAAACTTGTCAGACGAGCTACAGATATTCTGGAAGGTTTCGGATGAATTGTCAGTGGACAGTGGCAAACTAGTGTGTGCAGATAAATTGATACGCCTCTTTTGTTTCTGTCAGCGTATAATTGAACTGGCGCATAAAGGTCATATGGGCTCAACGGTTACCAAAATGAAAGTAAGAGAAGATTTCTGGTGGCCAAAAATGGATAATAAAGTTGAACGTTTTGTCCAAAGATGTGAGAAGTGCAGAATTAGCAATAAAGTCTTGAAAAGTGAAGGCACAGTTGAATCAACTGTAATCTGTCCTGGCTGAGCATGGCAGCATGTGAGTATATATTTTCTGGGACCCTTTAATGTTCTTCTCACCTGCATGATGTACTTCATTGCCATGATAGACCCCTCATTTCGATGAGTGGAGGTCAAAGGTGTCAATAAATCTACAACCAAAAATGTGATCAGTTTATTCCAGGATGTTTTGTCAGAGAAGGATTTCCAGGGGAAATTTTAACTGACAATAACGTTCACTTTACCTCTCTGGAAATTGTATCTTTTATGGATAAATGTAGCATTAAACATATCAGGGCAATATTATAGCACCCTTAGAGCAATGGTAAAGTTGAACGTTTTAATAGAGTACTAGTTGAATGTATACAGTCCACACAAAGATGCAACATGGATGTGGAGAAGGCAATTAAAGAAATGATTTGGTCTTACAGAACAACACCTCAAGTGTCACTACCAAACCTCCATTTGAACTAATGCGAGACAGAAAAGCTACAACAGAAATGTGTCCCTTTTGGATGGTTAAGCTATTTTCAAGGGACACAAATATGGGTGAGGTATGGAGATCAGCAGAGAGCAAATCCAACTCATTCAGTTCTAAAAGAGTAGAAGCTGGTAAGAGGAGTGTGAGCAGATAAAAAATTGGAGATTGTGTATCTGTCAAAAATCACAACTTGATTTGGAAAGCTTCTTGCAACTTCATAGAACTGACATAAGTATGTGAACTAAAAAATAATTTGGCCAAACTATGTATCGGGATTCGGAATTGGTGAAGCACCTCTCGTATAATGACATGTGCAGTGGTGATTGGTTGCGTGGGGAAAACAATGTGGGGGAAATGGACAGAGTTGTAAGAAGAAGCGGTGGCCCTAAGTTTGCACTCCGTAAATGGCAGGATTTTGTGTGCGATTAAGCTTATCATGCCATAGTTAGCCTTTGGAAGTTTTTTTGCTCCATTTTTCCTGTCATCTTTCCAATTTTGGAGTGACAGGAAGGGGATTCATTACTTTTTTTACTTATTCTTTGTTACTTTGCACTGTCATGCTTTATTCAATATTTCCTAACTCATGTTAAATTTTGTACAGTTGTTACTATTGTTTACCCGCAGCTATTGTTGCTGACAATTGATCTTCATGGAAAAAGGGGAGAAGTTTGGTGATATAAGCTTGTCATGGAATCCTATGATGACGTGGGATTCCATGAATGTCAGTTGTCTCTGGGCCCCTGTTGACAAAGACAAGTCTCGGTCTCTAATAAAGAACTGCAAACCCTTTCAAGTGTAAAAGTACATTATTTACCTCCTTAAATCGTATGTTACCACCTTCTTAGACAAAATAAAGGGTTGTTGCACATACAGTAGGAGCGGCAGCCAAAGCAACCTTTAGGGGCAACTAATGAGAGATACCACCCAAATCAGAGATAGAAGGCAGAATGGCAGGGCATATTAGAGAGTAAAACCATGGACCAGACATGCCAATGCATAGCCTGCCTCACAGCCACCCTCCCGTTACCAGATGTCAACTTGAGAACGCATGCATGGACTTCAATCCATTCTTCACTTCTAAGGCAACAAATGCTACAGAAAATGCAGCCTGGCTGCTACAATGAGGGGGAAAAGGCAGGCAGGCTACTAGCAGGGCACATAAAGAGGAGAGCAGCAGGGATGGCTATTCCTGCTATTAAGACTGGGTCCAGCCAAATTATCTGATGCCCGAAGGAAATAGCAACTTCTTATGCTGACTACTACCAGAACCTCGACACCCCAGAGGTGGTATGGACCAGGCTCAAATAGACAAATTCTTCTGTAAAATGTACTTACCCAGCCCTAATGAGGTGAGTGGGGAGCTACTGACACATTAAATTACTAATAAGGAGATATTGCAAGCTATCTCCAGTTTCCCGTACCATAAGACCCCAGGGAGGACAGCTTTCCTGCAGAGTTTTATAAATGGACAAAGGCAGAGATTGTGAATTACATATACAACACGTTCAAAAAGGCCAAACAGGCAGCCATGCCTGGATCTCTCTCCAATAGTGTTATTATAACAATCCACACCAAACCGGGGATGGTTCTTCTCCCTTGTGGTAGCTACTGGCCCTTCTCTCTCCTTAACAAGACATCAAGATACTGTCTAGGGTCCAGGCATCCTGCGCAAATGGGTAATTCCCACACTCATAAAACAACACACACAAGTGGGGTTTGTTCTGGGGATATTGTATTGGAATCAGCTCTGTACATTGGCTCACTCCCTGTGGTTGACCAAAGATCTACCAGAGGAAGCGCTGGCAATATCGCTTGAAATTTAAAAGGTCTTTGACCGAATGGAATGGAGCTTAATCTATGTGACATTACACAAATACTGTCTCTGCGTAAACGTTATTTCCAGAGTTTATTGGTTTCATAATTCTCCCTCAGCACAGGATGACTGTGCAGGTTCTCTGTTGGATCTCTTTTTAAGGGTGTCCGCTGTCCCATCTACTCTTTTTCTTGGCCATGAAACCCCTGGCTGTGGCACTGCACAATCAAAGGTGATCATGGGCATCCCTACCCGTGGAGATCTGTCGACCATATATCTGACTCGACTACGGATGACATCTGCCCTCACTATTTCTCTTCTAACTCTGCCAGATATAATTTCCATCTTTGGAGCTATTACCGGGTACAGGCTTAACTGAGGAAAGAGTTAAGTTCTCCCTATCTCATCAAAAGCGACCACAGCAGCCATCAGGGTCTATCCATCTCATTGGAAGCCATCACTTCTCAAATGGATGGGAATGTAACATAATATGGGATCAGAATGCATGGTGCTGGGCTATTTTGAGCCGCTCACTGAGAGGGAGAATTCGATTATGCCAAGTGGTTCCCAATATAACTTATTGCTATGAGGTAGGATGCAGGTGGTAAAAAAATGGAAGTGCTCCTGAGATTCACCAATGTGATTGCAATGCTCTCACTTCTAACATCCCGAAAGATACTTACATCAGTGGAAAAGGGAATCTAGGATTTAACTTTGGAATGTTACAAAGCCTTGAATGGACTTTGCTAAACGTATTACACACAGGACATGCAGAGGCCTAGGGCTCCCTTCCTTGGAATATTACTGTACCACAATTGGTACAACTAGCTTACATGAAGCTCCATGCCCAGAACCTTCACTGTAGTTCACGACTGAGAGCATCATCATGGACAGTCCATCTCGGTTACATTCACTTTATAAACACAGTGCCACAACATCTGGAATCACAAACCCCATGGTTCAGGCCAAAGAGCAGATTTTTGGTGGCCAACTTGGAATTCTGATACCATTTGTCTTTATTTTAGGTTTGTTGCCAAACCTGTGAGTGACTGAATTCGCAAATTGACTCCCTAAGACACTAGCATCCTGTAGAGTTCTGACAGTACACCCTCGCGAGGAGGGTTCTTCCAGTTTGGGTTTATTTGGAAGTTTCTTATGAAAGGCTCTTACCAAACAGGCCGCATGAACAACAGTATACAATTCCAATAAGCTTTCTTCTGGTCCACAGCCTTTCCAGTCTATCAAGAATATAAACTTGACCCTTAGTTTCCTTTGAATCTAAAATGTATTTCACTTCAAATTCTGGGATGTGGAACACAGAGTACATTGTTAGATGTTGAGGTAGCTTTAACTTATAGTTCACAAGGTTTATTCTTTTCTCTATCTCATATCGACTTATAAGGCTGACATTTTCTGTAACCGCTTACCCTAAGGTATCTTGAGCTAAGCCAAACTCTGTTCCCCATCTTAAAATCTGGTTCCTTCCTTCTTTTTATATCAGCATAAAACTTGTACTGTTCATTGGCCTTAGTTAAGGTCTCAGTTGCTGATTTGTGAATGGACATCATATGTTGAACTGTGTCTGTTATAGCTGGTACTGTAAATTCTTGATTTTTTTGTGAAATATTTGGATGTCTTCTATAGTTCATGTAGAAAGGAGAATAACCTGTGACTACGTTCTTAGCATTATTATGTGCAAACTCTGGCTCCCAAAGGTATTCAGGCCAGTCACCTCCCTGTTCTAACAAGAGTAATCTTAGATATTGTTCTAATTCCTGATTAGTATGGTTATCAGTTTTCGTATGATAACAAGTGGAATATTAATTTTCAGTGTTCAATTCCTCTTGAAAGCCCTCCAAAAATGTGACAGGAACTGTGAACCTCGATCTGAAACAAACACCTTTCGAATACCATGTATTCAGACTACATTTTGCCAAAACATTGTGCAACGTTTTTGGCAGAGGATACCCCTTTCAACTGAAAGAAATGAGCCATCATTGGGAAGGCATTTACAAAAACTAGAATATCACTGACTAGAAAGTAAGTCCATTATCAAGTCTTAGGTTAAGGCGTGCCAAGACTAGGGAGGGTTAGAAGAAGATTGTAACAAACCTATTGGAGAATGCTTCTCCGATTTTCCACGAGCACCAATCTCGCAAGGGGCTACGTATTGAGGAATACATTTTGTCATTTGAGGCAAACAAAATCTATTTACCGAATCTTCAGTCTACTGTATTCCCTTGTAACTGTCTAATTTATTGTCATGACACTCCTGAAATGCCTCCTTTTTAAGTTCTCGATTTGGAAAATACAGGGCTCCATTTTGGAATGATACATTTTTTTGGACTTCTCTTGTTGATCCTTGACTATCCCACTCCTCCATTTCATCTTCAGTCATCCACCTATGAACATTTTCTTCAATAGATTCAGCATGAGTAGACCCCACAATTTTTGTCTCTGAAACTGTGTTGTGTCTCGATCATCTTTTGTAAAAATGTCTGCATCAATCCTTGAAAAAACATCTGCTTTACCATTCTTTGTTTAAGGTCTATAAGTAATAACAAAATCATATGCCGCAAAGTTTAGAGACCACCAGTGTTATCAGGTTCTTTGCTGATTTTAAAAATTGCAGGTTCTGTTGATCAGTATACACGGTAACTGTATATTTGGCTCCCATGAGGTAGTGCCTGAACTCCTTGAAGGTATCTTTATTTGCCAGCAATTCCTTTTCTGTAATGGAATATTTTAATTCTGCTAGAGTTAGTTTCCTAGAGTGATATTTCACTTGATGCAGTATGCCCTATCTTCTTATGGCACTGTGATAATACTCCTCCAATTCTTTAGTCTGAGGCGTCTGTGTCAACAAAGGATGGCTCCAATGGGTCAGCATGAAGCAGTACTGGGGCGGTGGTAAAATATCATTTTAAAGATGCAAAAGCTTCTTCAGCTCTTTCAGACCAGTCAATGAAATTCACTTTTTCAGGAGACGAGTGAGCAGAATTATCTTTTTGGGAGAAATCTTGGAGAAATCTCCTATAAAAGTTTGCCAGGCCCATGAAGCTCTGGACTTCCTATATACTTTTTAGAGATTTCCATTCTATGACTGTTCTTATTTTCTGTAAGTGCTTCGTGACTCCAGCTGGGGAGAAAATAAATATGAGAAATTCCACAGATTTCACATTAAAGGCACATGTTTCCAATTTGGCATACAAACAAATATCTCACAGCTTCTGCAAGAATCCTCTTACTTGCTTCTCATGTTCCTGTTCTGAGTATGAATTTATCAGTATATCATCAATATAGACAATTTCACACTCCTTCAAGATATAATTTATGAAATGATGGATAGTGGGTGTTATATAAACCGTAAGGCATTAACTGATATTCAAAAAAGCCACACTTGGTCCAAAAGACAGATTTCCATTTGTCTCCTTCTCGCACACCGATTAGATGATAGTTTCGTCTCAAATCAAGTTTTGTGTACACTTGTGTTACCTTAACCTGATCTAGCAGAACAGAGATAAATGGTAGAGGATAACCGCTTTTTACTATGATGCAATTGATTGGTTCAAAATCTATGCATCATCCGAGCTCTCCCTCCTTTTTCGGAACAAAAGTGGCGATGAAACAGGAGACTGGGACAGTTGAATAAATCAATTCTTCAAGTATTTCTGAATGTAGTCCTTCAAGTGTTGATTTTCATTTTCTGGTAAGGTGTATATTCAACTATAAGGTAGAATGGCACCAGGTTCAATCTCAATTTTACAATCATAGGTTCTGTGAGGGGGAAGCATTTTCAGCTTCTGTTTCATTGAAGACATTCTGATAATCAGGATATGCTGGAAGAATCTCAGTAAAATAGATAACACAAACAGTAGCTCCACCCTCGTAAAGCAAAGTAGATGGATTTCCTTTTCTGTGGAGATCATTTCTTCTGAAGCAATTTTCCTTACAACATACAGAATCCATCTTGTTTGATTGTGCACTCCAATCTAAAGTGGGATTATGCTCAGTGAGCCATGGTAAACCAAATATGAATTAAAATTGAGGAGCATCAATCAAGCTAAATTGTAGTGTTTCTCTAAGTACGTCTTGAGAGATTATTTCAGCAGGCCCAGTGTGACTCACAATCGGACCAGATGATAGGTCTGTCCAATCTACAGCTCTCACTGCCTCGTTTTTCTACTTCTGTAGAGCCCGTAGTACGATCTTTTCCAACAATGTCAGGTCGCAAAATTGTCATATTAGGCCAGAATCAATCATCATTGAAACTTCCTTCAATTTCGTTTTTCTAAAATGTAGTGTCATTGACAGTGTGAGGTGAGGAGAGGAGAGGACAATTGTAAGGTATTTGCCAGTTATATCTAATTCTGTACTCAGCAGTCCAACTCACATTACTGATGGTGCTATAGGTTTTCCTTTGGTGATTGCTTGGGTCTTTTTTGGCACTTCCTCAAAAAAGACCTGCTTGCACCACAGTTTAGATATAGCTTATTCAGTCTCCTCTTTTTTTCTTCTTTTGACAATGGTCCTCGTATGGGTCCAACCTGTATTGGTTATACTCCATATTGACTCTCCACAGTCTCAGTACCTTCTGTCTTTATTTGTTTAAATCTGGATATACTAGAGCTAAAATATCCTTTTCTTTTACCCTTTTCTTTCATTTTGATGAAATTCAATTTCTAGAACCAAGTCTATCAAAGATGCAATTTCAGTGAGACTATTCAGTACTTGAGCAAGAGCATCCTTTGATTTGTCTTTCAATCCTCTTTAAAAGATTGCTGTTTTTTTGCTTTATAGCGTCTCAGTTTCCACAACTAGGTTGTTCTATCAAATATGCTGAGGAACTCCTTTTACATTGATCAAAATCATACAGGACTGTATCATTCCTTGACTCTAAAGGCATCAACCTAGCTACTGCACCTCCACTAAGTTAGGATATGACGAAAGCCACTCAAGACAGTGCTTCAGGGAAAATTGCAGGGCAGCACATGAAATGTAGTGTACACTGGGACAACAATGTCTGAGCCTTTTATCACCATTGAATCAATCTGGAGAGGCTACTGGAATTATTGGAGATAAGGACTGATTTACCTTGATAGTTTGTTGTTGTACCAGTTTCCTCTTCTTCTCCTGGTGAGGGAAATCTAAAACTAGCTCCTGCAGGAATACTATTCTTGTTAGATGTTTCCCTCCTCGATCTTACAGGGTCTAATCTCAACCTTTTATGTTCCTCTCTAACTGCAATTAGTTATTTTTGGAGACCCTCTAACATTTCCCCTAGCTTCCTAAAATCAAGACGTTCTGCCACTCTGCTCAGGGGCCAAAAATCACGTGGGCACTTCACTCTGTCGGAAGCCTCACAAGATCATTGCAAAAGCAGAATGTTGACTTTTCTCTATGCCCCCTCCTGAACCACACTCTATTTTAGTATCTTGTCTGAATAATAGTATGGCCCAGAGGTGGGAAAGGAGATAGGGATTGAAAGAAGAGAGAGTCAATCTTTCTTCTTTTACTTCTCCTGTGTTCTCCTCACTTCTAATATTAATGTTTTCAGCTGTCTATGACACTGTACAGGAATTTCAATCACTGTAAGGAAACATTTTATATTAATTCACTTCCCTGTCATTTACCCACAATTAAAACATCAATATGCTAACATTACTCTAATTCTTTACCCTATAAGATTCGACTGTATGCTTCTCCACTTCCTATATTACTATTGAAGGCTTCATTTATCATTGAATAATTGTTGACTTATGAGTGTTCAATTTGCATTAATTCTTTTGCACTCAATACAGCAATACTCTTTCTTTAATGTTTCAATTTTTTTTTCTTTGGGGTACTTGCGTCTTTCCAGTTTTTTGGCTAAGAAATGTGAAGAAGGTATCAACCGGAGTTCAGGTAAGGCCAAATTATCTCACTCTTCACTCCGCCAGTTATATTTCATCTTACTTGAAATAGCCTTTCCTTGCTAAATAATATAATCTGTACCTTCCTGCTTGCTGCAATGTTTTCTACTTGAGCTGACTCTTCAAGGGGGTGGCAAGACCATGACATAAATTTAAATTAACCCACCTCCTGACTAATAGCTCCACCTTTCTTTTCATGCTGTAGAAAATGTTAGACTCTGGTAGGAGACACTACTCAGATAGTGACTCTCCCGTCTAGTATATTACATGCAGAAATTAGATGACTGCTGATAAACATGTTGACTACCTTGGCTAACTTTTGTGGTGAAACTCAAAAACACTGTTGAAAACTGAGCTTCCTCAGGTGAGGTGCGCTGTATAGAGTGTGAGCATGCTGTACATTATTTGGTTGTCTCTTGGTCTGCACCGAAGAGCACAGACCAGAAAGCAGAATTGTGATGGCCATCTTGGAATAATGTGAATTTCATTCTTGTCTCCAACTGGTACAGCTTGTCTTCATTTTAGGTTAGTTCCCAAACCTGTGAGTGATGGAATTAGTGAATTGACTTCCTAAGACACTAGCATCCAGGCGAGTTCTGACAGTGCCACTGCCTAAATAGTCCTTTTAAAACATGTCTCAGGCCTGCCATTTCAATCTGTAGTGCGGTTGTTAACCTTTTGCCATGCCTTAACCTTCCTTTTTAATACACATATGTCACCCTTGAGGTAGGCCTAAGGGTCTTTAGGGCAGCGTGTATTGCATTTAAAATCTAAAATATATTGGCTTAAATTTTGCATGTACTGTTATTGAAAAACTACTGTCATTTTCCTGCCCAAAGGTTTCTTATGCCTTTTAGGATTTTCCAGCCACCTTGGATAGTTAATGGCTCCCACATTAAGAATGTGTATTGGGCAAAGAAAGTGAACAATAGACAGGGTGTAGCTGGGTGAGCACTATCCTGCCTTGATTCCTAGGGCGGAATTGTTCCCTGCCCCACAAACATTTCAAAGGGCTGCTTCCAGCACATGCAAAGGAACTTGACACTCGCCTTTTGTCACCCTAAACTTTTTGGAGCCTTGGCAGGTAAAGAGAAGAACTTTCCAGAACTAGATGTGGGGGTAGCCTAGACGATTCCCTACTTCAAAGGCTGAAACTATGTATACATGTTGGACCGCCTGAGCCACTCTTTGGTACATTCCTGGGCCTGCGGACACTGCAGAAGAAGGACTTCCTTGTTCCCCAGAGGACGGCCCTGCTTCTTGAGGCCTGCCTTGTTCTCCATGGGACTTCCATGCTGCTTGATGCCTTCCTTGTTACTCAGAAGGCTACCCTGCTGTTACCAGAGGACTGCCCTGCTGCTTGAGACTTGCCTTATTTCTCAGAAGACTGCCATGCATTTTGAGGCCCGCCCCGCTCTCTGTGAAGGAAGACTGACCATTCCCCCTTCGTCTCAGGCTATCTAAGTAATTTCATGGGTCTGTTGGCTGACTTCCTCTTTTGAGCTACAGGAGCACAACAAGCTCCACAGGATTCCCTGAAACCGCCCAGCTGACCTGCCACGTCTGGACCTGCAAATGGACCTGCCTGAGCCCTGCTGACCTCTGCGAGAGTGAGTCTCTGATCCCCAAGAGGTGTCTCCCCAGGTCCAGGACACTTGGCTGGCATATGATTGCACTCCTCTACAAGAAAAGGAGGAATTCTAAAGTTCTGGACTCTTCGTGCAAGACTTTGAAAAGGTAACTTTTTCAACCTGGTGCCATTATCTGGCCTGCACTCCTTCAGAGTGAGCCTGAATTTGTGACTTTCTCCCAGCACCCCGGTCTAGCATTACCAGATGACTGGAAGTGTTGTTTTGTGCTTCCAGTCGCCTGAGCCAAGAACCCAATTTCTAACAGGAAGCAACTGAGTGATTTTACATTTTGTCCTCAGCTTTCTCTTGTGCAGACCCACGAGATCTAGTGTGCTTTTACTAGGTTCCCAGATGTCTACACTCTATAACTGACTCGAATGTTTTGGCTATTAAATGCATTTTGCTTTGCTTATCAAGGGTTTATATGTAATTTTATGACTACTGGTGAATCTTCTCCCTGCTCTCCTTTGAGTTACATTTTTCTTCCTCTGAATTCAATTCTTCCTCAGTTACTGAAATCATCATTGTCATCTCCTAACACATGGCTTATGGCTTGTCTTGATGTCCTTATTCTTAGTGTCAGCCTCCATGTTATGTTTTTTTAAACTTTTTAAGCATTTTGAATTTACTGAAGGAAGAAGCACAAATCTATTCAAACACTAAAATTAATATGCCATTGTTACATCATGCCCTGTCACATTTACATGTCTGTAAATTTTGATAAGTAAAATGGATTTGCTGAAGTCGAATTATCTTAAATATAACAAAAAAAGCTTGCATTTTGTTTAGAGGAACAGAGTCAGATTTAACACTCCCACAGTAATGATATTAAAAATGATTATGTTTCTTTTACCTTTGTCATTGTAAATAATGGTCCTTCGGTGAGTAATGTGTTTACACAAATTTTGAATTTTAGTTGACGTTTGACTTAAAGAACATCTGTGAAATATATATCATTTGAATGTAACTTTGTTATTTTGCCATCACTATCATAAATTGTTCTGTTTTGTGTGCCTGACAAATTATGTACCATTGATTAATGTATTCCTTTTCTCAGACGAAGCAGGGAGATGTCTGACTCTTGAAGGAGGAATACATATGGGGGGAATGCTCAGTAAAAATGTGTCATCCTATCTGCAAAACTCTCATTTAATCCAATCTGTTTCAAGTGAGGGAGATCATTGTTGTTCCTGCCAGAATAGTCGGGTCTGACTCTGAAGATAGAAACCTCTGATGGTCTTCCCAAGATTGAACAAGGTCTCAAAATGTCTCAGGTAACATTTCAACAAACCGGTTTCTGTTCTGCACAGTCAGGTAAAGCCTACAGGTCCCAAACCGGAAAGTATGAAATTACCACCAGAATATTGAGATATTTATGGGAGAAAAGTCAAAGCATATGGAGACATTTTTATCAGTTTCCAATTCCCATTTGAGGAGTTTGTTTTTGTTGAACAAAGCCTTTAAAATGTAGGCACTTTACACATGATGGCCCCTCCGCAAACTTTCAGTGCCTTCAACAGAGAACTGTTGTGGTGGCTTTGCTAACTTTTTGACTAACATTTATATGCAGTGACAGACCATTAGTGACTCATTTCTGTTCTACCCACAAGCCTTACTAAGATTGAGCCTCCTAATGGTTTTCATTATGTCTTTCTACTTATATTATTTTTCCAGTGATGGCTTGACTAATTTCTGTGTAATGCTAGTTAAACATTAAAGGCCTCTAACTTCCCTGGCTGTTAGGCTTATGAATGCACAGTGAGCTTCCTATAAGTCCAGCTTTCATTTGCATTCTAGTAAACAGTGTTCACACAATTTGTCACTACACTAGTGTGTGATCAATATGATATTTTTCTGCCCCATAAAGATCTGAGCATGGACGAACTGTAAACTCTCCCTCAAAAGCAGTAGAGTACAAAACCAGAAACAGGTTGATAATTGTGTCACAAAGGTAGAAGCCATTGAATTATATTCCTAGCTGTTTCCTAACTAAAATCAGCATTATTAATTGTAATATTGTAGCCCAGTATGTCCTCTTGAAACGTCCAGCCCTGCTACAGTGAACATAGCTTTTGGGGCTCTTTCACATCAAGAACATGTTTAACATTAAACATTTACATGTCCTACTTTAATATGCCATATACCCTGCCTTAAGGGGGATCCTAATATCACTTTAAAGGAAGGCCTTGGTCTTTCAAAAGGGGGTATCCTATTCAAGTCAAATTAGCAGTTTTAAATGTGACAGCAAGGCTAAAATAGTAGGCCTACAGTCATGTTTACATTGTAACTGCAGTGTGTGGCAATATGAGAGCTGCAGCCCACTAGTGACTTCTAACTTACTACTGAAAACTTACAAGAAGATTACTGCTAAAGCCCACAGGGAGGGGACCAGCAACCAGCCCTGGCAGGTTGCTTCTCCACCGGCCCTGGTAACGGGAGGGAAGGAGGTTGTTACCCGCAAAGCACTGCTACCGCTTTTCTTAAAGAGGGCCGATTTTGCAGCGCTGCTACAAAACCGGCACTCTGTAAGAAAAGCGCCACCCTGCAGCCATAAAACCTGCCCCCACCCCTCCAGCTCGTCGGGGAAATGCCCGGTGCCCGCAAATGCCAGTCCGGCCCTGCCCAGCACTCAACTCCCCACCGCATGCAGCAAAATGCTGTGCACTGTGGGGTTGGTATTGATACATATGGTAATAAAATTAGGAGTGGACAGAACTCATCAAAATTGACTCCTTGGAATTCAGTTGATTTACAAATAAACTATCCGAGGTTCCACAGAGTTCTGTTAATTAGCAGAAATAGGCACATCGCTCAGCTCTTCTTAATGCCAGAGAGTATGCCATATTGAAAAATAAGCAGGAAAAGCACCATGCTGTGTACCTGAGTATTGAGCTACTCATGTTGATTTTGCTTCTGCTCAAATGGATTTTTTACTCAAGCAACAGCCTACTGATTGAGAAAGGTCCTGTCCACCCGCAACCAACCACTTTGGAACATTCTCGAAGGATGCCCTTCTAGCAACGAAAAATCAAGTTAGGTTATGTTATGTTTTGTAGAGCGCACAAGATAAAATACCACCAGTAAGCAATTACATTACAAGAGTAATGCTGATTTTCCAAAATTCCACCAACAGAACAGCATATTTCGCCCATCACTAAATTAAACCTGACTTCATGCAACAAAAGAGAAACCAAGCAGTGGACCATGGATCACTGCCCCTCCTCCTTATATCTTAATTAAGTGAATACAAATAATACTATTCATATTTATGTGCACTCATTTAAAGCACCTGATGCCCCAAGTTGAGACCCTGTGGCCAAAACATAGAAACAATGCAAACAGATATGTGCCGCATACAAATATTTCACAGGGAAATATCCTGTTGAGATTTCAGAAGTATTCAAGTTGTACTTTTTATTTTGCTTGTGAAAGACAAAAAAAGTCCAAACAATACAGCAAAGAGAGCCAACGCAGTTTGTCCCCTTGCGTGGACCACTTCAGGGTGTGTTAGAGTTTTATTATCTAATCATATGAGGCCAATAAGTCATTCATTTTCCATGCATCATCATGTGGACTCACTCTCATGTGTGGATAAGAGCCATGTCCCGGTTTGGACTTCCAAATTCAAAAAAGTTTCAGGCCAATCATCAAAATTTTCGGCACCTTGAAAAGTGCCAATCGCTGCACCTTCACTTTTCTCACACCACGTACATTGCTGTAAAGAAACGTTGTTAATGTAACTCTAACACACCCTGAAGAAGTCCATTCAAGTGGAGGAAAGGAGTTGGCTATCTTTGCTGTATGGTTTGGAATTTTTTTTATCTTTCACAAGTAAAATTGAAAGAAGAACATGAATACTACTGAAATCTCAATGGGAATTTTTCTAAATGTGGGGCATCTCTAAATGTATTATCACTAAAACCTGACTTCACCTTAAAAAAAACCTAGAAATTAACTAAAGAAAACAAAGATCAAAGTAACACCTGGCATGGTAATACCTTTGAAATTCCCTGAAAAGAACAGTGTAAAGCCATGTTAAAGTTAGGTGAAAATGACTGTTGAAAAATATAATTTTAAACTCAAAATAAATCACTGAAATTTTTAAGTTAATTGAGGCAATTGTAATTTCTGCAATTTCCATATTAAATCATCCATGACATATTCTATGATATAATTGAGACGATCACTTGTGACATCTAAAATAATAATATTAATGACATCACTATACATGTCAAGAGTACGGTCACCCCCCCACCCAACACCTTCCGCTAGATTTTGCTGGTGTATGAACTCTGGACACTGGGGCATTGCCATCCAGTGCCCAGTCTAGGTACTCTGTACTTTTAAATGTGGACAAATGGCTAATTCCTGATTGACATGTTTACCTTACCTATAAATCCCTGGTATATGTGTCCTTATGTAGTTTAAACATCACTAGTGACTACAGCACCTATTGTGCCATCACTAAAGGGGCAAGGTAAAGCATGTTTTCAGTCCCTGAAGCCTCCTTATTCTATTTTGAAAGTGTAAATTCGACGAGGCAAATACATATTTTGCCAGGCATATACCTTTATTTTCAAGAATAAGTCACCTCTACAGAAGGCTCTGAATGTCCTAAAGGCAGGTTTCACTGTTGCAAGGCTGCCTCTCCTATAGAAAAACCTTTCAGTTACATTATAGCAACTTATAATGCATGCGCTCAGTTTAGGATTTCTAGTGTGACCTGCTCCTGACAGGATGGCCTGGGTCCGGCAGCAGCACAACATTCAAATGAACATCCTCTGTCAGGGGCAGATGCATCTCATGCTTAAGCCTTCTATCGTCCAAGTAGCCAGAGTGGCAGCACTTCCAGTGGGAGGAAACCTATTTCAGAACTGGTTTGCGGAGGTAGCTTCTCATCTCCTACATGAGAGGTGTGGCCAAAGATCTACCCAGGGAAAGAAAGGCTCTTTTATGTTGGATTTTTGCAGAACAGTGCACTGTAGGATTGTTCGGGCCAACCCCCAGGAAGTTATGTCAAAGTGGGTAAGGTAGCCCATGGGAAAGTCTTCCTTATTGGTCTGGGAGTGTACATCACACACAACCTAGGAACAGGCATAAAGGTGGTACTCCTGTGTACCGTCTCCAGAGCACAGCTTGACCTAATAAAGACAAAAGAAAAACGGCACCTGCTGAGCCCCTTTTGACCTTCAGAAAGATGACTACACCTTCAGTAACCCGTGGAGAGAGACCTTAAAGGCTAAACCTACTCCCACTTGAAATGAGGAAAGGAGAGTGGAAACAAAGGTCTCATTGGTTAGCCTCCTGTTAAGCTACATGGACACAAAGGCTGCAGAAAGCCCACCTTCCTGAAAAGCCCATTTTACCAGGACCATCTGGAATAGCCCCGGACTCTAGTGGGGGCTTCCCCTGAAGTATGTCCCGACTTCCAAATGATGTTCCTAAGGTCCTTAGGCCCTTGGATAAGTTTCAGAGTGTACTCTCCAGCCCAACCCCAAAGAATTAGACTTGATTGCACAGGATGCAGGTAACCACCTCTACAGAGAATTTCTTTTGTCTGCAGTGTTGGAAAAATGGCCCAAGCAATGGATTGTAGAGAGGCTCTTTCTGAGATTCTTCAGCAAGTTTCTGGTCTTCTCAAGATGCTATTCTGACTGTGTTTTAAAATTAGCCCCTTAAAATTGTAATAACTACTTAAACAAACTATGCAGAGGATTTGTATTCATTAATTTACAAATCCTTAATAACAGTATTAGAACAGGAACCCCTTCAAGATTCATAAATACAATCAGCCAATGAAATATATATCATTACTTTGAGTGATATATGTCTTGGTTTTCCTGGTGAAATTTGGAAAACTTCAGAACATTCTGAAAATGAGGGTGGTGTAGGTGAAAACTTACTAATTTGTTTTTTTTATCATCTCATGTTATTCAAACTCATTTTTCAGTGGATAATTTACTTCAGTGAAATATCTACATTTTTTCCACCTGTGCTTTGAACAATAACTCTATTAATTCATATTCGAAATTAAGAGCAAATACTGGCCTTGCTAAGCCATCACAGTAGCATGGTAATTTGACGTATAGAAACATCGGGTCCACTCCTCTGCAGATTAGGTTATTGTAATATTCAATACACATAATTATTTGTTTCTGTGACACATTTTTTTGATTTTGTCACAAATGTTTATTTTATCTTTAAAAAAAACAATTATTGAGCAGAAGAAAAAAAGGATAACATCAACACTATTCATCCTATAGTGTCCTTTACATTAAATATAATCATTCTAAATATCAATATACTGAAAACCATATCATAGCATTTCAAGTAAAGTGCAAGTGCTAAAATGCCAAGTAAATTTACAACTGTTGTCTCTGAAAAATACCTAAAGTGCAGTAACCCTAATTCATGTGATACAACAGCTCTAAGGAGATATGGTCGGTCCAAAAAAACAAACAAAAAAATAACATCGACACAATTCATCCTATAGTGTCCTTTACGCTATATATAATAATTCTAAATATCAATATACTAGAAACCAGATCATAGCATTTCAAGTAAAGTGCAAGTGTCAAGAACATTTTCAACTATTGTCTCTGAAAAATAAATAAAGTGCAGTAACCCTAATTCATGCTATGCAATAGCGCTAAGGAGAAATATTCGGCCCAATAAAACAAAACACAATATAACTAAAGGTCCGTAATCAATGAATCCAACATATAATTCATATAGGCGTAAATTTCAGTTATATAACTCCTTGACCTCATTAAGATTGCTTTCTATCTGATATAAATATTTCCAGACTAGACTAAATTTCCTGATATCTCCCACCCTTTTCGCGTATACTTCTTCAAAGGATCTTACTTGTTTCATTTTATTATACCATTCGAGAAAGGTTGGGACCCTATCTGTTTTGCAGTTCTGGAGGATCAATGAGCATGCCACCAAAAAGAAATTGATAAAAACATTTCCCCCCCTCTTGATGGAGCCTGGTTTAAGCTCTGTTTTAATATACCAAAGAGAACAACCTCCGGCTCCGGTTGCACATTACTCCTGAGGGCACGACTGAGTTCAGCACACATTTTTATCCAGAACTGACTCAACCTTGGGCATGTGCAGGAAATATGCAGCCAGCCACCCTCCCTTATCTGTTGACAACGAAAACACTTCTTTTCAACTTCTGGATAGATTTTATTCAAACGTATGGGGTATAATAAGCTGCCCATCGGGATAGAAATGCCATCATTTTAAAGTTAGTTGCTCTTAAGGCCTTACTGCCGTGCAAACAAATAGTTTTCCACTCACTAACTGAAAGACTGGAAGACAGTTAATGCTTTATTTTCTCGAGAAAACTGGTTTTGAGAGTAGAATCCCCTTGATTTCGAAAAGCTCGGTACCAATTCCCTATGCCTCACAATTTTGTTTTAAACACTGCAGCAAGGACTGATGATGTAACTATACATCCTAAAGGTATATATTTGTTTATCAATAATCTAACCTGGAGGAAGCTAAAAAAGAGCAATCTGCTCTGCGCGCCACATCTAACCTGGATCTCCTCACAGTTAATGCACCTACCTCCTAATATAAAATGATTAATCTCTTTAAAGCCTTTTATTCCCAAAATTTTATTTGACTATTCCGAATGTAGAGGCCCAAACCTCTGGCCTCCGTTAAACTCAGATATCCAAATCCAGAAGAGTGGGTCTTTTGATAGCAAAATTTCTGAAGTCTGTTAGGGAAAGCTTGAAGTGTCTTATATCATACTTTTTTGGGAGATTTTGATGTTTTTCAAAAGACCGGCATATGAGTTCCAGCCTCATGAACCATTTCATTAAGAAAAACACTATCAAAAGATTCCCTACTATTAAGCATCCGCACTACTATGTCCATAAATGCTGCTTCGTATTAGGTACGAATATGGGGGAGTGCCAACCCACCCCAGCTAGTATCCAGTTGAAGTATTGATAATTTTAACCTTGGCGCTTTTTTATTCCAAATAAATTGGCGAAATAATTTTTCCAATTCACTAAAGAAAACTTTGTTTATTTTAATCGGGATATTTGAGAACAAAAAAATGAATAAGGGTAGTATTGACAACTGTATTAAAGCAACACATCCTACCAAAGTGAGAGGGAGAAGTATCCACTTTCCCAATAGATCTTTAAATTTCCTCAATGTTACTTGATAGTTTAACCTGAATAAATCTGCATATTGGTTACCGAATCAGCTCGGTAGAATATGCATGTAGCCTTAAATTGACCAGGAGAAAATTACAGCAGGCATCAAACACCAATATTTCCTTTTTTTATGATTTATCTTATATCCTCCAATTGCCTCAAGCTCAGCAAATGCCTCCAAAATCCTATCAATATTTTGTTTTTACGGTTTAATATAAAGTATAATGTCATTGGCAAATACTTTTATTTTAGACATCCCCTCTATGGAGTTTTTATATCTAAATTGTCTCGAATTTTTACTGCCAGAGGTTCTATAAAGAAAGCAAATAACATTGGCAACAGGGGGCACTCTTGCCGAGTCCTGCATTTAATATCTATCATCCCTGCGGATTTTGAATTCATCCTGATCTGAGCTTGGGCTCCTTGATATAAATTCTGGAGCATAGAAATTATTTGCATCGGGAAACCAAATCTTTCAAGGCCATAAAATAATGCATCCCAATTCACAAGGTTGAATGCCTTCTCTGCATCAACCATCATTACTATTGCGGAGGTTTGGTGGATATTAAAGTAATCAATTGCTTGAGTTAAATAGGTGGTATTTTATGACATTGACCGGCCTGCTATAAAACCAGATTGGTCTGTGTGGATCACATATTGTGCCGCAGGGGTGAATCGGTTGGCCCATATTTTCATCAGTAATATATAATCTGAATTTGAAAGGCTGATTGGCCTACAGGAGCCAACCTCCCTGGGATACTTGCCTTTTTTAACAAAACTGACTATTGAGGATTCTTTAAAGGCCACTGAAACGTCCCCACCTGCTTTAATACAATTGAATAGCTCGAGCAAAAATTGTAGTAACTCTTCTAAGAAAACCTTATAAAATTCAGTGAGGAGGCCAACGTTTCCAGAGGCCTTTCCTCCAGGCATTGAAATCAAAGCCCTAGACAATTCTTCTGCAGAAATAGCGGCCATTAAAGCCTCGTTCTGTCCAACAGAAAGCTGAGGGAGAGCTAGACAATCAAAATAGCCATAAATCGCTTGTTTTGCTACCTGATAGTTATTTGAATAAAGATCCTTATAATGATTGACAAAAATCTTTGGAATATGATTTCTTTCAGAAACTAATATCTGCGTCCTTGTCATTAACACTTCATCTATTATCGCCGCTTCTTGCTTCACTCTAGTAGACCATGCCAAAAGTCTTCCCACCATTTGGCTTTCTTCATAAACTTTCTGCTGGTATGCTCTTGAACTAATGATTTTTCCATTATGAAAAACTCCCTCATTTCCTGATTAGCCTTGGCTAAATCCTCTCTGGTACGATGCCCCCACCCCCGAAGAACCGCTCTTCACCAAGGCTACATTGACGGCTTCTTGAAGTTCTTTAACTCGATGTTTACGCTCTCAGGCTTGTGCTGCCATAAAAGCAATCATTTGACCTCGCACTGCAGCTTTAAAGGCAACCCAAACTGAAAAAAGCCTCACTGTGCCCCTATTAATCTTGAAAAACTCACTAATCCATTCCTGTGTACTTACTATCCACTGTTGGTTGGTTAGGAGTAGTCTATCCATCTGCCACCTGGATTTCCCACTCTCCCCCCATATTATGTCAATTTCAAACTTCACTAGAGAGTGGTCAGAAAAGGAGTTAGACAGAATCTCATTGTTCAAGCATTTCAAAGATCGTGACACCAGAAAGAAATTGATCCGCGAAGCGGACTTAAATTGGCTAGAATAATAAGTGAATTATTTAGTCATTCCATGGGCCCTTCGCCAGGGATCGACAAGTTGATAATCCTGCTTTATAATGTCTATCATCTTTTTGGTCCCTGGCTTCATCTGCTTTTTTACTTTATTTGACGTTTCTGGTTGCAGATCTTGTTTAAAGTTAAAGTCCCCCCCTAAAATAATTGGGCCAACTGCTGTTCTTACTTTATCATTAATGCTCTTAAGAGCTGCAAAGTCATCTACCACTGTTGCATAATAATTCACAAAATTCAGCATAGTACCATTCACCTTAGCAGCAATCCAAATCCCTCTACCATATGGATCCATTTGAATTTGGGCAATGTCCCAGTTTATTTTTCGTCCAAAATAAATTGCAATCCCCCTTACTGCATCCTGTGCCGGGGCAAAATTGGCTTTAGAGGAAGCTTTAGGAATAAACAGATCAGGCTGATTAGTTTTAAGGTGAGTCTTCTGTAGAAAACAACATTTGGGGTGAGAATGGCGCCAAGCATCTCATCTCTTTATTTTATCTTATTGTTTTCATGGATAAAGCTAATTTTCGTAACTGATTCATATTTTACAGTAAGGCAAACATAAAAGTCCTTCTGCACAAAAGAACACCTTAAATCGCCATCCACAGGGCTGTGCAATGGTAATGGTACAGATTTACAGTTTACTAAAGCTGGGAGACATGCAACAACTGCAGGTGTCCAGACATGGTTCTGAAAAATGTATACAGACTGATTACATGCTACTTTATTCAACACGATTTTTCATTTATTTTTAAATTATATTGTTTAAGACTTCATTACTGAACATATGCTATTTTTATCATGTAGTTGCCTATAACAGCACCCTAGTACTGCATATAATCCACAGTGAAGTTCTATATACTGTTATATGGTACATTCATTGACATAGTAGTAACAACCTTTTTATTAGGGTGTCACTAGAGACGTTTGGAATAAGAGAGGATAGGCTGCTAACTATTGGGCACTATAATTAGAATGAGTGCTGATATGTAATTAGTCAATAATCTGTCACTCAGTAGTCTGTGCCTTCAGTCTCCATCTTTTACCTTAAGCCCTTACTTAAGCAGCACACCCTTTTCAATTCAGCGCAATATCTCAGGTTGTGCTCTTTCTGACCACATTGTGCTCTCTCTGTGAACACGTTCTTGCCATCTGCATCTACTCACCATATGCCTTCTTGTTAATTTTTAGGTTTTGCTTGCACAGCGCTTGAGCTCTGCTTGTGAAATATTTCGTATTAAATATAAATCTTAAAAGGGGCCCCTCACGTTCCTTGCCTTTCAGTGATTCCTGTGCTTGCCACTTACTTTTCCTCAGATGTCATTGCCTGTAGTATAATGTTGCTTGTGTTTGTCATGTTTTCCTTGTGTGCTTCTCTTATCAGTTTGCTGGAGACGAAGAAATGTTTCCATCCAATTTTTATGGAACTAGTTATTAAACGTTTGGCATGAGCACTCCTTGTTTGCCTTTCATGAGTCACTTTTTCACCGGCTCTTCTTTCTGCTGCACTCACTAATCCCCCGCAGCACCAAAGGGAAACATATATTCTCTCCTGGTATGCACTTGAAGCGGGCCTGTAATCTCTCCCTGACTGCACCTATTTGAAGTGTGCATGTTTTTTTGTTTGTCATGTCTTTCATTTAATTTATTTTTGGCAGCACTCATTTCAAGTGAATGAGGTTCTTTAATTTTGTACTCAAGCTTTCTGTTTCCCTAATTCTCACAGTCTATTTTAATCCCACTCTTCCTTCCGCCGACCCCTTATTACTCTATGAAATCCGATCTTCTTGATGGCCACATATTCCTGTGTTCAGAAACATCTGTCATCTTCTTGATGCGTCTTTCCCTCCTTGATATTTGCAGCAGAATCCGATAGAGTTACACATCTGAAAAGAAATCACAAGGTAATGCGATAATAAATACAACATCACTAACCACCATTCTAAGATGCCGGTGCAAAGGGCTGTAACGATGATTGGTACATGACGAATCTTGGGCCAGTGGGCATCTGTCTTAAATATCTGTGCATCACAAAACTTGGTGAAGCAATTCATCTTATCATCTGCCACAGACATGAAACTTTCCCCATCTGAGATTTATTATGGAAATAAATATAAGACGCACATGCAACCTAGTGTTGTAAACATCCTCGTACCAAAATATCCATTCTGCTAAGGTATTAACTCATGCTCTGACTGTAGACAGCTACCCTTCCCCTAGCCACTCCACCCCCCACTGACCCTGGCAGTGGCCTTGCCGAAAGCTGTGGTCCGGCGGCAGAACCGACAGCCAACTTGCCTTGTTGCACTTCACACACCACACACCGGAAGTAGTGGTGAATATTTACCTCAAGACTTCTCATTGAATGAACTGCATGCTGTTGGCATTTACGTGTGACCTGAGAATGACGCAGTCGACTGTCCGCAGGACCTACTGATCATTTGTTTTATTTATCTTCAATATATTTCACAAAGATTCAGTCGGCATTAAGTGGTTTGCTAGTACAGGACTCATGCCGGAACTGCTTCTGCCTGTACAGCAAGACATTAATATATGTATAATGCAGATAAAAGACTTAGGGACATATTCTTAACGCACCTTCTAACATCTCAGTCTATTGAGGAAAAATACACTGTGCTAACGAAGCATTCTGAACACGCTGGCACCATGCAGTATACACCAGATAACGTGTCAACTGATCATGTCAAAATCAATGCCACACCGCAAAAATGCGGAACGCAAACGCAAAAAAAGCTACAATGAGGCCAATCGCGATACAAAAATCAGCGAAAACCACCTACAGGCCTGTAATTCACACACGTCAGGTGGGAAAAATCACCTTAAAAATTTTTAAAAAATGAACAAATGCCAAACAACAGTTAAGCACAATGGATGTAGCCAGAGCAAGTACGGAGGAGAACCAGAACCCCACAAGTTCCCCTGAGTACCTGCCTGGGACCTCATGGTCAGTGAAGGCCAAGGAGAAGAAGAGTAGGAATGAGGTTCTGTAAATTACGAATTTGTTCGTGCTCAGCCTCCATTTTGTAGTCGCCCCCATTTTATGTTGCCCTCATTCAGGCAGCGCGGCGAACGCAATGTTTTTGTCGTTTCTGCATTTACGTGTCAGGTGGCTTCTTTTGCCTATGTTTACTGACGAGTGTCAGGGTCTGGCCGAGTACACTAATTCCTGTCTGAGCTGATTAGTCCCCGTCCGGACTATTTGTTGGTTCACACCATTGTTTCCTCTAAGTTATCTTATCTGCTGTCCTTCGCTACATGTATCATGCATTCTCTTGTTTCACAACTGTCCTTCTACAACATGCAGCTGTGTTTTCTCTACTTGTAGATCGAATTGTGTGGATTCATTTGTAATTTACTTAAGGGGTCGAGTGACAAACATAACCGGGAACTTGAGTTGCTTTGGACTTAAAACATTGTCTGTAACGTTTGCCTATTGCTCATGCTCGTGTATGATTGCATTTTGCATTGTATTGTACCATATATAAACCTGTGTGCCACGGAGTTAAGTGGCAGTCTCTTTTGAACCTCGTTGTACTGACGACTTCTAAGACCACTGTACTAGCTGCAGCTAATAAATACCATCTTCTACGCCAGACGAAGAGTCCGTGTCCCTGTTTCTGACAAGGCAGGTGAATCCGAGGGGATTTCAGGCGTACCCTGCGCCGCCGGGCCTTAAGGCTGCGGTTCTCCAGGAAGAAGCACTTCAGTCCGCAGGAAAACAGGATCCTGATAACGGAGGTAGTCAAACACCATCAACAACTGTTTGTCACCTTCAAAGTGTCATTGGCAACAAAATATGGACTATGGCAGTCCATCGGGGATGAGGTGAGTACAGTGGGAGTGCTGAAGAGGACAATGGAAGAGGTCAAGAGGTGCTGGAATGATGGCAAGTGCAAAACCAAGCTGAAACTTGCCAACAACCGGAAGGCAGCAATGCAGACTGGAGGTGGGAGTCCTGCACCACAGGAGGAGCTGGACGAGATGGAGGAAATGGTGTCCACAGTCAGCAGTGGGGAGATGGTGGCTGGAGTCGGGGGACCGGACACGGCTCAACATGACCAGACAACACAGCACCAGGGTGAGTAATGACCAGGCACAGGGGGAGTAGGGCACAATGGCACACATACACAATTGAGCTGAGCACATCTGCGGACAAACCATGCCCAGTCCCCAACTCCCACCAAGAGACCAATGTAGCCAAGTATGCAACATCTCAGCACTGAATAAGCACAGAAGTCAAAGGCACACCGCTGGAAAGGGATAAGGGGAAGCAAAATCAGAGAAACAGATGCCACTCCCCCAAAATGCAGCAATTACATGTAGAGCACATCAACACTGAGAGCAATGTGGCAGAAACCGCAACGCTTCCACAACAGAACACAGGACACAACTGGTTCCGACTATGTGTAGACACTGGCCAATCACAAGTGGCATTGCAGTGAAATGTGAGTTGATAATGAATAAGTACAAACACACACACACATCTGTTGTCGAAATGACCACTGTCCCCCATCAAATAGGCAGCTCCTCCCAAACCGCCACAATGTACACAGTCTGTATGTAAACATGTACAATGCAACAACATACATGTGAACACATTGTTAAACTGCATTTCCCCTTCACATTGCAGAGGGACAATCAACACCTCCTCCAGAGCAGCCCAAATCTCTCTTCTATAATGATGAAGAGGACCACCACAGCTTTGACTCCAACGCCATCCAACAGCTTGTGGAGAGCCTCCGCAGCCCACCTCCAAGAGCAGGGCAGCCCAGCTGCTATGAGGAGACCCCACCCCCTACACAGAACACACAGCAGGCAGCACCCACCACCATGGCTGCCTCCCAGGACCCCCACAAAGAACACATGGCCTTCCAGTGCTGTGTGTTGGGGTGCCAGGAGCAGCTGACTGAACAGGTGCGGATGGGGTTCTACCACATGCCAGCCAAACTATATGCCATACGTGGGTGTCTATGTCCCATCAGGGACCACTCATAGTCCCTGACATACACCCACAGTCTCCTCCATTCTCTCCAACGGACCATGGCTGACATCGCTGGAGCCCTGACTCAGAGTCTGTCCAGTCAGAGTGGCTCTAGCGATGTCACACAGGAGCTGGGAAACATGCGGATGTTAATGGAGACCATGGAGCAGGCCAATGCGGAAAGAACAGCTGCTACAGCTGCACACAAGCAAGTGGTAGCTGGGTTCCTCAATGACCTCAAAACCATCCTCATGAGATTACTGCCTCAAGGCCTGGCGCTGATGCATGCTGCTGCTACCTCTATATCCACCTCTACGCCACTGAAGTGTCGGTGCCACACAGTGCGGCAGACATTCCACCTCCAGCCACTCAGGTGTCACTGCCACACAGTGCTGGAGATAGGCCAGCACCACCCACACATGAGGCACATGGAACAGCAGAGGATGAACATGCGGATGAAACCATCATCGTGGTAAGAAGGATGTTATGTTATGTTATGTTAACAGAACTTTTATAGCGAACTGCTGCCCCAGCAAAGGGGCGTCCCGGCGCTTTGGACAGGCAAAAGACATAACACGGGAGACATCAGGGAGTCAGGAAGTCAGGTAGCAGAAGAGCAGAATGCTAAAGAGCAGAAGCAAACAGATGGGTTTTAATAGCACTTCTGAAGTCGAATAACTCATCCAATGCACACATTTTGGATGGAAGTGAATTCCATAACTTGGCAGCTAAGACACGGAAGGATTGTCCTGCCGCGCGGCAGAGCTTGAACCCCGGGACCACAGCCAAGTTTTGACCGAGAGACCTCAGAGAACGAGAAGGAACATAGGGAATAAGAAGGTTCTCGAGGATCTGGGGGGAGGACAATTTAAGGATCTTAAAAGCCAGACATAAGGTCTTAAAATCAATCCGTTGCGCCATTGGCAGCCAGTGAAGTGTCCGGATAGTTTCTTTCACGGAACAAAACCTCTGTAGGCCCACCAAGGCTCTGGCAGCAGCATTTTGGACGCGCTGCAACCGGGCAACTTCCGCCTGGTTGGCCCCTAACAGGAGCGAGCTGGCGTAATCAAGCTGTGATAAAATCCTAGCCTGCATAATCAGCTGCCTGGTAGGGGCATCGAAAAATTTCAGGATGGGCCTGAGCCCTCGCAGACTCCCAAAACAAGTAGCTGCCACTTTTCTTGTGTGGCTAGAAAAACTGAGGGCAGAATCTAACCAGACACCCAAGTTTTTAACCTCCGGAACCGGAGTAGGAGTGACCCCTAACTCCGGATGCCGCCACTCTTCACCCCAGAAGCTGCTCTGTTTGCCCACGATCAGGACCTCCGTCTTCTTAGCATTGAGCTGAAGACAATTAGCTGTCATCCAGCCCGCTACTGCGAAAGAGACCGTCCCTAAACCTGGGGGCATCAAGGTCGGACTTCCCACTCAGTGTCACCGCCAGCTGCGTATCGTCAGCATAGGAGACCATATTCATGTCCCAATGCTTGGCGACCGCAGCCAGCGGCTGCACATACAGATTAAACAATGTGGGACTCAGTGCCGACCCCTGAGGCACTCCCTGGTTGAGCGGATAGGATTTAGACTCAAAGGGCGGGGTTGCAACCCTGAATGAGCGGTCGGCTAAAAATGACCGAAACCAGTCCAGTGCTGTACCAAAGACACCGGCCAGTTCCAGACGTTGAAGCAAGATCGAGTGTGAAACCGTGTCAAACTGAGGTCAAGTAACACCAGTGCCGCAGTTTGACCGAAATCAAGCACAGACCGCAGATGTTCCGTCATCGAGAGTAAAGCTGTCTCGGTGCTGTGGCCAGCATGGAAGCCATTCTGGGAGGGATCAGGAATTTTTGCCCTCTGTAGATGTTCCGACAGTATATCATTGACATGGGCCTCTGCAACCTTCGCAACCAATGGGAGCAAAGAGATTGGTCGATAATTCTCTAATTTGAGGGGGTCCAACGTGGGTTTCTTTAGGATCGGGGTGACAAAAGCTTGCTTCCATTTAATTGGAACAGTGCCTGAAGAAACGGACAGGTTAATGAGCTGGCGCACAGGAGGGAGGCAAAGAATAGATGGTTCCCTAAACTGCGCCGGTCTGAGAGGGTCAACAGGAGACCCAACTTTTACTTTATTGGCCAACCTATTAAACACCTCCTCCGACAGGCAAGGGAGAGTCGAAAGAACCACATTCGTGGAAAGGTTGGTTCTCAGAGCCTCACTCGAGGGGATAGAGCAAGGAAAAGAACGATAGATAGCCTGAACTTTTTCGAGGAAGAAGGCCGCCTGATCTTCACAATGAGACTCTGAACATATTTCAGCTGTGGGAGCTCTTTTCACGGTCAGGTCTTTAAGAACTTTGAAGATCAGTTTTGACGCATTACAGCTGTTTTTAAACTCGTTAGAGTAGTAGGCCGCACGGGCCCTACAAATGGGTCTATGGTAGCTTTTAACTGTAGTGAGGTATACAGTCTTTTTCCCTGCTTCGTAAGTTTTCCGCCAGTCGCTTGTTTACATGCTTTTTTTAGCGGTAACAAGGTACTATCGTACCATGGGCTTGGTTCTGAGGAGCGACATTTGCTCCATGTGGCGGGGATCAGAGCATCTAAAGCCCGGCTAATCCAGGCACAAAAAAGATCATAGCCGGATTCCACCTTATTGAGGGGACCAAGCGGATTTTCAACAAGGAGGCGGTGGAAGTCTTCAAGCTTTAGTTTTTTCCAAGGACGTTTAAAAACAACTCTATCTATTTAAAGGGAAGGTCACTAATCGTAAGATACAAATTCACAAGAAAGTGGTCAGACCAGGAAACTGGGCTGGGCTGCGGAACCTTGGCACCCGACAAGTTCGAAAATATGGGGTCCAATATATGACCACCTTCATGTGTAGGGTGAGTGACCAGCTGGCTTAACTGCAGTGCCTCTAGATCTGCAATAGTGCTGTTAATCGATCAAGTAAGGTGCCAATCAAAGTGGAGGTTAAGATCTCCAAGGATACTAAAATTGGCAGAGCCCATTGCCAGGGAGCTAGCCATTTCAGGAAGAGCTTTCCTGAAGGCATTATCATTGCCAGGCTGACGATAAATCAAATGTCCGGAGAAAGTGAAATGGTGGCTGACCGTGACATTAAAATGTGCACTCTCGCAGCCATCCAGGTTCAATACCTTCGAGACACAAGAATAACAAGACTTGACTACCATCACAATGCCCCCACCCCTAGAGTTACGGTTGTGGGTATAGATGGAATACCCCTGTGGTAGCGCCAGATTCACTACTGCTGTAGCCTCCTCCTGTAGCCACGTTTCAGTCATGAGGAGAACATCTGGGGCCTCCTCCGTGATGAGATTGTGGATCGCAGAGTGATTTTTGACCATCAATCTCACATTAAGGTGCAGGATAGTAAGTTCTCGGGGGTCACAGGCCCTATATGTGGTGAATCAGCGGTGGTGAGCTCAATAAGAGCTGAGATAGGGGTTGGGGGTCTTAAGAGAGAAGTTGCCGCATGAGCCACTGAAAGGACCCCACAGCGGGTCACAGGGCCCGGAGGCACAATATGGAGACTGCTGTCTAAAAGCCAGCAATTCCTCCCTGGAATACAGACCTCCTATGATATGCGGGGCAGAGTCCCTGGCGCCTGGCGCTTCCTTAGCGCTGACGGGCGCAAACGGGCATGACTCTGACTCGACTCCGGTGCGAATACGGAGCTCCCGCTGCGCGTAACCGCTGCGTGGTTACTTGGCAGGTTTAAATAGAGGTCCGTGAGTATGCCTGGAACACTAGAGCGCTAACCAAAATGGCGCCCGTCAAATGTCCCAGCCTACCCCCAAAATGGCTGCAGAATCGCCGTGTGGAGCACCTAGAGACCCGCTCAAACAGCGGTGAAGATCCCGATAAGCGCTAAAGGGCCGGATTAAAATCAGGGGATAAGAAAGAAATTTGTAAATTAAAAGTGGACAAAAGGGAAAATTTAAAAACAGAGCACTCGCTTCACGAGTAAAACGCTGAAGCGCAGAAAACGCCAAGTGCCCAGTATGCAGCGTGGTATAGCGTTACCTTTTCCAAGGCCGTCTCACCTCTGATGACCTTCTTAAATAGAGGTCCGTGAGTATGCCTGGAACACTAGAGCGCTAACCAAAACGGCACCCAGCAAATGTCCCAGCCTACCCCCAAAATGGCTGCAGAATCACCCTGTGGAGCACCTAGAGACCCGCTCAAACAGCGGTGAAGATCCCGATTACAGTGCAGTGCATTCTCCGCCATATGTTTGGTTTCAGCTTGGTTATGCCCTCGGCATCATCACTTTCCACTGTCCCCCGATAGACTTTACAACACTCACCTTTGACCTTGCAAAGGACTGCCATATTCTGTTTGATCGCCAATGACACAGCAATCAGACTGCGGACTGAACTCTTCCTTGTCCTTTGGACTTGTCATTCCCTGGCTCTGGCTGGCCCTCCAAGGGCTAACATCATCATGTGGGGTTTGCAAGGCCCTGTACTGCTCCAGTTGCAACACTCCACTAAATGTGCATTAATCATTCCGAATCACACAGATGTGCCCTGTCTATGGTCTTTCAAATGTGGTAGTATGGATAAATGTAGGGTCAGTTAACTCCTCTTTCGTCCATGTGGCTCATGTCGTCGGACTTGGGTCACAGGGTGATACATTGCCGAATGTTGTCCGGGTGACACCAACGCAACAACAGTGACACACGCATTGGTTACTTCCTAGTCCAGCCCTGTACGGTACAAATCTCAGAGCCCGGGGTCATTGTTCAAACCCTCACGCTGGACTTTAATACACCAGGGCAGCCCACTTTGCTTACGCTCACAGGGGGGAACAGCAACGCTACATGTGCCAGGACTTCTCTGTAGTGATCTGCTGACCACAGGTCTAGTTGTCAGCATGCCACAGCCACTCCCTCATGGCTGGTTGACACCCACACAACACCCATCCGGCACACACGTCACAGGACATGTGACCCCTCCAATAAAAAGGGCCGGGCGCACGTGCTCCACGCCATTCCCTCTCTCTATCTGGATGGTGTTTATGTAGGCATTGGGGCCCACAGGCCTGCAACATCACATTCCGCGAGCCGGGAGGTGAAATGATGGTGTCCGCATCACAATACCCAATCATACAGGGTCCATGACTTACGGGTCACAGACTTGGTGGCACCGGATGCACTGTGGCCGGCACAGGCGCACCACCATGGGCCGGTGACTTTCGGGGCACTGAGGTAGGGGCACCTTAAGTGCTGAGCGGGTGTGCAGCCTGTGATGATGCCCCGTCCCGGCAGTCTAGACTGCTCAGGATTTGTGTGCCCTGCTGGACCGCATTGTAGGCCATAGCCAGCGGGCAGCGCGGGCCTACCACCACATGGAGTAATCTCCTGTATCACAGAGTTAGTGGCACCTCAAGGGCTCAGCGGGTGCACAGCCTGCGATGATGCCCTGTGCACTAGTATATCCTCTGTCATGGCAAAATCAAGACCCAGCATCAAAAGTGAGACCTGGTGGCCTGCAGAGCGAGGCTGCATGATGTGGAGGGTGCCATGTTCGCGGGCCCCGGATTTGGGGCTTGCAGCGGCACATGGTGGGCCCTCTTTTCTACACGCCAGTGGTGGAAGGTGAGCAGTGAGGTCTGGGTGTGCAGGTGCGGGTATGCACCGCTGGGCGGGGGGAGGGGCTGAGTTGCAGTGGCCTGGGTGCGCAGGGGTGGACAGGCGATGAAGTTGTGTGCAATTGTATGTACTTTGCCATTCATGTATCTGAACTCTGTTTCAGATGATGGATCTGTTTCAGATGTGGTACCTGGTGAAATGCACTATATACCGGCACGTGGTTGGAGACACACCAGTGGCAGCAGGTGAGCAGTGTGTTGTGTAGGTGTGCAGTGTTGGCACTCTCTCTTCCTGTCCATCTCCTCTGTTATCTGTGTCTCTCTCCCCCTCTCTGACTGTCTATCTCTCTCTCCCCCTCTATGTCGGTCTATCTCTCTCCCCCTCTCTGTCTGTCTGTCTCTCTCTCTTCCTCGCTGTCCGTCTATCTCTCTTTCCCCCTTTCTGTCTGTCTATCTGTCTGTCCCTCTCTTTCTCTCTCTCTCCTTCGCTCTCTCTCTGTCCCTTGATGTGCACAGGACACTCCCTCTTGTAATGATTTTTGTCTTGCAGGCTGTGACCTACGGATTGTCCTGAGGGGAGCCGCCATGCGTCTTCATTTCTGTTCTGTTTCTTTGAATACATTTTCATTTGTTGATTCAACGGTGAATGAGTGATGCTCATTTTTGTGATGACATCAGGCGGATTATTTGATACATGATTCCGTGTAGATGATGTGGCATGTCTTTGGCCGGGGTGAGGGAGGGGTGGGGAGGAGGGCCCTGGGATTGGTGGTGGTGGGTGTTGTGGCCCTCTTGGGTGTTCCGCCTGCGTGATCAGTGGCTCCATGGCATCTGTTGCCCTTCAGATGTGGCTATGGCCTTGACTCCCTTTTGTGGTGCAGGCTGTGGTCTGACTTTACACCAGGAAGGAGCAGGTGTTAGTTTCCTGCGGCTAATGCACCTTATCACATGTTTTGTGGTAGTATCGCAGATCTGGCTGGTCGTTGAGAATGTTGTAGAGTGGTGCTGTCGAGGCTTTTGGCACAGGAACGCCTACTCTGCATTTCATTAGCGATAGTTGCAAGGGTCATCTGTGGCAATGTTTTGTGAGGCTGCTATCGCAGGTAAACTGGTGCTATGGGCTGTTAGCAACAGCTTTTGAAATGGGTGATACATTTATCGCGACTTTGGCTGCAATAAAGTGCTGTTAACTTGGTGATAACTCCTTGAGAATATGCCCCTTATTTTTCCTAATTGGGCATATGTGTGTTATTCATTTTGGGACGGCCGCATTTATAGCAAAGAGTAATGGACCTCTCATTGCTACATGAAGTTAAGGTGCAAGTAAATATATTTTATGATCCGTATTACATGCACCCACCCTCTTTAAAATTAAAAAAAAATTATTTATTTGATTTAATTGTAATATTTGATGAATTGCTTTACAATTGTTTTATTTTGATTTTGCGTGGCTTAATGCGATTTTTACTAACGGTTGATATAATGTTACCTACCAAGTCTGCCGACAATGTATTTGAATGTATTTGATTATATCTATCGGTCATCTGCTATTTACACTGATATATTGTGTCATCCTGGGTTATATGGCATGAAACAAGCATTGACCTTTTCATGATTTGTCTAGTCTGACTGCTTGTCTTGTGCCCCCCTTATACGTGGTTTTTCAAATTGATCACAAAACAGAGTTTTTCACATTGATCACAAAACAGCGTTTCCACATGGAGCAAAACAGCACGTGCTGTTTTGCTCCATGTGGAAACACAGTTACCCCACTAAGATTGTGTATATACACACAGCATTCTGCAGCCATACATCTGTATTCAGACAGACTTTGGTCAAAGAATTAAGCACAGGAAATTAATATTCCTACATTACAGTAATTCATCTGCTGCAGTAACCATCCTGTGCATGGTATTAGGCATTAGCATTTAAAAGAGTCTTTCTTGTCAGCCATAATTTTTCTCGTCCTGAAGATGGTCTGATGGACTACAGCCGAACAGGCCGAAAGGTCAACCTCATCCTCTATTCCTACGAAATTCTGTTATTCTGGAGCAATATGTATTCTCATCAAGAGATTTGTTGCTTATGATTTAATTGGAATATTTGTTCAGTCATGTATTGTTAGGTCAATTTGATTTTACTTCTCTCCATGACTTTGTGCTGAATTATTTTATTTACTTGTTTACTTGTACTCCATTTTCCAAAAAAAATATATAAAATAAGATATACTTTTCAAACTACTAGGTTTTCCCGTGTTTTTCATGTTAAGATTTCTTTTTGCTTGATGTTGTCTAACGACACTTTGGCGTTTGTTCCGTTAGGACTAACTCCCTAATTTATCTCTGAATAACAAAAGATCATTGTGAATCAAATCCCTTGTAGGCTTCTTTTACCATTTATATCGATGCCCAAGCCTCCAATGGTATATTGGGTTCCCCTAACTATTAATTAACCATATAGATTTAGCTATCTGTTTGCCAGACCTATTGTTTCCATTATACATAGAGTGGGCTTTGGGTCAAACTCTTGCTGATGATTACATGGCTTTGTTGTCTATCTCAGTTGGCTAGTCTTTATTTGATAGCTTGCCTTCCTATTCATGTGTTTGTTACATTCAGTAGCATTTCAGTTTCACATTGTTCTGACTGGCTAAATGCATCCTTCCACTACTTAGGAATGGCTTTACGGTGGTGCGCCCGGGTCAGCCGCAGCTTACGCTGAGCCCAGGGGCGCTGTGATTAGAAATAACGTATGGGTTTAAAAGCACCTGCTGCAGAGATTCTTGTGTGACTAGCAGTATTCAGACAACAGTAACAATCTCAAGATAAGCCTTGTGATTAAGGTTCCTGCTGTAGGGAGATCAGTGTCTTCTAGCAGCAGTTTGACTCTTCATTTAGCAGACAGGGGGGTTTTATGCCTTCTGCAAACAACATGTACCATGCAGATTACAGAATTGTCTTATATGTATATTGCACCCTGGGTTACTGCTTTTGTCACAGAGATTCTTTTGCTACTTGCAGTTCATAAATTACAATTCTATTCCTAATATAGCATAATGCCTTATTAAGTGAAATCAAAGAAGTGCCTCCCAACAGCAGAGTTTAGGTTAGGACAAGTAGCGGCCCATTGAGGGAGTGCCGTGGGAGGTTGGGCGGGGCTGGGTAGGGGCAGGGTGGGGGATAGTAAACTCCGGCTCGTGGTTAACCGGAGTATAGTAAGTAAATACATATATAAAACAAATATCATTGCTCGTGCGGAAACGCTAAATGCATTTCTGTGGGCGTGATGGCATCTGTTTTATTTATATATTATTTATATTTGTAAATTAAGTATCACATGAAAATAATAGATCATTTTAGATAATCACATTATGGTTAAACAAAGGACGAATTATTGGAAAATAAGTCCAGCAGATAAATTAGTTTTATTTGGTGTAGAAAAGACATATGCTTACACACCACAAGCCGCCTAAAAGGCCAGATCGAAGAAGAGCAATAATTGATTAAACCGTCAAAAGGAATAGACAAACTTCAGTTAGTAGTACACTGCACTGCATTATAGTATCAGCCATCAGAGTTGCAGCTAATTTAAAAATAGGCACCAAAGATGTGCCATATTTAGTTGACATTTCTCGAGCATCTATACACGATGATTAAAGGTAGGACAGAGTCTGATTGAATTTTAAAATAAAGTCGGCCGGACTGGGAACTGAGAGCAGCCCTGGCAAATTTTGCCAGACCAGCCCCCGCCCGTTGTGTAGCGTGCAAGCGCAGCCACTACTAGGGGGGTTTGGGAAAAAGACAGACCAAAATGGTGAATTTTAAAGCACATTTTTCATTACATATTCAATTGTATCAACTTTCAAAGCACAGTAAATAGTAGATGATGACCTTAAAGAGCACCAGGTTACCCACCAATTCATATGTACCCATAGACATTCTTACAGCGAGCACAAAAAAAATACATAATTAGTGAATCTGAGAGAACAAAGTAAAAGCAAGACCAGCCCCCATATGGTGTGTAGCGAGCAAGCGCAGTGAGCAATCACTACTAGGGGGAGTTTGGGGGGTTCTCCCCCCAAGAAAATTTTGGAGATAGAAAACTCAAAACAAAGCCAAAATTAAAGGGGTCCTCATTAGTGAATCAAAGACCTAAAACTTAGGCCCACATTTGCAATTTGGAGCAGTTTTGAACTTGTAAAGACATGCTGTACATGTGCTCTGCAAACTATGGGAAAATGCATGCATGTGTGCTTGCTGCTGGTAACGTTTGTGGTAATATGAGGGAAATTAACAGGAAAAACTATCCAACCATACCCTAAAACATAACCAAAAAGAGCCAAAAAATGGCTCACACAATGACCAGTCATTCTGCTGCAGATGGCCCTCTGCTGCTGCAGATGGCCACACAGACCACTCCGATCGTGGAGGGTCCTGTAGATTCACCTCCTTTTGCCCTGGTCTGAAGCTAATGGAAGAGAGGGGAGTGAGGTCTGTTCATGGCATTTTTTTATTTCCAGCTCAGTATGTGGTGCACAGCCAACTCAGCTCCTTCCTTAGTAGACATACAAATCTAGGCGCTGCTTGGCTGTGCACTTGTTCTGTGCCACTCCTGATTAGCAAACGTATTCCGACTATGAGAAGTGGGGTTAACTCTCCAGGCCCAAAACTTCAGTTTGGTATTCCACAACAGGACACTGACACATGGACTCCATCATTCTGCCTGTAATAGAGCATCTTCAGGGTCTGTTCCTCTGGCCTCATAAGCAACATTCCTGATGAGGCGCCAAGAGGTACACAAACAGCACTGTGCTGCAGGCAGATCAACACGCTGACAACTTAATTTGCGTGCTGCTTACACTCTACTCAGCTAATGTTGTGATCACAAATATAGCCGGGTAAACATTGCAGGGCTGCCACACAGGCCCGGGTGTCGGAATCTCAAAGAAAGGAACAGTGGTAGAAGAGCAAAGATCAGCAGCCAATGCAGTGGCCCGGCCCCCCAAACCCGCACCTTTCTCTCCCCCCACCCCCAGCATTTTTGAGCGGCCATCACACCATGACTGACTGTAAAGCCTTTACAAGCATAGTAAGGGGGCTAGCTGTTCTCTAACAATGCACAATGGGTCCAATACCACTGTCCACAAAGACACACATTAAACTTTCACCTCAAAGCTCCCAGTTTGGTTGACAAAGGTACGTCAATTATTGCCTGCAGGCTGTAGCCAGTCACCACCATGGCCTGCGTTGGTGCAAAACTCAAGCCACCACCTCCCTCCGCCCTGTTAACAAATCCCCTGTGCAGAACCTCCGGGCCATGACCTACCTTTTGCTTCAATTCCTGCCCGGTCGTGACACCTGCCCAGTGCCATGATGATTGAGTACAAAGTGAATGGGCGGACACTAGACTCACCTGTGGGCGGCAGACAGGGGGGCTAGAAATAAATAAATTATGGGGTGCCTCTCTGTCTCAGTCGTCTCTCTGGGATGCCTCCTAGACATCACCTCATCAGGCACCCACACTTTTTATTGCATGAGCCCCAATGCGTATGATCACCAGAGGGTGAAGAGTAAGACCGCGCAGACGCAGCGGCGGTGATATCTCCACGCTGCGCACAGCACCTTCCGAATCTGATATTATGTCTTTGGATAGTTTTATATGGCGCTGGCTAGACCCGGAGGTATCAGAGCGCTTTACATGAGAAACAGCGAGTTGCAAGTTACAAAAAAATTAAGCATTTGTTACACAGTGTTACACATTAAAACACAAGTCACTAGAGAATAGCAAATAAAGATACATAATGAAGCAACATTACATAGTAGAATGAAATTATTAGAGCATGGCGTAACACCGACAAACATACTAAGGGGCAAAGAAGGTAAGCAGGAAATGTAAAAAGGGGTAAGGAAAGCATATCAGGACAGGAAAGGGAAAGATAAACAAGCCGGTATTGGGACTATAAATCTCAACAACCCAGGAATAGGAGGCAGTAAATGGTGAGAGTAGTGTAGGAGACTGGTGGGGCGTGGGGGGAGTTAGAGGTAAAGTCAGTCAGACGAAAAATTGAAGCAGTCCTGCGGTGAACGTCGCCCAGGTGGAGTTCAGCGGGAAAGAGGAACGGACAAAGGTCACTAAGATGACGGATCCAGGTCATGGGCACCGATAGAAGATAATCCTAAAATGGTGAGGTACACATACATCCAAGTCCAAAACCAAGAGAGCTGAATTCCACGGAGTGGAGCTGGATGTGGGATGCAGCCAGAGTATCAAGTGGGAGAGGAGGGCTGGAGATTACCGAAATGCACACGGGGCAGCAGTGTCATCCATCCGTATGCCGCAAGTCAGGTGAAGTCTATTCGGGCGCCAAGGCTGCAATCCCAGAGAAAGGAAGGTAGCAGCCGGAATCAGATGGGCGAACCTCACTAGGCTCAGAAGGAAGAAGATACGCTCAAGGGCACCATGCCGCAGTGCCGTAATTCTCATGAAATGAAATGAAATTAAATGAAATATGTATTTATAAAGCGCGGCTGCTGCCCTGGGGCGTCCAAGCGCTAATAGCAGGTGTATTTGCTGAACAGAAGAGGTTCTGCTAGGAGATTAATGGTGGGCATTGAACAGAAGGGTTTTCAGCTGTTTCCGGAACGAGAGGAGGTCGGGTTGGACCTGAGTTGGAGGGGAAGGGGGTTCCATTGTTTGGCGGCATTGAGGGAGAACATCCTACCACCAGCTCTTGCTCTTTTTATTCTGGGCACTGAGGCCAGAAAAGACTGACTTGATCTAAGATTTCTGGCGGGGTGGTACTGGGTTATTAGTTGGTGGCCAATTGCTGGACCTGTGCGCCAAAATGCCTGGTGGGAGATACATATCGCCTTGAAGGCGATTCTTTGTCGTACGGGTAACCAGTGCAGCTTGTTCAGCCCAGGTTTGGCTGATTGTCTGCGGGGCAGCTGGAGCAGTGTTCGGGCACTGCAGTTCTGCACTATCTGCAGCTTTCATAATGTGTATTCCGGAGCACCGAGATACAAGGCATTATTGAAGTCCAGCCGAGATTGAATCAGGCCCTGGACGGCTACCTGTTTGGCCTCCATAGGCAGGAGAGGAAGGACTTTCCTCAACATCCGGAGAAGACCAAAACAGGTTGCGGACAGTTTCGTGGCATGAGTGTTGAAGGAGAGAGCCTTATCCAGCCAGACCCCCAGGCTCTTTGTGGGTCTTTGGGGCTGGGGGGTTGCCTAGGCAGGGAGGCCAGAGAGAGTTGAAGTGTACCGGAGATGTGGGTCCCATCGCCATTACACCCCCGAATTTGGAAAAAAACAAGACTTGCGCATCCCAGTCTTCTTACGGGAGGCGAAGTTGGAGGGCGGACAGTAGGGCAAGCAGCAGCAGTCAAACCCGGAGGCAGGGAGATGGTCAGGAGGGTGAACCTCAGCCCAAACTCCTCAACGGCCAACCAGCGAACTCCACCACGCATCAGCATCGCAGAGATTGGCTCTGTCAACCACAGGTCGTTAAAGATTTGTGGGAAGGTGGGGGAGGAAGAAGACAAGCAGCAGAGAGGCGAGGAGAGCTGTGCCTGATATCCGGCTGGGTAGGTGACGGCCGCAGAAAGAAAGCGGAGCCGATCTCCCCTATAGAAGTAGGGCAGCTCCACTGGACATCGGCCATGATTGCTCAGTCTCCATGGAGAAAGCATCGATCCCGTTTTTCTCAAAAATCTTGAGCCCCCAAGTGGGAGATTAGAGCAACAAGGACCGCAGACAAACGAGACCTCAGGTGAGTAAGAGGGTCCAAGGAGGGTGTAGAAATCAGGAAATTTAGGCAAGTAGGCAATCCCTTCACAAAAGTCACAAAAATCAATTCAGAAACACAGGTGATATTACAAGGTAGTTCAACTCAATTGACATTTAGCCACTCCTGAGGAAGAGGATGGTCGGATAGACCCTGAGAGAACAAAAGGGTATTGGGGCGTGTCTGAATATGTGAGGCAAAGCTTTGCATGCCCTTCTGTCCAAGCACTTAACGATAATGTCTATCTGGAATGGCTGTGATGGAAGCTGCTCCTTGATAGATAGTTAATCAGAGTACCGACTTACACTTTGCCGATGTTTATGCTCGCCAGTAAGTGAAGAAAGAAAGAAAGAAAGAAAGAAAGAAAGAAAGAAAGAAAGAAAGTAAGAACGAAAGAAAGAAAGACATGATGCATATAAAGCAACAAAATGAGGCTAGAATAAATAGAAAATGAGAATTTTAACCAACCAGAGAGGCGTGATTAAGAAGGGAAGAAAAAAGAGAAAGAAGGAAGACAAAACAAGAAAAATAAAGAACAAATTAACTAATGAAAATAAAAGACCAAGGAACAGAACTAAGGGAAATGAAGAACAAGTCTGGAAAGCAAATAAGGAAAAGAGGATCAAGGAATGAGGGATGAAATGGTGAATGGAGAGAGAAAGTGATAAAAGGATGAATAGAAAATGCGAATTGTAAACAGGTAGAGTGATGTAAGAAAGAGAAAGAAGGAAAGAAAAAGAAAGAAAGAAAGAAAGAAAGAACGAAAGAAAGAAAGAAAGAAAGAAAGAAAGAAAGAAAGAAAGAAAGAAAGAAAGAAAGAAAGAAAGAAACTACTTTAGCGAAGAGAGACAATAAGAATGCATTGAACTTAAAGAATGACTAGGAAAAATCGAAAGGGAAATGTGAAAGTTTACCGGAAATCGGGAATTAAAAAGTGTCAGAGATAAAGAGTAATCAAGCAACCAAAGATACAAAACAACACACAAAATAAAAAGTAGTACAAAAAATAGAGCAGAGGATGAAAACGTGTCCGAAATAGCTATATGTACACAAATGTCACATCCACAATCTGCTTACCCAACATGCCTACACTCAGGCTGTTAAACTGTGTCAAGCGAAACGCTGGCATACTGATGTCTTAACATGTGCCTTGACAAGAAGGGGACAACATCAGCACAGATAGAAAGAGCGGAAACTGAATAAAAGCACGGTTTTGAATGGTTAGACCTAAAGTTTTGCTATGCGCCCTCAACGACAGCTCCCCTTCATTTCGCCAGTTCTGTTCATTATAGCGAAAGAATTATCCTGGAGTCTGCAGAACAGAAACGAGATCTGCTATTTTGTCCTGCATTGAAAATAGAAAGTGGCTCTATTCTGTCGCTTAGTACACTGAGCTGTCCAGTGCGGGAATTGCTTGTTTGTTTGTCCTTTGTTTAATTGCATTCTCTCCCTTTCGGAATGTACTAAAAAAGCATACAAACCAAAAAAACAGAGGAAGCTGCCCTCTGCATCCTCAGTGCGGGGGGTGGGTGGGAGGGGGGGGGGGGGCGCTGTAGCCTGCTGCACAGGGTCACGACACGGATGGTGCACATGAATGGTGCAGCACCACTGCACCAGACTCCCTGAATGCATTATTATGCAGATAGTTTTCCCTCAACGAAGCGGAGCGGAGGACCTGGACGCAGAGTATAGTCTGCCTACTGTCTGACCTCGACAGGCAGACAGACTACTATTGAACTGACTATGACTCACGGACGGTCACCAGAGACCGAAAATTATCGGCCCCAGGAACAAAACCGGCCCCTGTCAAAAAACCGGCCACCACCCCATTCAGCCAACTGGGGCATTGCCCGGGACGCGGAATTACCAGTCCGGCCCTGAATTTTGCAAAGAAATAAATCAGTCAAAGTAGCGGTTTTAGAAGTCAGCCTAATATAAATGCATTGTTTTTCAAAAGAGAACCGCGTGCACAAGCATAGCAGTTGGAATACCTGATGGCACACACACTCTCCTGATTGCTTGCATCCACTTGGCTGCTGCAGTGCATTACATTATTGATAAATACAGTCGCGAAGCCAATCACGGCCATTACTGATTTAGAAAGAGCAATTGGCTCCCATACAACAATCAATTACTGGCTATTGAATATGTTCTCTTTAATAAAATATATTTGAATTTACGAGTTGGTTTACTGGTGTAAACATTTAGCTTGTAGCAATTATAAAGGTGCAATAAATCGACGTTTGCAGCAGTACAATTACACTGCAGGTGCTATTGCCGATACTTAACTAAATTAGCTGCAGAAGATACACAGTAATTTCATTCTGTATTGTAATTACTCTCCACATGTAGTTCCACGTATTCCATTTGAAATCCAGTCCATGATTTAACAAAGAATTGTCTTTAACATATGCATTGGTCATCACAGCTGAAAATAAGTATCTTTTTATTGCAGTATGTTAATAGAGTTATATGCATCGTATGAAAGTCATATCACTAAAATAGTGTTTGTATCTCCTGGAGGATGAGAACGCTTTACACATAAGAGAACACATTACTTATTTCATCTGTTTTTTCTTATCTGGCCATACACTGCGCCGTCTGCTTTCTCCATCTTCTGAAAGACATCTGCCCGAAGCCCCTGCAGTGTTCACAGCCATCTGGACATCAGAGGCAGATTCCACTTTAGATGACATGCAGCATGTGTCCTGTGTATAAAAAGACTTTTGCGTCTATCAATTGCTTGGTGTAGGGATTGCGTTTTCTTTTGCCGAAGTTACCTTTACTCTTGCAACGCCATCAGTAGCACACTGTGATGTATTGCTTGCTATCCCAGATGTGATTTTAGTGCAACGCAGTTTTGATCTTTTTCACCTATATTAGCAACTTCAACCGAGTTCAAATGATGTATAATAACTCCCACAGGGTGACCTTCAGGAAAAGTGAATAGAACTCCTTTAGCATTGAAAGGACATACATTATATCCAGTGTATATGAAAGGCGATATCATTAAAAGTTTGAAATATATTCAAGGTATATTGAAAATATTTTGAGAATAATTGGAAGGTAGAGTGGTCATTTAAAAACCTGTTCTTATTAATCAACAATAATTTATTTTTATTGCAGGAATTCGAAACACGAAACAATAAAATAAGGAAATGCCAACCAGGGAAGTTGCAATATTCAGGATGAAGAAGGACTGACTGGAATGTGTGTGAATCAAAAATTAGGAAAGCTTGTAAAATGAAGTGACCTGCAAATATTCGATAGCACGATGTATATGTTCACACCCGCTCTAGATGCTCATGTTCTGATAGTCTGCAAACAGTGAAACAAGCATTGGCAAAGAAAATAGGTCAGGATTAATGTGCCAGCACATATAAACACCAGCATGTACAAATGCTGCTTACATGCTTTGCCTGCACAAATGCATGTTTATCACATTAAGGGGTGTCCTGTTGTCGTAATCAATGCTGTGGAAAAAACTGCAAAAAAAAGTATTGCCTCCTTTATAGTATGTATATAGGAATTAAAGAATTGAATGTGACAAAGTGCTGAAGAATGAGTGTGCTTTTCAGATATAAACTAGCCCCTAATGAATTCCAAAGGAACCATTTCCTAGAATGAGGAATAATACATCATATACCCAATAGCAAGTGGCAAGAAATGAATACTATTCTGAATGGAGCCAAAGCCTATTCCAAGTATATGTTAAAGATCTAGGAGTATTATGTCTTACACACAGCTGTTCTGTCAAGCCAAACCTAAGAACAGATTTTACACTACATAACCTGACATACAATGAAACACAACACAATAATATATGATTGTCTTTCACTAATAACAGAACATATCACACCACAAGACGCCATGACATACAATTGGACATCATTCCAATATTGTCATACAAAACCTCACAAAACTACACCATATCAAAATACACCCTATAACTCCATAACATAGCACAAATCAAATTTAAATACCATATCATAACTTCTGTTATTGACCCCCGTCCCCTGACTCACAACCACGTATAGACCTGATATGATGCTTTCCTAAACATACACCAGCCCCTCATCTTTACCAGTTACTTGTTGTTGACACCCAATTATCTGGACAAAAACAAACACCACCATTTGACGTCAGTGAACTTCTTCCTCAGAGCAGATTTCCCTTGCACTCCGCCGTGCCTTGAACAACCCTCCCTCCCCGACTTGCTAGTCTGTCTCTAGGCTGGCAACACTCCATCATATGATGTCTCATCACTTCAGGTGTTTAAGAGACCAGGGCACAAGGGCCGTTGACCTAGAGGTTGGAGAATACTGTCCGCTGGAGAGAAGCCTGAACATCAAATATGGAATATGTGCATGTGTACCTGAGTGCATGGGTGCACTTGTGATCCATGCAGCTTGATGCTGCTGGTATCTGTGTTTTTTCTCAGACATCCTGGAGCGAAATGAGCAGTGTTCTGCAACCCTAGCCCCACTATAGAAACTCAGATATATTCTAATGTACTCACAAGTGTGGTGGGACAGATCCTTGGTCAAGCCGGGACCACTGACAACTAAGCGCATAAGATACATTGGCAACCTTGAATCAGGGCTGAGTCTCTGGCTTCCCTTGTCGTCCTGAGCTTGAACAATTGAGTCAAAGGGCCTGTCTTAGAAAATCATCAGATGTCCTAGGTCTCAATTCTTGGTGTGCCCTCCATTTAAAAACGGTACCTTCAGTAGAAAAATCAGAGACTGGCACTGCCCTAGCTCTCCATGCTTTTAATTCTCTCTACAACTCGTTGTGCTCTAAAGAGAGCAAGTAAATGTTTTGATTAGTGATATATAATGTGAGAAGTTGGCCTGGTATATAATGCTCACTAATTCTAGTGATCACTTTGTACCATGCCAAGCAACCCTTATGATGATGGTTGTAATTCAACCTTGTAGACCAGTTATCCTAGTGGTAACGTGGACAAAGCAGTCTTAGGCTAAACTCTGAAAGGCATGTGAAGCCAGCTGTTATACCATACACAACCCCCTTGAATACCAAATGAAAGGGACACCACACAGATATATATTGAAAATATATATTGATTTATTAACTATTAAAATCCCCTGGACTCTTTATGAGCACAGAAGCACAAGCGTTAAATCACAAGACAGTTTAAAATACACAAAAGTTGCACAATATGGATGAGCCCTAGGGGCCACCTAAACCATATACTAAATAAGTGGTATAAGGGATACCAGGAGGAAAGTGAAGAGGCCTAGGGCCTGGGGAATCGCTGGAGCTATTCGAGACTGGAGTTAGCTAAGTCGGGAAAGGCCCACGGGACTCGGGTGCAGTGTCCAAAGTGCACGCACTTCTCAATACAAAGTCTATGGTGCGTAAAAAGCACAAAGTTAGAAAGTTAGGAACCTTCCGAGTGACCTACGGAGCTGAAACTTAAAACACAGGCCCTTGGGATGTGTACCAGTGCAGGAGCACCGGCGGAGCTGAGTTACCTCACCCACAGGAAGCGGGTGCACAGGGTCGAAGATGTGTCGGGTTTCGTCACGCTGGTCGATGGTGCTTGGAGCAGGAGATGCTGCAGGCGGCTCGATGAGAAGAGTTCCGGTGGATCCAAGGGTGGATCTGTAGATGTGAAGACCTGAAAGCAGAGGGGACAGTGTTCAAAGTCACTAGCCAGTGACTGCCGTGGAACCAGAGTGGAACCAGGTGATGTCGGGTGCAAACAGGCGTTGTCGGGTAGCTTCTTTCTGCAGCCACGTGGATACCCGGGGTCGAGGACGTCCAGGAGTCGGTCACGAGCTGTCCCACGTAGGCTTCTCGCTGTTGGCAGTGTCGGCGACCTGATCGGAGCAAACAGGCCTTGGCAAATGCAAGCCACGCAGAAGTTGAAAGATGCTGTTCACTCGGACCAGCAAGGTCAGAGCGGGTGCTCCTTTTCACAGGAGCTTGGGTAGGTCTGGAGCAACCAGACCTGCTGTTTAAATCTTCGGGTTCGTCGCCAAGATGGCCGCTGGCCGCGTGGCTAGTGGCCGGGATGGCGCGTCGAGTGGCACAATGCAAAAGGGCCCCACGCAGATCGTGGAGATGCTGGAGGGCTGATCTTCGGTGCAAGGGCTGCTCGGTGGTGGGGGTTCTCAATCCCCAAAGCACAACGTCGAGGATGCCTCAGAAGCTGCGCAGTCAGCTTTTCGGGTGTCTTTCAAGAGGTCCGGTCCCACGTCACTCGGTGCCTCCACGGGTCCCTTCTTCGCAGGGACTGTGGATCGGGCTCTGAGAGGTCTGGGAATCTGGTTCTTGTTGGGCTCTGGGCTCGGGCTCCGGCGGGAGGCGGCGGCAAAGCAGACGTCGAGTTGCTGGTTGGTACCTGTGTTCACAGGGTGGTCACTCCTTGGCCACAAGGGAGATTCTTCTTCAGTCTTCTGTGCAGCAGAATGTCGAAGTCCAGTCTTCTTCTTAGTTTTAAGTTGATTTCGGGATGATCTGCTGTGCAATGGCACTGCTCCCCCTCTTATTCCAATCTAGGGGGGTGGATCACCTACTAGGTCCCTCCTCTGGGAGGAACCAGGAAGGGGGGCGGTTACACCCCCTTTCCTTTGTCCAGCTCCGCGCCAGGACTGGGGCTGGAAGGCCCCAGAACCGGTTTGGGCTGGCCTATGCACGGGGACACCTTGTGTGTCCCGGGCATGTCTGATTCTATTCAGCCCTGTCCTACCCAATACACAAAATCCTGTCTGGGGTGGTGCTCGCACCTCCCAAGGCAGGAAACCCTTTGTCCAGGCCACCATCTGCCGAGTTTCGGTCAGCAGCAGGAGGCCAGACTTGTGTCTGTGGTGGCAGCGTCCATTTTGTGAAGCTGAGGCTCTGTTTAACTTTAACCGGGGTTAAGGCTACATACATGTCGTGTCCCTCTAGAAGGGTGGAATGCTATCCCCGTCGCCAGAACTGGCGAGGGGATAGTATTCCAATTCGTATGACACCTTACTCGACATGTTTTGATAAAGCCAAACCAAAGATAGCATTTAACCGCGAGGATTATAATGCACTTAAGAGTATATGGTATGGCAATATCCCGGAACAGCTTAGGGAGTGGTTCCCGACAGCTGCAGACAGGCTCAGCTCATGCTAGAGCACCATCTCACATATTTCCAAGCACTCTGCCTCCAGGATTGATGAGGCCTTCCATAGGAGTGGCTGATAGGAACACATGTGTCCAGTTTAGGGTTAGGCACAGGCATACTGTACCTAAGTAAGAGGTGATTACACCAACTTACCCCAGCTGAGTGATCAGCCAGTTGTGTCAAATATGGAGGCCAGGCCAGGGGTGGCACAATACATGCTGCAGCCCCTGGTAGGCCTTGGCTACACCTATGCCCTGGGTACCTATGGTACACTGTTACAGGGGCCTATAAGGTGAACCAATTCCAATTGTGTTATGCACCTAAGGTACATGGAGTCCATTTTAAGGAGAGAGCAATCAGCCTGGGGCCCTGAATAGCAGGATCCCAGGCCAACTAAGTCAAAAACCAGCTAAACACCAGGCAAAAAGTTTGGGGGTAACCATAGTCAGATATCCACCTTCCTACATATAACAACAAGAACCACCAGTCCCTTCAGTTCTCCTGAGGAGAATTCTGAAATATGTCCGAACAGGGACAAGAAATTAGACTCTTACTCTCCAAAGGACATGTATCATAACCAGCTGACAGCAAGGTGGGCAAGTGTATAGATGATCTAATCCTCAGTCACTGCAGACTGCAGATCTATGTGTCACCTGCCAGAGTTACACCTCACATCAGGCAGATGACTCTCTCTCTCAGCTGGCTGATAACTCAGTGAAGACTGCAGAGCTATAGCTCAACTGATGCACACAGCAGGGAAACCTCTCAGCCAAGACAGACAGCAGAGCCATCCCGTCTTAAATGTAGACAACATCAATATTCCTAGCTTGACTGAGTTATCACTGGACAGATTATACTTATATGTCTGGTTATTTGACTACCTGTCTGTCTGTTTTGTCTGCCTGTTGATCTACATCCAGTTATCGATCTCAAGGTTAAGGAATGTTGTGAGAAAGGACTCCATGGGACATTGGGGCGTGGGGTGGTGGGAAACACAGCAATGACTGGTTCTGGACAAACTAAGGGACATAGGGACTCTCATTCAGCGTGATGTTGTATTGAGAAATGTCAGATACAAGTACACAGAGATGTTGCATCCATAGACAACTGAACAAGTGTAAGATAGAGCCGGTAAAGCAAATGAAGCTGACATAGTGGCTACACCGTCTTTCAAAGCTCTCGGTGAAATCGAAGGGAAAGGTAAAGTAGGTGGAAATCCAAGTGCTGATTACACATCTCGTTGTGACCCTCCTAACCAATAAATTGGATGAACATGTGTAAAAAAGAAGACTTGAAGGACACTGGTTGCTGTACAATGGAAAACTAAAATCTTGATTCTTTTCATGCAAAACAGCGTCTCATTTTACACAAATTTGTAAATACTAACCAAATAGATCTTAGCAACCAGCTCCTCCGACAAATAAATGAGCGGCGTCATATAGACATTAAATAAAAAAAGGCTCACTTTTGAGCCCTGAGGAATCCCCCTAGTCAGACTTCTCGGTGTTGAGGAGAAGGAGGCAGCCATACTTGCTGTGTTCTATTCGCTAGAAAAGATTCGATCCACTTCCAAATCAGACCAGAGATGCCGATGTAAGACAACCGCACTAAAAGTTGGTGGTATGGCACAGTGTCAAACGCGGCAGAGAGGTCTAACTATCAACACAAATGTTTAAGGAGTTTAATGGCATTCGACCTATCCCTCCTACTTGTGTTCACCCATGTGAGCATTAACATGCAGCCTCAAGTATTGTCAATTTTCAACTATGACCTAATCAGATGTTAAAAGGGCTCCTCACACCTTTGAACCCTGATGCCATTGAACCGATTGCACCAATAATAACTATGCATCTGCAGAAAGAGATGGAAACAATGGACACCATCACATCTTTAAGTTGTCTTTCCTTTTTTTTCAAGTACAATAAGAAAATATAGGAAAATATCGTTTTTTAAAGTTTTCTCTTAAGATGTCATTTGCTGTGTAAAGTTGAGGAGAGATTTCAGAGGTTAAGAGAAGGGAGGTGTGTGTGTCTCTGACCACTGCACTACCTGCTGGGTGTCAAATTTCTCCCGTGCTGCATGTTCCTGTGCATGCCTTTGTTACACTTGGACATTCTCCTCCAATGCTATCAGGACAGCGATTTGCTCAACAAGTGACTTATCGCTGAGTCATCATTCTCAAGACTAAAACTCATGAACTGCCACTCAGACAGCAACCAGAGGAAAAACTGTGTGCCGACAAGGATATAACACATTCTATAATGACATAATGTACATAGGAACTGGATCAGCACATTTGTGTTCCTTTTATATTAAGAGCAGCACCAATGTTAGAAATGATACCTCAGAAATGCCCCCCCAACTTGACCAATTATTCTGGCACGCTTTCAGCAGCCTGAAAGAAATGGATCTCGTCAGGTCCCCAAACAAGATGCACAACCCCTTGAGTAAACGAATCCAGTCCTCAACCAGCTTGTCACTTCTTAAACTGCCTTTCATCCAGATTTTCTCCATGTATTGAAACTCAAACTTTTAATTGTACTTTAGCTCTTGCCAGCAGCAACACGCTCAGAGCATTAAAATCTGGTACAGCAGCCCCCAGGAAGACTAGAAGTATGGATGACATGATGGAGGCACGAAGGAATAGAATGCTTCAGAATAAAAACAATGTTGCTATCGTGGCCTCTGTAGGATTAGTAATTGTACATCAATAGACTGTTCCCCGTACAAGAATTGCATGTACCCAGATCTAATGGAGCTTGAAGAATCTCGTTCAGAGACAGAAGAAGCGTGAGAGTCTTTTGAGGTCCGACGGAGGCACCATGATCAACCACAAGCCTTTGCAGGGGGTTGAAATGCTATCTCATGCCTGACAGCACAAACCAATCCGTTTCAAGAGAGGTTGAGTGGGAGAGGTAATTTCACCCAAACTCAGGTAACTGGAAAATGGAATGTGGCTGAGGTCTGGGCAGATGGGTCCGTTTACCCTCTTCAAAAATGTGTAAGTCTTTTGTCTGGAATTAAACCTGCAACACTCCCTAAACGACTGGATAGCAAGTATTCTATACGTTTGTTTCAGGCAAAATATTTCAGCTCAAATCAGTCCGCTTCAGCAATGTTAACAATGTGTGCCCTGGTTGCTGCAGCTGCTGTGTGAGGCTGAGCACTAGTCGTGCATGGCATTCATTTGGTTGCTTTGAAGGGAGCTTAGTGCCAATAGCACCTGGAGCACAAAGAAAACTGATGAGCAGTATGAACAAGAAAGATAAAGCAGCAAATGTCCACAGTCGTGAATGCATGAGCGCCCACCATGCACCCCCCATCTTGCCAGGTGACGGGTACCACTGGTTGATGATCAGCCGCTGCACAAAAGTAAGTGTTTTTTCCCTATAATGTTTCTTAGCACAAAGTGTGAGATCGATTGTCTTCAAGTATCTAACAAGGGAGGGAATGCAACAGCCTTGTCTGCTGCAGGTAATAGGGGTGGGCAGTGGGGCCGCCGGCTGGGGGAGTATTTGAGAGACGACTACAAGGGAAAATTAAATAAAGAATTAATTTTCCCTTGTGGTCATCTTTCAAAATCCCCCCCCCCCCCCAGCCGGCCTCACCGCCCCAATGCTCTTACCTGCACCGGCCGCTGCTGCAATGCAATAGAATTCAAACCTTGGAGACACCAGTATCGGGCTAAACAAACACTGAAGCCTATATCAATGAGCTATCTTTTTTTACTGAGATATCTTTTTCACTAGTAGCTTGCTACTAATAGAGTGCTTCATTCACCACTTTAGTCATTTTTACACACTGTATTAATGTGAGACTGTTACCTACTTGATATTGTTGATTTCATGACGTCCGAAGGATGGAAGGTATAGCTAGCATAGACAGGATGCAAACTATTGACCAGTGCATCAACAAAATAACCAATGGCAGTGTTTAACTCACTCAGCCATCTTTCCAGCTATGCAGAGATGGGAGGTGGAAAAACAGAAAAAAGGGTTGGCTGGTGACCAACTAAGGTACACAAACTCACCTCTGGCAGAATTGCAACTACCAACTGAATGGTTAGTAAGTAATTTATGGCTATGCAGCACTGCACGGCCCTGGCACTAAGATTCACAGACAAAAGCTGCACTTGGATGTTTCCAAATATATCGGACCTCACAATTGAAAGTGAGCTGGTAGCATTACGAAATTGCTCACTGAGTTGGAGAAGGTGTCTTGTTATTGTTTCAGGAAACTTTACACAAATTATAGGTGGTAAGAGTAACCATTGCCCGATTGACCTTTGAACCCAAGTGACAGCAATACGGCTCTGAGGCAAGTTGCCACAGAAAACCACATGAAAAAAGAACAATTGATAGATGTGATAGTGAACAATGTCAAACATTCACCCGAGTACAGAGATCTGGGCCTAAATCATTGTTTTTTAGCTCCCCAAGTCATTCCACTTTGGACCCAGCCATATGCAAATCAGTCTTGCCTTTCTCTTCATGGGAACAGACCATCCCGAAACTGCCAGGCCAGGACCCCCCGGACCAGAAGCCAGCATCCTAGGACCAGTTCCAGGGTAACGCCCCTCATCAGACAAGATAGCTTGACGCCAGTGGCATGGCAAGCACTCGACCCACTTATACACATACCCGTCCCACTTAGGGTGACAATGCAAAAATTGATGGACGGAATACTGAACAATGTCAAACATTCACTCTCAGTACAGCGATCTGGGCCTAAACCCATAATTTTTTTTGCTCACCACACCATTCCAGTACAGACCCAGCAATATGAAAATCAGTTTTGACCCTGCCCCTCATGTGAACAGTCCAGCCTTATCTTCCAGATCAGGTCCTCCCTGAACCAGAATTAAGCCTCTTAGGAGTGATTTCAGGGTATCACCCCTCATCAGCCAGGATAGCTGGACTCCAGTGGCATTGCGAGGCCTGGACCTGTGCCTGGACATACCTATCTAACTTAAGGAAACAAATGCAAAAATAACAAATGATGAATGGAATGTTGAACAATGTCAAACATGCACCCCATTACAGAGTTCTGGGCCTAAAACCATCATATTTTTGCTTACTATGCCAGTTCAGGGAGGACCTGGCTTGGCAGTTTGAGCTGGACTGTTCCTGTTGGAGCAAGGTGAAGACTGATTTGAATATAACTGGGTCTAAACTGGGGTGGCATGGTGTGTCAAATAAAGATGGACTGGGATGCGCCCCAAGTAATTACCAGTGGCTGAGATTAATTCAAGCATTCCATCCATCACTTTTGTATGCTTTAATATGTCACCTTAATTGTGAAGGGTATGCCAAGACTTGGGTCCGCTCCACACTGTGTCACAGGAACCAAGCTATTATGGTTGATGAACCGATAACAAGGGCAAAACTTGTCCTGGGTTGCTTTTGGTTCAGTTTAGGGAGGACCTGGCTTAGCAGTTAGGTCTTGACTGTTCCTATTGAAGCAGGGTCAAGACTGATTTCCATGTAACAAGGTCCAAACTGAAGTGAGATGGTGTGGAAAATAACTATGTACTGGGATACAGCCATGAGTATTTACCAGTGGCAGAGATTAATTCAAGCAGAGCACCCATCTCTTTTGAATACTTTATTATGTCACCCTAAGTAGTGCAGATATGCCCAGCCATGGGTACCGTGCACATTGTATTACTGGATCCAGGATATGTATGGCTGATGAGCCCATAACAATATCAAAACCAGTCCAGATTTGCTTGTGTTCTGATTCAGGGAGGACCTGACTTGGCAGTTCTGGCTGGAATGTTCCTATTGTAGCAGAGTCAAGACTGATTTGCAATCGCTTTGTCCGAACTGAAGTGGCATGGTGTGCAAAATGCCGATGAACTGGGATGCAGCCCGAGCAATTAACAGTGGCTGAGATAAATTCAAGCATTCCATCCATCACTTTTGTATTCTTTATTATACCACAGAAAGCCAGTCAGTCTCAGCGAGGTCCTATGGGCGAAGACATTTAGAACCATGTATTCTCTCTTCCCTGACATAGTCACTGAATTGTTGCTTGGGCCACAGAACTAATCTCATATGCAATGGGGCATCTGATTGAATAAAAGTAAGTCGACCAGGGCTACTGGATGCTAGCGTGAGTGGTAAATATGCCTACCGGTTCTAGTCAGTGTGGCCTGCCTAAACCATGCATAGCTGTTAAGTGTACTGTAAAGGGAAGCATAAATGGAGAAAAAGACTGACCCAAAACGCAGGGATCACCAGGAAATGGAAGGTTTCCAGCATATGCAGCCAGGGTTGTGCTATGCATCAGTGGCACCTTATAAAGCTTCTAACTCGATGCAAAAGTGAGCTGTTTATTTTACCATCCTGAAGTTGTGATTTGCATACATATTATGTTCGCTGGGCTTCCAAACGGTCAGTAAACTAAACTCATCCTTTAAAGATGCTCCAAGCTGCAGGAATCCCCATTCTGGGAAAAATCGCTGTGGGAATATTGAACATATTGAAGAGTAGCAGAGGGGGCATACAACAGTAGGTTTGAATGGTTGGAGGGGCACGCTGACCTTTCTGGAGAAGAGAGAAGGAAAGAGAAGGCAAACCTGCAGGTGGTTCAAGGTCATTTCAGGTGGAGCGACATGAGATGACAGGATGCGAGGGGGAAGGGAAGCCTGCAGTCAGTAGCAGAAGGAGAAAGATGACATGTAGAATAAAATGGGAAAGAGAACTACAGGGAAAGAGCGAGACGTCAGAGAGCTGTAGGAAGGGGTAAGGCACAAGGGGGGAGCTTTAGGAAAGGAGAGGGGCGGAGGTAAGGTCACTTGATACAGAACACAGGGAGTAGGAGGCCCTACTGAGCATAGAAGGAATGGAAAAAGGGGAGGTGCAGAGCAGTTAGAGGTACATTGGATAACTACAGCTGAAAAGGAGAAGCAAGGGCTGTGGTCGAAGAATACAGAAGTGTTTGAGAACAGATGAGGGTTGTGACATAAAACGAGAATTGGGACTTCTTCACGGGACAGAGATGTAAATTGTTAGATGCAGAAAAAGACATTGTCATCTGACTTCAGTTAGTGTGACCTGGAATCGACAAGGATTCTCGTGTGAGCCCTTTTCCTTTTCTTTCTTTACCAGGACACTTAGAGTGAGTGATGGAGTACATCAATAGACGCTGGAAATCATAATAAACATACAGGATAAATCCAACCATAATACTTGCCCTGGTCTCGCAAGACATAGCTATCAATTAATAAATAGAAAGGCTGCATATTACCCTGACCGAATATTGTTTTAAATATTACTGGTTTCAATCTCTGTACAGGAACACTCCTTTATGTAGCACGCATTACCGTTGTTACTTAAAAATATGCCTTCCATAAAAAATCTAAAACTTTTTCAATGTTAACATTATTTATAAAGAGATGAAAAGAAATGCAAATGGACTCCTTTGATAACATGTCTCTTTCCAATCCTTGGCATTTGCTCTACTGTTTTATTTAATAGACCAAAAATCTCTGCTTGCTTAGAAGAGATTTTTAAGACGACTTGCAAATTAATGTTTATTCAATTCGAAAAGTAGGTCAGGTTTTAAAGCTTGTTAAGCATGTACTTTCACATTTGTCATGATTTTTGTCAGAAAACTATTTTCATCTGCCATTAACGTTCTCTCTAATATGCCAGTCCCTTTTATTATCCTATTTACACACATTGCTTATAGAGTCTGTAAGCCTCCTGGGAGTGAAAGCATTACGGTCCAAACCCTCCCTTGGGATGCCAGCAGCTAGGTGAATTTTGCTGGCACTGCGGATACTAATGAATACTTCTTTACTAAAATGCCATTGCGAAATGAAAATATAATTCTAAATTAACTACAGAGTGTGAAACTCCATAAAGTTATACAATTACATTTAGAAAAGGGAAAATATGAAATAATCGACATGGTACCGAACCATGGCATTCTAAGTCACAGACTGAAAGTCCATAGTCTTTATGTGGACCCTGACCTAAAATAAGCACAGGGTCAGCATTTCTGTATACATCCCGAAGGTAGCTAAAATAGATGTTAAAATCAGTGATGGTGTTTGAAATGGGAAATAAAATACCTGGAGCTCCCGTTTCTCGTGTCAGTAGCAGTTGCTTGAGGAGAACAGTAAGACGGGAAAATGGAGCGATTGATCAAGCAGGTGCATGTTTTACCTCTCTGTACTGTAACACACAAAGGGGCAGATTTACAAGCCCCGTTCAACACTTTTACGCCGCCGTTAAGTCAAAAAAAAAAATAGTCTTTATTCGATATTTTTCAATCATAAAAGACAATTAACAGTTAAAAAAGATTGTTGTTTTTAGAACCCCACTCCCTGCCCCACAATGGAACAAAATCCACGCCGCCGTTAAGTCACTTTTGTGACACAGCGGCATCGTAAACCATGCGCCACGTTGTGACTTATTTACAACGTGACGCATCTAGGCTGATGCGTCACGTTGTAAAGCACTGCGCTACATGAAACCTGCGTCAGGTTTCATGTGGGCGTTCTGTCTCAGTGTGGGCGTTCCTTCGGAGGAAAGCCTTGGAAAAGTGACTGAGTGAAATCTACAAGATTTCACTCAGTCACTTTTCCGACGCCGCTGTACCAAAACCTTGCGCCTGCTTGAAGCAGGCGTAAGGCGTGAACAGGAAGTTGGAGATAGGCCGGGTTGGAACAGTGCTGGAGTTGCGTTGCGCCCGTAACACGACTCTCGCACTGCACCAACCTTACGCCTGCAGATACATCACACATCTGGCTATCCGCGCGCCACTGCGTGCGCATCCATGGTGGTGCATGGGTACTTTTGTGTGACGCATCTTTCTTGGCGCATCCCTGCTGATTAGCAGGGATGCGCAACAAGTTGTAAATCTGCCCCAAAGTACTGTAGTGGTGCTGAGAGTTTCCATGATCTTCTCTAAGTAAACAACAATGTAATGTGCTAAAACTGTGGGCCATATTTTTGACTCAGCTTGTGTAGTTCTTGCACAATGCAAAAGCGACACAAACCGTAAGTCATAATTTTGAAGCCATGCATTGCCACTTTGTGTGGCTCCAAAAATATGGAGTAACGCAATTTAGTGCAAATCATGGCATTGCGTTACTCTGCCCTGGGTAGGCATTCCATGGGCATCGCGTGGGTGTTCCCATGAAACTCCCATGGTTTTCCTGCCTACAACACAGGCATCCTTACATCAAGGTGCAAGGGTGTCTGCGTTGGTGCTAGGCTGCCAAAACGGCACCAGCACAAAGAAAAATGAAAGGAATGCGCTGTATCAGATAAATATGGCATATTCCTGCGCTTTCCCTGTGATGCAGGGCAGTGCATCAAGGTAACTTGCTACGCTGCTGTGCACCAATAAATTCATAAATATGGCTCTATGTACTTGCATTGTAATAGTTTCATCCAGGTGCGCCAAAAAGAGGTCTTTAATACAAATGGTAGGGCAGATTTACAGGCCCACTGCGCCACTTGTATGTCACTTTTCGTGATCTACTGGTGGTGCAAGGGGCTCCTCCATATTTACAAGGACAGGAAAAGCCACCCTGCATGACTTTTCCTTTCCTTGTCAATACGGCCACTTAACATGCTGCACTTTGCGTTGAAGGGGCGTTCCATGGATTTTGTTGTGGGTGTCTCCACGGAACACCCATGGAACAAGACACATTTCCAGATTTACAAGAAATCGTAAAACTGGCAATGCGTCTGAATGCTGCGAGGTGGCGTGGAGAGTCGTAACAAGGAGAAATGTTTTAACTTCTCCTTGTTTATTCCTCTTTCAATGCGTGCTGCATTCTACAGCATGCATTGAAAGAGGAAAATGCCCGAAGTGATTTTTTTTGTACAAGAAGGTGTTCCTTCCTGCACAAAAACAATCTCCCCTTGATGCAGGCATTCTTGCACCATGGTGCAAGGGTACCTGTGCCAGCGCATGGCTGCAGTTTGTGCACCCGCTCAGGGGGAAGCATCTGCTTCAGTAGTGCTGCAGCATGGCGCAGCCACGCTGTGGCACTTCCTTGTAGATCTGCCCGAAGTCTATAGTAAATTTTGTGTTCACCGTATAGTTGGACTTTGTACAGGGAGGGCCCTAGGTGAAAAGACATTTTTCACCCTGGCTGCTGCAGGTGACTAAAACGAGGCAGCAGGAAAGCCCTTTTGCGTTCACAGGTCTTTCCCTGGCTAATTACATGAGATATTAGACTGACCTAGGAAAATAAATATCTCTGGACCTCTGCCATCACATCTGAATCACTCAGAGGTTAGACTCTCAAGCTGGCACCAAGTTTTTGTTCGAAGGGGCTTGATTGTGTGTGGCAGCTGGGGCAGAAATAGGATTGGAGGGCAAGGACGCGGGGTGATGGGGTGTTAGAAACAGCTCCTGCAGCATGTTAAAAAACATAAGAGAAGGCACTTTCAAGTGAATCACTGGATCCAGGTCTGATTGACTTTAAAGCAGACAGCTGCTTACACGCTCTGCAAGTAGGCGCCCTTGGCCAGGGCACGGCTCCAGAAATGTCAAACCAAGAGCCTCAATGTCAACTGTGCTGACATCGCGCTCAAGGCCCAGTTATCAGGCTGTCCAAGAATCATGTGTTGGGCGCCCGTACATTAAATCGTTCTGTGTTTGCATGCTTGCTGACACTCTGCATTCCCAACATACGGGAGTCTGTGAGCTCAGTGAGACGAGCCTACCTTCAAGGGGCCTCATTTATGAGGCCTTGCGTCAGTTTTATGCCGCCGGTGAATCACTTTTTGTGACGCACCAGTGGCGTAAAAAATGCGCCTTGTTGCGTCATATTTACAAAGTGACGCATCTAGGTAGATGCGTCACTTTGTAAACCCCTGCGCCATATTATACCTGCACCAGGTATAATGTATGCAAGGGGGGCGTATTGACGTAAGGAAGGGTCGTAGAAGTGACGCAGTGAAATCTATGAGATTTCACTGCGTCACTTTTAGGACGCCGTTGCGTCAAAATCCTGCGCCTGCTTCACAGCAGGCGTAAGACTGACGCAGGCCCTTTCACATGGGGCTTGCCCCATGTGAAAGGAGGCATTGCTGGAGTTGCGTCACTTTTGTGACACACTCCAGCAATGCGTCACTTTTGTGCTTACAGATACGTCAGAAATACTGACGTATCTGTGACTCCTTGCGACATGATGCGTCATACATTAAATATGACGCATCAGGAATGTCGCAAGGAGTGCGCACTGAAAAGTGACACATCACTGCTTTCAAGCAGCGATGCGTCACTTTTCATAAATGAGACCCAAGGAGCGGCCTTCCAGTGCGCTGCTTTGTGAGCGCAGAGTGGCCAATCTTTGGCTCCAGGCACTGAATGGACAAAATTAGATGCGCAGCCTGATGTGTCCAACAGTATATTTGTGTGAATAAAAACTTTGCCTGTTTAGTCTGTCCGATGAGGCATCCAAAACAGGCATGCATTTGAATCTTCCAAGTCAGGAACACACAACATGTGATGGAACTAGGACTACTTATTCGTTTGGTTTTGCATTGTTTTTTTTCTTTCAAATGTCTTTATTAACATTTGGTGAGAAATAAATCCTACAATGCAACCACCCCAGTCCAGAATCCGGAACAATAACAGAAATATATAAATGCAGTGTAAGTACAGTGCCTCTCCAGGTCACAGCAGATGTCATGAGAACAAAACACATCAGTTACCATTGTTGGTGCAGCACAGGGAGGGGGAGAGAGAGAAGGGGTGAGCGGGAGCCCGGAGCGCGTACAACAGCTAAAGGGGGAAAAACTACCAAATATTTGTAACGGGCTGGGCTAGTATTGTTAATGCAGCTGTCCTCAAGAGAATACAATCGCCAAAATATATGCCTCTGCCACCAAAGTGTGGCACCTATTTCTATTTTTTTCCTTTTTCACATGCATTTTTTCACCTCGCCCAACTTTTTAGTTTTAGACTGCATATGCCGCATTGCCTCTATATATTACATGAATCTCACGCTCACTGTTTGTAGTTCTCTTGAAGGTCCAGTAAAAGACATACTCCCTCTTGCCACCTTTTCGACTTTAGTGGATGTTGTTGTTAGATAAAAGCAGATACAGGTATTTCTTCATGCTTCATTCATTCTTCATTCACTAAATTGGATAACAACGGCCAGCGAATTGTTATTCCCAGGGACATTTCGGGGAATATTATCGAGAACAGCGATAAAATTATCACCGCTTTAGCGGCAGGAAACTGCCGCTAAATCGTTGAGAAAGGGCTTGATAATATGCTCTTGTGAATTCCCACAGCAGCCCAGGTTCCGCTAATGCGGCGATAATGGCCTTGATAATATGCTCTTGTGAATTCCCACAGCAGCCCAGGTTCTGGTGTTAACCTAGGCTGCTATGGGATTTCACAAGGGCATATTATCAAGCCCAATATTGCCGTTTTAGCAGCAGTTTACTGTCGCTAAAGGGGCAATAATTTTATCGCCATTCTTGATAATATGCCCCTTCCTTCTTTTAGTTCTTTGGTAATAACTTTTGAGATGTTATATGCTTAAAGTTATGGTCATTATTTTTTTTTATGACTGTCATAATCACCAAATAACCATTTTGCACATTTTGGTTGATGTAAATAGTTAGGATCCATTTACATTTTTCACTTGTCAATATTTTGTTTAGTTTTCTTCACTTGGCTTCCTCCTGTCCCAAGCTAGAAATGGATTTTCCCCAACCTTCGGGAAAGGATCAAAGCTTTAACCGTACACTGTGTGTAGACGAGCCTTGAAAATGTTTATAAATACCCAGAAGCTAACATGTATTTGGGTGTTCTCTAATTTGCAATGTCAATGACAGACTTATTCTTTGTCCAAATGAGATTTCCTCCTGAGCAAATTTACACAGTTCTGGTGTAATTGTGAATTAATGTATTTCGGTTTCCATGTTCAAATTTCAAGTCACACTTACATTTTGACTTATAAACTAGGCTATAAACTAGGTTATTTGAGATTCTTATTTGAAATTATCAACAACAATAGCTTTGGGATTTGGTTTGTTTGACTTTGGTGATATGAGCCATTAGAAGGAATTGCTGATGATTGCAGTATTTTAGATTTTACATTTACACTTCGAGATGTAGAGCTTTTAACTTTAGAGATCATCCAAAGATAATCACTGCTTTTTCAATTGTTAAATGTTAAATGTTGTATACTTGTAAAGCGCACAGCTGCCCCAGCAAAGGGGCGTCCCGGCGCTGTATACCGCTGGGGAACCCGTCCTGGCTTTACCTGTGGGATGGTCCCTACTGGGAATCCCCAAGGTGGAGCCAGGCATCCCCGGCGTTGATGGGGCTGTTGTGGAGATTAGGCAAGCTAATGCCCAGAGTTGCCGAGTGGGACCCCAGGTTAGAGTAGGCACCGAGGCGAGAATTGTCGAGTCCGCTGACCCTGGTCCACAACCCCGCCGTGTCGGGAATTGAACCCTGGTCCCGGGCCGAAGAGTTGCCGAGTGAGACCCCAGGTTAGAGTAGGCACCGAGGCGAGAATTGTCGAGTCCATTGACCCTGGTCCACAACCCTGCCGCGTCGGGAATTGAACCCTGGTCCCGGGCGACTTCTGCTCCCGGGTCTGCCGCTCCTAACCAGTGAGCCACACCACTCCAATTTGATATGCAGCTGGACCCAATCGTTTTTTAGCTTTTCTGAAAGTGGTATTTGACCTTTCTGATTTATGAAGCAAGAAAATGAGATTTATTTTTCTTTGTGCCAGTGTCATTGATCTTGAAAACCAGAGATGAAGATGCAAACACCACATTCCACTCTCAAGATCAGTGGGATATTCCTCCTGCTAGTGTAGCTTCTTGCCTACTGTCAGGCCCCAGGTCTCTTGATATACTGTGTGGCCTGGTAGCTTGAAAATGGAAGGTAAAACTGAGGAGCGAGCAGGGTCAGTATTTAAACTAGCTTCACCCGACCTTTTCAGTGGATGAATGTAAAATGAGTGAGTGACTTTTGACTGCTGGACCACGCCAGTCTGATTCATATCAAAGTCTGACAAAAGAACAATGAGGATTATTGGAGAACAGAATACTGTTCTGTAATACAAAATATGTAGAACATGTATACGAACTGTTGATGTGTTGGACCTAACTAGCCCTATCTGCAGTGTGATCCCCAAACATTTTGCCTTCTTCCTCTTATTTTTCTGGCCTACTTTGTGCTGGCTTTAGGATTTTGGGCACTTTGCTACTGCCAGCCAGTGTTAAAATGCTTATGCTCTATACTCTAAACTTGGCAACATTAGCTTACCCATAACTGGCATATTTAATTTACTTGTTAGTCCCTTTTACAGTATGTTATAGGTGCCCAGGGCCTGTAAATTAAATGCTACTAGTGGGCCTGCAGCACTCATTGTGCAATGTGCTCAGAAGCCCTTTAAACATGGCTCAGGCCTGTCATTGCAGAGCCTTTGTGTGCAGCTTTAAACTGCTATTTCAACCACACAAGATAACTTACTTGCCAGGCATTAACCTTCCTTCTTATTACATGTAAGTCACCCCTAAGGGTGCATTGCGCTTAAAAGGTAGGGCATGTACCTTTCAGTTGTGCATGTCCTGGTGGTATAAAACTTCTAAATTAATGTTTCACTACTGCACGGCTTTTCTCTCCCAAGTGTTAACACTGGGATTGTCTTAAAACATTGTTTAGGTGTAACTTCATATTGGGAACAAAAGGAACATTGGAATTTGGTGTCTCTGTACTCACAATGCAAAAGCACATCTTTTAGTAAACTTGTTTTTTAAATTGTGGGTTTGAAAATGCCACTTTTGGACAGCTGGTGATTTCTTACTTTAACCATCCTATGCCTCTGCCTGTCTTCGAACACACAATTGGGTCAAGGTGACAGCTGGACATTGTGCATTTCATCTAGTCAGTCACACATAGGGAACTGGGGTGTGACATTTGCATCCTGATGGCCCATCACCAGGCTGATGTGGCTTCCTGCAGTAGATTAGGAAGGAGGGGTTGACACCTGCACCTTAATAGGGCTGTGTTTGTTCCAACGCAAAGAGATGCATACTCCTCTCTGGTGAGTTTGGAGCCAGGGAAGGAAGGGCAGGGATCCTGTGAAGATAAAAGGCCTCTATTGTTTTCTCCCCCACTTCAAAGGCACATCTTGGTATAAGTACTGGTCCTCTGACACCCCCAAACTAGTTCACTTTGGGATCCTGAGTAGACTTTGCAAGTACAAGGAGCTGCGCTGCTAGGAGGGACTGCCACTTTGTCACTTGCTGTGCTGTGTTGGCCTGCTGCCTGCTGATTACAGTGCTGCCAGGAGGGAATGCCACTTTGCACTGTGCTCTACTGTTTTGGGCTTCTGCCTGTTAGTTCTACAGTGAGGGAGGACAAATCCTGCCCTCTACTTTCAATTTCCCAAAGAACCCCAAAGACCTGTTCTTTTACGAGGTCTCAGGGGTATCAAAGACCTTGTCCTATCAAAATCTACATCTTTGGGAGCTGCAGTGCTGACTGCTAGCCGCGGGCTCAGCGCGTTGTATGACTCATAGAAGGACCATGTGATATTTATTCCAGGCAAAGGCCATTCTGTGCTCTGTGCCAGTGTGTGTGTTTCAAAACTTGCAGACTTGCACACCTGCTTGAAAAGACACCTGCTTATGTCGCCTAAGTCTGCCTCTGAGTACGAGCGCTTAAGGGACTCAAACTTCAGTCTGCCAGAAAGAGGTGTGTACATTTTAAGTCTTTTTATGTACCTAGTCTGGCCTCCCCGTTACCCTGCCTACTGAGACATGCACTCTGTATACAAGTGGCGTAGCAGCACGACTCACCACCTGGCGGGTGCAACCATTCACAAGAAGATTCTCACCGGCTCCTGCGACCTGAAGGGCAGTTGTGTAAAACAATGGAGTAACATTCTGGCATCTTCGAGGCCACATAGGTACCGTCTAAGTTCCGACATGGGAACAGTCATTTTGTTGAGATATCAAGTTACCGTAAAGTCTCTAAAAGGACCTATATGGATTTAAGCACTGATTGACTTTTATTCCTAATAAATTAATATTTTAGAATCTACTGATTGGACTTTTATTCTTTTGATCTTATTTTACAGATAAAAGTATTACCAATGCTTCTAAACCTGTGTGAAGTCCTTTTTGGGTATTTTCACTGCGTTGCCCTGTGTGTGTGTGTGTGGTTCTGTGTGGTGTGGGTGTGTGTGTGTGTTGCACACATACTTAACACCTTGCCTATTAGGACAAGCCTGCCTGCTCTGTGCCAAGCTACCAGAAGGTGAGCACAGGTTGCTTATGTGTGTATCTGACTTGACTAGAGTAGTGGGTAGTGGTTGGTTAAGGTACATACCCTAGCCAATCATAAACCCCATTTCTCATCCGAGAAAAAGGACACCATATTTATATTGATCTAGATTTTACAAAAATAGTCTAATCAAAGAGTTTTAATGTAAGGGCAATCCTCTCAATTGCAAGCTCCTACCATCCAGTGCTTGCTTGGCATCAAAGGATCTGAGAACCTAGCAGCAATCATCCACCACTGAGTGGCTCCTTCTGCTACCTGGATTTCTATCTCCTTGGCATTCTTCTTCACCACTTCTTCTGACTTCAGAGAGCTCTTCGGCAGATAAAGGGTGAGGGTCTATCTAGGACATTTGAGTCAAGAAAATAAATTAAATCCAGGGGGAGTTTCGTTCACAGACCATACCCCCCAATCAAATGAAATTGTGTGCATTTGCATGCCTCCCAGATTTAAGAAACGGTGCGGCTAAGTAGGTCAGTGCACTTAGAACTTGAGTAAGTAAGTAAGTAAAATGTTATTGTGCATGGTTAGTTAAAATCTTTACAAAAGAGTAAATTTCAAAATAGCCTATTCCATAAAATAAATACATAAAAATGCATCTACAAACTGATGTCCATTTTGGAGTAATACAGTCTATCTTTCATTATCTAACTTCAAAGTCCTTTGTTTTACTAAGACTTTGGGTTTTGTCCCATTGATCACCTCTTTTTCGTTTTTCAGCAGTAGGAGGCTCGCTTTCTGAAAAAATCTGGTGGCCCTGCAGGCTGTCTGCAGCTGTTGGCTGTTCAGTACTAACATGACTACCGACCGACAAGTTCGGATTTGGAAAAGGCGGAATATTTGAAGGAGATAATACTGTCTCAAGTTGCTCAGAGAGGGACAGATGCACAGGACGTGAATCAAAGTTTCTTCAGAGAGACTACAAAGTCTGCACAGTGGTGTTGGCTATGTTTGCCGCCTTGCCGGGATCTGATCTTTTGAGGTATAGGTTCCCATCCACAGTCGTAGTAGCATTTGTTGCGTAGATGGTGTTATGTAGTTAATTAGATATGGTTGCGGGACGCATCTCTCATACATGGCCAGTACCATCCAGCCATGTTTTTTCTTAGCCAATGCTGCTTTTTTGAAGGCGGCGAAGGTATGTTTGGTGTTCCACGTCTCTTGCATGTCTAAGTTTTTCAATGCTTCTTCCAGTGTTGTTTTCCATGCCTTTTTTCCTTTTGTTTGATTGTTAATTTCAGTCCAACAGTGACCCATCAGCGTGTCCTCTTGAGCAGCTCTTAGTTTCCAGCACTTTTTTATTATAGCGGCTTGTCTGGCTTGCTGCTGATTTAGTAACCCGAATTCGAGGCGTACCTGCGCCTGTGATGCAAACTGCGGGATTTGGTAAAGGTGTGTAAAGAACGCTGACTGTTGGAGGTTCAGGTATTTTGCGTCTTTGCCTCTATATAGGTCGGAGCCGTACGTGAGGGAAGTAAAAATTTGGCAGCAATCACTTTCAGCAGGTATTCATTCGATGGACAATTTTTTTTTTTCAGTATGTTTAAGGCGAACCGCAATTCATTTGCCTGGGTTTTTCTGTACAGGGTGGGCTCTCTTAATGACCATCTTGAATCAACCATTACTCCCAGATACTTATAGGTGGCACTTTGCTCTATGTTGTTTCCAGCGATGAGCCATCTGAATGTTTGCTGCCCTGGCTGAGATGCAAAGCAGACCACTTTGGTTTTTTTGTAGTTGAAATGCAGCCCATGTGTACAGGTGTATTTATGCAGTCTTGTTATAGCGCGTTGGAGACCCAGCGGGGTTTGGCTGCAAAGGACTATCAGCCAGATTCATCATTGAAAATTGCACTGGCAAAGGGCCAGATTCGGAGAATCTGGCCCTTTGCGAGCGCAATTTTTGCATTTGGGATTCATCATCCCAAATGCAATAATCGCTAATAGCAAAATCGCTAAACTGCGAGGAATTGCATTTAAGGAATCTCTATTTGAGATTCCTTAAATGCAATTCATTACCATTTTTTATTTTCGAATTCGCAATTTTTGGCCGCTATTTACCGCGAAGTCTGACTTTGTGGTAAATAGAGAAAACTTAGAAAAATGCACTTTAGTGCATTTTTCTAAGTTGTATGTTACACACACACACATGGCCATGTCTGAACTGGGGTGGCTGAGTGAGCTAAAGAATGGTGATGGATTATACCCAGATCAGTTGACTGGAGGTGAGTGTTTGATTTGCTCAAACGCTCCGTCCATCATCCCCTTTTGTATCGCTTTGTACACACACACACATGTCCTTTGGACATGTGTGTGCGCAACATCAGTCTACATTTTAATTTCAGGGGTGCTACAAGATGTCCTTTGGATTCCCCTGCCACCCTTGAAATCGCATCCTTATTTGCGATTCGCAATTTGCTAATCGCAAGTAAGGAAGCTGTGGGAATTGCAATTTATTTTGTGATTCCTACATGAATCCCATTTTGCAAGTCCTTAATAGCGATTTCTTAATAATCGCAATTAAGGACTCGCAAAACGGGACAATGATGAAACTGGCTGTAAATCGTCAGCATACTGCATGCTCCTTATTTTGTGTTGAGCTAAATTTGGAGGGTCACCTTAGATCTCAGAGATGCTCTTGTCGAGGTCCGCAGTGAAGATGTTGAAAAGGGTGGGGGCCAATACACATCCCTGCTTGAGGCCGATGTGGGTGGGGATTTTTGGTGTTGTTCTGTCCCTGTTGCCAAATTTTATCTTAACCCAGGTGGATGAGTACAGATTTATACTGGCCCGTAGCAACTTCGGAGGTATGCCCCAGCTGGCCATCTTTTCCCATAGGATCTCCCTTGGTACTGTGTCGAACGCCGCTTTTAGATCGACAAAACAGGTGTACAGTTTTGTAGATTTGGCCATTACTTTGTCGACAAGAAGATTCAGCGCTTTCAGGTTACATGACGTGTTGGTTACAGGCCTGAACCCTGTCTGGGTGATTGGGAGGATGTTGTTATGGCTAACCCAATCTTCCAATGCTTTCAGGAGATTTGATGCGTATGCCTTGGCCTCTACGTCGATAAGCGCAATCAGTCTGTAATTCGCTGGATCTGTGCGCGTGCCTGCTTTGAAGATTGGGTGCAAAATGCTCCCTCTCCATGAAGAGGGAATACTTCCTGATTGAAATGCGTGATTGTACAGTGGGGTGAGGTGTTCTGCCCAAAACGATTGATCATGTTTGAAAGCCCATTAGGCAAGCCGTTCGGACCTGGCGCACCTTTTGACCTCAATGTTTTCAAGACCATTTGGACTTGGCATTGCGAAATGACAGTTTGCACCAAAGATTTGATCTTATTCATGCTTTTCATTCAGCGGGTGGGTGAGGAAATGTTGGTTCCTTACATGCGCATGGGTCATTTGAGTTTGCTCTAGATGGTGGACCCAATCTTCCTGTAATATATTTACATTAAAATCGAGGGCTATTCCATTGGCTACTTTGTTAATTTCTGCCCAGAATTTCCTGTTGTCATTGGATTTACTGGCTTCTAATATTTGTAGCCAGATTTCTGTTTGGTGTTTTTTCTTTACAGTCCATACTTCTTTTTTGTATGTTTGCCTTAGGTTATGTATTTGTCTCTTGATGTCGTCACCCCTCTATGTGTCTATCCCGTTAAGTTTTCTGACTTCCTGATTGAAAATCCTCTTTTTACTACCTATTACTCCCAGGTGCGATTGATGTACCTTATAGGGTTTTCTTTTGTTAGTCTGATTTTGTTGACCAAATTTGTCAGTTAGATTTGCGGTCATTTTTTCCCAGTTATCCTGGTATGCTAGTGTTTTTTTTTCTTTGTCTTCTGCCAACATGGTTTTCACATGAACCATGATTTCACCTACATTCTTTCCGTTCCAAGGTAACCGGTTCAGATTGTAAAGGGTCGGGGTTACAGTCAGGTCTTTGGTTGCTGGTGCCCTTGAGTGTTGTGATCTGATCTCTATTACTAGTAGACTGTGATGACTCTTCAGTTTATGGATTATTCTATAGGTGTCTACTATTTGGAATACCTCAAAGTCCACCATAGTGTAATCCAGAATTGATTGAGCCTTTTTGACAATTCTGGTCGAGGATGCCAGCTGGTCCAGCGAGAATCGGCCGTTCAAAGTAATCAGTCCGATTTCAGCTAACATTTGGGCGCACATCTTACCATATTTGTCTTTTTTGCAATGGTCTGTTATTGTTGGGGGGATTGATTTCCCATGCAGCTTGGTTTGTTGGATATCATAGGCGGGATCTGTTTGTAGTAGGAACATGTTCAGGTCTCCAGAAACCACCAAACCAGCCTGTGGGTAAGTGGCTTGCAAGGATTTGAGAAGTGCTTTAAGGGTCAGAATTTTCTCTAATTTGCTCTTAGATGCCGGATGTATATAGATATTGCATATGACCAGTGACCGACACTCTTGCGTATCCTGTTGTCTTGAACTGGGGTCTGGCGGGAGGGTGATTTTGATACATTGGATCCATGTTTGACCTAACTCGATTGACTTAAGTGACCTCCTGCTGCCCTGCCCGTTGCATCTCTTTTTATGGCATATTGTTGAATTTCTTTGAAGCCATTTATGTGGTCCGATGAAATTGACCAAGTCTCTTGAAATAGTATAATGTCGAATTGTTTGAGGAAAGCTATTAGTTCAAGGTCATTTGTTTTTCCTCCCAGTCCATTTATATTCCAAGAGCATACCTTCAGATTCGGTTTCCATGCTTCATCCCTCTTGTTATCCGCTGGTCTTGCCGTTGGGGGTAAGACTTTCCGCATCTGGCTGGTAACTCCTGACCAGCCTTGATGGATGATCCGTAGGATAGCCCATTCTTCCATTGCTGCTGTCCAACCTTCCGACTGCACCCCGGAGTACTCCACTGTTGGACTTTGAATTTGCATCTGCCAGCGTGGATAACGGGCCCGGGTATCTTTCAATTTCGACCGGTCTTATCTTGATTCCCCATTTTGTGAACTCTTCCCTATGTTGCCAAAATTCTTTGGCCTTCGAGGGATCCTTCCATGTTACCACAGTCATCTCTCCTCCATTTGCATTTGGAATTATTTTGAATTCGATACTTTCAATGTGTATGGTCTTCAGGTGTTTCAATGTTTCGATTGAGTTTGTAAGTTTTAAAAAGGCGTTCCGGTTAAGAATGTCGTGGTTCCCCCAGGATGTATAATGTGGGATAAGTTCGTGGGCAAGTACCTCCGCTGGATGAGATGCCTCTAACTCTTCTTTTGGCCCCACCTGCCTGATTTGGATGATTTTTAGGTTATTCGCTTGGTGACCCTGGTATAGAATATTTGTCTTAGCTACTGGCTCGTTCTCGAATACTGGTTGTGAGAGACTTGAACACTCTGATCCTTCTGTAGGAGGACTTTGTTGCGACCCTTTTGCCAACGAGTTTTCTTTTTGTGACGTGACCGAGTTTGTGAAGTAATGTGTGATGGTTTTTTGTTCTATTTGAGACTTTTGCAGGGGAAGACCAACCACTGATTTAATTTTTTTCTTTTCTTGGACTGGATACTTAGAACTTGATGTGCTAACATAGAGGTCATATGCCAATATATCTAGATTGACATGAGAGATAGTGTACTTTGTAGGAATAAAATCCTGTTGCACATCAAGCATTTCACTCTCATGGGCTGTTAGCTGATGCATCTTCACTACCTACAGATAATTGTCAGTCATTTAAGGAATGGTAGTACTGTCCTCCCAATAAAGAGGGGAATACACTTAATTAAATGCTGACAATATGCTTTCTTCTCCATCGTTCCCTTAGCGGACATATTTTTGAAGTTTGATATATAATATATGTTCCCTTTCCTTGCTATTCTGGAAACTAGAGACATGCTTTGCCCACAGTTTTAAATTGCCCAATCCCAAGTTGTTTTCTTAAGTAGCATTAGCAAACCAGTTAACTGTTCAAACATTAAAGATACCATATCGGATTGCAACCGTTTGCTATGGATAACTGATCAACTTCAAGTTGAAGAAAGTTGGAATGAATTTGGGATTATTCAACACTTTTTCTTGTTGTATGGTATTACTAAGGGTCTCACCTCAGAGAAAGGCTTTCAAAGTATCCCATACAACTGTTGCCTTCTCGAGAACCAGTATTAATGCTAATGAATTCCTTCATGCAGCCTTTCATGGAGTTGATATTGGAAGACTCCATTTGCTATAAAAGGTCCAGGGATGTGGCGACTCCTCAGTAAAAATAAGTCTAGATTTTATATACAATAAGAGGGTACTGTGATATGACACAATCTTGGGGTTGAGATTCATTGCACGGGCCGGTAAAAAACATACCTTTTTCAATGGACATATGGTGTGGAGCGTAGAAAACAGTAAACCCATGTTCAAGGCTCTAACCACCATGCTCTCCAAACATCTACAAGGGAATATGACTCTATGATATGTTTTAGGGTAGATCTTGATTTCTTCAAATGAAGGGAATTAATTCTGATGTGACGGTAGAGTCGAGAATTGGTTGAAGAATTAGATTAAAATTACCACAGAAAAAATTTTGATCCCGCCATTGACTGAATTCCAATAGTGGAACATTAAATAATACAAACATTGTCAACACAGAGCACGCTGATCTTTGTCAGATAGAAATGTGACTGGTGAGAATGTTAATTTTTTTTGTTAATACACCACATAAATCAGCTGCTTGAGAAAACCACACCTCTAACTTCGTCAGTGCCACAATCAATTCTGTGATTGAGCATGCAATTCAGGTATTATATTCCATACAGTTTAAACAGGTGTCCCTTTTTTGGGTGAACACCTGGGATTTTGCTTTCAGCTTGATAAGTTTACTCTTTCTTGCATACAACATAGCTGTGAAAGATATAAATTATTCCCCTGTCTTGGAAAACATTCTGGTTAGAAACAAAATCAGTGTAAAACACTGTAGTCAATTCCCAAAATCCCTAGTGCTAATAAAGGTGGCATCATGCATTCTTTCCAGACAGTGAGATAGAAGGGTTGACACCATTGCATGGCCGCTCAATAACCTCCTTTCCTACTGAAGGGTATACGGGAAGACAGAGTGTAGACAACAAAGAAAGGAACTACTTTCAGTTCCCATTGGTCTCTACAACACCCCCAAAGCAGATGTAATAAGGGTAGTTTCAATGGTACAAAAGGAAAAGGCAAGGGGTATTACCAGCTACATATGGCTATAATGTTCATGGTAAAGAAGGTTACTCAGACAAATCACTGCCATAGGTAGCATGATATCAAGTTGTTGTCACTTGCCCAGCCTGCAGGTTTTGTCTGCTAAAAGGTATCATTCATTTGTCAGCTAAATTAGCAACAGTGCTGTGCTGGGTGTGTGAGCTAATTATGGTTTACTTAGAATCTTCTGATTGTTTCTTTATGATGTATTTGCATAACGGTGGTGTGCTGTTGTGTTTGCAATGTTTTTACAACTATGTGCGATGTAGCCAATTATAATCTGCTGTTTCTGGGAGAGAGAGAGTAGTGTCAGTATTTGATTTACTTTTGTAGTGACAATATTTCAGCATTAAATATGGTAACCCATTGGTGCACATCAATGAATAGCCCAGCCCTCTTTGGATAATTCGCATTTTAAGTGTGTTTGGAGCAGAAAAGCATCCCACTTTGAATGACCTATTTTTTGTGTAATAGTTGTGGGGTGCATTTTAAAGATATTCTTCTTTGTGTTGACTTTACGAGGATGCATTTTCTCTCAGTGCTGTGACATTCATTATTGCGGTGTGGAGAGGGTTTAAAATTCGATCTTGCATCTTCCTTACTCAAGCCATGGCAAAGAAATAAAAGAGATTTATGTGCATTTATTCCACAACACCATAAATTAAAGTAGGTCCATTCATCCTGACAGTGACGGTTGTATGTCGCTATATTGGTTTCCATAATGATTGTGTGCATGTTTATCAAATTTAAAAAGCTGCACACAATTTTATTGTGTTTTACTATGTTCTGAGTAGTCTACCCTTGTATCATCTATATTTATATCATACTAGCTTACCCGTTGTGCGATGCTGCGATCTCAGAAGAAAGGAATTTCAAGATAACTCATTATGATAACATTAAATACATTGTGTCATTGTTATTGAAACGTATTCATTTTATTTTTTAAAAAATTTCTAAGTGTGGCTTGAGCAGTGCGTCCTCGATTGGCTTCCAATCTTGATTCTGGTTGCTTTCCTGTTTCATTCGAGTGGGCTTGAGCAGTGCGTAATTGACCGTTTTCCAATCTTGATTCTCGTTCTCCTGTTTCATTTGCGCAGGCTTGAACAGTGCGTAATCGATCTGTTTCCAATCTTGATTCTCATTGCTCGTTCGTTTGAGAATTACATGCTTGAGCAGTTTGTATTCGAACAGCTTCTAATCTTGCTTCCCATTGCTCGTCAGTTTCTGAAGCTCGTACTGCCTTTTTCTTTCGTGCTTCTGATGTAGATTGACCAATCGATTTCCGTTTGCGGGTCATAACTGTCGACGGTGCTTGCAAATTCGCTATCAATTTCAGTATTCAAAAGATTATGATGACCCTGGGGGGCCGATTTAAAACTTTTTTTTTAACTGAAACCTTCCCGGGAGTGTACTCAGCAACTTCCCAAAGTTTCATTGCGATCGGATGAATGGTGTAGTAATGCATAAAGGACAAACAGACAGACAGACATACTTTCGTTTTTATATATATAGACTAGCTTACCTGTCGCGCATTGCTGCGATCTCAGAAGAAAGGAAATTTAAGGAAACTTGTTATGAGAACATTTAATTTACATTGTGTCATTTTTATTTAAACATATTCATTTTAATATGGAAAACATTTTAAAGTGTTTTTTTTTATTCTATTTATTTATTCGAGTGCTTGTGAATACACAGTATTTTTTGTTTTTCCGTCTGGTGCGTACGCGAATAAATCAGAGGGTTTTCCGACGCGTGAGCTGGCCACATACAGTTGTCCATGTCAGTCCAGTTGTCCAAATCTAGTCCAGACACTTGCAGCTATTGTCCTTGTGCTTTGTTGATGGTCATTGCAAAAGGGAGTCGCACCGCATTCCAGCCGTCGCAAGCCGGGCCGACGACGGCTGAAATGCCAGAAACCGGTCCCCGGAAGCTTGTTTCCTTCCCAGTGTAAGAATTGGCTTGGTAGTTTGGTTTGCCCTGTTCCCATCATGCACTGGGACAGGAACAGACTAATTTGCATTTAGCCAGGTTCTGAGCTGGGATGGTGCAGTGAGCTAAAAAACGGTGTTGGATCTAGCCCTGATCTCTTGACTGGGTGAGAGTATTCTGCTTAATTCAGAAACTCTGTCCATCACCACCCCTTGTTGTTAAATATTTTGTCCACCCTAAGCGTGGAAGGGTATGCTCAGACGTGAGTCCCTTGCTCATTGCACCATCAGGATTCAAGCAAGCCGGGCCGACGCCGGCTGAAATGCCAGAAACCGGTCCCCGGAAGCTTGTTTCCTTCCCAGTGTAAGAATTGACTTGGTAGTTTGGTTTGCCCTGTTCCCATCATGCACTGGGAAGGGAACAGACTAATTTGCATTTAGCCAGGTTCTGAGCTGGGATGGTGCAGTGAGCTAAAAAACGGTGTTGGATCTAGCCCTGATCTCTTGACTGGGTGAGAGTATTCTGCTTAATTCAGAAACTCTGTCCATCACCACCCCTTGTTGTTAAATATTTTGTCCACCCTAAGCGTGGAAGGGTATGCTCAGACGTGAGTCCCTTGCTCATTGCACCATCAGGATTCAAGCAAGCCGGGCCGACGACGGTTGAAATGCCAGAAACCGGTCCCCGGAAGCTTGTTTCCTTCCCAGTGTAAGAATTGGCTTGGTAGTTTGGTTTGCCCTGTTCCCATCATGCACTGGGACAGGAACAGACTAATTTGCATTTAGCCAGGTTCTGAGCTGGGATGGTGCAGTGAGCTAAAAAACGGTGTTGGATCTAGCCCTGATCTCTTGACTGGGTGAGAGTATTCTGCTTAATTCAGAAACTCTGTCCATCACCACCCCTTGTTGTTAAATATTTTGTCCACCCTAAGCGTGGAAGGGTATGCTCAGACGTGAGTCCCTTGCTCATTGCACCATCAGGATTCAAGCAAGCCGGGCCGACGACGGCTGAAATGCCAAAAACCGGTCCCCGGAAGCTTGTTTCCTTCCCAGTGCAAGAGTTGGCTTGGTAGTTTGGTTTGCCCTGTTCCCATCATGCACTGGGACAGGAACAGACTAATTTGCATTTAGCCAAGTTCTGAGCTGGGATGGTGCAGTGAGCTAAAAAACGGTGTTGGATCTAGCCCTGATATTTTGACTGGGTGAGAGTATTCTGCTTAATTCAGAAACTCTGTCCATCACCACCCCTTGTTGTTAAATACCAATGTTATTGTAGCACTATATGCAATATGTTGCATCACGTTTGCACCATGCAACATGGTACATGCACAACACTATCTTAAAATACAATTTGTCAAGCCACACAAGACCATTTTGTGTTGCCCTGAGTGGCTTGATAAATCAGGGTAACGCAACGCATCGCAAATCACTACATTATGTTACTCTGTCCAAGGGAGGCATTCCATGAGCATTGCGTGGGTGTTCCCATGCAACTCCCATGGATTTTGGTGCATTCTCAGATTTTCCACTACTAATAGACCTTGGAATGTGCCAAAATGATACACATTCCCTGGAGAGACATAACAGGTAGACATAATCTTTATTTCTCTTCGTCAATGTGTTGTATTCTGCAGCACAAATAGAATGAGGAAAATTCTTCAGTGCAGGAAGTTGCCGCTTCCTGCACAAATATAATCCTACACACAAAGAAGGCACCCCTGCATTAAAATTAGGCAGCCCATCGTGCATCAGCACTGGGGAAAGGGCAGGAATGCTCTGTATTGGGATAAATATGGCACAGTTCTGTCTTTTCCCTGTAAAGCAGAGCAGCAAGGTGACATGCTTCACTATGTTACATGTTTTATAAATATGCCCCTTATGATTGTGGTAGGGCATTGATCATGACAGAGGCAGAATCTGTGCAGTCTTTTGTATTATTAGGCCACATGGGTGATAACAAATGGAAAAACAGTCAAGAATTTTAGTAATCCTTTAAAAGTGCACATTTACTTTGCTCACGTTTAGTGGAAACATTAAGTGCTTGTCAGGGAATAGCCAAGCTCTATCCTGTTCTTGATGTCTCCCAAAGGTGGGAACTCGAGTAGGGCTACAACCATAGCAGGAGCGCCACTGTGTAAATGACAAAGGGAGCAATACAATGATTAATAGATAATTTACCTTACAACAAGCATCTTATCTGGACCCCCTCATACCAAGTGCTCAATATGTGAAGTACAGGTGCAAAGTTCACCGTCAGCGCTTCCGAATTAAAAAAGCTGTGGAATAGTATTATTGATGCATCTATTTCTTTCTATCACAGTCATAGAGGTTCATTACTTTCTATCTCACTCATGGAAATCCTTCCCATTCTATTTTCTCACTTTGTCACTATTTTCCTATCTTTTTCTTCCTAAGTTTTACTCCCTTTTTCGATTTTCTGTATTTTTCTCTCACTCAAAATTTGCTGATGAATAAAAGACTCCTGGGGGCCATCACCTGCAACTACAGGCACAAAATAAGAACTACTGTAATCAGAAAACTGCCCTTAAACCAGCACACAGTTTATGAATTTTATTTTTAGTTCAAGATGCACAGTGGCATCACCTACATCACTTTCGCTATTTGAAAGCAAAGTCAATTCAAGCAATGTAGTGCCAAAAGGAGACTTATTCAGCGTCTATTAGTTTGTTTGGGACTCCAGTATGCCGTCAACATTTGCAGGACAAAAAGATTAAGGGTAATGTTTGAAAGCTGTGCACATATGGGCATATTTTGGGGATTGGTGGCACAGGGCAGCACAGCAAGTTCCCTTGATGCTTGCCCTGCTCCACAGTGAAAGGGCAGGAATGTATCTAATAAGGTGGATTCCTGTCCTTTTCCTCTGTACTACCGCCAGTGCAGGCATCCTTGCACCCTGGTGCAAGGGTGCCTGTGATGTCAGCAGGATTGTTTTTGTGAAGCAAGGGGTACCTTACTGCACAAAAACAACTGAAAGAGGTGTTTTTCTTTTTCTATGAATGCTTCAGAATGATCTACTTTTGAGAAACCCAGTTGGCAATTTTATGTGGAATTTTTCTAGATGCATATTCAGAGAAAAAATACATTCATAATCATTAGCTTCCGGAAATTACCAGGATAATGATCTCATAAAGACAACTGTATACAATTGAAACATTATGAGAGGAAATCATGATGAGCTAAACTACTTAGATTACACTTTCCAACAGTGGAACTTCTGGATCAAAAAGATTGAAGCATTGTAGCATGCATGCCATCTTCCACATTCTACTTGTTGCAGCTCCTCTTTTTCTTTCCCATTTTTAATAACCATATCCCAATCTAACACATGAAATTCTGCCTCCCCCAAAGAGCCAAAACTGACATTTTAAATTACTATTCCTAACAATATGACCTAAAAAACATTGTATTTCTTACACCAGAATCACCTAGAGGGACCAACCCTAGGTTTAATATCTAAAACACTAATTTTGTTTAATAATTGTCTGTTCATCAAGAGTCAGTGAAATAGCATACTTCCAGGATTACAAATTACAGATGTTTTCAAATCATTAGGACATCTTCAAATTATTAGGAGCCAGCAATTCTGCAAACACAGTAATCTAGTTTGTATATCTAAAGCAAATTTTTACCAAAACAAGCTGATTCTAAATAACATGTATCTGCAAGATTCTCTCTAACTGACCACCACTAATTTCCTGGGCTTCTAAATTGATACCTATCATTTATTCAAATAGCACATCATAAGCAAATCTGAGGTGCCTTTCTCTCAACTGAACCTCCCCTACCATATGAGGTTCTTCCTCCTCACATACATATTTATGCCCACAGGGGAAGTATTTGGCCTTTAATAGATCTACTTGAAATAACACAGTGCTAATTGGCCTCCTAGGCTTTAGTATCACTGCCAGCTGTAGTCCATGCCGTGCCCTTCTGATTAAAATTCAATGCAAATATAATCACTTCACCCAAGCTTCCAAAGTTTTCCTGGCTACCCCTTCCACAACTACAAACATCAATGCTAATGATTCTTCCTCCCTTGATGACCTAAATTCCAAGTTTCCGCAAGTTAAAGAATTGTGCATTCAACATAATGCCCTGCCACAGTGTCAAAAGCACCCATCATTTTGATCCATCAAGACAAGCAATGTAAAAAAAATCAAACAAATCCTCTTGGTGTAGAACACCACCTGCCTCCAAATCATTCACCAGCCTTCAGCACAATTGCAAGTCACCAATAGGACATTACAAAGAAATGACTGATATTATAGTGAACGGTATCATCCTCATAACATCTGCAATAAAGGGCACCAATCAAAGTACCAAGGTCTCTCTAGTGCCATTAGCCATCTCTGCACTAGCTCAAATGAAGGGATGTAAAATAGGTAATGGAATCCTAAAAAAATCATATAACCTCAACATCATAACAAAGTGTTGCCCTCAATTATTTTTAATATGCACATCCTTCTGACTGGGGCACCCCCCATTTTTTTACTGACTGGTACTGGTGGTAACTGACTTTTATTGTTACTGAGCTCTGCTTAACCAGGCCCTGTGCTATGTTGAAAATACACTTAGAATACAGTGAAAACACCTACATACACTAGAGAATACTATGGGTTAGGGTACCCCTATGAATGGCATGACCTCCCCGAACAAGGCACTGGTACATAAGAGGGCAGGGGGTACAAAACTACCTTTAAGTCCCTAGTACAAAATATGGCAGGCACTTTAGAGGGCAACAACCCTTTCTGCACTTGCATGTATGCACTGCTGAGGCCTGAGGTCAGTTTAAATGCAGTCCAGTTTTGTAGGATCGCTTTTAAAATGCAAATTGTACCAAAACTAGACTTTGGGATTTTTGGGCTGTATTGACCGGGTTTTTGGCTCTATTTCTGAGTGATAGTGACTTTAGCTTGCTACCACCCTAGATCCCTATTCTTAGCTTGTTTTGGTCCTTTTCAGGCCTCTTTTCAGACCTAGAAGCATAAACTAGAGGATAGCCGCTTTATATGATGATAGATCCCTTATTTCTGACTCTAATCCATCTATTGCCTATTGGCTTTGACATAGTTATGTGTCCTTTCATCATTTTCAGGCCTGAAGACCTATAGTAGAGGGTGGATCCTGTAGTTCTGACTTTATATTACCTATTGGTAGGGTTTGTATATGTACTTTGATAGAGCTATGCGTCTAGTGGAGAAGTGTGGCTCAATGATTAGAGCAGAAGACCCTGATGCAGAGGTCTAGCCCAGGACCAGGGTTCAATTCCCCGCCTTGGCGGGTCTTGGGCTCAAAATTCCACAGACCTGATAATTCTCGCCTCGGTGCCTATTCCAATCATGGAGTCCCACTCTGCAACTCTGGGCAATAGCTTGCTTAATCTCCACAACAGCCCCCACAGCGCTAAGGGTGCCTGGCCTCCACCTTGGGGGTGCCCAGGAGTGGACGCCTCACAAGGAAAGCCAGGATGGGTTCCACAGCGGCATTCGTACAAGCGCCTTGAGACCCTTGCGGGTGAGTAGTGCGCTATACAAGTATCAATTTACATTTACATTTATTTCATCCTTTTCGGGCCTACAAGGCCCAGAACCAGAGAGACTCCATTTTGCTTTCTGCCTCTGCAGACTGAGATGCTTGTAGTTCAAAGTGTGATGTTTTAGTTATGAGGTGTTGTTCGCTCTTTGCAAACTAGGGAGAACCAGCCGGAGATTAATCTTATCAAGAAATGTCCCTGGGGCTCAAGTCTCTAGACGAAACAAGCAGTTGATCACTGTGAGGGCGTCCGGAGCAGGGAGCCTGGTACATGGATTTGGTGGGAGGAGGCTACTGGCTGGAACTTTCCACTAGGGGAGAGCATTCCATATTAGCGAAGTGCAGAGAGGCAGAGTGTTCAGATGGATCTTGGAGCGTTCAGATGGATCTTGGAGCGGTCAGATGAATCTTGGAATGGTAGAAGTCAGATGGTATTTGGAGCTGAAGAAAGCATTCAGAAGCAGTGTGGGCAGAAGCAGTTACTTGTCAGAATGAGTTGTGATCAGAGGGAGCTGGTCAGAATGAGATGCAGTCTGGAGAAGATGCAGTCAGAATAAGTTGCTTTGCAGTTGGAGTAAAATACTTTGGAGACAGAATGAAGTTACATCATGAGAGATCAGTTGGAGCAGGCAGTTGACAGCTGGAGTTTGGAGTGATACCTTTTGGAAGAGACTGAAGTTATATCGTGGATTAGTCTGTGGGAGCAGCTGGAGTGAGTTGGACATTGGAGCTGGAACAATCAGAGTGAAGAAGCTAGTGGAGCAGATGGTTATCAGAGCGGCAGAAACTATATCATTAGAATGAAGTTAGAAGGTGAAGACAGTTCGTGGGAGAGGAGAGAGGAATCCAGTGCAGAGTGACAGGCGCAGATGTGTGTCCAAGAGTGCAGGGGAGAATCTGAGATGAGCCAAGGCACAGACGAGAGAGGGACCCAGATGACAGCTAGAACAAGACTTCATAATAATCAGGTGATATCTGTCCTGTTATATTAGTGCCTATGTATATATACATTAATCCTTTCCTTTATTTCCTAGGCTATATTCCCTACTGTATTGTTGCACTGATTAATCCCTTTTCTTTCAGCGGTGTGCAGTCCTGTTATAATCCATTATTTTCCTTTTTAGCTATCTACAGTTCCTGTCAGCTATATGTGGATGTGTTAGTAATAAAGCTTGCCATTGTAATAAAGAGACCCCGCAGATCTATGTGTTCCTTAGATGTGTCTATTTCCCTTTACTTTTCAGGCTATGTCTAGATTGCTAGTTATTGTGATGTTATAATTTGCTATTGTGTAATAAAGGGACCCCAGTTCTTAGTGAACAGTTGTGCAAGTGTTATTTCTTGATGAGACTAACCTTTCTTCTAGTCAGATGCTGTTATGTGGACGGATGTGTTCCCCGTTCGGGTAAGTGGTAACTGAGCAAGGGAGCAGGGAGCGCCTAAATCAGAGAATAACCCTTGCATGTTGTGATTTGGCCATTCTTGTGTGAGAGGATTGAACTGTCTATCTACCACATAAAATATAATATTACATCCCCAGTAGATATTAGACATATAGAGAAACTTCCCAATAGAGAGAGAGAGAGTTAAAGGTATCAATAGGACAGTGACCGCCGTTGTGTAGTAGTGTTACTGAGAGCACCGGGGGGATATGGTGTGTATCGTCACCTGATTGTGGCGGCAGCGTGAGCACCGGGAGGATACGGTGTGTATGCCCGCAGGATTCGGCTTGAGAGAGAGCACCAGGAGGATACGGTGTGTATACCCACAGGATTGTGGCTTGCGTGAGCACTGATTGAGGATGGTGTGTAATGGTAAGTGATCAGAACTGCCTCCTTCACTATGAGGAGGAGGGTAGCATAGTCTGGGCCTGAGTTGCTGTGAGACTATAAGGTGAGATCATAGGATGTGACATGGAATTCCTTAGTAATTAGTGAGTGTTCCTAGTAATCCTATAGATTTAGTGGTGTTTTTGATGATGTGAGCTTGTATATTGCTAATTCCCCATCCCCAGGAAGGTACCTAGGTACTGTGGTAAGTAGGCTCTGGGGAGGGAGATGGTTACGTTTCGGCTGGATTGGTGGTGTCTTGGTGAGCTGGTGATATCTGGTCTGAAAATCCGGTCGTTACAGGGGCACTTAAAAATAAATAAACTATCATGTTTTAGCATATTAGGTACCTACAGGGTCACCCCCTAGCTGTCCCTGGGGTGACAGATCAGGTATTTAAAAGGAGTGTCTTTAAAAAATAGTGTGTATAAACCCTAGGATTAGTGAAATTGCACATTTCTCACCACACATTGCATTTGTGCTAGGAGTCCTGTGGAGTGAAGATCTGAAATATATTTACATATTCAGAACCCCTTGAGTCACCCTTAGTTATCCCAGGGGTGTGGGGTCCTCTAGATATGTGCAGGGTCCTTATAAAAGATGTTTTATAACCCATGATGTTGCCAAGATAATTTTCCCCATTGCAGATCCCCAGCCACATAAGTTAACATGGAAAGAAATTATTAAATAATAACTAATGTCAAGGATGTCATAAAATATAATTCAATGACTTCTTAGAATGGTATTGATAAGTCCAGCATTATGCTATTGTTGAGTTTATTCTAAAGTGTACAGAAAAGAAGTTATAAGATGTTCTTGTCCGTAAGCTACAATTCAGCCTTGCAGTTTTCTGTCATGATTGGTTAGCGTTAAGTAGATTAGCCAGGATGGTTTGATGAGGTGATAAGCAGCCCCTTGGGTGAGAGAGCCATTCTGGGAGGACAGAGTTTTGATACGTAAGAATGCTAGAGCAGGGGGAGGGGTAATAAACAATAATCTTCAATAGACAGAGAAGATAGGCAGGAGAAACAAGTTTCATTTACACACCTACTCTTTGCTCCCAGCCAGATGGTTTGCTTAGCCAGCTCTTGTCCCTCAGCTGAAAAATCTGCCCGGTTTAATGTTGGAGAAATGGTGCTATCTGGGAGACTAAAGTGCCACAACTTGGAGGATCTGGGGTGTTGCCCTGTTCCTCATTGGACAGGTTTGCCCTCCTGCTTGACCCAGACAACTTGTCATACAAATCTGAGAGGGGTAGAGCCTCTCAGATCTGCGGCTTGAAACAAGAAGAAGAAGAGGGGTCCATGCTAAGAGGTTTGATTTACACCAACCAGGTCTTGCACTCTGACAGGCTGACCCTCCTGTACACTCTGGAGCTACAGCCCGGTGGACCTACCTTGCTTCAAAAAGACCAAAGTGTGGACTCCCTGTAAGCTACAAATAAGCAGACATCACCTGAACCATCACCATCAAGAATCCACAGCCTGGAGTACTACCAGTGGTTTTGTAAGGGTTTTGCCCAAGTGGATTGTGGGAATTGAAGTCTTAAAATTTCAAGGGCCATCTTGGATCTTCCTTACCCTTAGAGTAAGTTTTGGACACTTTGGGACCCTCAAATGAACTCCAGGAAGAGGTTCGAGAAGTTTGAAGAACTTTGGCAAAAAACTCTATAAGTGGACCCACTTGACCTGGTCAGCCAAGCCGGCAATCCTCAACCGTGAGCTGGCCATCTGTCTAGGTGCATCCTGATGAAAAGCATTGGAGCTCCGACTTCCAGAATTTGACCGGGAGTTGGCTGAAACACAAGCCAGTGAACCCTCACCAAGGCTGCACCCTTGAAGAAAAATCTCAGCAAAAATTTCTACATCCGAATGTAGGAGAGGTGACCAAGACCAACCACGAGAGTCAAGCCTCCCAACTTCTACCACAAGCCGACCCGCATCTCTGGTTCATCCTGCTGTAAAGCTTCAGAGATCCAGCGAACCCTCACTGAATCCAGACTGGCTGAGAGCTTCAAGGGACCCGGGAAGAAAAGCTCCAGAAAAGTTCATAAATCAGAAGGTAAAAACTTTAACCAAGACCTACCATGGAGGGTAGCCAAGTAGGGCCCCATCACTGCCAGCCTGAAACTTTGACCTTGTCCCGGTATAGAGCATCCAGATGCCCCAATAGTTGCTAAAGGTTTCAATGTGCTATGTAGTGATAAATCTTTATAAATGCATATCTCTGGTTCCCTACATTGGATTTTTTTCTGTTTTGTTTCATTTTAAAGATACAAATATTTCCTATTTCTATAAATTTATGTTGGATTTATATTGTGTGTGGTGTCCTAATTATTTAATTAATTGGTGTTTTAACTGATTACTATACCTGTCTTTAAAGATAAACCTGCCTGCTCACAGCCAAACTACCAAGGGTTGAGCATGGTAAGAAGACCTATTTTGAGCCCTATATTGTGTTGGTGGTATTACTGTCTGTGGTTGATGCATATTACCACCATTAAAATCCCACTTTCCAAAATATATGTACTGAAAAGCACGGAAAAAAATTAGTATACCACTCCATTACATGCAGGATTAAATGTGTTTATATCTTGCAATAATACAGCAGCTCTGAAATGGGGAATCAATATTTCACCACTGATTCTGGCATGTGTTTAAAAATATTGTAGGCATTTAGTGCTACACACATTATAATGGCTATCAGCAGGTGAAATTTCCAGAGTGAAAATATAGGAGATGTGATGCTTCCAAGTTATTGATAATACTGATTCAGCCACTAAGAGTAGTCACCAGTCGATTCAGAATTATGGGTTAACTAGTGACGGGATCCTAAATTTAAATCTTTTGCTTGTAATCTGTCTGGTGATCAGTCAGTAAAGACTGAAATACATTCAGTTATGCAAATCTCTAAATGAAATGCACAACTAACAGAGGGGCATATTTATGAAAAGGTTGCATCGCGTTTGTACCATGCAACATGATACATGTGTGAAGCAAACCTCCAAGTCAGTATTTTAAAGCCAAAAAAAGCTATTTTTTTGGCTCCGATTGGCTTAAAAAATTTGGAGTAACGCAAAGCAGCGCAAATCTCGGCGTTGCCTTACTGTGCCCTGGTAAGGCATTCCATGGGGATTGCATGAGTGTTACCAAGCAACTCCCATGGATTTTTGATGCATCCCAAGATTTCCAAGAACTTGTAAACCTGGAAATGTGCTAAAGTGTTACACCTTCCCAGGGGAGCCACAACAAGGAGAAATAGCTCCATTTCTCTTCATTTCTTCCTTGTGAGAAAGTCATTCTTTTTGCCCTGCTCACCCCTATTTTCTTTTACTGTTACTGGTGGTTGCTGACTCTAATTAGGCCCCTAGGCTCTGCTAATCAGACCCAGGACCAATGCTTTGTTTAAAAAGTATATGGTAATTTCATGTTATTACAATTGATATGAAAACCTACCAGTAAGCTTCTAGTATATGGTAGGGCATGTAGCTTGACAGGTCACTAGATTTAACACACTGCTGTGTTGTCTGCTGTAATTCTAAAGGCAGCCCTTTGCGATGTCCAAATTCGACCTTGGAATTTAAAGTACTTCCAAAGTCTTAAACAACCTTTTTTTACATAAAAGTCCCCATTGTAGTACATTAGCTTCATAGGCTAACATGAGAAGGCTCTATTATACTTTAATAAAGTCTTGTTTTTGACAAGATTGAGCATATGGGAGAGCTGCCCAGCACCTCAGATCCCGGCCTGAAGAAACAAAAAGAAGAATTAATGTGCTGCTGGAACCCCTGGCGTGCACCAAGAAGACTGCACTGTGAATGACTATACTTGTTGCACACTTTGAAGCTACAGCAAAAGAAGGACTTTGTTTTTCACTCACATTTTAAGGAGTTTACTCCCTGATAGCAACAGGTTAACCACATCGATGCTAGTGTTATTTTTCTCCAGCGCTGGATTCTCAGATTTACCATTGTTCATGACGAGCTCAGCTCGTCATGAGCATCCAAGGAGTTAAGAGAGCTCCACCTGCATAATCTCCACCAAAAAGATAACAACTGACCACCTTCAGCTAGAATTTAATAGATTTGGCTACAAGCATTCTGGAAACTGTAGTCCCAACTCTCCAAGGAGCAACTCATTGCTTCTGGAACCTTGACTGGTGTTGCGGACCAATAAAAAGCCCAGAAGGACTTCTGGAGGCCTCTACAGAAGTTTGAGATAATTTTGAGCATTTTGACCAAAGAGCTGCTTAAGCTGACTGATCTATCATCGAGAGTCAAGCTGACGACGTCAAACTGTGACCCGGCCTGAAATTCAGGTTTGCCTTGTGAAGCTCTAGAGCTTTTCATCATGAACAAGACTTCCAAGAACTGATCAAGGCATCCCTCTGAAGCAAGCTGCTGTTGTCAAACGCAAACCCGGCCTACAGAGGAGACCCATTCGCCGCCGAGAGAAAAGGCTAAAAAAGTGACTACGTCAGAAGGTAAGGCGTTGGGCAGTACACATAGAAAGATGAATCTGCCTCCCAGGATTGTTTTTGTGCAAGATGTTGCCCATTCCTGCACAAAAATAATTGTACATGCAGCACAGAAAACCTTGCACCATGGTGCAATGGTGCCTGTGTTGGCAGTAGGCTGCCATCAGGGCACCAGTGCAAGGGAAAGGACAGGAATGCACCATATTGCCTTAGATATGGCACATTCCTGCCCTTTCCTTGTCACACAGTGCAGCAGGGTGACTTGCTGTGCTGCACTGCGTCACAATGTCATAAATGAGCCCCTGATTTGTTTTTAAGTTGCCCACATAAAATGCACAAGAAGTACACATTTACATTTCCCCTTAGCACACTTTTGCCCATTTCCATGATAATTTACTTAATAGCTATTATGAATTTCCTGGTTCCTTTTATGAATACGAATGGGAAAAACACAATGTTTACAAATCCAAAGGGCTGCATTTATCAGACCAGCATAACTCTGCATTTGTTTTTCTCAAATCAAGCATAATTTAAAAAATGGTGATTGTTTTACCTCTTGGGCAATCAACAAGCATTTCTAGATAAATGTGTTCCAATGTTAATTAGAGATGTATCCCAAAGGTGTTCAGACAGACTCGGAAGCTACAGATACGCATTGCACATGGTGATGCAATCGCTTAATCTGTTCTCCTTCGCGTAGTTAAGACATCAATTAAGACATTAATTGACAACTGCTTAAGTACACTTCTTTTATCATTCTCGCGGTTTACAAATTAAAATAATGATTCATTTTAATTAATATTTGTAAGATTAATTTCATCTACATGAACCACTTTGTGTGCTGATCTTGTTTATTGGCAGCCTAATCATTTTTTACTCAATCTTACACCGTAATTGATTGGAGAGAGAAGTGACTTAAAGTCTCTACTTTTGATGAAAAATTGGTGTGATATTAGATTCTCATGTGTTCAGTTTTGGTAGATCAGAAAAGACCATATGTATTGGTTTGCCTATAATGAAGTATAATTAAAATGTCTCTCTTTTTATAACTTGTTTTTTTCCTGTGCATTCTTACATTTTAATATACATGTTTCTTTTTTCTAAATGCACATAATGTGGTCTAGCATGAAGCAATAGGTTAAATAAATGTAGGACATTGCATAGGCTTGTCTCTTTAATGGAAAGTGTGAAAGAAGATTACAAAGCTTCTAACAAGCGCCAATCTTGCCAAGTTGAAAAGGATGGGAGGAAACCGTGAATGCCAAAGGAAGTCACCATAGCAAGGAAGGAGAAAGAAACCTAGGCAGTACCATGAACTGTGTGCTTGTACACATCTAAGTTGTATGGGACATATTTATCAAGCAGTTGCCTCACCCTTGATCTACGCACCTTGTGTGGCCCTGTGTGACTTGATAAATCTAGAGAAACACAACACAGGACAAATCGCAGCGTATCATTACCCTGCCCTAGGGTGTGGCATTCCATGGGTGAGCATGAGTGTTCCGACACATCCACACAGATATTTTGGGGCATTCCCAGATTTACAAACACTGGTTAACCTGGGAATGCATCAAAATGCTACACCACACATCTTTATTTACAAATGGGGGTGGGGTCGCACACTACTCACACACCGGCGGTCGAAAGAACACTTTACTACATTGACCAGAGTCCTTAGGGGCGACACCGCCAGTGTGTGAGAAGTGTGCGACCCCACCCCCATTTGTAACTTTAAAGCTCCCGTGAGCAGTGGGCTGATGAGCCTGGGATCCCCCACCTACGCGCCTGAGTGGTACTATACCTGGCAGATATTGGCAGCCATCGGCAACCCCAGTACACGGCCTATCCCTGCTGACGAGGGGTGATACCCCGAAACACGTGTCAAGGGATGGCGAAGACAGCGAAGATAGCAGAAGATCGAAAGATGATGCATCGCGAACACTTTACTACATTGACCAGAGTCCTTAGGGTCGACACCGCCGGTGTGTGAGTAGTGTGCAACCCCACCCCCATTTGTAACTTTAAAGCTCCTGTGAGCAGTGGACTGATGTGCCTGGGATCCCGCACCTACGCGCCTGAGTGGTACTATACCTGGCAGATATTGGAAGCCATCGGCAACCCCAGTACATGGCCTATCCCTGCTGACGAGGAATGATACCCCGAAACACATGTCCAGGGATGGCGAAGACAGCGAAGATAGCAGAAGATCAAAAGATGATGCATCGTGAACACTTTACTACATTGACCAGAGTCCTTAGGGGCGACACCGCCGGTGTGTGAGTAGTGTGCGACCCCACCCCCATTTGTAACATTAAAGCTCCCGTGGGCAGTGGGCTGACGAGCCTGGGATCTCGCACCTACACGCCTGAGTGGTACTGTACCTGGCAGATATTTGCAGCCATCGGCAACCCCAGTACATGGCCTATCCCTGCTGACGAGGAATGATACCCCGAAACACGTGTCCAGGGATGGCGAAGACAACGAAGATAGCAGAAGATCGAAATATGATGCATCGCGAACACTTTACTACATTGACCAGAGTCCTTAGGGGCAACACCGCCGGTGTGTGAGTAGTGTGTGACCCCACCCCAATTTGTAACACATCTTTATTTCTTCTCGCTTTTTCCTCTTTTTGTGTGTGATGCGAGAGGAAAATGCCTCAGAGGATTGTTTTTTGCGGGAAAGCACACCTTCCTGCACAAAAACAATCTTCAGAGGCATTTCCCTACAACGCAAACACACTTACACCATGGTGCAAGAGTGTCTGCATTGGAGCTAGGAAGCACATTGTGTGCCAGTGCAGGGAAAAAGACAGGAATGCGCCATTTAATGTTAAATAGGGTGTATTTTGCCCTTTCCCTAGGTGGCTTGCTGCGCTGCATATTTTTTGATAAATGTGTCCCAAAGTCTGTATTTATGTGCTTGTACTGTCTAAAGGATTCAGAAAAGGGGGTGGTGATGAACAGAGTGTCTGAATTAAGCAGACCACTCTTACCCAGTCCAAAGATCAAGGCTTGATCCATCACCGTTATTTATCTCACTGCCCCATCCCAGCTCAGAACCTGGCTATATGCAAATTAGTCTGTCCCTGGCCCAGTGCATCATGGGAACAGGGCAGACCAAACTACCAAGCCAATTCTTCACCAGAAAGGAGACAAGCTACCGGGGACCGGTTTCTGGCATTTCAGCCTCTTCGGCCCGGCTTGCTTGAAATTCAGAGACTCTGTCCCTCACCACCCCTTGTTGTAAATATTTTTGTCCACCCCAAGCGTGGAAGGGTATTCTCAGATGTGAGACCCTTGCTCATTGCACCATCAGGATTCAAGCAAACCGGGCCGAAGACGGCTGTAATGCCAGAAACCGGTCCCCGGGAGCTTGTTTCCTTCCCAGTGTAAGAATTGGCTTTTGTAGTTTGGTTTGCCCTGTTCCCATCATGCACTGGGACAGGAGCAGACTAATTTGCATACAGCCAGGTTCTGAAACTGGGATGGTGCAGTGAGCTAAAAAACGGTGTTGGATCTAGCCCTGATCTCTTGACTGGGTGAGAGCTTTCTGCTTAATTCAGAGACTCTGTCCCTCACCACCCCTTGTTGTAAATATTTTTGTCCACCCTAAGCGTGGAAGGGTATTCTCAGATGTGAGACCCTTGCTCATTGCACCATCAGGATTCAAGCAAACCGGGCCGAAGACGGCTGTAATGCCAGAAACCGGTCCCCGGGAGCTTGTTTCCTTCCCAGTGTAAGAATTGGCTTTTGTAGTTTGGTTTGCCCTGTTCCCATCATGCACTGGGACAGGAGCAGACTAATTTGCATACAGCCAGGTTCTGAAACTGGGATGGTGCAGTGAGCTAAAAAACGGTGTTGGATCTAGCCCTGATCTCTTGACTGGGTGAGAGCTTTCTGCTTAATTCAGAGACTCTGTCCCTCACCACCCCTTGTTGTAAATATTTTTGTCCACCCTAAGCGTGGAAGGGTATTCTCAGATGTGAGACCCTTGCTCATTGCACCATCAGGATTCAAGCAAACCGGGCCGAAGACGGCTGTAATGCCAGAAACCGGTCCCCGGGAGCTTGTTTCCTTCCCAGTGTAAGAATTGGCTTTTGTAGTTTGGTTTGCCCTGTTCCCATCATGCACTGGGACAGGAGCAGACTAATTTGCATACAGCCAGGTTCTGAAACTGGGATGGTGCAGTGAGCTAAAAAACGGTGTTGGATCTAGCCCTGATCTCTTGACTGGGTGAGAGCTTTCTGCTTAATTCAGAGACTCTGTCCCTCACCACCCCTTGTTGTAAATATTTTTGTCCACCCTAAGCGTGGAAGGGTATTCTCAGATGTGAGACCCTTGCTCATTGCACCATCAGGATTCAAGCAAACCGGGCCGAAGACGGCTGTAATGCCAGAAACCGGTCCCCGGGAGCTTGTTTCCTTCCCAGTGTAAGAATTGGCTTTTGTAGTTTGGTTTGCCCTGTTCCCATCATGCACTGGGACAGGAGCAGACTAATTTGCATACAGCCAGGTTCTGAAACTGGGATGGTGCAGTGAGCTAAAAAACGGTGTTGGATCTAGCCCTGATCTCTTGACTGGGTGAGAGCTTTCTGCTTAATTCAGAGACTCTGTCCCTCACCACCCCTTGTTGTAAATATTTTTGTCCACCCTAAGCGTGGAAGGGTATTCTCAGATGTGAGACCCTTGCTCATTGCACCATCAGGATTCAAGCAAACCGGGCCGAAGACGGCTGTAATGCCAGAAACCGGTCCCCGGGAGTTTGTTTCCTTCCCAGTGTAAGAATTGGCTTTTGTAGTTTGGTTTGCCCTGTTCCCATCATGCACTGGGACAGGAGCAGACTAATTTGCATACAGCCAGGTTCTGAAACTGGGATGGTGCAGTGAGCTAAAAAACGGTGTTGGATCTAGCCCTGATCTCTTGACTGGGTGAGAGCGTTCTGCTTAATTCAGAGACTCTGTCCCTCACCACCCCTTGTTGTAAATATTTTTGTCCACCCTAAGCGTGGAAGGGTATTCTCAGATGTGAGACCCTTGCTCATTGCACCATCAGGATTCAAGCAAACCGGGCCGAAGACGGCTGTAATGCCAGAAACCGGTCCCCGGGAGCTTGTTTCCTTCCCAGTGTAAGAATTGGCTTTTGTAGTTTGGTTTGCCCTGTTCCCATCATGCACTGGTTCAGGAGCAGACTAATTTGCATACAGCCAGGTTCTGAAACTGGGATGGTGCAGTGAGCTAAAAAACGGTGTTGGATCTAGCCCTGATCTCTTGACTGGGTGAGAGCTTTCTGCTTAATTCAGAGACTCTGTCCCTCACCACCCCTTGTTGTAAATATTTTTGTCCACCCTAAGCGTGGAAGGGTATTCTCAGATGTGAGACCCTTGCTCATTGCACCATCAGGATTCAAGCAAACCGGGCCGAAGACGGCTGTAATGCCAGAAACCGGTCCCCGGGAGCTTGTTTCCTTCCCAGTGTAAGAATTGGCTTTTGTAGTTTGGTTTGCCCTGTTCCCATCATGCACTGGGACAGGAGCAGACTAATTTGCATACAGCCAGGTTCTGAAACTGGGATGGTGCAGTGAGCTAAAAAACGGTGTTGGATCTAGCCCTGATCTCTTGACTGGGTGAGAGCTTTCTGCTTAATTCAGAGACTCTGTCCCTCACCACCCCTTGTTGTAAATATATTTTGTACTGTCTAAAGGGCATACATATTACTCTGCATTCCACCGAGATAGTGCATGAGCTGCAGTTTGAAAACAGTGAGCAGTGGATGCTTTTCCCTGTTCTGAGTTCTCTTTTGTGCTGCTCCCACACAAATTCAAAGATATTCTGAGGGAATTGCTTCCCAGCACAGTGGCATAAAAACTGTGCACAGTGGTGTGTCATCCCATTTACAGATGTGCTGGCTTTGAGCAGAGCTCAATGCTTATGTCTTGCTATTGAACTGTAAAGTGCACACAAGGATGAGCTGAGATGCTCTCTGTAGTTCAAGTAAAGTTTGATGAAGGACAATTGGGCAGTCCTTCAAATTAGCCAACAACGTCTATTTAACTAGCTGTAAATTAGACTTCTGAGTGATATTCTTGAGATTAAGCATCAGGGTGAACTTCAATTTACCTTGTTTTCCCATAATTTTGGGGAGTGTGTCTATGGTCAATTTTCTGGCCAGAATTTGAACGAGCTTTAGCACACTGTATACAAGAGTCAGAGGGATATCGTCAGTAAGGAATGTAACCGGTTTTGGACAGCCAAGTGGGTGTTTTTTTAGTGGGAGACAAGTCAACTGTTTGTTTATCAAGAGATTTATCTTCAAGTGATGTTTGGAAATCCATTATCGGACTTTCCCCCCACAAATTCTAGCTGAGAATGTTAATGTTAATAGGATTTGCTAAAGAGCATGACAATCAAAAGTTTGTTGGTGCTGGATCCTAAAATGTAGTTTCTATGACAGACGGAATAATCACATAGTGACTGAAGTGGGGCAGCATGCACATGATTGTCTAAACAACCGCTGGGCATATTATCAGGGACCGGTGTTAAACTTATAGCTGTTTTATCGGCAGGAAACTGCTGATAAAACGGCGATAATGGGCTTGATAATACGCCCTTGTTAATTCCCATAGAAGCCCATGTTCTGATGTTAACATGGGCTTCTATGGGAATTAACAAGGGCGTATTATCAAGCCCATTATCGCCGTTTTATCTACAGTTTCATGCCGATAAAACGGCAATAATTTTAACACCGGCCTTTCCTTGATAATATGCCACCATGTTTTTGAGATCTTTGTCTGAAATAAGTGAAATAATATATAGCACAAAGCTCATAGAAACATTGTTCCACATTATGGGTACTTGAACTATGTCATCCTGTTCTTTATTTGCTATACCTGGGTATCATTAGGAAGTTAGCCATAAGGTTAGGCCTTAAGATAGAACAAGGCATGCTTTCCATAATCCACTTCATTACAAATGCAGGTGCCATGCCATTTAACTCCTTAAAAGTTAATAACATTTAAACTATATTCTTTATTTTACTGCTAATCAGTGAAGCTGTTTCAATAATTTTGTCACTGAAGCATTTTGGCTGCTTTACAAACTTGTCATGCTACTGCATTTTGCACTACTTTCAATCTTTAAATGTCCTTTTTGGGTAGGTCAAGGTATATAGAAGTAACATATTCTAATTTAGAACCTGAGTGCCATAATAGAAAAGGAAGTAATTCAGGCTTATCAGAAAAATACATTTGGAAACCACCAAAGCAATCTGTGGACTCATAGACCACACCAACAAGCTGGTAGGAGAACCAGCCATCACCCACAAAGACACCATACAGTGTACCACTACCACTGAAAACAACATCACCCCATGGAACATCACAGCTTCAAGTTCCACATGGACGACAAGCAAACTATCATTGGAAGCCTCACATACTAACCACCAGGCCCATGCTACAGCTTCTGCAACACCATCACAGACCTCATTGCTCCCCTAGCCTTAAACTCCGAGGACTTGATCCTACTTAGTAACCAGAACTTCTATATTGATGAACCCGATGACAAAAGGAATTCTCCAAACCAGCTGCCAGCACACACTACATCAGACCCTTGCAGGAGCTGTGCGACAACCTCACCCACTTCATCGAAGACAAGATAACAACCATATACAGAAACTTTGAGCGCCAAACCACACCTATGGACTTTCTTGATAGATGTGTTACCACTGTAACCAACATGAACCACACACTGACCACATGGGATATACTCTCCATCCACGACACCAACTCCACCATGAAATATATCTACTAGGGAGCTCCCACAGACCCATGCCCCCACCACATCTTCAACCTTGGAAACCAAAGGATCGGCCAGGAACTGACCACCCGTCTCAACACCTCTATCACAACCGTAATATTTCCAGATGCATTTATTTATTGGGTTCACAAATCATCCTGAAGGGATATCTAGGCACCATGGCAGCAGAGGACATATTGCTGTACGATGGCAGGTTTGAGGGTTAAACAGCCAAGGTTTCAGAAGTTTTTATTAAAGAGAGTGAGATCACAACAGTCAGAGATGAACAAGGACAGCTTCAGTGTGTTTCCAGATGCCTGGTAATAAGCCAAAGTCAGACCACTACTCAAAAAAACCTTTGACGACCCCAGCAAACTCAAACACTACTTCCCATTCTTCTTGCTCCCATTCCCATCGAAGGTAGTGAATAAGATCATCAACAATCAACTCATGACATGCCTGGAGTAAAACAAGCTAATTAACTCCTCCAAATTCGGCTTTGTAAGCAATCACAGCACTGAAACCACCCAGATTGCAGCCACCTACAACATCCAAATACTCCTCGAACAAGGTAAAACAGCTGCTTTAATTCTCCCTGACCTCTCGGCAGCCTTCCCCCATTATCCCACCACACACTATGCGAAAGACTCCACCACAACCGCATCCAAAGGGACATGCTCAGATGGATTACCTACTTCCTCACTGGAAGAACTCAGAGGATATACCTTTCAACTCTGTGCCCAAGAAGATCACCTGCGGTGCCCCCCAGGGCTCATCTCTCAGCCCTATGCTCTTCAAAGCATATATGACCCTGCTGGCCAACATCGTCAGATCCCACAGTCTCAACATCATTTCCTATGCAGTCAAAACCCAACTCATCCTCTCACTCACCGACTACCCCACCACCACCACAGCCAACCTTCACAGATGCATGACAAACATCACCAACTGGATGAAGAACAACTACCTACACCTGAACACAGAAAATATAGAAGTACAGATACTTGGAACCTGCATGGAACAACTCTTGGTGGCCATCAGACCTAAGACTCACACCCACTCCCTCCAACTATGCCAGAAACCTGAGGATCATTATTGACAAAAAGCTCACCATGAAATCACAGATCAATGCTCCTCTTCTGCCTACTTCCTCACACTCCGCATGCTACATAAGATTTTCAAGTGGCTACCCCTACACATGAGATGCACCATGACACAAGCTTCATCACCAGGCGACTAGACTATGACAATGCCCTCTGCGTAGGAATCACCATGCACCTCCTACAGAGACTTCAGACATTACAGAACACTGCAGCCAGACTCTTCCTTGACCTTCCCCAATGAAACTACAGTACACCCTACCTCGGGAAACTCTACAGGCTCACCGTACAGAAGAGATGGCAATTCAAGCTGCTAACCCATGCACTCAAGTCTCTACACAGCCATGGACCTGACTACATTAACGACCACATGAAGTTCTACCAACTATCAAGAAAACTATGTTCTGCCTCCCTTTCAATTGCCCATACTCCCTGCATCTACCGAGGAAGAAGTGGAGGACGCTCCTGTTACCACATTGCAGCAAAGACAATGAACAGCCTCCCCACGCACCTCTGGACCATCATCTCACTTTCGGAATACCTAATAGCTCTTAAGACCTGGCTGTTCAAATAAGCCTCCGGGACCTGCAAGTGCATGGGTCCCCTTTTCTTAGATTAGCCATGCTTTATAAATCCTGATTGATTGATTGATTGATTGATGGAAAGATTAGTGTCCATTATGATTCCAAACTTTCTACTTTCTCCAGATGTGTGGGGAGTGTGCCCATTTCATACTCCAAATGTATTTGTTCCACAGTAAAGTCTATGTTTAGAAATACTATCTATTTTTTCTTCGCTTATTATAAAAAGGTTATTTATGCAGATGCATTTTTAATTTAAAGAACGTAATGCTTGATTTTGCTATGTTTAACGTAACATAATCAGTCTTCAGTTGACATAAAAATCCCATAGTCATCCTGCATTGACATTCCTTTAGCAGTGATAGACATAAAATGTTTTCAACAATCCTGTTTCTCTTCTGCATCTTTCCATTTCTGAAAAAAGTCAAATGAAATAAGTTTCATGGTACCTCCTATTTGTCGAGCAGAAATATAATAATTTGTTTTCATCAAGAAGGAAACCATGTGAGTAGGGTTCAATCAATCAATGAGTCAGGTTTCTTATAAAGCGCAACTACTCAGGTGCTGGGGAGAGGAGGACATATGGTTTAGTCTAAGAGCCAGTCCTTGAGATCCTTCCTGAATTGCGGCAACAATAGTGACTGCCTGAGGTGAGATGACAAGGAGTTCTAGGTCTTCATAGTGAGGCAGGAGAATTATCTTTCTCCAGCAGTGTTCTTACAGATCTGTGAAATGGTGGCCACGGCCAATTGGGCAGAGCAGCGATGTCTGGTGGGAGTATAGAAGGAGAGGCGGTGGTTGAGGTATGCTGGTCCAGTGTTGTGGAGGGCTTTGTAGGCATGTGTGAGGAGCTTGAAGGTAATTCTATTCTTGATGGATTTCCAGTGAAAGTATTTCAGGTGGCCCATGATGTGGCTTGGGCGTGGGATGTTCAGGATATGTTTGTTGGGGGTGTTCTGGATGTTCTGCAGTTTCTTTTGGAGTTTCTGGGTGGTGCCAGCATAGAGTGTGTTGACGTAGTCGAGTATGCTGCTGTCGGGTGCATGGTTGACCATTTTCCTGGACTTATGACGCAGGTGCAGCGTGTAGAAGCAGGAGGATAAAACATTATTGATTTGGTGGTTTATTGAGAGCGAGTAGTCCAGGATGATTCTGAGGATTTATGCGGGGTCCATGATTGTGGGGGGTTCTGAGCTTTTCGGGCCATCAGGAGCAGTCCCAGGTGGAGGGCATGGAGCCTAGGATGAGGACTTCAGTCTTGTCTGAGTAAAGCTTGAGGCAGCTGTCCTTCATCCAGGTGCTGACTGCCATCATCCTGTTGCGAAAGTTGCTCTTGGTGTCTGTGAGGATGAGAATCAGCTACTTGTCATTGGTGTAGGAGACAATGTTAAGTCCATGGCTTCTGATGATGGCTGCAAGTGGGACCATGTAGGTGTTGAAGAGGGTGGTGCTCAGGGAGGATCCATGAGGCACTCCACAGCCGATCTCTGTGAAAGTCTGACTCTGTTCGGCTGGTGAGGAAAGAACAAAGCTATTCTAGGGCTTTGTTGAGGATGCCATCATCATGAAGTCTTGCGCAGAGGGTGTGCTGGGAGATGGTTTTCATGTATTTGCAACAAATTTAAGGCTCTGTGGCCGGGTCTGCTCTAAGCAGTTGTACTGTCTATTGTGTTAATGTGATACACAGATGTCAAGTTATTGCCTTCATTTCCTGTGCACAGCTTAATACAATTATGCATGAAATTTGGTGTTTCTATATGTTTCTTAATTGTTGTATCATATTTTATTCAAAAACGGTTGGCTCACATGTAAATAACCATACTAGTGCAGCCCAATGATGACAGATCTCACCATGTTGAGGGTGTATTGTTCAGCGCCTGAAACCTATTAAATGTGCTATTTTTGAGATGTCTGGCAGACCTTTAGTGTTTTTTTAACTGAACAGACTCTGCGCTAGTCTAGATTGTTTTTCAATATGCCCTGTACTTTGGTTCCTGCTATTTACTTTCTTTGAAGCTTAAAGTTATGTTGAATCCATTTGCATTATTTGACTCATTAATGAATCTGATTCGAATTTGACTATCTACTTTTTGCCTTTATTAATAACTCTTAAATTTAAATGTATTAATTAAAACACTGACATTCCCCATCTATTTCCTTGTGAATTGCCTTCTGTTTTGAAAGTGCAGATGGGTGGAAGATTTAAGTCATCCAAACTTTAAATGATTTGGGAATTGTCATCATAGGAATGAAGTCTGCATCCTTTCTCTATCAGTTCCTTTTACAGTACTCTGGAATAGATACTGAACAGATGCAGCGATAAGGAACAACCTTGTCTGACGCCGTATCTTACAGGCCACGTATCTATCAAGAGACATGACAGTTGGGGTGCTTTAAGATGGGCCTCCAAATAAGATCTAACTTATTTCAAAGGAAATCCACAGGGGCCTGCCACCTTCACATAATCAAACAAAATCAAACAAATAACGGTGTTGTGAGGTGTCATATTTAATGAGATGTTATTTACCTCTTCAGGTATGGCCTTGTGAATAATTCGCATGAGGTAATGTAGGCTATATATAGTGACACTTTTGTTCTCTCGTGTCACAAACAGGGCGGTGAGATCAGTTTGCAGTTGTGCTTCGTAATTGGTAAAACATAATGACTGCAAACGACATACCGCAACTAAATGTTATTTAATAACATGAAGGACTAGTAATAGGCTCGGGCAGCATAAGGAGAGATATACCCTGTACCGATACTCCCGGGGTTGTTGCCTTTAAAGATGAAACCTCTAATAGGTAACATAAGACCTATAAGTTATGTGAAATGAAAGTCTGTACTTCTCCGCATTGATCGGAGGTGTGAGATCAGTATTTATCCACTGTTTACCATTTTTTAACATCAAGAAATAAAGTTTTTAACTGAATGTCACTAATTAACATGGAGGATTGGCAACTTATGAAACATCTATTGGCACTAAGGAAAACTTGCTTATCAGATTAACAACATCCGCATTTGCTTGAATATAATATGTAAAATATACCAGCAATATGAAGACTGGTGTGTGATTTCACTTGTGTTTTATAGCGACTATCAAGACATTTAATCTGGAGGCTAATCTGATTCTCTCTGAAACTGTTGCCATCGTACTGGACTGATCTTTATTATCAGATCAGGTATGTTTGATATACAACGTGTGAGCAGGTGTAAATCTACTCTAAAAATGTGGCACCTTATTTTGACTATATCTCTACACTCTAATTTTATAGTGATAGTTCTGTTACTGAAGCTGCGGAGTGAAGCTAATTCCGTTGGAAATTTAATCTACCGTGCAGGGTCCATTCTTTAGAAAACCGGACCCCTAGGAAAAGTAAGTGTAATAAGGTTGCTTCTGCTCCTTTAAGATTATAGAACTCTTACCTGTATTCCTTTTAGAACATGATGTTTCCATCTGGCAGTTGCTTGATGTCTGTTTGTGGATGAGGTTAATAAACCCACCTTCTCATCTCGTTTCATCCTGTTTCCTTCTTTAATGTGGAAAATACCACATTTATTTAGCGACGATCGGCTAACAACCTCAACACGACGACAAAAGATCAATTCCAACTCTCCTCCAGCGGCTGTATTTAAAAGAAATGAAGTGTTGTCTTCACAGCGGGTGTAAATAGATGGAAATCTGCTCATAAGTTCTAAAAGTTACGGTGAAGAGAGCGGAGGGAGGATTGAATCAGGAATGCTGGCTTAATTCTTAAAACTAAAGATTTAGGGACTTTGAGTGTATGTTATGCGCGTGTAAGTTGCTCGCGCGAAGATTGAGTGCTGACGTGAGCTTTCTCGGTGTCTCAGGTTGAGTTTCAGCATATCAAAAGACGCTGCGTTGCGTTTCAACTTCACGCTGCGTTCCAGTCTCTGACATGCGCATCAGCACACGTCTCTTCATTCATTATGACGTATCTTCTTCTTTAAACGTTCCGACTACAAAGAAATAAAAGAACGTGTGCAGTCTAAACCAGCATTATTGCAATACAATAAATACTGCAAAGTAATAAAAGAACGTGTGTGTTCCAAACCAGCATTATTGGACAATAGTAAATAAAGTCCACTTCTAAGCATTCTACAAACTTACTCAAGAAAGGATTTAGAATTGAATCACTAAGAGAAAACATTTATTGACATATGAATAGAAGGCATTTTAAACAAATGAAAATATACAAACCTCCACTTCAAAATAACAAAAAAAATTCAAGAAAATACATTTAAATATTAGCTGAATATATTAATTGTCTTGTAATTTTTTAGAAAAAAAGAAAGTTACTCTCTGTTAAAAATATATATAAAATAAAAGGAAAAGAAGAACTATAATTAAAAAAAAATGCAGAATGTTACTCAACCTGCTTTTTTCTTAACAAGCCCAGGGAAACCAAATGTGAAATGGAAAAAATGGAAAAAAATCTTTGCAAATTATGCGAGGATTTGTGGAACGAATTTAAGCGCAGAAAGGAAACATTCACTACTTCTTCATTGTCTTGGTGGAGAAGGTCAGGATGTTTTGGAGCATTTGCCTGATTTGTCTGCAGCAGAGCAAAGAAACTTAAATGAATAAGAGATTGCTATTCTTCAGCTTGATCAACATTATTTGCCGAGACTCAGCACTATAATGGAGAGATATCACTTTGGATTAAGAGAACAAAAAAAGATGAAACAGTAGAAGAATATTTGTCTTCTCTAAGGAAATTAGCATCTTCATGCAATTTTGGTCAAACTTTAGACGAAAGAATTTGTGATCAATTTGTTTTAAGGTGCGCACATGATGACATTAGGAAGGAACTCTGGCTAAAGGATGGACCTCCTCTTGAAGAAGTGTTAGTTATTGCGAAACAAGTTGGACACATGACAAAATGTGTTGGTGAATTGAAGAAGAAGAAAGAGAAACCATCTTGTTTGGATTCAAAAGAAGAAACAAAAGTAGAGGAAACTGTATGCCAAATTAGGAAGCAGGAGAGTACAAGTGTACAGGAGAAACAAAATGTTTTTCCTAACACATCTAGGGCCAGATGTAAGTGAAATAGATTTACCGATTTTAAATTACCGAATTTTACCGATTCGGTAATTTAAAATCGGTAAATCTATGGGGTCGACATGTAGGTATTCCAGATGTGCTGGAATACCGAATCGGATGAATTCGGTATTTACCGATTCGGTAAATACCGAATCAGTAATGCTCATTCATTCCTATGGGCTTTGAAGCCCTTAGGAATGAATGGGCATTACCGATTCGGTATTTACCGAATCGGTAAATACCGATTTTCACAAGGGTGCAGGGGTGTCACTTTGACACCATCTGGCACCCCCAAAACAGGCTCGGGTGCCATGTGGCAGGCATACATGCCCTAAGGGCAGGTCTGCCTGTCACATGGCATAGGTGTGCATGCACACATGTGCATGCACACCAGAATCGGTATTTTACCATCAAATTGGATTTGATGGTAAAATACCAATCCGGTAAGGCACCTGGGACTCTGAAGAGTCCCACCTACATATGGGAAGCTCAGATTCGGTAAATTTACCGATTTTTTATTTTACCGAATCGATAAAATTACCGAATCGGTAATTTTACTCATTCGGTAAAATAATGCCCCCTACATGCCAATCACCTATTTACCGATCGGTAACGGCTGAAAATACCGGTTTTCGGCCGTTACCGACCGACCTACATCGGGCCCCTAATGTCAGTTTGAATACCAAATTTTCTTGTTTTAGGTGTGACAAATTAGTCATCTAGGTAACTCACCTATATTTCCTGCCCTAAAAGTTGTATGTAACCAGTGTGGTAAGAGAGGGCATTATGCCAAATTTTCTTAGAACGAAAATGTATAAGGGTGATGGTTCTAAGAAGAAATGGTCCCAACCTCAAGTAAGATCGGTGTGTTTTGAGGTATCTGATGATAAGTCAGATCATCCTTCTCATTTAGTTTGTGTTGAAAATTCAATGATAAACTTCAAATTTGATTCATGTTCTAAAATAACAATAATTGATGAGAAACTATTTGATGAATAATATTCTAAAAAGGTGAAGTTGATGAAATGTGATATCTCCCCTTTGGGTTATAGTGAAAAACCGATTAGAATGTTAGGCTACTTTATGGCTGAAATAGAGTTGGGAAGTCACATCATTGTTGGAAAAGTTTATGTTGCAAAAAAAGGTGATGCATTGTTAGGGTGGCTACATCAACGCCAACTTGGAGTAAAACTTGATCCTAATGCTTCACCACAGGTACAAATTCGAGAAGTCTCTGATTCTTTTTCTAGTCAAGAGTAATGATAATTTGTCAAATGTTTTAGCAGAACAGTTTCCAAATGTGTTTAAAGAAAGTTTGGGGTGCTTACGAGGCTACAAACATCGCATTAGATTGAAAAATAATGCTGTTCCTGTAGCAGCAAAAGTAAGGAGGATTCCGTTAATGGAGCAAGCAAAAGTTCAAGATGAAATAGAAAAACTTGTAAAGAATGATATTATTGAGCCCGTTGAAGCAACAGAGTGGCTTGCTCCTGTTGTTATTGCTAAGAAACCGACAGGAGAAATTCGTTTATGCATAGATTTAAGATCTTTAAATAGAGAGGTTGTGGTGGATAGATTTCCTCTTCCCAAAATTGTTGAGATGGTTAGTACTCTTGAAGGGGCGAAATATTTCACAACTCTTGATCTAGCTTCCGCTTACCACCAGGTGGAGCTAGATGAGTCCTCTCAAGATTTAACTGCCTTCATTACACCCATGGGTACTTTTAAATTTAAGAGAATGCCCTTTGGTCTTGTTTCAGCGGCCTCAGTTTATCAACGAATTATGTCTAGAATTTTGAAGGGGTTGATGGGTGTAAAATGTTATCAAGACGATCTTTTGATTTATGGTAAAGATATCCAAGAACATGATAGACGTGAGCGTTAGAATATTTTGATAGCAGAAAGTGTGTAACATTTCAGGAGGTCAAAGTGGGTGATTTTGTTAAAATTAAGACACCTGTAGGATGCAAACCATGGTCCAAATACACTGATGTTAGAGCTGTTATTAAGGTCTTTAGAAATGCCATTAAGACGGAAGATGGGAGAATATGGAATAAGAGTCGTGTTGTTGTGGTTGATCCTAAATTATTTGTTTCCGATCCTTCTCTGCTCAACAATGTCTTATCTAGCAAATTTCATCATGTTAACAACTGTTCTCCTAATGAGTCCAACATGTTATTATCTCACAAGAGAAGTCAACGAATATGTAGGGCTCCCATTTACTTGAAAGACTATGTTTAATCCTTATTGTGGTGCTTCTTTACATGAAAGTTGTTTCTTCTTTTCTTTTGGTTTTTTTTGTGGTTCTTTTCTTTTCTGTTTTGTTAGGAAGGAAGATGTGTAATAAGGTTGCTTCTGCTCCTTTAAGATTATAGAACTCTTACCTGTATTCCTTATTAGAACATGATGTTTCCATCTGGCAGTTGCTTGATGTCTGTTTGTGGATGAGGTTAATAAACCCACCTTATCATCTCGTTTCATCCTGTTTCCTTCTTTAATGTGGAAAATAACACAGTAAGCACAGGAACATTATAATCTACCTATAATATTGGTTTGTGAGAGACACTATGTTTGTTACTACTCTCCGCATAAATTGAATATAGATCGTGATGTCTTCCAGAATGTTGGTTTAATTGGGTTACCACTATGTGATTGTTTTCTTTTTGTTTTTACACAGGTTATCTTGATTAACTGTATCAAATGATCACAGTTAAACTTAATTTACATAAATGTAATTGTATACATTATGTTTATATAGGGGTCCTTGCTATATGCAATATCTATCGTTCTGAAGATGGTCTGACGGACTAACGCCGGGAAAGACCGAAACATCGACTCTATCATCTACTTCCCAAATATTCAATGTATTTAAGTGACTGTTATTTGTATCAGGAGATATGTCACTTTTTGATTATATTGGAATAGATGTTTTCATTCATGAATTGTAAAATATGTTGCAATATACCTCTTTCATGATTTCTTGCTGTATTAACTTTTGATTGATTGTACCCTTCTTAAACTTGATTTATACATAAAAATATATTTATATATCTACAAAAAGATATTCCTGTGTTTTTTCTGTTTTTCTCTGTTCATTCATTGAATGTCTAAATTGGTGAAATTCTGGTTTGAGATCTAACTAGATTAAACTATTGAGTAATTCCATTATAATTAATTATAAAACAGACTTTAGTAAGCAAAATCCCTTGTTGGCCACTTGACTTGATACTGTGTGAATTGCCCAGGCCGCCAAGGCTTTATTGGGTTTCCCACGTTCTCACATTATATTTTGGGCAGACAAGTGTCTACTGTGGGTCACTTCCTTAAGTGGTTTTCGAGTAAGAATTGAGATTCCAATTTTTAATTTAAACTTCAGACACCCTGTTTGTTATCTATGTCTGAAGCCGAAACATTGTCCTATAGAGATGAATATGTTTCAAAAATTGCTGCAGGCCCTTCTCTTTTGGGTAACAGGTGCCCTGTGGTACAGTTGTAATATGAATCTGATTTGAACCAACTAGAGAGATTGAAGAAGAAATTAGTCAGAACTGAGCTTCATGCCAAATCTCTGACTGACTGCTTGAATACAAACATCATACCAACAGGCCTACAAATTAAAAACATACCCTATTATCTTTATAGATGATGAGGATTTTAAAATAGGCTTCAGTTTTGCATCAAATATACTGCTCACACACATGGATGGTGCTTAGCATTGAGACAGCCCTCAAGCACATCAAATTGCTGTTAGATATGGGGGTCTCCAGTTGGCAATGGCATTCACCTTTGTTCAAATAGGGACCCTTACTTCTAAGTCAGGATAAGGGGATTACACTCCTTAATAACCCCTGCTCACCCCCTTGGTAGCTTGGCACGAGCAGACATGCTTATCTCAGAGGCAGTGTGTTAAGCATTTGTGAATATACACAGTAATACAGTGGAAACACTACAGATGGATACAACGCAGGTTTTATAAAAATAAATATCCTTTATATAGGCTTAAACACAAGACCACAAACGAAGAAATCCACAATACTACACTTAATATTGCTTTAAAGATGATCAAAGTTACTTAGTTCAAGTTGATTATAAATGTGACAAACTTCTTAACAAAGTACCTGGATGCGTCACGCAAAGTAAACAAAAGGCTCGCAAAAGGGGAGATGTGTTGGTTCCGTGACCTGGGGGAGATGATGCATCGGGCCTCAATACTTGCGCAGAGTAGGGGAAGCATCGTAATCCTTACCGTTGCGGAGGTGATGCGTAGATTCTCGGCCTGCAGGCCCGTTGCGTTGTTCAAGATGGCGCCATGATGCAGCGATACGATGACGATGCGTAGACGCCCTGGCAGCCTCACGACGATTCTATACTTTGGAGCCAGGACAGGCCCTGCGACACGCTTCTCTGGTGATGCGATGGCAACTCTCTTGATGGTGTCTTGCTTCTCCGGTGATGCGACAGCAGGCAATTTCGATGAACACACGCTTTCTGGGAGAAGCGGCAAAGGCTCGCTTCTCCGGCGATGCAACTATTTTAGCTGCGGCTGTGACACGCTTCCTCTCGATGCGTCGCGCTTCCAGCTACCAGCCACACACAAATGTCTGGAGTTGAGAATTTCCAGCAAGGAACTTCAAAGAGGAGTTAGAGATGATGTCTTTTGTCCCAGAGACTTCAGCAAGAGTCAAGCACAGTTAAAGCCCTAGGAGAATATTCTGAAGATTATGAAAGTCCTTAAAAAGTTCCATTTCCTATCCTTGGCAATGAAGCAACCACTGCAGGCCAACCCAGCAAACAGCACACTGGCAGAGGGGCAGTAAAACTCCTGCAGCTTCCTTGGCTCTTCTCCTTGGCAAAAGGTTTCTGCTTCCAGAAGTGATCTACTTTCTTGGGATCAGGGTCACAATATTTATACTCCAAAATCATTTGTTCTCTGAAGGCAGAGAGGCCACTGCCTATCCCAAACCAGTTCCTGAGCACATTGTTTACACGACTATCTTCTTCCTTTCACTGTGCAGAGACATCAGCCGCCCCACAGGTCATTGGAGCCAGCACAAGGGAGGGAAGATACAGCTCTGGAGCACTTTTTTGACATGATTCCGTCTCTCCTTTCACAGTGCAGGGCAGAGACATCAGACAAGCCACGTGAGATAGAGCCAGCATTGTAGAGGGAAGGCCCAGCCCTATTCAGGTCCCAGGTGCAACTCCTCTTTCCCATCTAGATGCAAATCTCTCTATTCACCACTGGGCTGCCCCAGCCTGTATCTAAATCCCCCAGCCCTGTCACTCAAAAACCCAGACAAGGAATAGACAACCTAGCAAAGGCAGGCCTGGAAGGTCAGGCAAGAAAATACCTAGGCCTAGATGTATCGAGGCATTTGCGATTCGCAAACGGTCTTTTTGCATGTTTTGGAAAGTCCAATGTGAAACACCTAAAGCAGGAACCTCCATCTCCACCCAAACCAGGGTATTCAGTATCCATAAATTTGTTGTTGCAAGAAATAAGGACTTTGAGACCCTAAGGGAGGAAACTAATTCCAAATTGCAACTACTCTCAGATAGTTGGCCACAACTTGATTCTAGAATTTCAGAGGTGGAACGCAAGGTTTTATCAGTAGACAAAGCTTCCAAAACAGTTTCCTTCATGTAGTTGCAAGATTCAACACTCCAAAAACAGTTCGAGGACTTGGAAAATCGCAATAGAAGAAACAACCTACATTTTTATGGTCTGAATGAAGGAGTCAAAGAATCAGCTCCTATTACCTTCTTCAAATCTTTTCTCCCCAAAATCTTACACCTGCCCGAGGATACAACTCTGAACATCCAGCTCGCTCATAGACTTGGTCGGATCTCCAGCAATTCATCTTCTTCGCAAAGACCCAGGGGTGTTATCCTAAACTTCTTAGAATGTATAGATCTACTAAAAGTCCTGACGGCTGCCAAGGCAATTCAGAAAATTTTGTCGTCTAGCTCTACATTATTTTTTGTGCAGGATTATGCAAGAGCCACAACAGCAAGGCTCAAAGCTTTCCTCGACATGAGATCTGATCTTCGTGCCATGTGAGCAAGATACAGTCTAGTTCATCCTTGTATATTCAAAGTTACGTTTAATAACAGAACATCTTCCTATGAAGATCCTGTCCGATTGCAAAGTTTCATCAATTCAAACAAGATGCATCACATGAATTCATCAAGTCCTTCATCCTCACATGTTACCTGATTTTTATAGTTGTGTAAAATTGATTTCACGTCAATTTGTTTGCAGGTTTCTCATTGTTTATTGAATATCATACCTGTGGGGTTATTCAAAGTCTTTTTGATATTATGACTACTGTTGTTCAGTCTTAATGATTCCCAGGTTCGCTGTTTTACTCCTTCTTTTATTACTTAATGCTTTACTAAACATTTCTATTACTCTGTTTTATCCTTTGTCTAAATAGTGCAGCTCATGGTATGTTGCGTCCCCTCGTGGGATATCCTGGTCCTTACCTGCAGTTCCGCATGTCCCATGTGGTTCCACCCACCCTCGATTTGTATTCCCTCATTGTAAGTATGGGCCCGACTCACAGAACTAACTTAAGACAAAATCCTAAAGGTACTACTTTTGGTATTCACAGAAGGGATTTAGTAGTAGTAAAGCTAGGATTTTGCCTTAAGTCTGTCTTAAGTCTGTCCTAAGTTTGTCTTAAGTTTGTCTTAAGTTTGCCCTAAGTCTGTTTTAAGTCTGTCTTCAGTCTATCTTAAGTCTGCCCTACTACTTTTGGTATTCACAGAAGGCATTTAGTAGTAGTAAAATTAGGATTTTGTCTTAAGTTTGACTTAGGACAGACTTAAGACAGACTTAAGACAGACTTAGGACAGTCTTAAGACAAACCCTAATGTCAGAGAGTATTCCTTTTATTCCCCAACCCATCATACCCAGTCAAGAATTGATTATGTTTTTGTTTCCCATAACATTTCACAATCCCTCACATTTGCAGATATTGGCCCTATCTGTCAGGATCCACGCTGCAGGATCCAGCACATTTTTCGGAACTGGCCAGTCCCGAACTGCTTTCACCTTGCGCTCTGACATTTGCAGACCCTGTGGACTGAGCATCACTCCCAAAAACTCCACATTGTATACCCCAAATTCGCATTTGCTGAGTTTCACAAACAAACTATGCTCTCTCAATTTAGCCAGTACTTTGCCTACCTGTTCCACATGTTTGTCTTCCTCCATAGAGTACACCAAGATGTCGTCTATGTAGACAACTACGAACAGATCAATATATTCCTTCAGGACATCATTAATAAGGAACTGAAAAGCCGCTGGGGCATTACACAGCCCAAACGGCATGACCAGATATTCGTACAGTCCGTACCGCGTCTTGAATGCCGTCTTCCACTCATCCCCCTCACGAACCCTGACCAAGTGATAGGCACCTCGCAAGTCCAAGCGAGTATAGAGCACGGCCTCTCTCACTTGGTCAATCAAAACTGTAATGAGGGGGAGAGGGTATCGGTTGCGAATGGTGTTTTTATTCAAGACGCGGTAGTCCACACAGGCTCTCAGGTCACCATTGGCTTTCGCTATGAAGAAGAGGGGAGATGCTGCAGGGGAACGGGATGGTCTTATAAACCCTATGCTTACATAATGGTCGATGTATTCCTTTAAGTGTGTGGTTTCAGGGACCGACAAGGCATACACTCTACATGTTGGGATATTAGCACCTTCAACCAAGTCTATCCGGCAGTCATATTCTCTATGTGGTGGTAGTGTTTCTGCTCTACTTTCGCTAAACACATCCTGAAAAGCCTCGTATTGTTTCGGAAGAGCCACCTCTTTCTCTGCTGCTGTAGCCACCATGAACTGACACGCTAACACCGCTACAGGGGAAGACGCATAAGGCACCAGATGTTCCTGACAATACCCAGATAAAAAATGCACTGTTCGGGTTTTCCAGTCAATAGAAGGGTTGTGGTAAGTAAACCAAGGCATCCCCAATATGATCTCATATTGAGGAGCGTCTATAATGTTCAACTCCAACTTTTCCACATGTCTCCCTTCTGACACTTCAATAGACAACACCACTTCTACTGTTTTCTCAGTTATAAGACCTGATTTTATGGGCTGTCCATCAACTGCCAAAACCTCCTCTGGATTGTCTCTAGGTACTCTAGGTATAGCCAACCGAGATACCAACCCATTGTCGATAAAACTACCTGTAGCTCCTGAGTCCAGCATAACCATTACTTGATGGGTTTTCTGCTCACACTCCAATGACATAGAAAGAACCAAGTGTGACTCAGTCTCCCCTATCCCATGTGAAGATAGGGAAGTGAGTTTCCAATCTGGTGTTTCTACCTCTCTAGGCGAAGGCACCAACGAGTTGTCTGACTCTCTAGCTGTAGTGGAAACAGCCACCCTCTTATTCCTGTTCCTACCAGTGGGAGTCTTGGGCTTGGAAGGGCACTCTCGTACATAGTGACCTTTTTTTCCCCAGTACATACAAAGGCCTTGTACTCTTCTACTTTCTCTTTCTTCCTTAGACAGAGGGGGTCTATTGGCTCCTATCTCCATTGGTTCTAAACCAGCCTCCGCGGTACCCATAGCTCTAGGAGGGAAACTCACAGTACGGGTATAACCTTTGTCCCATTTTCTCCTGTCTCCACTCCGCTCAGTCAGCCTACCATCCAACCTTAGAACCAAATTCACCATGTCTACACATGCAGTGGGTTGGGGGTCTATCTGCGCCACCATATCTTTCAATTCATCCCTCAACCCCTGATAAAACAAAGACATTCTCTTTCCCTCTGGCCATTCCGTTTCAGCCACCAAACAATTAAACGTTTTTACATATGTTATCAAGTCACTTCTGCCCTGACGCAAGGTTAACAACTCTTTATCTGCGCTAACGTTAGTGGCCCTCCTGTCAAACACTTTCTCGAATTCATCCCTGAACGCTGTCCAGTTAGACAATATGGCATCATCTATCTTTATCAGGGGTACCGCCCAATTGGCAGCGTCCCCCACTAAATAAGAGATAGCAAAAGCAACCCTTGAGTGGTTCGTAGGGAAAGAGGCCGGCTTGCATGAAAAGTGGAGCATCACCTGAGTCAAGAACACCTGCGTTTTACGCGGATCACCCGCATACCTTTCTGGGGTAGCCAAAGGAATAGGGGGGGGGGGCAGTGACCTGTATCTGAGAAGGACTAGCGGAAAAAGGATTCTTTGATAACTGCTCTACCCTATCCTTAAGCGCAGCCGTCTCTGCTTTAGAAGACGCCAGTACTTGTTGAACCAAAACCAGAGCATGCAACACATCCTCCAAGGTGGCCATATGTACCACAACTGGACCAGGCAGAATGCAATTTGTTGGTTCGGGATTCTGTCAGGCTCCAGGCTGCAGGATCCGGTTGTAGCACATAGAACTCCACCTCCTGACCTCACCAACACACTGTTGCTTAAAACACAGTGTGTTCGCGGGATAGGGTGAGGGAAAATAAACAGAACAAGGAGGGGACGGAAGGGGACTGCAGGGAAGGGATAGCTGAAAGACAAGAAAATGAATACACAGGTTAAAGATGTTCACAACTTAAACCTACACTCATTTCATTCTCGCTAAACTGATCAAATGATTCACCTTTGTGAAGGAAGTGTACTCCACCTGTTCCCTGTTGTATCATGTATTGAATATCAGAACCTCTGGTCCCTAAAGAATACAAACAGCAGGTTATACTCCATATAACGTATACAACACCTATAGGTATTTCTTAGTTCTGTCTGTAACGTACCCCGCCTTGTTTTAGTTCATATCCATTAGTTAAATGCGTCGCACACCACAATCCCAAGTGAATCCAATAAAAAGAACTAATACGTGAAAAGCAGAATGTCTTTCTGAGGATATACAATAAACGTTCCAATATAGACACAGCAAGACGTAGCCTCCTACTACTATCTTCCGCTCTAAAGGATTGTAATCCACTGGATCCCCGTTGAAACAAAACTCCAAACACGGCACACTAGTGCCTTTCTTCGGAACTGTAGCGTGTAAATAATGCCTCTCCAATACGCTCCGCTCTCTCCCTATCCAATTACACGAATACTGTACACAGCCGTGCCAGTCAAAACATCAGAGGCCTTTCTCTTTAACTCTTTGAAGAGAAATATCAAACGAACACAGGTAGCGCGTTAAGCCACGCACTCCCTGTAACATACAGGAACTTGAATAAACATTCAAAGGTCCGCTCTCTCTCTCTGTATCCGTTCCTCCACACGCTACTCACAGCTTCTACCTGGAACGCTGGAAAAGACGCCAGGGAAACATGACCGCTACCCGGTAGGACCCGAGTCAGCAGTCTGTAAACAAAGGCACAGCTCCTCCTCACGCCGGTAGCAACAGAAGAACGTCGATCGCTTCCCAATGAAATAACAGGGAGAACGCTTTGCCAGAAACAAGAGACTAAAATTCAAATGCACTGTTAGTTACAAAAGCACGAACAGTGAGGGACGGTCCCACCCATCCTTATATAGTACCACGCCCACCTCCAGGACTTCTGGGAGATGTAGTCAGTTAACCTTTTAGGCAGGCGCCTTGGCAGTTCCTGACACTATCCTCCTTTCGGGCCATACACCAGTTTCAATTGGCTTTGACATCCTTCCTAGGAACAACGCTCCCAGATGGTGGCGTTTTAACAATTCACTCCTCTTAGATCCCAACTTTACTACAGCTTTCACCTCCTTTTCTATTTATTATTTTGTAAGGAATACTACAGACTTAGTATACTACACCCAGGCAAGATGGCGGCCGGTCACTTAGCCGAGCGAGCTGGTCTCAAAGCTTTCCCCCTCCGGTGGACTTGCCAAGTGGACAGAACCACGGATTTCTTGAGGCAGATGGAGCACAATTGCAGTAATTGCTAAAGAACGAGAAAGACTCTTAGGTGCTTAATTTAAAGTTGAAAAGTAATACGGGAGTGACACTAGAGATGCTGCGGTGGCCTCTATTATATCGGGATTGTCTTACCTGCTGGATTCTTTCCCCATGGAAGTGCACCAGCTTCTGTGGCTCCTGCTTCGGGTCTTGCTGCTGCGGCTCAGCGATTCGGCCGAAAAAGTGAAGTGCGAACTTATTCACGGGGCCCACCACAGTACTGCGAAGTTCTGTGAAAACAGGCAGGGCGGTAGCACAATCTCCTGGAGTTCAGACTCAGACCGGGAGTCCGGGGACAAGTCTATTGGCGCATATAGAAGTTCCAGTTCCGGCTCCAGCAACGGTGAAAATTAAGCAGACTTTACTAGCGATGCTCAAATCAAAGGCTGACAAGAATAAAAAGCCTAAAACCCTAAGCACCGCTAAACACAATCAGTTGGTACCTTCGTCTCCCCCACTCGCCTTATCTTCTTCTACTGGTAAGGTTGACAGTGCTGTTTCTCTATCCTCTTTGGGGGCACTGGCCTACTCTGCGCTTGAGGGGGACCCCTTGGCTGATATGGATGATTTGAAAGTTGGGGAGGCGAGAAGGGACAGTAGCCCTAGTGTTCCACTCAAAACTGAAATCCAGGTAGATCTTACGGTTCAACTCAGTGGAATGCTGGGAGTTGTAGTTCAGCAAGAGTCAGGGGGGACTGCAGCATCTGCAGTTACTCCCTCAGCTCAAGGGGGCACGATGCTTCAACAGCAGCAAATTAAGATCGTACGTGGGGAGGCACCCTCACAGAATGTTTTACTGAATCCCGATGGAGAGACAGATGGTGATCATATTTATTCCTTGTCAGATCATACCGGGTCTTCTGAGTTTGGATTGTAGCTTGGACAAAGATTGGACAGATGACAAGGATAGCGAGTTGGGGATTTGCCGTACTAGCGATGCCCTAAAAGCAGGAGCTGTATCCAATGGACTTTCTACTGTTCGCAAAGCACCTGGGATCTGAGGCCCTTGGTCCCGGGGTCAAATACTGGTTCCTTAGTGTGGGATTGCTTGTTTACTGTGCAGTATGGCTTAGAAGACACTCCTACCACTCAAAGTGCAACTTGCTCTAACCCGCCCCTCCGTGAGATGACACTTGGGACAATCTACCAGACAAATATGACACACCGTGAAGAGACCCGGCAGGAGAGCGTTCGAACACAGGGAGCATGCCGTAGGGTTCAAAACTCTATTGAAGGGTAGCTAAAACTTGTTCAGCCATCGCCTCTAGAATTGGGGAGGCAGAAGAGAGGATCTCTACTCTGGAAGATGATATGGCCATTCTACGAGGTATAACAGACTCAATTAAATCCCAAAGGGACAATGTTCAGTGGAAACTTGCTGACCTCGAAAATAGAGCTCCGAGAAATAATCTTAGATTTTTGGGAGTACCGGAAGGGATTGAAGGGTCATTATAAAGTTTGTTGTGGAATTGTTTAGCAAAGCATTCCTGGATGTTAAACAATGGAATTGGCAACTTGAAGTCCAGAGAGCACACCGCTTTCCCTTCAAGGTGAAGCAACGCCCTGGTCAAATGGACAACAGGCCTCGTGCTATTCTAATTTGTTTGAGCAGCTTTTTAGCTAGGGAAAAGACCTATGATTTGGCAAGGCCAGATAAAAGGCGGGCTAGCAAGGGCTGTGAGTTCTTTTTCAGGCCACACCTCTGTCAAACAATGATTGAACGGAGGTGGCAGCTCCGGCAATTAATAGTCCCCCTTCAGTCTAAGGGGATTCAAGTATTTTTGCTTTTTCCTTCTAAACTAAAAATTATTAATCAAGGCAGGATCAGATTTTTTGTTTCAGAAATTCAGGCCAAAGAGTTTCTTAATTCGCTCCAGGCTGTAAGATTTGGTATCCATAGCTCCTTTTCTTCTTGAGGAAATTCCTGGGGATTTTTTGTTTTCTTTTTCTAGGGGATGCTGCCCTTCTCTGGGAGGAAAGTTTATAGCTGTATATTAATTTTCCTTTCCTTTTTTTTTTGGTCCTCCACAGGCAATCTCCCAGTTGGAATTCTTATTTGGGGACGACACTGGGGGGGATTTGTATTCAAACCAGCCCCTCCATCACTAGGACGTAGGTCCTGATGCCTTGTTTAGGGGGTGGCAGGGCAAGGGGGGGTGCTGGGGGGTAGGGCTGATGGTTGGTGGGGGGACTTGGGGGGGGAAGGCAGGGAGGGTGGGTGTGCAGGGGGATATTGAGAAAAAAGCTTGGATTTACAGTTATATCATGGCTCATTGTTTAATATGTTTAATATGGTCATCATCAGGAGGCTTTTACTCTTTGGAGGGGGTTTTGTTATTGGTCTAGTTAGCCTATGTTTTTCGTTCTTGAGAACAGATGGCACAGGGTAGACTACGTACAGGCTCTTGGAATATCTGTGGGCTGAACAATGGTAAGAAAAGGTCGTTGTTTTCAAGAACTGTTCAGTCATTAAGACTTGAAGTACTTTGTTTGCAGGAAATGCATGTATCTTGGAGTGATCATGACTATTTTAAAATTCCTGGATATGACTTAATTGGGTGCTTTCGCAAGTCCTCTTGGATTGAAGGGGTGGCAGTTTTATTAAAAACTGGATCAGGTTTATGTAGGAAGACCGCCAAAGATAGCAGTGGGAGATGGGTAATTAATGAGCTGCAAATAAATGGCAGATCTTAAACCATTTGTATAGTCTATTCCTCAAATCTGGATGATACGACAGTCTTGCATTATCTGAATGTCGAGTTGGCTCTTTGGCCCCACCCCGTTTGTCTTTGTGGGGATCTGAACATTAATCTGCCGGCTGATTTCAATCTAGTGGGGTGTCAAAATTATGTCAGCAAAAAGCCCAGAGTTTTTAGGGCTCTTCAAGCTCTGGTTCAAGAACATTGCCTCACAGATCTCTGGTTTTACCATAATAAACACCTTGATGGCTACACATATTTTTCTGCCCCCACAATAAGATGGTCCGGTTAGATTATTTTTTTATGTCTGAGCAATTGGTAGCTCCTACATCTATTTCAGTCCTTCCTAGGATTCTATCAGATCACAACCCTTTGATTATTGAATGTACTTTTACTCATACAATAAGGGTCCTAAGAACTTGGACATTTGAGAGAAAGCGTTTACTGGAACAATCATATATAGACCACATGAGGAATTGGATTTTGGAATTCTTAAATATTAACAGAGGGACCACCTCTTGTATCATTGTTTGGGATACGTTAAAGGCAGCAGTTCGGGTGGAAACGAAGAGTAATTCGTATTTTTGGCAGAGGTCTATACAGGATCAAACTAATAGGAGGATTGCGGAATTGGGGTTTGCAGAGGCTCAACTCATGTTTTTGATTAAGGAGGGTCGAGATACAACTCAAAGGCAGTTACAGGTAGCCAGCTTTAGGGCCTCTCTGTTGGAGTTTTTTGGCTGGGATCTTGCTGCTAAGTACATACAATTCCGTTCCATGATGTTTGAGTTTGGAGAGAAATCCGGCAGGTTTTAGCCAAGCGAGTCCAGCAGAGAGGGTTGGCTAATCGTGTCACTAGAATTCAGGACTCTAAGGGGCATATTCAGGATACATCGGAGGGAGTCATGGAGGTTTTCCGGCAGTTTTACTGTTCTTTATATACAGAGGATACCACAGATTCTAATTCAGATTGTGAAGCTGAGGCTTTCCTACAGGACCTCAACACTCTCCAGATCACTGCTCAGCAGAACGAAGTTATTTCTGCCCCTATAGTTTGGGATGAGTTGAGTTGGCAATTAATTAATTAGCTAATAGGAAAGCTGCCAGCCCTGATTCCATTCCTTTGGAATTATATTGTTTGTTTCGTTCAGAGATTCGGGACAATCTGTTAGCAACTTTCAGAGTGGCACAGCTCGGGTGCATGGCGCCAAACTACCATTATTTTAATTAAAAAGAAAGGGAAACCGAACTAGACCCATATTCTTTTCGCCCGATATCTCTAATCAATACAGATAATAAAATATACTGGAAAATTCTATCCACTAGATTGGCCACGGTAATCTCTCCATTAGTCTCCTTGCGCTAGCACGGCTTCATTCCAGGCAGGGACACAGCGGACCATGTCCGCCGTGTAATTTCACTTTTGGACTGGGCCCAAGCTACGCAATCTCCCCTCGGTGCTATCCTGTTGGACGCCAAAAAGGCGTTCAACAGGGTCGCTAGGGGGTTCTTAGGGGCGGTCCTACAGTGGAAGAGGTTCAGCTTTGAATTTATTCAAGCAGTCCAATTACTTTATATCACCCCAGAGGCTACTCTTTCGGTCTCAGGGCTACTATCAAGATCATTTAGCATCAGCAGAGGCACTAGGCAAGGGTGCCCCATCTCGCCCCTGCTGTTTGCCCTTTATATTGACCCCCTTTTAAGTAAAATCGAGAGCTCTTTGAATATACTCTCAGTTAGGGTCAATATGTCAGAATATAAGGTTTTTGCTTAAGCTGATGATATTATAGTTTTGACCAGCAATATAGCATTAGCTTTTCTAGCTATTAAGAACTCAGCAGAATTTGCATTTGTCTTTGTATGGTAGGGGGAATGTTCTGAAAATGCTGGTCCTACCAAAGATTTTATATTTATTTAGAACCATCCCGCTTGAATTCTCCCAAGCTAGCCTTGTTCGTGCTGAGAGATGCTGTAATAGATTTCTTTGGGGATATCATCAACCCCGAAGAGCGGCTAAGTGGATGCATCTCTCGCGTGATCGGGGAGGATGGTCTGTGCCGAATTTGGCGCTGTATTGTTGGTCAGCTTTTCTTCAGTATTTTGCCACACCATTATTTGGGGATAGAGCACTGTTGCCATCTTTTTGCAGACCTTCCATCTTTGAAATAGGGCTTGGGGAAGATGCTAAGGGGATTCTGTTACGGGTCTTGGAACCTAGCTATTATAAGAAGACAAAGTTTGAAGTGGTTATAGCAATGTTCACAGTTTGGCGTAAGATTCGGCGCAAATGGTTGATTCCTAACCTTAATTACTATACACCTTTCCTTGCAGCCAGACTCTTACCCCATATTTTCAAGATCACACTACATTTAGGTGGATGTCGCAGGGAATAACGTCTCTGGGCGATCTAGGGTGTGAAGGGTCTATGGCCTCTTTTTTATTCCTAAAGGATAAGTTTTCTTTAAACACCCATTAATTCTTTAAATATTTACAGATTTGAAGTTTTGTAGATAAATTGAAGGACCAAGAATCTATTTTATTTAGTAAGAACTTACTCATGGAATTAATTTTGAGGTGATCAAGAATTGGTACACTGTATCAGCACTTGCTCTCTGGCCTCCCTGACGATCTTCTTTCCCAACAAGTGGGAGTTAAAGCTGGGCAAGACAGGGCTAGATATTTCTCAGGCTCTAGAACTGTCAAACAGTGTCCTAATATCAGGAAGCTTACGTTCTCAAAGCTACATGGCATTATTCGATCTTTACTACACACCGGCCAAAATTTCTAAATGAGGAGGAAGAGGGGGTCATTGTTGTCCGAGATGTGGTTTGGCAGCTGCCAATGATGTACATATGTTTTTTGATTGCCCTAATCTCACCACATTTCTTCAGGAGGTAGAATTGTTTATTAACTCTAGAATTAACATTCCGGTTGTTCTCTCGTCAGAGCTTGCCATTTTTGGTTGTGAGAACAATTGTGCACTGGAGAGATCGAGATATGCATCCGCCCTTTTTTTAATTCTATGTCTCTAGTGCAACTTTGTATAACATCAGATTGGATTAGTCCCGATGCTCCCACCTTTGTAAATTGGAGGGCGAGGATTCTGGCTCTTCAAAATTTAGAGTCAGCTATCTTTCAGTGGTGGGGAAGAAGGAAGCGGGAACTGGGCCAGAAGATCTGGGCTCTGCTGGAGGAGTGGCTTGGAGATTAGGGGAAAGGATGGTGATGTTCTATTTAACTTCAGGTCTATTTTCTTTGTTTAGACCTTAATTATGTCTTGCTGATTATTATGCTTCTTTTTTCTTTTTTTCTTTTTTGCAAAGCTCTGTGTATGTATAATGTGAAGCCTTGGTTCATATTTCTTTGTCACTATGTTGTTGTCTTTTTCAAGCTTGAATAAAAAAATAAAATAAAAAAAAGTAATACTACAGACTCTATCTCCCGCTACCATTTGGGACGCTTTCAAAGCATCGGCCAGAGATTTCATTTTAGGCTATGTAGCAAAAAAACAAAGAACTGCACGTTAAATCACCAAAGACCTTCTTCAGGACATTAAGGTGTTAGAATATTCATATTATACATCACATTCAGAAGCTTCCTTAAAAAATTGTATTCACGCTAAGTTACAATTCAACAAAAAGTCTACAGAGGATGCTTCCCTCTGTTTATTAAAACCAAGCACCAAATTCTATGTATGTAAAAATAAAGCAGGGAAAATCTTGGCCAATTACAAATAAAGATTCACCAAAACAAGCTAAATATTGAGTATATCTTGATGAGCATTCAGTCCTAAAATTTAAAGATGTTGAAATTTTAAATGAATTCTCTCTCTTTTATAAATCTTTATATTCATCAGAAGCTCAATCTACAGATCATCAATTATCGCACTTCTTTACAAACATCCAAAAATCTCACCACACTCCTCTGGATCTTTCCCGCTTAGAATCAACCTTTCTCAGCATGAACTTCTAGTAGCCCTTCAGAAACTTAAAAAGGATAAAGCTCCCGGCCCAGATGGCTTTACTGTTTAAATCTATACTCATTTCTCCAAATTTTTAAAACCCAGATTGCATTCACTTATAAATTTCTTTTGTGCTTCCAAACATTCTTCTGGTTCATTTTCGGAAGCCCACATTTGTCTTGTTCCAAAAGAAGGTGTAGACTCCAAACATTGTAAAAATTACAGACCTATCTCATTGGTCAATATTGATAAAAATATAACGTTTTTTCTAAAGCTTTGGCCATTCGTCTTGACTCTTACTTACCAATCTTTCTAGGAAAGGAGCAATCTGGTTTCGTCAAAGGACGTATCATCACAGATAATACAAGGCTCTTCTTTGATATCCTCTCCAAATCATCTCACCTTGATCCCCTCCTAGCAGCAATTGCTCTGGACACCGAGAAGGCCTTTGACAGAGTTGAATGAAAATATTTACTTATGCCCTTGAATTGTTTGGATTTGGCCCTAAATTTGTAAACGTAGTATCTCTCCTCCATTCTAATCGAGAGCTGCCGTTTGCGCTGATGGCTTGATTTCTTCATTTTTTAACCTAGGCAGAGGAGTACACCAGGGTTGTCCTCTTTCCCCTTTTCTTTTCTTTTCTTTTCTTTTCCACTTAGCCCTAGAGCCATTCCTGACCAAGTTGCGTCAAAATCCAAACATTTATGGCTTCAAACATTGAATATTCACATTAAACTTGCAGCATACAACAATGATATTCTGCTCTTCCTTTCTAGGCCAGGAATCTCAACTCAGGCATTTTTTAGCAGAGGTGGAATCCTACTCATCATCTCCGGGTACAAATTAAATATCTACTTGTCCTGGTGGGGCCGCCTAGATACCATAAAAATGAAGTTATCATAATTGTTTTATATACAATCTCAAATTTTCCAATTTCTATTCTCTCCAAATTAATCACAAAACAATTCTATATTAGCCTCCTTCTTATGGAACAATAAGAAACCTCAAATGTCTTTATTAAAACTGATACTCCCTAAAACAGAGGGTGGAGTTCATTTCGTAGATTTTCAGGCGTATCACAAAGGTTTTTTATTACGTCAGGCTTCTCTATGGTTGCTTGATTCTGAAGAAGATTGTTGCCTTTGGACCTCAATTACACGTTTATTTTTATTTCCTCATTCATTTTGTGAATATCTTTCTTTCTCATGTAAGCCGCAATCCATCTCCACCCCTATACTAAAATATATGGCCAAACTGCTTTACTTACCTTCTGACTATGTTCTTAACTCCAAATACCTCTTTTTGCACTCAACAATTTGGCACAATAAGCATTTATTATTCCATAATAGACCCTTTTATTGGAAAACTTGGAGGGAAAGAGGCTTGATTTGGATTCACCAGTTGTTCTCGGGTTCAGAGTTTCTGCCTTTTACCACACTAAAGCACACATTTAATCTTCCAAATTCCTTCATCCATAAATTCATTCTACTTAATCAAAACTATCTTGGAAACTTATTCACAAATCCCTATCATACCTGCTGCTTCTACCAAGTCACAGTCCTCTTACGACTTCACACCCTGTTACAAACCGCACCAAATGCCTCGACTATTTACAGACACCTGCAATGCACTGCTAATGACAGACAGAAAATGAAGATTGATGAAGCTTGGGAAAAAGATTTTGGGTATGCTGGAAAGACATTTGGTCCAAATTACTTAAAGCCTCCAGAGCAGCTAATACCACACAAACATTTTTTTTTGTCTCCAATAGACCTTTAATCACACAAGCCATTCTGTGTAAACGTTTTTCAACCACTCCTGATATATGTTGGACTTGCTTCTCCCCCAATGCCGACCTCTTCCATATGTTATTCACCTGCCCTCAAGTACACACTTTCCGGAAGCAAGTTTTGTTACAAATTAACTCGATTTATGGTACTAAGTTTCCTTTTTCCTTCATTCATATCTTCTTAGGCAGCCTCTCTTCTATCAGGGATGGAGCTTCACCTAATGTTAAGATCATTGACTTATTATTAGCAATCGCTTTTCAACAAATTACTGTCAATTGGAAAGACTTTTCAAAAATGTTGTATAGAGCCTAGTGGTACAATGTTTGCCACAACCATAGATTAGACACTGCCTTTGTGTATCCTCCTCAAACGGCTACAAAACGTGCTGTCCTATGGTCACCCATTTATTGATGTCAGCGACAAAAGATGTTTTTTACCTACACCATCTTAACGGGAGGTTCCCAAACCACCCTAATTCCCTGATTTTTCCACAATTTTGTCCTATTTTCCTTGAATGCATATATACCCATTCTATGTACATTTATTATATCTATTTTTTGTATTATTAGTCCAATTCTTTTAGCTTTGAAGAAACAAATTTGGATTGTTATGTTGTAAAGCTCATTCTATGTATTTTGTATGGCCACCTTGTTTGCTTTTCAATAAATTTACTTGAACTTAAAAAGGTATCATCAACCTTGCAAAATCTACACATTCAGGCTGGTCACCTAATTGTCTGACGCAAGCCCTCTCAGAATCTGACATGGCCTTTCCATACAACGTTTAAAGGCAATGGCCGACAAAAATACGCAAACTGTCAGATCTTCCAAACGCTTTTTAAACAAACCTAACTTGCAAAATTTAAAAAGAAAGTATGAAAAATCCCTTTTATGTTTAAATCCATTTTCATATAAAAAATGCTTTAGTTCTAAATATAAAAAAACATATCACACAAATCTCTGAACTTTACTAATGTTTACTAAAGTATTTTAGAAAACAAAACTAATTACCTTTGATCATAGATACTATCATTTAGTTAAAAGCATGGAGATCAATAAAACAGTATAATACATAACTTAGCTATTGAAGACCATCAATAAAAGAAATAGAGTTCGAGAATGTCAAACCTTTGCGTGTTTTTTTCAAATGATGTATTTTGTTCCGCTCAGTGTGCTATTGTCAGAGAAGGCAAATTAAAAGAGATTTTCAAGCAATATGAGCTTCAGTTGTTGCCATAAAAAATTTACACCAGGTATCGACAGCAATGTGTAGCCAATGTCAGCAAATGTTTTACAAAAATCCATTGTATTTTTTCACATACATTCTCTTGGGCAACAAAGAAACCAATATCTTTAGGAATCCGTAGGAGATATCATGCCACTTTGAATAGCATTAGTTTTTTAAACACTTTGAGGCAGATTTACAAGAAAGTGACTCAGTGTGCTGCAAGCCATTTGGCTGTGCAGCACAGAGTCACTTTCAAAGCACAGGGATGCAACATATTTACAAAAATATGTTGCATCTCTATGCCTCCCCCTGCCCTGGCGCACAAACTGCTGCCATGCGCCATGGTGCAAGGATGCCTGCATCGGTGGGAGATTGTTTTTGTGCAGGAAGGGTTCCCTTCTTGCACAAAAACAATCTGAAATGCCGTTTTTTAACTTCTATGTGTGTTGCATTATCACACATAGAAGTTGAAATTTTTTAAATGATTGTTTATGTCAGGAAGGCACACCTTCCTATACATAAACAATCACTAGAGGTGATTTCCTCTTTCTATGTTCTCAAAATGCAGCCTGCATAGACAGAGGTAACAACACGAGGAAAAATAAATACATTTCTTCTTGTTGCGCCTCGCTACGCCTCCCCCGGGGTGGCGTACCATTCAGACTCATTTCCAGATTCATGATTCCTTTTAAATCTGGAAATGTGTCTGGTTCCATGGGTGTTGTGTGGGAACACCCACAGCAACACCCAGGTTGGCTTTTCCTTTCCTTGTAAATATGGATCAGTAAACTTTGCCACCAGTACATCACAAAAACAGATGGACCAGTGGCGCAAGGGGCTTGTAAATCTGCCTCTCAATTGATAGGTAGAATTAAACACCAATTAGAGGACAGTGTGTGAGCTTGTCACCTCAATGCATTGCACGTTTTGTCATTCTCACCTACATATTACCTTAGCACACTGCAACCATTTATGGAGGCAACAACAAGAGGCACACAGTGAGCATACGTGCTTGAGTTTCTGATTGTATGTGTTTGGAAGTGTTTGTGTATGTGTGAGCAGAGAGTAAGTGAAAGGGTTTCTTTCAGTTAAGCATGGGCGGAAAATCCGTTTCGCTCGCGGATTTTGCGGATTTTCAGTAAATTCGCAATCCGCGAGATTTGCGAATCTCCCGCAAAATCCGCAAATCCGCGAGCGGCGGATTTTGCTCGCACTGTTTGCGTGAGTTCGCGGCTTCCCAGTACAACTTCGCGCCCCGCGAATAAGCGCTAAATTGCAGAAATACGATCTTAGCAAAACTGAAACTACTTACCAGGTTCAAAAGTTCAGGCTCATCATTAGTAGCCATTTCCTGTAGTGCTTCCTGAGGGGCCCCTCCAGAGTTCAGTTGCCAGTTGCAACTATTATGTGACCCTGCTCTGAACCTCAGAATAGTTACACATATGCCACAAAGGTCCTGAATTACAGCTAAGGGAGACAAGCAGGAGCCAGGCTGGAAGTTCAAATCCATTAATCAGCCCCTAATTCATTATTGTCAGTTGGGGCAGGGCAGGTGTTGTAACTAATTTTGCAACAATGAAAGCACTTAGCAAGTGCAAAAGATCACTTATCAGGAAGCACTAAGGAAGCAGGTGCCAGCTAAAAAAATATTCTGTGACACATTAATCAGCCCCAAATTAATTCAGGTCACTTGAGGCAGGGAAGGTGTGCTTGCGTTGCCACAATAATGTACACTGACTGGACAACCAGAGGGTGCTGTGATGAAACAGAGGGTGGCATGGGTGGGCCAGAGGGTGGCATGAGTAGTCAGAGAGTGGCAGTGGTGACAGAGAGTGGCAGTGATGAAGAAGAGTGTCCCAAACAGGCTGGACACGTAGAAACAACAAGTTCGCGAAACTTGCGACCCGACAGGTAAGTTCGCAATTTGCGAAATTGTACAAAACCCTTGCCAACTGGCAGAAACCCGCGCAAACACAAAAAAAAAATCCGTAAATTCGCGAGAATTCGCGGATTTTGCGGATTGCGAGTTCGCAAATCCGCAAAATTCGCGAACGCGAGATTTGCAAAATTCGCCCATGCTTACTTTCAGTTACTTATGAAGACATTTGTAATCAAGTGACATATGCCTGATTACACCACAATATTAAGGGGCATATTCATAACACAGTCACTTAGCGAAGCAAGTCACAGGAAAAGGAGAGGAATGTGCCTTATGTAAAAGAATATGGCACATTCATACCTTTTTTTCTGCTCTGGCGCTGTTTGGCTGCCTAACACCAACACTGGCACACTTCCACCATAGTGCAAGAGTACCTGTGTTGCATGCAGGATTGATTTTGAGCAGGAAGGGAAATTTCCTGCACATAAACAATCCTGAGACGCATATTCCTCTTTTCTATGTGTACTGCAGAATGCAGCACACATAGAAAGAGGAAGTAACGAGGAGAAATAAAGATATTCTCCTCTTTCTGCCTTCTATGAGAAGGCATATCTATTTGTGCATGCCAAGGACTACAACATTTGGCAAATCTAGGAAAGCATTAAAAACCATGGGAATTGTGTGGGAACGCAATGCCTATAAAATCCTTCCCAAGGCTGAGTAATGCAACACAGTGATTTGCGCTGTGTTGCGGTACTCCAGATATATGAAGCCACTCAGGGTTGCGTGGCTTCATAAATCGCATTTCGGGCTTGCGCCTCACTTGCACCACATTGTGTGGCGCAAGAGCGACACAAATTCACTTATAAACATGACCCTCAGTGTCTGATACAGTGCAGTCGCATAACGAAACTTGAGCCCCCCCTGCAAAGTAAATAGACAAGGGCCCCCTCTCCCCAGCCCCCCACCATCCTCTTTTGCAGAGGCGGTCCCTGGAATTCGGTCCCCCTGCACCACCGGGGCTTATGTTATGCCACTGATACAGTGTCTGTAAGAGGTTAAATGGGGCTCAAGGTATGAGTTGGAATTTAGACATTATCCTGTTATTTGGGGTGAAATATGGCATACATGAGAGAAGAAAGAGATTGTGAATTAGAGTATTTTTTCATTTTCCATCCTACATCTAGTACATTCCCCTAACAGATGATCTATTAAAAGGGGAACAGAGGGACAAAAGACTGAAGTGGAAGGAAGTTAATAAAGGAGATGCTTCTTGATGTTTTAGAAATGCTGAAATCATCTGACAAATTACTTATAAAACTGTTTAACAACACCACTAGCTAATGGAGCTGTAAAAACGTTTGCAACGGTTATTTTAAATTGTTCTTGGCAATAAGGGAAACAACTACAAGGAAGAAGAGGACTAACTTTTAGAATATGAAGCACTGAAATATTTACTAATTTCTGTGTGACTTTTGTCTGTAAAATCTAGTGGTTCTTACCCCATTGCAATATTTGTTTTTCTATAAAATGTACAATTTTTCACTATTTTTAGGTCGAGCCTAGAAAACGACGAACAGAGGTTAGAAACCTTCCATAATCACTTTAGCATTCCCTAGATTCCAGGCCATCGAAACTTGCTTTCCATGAGCACCCTTAGACAACATTTTTTAAATCTTGTATTTTCAGTGATAAGACTGCCCTAATTTTATATTAAATACATAGGGGCATATTATCAAGCCTGTGCGCTAAAATTATCGCCGCTTTATCGGCCGAAAACGGCCGATAAAGCGGCGATAATGGGCTTGATAATATGCTCTGTGGAATTCCAATCGAAGCCCATGTTAGATGTCTTCACATCTAACATGTGCTTCGATTGGAATTCCATAGAGCATATTATCAAGCCCATTATCGCCGCTTTATCGGCCGTTTTCGGCCGATAAAGCGGCGATAATTTTAGCGCACAGGCTTGATAATATGCACCAGAGTTTTGGACAAAACCATTTCCCGCTAATATGCAGTATTTCTCTCCATGTGTTCCCATACCTGGTGTGTTCTGTAGTTTGTTGCTTACTTTCCCTCCATGTTAAGGAACAGTAAATGTTTCAGCACCCAGGCTAATATGCTGCATAGCTAAATACATATAAGGTCCCAAAGGCGCGTTCGATTGCAATGCAAATGCTTGTTTGAATTGCTGTTCCCCCAGACCTGTCATAAAAGTGTGGGAGTTGTTATCTGCTTGCTCGCTTCTGGCAATGCCGTTAAGAAATGAATGCATCATCATTTCTAAAACTCACATATGCCACTGGCGGAGACCCTTGATGAAGGGAAGAGTACTTAGCCCCGAGAGTAATTACTGCTACTAGAATTGGAACCTACTCAGTCACATTCTATTCCAGTATTATCTGTTGTGAATGCTCTGTACAAAAGTGGTGCCTATGTTGACGTTTGTTTTTTATATGGGTGGTTATGTTTTTACATATTTTGCCTTCTTGTTGCTTTTACTAAAACACAGCAAGCGAGGGCCAGTTTCTGATTAATTGGCGTAGACATAAGTACTTATACACAGGACGCACGAGCACAAAGTAGCTTGATTGCAGGCTTTGCTACGTTGAACCTCTTTCATTTCATGTATTGAGCTTTCTGATAAATGTTTGATGCAAACAGCAAATGAACGTACAGTACAACTTGATCTAACCTGGTAAGAAAACATAAACACGTGCATTCTTTGATAAATTAGCCCTCAATCTACGCTACCTAACTTTCATATTTCAAGGGATGAACGCTTGGCACCGTTTATATTACTTGAATAACGGCTGCAGAGTTTCCTCGTGTTTGTTCTTCATTTCGGATAAACTGTTATAAACCAATTAGTGCGCTCCCATTTTCATATCATATTTCCATATATTTAGGATATGCACCAATCTGACTGCAAGATTGCATTAGGAGAAAGTGGCGGAAGTATAAATACGCGGAATATGCAAGTGTGAATTTAGCACCTACATAATTGAACTCAAATGATTACGCTGACATATAGTGACATTCATTTTGTTGGTGTGGATTTTATTCATTCTCGGCTTCCTGCATTAGTAAACATGAGATACGATGACGATGAGTGAAAATGAATGCTTTCAATAGTGTGTGTGCCGGGCTGCAGAACATGATCTACGTATGGAAAGAAAGCTTTTCGGCAGGGTTGTATGCACTTTGACAGGTTGGAGGGCAAAATCAGCGTTCACCTTGTTAATTTTTAACAGCTCAAGTCCTCGCAAATATTGATTTGGCATTGGGTGTTCAACATCGTTACAAATTCATTATTATTCCCTTCTATCCAAGGATCATGCCATCTTGACAGCATCCCTTTCTCTGTCTGAATTAAGCAGACCACTCTTGGCCCAGTGCAGACACTCTGTTCATCAACACCCCCTTTTGTAGTTTGGTTTGCCCTGTTCCCATTATGCACTTGGACAGGAACAGACTAATTTGCATGTAGCCAGGTTCTGAGCTGGGATGGTGCAGTGAGCTAAAAAACGGTGATGGATCAAGCCCTGATCTTTGGACTGGGTAAGAGTGGTCTGCTTAATTCAGACACTCTGTTCATCACCACCCCCTTTTCTGAATCGTTTTTGGCCACTATAGGTGTGGCAGGGTATACTCAGACATGAGTCCCTTGCTCACTGCACCATCAGGATTCAAGCAAGCCGGGCCGACGACGGCTGAAATGCCAGAAACCGGTCCCCGGAAGCTTGTTTCCTTCCCAGCACAAGAATTGGCTTGGTAGTTTGGTTTGCCCTGCTCCCATCATGCACTGGGACAGGAACAGACTTATTTGCATGTAGCCAGGTTCTGAGCTGGGATGGTGCAGTGAGATAAAAAACGGTGATGGATCAAGCCCTGATCTTTGGACTGGGTAAGAGTGGTCTGCTTAATTCAGACACTCTGTTCATCACCACCCCCTTTTCTGAATCGTTTTTGGCCACTATAGGTGTGGCAGGGTATACTCAGACATGAGTCCCTTGCTCACTACACCATCAGGATTCAAGCAAGCCGGGCCGACGACGGCTGAAATGCCAGAAACCGGTCCCCGGAAGCTTGTTTCCTTCCCAGTACAAGAATTGGCTTGGTAGTTTGGTTTGCCCTGTTCCCATCATGCACTGGGACAGGAACAGACTAATTTGCATGTAGCCAGGTTCTGAGCTGGGATGGTGCAGTGAGCTAAAAAATGGTGATGGATCAAGCCCTGATCTTTGGACTGGGTAAGAGTGGTTTGCTTAATTCAGACACTCTGTTCATCACCACCCCCTTTTCTGAATCAGTAGAACTGAGGGACAAGAACAGAGAAAAACAGACGCGCTAACACAAAAAGGTGGGCAGGGTAGAAACACCCTGACCCCCTAGGCCTGCTCAGGGGGTCCCACAAGGAACCCCAGGGCCAGAAAATGCATATTTTTTAATTCACGGGATGCGCGCTGGATGCACGGATCAAGTTGCGATAATGAAAAAAACACGCTTTGTTATTATTTAGCCCTCGGGTGGGCCAAGTCCCGGGGGCATGTCATAAATATACGTGAGGGGGTCCAGGGGGACCCCCGCAGCCCAACAGACCGTGTCACCCCGGGGCTTTGTAAAAATATTTGGGGACCACCACCCTAGGGGCTAGTTTTTTTTAAATGTTTTTTTTTAATTAACTAACCGGTGTGGGGGGCTTGAGTCTCCCACAAGCCCCGGGGACCACCACCTCCTTGGGGTTTTGCTAATGTTGGGAGGAGGGCCTGCGCGGCCTCCCCTCCTGGAGCCAGTGATGGCCCTGGGGACCACCACCCCCCTGCAGTGTCCTGGGGTGCCCACCCCCGGGACAATGCTGTTTCCAATGACAGGGCGGGAGCCTCGCGGCTCCAACCCTGTCATTGGAAACTCTGCTTTGGTTTTTGGAAGAGAGAGATGGAAACCTGCTCTCTCTTCCAAAAACCAACGCTGATTGTGTTTCCACATGGGGAGCTGCATCTTGGCATTTCCCTGTGTGGAAAAGCAATGCTTGCTCAGGCAAGAGGCCAGTGGGACCGTGGGAGAATTGGGGACCCCCCACAGTCCCCAACAAAGTGGTGAGGCCCTGGGGATGGGTTTCCCATGGCCAGAAGTGGCCAGGGAGGGAGCCACGCTGCACCCCTTCCCCATAATACTAAAAATAAAAAATAAAAAAAGGCCTGCACGGGGTATGGGTTCCCCGGGGCAATAAATGGCGTGAGGAGGGGGCCATGCAGTCCCCTCCAATTATTTAAACAAAAAAAAACTGGCTTTGCAGAGAGGTGTTCAGAGGCCACGCCTCTATTTACACCTCTCTGCAACGCAACTCTGTGGCGCTTACTGGAGGTACCTAGTAGGCTAGTTGGACCCCAGGGACCCTCAGGATTCAGGGGTATGATTCTCCCAACTTAAAATGGCCACAGGACATGTTTACATAGTGGTGAAGGGAGGGGACGGGGCCAGGGGTGACGTGTGCAAACACGCCCTGTGGCGCGTTTTAAGTTGGTAAAATAATTCCCCTTCAATCCTGAGGGCCCCTAAGGGCCAACTACCCCACCAGGTGCTTCCAGTAAGCACCACTGCACTGCGTTGCAGAGAGGTGGTCCAGGCCTTGCCCCTTTTTACACCTCTATGCAACGCAGCTCTGTGGCACTTACTGGAGGTTTCAGGGGCGTTATAGTTGGACATTTCACTCATACAAAACCATAAAAATTCCCCCATTATAGAGTTAGTTCAGCTAATTATAACTCACGCACCCGCAATGCACTGCTGATGACGTCACATATTACATCACTCATGACATGGTCATTGACATTTGAGATGTTATAACTGATGTCATGAGTGATGTCACTGACCATGTCATGAGTGATGTAATATGTGACTTAATCAGCAGTGCATTGCGGGCGCGTGAGTTATAGTTAGCTGAACTAACTATTACAGGGGAATTTCGATGGTTTTGTACAAGTGAAATGTCCAACTAACTATAACGCCCCTGAAACCTATGTTTTTTTAAGTGAATTTCTAAGGTTTTTTTAAATGCTAATTTCTAACTATAACATGCCTAAAACCTACGTTTTTTTCAGTGAATATATATATATATATATATGTATATATATATATATATTCACTGAAAAAAAACTGTGGTTATAGACCATATATAGTTAGGGATTAGCATTTACAAAACCTTATTTTACTCACACAAAACCATGAAATTCGCATATATAGTTAGTTGCACTAACTATATATCGCGCACCCGCAATCCACTGCTGATGATGTCACATATTACATCATTCATGACATGGTCAGTGACATCACTGATGACATCACTGATGACATCATCCAGTGACTGTAAGTTTCTGTAAAGTTAAAATATGTCTTTCATATTGAACAATGAGTGGATGTATAAGTGTGTGGATGAAGGATTTAGTAGGTGCATGACTGACTGTATGAGAGAGTGATTAAATGTGTCTCACTGAGTGCATGGGTTAGTGACTAAACTGTTTTAATTTTTGCATCATTATATCTGTTGTTCTGTAAACTGCTGCATGTGTTGATCAGTAGCTATATGAGTAACTATATGGGTTATGTTATGTTATGTTAAATTTTATTTATACAGCGCACGTACGCCCATGGGCTTCATGGCGCTATCAAAACTTTTGGGAACAGCAACACAACAGCACAACAACATGAAAGTCAGAAAACTAATCTAAGGATATGCCTATCTGAAAAGCCAGGTCTTAAAGGCGTGTCTAAAATTAAGGAGACTATCGCTTTGTCTCAAGGAGGCAGGCAGAGAGTTCCACAAAGAGGCGGCCAAGAACTGAAAAGAGCTACCACCTTGACGCTTCCTCCTAACTAAGGGGATAGTTAACAGATCTTTGTGAGCAGATCTAAGATTGCGTGAAGGGGTATATTTACACACAAGGTTGATCATAAATTTGGGGCATTTCCCTTGTAAAGCCTTGAATAAAATGCAACCGGTTTTAAATATAGCTCTCTGACCTATTGGTAACCAGTGAAGTTTAGCTAGTCCTGTCCTGATAGATTGCCATTTGGGTAGATTATAGATAAGCCTAGCTGCCTGATTTTGGACATACTGTAATCTTTTCAGCTGCCCAGCTGGGAGTCCTAGATACAGACTGTTAGAATAATCTAGGCGGGACAAGACTAGGGCAATGACTGCTTGAATGAGGGCAGAGTGGGTCAACAAATGAGAAATGTTCTTAATCTTCCGCAGTTGGAAAAAACTAGAAGATACAACCGTTCCAATCTGGGCTTTAAGAGATAAATCATTGCTAAGAGTAACCCCTAGACTCTTGACAGTGTTGGATTTAGTCGGAGGGGCACCCAGGTCAGGAGGCCAGAAGTGAGGCCCCCAGCTAATTTCACTTTTCCCAGGCAAGACCAACTCTGTCTTGCCTGGGTTAAGTTTCAAGTGGTTTAGATTCATCCATCTCTGGATGTGGCACATGACCTGTTGAAATTCCGACATGGAATCAGGGGAATTCAGAGGAAATACCAGTTGCAGATCGTCTGCATAATTAAAAATAGTGACCTTATAATTTTTCAAAGAGTAAAGTAAGGGGCGCAGATACAGATTAAATAAAACTGGAGACAGAGACGATCCCTGAGGAACTCCGCAGGTGGACTTTCTCCTGGGACTTTCTCCTGGGGGCAGTGAATGTTCCCAATCTCACAGCTTGAGTGCGGTTGGAGATGAAGGACTTCAACCAGCACAAGGAGGGCCCCCCGAGGCCGGCCTGTTCGACACGGTTGACCAACCGTGTCGAACGCAGCTGAAAAATCCAGGAGTACCAGTGCCTGGTGGACGTCCCTGTCTGCGTTGCAACGCAAGGTGTTCTGAACTGCCAAAATCACTGTCTCTGTAGAATGACAGGGACGAAACCCTGCCTGATTGGGTTCTAGATATTCTGTGCTTTCGATAAAATTGGATAGAAAGTTGGAAACATGTGCTTCTAGGGTTTTCAACAAAAAAGGCAACAAGGAGATCGGCCTGTAACTTGAGGGATCATGAAGATCCAGGCCAGGTTTCTTGATCAAAGGGATCAACAGTGCTTGCTTAAAGCTATCAGGTACCATGCCTTGTTCAAGAGATTTATTTAAGAGCGGGAGAATGCTTTGGGGGACAGCCTTAAGGATGTAAGGTGGACAAATGTCATCTGGTGAGCCTGACTTAACACGTGCCATCAGTTCAGATAGTGTTTTGGAGTCGATGGGGGGAAATACATAAAGCGTGGAGGAATTGTAAAAAGTGTCGGCCAGAGGTAGTGGGGTGGGGGAACTAGTGATACTCTGTTTGATGGTCACGATTTTCTCAAAAAAGAACTCGTTCAGGGAATCACAAAGTTTTTGCGTGGGTGCTATTGATGGGGCAGTTCGATTGTCATCACAAAGCTCATTCACAATGTTAAAAATATCTTTGGACCTATTCGTAAAGTTCAAAATTTTTGCAGAGAAGTAGTTGGTCTTATGTTGATGCAAGGTTTTTTGATAGAGTTTCCTTGCCTAACAATATATTTCTCTATCTTGTGACAAGTAATTTGCTCTCTACTTCCTTTCCTTTTGTCTAATCCCCAATTTAAGTAATTTTAGTTCAGGGGAAAACCATTTGTGGGCGCATTCCCTCGTAGATTTGGAAGACTCACCACGGGGGCATGAAGGTCGGCTGCTTGAAGTAGCCAGTTTGAGAGCACCCCTTCACTAGATTCTGCATCCTTGCCCAAGGAAGGAAGGGTAGTGGTCAGGGTCTTTATTGGTTGCCCAAGTATTTGTATGGGAGAGTGAGTGTGTGTGTGTGGGTGGCTGGGAGGTGTGTGACTCTGTGCATAGATGTGTGAACAGTTGATTCACTAGATGTATTGGTTCAAAACTGCATGTGGAAACAGCTGTATGGGTGGTTGACTGTGTGCATGACTGTATTGGTGAGTGAATGGATATCTCAGTGCTACATGTCAAAGTAAGTATATTTGTAAAACACAGTACATGTGAGAGTTGACATATATAAATTACTGTGTATAAGAGCCAGTGAATGTGTGAGTGGCTGCATGGATCATTGAAAACTTGTATCAGTGATTGTATAAGAGAGTAAATATATGTTAGAATATGTTTGAATTAGTAAGGTGTGTATAACTGTATAGTTGAGGAAATGGAGGTGTGATTGATTCTTTGCATGACTGACTAGGTGTATGAGTAACTCCATGGATGAGTGACAATCTGTGAGTGTCTGTTTACACTGAGTGTATCTAAGGTTATTTTAGAGTCTGAAGAGGTTCATCGTATTATCACATGAATGATGTCATCAGTGATGTTGTCAGTGATGTCATTTGAGTTGTCAACAGTGATGTCATCAGTGATGTCACTGACTATGTCATGAATGATGTAATATGTGACATTATCAGCAGTGGATTGCGGGTGCGCGATATATAGTTAGTGCAACTAACTATATATGCAAATTTCAATGGTTTTGTGTGAGTAAAATAAGGTTTTATAAATGCTAATCCCTAACTAAATATGGTCTATAACCTTTGGTTTTTTCAGTGAATTTTCAAGGTTTTGTAAAATGCTAATTCCTAACTATATATGGTCTATAACCTATGTTTTTTTCAGTGAATTTCAATGGTTTTTTAATAGCAAATATCCAAAACTGTAAAATGTATTCTTCTTTTAATCGAAAAATATATTTATATGTTTTTAATATAATATTTTTATGTATATATATTTTTTTATTATTTTTTTTTGTTTCGCTACCGGTCTGCGCCCCGGGTAGCTTCCCGTTAGCTCAATTTGGTGCCGCGACCCGGTCTGCGAACCGGTAGACGTTCCGTTAGCGCCACTGCCGCGTTAGAAAACAAAATTGTGACGCGTCGCGTAAGCGCGACGTATCGCGTTGCCGCGTAATGCGTCTTATGACGCGCCGCGTTAGCGCACCCGGAAGTGTTCCGGAGCGCGAACCGAGGTGTGAAGCGCAGCACCCCGGAAGCGCTCCGGGTGCGTAGCGGGACACGTAACGTAAGCGTAACAGGTCATGTGACTTGTTAATAAAAAATTTTATTGGTTCATTTCACTTTTGGTTTCCCAATGATGTAAGTCTAGGTCATGTGACCTAAAAATAAGACTTTTCATTGGTTTAGAACATTTTTTTTCCCAAATGATGAAAGCCCCCACCTTTTTTCTCACTCTGACTTTCAACTTTGTGAGAGGAAGACCTATTTTCATTATTAAGAGATGGCTTCAATAGTAGCTGCAGCTGGTGGACCCCCACCACCACCTCCTAGGAAGGAAGGACCACCTACCCAGTTCCTTCCCAACCCTGAGGAAGAGGAGGAAGAAGAGGAAGAGGAGGTTCATGAGAGAGTATTCGTGCCTGAACAGCCCCGGAAATCCCACCACAAGGACAATTTCATTTGGCAATTTTTTACATTTCCTCAAGGCCAAAAAAAGGTCAATGCCTGTCAAGTGACATGCCTGATCTGTAAAGAAGGTCTGTCCCGAGGCACAGATAAAAAATATAGTTACGGGAACTATACTATGCATCGCCACATGCAAAGGTGGCATCCAATAAATTACAGCATGGCTGAGGTGCGTAACCTCCGTGAAAACCGACCAACTCCTGTGGCCACCACCTCAACACAAGAAAGTCTTTCGGGGCCAGAGGCGAGGGAGACGGTCCCCAGTATCCAGACCAATTTTGCACACATCAAGCTAGTGTGTATTTATTGTGGGGGACTACTTTGTTAGGGCGAGATGAGTGTGAATTTAATGAACAGAGCTTATGAAAATCACAAGTGCTCAAAACGCCCCAAAAAGTGATTTTTTTTTGCTCCTGTTGAGCCGTTTCTAATGCCTGTTTTTCGTTGTTCCCCCTCAAAAAAAAAATCATTTTTTAAATTGTTCAAAAAAAACAAAAAAAAATGTTCAGAAAAAAATTAAAAAAAATATAAAACAACAAAAACAATAAAAAAAGTTATTTTCAGAACTACCTCCCATTTATAAAAAATTGCTAAAATGTATAGCACTCTTGCAATCTCTTTTTTTTTTATTCGCTTCCTGGTTCGCGAGCCGGTACGCAAACCGGAAGCGAACCAAAAAAAAAATTAGAAAAAAAATGAAGAGTGAATATAAGGGAAGGAGACACAGAGAATAATGTTAAAAGAAAGACAGCTAGAGGGAGTAACACAGAGATACTGTATAATAGATAATTATACAAAGAAAAGTTGTAAGAGGGAAAAATTGAGAAAAAGAAAATAGAAAAGGAAGTGAAAGAAAAAAAGAGTGTAGAAGAATAATAAACAAGAGTTACTTGGAGAATGTGAATGAATCTTCAAATTAAAAAGAAAGAGAGTAAAGGATGTGGAGTAAGAGGTAGGGATAGAACCAGACTAAAACAACAACCCTGAGGGAAGGTGTTAAAAAAACAGTGAGTGAAAGTAAATAGGATTAAAACAAGGTGTATGATACTGAATAAGATTAAACATGTGGAATGACAGAGAGAAAAAACAGAAAGAAGAAAAGAAGAAGTGATAGAAAAAGAATAATTGAAGCAGCAAAAAAATGAAAATAAGATAGTGTGCTTGAACTACAGAGAGAAAGCATAAAGAACAACTTGTAAAAGAGTGAAGAGACAGTGACAGTTTGTGTTAGAGATACGGACTGAGTGAAAAGGAGTGAGGAACTGTGAGAACAGAGGGACTGACAAAAGGAGTGGAAGGAAAGGAGTAAGTAAGTAATTAAAGGAATGAGGAAAAAAGCAAAGGAAGGAAACTGAGGGTTAAGGAGATAAAGCAGTGGAAGTAATAGAAGTTGAATGTGATAGAGATGTAAGAGAAAAAGTACTAAATACTTACTTTATAGTTGTTGTTAACTCCATCACTTATAATTTTTTTAATTTCAATCTGTGAAAGAAAGAACAAAAATTTGAAAAATATTAAAACATGTATTTAAAAAATAGAAAAGACAAGGTATAAGGTTGAAAATCATACAATTTTACAAAGAAATAAAATTAGAGATAAAGATTCAGAAAGGAAAATAAAGTAACGGTGAAAGACAGACAGAGTCAAAACGAAATAGAAATAGAGTAAATTACTAAGTGAATAAAAAGGAGGATAGATTTAGTGACAGTAAAGAGGGATAGAAGAGAAAAATAAACTAAAGATGTGTAAGATACTAAAAGAATGTGAGTAAGGTAAACTAAATAAGGAAAGAGTGAATAAGGAAAAGAGAGTGAGGGAGAGAGGGGACACAGAAAGTGAAGGAAAGAGTGTCAGATACAGACTGAGTGAAGCAACAAAGAAAGATAAATGAGTGAAGGTGAGTTATACTAACTGATTGCAACAAAAAAGGAGAAGCCAAAATTATTTAATTTCGAAAACAAAAGGGAGAAAAGATGGAAAAGAGAAGCGAAGCAGAGGGTCTAAAAGCTAGAAAATGGGGCATGAGAGAAAAGAAAAAAGCAGAGTTGGAATAAGGAAACAAAGGTTAAAAGATAAGTGGAGTTAGAGAACAAGGGTGAAAGAGAATAAAACAAAAGGCAATGCGAGTATGTAAAGAGAATTGATATAAGGTAGGAAAAGACAAGTGAGCATGAGACAAGATGAGTACAAATTTAAAAGCACAATACAAAATATAGAATTAATTATACATGTTAAATGGTTTATTTTTGCTGTTCTCAGAATATATCAAATTTCACTAAAAACAGTGAGTTGAAGGTATTCATCATATAACAGCGGGGAAAAAAAACACAACCAAAATGATTGTGTTTAAAAAACCCATATAATATAACAAATCAGAAATCAGAACTCATCAAAAGTACACTTACTTTCCATGACGTCGAATGATATGCGATGAACAGCTTATACTCTATTGTGCTCTAAAAAATCCGTACCCGCCACTTTCTTAAAGAAAAGCTCTTTCTTTCTGAGTAATATGTTAGAAACAATAAATGACTTTTTGCTCTCTACCACACTTCTCCTCAAGGCCAAATCGTGTAGGAGCCAATTTAATCTCTTCGAATTCCTCAAAGCAAATCCCATCATTTTCTTTTTCCCCGACTTTCAGAAAGAAAACGTCCAAAATCACTTTCACAATCTTGTACTAATAATATCTCCCCTTCTAGTTTACTCATGTTTCACATTTCCTATAACATTGATACCACTTACTATGAGGCACACTTACACTACCTCTATGACTTTTCCAATTTTTTCATTCTCTTGATCTCAGTTACTAACAAAGCAATTTTAAACAACAGAGTAAATCATATCAACTCTTTGAATCATTATAGACCAGTTATGTATCTCTATGACTACTTCACATTTTTATTTATTATGATCACTCTAATTCACAAAGCAATTTAAAACAGCGGACTAAAATGTATCAACTGCTCCAATCTTCGTAGGCCACTTTTCTTCCCTAAAATTTTGGTTGTAAAAACACTAGGTTAGATTTTTTTAAGTCAAACGGTAAACGTTTTTTGAAAGTTAAAACAGAATCATTGCAGAATGACCAGCGGTTTCCAGATTTTAAATAAGCTGTGTAATGTCCTGAAGTTGTTGAAGGACCGTCATGATATATAATTGCTGCAGTTACAAAAGTCCTTCCTGATATTGACAACTGCGAAGCCACAACATTTTTAATTAAAGTTGTTAATTTAGTTCCATCAGACCTACATCGTTGGAACATTAAAATGACATACTGGCCATAACTTCGTATAAATAATGTGGACAGCATTGCAGATTTACATTGGCTACACTCCATGTTTTGATCGGCTGCTTTTACTAGCTTAATAAAGGATACTGATTTACTGTCAGGCAAAGTTAAATATATAAATCTTTCTGAGTCTACACTAGTAGTACTTGATAGCCTACAGTTCTCGCAGTCATGCTGCCATTGATAAGAAAGGCCGAACAGATAATCTACATCTACACCTTCATCTTGCAAAACATCAAGCATATACATTAAAAACTCCTGACAATCCTGCTGAATATTTTGAGAGAATTGCGTTTGACCTAAACATTTATCTAAGAGATTTCGAATTTCAGATACACTTTCTATTTTTGTTCTATCAGTGCTACATTTCTCTATAACAGAATTTAACAAACAGCAAAATCTTTGATCCGAATTGACAACAATTTGTTCTTTTAATGTTTCTAGAGAAAAGACAACATTAACCACTACATTAGCATAGCAGTTGACACCAGAACTATTTTCAAATTGAAAACCAACAAAATCTTGAACAGCATCCATTTTCTTTCTGCTTACAATTTCGGGTTTATCGACTTTTCGTGTTTTTGCTACAACCTCCCTACTATTGGTCACATTTCTTTGTTTCCGGCCTACCACACGTTTTTCAAACAAAGGATATTGAGGCAAATGTGGCGCATACTCTCTTCTTAACCTATTGTATGCCTTAACACAATCTAGATCTGCACAAATATTTGTCTCATCACACTCAATCAAGTACAATCCAGATAAAGTTCTGACTCGTGATAATGCCACATAAGCCATAGCCTCCTTGAACACAGAACTGCCAATATTCACCAAAGCACTGTCTACACTTAAACGTTGGGATTTATGGATTGTCACCGCATATGCCAAGCAAACAGGAAACTGCTTACGGCGAACATATAAGTCTTTAACAAGCAAAAACCTAGCAGAGCAACGACCAATTTGCTGTACATCCTCAATGCCATCAAATTTAATTTTTATAAATTTATTTCCATCTCTATTTCTGTATTTCTCAAAATCAACAACATTACCCATTGATCCATTTACCAGACCTCTTTCAACATTTAAATTCCTTCTCAAAATGATACTGCAATTTAAGCACACATTCAGAGTCTTTTCAAAACCCGCAGTTTTAGATATAGTCTTCTCTAATGAATCCAATTTAGATTTCAAATTTTCAGACAAAATAATTGCTGCTCCCATATGCTCAATTCTGTCAATATCTTCCAGTTTCAATAAGTCTTGGTTTTCTAAATTCAACATTTTGTTGTTGAAGATGGAACATTCTTGCAGAGTTGGCATCAAACATATCCCAGATTTCTTCTCAGTAATTTTCTGAAAAATATTCTCTGGCAGAACATCTTCATCTGGATACAAATTTGACAATAATCGTGCATGTAAAGCTTCCTTCCCATGCTCAGTCACTTTTCCAATTCTAACATCTTGTAGAATATTCTTATAATCTTCATCCTTCGCCTGACGCATATTTTCACGCAGTTCAGCATAATTGAAGTTTAACCATATATTCACGTTGCCAATGCTCCCTAGGCACTTCCTGGTATCTTCATGCGTAAGTAGTTTAAACACTGGTTGTCCTTTCACTGGTGTCAGCTGCAGAAGATCACCGAAAACAATGATGTGTTTGCTACCAAATAACACTCTATTTTAAGAACTTCTTGCATTCTCAAATGCACAAAGGAAAGCATGACATTGGAAACCATGCTTACTTTGTCAATGATAAGAAGTTTCATCTTCTTTAGGACTCTTGAAACTTTGCAACAAGCATCTCCAGATAACTTGTGGTATTGTAATTTGTTATCATGCTCCACTGGCAGCATCAGTAGACGATGCAAAGTAATACCTTTAATGTTATGTGTGCCAGACCAGTTGGAGCGGTGACAACACAAGACAGCGATGACTCAGTCCTTTTCTGCAAATAACATGAAATTGCTTTAATGAGGAAACTTTTTCTAGTTCCTGCTTCTCCACTCACGTACAGTCGGACAGGCTTCAACGACGTACATGAGCACTCTTTCTTCTCATGACTTAATCCATGATCAATTTGTTTGGTAACTTCATCATATATTTTCCTCTGCTCAACGTTGAGTTGTCTTTCCAAATCTTCTAAGTTAACCGCATCTTCCTGAGCATGTGCCATGGCTCTTTCCACTTCAATCATGGCAGTGGCAGCTTCATTTTCGATAACTGGTCCTCCTAGTGGATCCTGACTCAATGAAGTGGAACTCTGACTGTCCTGAGAACTGTCTCTAGCAATCTCGGCTGCAATTGTTGCTTCCTGCTCGATTTCTGCATTCAACATTTCTAGATATTTTGGAAAAACAGGACATTCTATGGACTCCTTGGCTGCATTGAAAGAATCTTCATAACAGAGGAAATCTCCAAGCAGTTCCTCTTCTGCACGCCAAGGCTTGAAAAGTTGCAAAAGAGCTAAATAGAAAAACTCTTTTCTTTCAGGAGATTCGCGATTCAATTTTCGATGATTAACCAATTGGCATTTTCTTTGCTTGACCAGACATCCCTCACTTCCAATTACAGCATACACTCCTTTAGCAATATCTTTTTTGATGTTCCTCTTGAATATGTAATTTTGTAGAACCTCATACAGACAAACATTCTCGAGATGACTGCTTCTATTTGGATAATATGTATCCAACATGTTGGTCTTCAAAATATCTGTACTGTTTGGCTCCTTCTCCGCCAAATACTCAATTTCCCGTAGAGGTTTCAGAACTCGATTACGTGTTGCAGCAAGACCAAGACTCACCCAAATTATACTCCTAGATTTGGCATAGAGACTTGCTGAAGATAACCGATCAGAACATTCGTATGCTCCGATTTCTCGATGCGACATCTTTAGACTGAAACTGTACAACTTCTTACTGAGGCTCTTTTCATGTGAAATGTCATCCCACATATCCTTCAGTTCTGTCTTTTCTTTTTTTGTGATATAAGACGTCACATACCGAGCCACAGCCATACAGTTGTCAGCCACAAACTGTATATCCATGTTAGCATTCCACATGGACAAAATCACTGGGTTGTAGTCGTTGATGTACTTGGACTCTTCGTTTCTTTTTAAACTGTATGTATTTTTGGGTGATTTCCTCGTCACATTATGTCGCAGCGAAGACATCAAATTGTTCACTCTTCCTTCAGATATCACTGATCGTGGAAACCTAAAACGACATTTTGTATAGAACTTGTTCTTGTTTCTGAATTTACGACGACAGTACTTTCCACAACAATGGTTTTGAAAGCGTAAAACTTGTTCTCTTAAACTTTTGTCTTCCTTTGTCTTTGGAACAGCACATGTAGAATACTGTTCTATGAAACTCATCACTAAGTCATCCGGATCTGTTCCAAATTTGGGTGCATCTTTGATCCATAGCAGCATATGTATATGAGGAGTACCTCTTGCTTGATACTCCTTTCTCCAGAAGAAATCCAACACGTCTCCAAGAGGTGGATTTTTCTTGTTCATAATGAAAGACATCATAGCTTTAAATCTATGATTAAAGTACCTGCATACATTGACTGGATCCAAAGAGCATAGTTCTCCGGGTGTCTTGAATTCGATATTTTCAATGTTTCCATTTGCCTCTCGTAGAAATTCAAGTAAGTCTTCCCAGCCATACTCGGCACAGCTGAGAGTGAGGAACCATGTGGGAGTTCCTAAGTTCCTCAGCATACATTTTAAGTCACCATGACGACGGTACCAATACTCATTAGTACCATGCTGACATGCCATAAGATTAATCAGGTGAGAATCCAAAATACTGTCTTGCACATTGACTTTATCCATAAACTCCCTTGCCGAGATATTTTGCAGCTGTACACCACTTTTCAGGATGTGGTTCACTGCATAAGACAGTCCAGACAGATTACTTTCATCCAGTAGATTAAACAAATAGGGAATGCATTGACGAAACCTAGGATCTTCTGCATACAATCGTAAAGTCCGGTATTCAGAAGCAGGAATTTGATCAGGTCGCTCATCATATCTTCCTCCTCGACCTGTTGGAAATAACTGTGGGAAACACCGAGCTTCCAAACTTTCCTCCCAAACACTAATGGGACTCCCTTTGGCTTGTTTCATTTGAAACAACTCAATAGCATTCCCCATGACTTCTTTAGAATGCAAAGGATGAACAAAATAATGTTCATATATTTATTCATTTTTAGAGGCATCTACTTTCTCTATTTGTCCAGTACACAAATTGCTGTCCTCTTCTTCAAAAAGTTCGTCTTCTGCAACACATACATTCTTGTAGTACTCATTGTTTTTCATCAAATACAACGTTGCCTTTTTGACTTTCCTAACATCCACTAAATCTTGCCAGATTTTCTTACTCTTTGTCGGAACCCAATTAACTAGAATAACCAGAGGTTCCTCTGCCACTTTGTCTACACCAATTGTATCAATATTTTTCTTCAAATCCAGAGGCAAATAAACAACTCTTCCTTTGAATCCTCTCTGTAAATCTCAAGGAGGCAATTTCCCTGTCTTAGGCTCCATTTAAACAATAGCCTGAAAAGGATGGACACTTTAAATCAAAATAGATTCATAAGTATTTAAATCCTTCAGTTCAGAAGGAATGTCAACCAATTCCAGATTATTATGAACCGCTCTAGCAGGCATCCGATTTTGATTTAATTTGTTAAAACAATAAGTAAACATACGTTGATCTGATCCCAAATCAAAACGATTTTCTACCATCAAGTATGTTGCAAAATCCTTCCATTCACTATTGTTTACCATTTCACTTTTTGTATATAAATCCACTAACTTAGTCTGATTCTTATAATAAGTCCGTCGACAACACACACAAGTGAAATTGGGCCTCTCACTTGATTTCACCATAAACGTGGAAATTTCCTTGTGAAACTTATCTGTACTGAAAATCTGAACACTCTCTTCCACATTACCTTCTTCTACTGGGTCAATTTCAACATTGTTCTCTTTACTAGCAAAGTAACAAAACTCAATTTCTTCACAAATATTCTTCACATCTACTTCAGAACCATGCAAAAGAGCAGTGCTTAATTGTTTAAGCATAATTGCTGGACTCTTAGCATAATACAACATTCTAACTAATTTCCCCACTTTATTATGATGCACTGCTAGCATCCTGAAATGATGAAAAACACTCTGGCATACTCTCCTAGAAAGACAAGCCAGTGAATGACCATGCAAACCTGTCACTTCTCTCACTCTGCAAGGATCTTATTCTTGCAACAACTTCATTCTCTGTTTTAAACTTTTCTTATTAAATGTCCGTACAAAATCACAAAACAAATTGATGGAATCCTGTTGCACACTGCAAATAGTACTACACTTCCAGGTGTACACTGGTCTCCTAGGACGTCTCCCTAAAACTTCATTACCTAACACCTCTTCTGCCTCTGTTGACACAAGTTTTTCTTTTTCAACCGGACAACCGTCTTTCACCTCATATGCTCGACCACTGGTGTCAACTGCATGCACCAAATCATTGTCCTGGAAATAACTCTCCTCATTAAAAAATGCCTCACAACTTGAACTATGCATCCATTCTCCTGAAAAAACTTCACAAAAACTACTACGAATAACTGTTCTCTTCCATCTACTATTTGATTTGAAATCATAAATTGTCTTGTTTAGTTTCCTAATTCTATTGATTATCAAAATAAATAACTTTCGCTTAATTTCAAAAGCCTGATCAATAATTTTCTCTACATGTTTTTTTTCTCTTATAAAAAGCCACTTTCTGTTGACCTTTCTTAATATTTTTTACCAAATTGCCAATTATCCTGTTGCGGAATATTCGTCTACGAATGTCTCTAAACAGATTTCTCCTTCAACTACCATGCACAGAGTTATCTCCTGCTCTAGCAGTAACATTTTTGAGGGGCCTTTCCTTCCCGTTTAAATTGACTCTCTTTTTCGGAAGTAAAACATGTTCTGTAGTGAAACTTTTTCGTCTGCAAATGTTTCTTAAAAAAGATTTTGTTGTCTTACCCGGAGTTTTTTTGGTGACTTGACAAGTTTTTATTGTAGAGGACTGCTGCAATGGTTTACCAAGGTGGGGTATAAGTCGCTTTGCTTCTTTTCTTCTCCTTTGCCTTGAGGGCATGTTTGAATTTTTCAAAAGATCTTGAGTTGAATCTGTGGTACATTTTTTAATTTTTTTTTATTAAATACTATTACCAAACAGTAAATCAATAACTGTAAGCAAACAATTAACACACTAGATGTCAATTCTACCTATGGTAATTTAGCAGCATAGACAGAATATGTACTGCTAGAGTTTCATAGCCAGTATGGGGCATATTTACAAAGCCTTTGAGCCATTTTAAGTCAAAAAACACATTTTTAAAACACATCAAGTAAGTAAATTATTCTCGCAGATTCATGAGGAAGTGACTTAAAATGCCCTAACACACATGAGGGCGTATTTACAAGGCCCTTGCACCACTTTTGCGTCACTTTTAACATGGGGAAAATGACGTGAAAGTGACTCAAAGTCCTTATAAATATGCCCCATGCTGACTATGAAACTCTAGCAGTACATATCAAGAAACCTAAATAACTTCAAGAAACGTTTTTAAACACATCAAGTAAGCAAATTATTCTCCCAGATTCATGGGGAAGTCACTTAAAATGCGCTTACACACATGAGGGCGTATTTACAAGGCCCTTGCACCACTTTTGCGTCACTTTTAACATGGGGAAAATGACGTGGAAGTGGCTCAAAGTCCTTGTAAATATGCCCCATGCTGGCTATGAAACTCTGGCAATACATATCAAGAAACCTAAATGACTTGAAGAAACATTTTGAAACACATCAAGTAAGCAAATGATTTTCCCAGATTCATGGGGAAGTGACTTAAAATGCCCTAACACACATGGGGACGTATTTACAAGGCCCTTGCACCACTTTTGCGTCACTTTGAACGTGGGGAAAATAACATGAAAGTGCCTCAAAGTCCTTGTAAATATGCCCCATGCTGGCTATGAAACTCTAGCAGTACATATCAAGAAACCTAAATGACTTCAAGAAACGTTTTTAAACACATCAAGTAAACAAATTATTCTCCCTGATACATGGGGCAAGTGACTTAAACTGGCCTAACACACATGGGGGCGTATTTACAAGGCCCTTGCACCACTTTTGCGACACTATTAACATGGGGAAAATAACGTGAAAGTGGCTCAAAGTCCTTCTAAATATGCCCCATGCTGGCTATGAAACTCTAGCAGTACATATCAAGAAACCTAAATGACTTTAAGAAACAATTTTAAACACATCAAGTAAGCAAATTATTCTCCCTGATTCATGGGGCAAGTGACTTAAAATGCCCTAACACACATGGGGGAGTATTTACAAAGCCCTTGCACCACTTTTGCGTCACTTTTAACATGGATAAAATAATGTGAAAGTGGCTCAAAGGCCTTGTAAATATGGCCCATGCTGGCTATGAAACTGTAGCAGTACATATCAAAAAACCTAAATGACTTCAAGAAACGTTTTTAAACACATCAAGTAAGCAAATTATTCTCCAAGATTCATATAGAAGTGACTTAAAATAACCTAACACACATGAGGGCGTATTTACAAGGCCCTTGCACCACTTTTGCGTCACTTTTAAAATGGGGAAAATAACGTGAAAGTGGCTCAAAGTCCTTATAAATATGCCCCATGCTGACTATGAAACTCTAGCATACATATCAAGAAACCTAAATGACTTCTAGAAACGTTTTTAAACACATCAAGTAAGCAAATTATTCTCCCCCATTCATGGGGAAGTGACTTAAAATGCCCTAACACACATGAGGGCGTATTTACAAGGCATACTAGTCTCTATCTAAATTAAATGAATCTTTTCTCTCCTTAGCAAATGCTTTTTGAATTTCAAAACAGTCTCAGACACACACCAATTTTTCTTTAGCAGAGCACAGGGTATACATTCCAGAGGCTGCAACCAGATTATTCTCCCAGATTCATGGAGAAGTGACTTAAAATGCCCTAACACACATGAGGGCGTATTTACAAGGCCCTTGCACCACTTTTGTGTCACTTTTAACATGGGGAAAATAACGTGAAAGTGGCTCAAAGTCCTTATAAATATGCCCCATGCTGACTATGAAACTCTAGCAGTACATATCAAGAAACCTAAATGACTTCAAGAAACGTTTTTAAACACATCAAGTAAGCAAATTATTCTCCCCCATTCATGGGGAAGTGACTTAAAATGCCCTAACACACATGAGGGCGTATTTACAAGGCCCTTGCACCACTTTTGCATCACTTTTAACATGGGGAAAATAAATTGAAAGTGTTTCAAAGGCCTTGTAAATATGCCCCATGCTGGCTATGAAACTCTAGCAGTACATATCAAGAAACCTAAATGACTTCAAAAAACGTTTTTATACACATCAAGTAAACAAATTATTCTCCCTGAATCATGGGGCAAGTGAAATATTTGTTTAAAGAAGCAGACACCATTTTTTCCTAATCTTAAATTTAAAAAGCATTGTTTTTCCATAAAAACGATTTTCAAGTCATAATTTGAAAACACAGCACAGCTCCTATGTACAAGCACACCCTGTCAGTACTAATACTTCACATTATCTCCAATTACAATTTCTCAAAGAAACAAAATCTTTTTGTAAAACATTTGACACAAAGCAACATTTTAAATACACAACTTTCTTCCTAATTTTCTCCCTAAAGCATACTAGTCTCTATCTAAATTAAATGAATCTTTTCTCACCTTAGCAAATGCTTTTTGAGTTTGAAAACAGTCTCAGACACACACCATTTTTTCTTTAGCAGAGCAAAGGGTATGCACTCCAGAGGCTACAACCAACAATTGCACAGAAATGTTGTAATTCATCACACATATCTCTCATGTCACCCAATCAAAACTCTTCCCTCACTTTTTTCAAATCAACACCCTTCCCCCCTCTGCCCTTTCTGCCTTTTTTCCATAGCAACTACCTCCTGAAAGACCTCTCATGTTTACAAGTTCACACAACAATGTTTCAAATGAACTCTGAACTCTCAGTATGTATGTATGTATGTATAAACCGTTTTATAATGCGCTCCGTTACTTGAGAGTATCCTGGCGCGAGTACACCTGCTTATCCACTGCAATGTTTCATAAAATGATTTTTTCTTAACCATTCAAATTATATCTTTGAAAGAACACATCCATGCACCCTAACTTTCTGTTTTCAGCAATCAAAATCCACCAATCACTGCTACTAAATCATTAGCACTGAAACTCCACAATTTTTTTCATTACAAACTCCTACTGCTCCAACTGCCATTTAATTGGACACTTCATCTGACTGCAGCAGAACCTCCTTTCACCATGTTTTCTGTCTGGATTCTTGGACATAGCTACATCCACTGGCCTCACAGGTATGCTGATAACAGAAATTTACACAACCTCAATTTACAAAATGTGGAAATCAAATGGATTGTCCAGAGAGGATTGAGATGTCACCAATTGATACCATTGGTGAAAACCTTTTTGCATTTTTGCATTTGCCAAACCCTGACATCATAATAGTGGACTGTGGAGGAAATGATTTGGGCACTTTGACTGGGGTAGGTCTGGAAATGCTTTTAAAGGACACCTTTGAGCAATTGATGGCACTTTTTCCTCAAACTGCCTTGGTATATTCCAATATATGCCATAGACAGAAATGGAGGTGGTACAATCAATTTTGTCCACAAATTGAGAAAGCGAGGAAGCATGTAAATAAGTCTGTTTCAGCTTACATGAGAGACCATGGAATGGGCTCCATCTACAACAATAACTTGCGTTACTACATGCAAGATATCTACAGAGAAGATGGTGTGCACTTCACAGATGAGGGGAACAGCGTTTTCATCCCGAATTTAAGACTGTGTATTGGTACATACTTATAAGTACCTAAATCTTCCACAGACCCAAAAGCTCTTTTCAGAGCTACCCTAACTATGATTACTCTATATAAATTTTAAATGTAACTTTTTTTTAACTAAATTTCACGATTTACGCTTTCCGGAGCGCTACCCGGTTTGCGTACTGGGCGCTAACCGCGCGAAAATTTGATTTTTTTTTCTTTTTTGGACATATATGGGCCTCTTCATCCACCCTCACAAAACCTAGGGGGTCAGGATATGTCTCCCTTGCCCCCTTTTACACAAACCCAGCATTGTTTATCATCCATCTTGTGTCCAAATTAGACCTTAACGCAAGATGGCGGACTCCCGTTACGCTACCGGTAAGCTACCCGGTTCGCGTACCGGGTAGCGCTTTCACCGCGAAAAATCGAATTTTTTTTTATTTTATTTTTTTGCCTGCGGGGCCCTTTAATAGCCCCCACATCAATCCTAGGGGGTCAAGAGGGGTCTACCTTGCACCCTTTCATTCATTGCCCCCTTCATTTAATTCCACCTCTTGTCTCTCGATCCTACCGAGAGACAAGATAGCGGCCGCTCCGAACTGTTTAGAATGTTCACAGTCACCAGGGAGCCAATCCGCTTCTCCACGTGAAGTTCCGTTACACGTCTGGTACGCGAACCGGGGCGCTAACCGGGACGCTGTCACGGATACATATATTTTTTTGAACGTTCATTTCTCAAAATCCACTGGAGCACATATCTTGAGACCTAGCAAAGGCACATCGGGCTACCAGTCCCTACAATTTTACCAAGTTTCATAAAAATCCATTTAGCCGTTCGAGCTAAATGTGAGTCCAACCGCCCTATGGAAATTACCATGGGGAAAACACGTTTTGGGACCCCCCTTTTTACTCGGCCCCCACTTCACGAAACCCCCCCAAACTTTTAGGGGACGCTCAGAAACAAAATGTGCCATTTTCCTGAAAATTTCAGCCAATTCCGTCCTTCAACGCCAAAGTTATTCAACATAGAATTTTCAGAAATCCCTATTAAAAAAAATCCTAACTATATATACCTACTGGCGACCGCCAGTAGGTAATATATATATATATATATATATATATACATATATATATATTCACAGAAAAAACCATAGGTTTTACACACGTTATAGTTAGGAAGTAGCATTTGAAAAACCTATGAAATTCACTGAAAAAACCATAGGTTTGACACATGTTATAGTTAGCTGGAAATTTTACTGATATAAAACCAATGAAATTCCACGTTATAGTTAGTTGGACTCACTATAACTTGCGCGTGCAATGCACTGCTGATGACGTCACATATTACATCACTCATGACATGGTCAGTGACATCACTCATGACATCACTGATGACACCATCCTTGTGACAGAGTAACAGACCTAATTTCAGTGTAATGTAACCCTTGAAACACATATTCAAATATAGAAACTGAAATTTAAAAAAAAATGGATACCCATATCAGTTACAACAAGTAATTCAGTAATTCCACCATCTATATACACATCCACTCATTCACCAACAGTTCTATATAGTCACTTATACATATACTCACTCATCATATGAAGTGATACACCTATACATCCTGTTACACACAGACAGTCATCCAAAAGTTACTCACACACATACTCACACGTGCAAATAAACTATTGAACATCCATTTATTTGAATATAGAGTTATACACACACTTCCACCTTACTTCTATTGAAAATTACACATATTTATTCTCTTAAACAATCACTTATAGAAACACATACTTATTTAAACAAGAACTCTTACAATCTCTTACTCTCACATATACTCACTTATATACATCAATATTCACATATACTAGATTAAAACATATGTCGTTACTGATAAAGACACTAGTGAGACAGTCATTCACTCACTAACAAACACATATACACACTCATCCACCCATACAGTCCTGCACATATGCTGTCTTCGAAACACATACAAACAGAGAGTCAGTCACTCATGCATCTATGTGCTAAGTAATACCCCCACCAAACCATATAGACACTCATACAAATACTAAGAGAAACATCTAATAACCCATGTACATACGCATGTAGCTACTTACCAACACATGTAGCCACTTATACACAAAGTGAAACACTAATATATATATTTAAATATTTAAACATTACTCACTAATATTTATTTTTCAGAAAGACACATATTCACTGGATGGTGTCATCAGTGATGTCATGAGTGATGTCACTGACCATGTCATGAGTGATGTAATATGTGACGTCATCAGCAGTGCATTGCACGCGCAAGTTATAGTGAGTCCAACTAACTATAACGTGGAATTTCATTGTTTTTATATCAGTAAAATTTCCAGCTAACTATAACATGTGTCAAACCTATGGTTTTTTCAGTGAATTTCATAGGTTTTTCAAATGCTACTTCCTAACTATAACGTGTGTAAAACCTATGTTTTTTTCTGTGAATTTCATTGGTTTTTAAAATGCTAATTCAGAAATAGGTCGTGTATGCAACCTATACTTTTGTCAATAAAGTTCTGGCAATATTTTTTTCGAAAACAAGCCGTTTTCTTCACTGTTCAAGTTGCATAGACTCCTTGTAAAGCGATACAGAATTCGAAAGTCTGTACCTTGCCTTTTTTTAAACACATTAAAATTTGTCTGTAAATAAAAATAGCCTTACTAAACTTTCGTGCGCGACCCGGTGTGCGCACTCTCGGCAACAGTTGTCAATAAAATGGATATCGCATTTCCAGGCTTTCGTGCGCGACCGAGTGCGCGCACCTGCCTATATATTCCGTGGAAACTTTGCAATTTGAACTTATTGAATTTCTTCATACACCCCTCAAAGAACTTATAGTACGTCAAAGAGACTGTACCTAGACTTCTTCTTTTATTCTTATGAAACTTTTCAGTAAATGCAGCCGAATGTCTTTTTAAACTTTCGTGCGTTACCGGATGTACACACCTTGGTATTTTTTTCAGAAATATAAAACGTTTCATACTTTAACAATTGTGTGCTTAAATCCAGCTCAGAAGATATACAAAATCAGGATGATAGTTGGTTCAACCCGGACCGTGTATTAAAGGTAGATCGTCCGACTCCACCGGAGTGAAGTAGTGTGGCTCACTGGTTAGAGGCGGCAGACCCGAGAGCAGAGGACGGCCCGGGACCAGGGTTCGATTCCCGGCGCGGCAGGTTTCTGGACCAGGGTCAGCGGACTCGATAATTCTCTCGCCTCGGTGCCCACTCTGATCAGCGATCACACTCGGCAACTCTGGGCATTAGCTTGCCTCATCTTCACTAACGGCCCCACCAGACCGCCGGGGATGCCTGGTCTCACCCTGGAGATACCCATTAAGGGACCATCTCTCAGGAAAGCCAGGAAGGGTTTCGCAGCGGTCGAAGCGCCTTGGGACCCTACGGGTAAGTAGTGCACTATATAAATGCCTATACATTAACATTAACATGACACCCCTAATAAAAAGGACATATATATAAAATACGGACTAGCCGCTGTATCGTGCTAGCAAACTATAACATATAAATCGTTAGAAAAAACTAAAGGAATCGAGCAAAATCAGTAGGCCACTGATGGGATCTTTTTTTGACCTCGCTAAAATCGAAAAATTAGGAACAACCCCTTATGAGAAATATGAAACTAGTGAGAGGAACCGAGCTCGACGCCATGATGGCTGCAAGACAGCTCGGCTCCGCCGCCCACCCCACCCAAAATAACGACAAACACTATGCAAATATTATAAATATATACAACACACCAGCAAAGTAACAGGGTAAAACGTTTTATTAAATAACTATTTACATGGCAGCCTGCTGCAACATGAAAACAACACTTTCAATTGGTTCTTAATAGTTTCAATTCTGGAATTTACACGCAGCACCCCACCCACTTCCCTCACTATCTTTTCTACTCTCAAGAGAGAACAACGTCCTACATCTTTCGGAAGACTTTGGTGAAATGGCTACCGTATCTCATTCATCTTCCGAATCTGACCAAAATGATCGACTACCTTTAATAAGAAAAAATAAATCTTTCATCTGGCAATTTTTCACTTATCCTGAAGATCAAAAGAAAGTGAATGCACCAAAAGTAACCTGCACGATATGTGACTTGGTTCTCTCAAGAAGAAATCCAGCCAAAAAATATTCCTTTTCCATACATACCGTGGTGCGGCATGTCAAACAAGTGCACCCTGTGCAATTTGCAGAGGCAACAACAAGAGCCCTGGCCACGCTATTACCATTAGAGGTGGCCAGCACATCTTCTGATCGACGACCTGTATCTCCATCGAGTGCAGAGATGGACTTCAGATATTTAACTATATATGGTATATAACCTATGGTTTTGGACCCCCCTGATAAAAATGACATATATATAAAATGCGGACTATCCGCTGTATCGTACTAGCAAACTATAACATATAAATCGTTAGAAAAAACATGAAACTAGTGAGAGGAACCGAGCTCGACGCTGAGGTTCCGTGACGGTTCCGTGACGACTTGAACCCGTGTTTTCAAGTTTGTCGGAAATACATAAAATTAGTATCAGCGAACCGCAAATGATCCATTTAGTATATCCTAGTGTTTTCGCTACGCTACGAGCAAGAGCACTCCTTCCACTGACACATTTCTGATATACACACGGCATCCATCTTAGATCGTGGCCGCCATTTTGTGTTTCCTTGCCCTCACATATGCAATAGCCTCTGATCATTTCATTCACTCCACTTTGATTAAAGACACGTAGCCTTAGCCGGAGATTCACCTCTTACGTGACACGTGCACCTTAAACCAGATCACGCTGTAGCTGCATGACTCGACAAAGGCTGCCTCCTCTGCCCGAGGCCAGTCCTGCCAAACTGGTCTTCGTGTCCATTGTACCTGATCATGATTAGGCGGCCGAAGCCGGTAGCTTTGCCCATTTACAACCCACAAACATCTCTTATCCCGCTTTTCTATCTCCTGCACCTGGCTCTACTCCTTTCCTTCTGGGCCTTTATTAGGGGGAGGTAACGAACTTTACGATGAGGCGGTCCGGGTCTTGAATGCAATATTGACAAGGGATTGTGATGGACTGGTGGGAACCCCTCTTCGTGATGTTTGGTATCAGATATTATCGACAGTTCCTGTGTAACGCCAAATATTTATTGTTTAGAGACACAAAAGGTTTGGGAATGTACCGACATGTGAAATATTTGCCTAGAGCACAATTTTTAGTATATAAGGAGCAACCCACTTTGTACAAATCGAACAGTCTCCTAGATTCTGCCCGTGTGTAGATTCTGTGACTTCTGTGTCCCTGCAGTAATAAACCTTTGGTCTTTGACGCCACCATCGAGAAGCCCGTGTTTCTGTTCATTTGTGCACCAAGGCAGGTGGGACTCCGGGGTCTTTGGGTGTTGTACCCTGACACCTCTGGACGGAACCAAAAAAGTCCAGAACTCCAATTGGCGCCCAACATGGGGCGACGTCATTCGGTACCGGTCCAAAAGCCTGAAGAGTTCGAGAAGCTTCGTGTGAAGATTCCTGAGGGAGGCGCCCCACTTCATCGATCCCGGCATATCGCAAAAGTGGCCCTGAAGTTCTCTTCCACGAGGGTTCCCGTTCAGGACGGCTGCAGTGGGCCGTTGCCTTGACCGTCGCCCTGTCTTGGACCCGAAGTGGTGCAGTCCTTAGTACGGCGAAACGTGACGGGTTTCTCCTTGGTGACGTCTTCAGTGACTCAGTTAAGTATTTAGTGATAGCTAGCTGGTTATTTTTTGTGAGGATTGTTAAAAATCCTTGATCGGTTCTTGGTTTGGTTTGGTTTTTGTAAGATTATCTTTGGTTGTTCTGGTTACGATAATCTATTTGGTTCAGTTTTGGGTATCGATACATCAGTTCGTTTTGGTAGGCCTAAGTTCTTGGTTCAAGTGCACAATTTGTTTCGTGTTTTGTTTGTTTTGTGTTCCGGACTGAGAATGGTAAGTCGGAAAATGTTGTCTTGTTTTAGTTGCAACAGTGACTCACAATTAGAGGATTCCTGTCTGGTTCCTCCGATTGGGACTCCCCTATATGACCTATATTGTAAATATGGTGTGGGTCCTATAACTTATAATGAGATATGGGTCCGCTATTGTAAGAAGGATGGTGTCCTTAGTTGGCCACTGCATGGTAGTTTTGAACAAGAGATTCTCGACAATTTAGAAGCGAAATTATTTAGGAAGAAAGCCCGGCCGGCAATGTTTGACTCTTTTCGTTATTGGCGGAAAGAATCCAAACAGAGAGAAATGAAAAGGTTGAAAAAAGAGCAAAAAGAACTAGAAGAGTTAACTCTAGAGCAAGCGACTAAGCAGTTGCAGGCTGACGAGTGTGAGAAAGCCATAGATGTAGCCATTAGAGAGCATAACTTAGCGATTGACAAGTGCTATCCTGCCTTGCCATCGAAAATGGCTAAGATACTGGAGGATTCCGAAAACGATCCTCTGCTATCTTATCTGTTACGGTCGCCTCCACCGTACGCACAAGGTGCTGCGGCCCAACTTATCCCGAATGTTCAATTGCCGGTTGCTGGACAACCTGGTGTCCTTGTTCCTCAGAATCAAGTTCCTATACCTCCTGTGGTGAATGTAAATGTTCCTACAGCTCCTCCTCTTCCTGCACTGCCCGCTCCTATATCTACCACTGTACCTATTGGTCCTCAAACTATTTTCCTCGATACTCCTACTGTTTCGTCATCTATTCCTACCTCCACTGCATTCTCTATGTCTGCGAGTGTACTAACTCCACTTTCTGTTCGTCGAAGAATTACTGATCCTGTTACTAATATGCTGTCGCCTATATATAAAACCTTGATTAAGACTCCTACTCCTGACTCTGTTCAGAGACGGAGTCAGCTTCCAAGTACTGAGGAACGGGGAGTTTTAGACTCCACGGCTCTCAGATGGATTACAAAAGTTAGAAGATATAGTACGAAAGATGTGTTAGAGACATTTATGCAATGGGGAGAGCCAACACAGCGATACGTCTTCGACGAGATGTGCTCGTTGTTGCGTGAGGAAATAGAAGAAGACGATGTCGAATCAGATTTGGAAGATTTAATTAAAGTGCAAAAAGAGTTTGCTGCTGGAATGATAGTGGGCGATAATATAAAGGAAGCGATGGAACTTATTTTGAGTTTTAGGAATGATCCATCTCTTCGTTCACCGAGAGATTTAGAGAAAGGTAAAATGAAGCCAAGTCGCCAATATCCTATGAGGGAAGTTCCTCCAATTTGGCGCGAAGCAGTACAACGTGATGATAATGCGGGTATTGCAGCTGCTCCAGCACAGTTCCAAAGAGTATGGATACATATTCCGTGGAAGCGAGCAGAAGTGTTAGCAGTGAAACAGGCCTTGCCAGATCCACGTAAGAATCCAGCCGGATATTACAAGGAATTGACACAGACAGTTGAGGCTTGTATAATGAACTTAGCCGACATTGATATGTTGTTTGGTAATGTAGTTCCACAACCAGTGTGGGCTAAAATTCGTAGAGAGGATCATCAGGCTGCTTTAGGTGGTGATTGGGCAGCTATCACTGCAGCAGATGCTCAACAAATAGGTGGTGCGAAACCCGAACCCCTAATTGCTAATCTTCCTGGTAGAATAATAGATTTAATGAAGACTCTGATGCCAGCATTGCGTGTTAATTGGGATAAATTATCCGCATGCAAGCAGAAGAAAGACGAAAGTGTCTCCGACTTCTTCACGAGGTTCGAAGAGACTTTTGTAGACCATAGTGGTCAGGACATGAGCACTGAAGGAGGACAGAGATTGTTTGTCGATAAATTTGTGCATAATTTGTTACCTGAATTATGCAATAAATTGAAAGACTCAGAAAGTGCGTGGGCTGTATCTACGACAGCGCAAATACTTGCGACTGCACAGTACTATGAAAATAGGGATAAAGAGGAAAAGGAGAAATCAGAGAAGAAAACGAAAGATTTAAAGACTAAAGTTCTTTTACAGCAGGCGTATCCGCCTCGCACGAATCAGACTAATATGCAACAGAATTCGTATCAAAAGACAGATTATAATTCGACCAGGCCTCAATACCAGTGGAATCAGTGTGCGTACTGTAAGAAAGAGGGTCACTATAAAAATGATTGTCAGATTTTAGCGCAAAATAATGCGGCAGCAGCTCAGAGAGGTCGTGGTGGTTTTGCACAGAATTCTAAAGGTCGGGGACGAGGTGCTATGCCTCCACAAACTAATGATCGTCCTTCTAATCACTTTGATCAGCGAAATGTACAGTCAGCTCAACAGAATAGATCTCAGCAATATCTTGTTGAGGATTATTGTGAAGTTGAAGAGGGTTTTCAACAAAATGGGTACTAGGACAGCCATGGACAGAGAGAGGGAGTAGTATCAGTTCCAGTGGATCAGAGTGGGCCTTATGTCGCAGTAGCAACATCAGGTGTAGTCGAACCGTTTCTGTTGGATACTGGTGCCGCAAAAAGTTCTATCATGCATGCGAAACTCCCTGGCGCACCTTTGTCTGGCTCAACAAATGTTTCCGTAGGTTTTTCAGGCGCCCCTGTGTACAACCCGATATCTGGTCCTTTGTCTATTTCTGTTGGACCGTGTCAATTGAAAGCACCCTTAATTTTGACGACAGGTTGTAATGAAAATCTGCTTGGTTTAGATTTGTTAAAACGACTATATGCGACATTGTACTGTTCTCCGGAAGGAGTACAGCTTACTTTGGGTAAAAGACTCACCTCTCCGATGTACTTGTCAATGGACAAACTCCCGCCGGAGCTACGTTCACTCCCTGATTCTCTTTGGGCGACTGGTCCCAATGATGTAGGTCTACTAGAGATTCCACCGTATGTAGTAACTTTGAAAGCGAATGTGAAATTTCCAAGAATTCCTCAATATAAAATATCGAATGAAGGTGAGCGTGCACTCTTATTGATTGTGCAAGATTTGATTAAAAAAGGTGTGGTTGAAGAAACGCGAGGAAATGTTTGTAATAGTCCTGTATTGCCGATTTTGAAACGAACAGATCCTACAAAGCCTCCAGTCTATAGGTTTGTCATAGACCTTAGAGAAGTTAATAAGATTGTAATTCCGCAGTTTCCTGTAGTGCCAGACATTACTGCCTTATTAACATTGATTCCTGCTACAGCTACGTGGTTCTCAGTTATAGATCTCAAGAATGCATTTTTCAGCATTCCGATAGCCGAGGAAAGCAGAGATATTTTTGGCTTCTGTCTAGGAGGTCGCAGTTTCAGATTTAAACGCGCTCCACAAGGCTACTGTGAAAGTCCATCTATTTACAGTCAAGCTTTAAAAAGCCAGTTAGATTCTTTTGTCCTTCCTCCAGGCTCTGCCCTAGTACAGTACGTAGACGATCTTTTGGTGGCTGCCGATGACAAGGAAACTTGCAAGGCAGCTACAATTTCACTATTGCATCATTTGTCTAATTTGAATCATAAGGTGTCACCTTCCAAAATGCAATATTGCTGCCAAGAAGTAACCTACTTAGGTCATCTCTTGTCAAAGGAGGGAAGGAAGTTGACCCCAGAGAGAATAAAAGCAATTACGCAGATGAGTGTTCCACGCACACAGAGGGAAGTACGTGCCTTTCTAGGTATTACCTCTTACTGTAGGCAATGGATCCCAAATTTTTCACTTTTAGCAAAGCCATTGGTAGCTTTGACTGGGAAAAATGTTCCGAGTCCGGTGCCATGGTCTGATGAATGTCAAAAGAGTTTTGCTGAATTACGAAAAGCTTTGTGTTCAGCTCCTGTATTGGGCACACCTGATTACAGTAAGCCATTCACGCTCTACGTTCACGAAAGAGAAGGTTGCGCGTTGAGTGTCTTGACACAGAAGTTTGGTGATAAACAACGCCCTTGTGCGTATTTCTCATCAACATTAGATCCGGTAGCTAGAGCATTGCCTAGTTGTTTGAGGGCTACAGCGGCAGCTGCAGCTTCCATTCGACAATCTGCTGGTTTGGTGATGAACAATATGCTAGTGGTCATGGTTCCTCATGCAGTGGACACACTCATGAACCGAACGAAGACACAACACCTTACTAGTGCGAGATTATCTGGTTACGAGCTGACGTTATTAGCGAGTCATATTCAGATCAAAAGATGCAATGTATTGAACCCAGCAACATTGTTGCCGACTGATCAAGAGTCGAGTGATTCTGAGCCACATGACTGTTATTTCAAAACGGAGGAAGAGACAAAAGGTCGTATCGACTTGAGAGATACTCCTCTATCCGACCCAGATGGTACGCTGTATGTGGACGGGTCATGTTTTAAATTGGAGAATGGTGATGTGACTGCTGCCTACGCGGTAACGACTTTGAAGACGATTGTGGAGACTGCAAGAGTGAGTCAGAATTCTGCCCAAGCTGCAGAGTTAATAGCTCTTACGAGAGCGTGTGTTTTAGCTGAGGGAAAGAGAGTGAATGTGTTTACAGATAGTCAGTACGCATTTGGCGTGGCCCATAGTTTTGGCCGGTTGTGGAGAGAAAGGGGTTTCATTACGTCCCATGGGACTAAGATTCAACATGGTCAGCTAGTTAATGACTTGTTAGAATCTCTAACCTTACCGACTGAAGTTGCGATTGTGAAGTGCAGTGCTCATAAAGCAATCACGGATGATGTTGGTCGGGGAAATGCCTTTGCTGATGAAACCGCTAAACAGACAGCTAGAGACATGATGAGTAGAATGTATGTTGCTACGTCTGCAAGATGGATTGCTGAGTCTGGAATGTGTGAGGACACAATGGAAAGTGTGAAAGAGATTCAGAAAGAAGCGACTGAGGAAGAGAAACGCGTATGGAGAGAAAGTACGGGCAAATTGGACTCGAATGGATGTTGGATCGATTTGACAGAACAGCAGCGTTGGATGTTGCCTGATGCGTATGTGCTTGCAGTAGTGACGATGGCGCATGGAGTGGCGCACATAAGTTCTAAAGGGATATGTAAGATGTTAGCTCCGGTTTGGAAGAATGAGGGAATCAGTAAGTGTGCAGAGAGAGTGGTGAAAAATTGTATGGTGTGCTTGATGCATAATCCTGGCAAGGGAACTCCAACTCCAGCTGGTCATTTTGCTCCTCCTTCCTGTCCCTTTGAAGTAATACAGTTAGACTTCATTCACATGGAACGCTGCAACAATTTAAAATACGTCCTGGTGGTAGTTTGTGCTTTTTCCAGGTGGATAGAAGCATACCCACTAAAGGACAACACTGCTTTATCAACTGCCAAAATTCTTCTCAAAGAATTTTTCCCTAGGTTTGGAATGCCACGGATTGTATGGTCAGATAACGGAAGTGAGTTTATAGGGAAAGTTATGCAGAGTGTGTGTGCTGGTCTAGGATTGAAACAAAAATTTCATAGTGCGAACCATCCCCAGTCTGCTGGTTTAGTCGAGGGTTACAATGGCACCCTCAAGCTTAAAATAGCCAAAATTCAAGCATCCACAGGTTTGGCTTGGCCAGACGCACTTCCTTTGGCCTTGTTATCAACGAGAGCAACAGTGCATTCTAGAATAGGGCTTTCTCCATATGAGATTGTATTTGGCCGCCCGGCAAATGTCTGGGGTGTGCCAAGGCCTAAACAATTCTGCTCCATTGAATATCCTATGTTGATAGACTATCTTTACGACTTGACTGCTAAATTAAGTCTTATTCATCAACAGGTCTTTGATGCTTTGCCAAAACCTCCGGAGAGTCCAGGGCATCAGCTGAAACCCGGCGACCACGTGGTGGTCAGAAATTTTGCGAGGACAAAGAATCTTCAGCCTCGCTACATCGGCCCCTTCCAAATCCTACTGGCAACGAGGACAGCTGTACGTGTTGCTGGCCGGAAGAACTGGATCCACGCTTCTCACGTAAAGCGTGTTCCACTGCCGCTGCCCTACGACGACTGGGTGAAGAAGGGAATTGGTGCCTCCGAATCTGAAATAACTCCAAAATTTGTCCCTTTCAGCGATGCCGATTTGATTTCTGACACTTTGAAACGTGACTCTCCTCTTGAAAAGACTGCTTTGAACATTGAACATTTGTCTCCAGCATCAGAAGAAACTTTGCCATCTGCGAACGTAAACTCTGCAACAGCTGCTAGTGATACACTATTTTCCGATCAAACAGTACCAGCGAAGAAAAGATACAACCTTAGAAGCCATAAAACGAACTAATAAAGCAGGCAACTGCATATTGTGATTTTTGATATTTATATACATTGGACTTTTTTTTGCTTTTCAGCCAGGAAGTTTGCTATTGTTTATTGTTTTTAATAAATTGCCTTGCCGTCTGGGTAGCCGTAGGGTCGTGGCTGTGTGCCTAGTTTGAATTTGCAGGGGTCTGACACAAGGTCGATCTTTCTGTTAGTACTGGGAACTCCCAGGGCTGATAGAGGCATTTTCATCTACGTACACATCATCAGTGGTCGCGAGCGGATTGTAGAAGATGGAGCTTCCTGCGCTGCAACGAAAGAATGTGATTTACGTTCGCAGAAACAGACTAAATAGAATTCTTCACAGCAAATGTTTCTTGATGCAATGTGCCATTACATTTTTGATTGTTTTAGCAACATTGGTGGGTGGAATTGTCTTTAGCATAAATTTGATTTTTGTGCCAGTATCTACAGTACCTCCCCTTGATCCTGCTATTTCTACTGTTTCTTCTATACACTCTTTTCACTCGTTTCCGGAACATGAGCAAGCTCGACGCTCAGAATTCATTAATAATACTTTTGTACAGCTCTTGCACCAACACCAACTGATAGTTAACACGACAGACTGCTGGGTGTGTGGCTTGATACCCCACACTATGGATAAAGGTATTCCCTATCTGGTTTTGCCTTTCAGCTACAATGGATCATTTCAGGCCCTTCAAACCATCTTTGCTTACGCCCTTGAAACCTATCCTCCACGTCCACCACGTTCCACTAAATATAACTCTGCCAACAAAGCTTTAGTCCAGGGAATTATTGACATGATCAAGGACGTCAATAATACTCCATCTTACCCTAGAGACGAATTGCGAGTATATTTAAGTTGGAATACTTCAGAGTATCGCCTTAGTTTAGGAGAAAGCAAGCGTAAAAGCTCAACTCCAATCTGGGTCGTACCTCACCGAGGTCAGGTCTGTTTGCAAGGTAATGGGAGAAATCCGAGAGCTCAGCTAGGGAGGAGTGAGTGCGTAGAGACTTATGTGTTTCCGGCTAACTCTTCCCCTGCCTTTCTTACTGCTAGGGGTACCTACTTCATCTGTCGAGACAGAGCTTATACATGGTTGCCTGCTGACTTTTCAGGTTCATGTTATATTGCTCGATTGTTGCCTCCGACATACACTGCTTCACCGGATTACCACAGAATAAGAGTAGCTAGAGGTGTTTTCAGTAAGGAAGATACCGCTGGTCAGGAAGCTGGAGACTTCTTCAAAGGCTTCCTTCCGTTCTGGGGGCCTATGGCCAATAGTAGAAACATACGTCAGCTAACACGGGTAGTTGAATCTACTATTACCGAAACTGCTGGTGCCCTTAGCAATCTGACAGCTGAGCTTCAGGCGGATAGGCTCATGACATTGCAGAACCGTATGGTTCTAGATGTTATACTTGCAGATCGAGGTGGGGTATGCAGAATGATCCAATCGAGCTGCTGTGTCTTTATTCCTAATAATGCTCCAACAGTTTACGAGGCGATCTCTAAGTTGCACAAGATTTCGGACTCCATACATGTAGATGAGGGAAACTGGTCCTTTATGGAGTGGGTTTGGACTCTGATCTCAGCGTGGGGATGGAAGGTTCTAATGGTCATTGGTGTCCTCTTAATATTACTATTCTCATGTTGTCTGATTATCCAGTGTGGTCCTGCTCTGTGTAGTCTTTGTGCTACAACCTGTTTTAGAAAACCACCTGCGTTTGGAGAAAAGACACGAGAAAGGATGATGATACAACAACATGTCACTGACCTGATGAGCATAGAACTAGATTCAGACATAGATTGAGTAATTGCCTATGTAAGGGCAAAAGGAGGGTCTGAGGTTCCGTGACGGTTCCGTGACGACTTGAACCCGTGTTTTCAAGTTTGTCGGAAATACATAAAATTAGTATCAGCGAACCGCAAATGATCCATTTAGTATATCCTAGTGTTTTCGCTACGCTACGAGCAAGAGCACTCCTTCCACTGACACATTTCTGATATACACACGGCATCCATCTTAGATCGTGGCCGCCATTTTGTGTTTCCTTGCCCTCACATATGCAATAGCCTCTGATCATTTCATTCACTCCACTTTGATTAAAGACACGTAGCCTTAGCCGGAGATTCACCTCTTACGTGACACGTGCACCTTAAACCAGATCACGCTGTAGCTGCATGACTCGACAAAGGCTGCCTCCTCTGCCCGAGGCCAGTCCTGCCAAACTGGTCTTCGTGTCCATTGTACCTGATCATGATTAGGCGGCCGAAGCCGGTAGCTTTGCCCATTTACAACCCACAAACATCTCTTATCCCGCTTTTCTATCTCCTGCACCTGGCTCTACTCCTTTCCTTCTGGGCCTTTATTAGGGGGAGGTAACGAACTTTACGATGAGGCGGTCCGGGTCTTGAATGCAATATTGACAAGGGATTGTGATGGACTGGTGGGAACCCCTCTTCGTGATGTTTGGTATCAGATATTATCGACAGTTCCTGTGTAACGCCAAATATTTATTGTTTAGAGACACAAAAGGTTTGGGAATGTACCGACATGTGAAATATTTGCCTAGAGCACAATTTTTAGTATATAAGGAGCAACCCACTTTGTACAAATCGAACAGTCTCCTAGATTCTGCCCGTGTGTAGATTCTGTGACTTCTGTGTCCCTGCAGTAATAAACCTTTGGTCTTTGACGCCACCATCGAGAAGCCCGTGTTTCTGTTCATTTGTGCACCAAGGCAGGTGGGACTCCGGGGTCTTTGGGTGTTGTACCCTGACACCTCTGGACGGAACCAAAAAAGTCCAGAACTCCAACGCCATGATGGCTGCAAGACAGCTCGGCTCCGCCGCCCACCCCGCCCAAAATAACGACAAACACTATGCAAATATTATAAATATATACAACACACCAGCAAAGTAACAGGGTAAAACGTTTTATTAAATAGCTATTTACATGGCAGCCTGCTGCAACATGAAAACAACACTTCTAATTGCTTCTTAGTAGTTTAAATTCTGAAATTGAACACCCAGTACATCCAGAGGTGATGTCCGACAAGTTGTGTGGGGGGATGCCTTGCTAATGCCGCCACCCCCACCACCTTCTGTAGGAAGGACTCTGGATATGTTTGGTCCCTGAGAGGCTTCGATGTCCCTGCCTTGCACAAATGTCATATGGCTGAGATACCCGCCACCCCCTCTCAACACAATCCCCAAAGGAGGGAAACCAGAAACAGTTCTTGAAGTTTTTGGATGAGGGAGGGAGTGACCCTCCCCGGCCGTATTTATTAAAACAAAAATTAAACGTTAAACAGTTTCATATTAATGTACAATTTCATAACCACATTGCGATGTTTGGCTAACCTTAACAGATTCTCTAATACAGAGGTTCTCCTAGCCGAACTAACAATCTACAAAACATTTTCTCGAAATAATGAAATTGTACATCCTAACGTTTAAGGGCCAACGGCAAGGTCGTAACCGGTGTCAAGATCCCTAACCAGAAATACCCCCCCCCAGTTGGGAGGGGCGACAGCACTGAGGCGTACCCCAAGTGCAACTACCAATTTCCCTTGACTTGACGGGGGCCCCACTAAACTCGACGCCACTTAAAGGTCGTTCGAGGACTCGTGTGAGATCTAGAAGGTAGCGTAGACCTCCCCCCAAACCCCACACAACTTACCACATCTGCCGTCGCAGACGTCACTGGCCCCGGGAAATTCCCCAGGAGGGGGCTGTAACCCCTCCTACACAGGAAGGGGCCTTGACCGCCTTTCCTTTCCTTCCGGCGGCCTCTCCTTAGACAGGACCGCCTCCCCGTTGAGGGGCCAAAGGCCACCTCTCCCGAGCGCACCCATCCGTGTTGGGTGACGCCCACTCATAGGGATCTTCCAATTACTGCTCACCGATCATGACCTTACCGCCCGACCAAAATAAATACGACAATGCTTATTAAACCAACAATACATTGGCCACTATGACCAGAATAATCATGCTTATAAACGGACACTAAAAAACCGAATATCTTTAATCACAAAACCTACATAAAATCGACCAACTTTATTACATACTCAATATCAACATGGGAATACCACAACCTGTAAACGAAAATAGAATTATCGAGCTATTTAAAACAACTGGCTGTCTTCAGGGGCTGGTGGGTGGGTCAAAATTGGCTCTTCGTTCCGTCTCGAGCTCACGTGCAGCGGGGAGGTGCAGCTTCAGAGCACAGGAACAAGAGGATGTCTTCCGGTCTTGCGTCCCTATTTATCCGTCTTCAGGGCGGGCGTAAACCCGCCCCTGCCTGCCCCGAGGGCGTGGCCAGCCGCGTCAGTGTCTAGGCCAACCCACTCTAGGGCGGGAAAGAGCGCGCCCCGGCTACGCCGCTTCGGGCATACCAGCCGAGACGCGCCTCCCGCCCAAAAATGGCTTCCCGGGGGGATCGAGGTACTCTGCCATACGTTCGGGGGGACCGAGTGGTCGCCCCTTTCCATATGGCTGAGATACCCGCCACCCCCTCTCAACACAATCCCCAAAGGAGGGAAACCGGAAACAGTTCTTGAAGTTTTTGGATGAGGGAGGGAGTGACCCTCCCCAGCCGTATTTATTAAAACAAAAATTAAACGTTAAACAGTTTCATATTAATGTACAATTTCATAACCACATTGCGATGTTTGGCTAACCTTAACAGATTCTCTAATACAGAGGTTCTCCTAGCCGATCTAACAATCTACAAAACATTTTCTCGAAATAATGAAATTGTACATCCTAACGTTTAAGGGCCAACGGCAAGGTCGTAACCGGTGTCAAGATCCCTAACCAGAAATACCCCCCCCCCAGTTGGGAGGGGCGACAGCACTGAGGCGTACCCCAAGTGCAACTACCAATTTCCCTTGACTTGACGAGGGCCCCACTAAACTCGACGCCACTTAAAGGTCGTTCGAGGACTCGTGTGAGATCTAGAAGGTAGCGTAGACCTCCCCCCAAACCCCACACAACTTACCACATCTGCCGTCGCAGACGTCACTGGCCCCGGGAAATTCCCCAGGAGGGGGCTGTAACCCCTCCTACACAGGAAGGGGCCTTGACCGCCTTTCCTTTCCTTCCGGCGGCCTCTCCTTAGACAGGACCGCCTCCCCGTTGAGGGGCCAAAGGCCACCTCTCCCGAGCGCTCCCATCCGTGTTGGGTGACGCCCACTCATAGGGATCTTCCAATTACTGCTCACCGATCATGACCTTACCGCCACAGGCCGGATAGTTGACCGGCTATCCGGACCCCCCACAAAGCTCCTACCTAAAGGTCATGTTTTAACGTTTTTAACCATGCTAAGAAGTCTCCTATGAGTAACTCATTCCCCACCCGGGACAAATGCACACCATCCCCCAAATACATACTGTCATCATTAATACAGCCATGCGAAATAGAATGCAATGTCCCAGAACGGAACAACCTACCCACTTTGTTATTAAGCTTTCTAACAGACTGATTCAAAGCAGGAATCGAAACGGCCCCCCGCCACACCTTTCGTGGGATCATATGGGACCACGCAATTGTGCACCCCGGAACTCTCCTCGCCAACCAACTTACCGTGGAAAGCATTGCCTCCAGGAGAAGTCGTCTACCGGTGGTGACCAAATCATTACCCCCTAAATGCACTATGACTATAGACGGCGGTGACCTCGTCCGCCCTAACAAATCCTCAAAATATGCTTGAAACTGGTCAATACAGAGACCGCCTCTTCCGTAGAAGGACACCCTGTACCCGTATTCCCCAGCTACGTGAATCATGTCACCTGCTTTGAATACGTCCGCGGCCCGCCTCACGTATGAGTGGCCCATGACCCACACCTCCTTTTTCACAGCCGGTGATGTCTGACCGCTGGCCCGGTGTTGGGTCGACTGCATAGTCCGCCCCGCCTCGTAGGCTTGCGCAACTGAAAACCAAACAAAAAAACAAGAGGCGTGAGTACGACATTACAGCTTTACAACATGTGTAACCGCACATACCTCTTATAACAATTGGAGGACCAACGCCCCACTCGTTTCACTTGTTCAACATTAAGACCCTTGGCTGTAGCTTCCGTAGCAGCCCCTATCCGAAAGGAATGGGTCCCAAACTCGCCCGGGTTCAAGCCCGCAGCGGCAATTGACAATGCAAGCACCCGCCGAAACAGAAACTTCGTCAGTGGGGTGGCGTCCGCGTGTCTCAACAAGGTCCCCCCCCATAATGCCACCCTTCGTGCTAGGTAATCTTCCAAACACTTTACCGGGCACATGGAGGACCCGGGAATCCTGCGTATGATTATGCAGTCACCCATCCCGTCTTGATCGGTCTTGGACCTGACAAAGGAGATCGTCATTGCCTCTCCTCTGATCTGAACGTGTTCCTGGCACAAACCCCCTGCCACATCCTGTTTGTTCCTCGCCACCAGTTCGCTTACTCGCATTGCCCCGTGAAATGCTAGTGTAAAAGCGGCTCGGAACAATACCGCCTCAAACTGAGATGAACATGTGGCAGGGAGTGTAGCCAACAACTGGGCCAACCTATCCAAACCTATCGGGCGCCTCTCATCTACTCTGCGACCCTCAAGGCGTTGCCACCCACGCAGCGCTTTCTGTACCACGAAAGACGCTGTCGGGTCCTGGATACTATGAGCCCTGGCAACAAAGGAAATAGCAGCACGATGCCTCTGTGCCGTAGCCACAGATTTCCCGGCCCTACGTAAGGACATCAGAAAATCCACTACCCATTCCTCGTGGCCCCAAAGCCTCTCTCTATCAGACCCCAAAAAGGCTAAATAGGACCTAAACGCCCCTTCATATGCTTTCCTCGTCCGTGGTGCTAGACTCTCTCCCACGAGGTGACGAAGTTCGGGGCACCGAGAGACCAGAGAGCTTCGGGGAAGGGTGCCGGCTCTGGGTCCGCTGAGGGGAGGAAACCCGAGAAAGCCTGCATATGGAAACGAGACAGTGCATCAGCCGCCTGATTCAGTACCCCTGGGACATGTTTTGCTCTGAACAGCACATTCAGTTGCATACACAGTAAAACAATCTCTTTGAGCAGTCTTAAAATCAGTTTACATCGTGCTGCCTGACTATTGATGCACTCGACCACGGTCATATTGTCGGACCAAAATATCACAGAGTGATCTTTGAACCCTTCTGGCCAGGTTCTCAGGGCCACCAAAATTGGAAACAGTTCCAGGAAAGCAATATTACTTGTCAGACCATTGTCATACCACCATGTCGGCCACCTTTGTGCCGACCATTTTGTGCCGAAGATGGCACCAAAACCTATGCTACCTGCTGCATCTGTCCACAGCCCCAGCTCTTCAGAGGATACGGCTGGTTTGTTCCAGATGACTCGACCATTGAAGTCCGCCAGAAATGTTAACCAGATACGCATGTCCTGGCGGACCTCAGCCGATAGTCTTGTGCGATGATGGCCCTCCTTTAGGCCGACCATAGCTTGGGCAATTGAACGAGAAAAGGGGCGGGCCATCGGTATAACTCTCAGGGCAAAATTCAACTGTCCCACCAACTGCTGTAACTGATGCAGCGTAACTTTAGATCCATTTAGACACACTTGCAGGGCTGCCCTGAACTTCCATACTTTGTCAGGCGGCAAACGAAAACAACCTTCTCTGGAGTCTAACTCGATCCCCAGAAACTCGAGGCAAGTCGCAGGACCCACCGTCTTACCTGGTGCCAAAGGCACACCAAACTGCTCCATTAACACACAAAATTCGGCCAAGGCCCGGCCACATTCGAGATCCCCGGCTGCCCCAAGGAACAGAAAATCATCAAGGTAATGCATTACATGTTGGAAACCCGTCTTCTTTGTGAAGACCCATTGTAGAAAACTACTAAATTTCTCAAAATAAGCACAAGATATAGAGCACCCCATCGGCATACACTTATCCATGTAATAAGAACCCTGAAACATAAAACCTAGGAGACGCTGATCGTCCGGGTGTACCGGGAGCAACCGGAACGCTGACTCGATATCTGACTTCGCCATCAGCGCCCCGGGCCCCAGGCGATTCAAAATGGCTACGGCCTCATCGAAGGATGCGTACCGCACCGAACACACTTCTGGGTCTATTGCATCGTTTACAGAGAGACCACGTGGAGCTGACAAATTATGAATCAGTCGAAACTCACCCGGGTCCTTCTTGGGGACCACCCCTAAAGGAGAACAAACAAAATTCGGCACCGGCGGTACACTAAATGGGCCGGCGACCCGACCCCGAGTAATCTCTTTCCGGATCTTTTCCTGAACCACGGTCGTATGTTGCAGGACGGAAATTTGATTTTTACACTTCTCTACGCCCTGAAAGTCCCCTACCGGGATGCGGAAACCATTCGAAAATCCGTTCCGCAGCACCCCAGCAGAAGTACGATCCGGGTATTCACTGAGCCAGGGAATCATCGCCAGGGTATCAATCGGGGTAGGTAAAGGCGCCCCTCGGACTACATTAGACCTGTTTGGCGCCTCCTCTCCCCCCGCTTTCACCCGTTTTGGCTCTGCACGTGGACTCAGGATGGGACGACCCGCACCCACTACATTCATGTTTAAATTTACACGATCCCTGGGGCCTGGTGCATTTACCTTTGTTGAAATTGAAGCAGAACCCCCGTTTTCCTGTATTGCCGGTAGGTCTCGAGTAATCGTCGGTACTCGTACCTGACCGAAAGGGCGTCCCCCCATAATGGCGGGAGGATTCGCCAACATTACTTCCTACCAATGGCATTTTCAACATACCTGTCTCCTTCATCTTATCCCATGTCAAAGAATCATAACAATCCCAGGTTAAGCCTTTATTATGCTCTTATGCTTTTCTAAAAAGATTATCGTAGCAGAACCAATGGTTACCCTGGTGGGATGTCGAGTACCCCATGATTCTTGACTGATAGGTCGGCAACTCGGAAAGCAACTCGGGCCTACGTTCCCCCAAGATTGACGTAAAAATTCCCCATGCATTGCCCCAATTGCCGATAGTCTCATTTACTTTAAAGGCGGCCATTTTTGCGCGCCAAACACTCGGATGCATAAGATCTTTCTGACCCTTAACATGCTCCACCTCATAATGATCAACAAGCAACGAGAAGATGTTCACGTACTCCCCCGCCCAAATCTTCTCCTTAATTGCCAAAGGCACGTGTTGACCCAACCTTTCTCTACGAGAGGGTGCTGACTCATCCCTCGCAATCGGCAATGGCCGCTTACCTGCACCGGACGCCGCATCTGCGGTCGCGATCGTCCCTTGTGGCTTGTCAACAACTGCAACCGGCGCGGACGCCTTGGCTGCATCCCGTTTCTCGCGTAATTGTTTCATCAGCGCCTGGGCCTCGGCAGCCGTGGCGCCCTCACTACTGTCGCCCAACCACGCTGCAAGTTGTGCTGCCAGCTCGGGCGGCATATCCTCTTTGGACACCGGGGTGACCACCACAGGAATCGGATTCCCCTCTACTGGTACTGGGGTTGGCGCTTCGAGCGGGGTACAGGGAACCGGGGCGTCTCCCCCAGCTGGTCCCCTCCTTGGCCTCTTGGCTCTTCCTCCCGGAGCTGCTCCAGCCAACGGACGCTCCGGCCCCCCTTCCCCGTCTCTCTCCGCTACCCGCTTCTTCAGCTCAGTCATCTCCTTCATGAGGACCCGAACCATCTGTTCGGTCGTCATTCTCTTCCCGCCTTTCTTGGGCATTTCTCCGACAGAGTATCTGTAAGACAAAAGAAAGATTACAACGCTCAAAATTGGCTCTTCGTTCCGTCTCGAGCTCACGTGCAGCGGGGAGGTGCAGCTTCAGAGCACAGGAACAAGAGGATGTCTTCCGGTCTTGTGTCCCTATTTATCCGTCTTCAGGGCGGGCGTAAACCCGCCCCTGCCTGCCCCGAGGGCGTGGCCAGCCGCGTCAGTGTCTAGGCCAGCCCACTTTAGGGCGGGAAAGAGCGCGCCCCGGCTACGCCGCTTCGGGCATACCAGCCGAGACGCGCCTCCCGCCCAAAAATGGCTTCCCGGGGGGATCGAGGTACTCTGCCATACGTTCGGGGGGACCGAGTGGTCGCCCCTTTCCATAAGTTCTGGATGTTGAGTGCCATACTTCAGGGTCCGACAAGTTGTGTGGGGGGATGCCTTGCTAATGCCGCCACCCCCACCACCTTCTGTAGGAAGGACTCTGGATATGCTTGGTCCCTGAGAGGCTTCGATGTCCCTGCCTTGCACAAATGTCGTAAGTTCTGGATGTTGAGTGCCATACTTCAGGGTCCGACAAGTTGTGTGGGGGGATGCCTTGCTAATGCCGCCACCCCCACCACCTTCTGTAGGAAGGACTCTGGATATGCTTGGTCCCTGAGAGGCTTTGATGTCCCTGCCTTGCACAAATGTCATAAGTTCTGGATGTTGAGTGCCATACTTCAGGGTCCAAGAAACGCGGACTCGGAGGGGGCTCTTGACTCCTACCCCCTCCCCAAGTCTTGTTCCCCTGGTATGGCCTGAGATCGCCCCCGACATAGGCGGCCGGCCCCCGGGGTCAGGCGGAACTTCTTGCCTTTTGATGCCTTTTCCATTCTGGACCTTGTCCCACAATCCGTTTGACCTGAAGACACGTCCTGCGGTGCCCTGGTCCGACCATCACATATACCTGCGCCAGGAGACGGCGTGGGGTGCACTGGAAGGGAAAGGCTGTGCGAACGAGCCTCTCCCACCTCACCAGGTGGAGGTTTCTTAGCTACACCCCAGCGCTTCACTCGGCCAGCTGAGTTGCGCCTGCTCCTGCGACACAGTGCCTCACTCGGCCAGCTGAATTACGCCTGCTCTTGCTATTACACCGTCTCACCCGCCATCCGGCTGAATTGCACCCACTCTTCCGATACAACGACAGGCGGCTGCCACAAAGCTCAGGAAATGGCGGTCGACTCCACAGACTTGGGCCTGGCCTGCAAGGATGGCTCTCGGCAACCCTGGAACTCGGACGCTTGACTGCTAGGGCATGAGCCCCATTCCCAAAAGCGTCCCCTCAGCCTTGAAGATTCTACAAGAGTCACCGAGGCCCCCGACTCCTGCAGACTTCCGGTGGGGAGCGACTGCCATGATTGCTCGCGGAATGGCCACGACGTAGCCACGGGGTGCTCTCATGCTGACGCCAGCTTCAGTCTGAAACATCCAGAAACACTGTTCCGGTGGAGCCCCAACGACGTATCGCGTTGTTGCGTAATCCGTCATATGACGCGCCTCGTTAGCGCACCCGGAAGTGCTCCGGTGCGCGAGGCGCGAAGCGCAGCTTCCCGGAAGCAATCCGCGGCGCGGAGCGCGTAACGTAAGCATTTACATTTCAGTTGGTTCTCCCTCACAATATTTTCAATGTCACATAAAAGTCACCCATCACCCACTGCCATCTCTGGCTGTTTCCATGGTAACACCTCATTCTGCACCTGGCTGAAGGCAGAGGTCAAAAGTTCATGTCTCAACGTTCTACAGCAAAGTAACAACACTGTTTTCCCTCCAGAAACACCTGCCAATCCACAGCTCTGTTACATGTCTTTTTTTTTCACACCCAATAGTACTTTTCGTTTAACATAAACATTAACATGCAACGTACTGTTCAATCTCCACTTCTTACAATCAACCAATCATTTTTATTTTTTAAACCACACCCAGCCTCTTCCTTTTTCTTTATTTAGAATTTCAACTTCTAACTACCATTCCACTTCCAGAAACGATCGGAGGACGACTACAAATCCCTTGAAAATGAAGGTCTGGCTAATAGGACACAGTTATATTCACGGGAGTGAAAAATATGCAGTAAGCAGACGAATTTGCAACCTCAGCTTACCAAATGTACACATAACATGGATTTCCAAAAGAGGATTGAAATGTCACCAATTGATTCCATTGGTGAAAACTTTTATGCATCTCCCAGAACCAGACCTTATAATTGTGCACTGTGGTGGGAACGATCTAGGCACAATCACTGGGGTAGGTCTGGAAATGCTTCTAAAAGACACCTTTCGACAATTGATGACACTTTTTCCTCGATCTGCCTTGGTATATTCCAATATATGCCAAAGACAGCAATGGAATTGGTCCAATCAACATTGTGCACAATTTGAGAAAGCAAGGAGACATGTGAATAAATCTGTTTCTGCGTTCCTCAGAGATTATAGCATGGGTTCTATTTACCACAACAACTTGCGATACCACATGCAAGACGTCTATAGGAGAGACGGTGTTCATTTCACGAATGAGGGAAACAGAATCTTCCTCTGCAACATCAGGCTCTGCATCGGTACTTACTTATAAATGCAGAAAACACTCAATTAACACAATGGCTCTTTTCAGAGCCACCTTATATCTAAGCACTCAAACTTCTGATTTATCTCCATTTTCACACTCTTGTAAAAAAGGTGTGCGCGACCGAGTGCGCGCACCACGCAACTTTAAAAAAAAATATATATATATATTTTCGCCTTTAAGGGCCTTACTGCACACCCTGAGAAAACCTACGCAGCAAAACAATCTCTACCTTCTCCCCTTTCCATGTTCCAACGCTTTGAAATCAACAATATATTTACTCGCAATGACAAAATGGCGGTCAACACTTCCTGATTTCCTTCTAATCGAACGTTAACAGATGTCACGCAGCAAAATTCCGCTCGCGCGCGCAGCTGCTTGAGTGCGCGCACCCGTGCGCGCTTATAGATATATAATTGACTTTAACTTTAATTTCCTCAGCAACTACTGAACGGATTTACACCATTCCAAAAAAAGCGTAATCTGCGAGCCGGACTGTACAGTTTTACCAAATTTCTTATAAATCCATTCACCCGTTCGACCTGTAGCCGAGTCTAAAGGTCCTATGGAAAATAACATGGAGAAAACACGTTTTGGGACCCCCCTTTTATCTCAGCCCCCACTTGACCAATCCCCCCCAAACTTTTAGGGAAGGAGCGCAGCGGACCGAGCCATCTTCTTTGAGAAATTCGCTGAGATTCTTCAACCAGGGCCAAAGTTATTCCAAATAGAATGTTGAGGATTTCCTATGGAAACTAGGTCCTAACTATAACTACCTACTGGCGACCGCCAGTAGGTATATATATATATATATATATATATATATATATATATATATATATATATATATATATATATATATATATATATATATATATATTCAATGAAAAAACCATTGGTTTTAGGCCATATATAGTTAGGGATTTGCATTTACAAAACCTTATTTTACTCGCATAAAACCATTGAAATTCCATATATAGTTATAAGCGCTAACTATATATCGGGCACCCGCAATCCACTGCTGATGATGTCACATATTACATCATTCATGACATGGTCAGTGACATCACTGATGACATCACTGATGACATCTCAAATGACATCACTGATGACATCACTGATGACAACATCCAGTGATTGTATGTTTCTGTAAAGTTAAAATATGTCTTACATATTGAAGAATGAGTGGATGTATAAGTGTCTGGATGAAGGATTTAGTAGGTGCATGACTGACTGTATGAGTGAGTGATTAAATGTGTCTCACTGAGTGCATGGATTAGTGACTAAACTGTCTTAATTTGTGCATCATTATGTCTGTTGTTCTGTAAACTGTTGCATGTGTTGATAAGTAGCTATATGAGTAACTATATGGGTTATTGATTGGTTGCCCAAGTATTTGTATGGGAGACTGAGTGTGTGTGTGGGTGGCTGGGAGGTGTATGACTCTGTGCATAGATGTGTGAGCAGTTGATTCACTAGATGTATGGTTTCAAAAGTGCATGTGGAAACAGCTGTATGGGCGGTTGACTGTGTGCATGAGTGTATTGGTGAGTGAATGGATATCTCAGTGCTACATGTCAAAGTAAGTACATATGTAAAACACAGTACATGTGAGAGTTGACATATATAAATAACTGTGCATAAGAGCCAGTGAATGTGTGAGTGGCTGTATGGATCATTGTGAACTTGTATCAGGGATTGTATAAGAGAGTAAATATGTGTTAGTATATGTTTGAATAAGTAAAGTTTGTATAACTGTATAGTTGAGGAAATGGAGGTGTGATTGATTCTTTGCATGACTGACTAGGTGTGTGAGTAACTCCATGGATGAGTGACAGTCTGTGAGTGTCTGTTTACACTGATTGTATCTAAGGTTATATTAGAGTCTGAAGAGGTTCATCGTATTATCACATGAATGATATCATCAGTGATGTGATCAGTAATGTCAAATGAGATGTCATCAGCGATGTCATCAGTGATGTCATTTGAGATGTCATCAGTGATGTCATTTGAGATGTCATCAGTGATGTCATCAGTGATGTCACTGACCATGTCATTAATGATGTAATATGTGACATCATCAGCAGTGGATTGCGGGTGCGCGATATATAGTTAGCGCTTATAACTATATATGGAATTTCAATGGTTTTATGCGAGTAAAATAAGGTTTTGTAAATGCAAATCCCTAACTATATATGGCCTAAAACCAATGGTTTTTTCATTGAATTTTCAAGGTTTTGTAAATGCAAATTCCTAACTATATATCCACTATAACCTATGGTTTTTTCTGTGAATTTCATTGGTTTTTTAATAGCAAATATGAAAAGCTTTAAAATGTCAAGTACGTGATAGATAAAAACATTTTCGTATTTATGCACGCTGATGTGCTTTGAACGCTGCACCCCCCCCTCCCCTCTTTTGTCTTAGTAGTACTCTCTCTTTGCAGATAGTGAACGGTAGTTAACGCAAGCCTTTGCCCCCGTTGTAATCCGTCGTGCCTGCTTGTCTCTCCATTTGATTGATTGTTGTCCAAGCGTTTACTGTTTTAGAATTGGTTCTCTTTGGATCATTCTCTATTTACAAACAAGCACAAAGTCGCAATACTCTGTTTAGTCTTTGCAGATAGTGAAAAATCGTGTAAAAAAATAAAAGTAATCGAGCAAAATCAGTAGGCCACTAATTGGATCTCTTTTTGACCTCGCTAAAATAGAAATATTAGGAACAACCCTTCATGAGAAATACGAAAATAGTGAGATGAACTGAGCTCCACACCATGAGGGCTGCAAGACAGCTCGGCTCCATCACCCATCCCGCACAAAATAATGACAAACCCTATGCAAATATTAAAAATATAGACAACACACCAGCAAAGAAACAGGGTAAAACATTTTATTAAAAAACTATTTACATAACGTTGGTTTATAAGATGATGTCAGTAGTGGACCGATGTGTGAATAGATCGAAAGCAGCACAAGGCTCCAAGATCCGGATGGCAAGCTCCTGGATGTTGGGTGCCATAGTTCAGGGTTCTGAGTTTGAGCCTTTTTCAATGCCTGTGCTTTGTTGAATCAAAATGGCGGCTTGACACAAAGCTGACTCAAGCGTTGCTACTGATGCTAAGCAGACCAAAACTGGTTTTCAGTTTGTACATTTTTCTAGATTTTTCAATCCAAGTTTGGTTGACTTTGTAGAACGATGGCTTCAAATTTTCAACATACGGTGTGGTGGCGCTGACTGGGAGGGGGCGCTTCGCTCCTGCCCCCTCCCCAAGTAAGATTTTCATACGTGAAAGTACGTTAATGGTTTTGGTCCCTGAGTTGCTTCGATGTCACTGCCATTCTCAAATAGCATAAGTTCTGGATGTTGGGTGCCATAGTTAAGAGTTCTGAGCAGTGCTTGTAACACTGTCTGAAGCTTATTTCCACCTACTGCAGCTTCACTATTCTCAAAGTAAGTGAGTGTCGTTTGTGGACCTGACTGCATTAGAAAACAATGTGATATGTTACCTTCCTAAACAGCTTGACGGAGGCCCCTGAGGGGCGGTGTGATGGCCATGGACTCGGATAAGACGCTTGGCTCCGACACCCTCCCCAAGTCTTATAGCACTGGTGTAGCCTGAGATCGCCCCCGACATAGGCGGCCGGCTCCCGGGGTCCGGCGGAACTTTTTGCCTTTTGATGACTCTTCAATTCTGGACCTTGTCCCACAATCCGTTTCACCTGAAGACAAGCTGTAGTGGGGCGCCCCTTTACCGTTTTAGTTGCCATTCCGCCCGCTTTTGCTACACTGTACCTCTTCCGCCATTCAGCTGTTTACCGCCCGCTCTTGCGACTACAGCGTCTCGCTCACCATGTAGTTGAGTTGCTCCCGCTCTTGCGGTGCAGCGATAGGCGGCTGCCACATGGCTCTCAAAATGGCGGCCGGCTCTTCGGTTTTGGGCCTGGTCCACTAAAATGGCCCTGGGACACATTGGAACTCGGACGCTTCCCTGATAGGGCTTGGGTCCCATTCTCGAAAAGCGTCCCCTCAGCCGTGAAGATTCTACAAAAGTCTTGGGGGCCTCCGACTCCTGCAGGCTTCTGGTGGGGAGCGGCTGCCATGATTGCTCGTGGAATGGCCACGACGGAGCTACGAGATGGTAGTGGTCTCATGCTGACGCCAGCTTTAGTCTGAAACATCCAGAAACACTGTAGACTACCAATTCGATCAGTTCCGGTAGCGCCCCAACATGACCCGGAAGATAAGAACTTGCCCTCCTCTCTTTGACTGATGGTTCTTGTTGCCTGTCCCCTCTGTTGTCATTTAACAGAACTTTTTGGACTGCTGAAAGGGGTTGTGTTCTGAACGCTGGTTGGTGGAGACATTTTGACTATATTATTGACCTACGTTGTCGCGTAATGCGTTATATGACACGCCGCGTTAGCGCACCCGGAAGTGATCCGAGGCGCAGCGCGCAGCGCGTAACGTAAGCATAACATGTCATGTGACTTGTTAATAAAACTTTTCATTGGTTCATTTTACTTTTGTTAATTTAATGATGAAAAGCTTGGTCATATGACCTAAAAATTACGCTTTTTATTGTTTTCGAATATTTTTTTTTCAAACATATGTTATAATATTCCAGGCTAATGTACTTTCCCGGAAAATTTACAACTGTCTTGCAAGTAAAATATATTCCTTTTTCGAGAAAAAGGGCGTTTCTTCCTTCCATGACGGAACCGTTGAGTAAAAGAGATTCGGCATGCTGTCTTAGTCGCCGATACGCCTGATTATCAGATTCTTATCGATCACTTTATGTTGCAGACATGAAAAACACAACTGCCCTTGACCATTTATCTTTACTGCGTTCCTACATATTATACCTTTTATCCGTCATGTAATTGGACTGCTTTATTTCACTTGCCTTTTACTGATTCGAAAACAGTGACTAAAAGTAAAAACTTTACCAATGTAAATACTACTACCGTGTTTTGTTTTAAAAACCTTTATTGTGAAAATGTCAGTATACAAATACGGGCCTATAACCACGTGGGCCGGCCACGGAGCAAACTGAAATCGTATATGATGAGGAGACATTTACACTGTAGAGGAACGTAACGAGCGGGCCATTAGGTTGCAAGAACTAAGGTGTCTAACAGTTGCGGAATCGGTGGACATACATTTTGTAATTAAAATAGGACAGGGCCACTTACAATAACATTTTCTAGATATACATTTGCGGGCAAGGAGTTACGAGTCCCATTTATACCGGCGCCATTTTGGGCGAGGCCGGGCAGGTCCAAGATATAGTCAAAATGTCTCCACCAACCATCGGCCAGACCAGAACCCCTTTCGGCCCTTTATGCTACAAGATGGTGTCTTCCATTCAGAAAATATTGTTGGCAGCATTTTGAAAGGAAACAGAAACAGCCGTTCTCCTAGTGAGTTTCACATTGTTACATTTAGGAAGAATGTTGAAGAGTAGTATGTGGAAAATCTGAAGCCATTTTTCTACAAACTCTTAATCAGACTTGGATGGAAAAAAAAAACATGAAGAATGTACAAACTGAAAACCAATTTTTGTCTGTATAGCATCAACAGTAACGCTTGAGTCAGCTTTGTGTCAAGCCGCCATTTTCATTCAATCAATAGCGTCCCCCTGCACACATTCAGGGACCTGGTCGTGTCTTCAGATGAAACGGATTGTAGGAAAAGAAGCAGAAAGGAAAAGGCAAAAAGTTCCGCCGGACCTCGGGAGCCGGCCGCCTATGTCATGTGCGACCTTTAGCCACACAAGGGCAATAGTGAAGCTGCAGCAGATGCAAATAAGCTTCAGACAATCTTACAAGCACTGCTCAGAAATCTCAACTGAGGCACTCAACATCCAGGACTTGCCATTCGAATCTTGGCGCCTTGTGCTGGTTCCGACCTATTCACACATCGGTCCTGGATCTCGGCGCGTTCGACTCACTGTACCGCAACAGTGACCGCAATTCAGCTGGACAAGCCGCCATTTTCATTCACTCAATAGCGTCCCCCTACACACATTCAGGGACCTGGTCGTGTCTTCAGATGAAACGGATTGTAGGAAAAGAAGCAGAAAGGAAAAGGAAAAAAGTTCAGCTGAACACCACCTTGGGCAATAGTGAAGCTGCAAAAGGTGCAAATAAGCTTCAGACAGTCTTCAACTTACTCTGATTCTTATAATAAACTTCAGATAGTCTTACAAGCACTGCTCAGAACTCTCAACTGAGGCACTCAACATCCAGGACTTGCCGTTCGGATCTTGGCGCCTTGTGCTGGTTCCGACCTATTCACACATCGGTCCACTACTGACATCACCTCATCAGCCAACGGGGCACCCCACGCCGACTTTCGGCGCAGCATTGTAGGATGGCCACACCAGTGCGGCAACTTGCTGGACACAACATCGGGGCCATCCAGATCTCGGCGCGTTCGACTCACTGTACCGCAACAGTGACCGCAACTCAGCTGGACACGCCGTCTTTCGGCGCAGCATTGTAGGATGGCCACACCAGTGCGGCAATTTGCTGGACACCACCTCGGTGCCATCCGGATCTCGGCGCGTTCGAGTCACTGTACCGCAACAGTGACCGCAATTCAGCTGGACACGCCGTCTTTCGGCGCAGCATTGTAGGATGGCCACACCAGTGCGGCAATTTGCTGGACACCACCTCGGTGCCATCCGGATCTCGGCGCGTTCGAGTCACTGTACCGCAACAGTGACCGCAACTCAGCTGGACACGCCGTCTTTCGGCGCAGCATTGTAGGATGGCCACACCAGTGCGGCAATTTGCTGGACACCACCTCGGTGCCATCCGGATCTCGGCCCGTTGTGCTGCCTTTGGCCTATTCGCACATCGGTCCGCTACTGACGCCGCCTCACGTGCCAACGGATTTTCTACGCTTTTTGTAGCCCTATGCCGCATAACAGGTCATGTGACTTGTTTATAAAACTTTTCATTGGTTCATTTTACTTTTGGTTTCCTAAAGATGGAAGGCTTGGTCATATGACCTAAAAATAACACTTTTCATTGGTTTAGAACATTTTTTTTTCCCAAACGATGAAAGCCCCACCTTGTTTCTGGATCATTCAGACTGAAACTGGCGTCAGCATGAGAGCACCACCATCTCGTGGCTCCGTCGTGGTCATTCCGCGAGCAATCATGGCAGCCGCTCCCCACCGGAAGCCTGCGGGAGTCGGGGGCCCCCAAAACTTTTGTAGAATCTTCACGGCTGAGGGGACGCTTTTCGAGAATGGAGCCCAAGCCCTAGCAGGCAAGCGTCCGAGTTCCAAGGTGTCCCAGGGCCATTTCAGTGGACCAGGCCCAAAACCGAGGAGCCGTCCGCCATTTTAAGAGCCATGTGGCAGCCGCCTATCGCTGCACTGCAAGAGTGGAAGCAACTCAACAACATGGTGAGCGAGACGCTGTAGCCGCAAAAGCGAGCGCAACTCAGCTAGATGGCCGCCACCTGGGGAGGCCCGTTCACGCCGCCTCCCCCACCCCCGGGCCGCCGCACGCCAATTTTCGGAGCAGCATTGTAGGATACCAAAACCAGTGCAGCAGTTTACTGGACATCACCTGGGTGCCTGTCGTACATGTTGTGTCAGCCATGTGACACTGGACACAGTCCCATCAACATCTCAACGCGTTCTGCTGCCTTAGGACTATTCGCACAACAGACCGCTACTGACGAGGCCTCCCCCCGCACCACCCGGGACGCCCCACGCTGTTTTTCTGTGCTGCATTGTAGGATCCCAAAACCAGTGCGGCACCCAGGCGACATCACCTGGGTGCCGTCCAGAACTCTGCACGTTGTGCTGCCTTGGGACTATTCGCACAAAAGACAGCTTCTAACCATTGTTGCTTTTTGTGTTGAAAAATGTTTAAATGTTTTTAGTTTTTGTTCCGTTCGTTATAGTTAATAGTTAATAAAGTTTTATAATCTTACTTTGTTGGAGTGTTATCTATTTTTTTTAAAACGGGTGAATGGGGCCTTGAATCGGGTTATTGTCATGTGTGGGCTTTGGAAGTCTGCTGCTGCAGGATCGGACATTTCAAACTCAAATGCACGTTCTTTTTCTTACCTTTCCGAAGCATGGAGCGCAATAGCAGGCAGAGAAAGGGTGATGCACGTGTTGAACACTACCTGACCTGGCAAGTTGCTGGCAGTGCCCCCCCGCCCGCTCCTGAAAGAGGGCACACACACACCGCCGCCCCGAGTACTTCACAAATCTTTAAAAGACCATGCGCTTGTTCATGAGGCTTAAATGGTTTATCACCTCTTCTAGAACCCCTGCATCGACCCTCTGACGTTTCCTGGAAAAATTACCACGTAACACAATACCAAGCCTTGTCAGCTGAAACCCCCGAAGAATCGTGGGGCATATTATCAAGGGGGTTTATCTCCGCTTTTTTGGCTTTAAAAGCCAAGAAAGCGGAGATAAAAATATCTCCCTATTACCAAGCTGTCGCTAACACCAGTTAGTGACAGCTAAAAGGAGATAGCGACCATCTTGGGCCCCGCTTTGCATGTCAGTGATACTTATCACTAATGACATGCAAAGCGGGCGTGCCAAGACGTTAGCGACTGGAAACAGTCCCTAACATCGCTATCTCCTATTACCAACTTTTGGAGATATTCGCGCTAAGCGCGAATATCTCCAAAATCTAACACCTGCCCTGAGCAGTTCTTAGCCATGTTATCCAATGGGAGGTGGATAACATGGCTAAGAGCATTTGCTCGATAATACATGAATATCGCTGACTTTTCTGCGATAATAGCAAGGTTTATCTGCGATAAAAATCGCCGATGTGCGGCGATAATTTTTGTCTCTAAACAAATAAGAGACAAAAATTATCGCTAGTTGTTGGTAATATGCCCCCGAGTTTTTGCTTGCAGAAATCGGGAGGCGGGAGACTAGCACTGAAATCAGTAGTCACACGCCTGAATCGGGAGGGTTGGCATGTCTGAATTCTCTACAGCTGGGACCATAAACTACATCCGCAGGGGTAGGTGATAGCCTAGGTCCGGCCTGGACAATCGGACACAGAGGAAGAGGAGTGTCAGAGGGTGCGGTAGTGAATAGGGTGAAAGAGAGGTGTCGGGAGGGCACAGGGTGTGATTCTCAGAGAAGAGCAGCGCAGATGGGGGGAAGTATATGGCCCATGCATGAGAGACAGAGCGGGGATGACCAGTGCGTGGGGGAGATGCTTGCGAGGGTGGGAAGCCATGCTGAGGATCGGCGGCGTGCAGAGAGTGGGCCTGGTCAAGGCATCTAAAATGGCTGCCGTGCACGACAAAATTGTGGCATTGGACAAAAAGGCAAGATGGCGCAGACAATGTTTTTCAATAAGGATTCATTTATAACAAAATATTTACTCGCAGTGACAAAATGGTGGTCAACACTTCCTGATTTCCATCGAATCGAACGTTAACAAACGTCACGCAGCAAAAAAAAAAAAAAAAAAAAAAAAAAGCTCACGCACAGAGCAGTTTTTAACCATGTTATCCAATGGAAGGTGGATAACACGGGTAAGAGCATTTGCTGGATAATACATGAATATCGCTGACTTTTCAACGATACTCATGCATTGTGGCCGATGTGCGGCGATAATTTTTATCTCTAAACAATTAAAACGAAGCACAAAATGGCGAATTCCCGTTTCGCTACCAGTTTGCGGCCCAGTTCGCGGCCCGTGAAGCGCTTCTACCGTGAAAAATCATTTTTTTTTTCTTTTCCCCACGGGACCCTTTAATAACCCCAACAACATTCCTAGGGGGTCAAGAGGGGGATACCTTGCCCCCTTTCATTAAATTCCCCTTTCGTTTTTCACCTCTTCTTCTCTCTCGATCCTACCGAGAGACAAGATGGCGGCCGCTCCGGACTGTTTAGAATGTTGACAGACACCGGAGAGCCAATCAGCTTTCTGCACGCAAAGTTCCGAAACGCGAAAAGTAAGCGGACCGGATCGCTGCCCGGAGCGCTGTTACAGATATATATCTTGATTTAAACGTTAATTTCTCAAAATCCACTGAAGCACATATATTGAGACCTAGCAAAGGCACATCGGGCTAACAGTCCCTACAATTTTGCCAAGTTTCGTGCAAATCCATTCAGCCGTTCGAGCTAAAAGTGAGTCCAACCGCCCTATGGAAAACTCAATGCAAAAAACGCGTTTTGGGACCCCCCTTTTTTCTCAGCCCCCCCTTGACGAAACCCCACCAAGTTTTCAGGGGCTGCTCAGAAACAGAATGTGCCATTTTCCTGAAAATTTCAGCTGATTCCGTCCACAAACGCCAAAGTTATTAGACATAGAATTTTCAGAAATCCCTTAGGGAATTAATCCTAACTATATATACCTACTGGCGATAGCCAGTAGGTAATTACCTACTGGCATATATATATATATATATATATATATATATATATATATATATATATATATATATATATATATATATATATATATATATATATATATATATATTACCTACTGGCAGTCGCCAGTAGGTAATATCGGATGTGCTTATAGTTTTATACTGTTTAGCACTGTTTTTGATTATATCGAGGGGGTTCGCAAGAGGCGGAAGCTTGAGTGGGTCATGCCAAAGAAAGATATCACATGCTGCACTCTGCACATGAACATGTACTGTTTATGCCATGCTGTTTTATTGTATGCAGTAGTTATACACACTGGGGTGAAGAATAAATTAGCCCTTGTGAGTGTATCCTCTGCTTCTTTTCCATAAAGTGAGCCTAGAATGGAATCTGCAAGCCATTAATTAATATGTGTTCATGTTTATTCCTGTAACTGCAGGTCAAATATGTACAAGTACATAACAGTACACCAACAAGACCATCATCAAATAAATAGATAATAATATTACCAGTCTTCTCATTGATAGAGTTAATGATAATGTGATAGGTAGTCCAACATTTAAGATTAATTTTGACATTTGTAACTGTGTCTGATAATTCAAGGACAAACAATATGATCAATCCTAACAATAACTAGACTGTAGCTGGAGCATTTTTCAGTGAATTTCTGAGATTTTGTGATGTTATATTAGATCAAACATCTATGGATGTATGCCCTGTCTCTGCACATGACTTTCAGTTGTGAGTAGCGCAGAGAAGTTTTAAGACATGGGCAAAGTGATCTCTGGCCCAATGCCCCAATTGCTCAGTTCTGCAGAGACTCCTGCCCTGACTTCTTAGATTGTTTTAAAAGCCATTTTCTTTTAATTTATTTTTAATGTAAGTGATGTGTTAGTGTACTGCAGATATTTTGCAGAGAAATGCTGTGGTTATGTTTGATGCAACATCCATAAAAAATATTCTTTAAGATCACAACAGAACCTCGCACATGAGAAATGGGAGGGTCTCACAGAGATTATTTGCAGTGATATTAGCGAGCAGCTATTATGTTACAATATTGAAAACACACGTCACTATCCCTGAACATTAGATGTAAACATGTTTAGAATTTGAAGCAGTGTGCCTGTGCACTGTCAATGACTTGGCTAACGAGGTCATGAAAGAGCAAAATTGGATCATAAATTCAAAGCTGTTCCGCCACAAGGGCCCCCAAAATACGTATGGCCCAGGGCCCCTAAAAACTATAAAATGTCCCTGTAGTATTGAGCTTTGTCCACAGGTCTGTTTCTATGTCTAGGACTGCACCCAACTCATTGCATGCAGCAAATACTCACTGGCCATGGCCTTTGGATGTATACATCTGGCATTGACCAGAGGGCTCGGATTATAGCTAAGCCCTGCACCCAACCCACAGTGGGGGTTGGTCACAGAGCCTGGCTATCGAAAATTGGGTTTTTGTTTGACAGGGTGAGGGCCATTCACAGGCAACAACCGCAATCTCAGTCAAGGTGAACCGCAAAAAGTCACTGCATTAACCAATGCTTAACCCTCTGGTAGCTTGGCACAAAAGCAGTCAGGCTTAACTTAGAGGCAATTTGTAAAGTAGTTATGCAGCACATAACCAGTAATAAAGAGAAAATACATCAGACGAAAAATCCCACACCAATTTAGAAAAAGAGAGTACATTGTAATAAATAAAATGAGAACAAATCTACAAAAGCTTTAGAGACTTATAAGTAAATTAAATGTGTGAATATGCTGTAAGCCAAGAGTACCATGTTTAAAGGAAAGAGCAAAAGTATGTTAGCATTGGTTAGCAGACGAGAAGTGCACAGAGGCCTAAAGCCAACAAAAACATATTCAGAAAAACAGGCAAGGTGATGGCAAAACGTTTGGGGATTCCACCCACGGGTGTCAGGTTTATCACTTGCTTACATGCAGCCCCTGCACCCAACCCACCAGAGGTGACAGCCCCCACTGTGCATTGCATTTTGCCTGGGTCTGAGCACAATGGGTTGAAGGTAGCATATCCTAATTAAGAAAGTATTTAGCTGTGTGTGGGAAGAGGGTTGGCAGCAGGGCCAAACCTATGACCAAACTCTTCACAAAGATTCATATTCTGTATACATTTCTTTGGGTTAAAAGCACTAATTTGAGTTTGTGAACACCCACACCCTGCTTCCAAGGGCACTCACGTGGGGTCCACAACTCAATAGAAGGATTTACAGACATTAATTTCACACACAGAGGTGCATGACCTTTGGCCCCATTTTCCCAAACACTATTACAAAAATCCCCAATTTCATTTTAATTAGAGATGAGAGTACTTGAGTTAGCCAATGTGTTATATGATGCTCTACCTGCCCCTGTTTGGCTCATTACAATTTGTGACTCATTCCATAGTCCTACAACTGAACTTGCAACTGAAAAGTTCATCTTTGGCTAGCTAATTAGAATCTTTAGGTCTGCAGACCCAATTTTGGAACCGTAGACACCAAATGTATAGTGGGAACCAAACACTCACTCATTCAACAAGAGGCTTTTGTTTTTTACATTTTGGCCAGAATCAGAAGCAAATATATAATAAGTAAGAAATAAAATAAGAAAGGACTATCTAGTAAAGAAGTGTTGGACTGGAAAAAAAAGATGTCAAAGTTATATAAATATGATCAGATAAATGCATGACAAATCACAAGTATTGCAAATTCATCAAATATTAGGTGTAAAGTGCAAGAATATGGGATAGATGGAAGATTAACATATATCCCAGCAAAGTCATATGTGATTTTGTATTGCTAAGTAAATAACATACACCAGTGAGGTGAAAAGAGATAAATGCTCTTTTTCTTTAAGTATTGAACTATTTCCAAACAAACAAAGCATAAGCACTTCACTGAGAAAAGTTGTAGATTAATGGCATGCTTGGTAAAATTGTATTCACAAATTGCTCTGCAGAAGAGAATAAAGATTCCAATATGAGATAAGATCAGAAACATTTGTTTTCTGACTCCCAACCCACTTTCAGTATTTTTCCATGATGCAATTGTATTAAACTCAAAGTATCCAAAGCAAGCCTAACCTGGTAAGTGCCTGTTAGAAATTGGGTGTCTGGTTGCCACAGTATGATCTCTGTGCAAGGAGGAACCATCACTTGAGTCATGGTAAGCTAGATACCCACTAAAAGATAACCTGTGCTCACAGCTTTGCACAGACCTCTAAGGCTTATCCACAGAGGCCGTATATTAAGTATGTGTGCAACACACACACACACACACACACACGTACACGTGTTACCATCTTCTTGGGACTATGTGTGAATACCTGCCTTGTGGGGAGTAACCTATCCCAAGGTTTTTAAAATACACTAAAAACAAAAAAATGTTAAGAAAAAATTAATGATACAGGATCCTGCTTCAAATCTGCAAATATGTTGTTATTTAGTCGTGCGCATAGCACAATACTTTTAGGGACTTGAACATGTGCTACCATCCTTGTGGGGACCTAGTCTGTAACATTATTTGTGATTGAGTATATTTGAAGGCACATGGCTAAATGTCTCTTTTATTAACAAAATACACAAATAACATTATAATATATTCATATATGAATTGCTGCATATATACCAGGGATATACATTAAAGACAGATTATGTTAATGTGCCAGAAAATATCATATCATGCTTAAAGAAAGACCCTTGAAAATGTATTTAACCTATTTATTAATGCTTAAAATCTTATAAGATAAGGGAACCAACACAATTAAATTAACATATGGAGCTAAGGAATATGGGCAAGTGGAACCCAGAGCTTGATTAGCTGCTTACACTTTTGCCAAAATAGATATTCAAGTCCCCACAGAGATAGGGGGTGAAGATCATTGTGTCTCCATAGGAATAATGTGTACATTCAAAGCCTGGGTTAAATCTAATTATAAAGAGTGTGAAGCTAATGATGTTCAAGTGCACACAGATTTTGTGTGTCATCATAGAGATGGTCAAGTCCCCACAGAGATGGTGTGTTATTATAGTGATGTTCAAGTCCCCATAAAGATGGTGTGCTATTACAGTGTTGTTCAAGTCCCCACAAAGATAATGTGTTATTATAGCGATGTGTAAGTCCCCACAGAGATAATGCATGAAGGTGATTGTGTTTAAGTCCTCATTAAAATAGGGTCCAATTCACAAAGGTAATTTTAAACAAAAAATCTAACTTTACTACTTTGCAGTATTCACAAAGGTAAATTTAGCTCAAAAGTCTAACTTTACTACTTTTCAGTATTCAGAAAGCCCCATACACAAGAATGTGAAGCTGATGATGTTCAAGTTGAAGCAAACACAAGAAGATGATGGACAGAATGCTGAAACTTTTTCATCACTCACCCCCAGTACAGATCTTGGTTGAATCCATCATCATTCTTTAGCTCACTTCGCCACCCCAGTTCAGACACAGCTAAATGCAAATCAGTCTTGACCCTGTGCCTCGTGGTAAGCCCTGGTGCTTCAAGTTGAAACAGAGCTTGTGTTTATTTACAGGAATGCTCAACAGAGATTATATGTTTTCATAGTAATGTTCAAGTACCCACAAAGATAGTGTTTTATTATAGTTTTTTTCAAGCCCCCACAAAGATAGTGTTATTATAGCGATGTTTAAGTCCCCACAGAGATAGTGCATGAAGATGATTGTGTTTAAGTCCTCATTATAATAGGGCCCGGTTCACAAAGGTAAACTTAGACAAAAAATCTAATTTTTCTACTTTTCAGTTTCACAACTGTAAACTTTGTCCAAAAATCTAATTTCAATACTTTTCAGTACATACAGAGATTGCAGCACTGATGATGCTCAAGCCAAAACAGAGCTTGCGTGCAATGACAGGAATGCTTAAGTCCCACAGAGATGGTGTGTGACTGCAGTATTACCAGGGTTTTCTAAGAGAATGTGTGTGATTATACCCATTCCTTGGTCTCCACAGAGATAGTGTGTGATTATAGAGATGTTGAGGTCCCCACAGAGATAGTGTGTGATTATAGAGATGTCAAGGTCCCCACAGCGCCTCCAAAGAAGCGCCGCTCTGTGAGTCTGGAGCACCACTTCACTGAGGTTTTGACACACTACTCCAACACCAACACAGCCTGACTTTTGCTCAACACAGCACCTACAGTTCAGCAGCTCAACATCGATGCTGAAGAATCGACACAGCATGCTTTAAACATCATCAACACTGTTGCCTTCAGGAACAGAGGTCTAGCACAAGCAACAGACGCATCACTGCATCTGTGCAACACATTGTCCCCAAACGGGGAAGCTCAACGACCCTGCACTACCTTAAGGAACCAAGACATCACCTACATCTATAATGCCTCACCTCCTCTGCACCATGCATTGTTTTTGATTTGCGATGCATCCAAGGTGCTATAAGGGGCTCTGAGTGATTCCTGTATCCAGCCCATGCTCCATCACGTTGCATTTCTGCTTCTCATTTGCGACCAGATATTTCCAGTCAGAGCTATTATTTTCAAAAAACTAGAACTTTATTTAACCTCGAAAAATTCATACCTTGATTTGTACATGTTGGATTTTTTTTGTAGCTGTGGTCTTGTTTTACTCAGATAAATATTGGCTATTTTTCTAAACTGGTGTGGAGTACTTTTGTGGTGTTTTTACTGTGTTACTTTGTATGTGTTGGCACAAATACTTTACACTAACCCTGGGCAGAGTTCGTAGAGTTCAGCCGTGCTATGAGGAGCTCCGCAAGTGGTGGAGTGGGATAGAAAAATGCAGTTTGTCGTGATTTGCGGAGCTGGTGCTTGTCTGCACTGTGCAATCATCGCGAACAGCACAGTGCACAGCGCAAGCTGGCGCTGCTTTCCTTTCTGCCCCTCGAGTAGATTTTTACTCAAGCTGCAGCTTTCTTAACACAAATGGACAGTTTCTCACTGCAAACGGTCGCAAGCATACGTGCCCACTTGCAATGAGAAGTCTGGAATCTCGCCGGGAGGTGGATTTTCCTCGCCTGCCAACATGACGTTTTTTTGGAACTCCACGTCTCCCTGTAAGGCAGAGTGCAGAAAACTCTGCAAACTCAGAGAGCAGAGCTAAGTTCACGCCCAGGGTTACTTTACATATTACCTCTAGAGATAAGCCTGACTGCTCTGTACCAAGCTACAAAGGGGGTAAGCACAGGTTATCTTTGATGCGTAACTTACTTACCCTTACTAGGATTGCAGGACCCAACTTGGACAGGGTTAATACTCTGCCAATATGAGACTGCCATTTCTAACAACTCTCAACAAGTATCTTCCACAGCTTGCATTTAACTCCCATACATTGCTTTCCTCACTATTTCCCGATAAGATTGATCTAGATCTTAATTCTATAACCCAGTACCCTTCGGGCAATCAAAAGTGTTAGCGAAAAAGTGCAAGTGCTTTTAACGCACTGTGTTTTATTTTTTCCCTTACCTACCCCTTTTTTTAAATTCTTAAACCCTGTCACACTTGTAAAATCTAGCTGAAATATACTTGTCTTTCTACTTTATTCATATGCTTCCATACATCAGTAGGATGTATGGAAGCATAAGGATAAAGGAGCCCACATCTTTTTTGCATACCCTTCCTCAAATGTTTTTGTTCAAATAATTTTATTATGCCAATTTAAAATAGGCTGGCATTTTTTTGTCCTCCAATTCTGAAGAATCAAAGACTGCCATTAGGGAGGATTTTGCTATAAATGCTTCCTCTCCTTTAGAAATTGGGAATTCTTGCCCCCTGCCTTACTAAGCCATAAAGTGCCATGTTCCGCCTCTGGTTCTAGTTTTCTCTGTTGGCCATAACGAAGAGCAGAGAAAACCTTTTCTCAAAACTGGGCTAACTATTAGGGAGGATTTTGCTATAAATGCTTCCTCTCCTTTAGAAATTGGGAATTCTTGCCCCCTGCCTTACTAAGCCATAAAGTGCCATGTTCCGCCTCTGGTTCTAGTTTTCTCTGTAGGCCATAACGAAGAGCGGAGAAAACCTTTTCTCAAAACTGGGCAGGTAAAAAAGATTTGAAGATAGACACCCTGTCCCAATTGATGGCAGCACAAGCATCTATCGTCTACACCTGGATGCATTTTATGTCACGCTCTGGGAGAAGAAAATGCCAACCAGCATGGTAAAAAAAACATTGTCTTAAAATCTGCTGGTCTTAATGCCTTATTACCATGCTGCAAAATTATCTGCCACTCACATTTGGAGAAAGTGCATTGCGTTTCCTGAGTAATCTTATCTAGAATTCTTGTTACCATAGAGTACTCCCCTTGACTCCGTGAAAGTCTGTATCAATTTTCCACACCCCTTAGCTTTGTTCTGAAAAGGGGAGCCAGTACAGATATTCAGTTAATACTCGATGGCTGACAATTTTTCAGCAGCAGCATAATCTGGAGGTACCCTAAAAAGTAGAGCTTGAACCGCACTCCACACCTAGCCTGAATCTCCTGCCAATTGATATACCTATCTCTTCTTCCTTGGTCAGCATGGCTCTTCAGCCCTTCTTCTTTCTCCCTCGAATTTGAGGAGGCAAGGCTCAGGGTGGCCACTAAATACTAGTTTTGGGGGTTAAAAGGGGTATGTAGGCGAGGACCAATGGATTCATTCCTTGGGGTGGGGACACCCCCTATCATTCCACCCTCCAGTGGGATGAGGCATGAGCCTCTCCCTAACTGGCTGGGACTCTCATCTTCAAGATGGCAGGAACCTAAGAGTGGTTTCACCTTGTCTCTCCCACCTGAGGTGTGGGGTTGGAAAAGGTGGGCACACCTCTCTTCCTAGCTTGCTTCTGGGGGCAGCAAAAGGCTGAGACAGCTTACAAAGGAAACAGGCCTTTGAAGCTTCCCCTTCATTGACCCAACCCATACTGGGGGATGCCAAGGATAGGCTTTTGTTTCTGAACCCAGATAGAGAAGGCTCTCAACCCAGGGATCCGGAAACCTGTCTGGTGGTTGCAAATGATGGATAGCCATTCAGGAACCACACCAGGGCTGGTCATTTTTCAGGGGGCATCTGTAAGATTCCCTCTAAGTGCTTCTTACATTAAAACCCACACAGGCGTTAGAGTGGGTTTAGTTTGCTCAGAGGTTTGCTACCAAATGTCCCAGGTTTTAGTAAAACCATGATGGAGCTATGGAGTTTGTAATGACCGTCACCCAGACCACATACTCTTTATGGTTTTACTACCTTTATAATGTCTTAGAATGGACTTAGACATTGTGGAATACAGGGCTCAAGTCACTGTACCCTCATCTGGGGCTAGTGCACCCTGCTAGAGGGGTGACTTTCCTAGGCCTCAGGCAGTGGATTGTAGGCATGACACACAATGCCATGTCGACTCTTCACTTTTCTCTTCACCAAAACATGCAACCTGCAATGGCAGTTTGTGGGTGTTAAGGTACAGGGCCTCTAAGGGTGGCACACTACGTGCTGCAACCCTTTGGGGCTTTCTCTGGTCGCAATACCCATGGCGCCTTTTACAAGGGGCTTACCTGTGGCCAGAGAGTTTTGGGTAAAGAACACAGGCCCTGGGAACCTGCTAGGAGGGTTCCAGGGCACCTCAAGTCAGGTTGCATCATATGTCAGGCAAAAAGTGGGAAGTAATCATGCAAAAGGGGCACTTTCCTACAGACGGGCACAACAAATTATGTGGCAGGGTTGACTAAATTATGCAGTAGGAAGGGACAATTATGCAACATATTGCAGCACATTTTATGATAGTATAACTTCATTATTTTGTCATTTTTATGTATGGTATCACTGCCTGTGTAAATATTTCACCCTGTTAGGACCAGTTTAACAACCAACTACGGAAAGCTGCAACTGAAAGATGACCAGTTAATCGCTGTCGAACACATTACAACATTGTTAGTAACTTGTGATCTCTGAGCTAGATGGTTAAAATCTGCAGATTATGCAGCAGATGACAGATTATTTGGCAAATTCATAATTATGTGAAAAAAGGCGCAGCTGCAGATTTCCATAATTCTAGTTGGCCTGGTTATACGGCATATCTGTGCTTACTTGTTTGGGTGTGACACTTGGTGCCATTTCCAATGGATACAATCCCATGAAAGGGGCAGCTGTCCTGAAGTGATTGTAAAGTCTGAATAAAGGCAAGAAAATCCTGTTCACAAATATATCAACCGTCCTGAGAAGTGTCTTTCTGCTTCTCTTCCCAGCATTCTCTCTCTCTGGTGTTCCATGTCTGTGCATGTCTTTCTCTATGTCTCTGCACATGTCTCTCTCTCTCCTGTGTCTCTCTCCTTTTGCCTTTGTATTTCCCACCCTTTCTTTGTATTCTTTTATGTCTCTCACTCCCCCAGACTTTTCTGTCACTTGCTGTCTCTCTCAGCATCCCTCTTTTTCTCTGACTTTTTATGTATCTCTCTATGTCTTATATCTCTTTCTGTTTCCCTCTCTCCATGTCTCTTTCTTTCTCTTTCACCCCATCCTACTCCTAGTCTGTTTCATATTAGTTTGGATAAATTCCAAATGTTGCATGCATACGCTGAATGTTATTTTTGCAGCCTGCTTTTCAGATTGAAAGGCTCCAGCTGTGGAATTATTTGAATAGGTTTGTCCTTTCTCAATATTGTCTGCTGCGCAGGGGTCTTTTTTAATACTTCCTGTTGACCTTGTATCCATGGGGACAGCAAACACTTCACCCTCTTAAATCTCAACTACGCTTTTCTCTATGTAAACATGTTGGTTGCAAGTCATCCCATTCCCTCCCATATTTCACTAGTTTTCACCATTTCTACATCATCACATATTCCATACACCAGACCTCCAATTAACCTAAATTTGAGAACCTTTTGAAAATGCTACAAAATATGTGTTCAGCTTTTGAAGGGAACTTAAAAATATTTGTCCCTTTTACTGAATAAAAAACTCCAGAGACAACTGTAACCATAGAAGGAATTATTTGTGAATTTGCAACTAGAACTAGAAAAACATGGATACTTTTCATTTGCTATACACACTTTCAAATTGCACATGTTGTCTTATTGCTTTTAATGTAAACTTGCTCTGAGGTGGAGGCTACAAGCTGTGTTCCTCTTCTTGGGAGCGTTAACCCTATCTTTGCTGCACTCAGGGTCTCAGATCTGAGGCACCTGAAGCTTGTTTCTCAAAGGCTGCAGGGCCCATCACCCAGTCTGCGGCGTAAACTGACTTCTGACTTCATGAGATTCCGGCGGCGCGCTGGCCTCTTGAAATGCTAATGGCCCTTTTGTTATGTGCAGGTGGGTATTTGCAGGTAGTTAGCTGCCCATCCCAAGTACTTTCTTTAGCTCCCTCTCAAGGCAGATCATTTTAACATCTCCAACAGTGGACGGGGGAAAGGTATTTGTCTACACTCTTTGGAGCACAAAACAAACAAAAAAAGGCTTACATGCTTAAAAAGTATATTTTGCAAATTGCACAGGCCCCTAATTATCATGCATAATTTCTGAAGGAAGCACAAGTTTAAAATTCTAAAAATGTGCCATATCAATAGATTTTGTAGCTTTCAGATAAGCTAAAATGATCATTATCATTATACTTTTTTGTCAGGAATATGCTAAACGCTCCTAGCATGCACATGCATCAACATTTCATACATTTTTCGTCTACATTTTTTTTCCCCATTCAGTCACATGATGGCTTGGGGTACAGTGACGTGTGCATTATTTACCTATTGCTTGCCCCCGGTTTTTTATCTAGCCTTTATTTTCCCACTCCCTGATGCCCACGTTTGTTTTATAGAAGCAAATTCTGTACATTTGTATGTGTTATCATTTAATGTTTTACTATAGCTATCATTTTACCTTTTTCAAAAGAATGGGATTCTTTGCGTCTTTTGTGCTGTATCCAACATTTCCAGATGATAGTTTTCATATCTTCCTGCCCAGGAAGAGCTATCATAAGGCAGATGCGTTCTCTGTCACACCTACCCTTTCTGTCTTTGAGGCTAGCTCTAAGAAGTGCACAAAAAGTGTAGCTTTTACCCTCCCCAGATGTATATTGGAGACAGGCTGCAAGGCACACAAAGCAATATGAGAAGAGAAATGTCACCTTTAACAAAAAGCAGCATTTATAAAATGCTAATGTATTGTACTAATGTATTAGGATCTATCATTACCATTTCAAAGATATGAAACATGATGCAGCTACTACATTCTAATCAGGAATTACACCTTAAAAGAGTGTATTCATGTATTCCCAAAGCTATACTATGAGAGGAGCAGGCATCACAGTAGTGAAAACTGAATCTGGGTGTTTTTCACTACCAGGACATGTAAAACGTAAAAGTACATGGCCTACCTTTTACTTACACAACACCCTGCCTGTAAGGCTACATAGGGCCTTCCTTAGTGGTGACTTATGTGTAATTAACCCAGGGATTTAGGCTTGGCAAGTAGTTTCTAATGCCAAGTCAAAGTGGCAGTAATCTGCACACACGCCTTGCAATGGCAGGCCTGAGACAGGTTTGAAAGGCTACTTGTGTGGGTGTCACTATCAGTGTTTAAGGCCCACTAGTAGCATTTAGGTTGCAGGCTATGGGCATATGGCATACCACTTTACAAGGCACTTACAAGAAAACAAAATATGTCAAGTGGGAACACACTAAAGTTACCCTGCTAAAGGAAGAAGCACATGCACTTTAGCACTGGGCAGCAGTGGTCAAGTGCTTAGAGTCCTAAGGCCAACAAAAATAAGGTCAGAAAAATAGGAGAAGGAAGACAAACAGTTTTATATGACCCTTATGAGCGAGCCATTTTCCAACAGTGCCTATGAAATCTTCTGTACATCTTACAACTGGCAAAATGTCATTAGCAAATCAAATACTATTTCAATCCATAACTCTAACATGGCTCCCTCTTTACCCATTTTTGCATTGCATATCCATAAAATATGAAAATACTGAACTTGGTATAGCTTGCTAAAAGTGTTTTAAATGTCATGCATATCTGTTAAATATTAACAAAGTTATTAGCAACTTAAATGTGTTTGGCCCGCTTTTAACTTGCCACGTCCCCCAGTAATTGAACTCTCATACTTACAGAAACGTAAATATGCAAAATGTCTGTCACATTTCATATGGAATTGTCAAGTGATGGCAGCATTATTATCAAATTAACACTTCTTTGACTTTCTTTGTGGCTGTGTCCCTTTTACACATTTACACACATTTAGGAAATAGCAAGAATACGTTTAACATGTTGAATATATGCCACAGTTAATGCAAATTATTCTTACAGTGCTAAAGCTTATAGGCAATTCAGTAAAACACCTTTCCAGGTGTAAAGATATCTAAAAAATCTTAAACCCTTCAAGTCAACAAACACATTTTTGTAATGCTGATTCCTCCAAAACTACCGAACGTTTTAACACCAGCCCAATCAAAGGTCTCTTTACCCAGCATAGTATTAGTTTCATACCATATTTAGTGTATATCTATTTCGCTTTTTTCTGTAGTGAAAAGCAAGGACATCAGTAGAAGCTACAATTTTAAACACTCTACCTTTATCTTCACAACCATGAATCATCTGCATGAAACTAGGCATGCCTAACACTAACCAGGTACACTTTTCTTTAGAAAGTTTCATCCAGATTTGTTGAATGGCATCAAAGAGGTAATCAAATTAGGCACTGCATTTTAGTGTAAAATACAACCACACCATAACAATGCACTGGCTCTGTCAGGCAATAGAAAAATTAGCTTTGAAGGAAACATGCAGCCATTTTGCTACTATTGTTAATTTTTCTGTGCATGCATGAAAGACCAGCTGTTGAGCCTGAATGGTGATATCACAGGTTCAGTGTTACTAATCATTATTTCCAATACTGCAAGGCACAAAAAAAATATTGTTTCCGTCCTACATCTGTATTTTGTGGGATCAATAACACTAGACATGGTATTCTGCAGTAGGATAATGAGAGCTGAATTTAAAAAAAAAAAAACGTGGGCCATTCTTTAGCTCCATTATGTAATGTCGAAATTAAGACTATGAAGTCCATAATGCACCCGGGTGAATTAAGACAAAATAGACATGAAAGATCTCCATGGACCTATAAAAAATAGAAACGGAGAATGGGACTTTATCCGTATATATTTCAAATATATACAATTCAAATATATACATATTGAAAAATATAAAAGGTATGAAGCTCATCCAAACGTATATACAATTAAAATATATAATTCATACATGTAGTGGAAAAAAAAGCAAAGTTATGGTTAGCTTGTCTTTAAATATACCCTGGGCACCACTCTACCCTAGAGATCATTGGAATGAGCAACCCTTTATTAGTAGTCTACCCTTATCCTCATATTGTGAGGAACAGTATCACACTACAAGATGACACCTACTCTGCCTGTAACAAACATGGTGCTCCATTACGCACCTTACTGAGACGCCTGTATCTAGGCAACCAAGAAACACCTATGATGCATCAGTGACACACCAATAGGTGATCTATGCTCAGAAGTGAACAAAAGTGACAGACCGCCAGAGGCCCTCATTACTGAGGGGTCAAAGATGTGATAGGTTGCAGCGGGAGTTACGCATGAACGATGCAATTAAGTAAATACTGTCTAAATACCCTTTCCCATGATAGTTGAGGATGCCCTCCTCCACGGCTGCCTAATACGGAGGCTCCCATTTTAATTGAATCTTTCACTACCTCAGCTTGCTTCAGCGTGCTGCTCCGGACACCATCAAATAAAAGCGCACACAAAACAGACTCGGTAAGTGGTGCGATCGATTGTCTCACTCGTCAACTAGCGTATTTTGACTATTTTAATGCTTTTTTTTGTGTTCTTATTAGCCTGAGTTACCAAACAATGGTATTTCGTACTCCAGGGCCTCCCTTAGATTAGCGCCTACCAGAGATCTTCATTTCACACCAAGGATGGGTCACTCTATACCTTGCTTACTAATCTCCAACCATAGGAAACTTATTTTCACACAGTCAAACTGTGAAGTCACCAAAGGAGTAATCGAGCATTATAGTAAAGAGGCCTAATCATCGGACTATTTTTGAGTATATTGTTTCACCAAGTTCTCATAAGGAAGCCAGAAATCGTTACACTTTTTCTTAGATGACCTATCCAACTGATAAGTATATTTTATTGACATCACTCATTCTGTTTTAATTGGGAGTAGATTTAACCCAATTTTAAAAAATGTCTCTGCGGGCCAAAAGTATCAGGAAAAAAATCTATTTTTTATTGTTATTTGACATAGTTTCACCGTGCTCAATATTCTCAAAAAAGACACGCGTTTTGCTTGCCTGGAGTGACTCTCTAAGTATAGAAGATAGTGTGTTACTCACATCCTCCCAGAACTCCTGAAGGACGGTGCTTTTCAAAAACATGTGAATGTTGTCTCCTTTTTCCTTACCACACTTTGGACATCTCAGAATGGGGCCTTTCCCCATTTTAGACAGAAAGAAAAGGTGGTTCTGCCTTAAATTTGCAGCACGGACCATGGAGTATAAAAAGTCACATGATACTTGCCATAATTCTTCATACTTCTCTCCAGGCATGATCTTCTCTCTAAGTAGCGTTAGTAGATTGAAGTATTCGTCTCCCAATTCCATTAAAAACCAATACCAACTTGCCATCTCTTTTTTCCGAGACATATTCGTCACCATCCTTGATTCCAAATCATTTGATATTCCAACACCAGCACCAACAGAAAGGAGACAACTTTTTATTTGAAGATATTTAATCTTGAAAGTTGGTTGTTAGCTATTCCTTGACATTCCTCCCATGAAATCAGTGTCCTGTCTACTATCAGTTGACCCCAGCGTGCTATTCCTGCTTTTTTTAATGGAAGAGCCAGGCTATCTTTGGACCACTCCGGTGAACCAGGCGAGTTCCAAAAAGGAGCCATTCCACTGTAATAGTTTAATTTGAATTATTTCCTGATTTTGTACCCTGCAAAGGACTGTAGAATTTAGAGTTTCACTCTTGATAAAACGCGGGTCACCATATTTATGAATAAACCCTTGTTCATCCCCTTACACCTCCTGAAGCATTGCATTAAACATATTCCCTAGATCAGAAGAGTCCGGTATATTAAAGCACATTTTCTCAGATTTTAAGAGAAGTACCCAAGCGTAATACGACAGATCAGGCAGTCTTAGACCCCCTTTATCATATTTTCTCCTTAGCTTCTTCCTTGAGATACAGACCCCTTTTGATCCCAGAATAAAGCTAGTTATTTTGGATTGAGCCTTATTGAGCCAGAGTTCCTTTAACGCCATCGGAAGATTCCAAAACAAAAAAGTATACAATTGTACCAGATTTATTCTCCTATATAATGAAAAAGGGAAGATGGGCGGAACTTGGTAGGAATTCTCACACATCTTTATTTATCTTATTGAAGTTGGTTTCCAGGATTAATTCTTCTTTTGATTCTATCTTAATGCCCATGTATCTCATCTCCTCCTAAATACAGGCTAGCAGCGAGTTAATATTCCTGGTCATTACTACAGTTTTATTTTCATTCATCTCACATCCTGAAATAGCCTCAAACTGAGATGCTATATCATAGTCCGCCGGAAGTGAGGAATCAGCTTCTGTGTAAACCACCACGTCATCAGCATATAACCTTGCTTTTTTCTCCCACCCTCGGAATTTAAAAGAGGAAATATCCTCATGGTTCCTTATCTTTTCTGCTAAGGGCTCAATATATAGATTGAATAAGAGGGGAGATAAGGGGGACCCTTGCCTAGTTCCCCTAAAGATGTAAAATGATTTTGACAGATTCCCATTCACTACGATTCTGGCTGTAGGACTACTATGTAGTAAGTTTATTGCCCTGCAAAAATTCTCTCCAAGATTAGATAATTTTTAAATCTTCTGTAAATAGGACCAGTTAACCCTATCAAAGGCCTTAGTTGAGTCTACTGTGACACTGCCAGCTGTAATTTATATGTGGTGGCTATATCCATGACCCCAATTAAACTATACGTAAGGTCTTTAATTCCCCTTCCTCGCACAAACCCCTTCTGATCTTCATGCAGGAGGTGCCCTACCACCCCACTAAGCCTATCCGCCAATATTTTTTAGAAGATTTTATAGTCTGAATTAAGTAGCGAGATCATTTAATCATAGGTTTCAAGCTATGATGTCTTTTATCTGTGAAATTCCAAGAGAAGATGGAGATAGAAGCTTGAGACAGCAAGCTTTATGTTTCCAAAGTCATCATTGTGGAAAGTATTGCAGAAGAAAATACAAGTCTAAAGGAAAATTTTACACCAAATGTCGATTTGGTTTTCCCCATCCAGTCATTTCTAAAGGAAGAGTAAATTCATTTTTTTTTCTTCTGTAAGGCACACAATAACTCTGAAATCTCCAAAGAATACCTACAACTTAAAAAGAACAGAAGAGTCAAAATATATCAATGACTACAATCCAGTCATTTTAAAAATGTGGAATGTGAACATGGACAGCAGTATGTTAGCAGATAATTCAATTGCTGTTGCACGTTATGTTACATCGTACATAACAAAATCCGATAAAACAGAGATTAAACAAATGTGTGAAGAAATTGCAAATGTGAAAAGTCTTAGCTAAAAATTTTACAGCTTTACTTTGAAAATGCTTTCCCACTGAGAAATTGGATCCTATGCATGTTCAGACCGCTTGTGCTCTTCCAGTTTATATTCAAAGTCACAAGGAATCATTTGGCTAAGTTTAGGTCTTGCCTGCAATCGAAATAGAGTGTTGAAATCATTGGAAGAAATCGAACAATAAGCAGCAAATGAACCAGACAGTACAAACATTCTTAAAACTAATATGTTGGACACATACTATTAGAAAAGGAGCCGGCATCTGAAACAGCTATGTCTATATGAAGTACTTCAAAATTACAGCTTCAATAGAAATGTTAAACAGAATTTAAAAGAAGGAAAATATGCAGTAGTTGGATGTTATGGTTGTTCAGTAAAACATGCAAAGGGTAATCCTATAAACAACAAGAAACTTAGTTGGGAAACTCCAGATAAGCAAAAATGTTACTATTTAGCACTTCTTCAACTGTTTAAATCATGGCGTAGCGAAAGTGAATTACTTGGAGACTTTGACTGCTATGAAGATTCTTTTAATGCATGTAAAAATAGCAATGGATGTACTATTTTCCCTGCATATTTAAAAATGTTGAATGATGAAGTTGAACAGGAAAAGAATATTACAGCTGAAATAGCTCATGAAAGTTCTCAAGATAGTCATAGTAGTGGTCCATGTAGTCAAAATGCTCTTGGACAACCAAAGCTGGCAAAATCAAGCAGCGAAATTGCAATGCAACAAGCATACGAGGAGAATATTACATTGGAAAACTTAGAAGAACAACTAAATGTTGAACACAGAAATACATGTGCAAGTGAGAGAACGGATAGAACATGGTTTGCTGCAAGAAATAAAGAATGTGTGTATTCATCTTTTAAACCTCTTCTGATGTGCATCAGTGGTCAAGCTGGGACAGGTAAAAGTTTTTTAATTAATTTTTGACCGTTGACATTTTGGATTCCGGCGTCATGGAGGTGTGCTAATAGAGTGCGGTGGCAGACTGTGTCAAAGGCAGCTGATAGGTCCAGGAGGATGAGGATGGATGTTTCTCCTTTGTCCATTGTCGGTGGTGGCGATGAGGGCGGTCTCGGTGCTGTGGTTGCTGCGGAAACCGGATTGGGAGGGGTCCAGGATGTTGTTGTCTTCGAGGTAGCGGATTAGCTGTTTATTGGCAATCTTCTTTGTCACTTTTGCCAGGAACGGGAGCAGGGAGATAGGCCAGAAGTTCTTGAGGTCCTTGGGGTCCGCCTTGGGCTTCTTCAGAAGGGCATTGATCTCGGCGTGCTTCCAGCTTTCCGGAAGGTTGCTGTCTCAAAGGAACTGTTGATTGTTTTCTGGAGGTGGGGCGCGATGGTTGTGCTGTTTTTTTTGAAGATGTGGTGGGGGCAGGGGTCGGATGGGGATCTGGAGTGGATGAGTTCATGGTTTTGATGGTGTCTTCATCACTGACGTTGGACCAGGCGGTCAGGCGGCTGGTGCGGGTAGTGGTCAAGGGGGTGATGGACTCGTTGGTGGGTGCGGGGGTCTCGGAGTTGAACCTGTCAAGGATGTCGGTGAACTTGCAGTGAAAGAAGGTGGCCAGAGAGTCGCACAGGTCTTGTGATGGTGGGATGTCATTGGTGTTGGAGCTGGGGTTCGAGAGTTCTTTCACGATGCTGAAGAGCTCTTTGGTGTTGTGTGCTTTGTTGTCTAGGCGGTCCTTGAAGGCGGTCCTCTTGGCGGTCCTGATGAGTTGGTGGTGACTGTGGGTGGCGCTCTTCTGGGCTGTGTGGCTGTCTGGTGTTCGGTCATGGAGCCATTCCTTCTCCAGCTTCCGACAGGTGTGCATAGAGATCCGGAGGTCTTCGGTGAACCAGGTAACTTTATTGTTGGTGTGATTGTTTGTGGAGGTCTTGAGGGGCGCGAGGGTGTTGGCGCAGTCATTGATCCACTGTTTGAGGTTGCTCGTGGTGGTTTCGGGGTCGGTGGGGTCGGCGGGTGGTCTCAGGGCGAGGGTGGTAGTCAGTTGGTCCTTGGTGACCTTGCCCCAGCAGCGGCGTGGCAGCTGTTGGGTGCGATGGTGTGTGGTTGGTTTCCTGAAGGTGAAGTGGACGCATCTGTGGTCGGTCCAGTGGGTTTCAGTGGTGTGTTTGACGGAGACGGGGGGGCTTGTGGAGAAGATGGGGTCCAGCGTGTGTCCAGCGGCGTGGGTGTCGGCATGAGCTGTTTGAGTCCGAGGTTGGCTAGGATGTCGATCAGGGCGGTGGAGGTAATGTTGTTGTGGTTCCCGAGGTGGAAGTTCAGGTCCCGAGGAGGATGTAGTCCCTGGAAGCAAGGGCGTGGGTACTGACGAGGATGGAGATGGTGTCGCTGAACTGTGGTCTTGGTCCGGGTGGCCTTTAGATGAGTGTTCCTCGGAGGGTAGTGTTGGGGTCGGTGAATCTGGAAGTACATGTGCTCAGCAGCGGTGAGGGTGTCGTCGGTGTTGGTCGAGACTCTGAGGGTGTCCTTGTGGATGATGGCGATTCCCCCTCCAACTCCGTTGGTGCGGTCTCTGTGGGTGATCTTGTAGCCCTGTGGGATGGCTATGGCGGTGTCTGGTGCTGAGGTGGCGTTCAGCCAGGTCTCCGCCAGGAAGGCCACGTCGGGGGCGGTAGAGTCTAGGAGGTCCCAGAGTTCGATGGTGTGATTGCGAGCGGAGCGGGTGTTGAGGAGGATGCAGCGGAGGTGGTTGGGTTCTCTGGTTGGTGGCCCGGTGGGCTGGATGCTGGTGAATCTGCAGTTCCGGCAGACGAAGGGCCCTTGGGTGCGCTTCAGGTGGCCCGGTAGCAGGGGTGGTCTCGTCCGGTGTTGAGTGCGTGGAGGGTGCTGGAGTCGTAGTGCAGTCTGGCGTTGCGGGGGTTGCGGGGGTTGCGGGGTCCAGGATTTCTGGCATTGGGCGAGGTCCATGCGCAGACGGGCTTGCCTTTGGCGCGCCCGCTGGGCGTGCCCGCTGCGTGCGTCCGCTGCGCAGCCTTGTAGCCTGTGTTAATAGACACAAACCAGTTAGACATATTCACATATGCATTTGAAATATGTACCTGTTCCTCCTGTGAGCTTTAGAGCTGGACATACAGAGAGAGGATCTCCTGTGTCTGCAACCGCAGCTTCTCTGGCAGTAGACCTCTCACCTGCTTGAGCTAACATTGCTGCTCCCCCAGGTCACAAACAGCAGCAAAATTGAAGGATGTCCTGATGGCTGCACTGTCAGGAGGCAGGTGAGCTTTTTTCGAACTGCTGAGTACAACTAGATGACATACGCGATCTTTGGTGGAGTCGGACACAGCCATTAGTCTTTGTACACTGCTTTTGCACACATTAGCATGTCACTTCATCCATTTTAAAGTTGAACACACACTAGGCAGTCAACCTCTGCTCCAGCATCTAATTACTAATGTCCTGACGGCGAGGTCAGGTGCCTGTCAGTTTTGAAAATCACATGGCGTGTTTTTGACTGTTAATTGCATCACCACCACTCAAAATGGTGCCCAATTTGGTTACATATTCATATGTTAAAGGATACTCATGTTTTTTTAAATAAACATTTATATGTAGTGTGTTACTGTGGTTAAATACAGTATTTGTGCGGTGTTGTGTGCACCTCTGTTGATGGTATTATGGTTGCAAAAAGAAATGCATAAACAATACATTAGAAATTTATTATTTACACATTCTTAAATATTTAAAATAGTGACAGCTACAAAATGACATTTCTGAAGTAAAAATGACTAAAACAAATGTTAGCTTAAAATATATTGAGAAACCATGTATATTTTTTGCACAGCATTACATTTGGGTTGATAATCTAAACAATTTTATGTGGGAATTTTTTCAAAATTTAGACATTTGAACCCTGGGAGAGTGAGGAGATGACAGCCTCAAGTGCACCCCCCCATTTCCATACCTTGCCACCATGAAAGAACTGGATATTATCAAAATGTTGAGATTGAATTGCAAACTATACTGGATTTATGCCATCTGCTGGAGCCAGATCTTGTGTCTCACAACAGAAAACCCACATCTATTACACTAATCGTGTCAAGTAAATCAATCTCATGCCACATATCCTATTTTGGCCCATGATAATTCCAATACACTGTGGCAGTATCTGGTGGAATGTCACAACCAGCCTTCAATGATGTGCAACAAAAATATTTTTTCGTCAATGATGAGACACATCGACAGTTTCATCCAGTTTCCACAACATGAGTATATAGCAAATTTAAAGGGTGATTCCTATTGCTTGGGTTACCATACGCCACCATACACCAGGAAACATTCTACCGGAATCAGAAGCACTTCCTTTTAGTCAATCTGAAAGTTGTCTGCTTAGCTGATTTGTACATCACAAGTGTCTGCACATATCCCCAGATTAGCCTGTGATTTCATTTCACTCAGAACAGCAGCATATCCCTTCAAATGCCATAACCTGGATGTGAGAGGGCCTGGCTTGTTTATTGGTACAATCTGTCATAATATTTTATGTGTAATTTCACAGTGAACTATTAGAAACATGTTATAAATCTTGGCTCTTCATTTCTTATTCCATTTAGAAGACTCAGCCTTTCCTAACCGATCACCGGCACCACTGAGAAATCCAACAACGCTTGGGGAAGTCTGTTTCAATAAGGCACATGGAAGAAAATGGAGGCTAATTGAACTGGCTTTCGGGCTTCTAAAGGCCACATTTCACTGTCTGGACAACAGTGGGAAAGCCCTCCTCTAGCTCTCTCTTCTCTCCATTTCAGGTGTGCTAAATAACCATGGCCAGCTGTATGCTGTGCAAAATAGTCCTGTGATGGAACATCCCTTACATCGTAGAGGATGGGTACACAGACAAAATATCGAGTTTTAAATATCGATATACCAAAATATTGAAGTTTAAATATCGATATACAAAAATATCGAAGGTAAGTAATATCGACAGTCTAAATATCGATATTGGTATGATATCAGTAATATCGAAGTTGTAAATATCGATGTTAACAATATCGAAATTAATAACTTTGATGTTACTAATATCAATTTTTAAATACATTTAGTGTATATTATATTGTATTTATTATGTTTTATTATTTATTTTTAATGTAATTTAATTAAATATTGTCTTTTACTACTGTAGCGGGTTGTGGGTTTATAGGGGAATAGGGTGGGAAGTAATTTAATCATGTTAAATTAATTATTAATTAGTAGGAATTATTAATTAATTAATTGAGAATTAATTTTTAATTATTTTTAATTAATTGAGTAATTGATAAATATGTTCTGTAGCGGGTTATGGGTGGGAAGTAATTTAATAATAATTAATTAATTGATATATGTTTGTACATATTTTAATTAATAATTAATTGGTAATTAATTTCTATTAATTAGTTAATTAATTATTATAATTTTTTACATATTTATAATTATTAATTAGTTGGTAATTAATTATTATTAATTATTTTATTACATTAATTATAGTAATTTTATATATAATTTATTGTTATTCTTAATTAATTAATTGGGCAAAATAATATTAATTATTAAATTAAATTAATTACAGCAAATGTGCTAATATATTTACTTTATTGTTATTGTTAATTGATAATTAATTGGTAATTAAATAATATTAATTAATTTTGGGTACAGGGGTATTTTTAGGGTTCAGGGTCAGTTTTCAGTTCATGGGTACAGGGGTATTTTTAGGGTTCAGGGTCAGTTTTCAGTTCATGGGTACAGGGGTATTTTTAGGGTTCAGGGTCAGTTTTCAGTTCATGGGTAAAGGGGTATTTTTAGGGTTCAGGGTCAGTTTTCAGTTTTTGGGTAAAGGGGTATTTTTAGGGTTTAGGGTCAGTTTTCAGTTTTTGGGTAAAGGGGTATTTTTAGGGTTCAGGGTCAGTTTTCAGTTTTTGGGTAAAGGGGTATTTTTAGGGTTTAGGGTCAGTTTTCAGTTTTTGGGTAAAGGGGTATTTTTAGAGTTCAGGGTCAGTTTTCAGTTTTTGGGTAAAGGGGTATTTTTAGGGTTTAGGGTCAGTTTTGGGTTTTTGGGGTACAGGGATATTTTTAGGGTTCAGGGTCAGTTTTGGGTTTTTGGGTAAAGGGGTATTTTTAGGGTTCAGGGTCAGTTTTGGGTTTTTGGGGTACAGTCGTACAGGGTAAAAATAAAATAAATTTAAATTAAATCAATTACATGAAATTAAAAAATATAAAATTACATTAAATTATTACGTTTTTAATTTATTTTAAATGTATATGTATTAGTTTTAATTTTTTAATTATGTTTTAATATGTTTATTTAATATTTGTAACATTATATGTATTTTACAATTATTTTTACATTATTATTAATACATTTTAAAAACGATATTTTTAATTTCGATATTTTTGTATACGATATTAATTTTTCGATATTTTTGTACTTACCTTGTTAGGGATAGGATTCCTATATTTTTGACTTCGATATTTTTGTTCCGATATTTTTGTATTTCGATATTTTTGATTTCGATATTTTGTAAGACATTCTAGAGGATGACGACCATGAAGAGCCACCTGGTGAGGATCCTGAAATGCGAAATGAAGATGATACTGGTGAGTAGGAGGGAGCTGACTTACATCAGGATGTCACTGACAGCTTCTTCACATGAGTGTAAGTATCTCTCACATTCACTGTTAAACAAACTATTGATGAAATGAGGAAAAGGGTATGTGCTGGATACTTATTTAGGAATAGCAAGTTCAGGGAAATCCAAGCCACAGGTCTTTGTTAAGCACAGTTCTGACACATTGACTTATGTGTTCATTTTCAATAGTTATCTCTTATTGTGTTTTTTAAAATGTGTCTTCAAAAAGATGACTTTGTAATGTGTCTACATTATTATGTTTCATTACTCATCTTTTTGATGTAATCTGTTTTAGGTATATATGCCATGTCATCTTCATTTAGACTTTTCAAAGTTGTGACATTTGTAGTTAAATGGTTCTGTTTCATTGTACAAGGGACCATGGATTTTTTCCTGTGGAAGACACACACAGACGTTTTCGTACATATCTGGTACTGAGACAACTTGCACAGTGATTGAATGGAAGTTTTTATGATTGCATTTGACTTTTTTATGTTGAATGGTGGCACAAAGCCAGTATGTGCTGCTTGATTTACTCTAAATACATGTGGTAGTCAACCAAAAGCACAATCACCCCTTCACATTGTCCAAGTGCACATTTTGTGTTAAGTGTATGAATATGTTGCTTTGTCTCATCATTGTAGAAAGAACTTCTTGAAGCAGACCACCTAAAGTTGGTTGAGCATTCTCGCAGATACTGCAACAGTGTATTGAACTGATACTGTGGCCACAAAACTGAGTACTGCCAGGATTTAGGACTATTGGTTATGTTATGTTATGTTATGTTGTGTATGTTATGTTATAGGGGTATTTGAAAAGCGCACGGCTACGCCTAGGAGTGTCCTGGCGCTAACTTAACCCTGTTGACAGAACATTTAGTAGCAGCCGTGGGTGACTCCACTCACAATGAAACAACCAATTTGTTAACTTTCTTCTAAAACTGAGAAGAACTTCTTCCTGTCTCAGAAGCGTCAGTAAGCTATTCCACAGCTTATTAGCGGTCACCTGGAACGAGCGACCGCCCAGCCGAGGGCGTGCGAATTTAGGAAGGGCTGTCAACTTCTGAGTTGAGGATCTCAAGGTTCTGATAGGAAGAAATGGCTGGATTCTATTCCTAATGTAGGGGGCTCCAACATTATGAAATACTTAGAAAACTTATACCAAGGCTTTAAAGATAACCCTTTTCCGCACCGGAAGCCAATGCAGGGACATCAAGAGAGGCGTCATATGAGTTCTAAGGTCAACCAACAAGACAGACCTTGCTGCTGCATTCTGTACCACCTGCAAACGCCCGAGTAGGTAACCCGGGAGGCCGAGATACAGAATGTCAGCGTAGTCAAGCCTAGATGTTATCAAAGCTTGGACCACTGTTTTCCTATGGGGAACTGGGAGGAGAGGGAGAAACTTTCTCATCATTTTGAGTACTCTGAAACAGGTGGCAGCCACAGATTGAACTTGTGCCTTCATGGACATGTCCGCATTCCTTTTTACCCCAAGTTATTTTACGGTGGTGACCAAACAGGTGGGGGGGACATGTCCTGAGGCCACCAATTACGCCATTCCACACCGGGACTGTTACGGAAACAGGTAATGTCGGACTTATTGGAGTTACACAACAGTTGGTTTTGCCTGAACCAGGTGAACACCTTGGACAGACAATTGCTAATATCAGCTCCTCTCAACACCTCTATTTTCCCTTTGGTGAACAACAGCTGAGTGTCCTCAGCGTAAGATATGACCTTAGCCCCATGATGCTCTGCCAGGAGTGCCAGGGGAGCCATATATAGATTCAACAAAGTTGGGCTCAAAACCGAACCTTGTGGCACTCCAAACCTCATAGGAGGGATAGGGGCAGTGAAAAGGGGGGACTATATTGTTTGCTGGCGGCTATTGAGAAAGGAGGCAAACCACTTGAGGACCGTGCCCCCTATACCACAGTCCTGAAGCCTGTGCACAAGTAAATCTTGGTGCACGGTATCAAAATCCGCACACTGCTCCAACAGTATCAATACCGCTTTCCCAACACTGTCCAGAGTGGTTTCAATGGTGTCAGAGACTTCGAGTAATGCCGTCTCCGTACTATGATTAGATCTGAACCCAGATTGACTGGGGTGCCATGCATGGGTAGTCTCAATGAAACCAGAGAACACAGTATTCACATACTTTTCCAAAGCCTTGGAGAAGTATGGTAGCAACTTTATTTGCCTGTAGTTGCTGACTATAGAGGGGTCTGCCATAGAGTGGCAAAATTCATCTGTGTTTCCAACATTCAGGCATCAGGCCCTCAGAAAGCGATGAATTCAGGACAAGGAACTGCTGGATTTATTGCATCCTCAATAGAGGCCAGCACCCTGGCCGGGCAAGGATCCAAGGGAGAGCCAGATTTCAGTGCCTGCATTTTTTTAAGAGACGTAGTCATGGAAATAGGGGGAACTCCAAAAGAGTCTTATCTAGGTTGGAGTAGGTGGGAAAAGGTGGGGCTAAAATGATGTTGCCAACTTGGGGTCCAGTTCCGAAAGCATTCTGAATATTTTAAATTTTATTATAAAAATATTGTGCCATATAGTTTGTCCATTTCTCTGAGGGAGTGAAAGGGGACTTGATCATCTTCCGAGAGGAGAAACCCTAGACAATTTTAAACAATTCCAGGCTTATATTCCCAGCTTGTTCAATTTTTGAGGCCAGAATTTTTTTTCCCTCTCGCACTTTAGCGTAATGGGTCTTCAAGGCCAGTTTATAAGTGATTTTCTTTATAGGGTCAAAATTCTTTCTCCATGATCCTTCCAGGCATTTACATACACTTTTACTTTTCCTTAGTGCTTCTGTCAACCAAGGGGCAGAGGAACAGCCTGTTTTAGCTGCCTGCATTCTCAGTGGTGCTAGTTGCATAGCCCACTTCGAGAGCCGGCCTTCAAGTGAGCGGACATGCTTCTACAATTGGCCATTGGCTTCCCAGCTGCATCCCAGCTGCCTCAATGCTGTAGCTTCTACTTCCGGCATGAACTATGCATAAGATCTAAAACTACTGGCCCTAGGTTTGCACTGGGAAGAAGGGCTCCCTGATTCTTTACATATTCAAAAGGTAAGCAGGAAATTATCAGACCAGATGATAGGTAGGGATGCGTCTTTTGTAATCTTTGATGACAAGATAATCTGGTCCAATGTGTGGGCTTTTGCATGGGTAGGTAGCGAGACATAGGGAGTTAGGTTCAGGATGCTAAGGGTTTCACATTGCTTCATGGACTCAAGGTCCGCTGCTTGATCCATGTGTATAATAAAATCTCCAAGAACCATGCAGTGGTTATATTTGGCCATGACAGGGGACAAGGCGGGTCCAAGAGACTCCAAAAACCGACCTGCTGGTCACGGTGGCTGGTAAATTACTGTGCCAGCAAATTATTGCTGTGCTGACAAAGTCAAACAAAAGCCAAGGCTCTCCACCCCCTCAATCACTGCGATAGTTAAAGATATGCATAAGATAATTTTTGAAAATGATGGCCACCCCCTCCCACTAGCCCTATCCTTCCTAATTATCAAATAGTCAGAGGGAATCGCATTCACAATTGTTGGATTGAATCCCTCATTGAACCATGTCTCACTAATAAACATGATTTCTGGCTTTGTGTCAGTGAGGAGGTCGAACAGTTCAACTCATGTTTTTTATAGATCTTGCATTGAGAAGTGCTGCCTTCAGATTTCATTCTTTCGTCAAACAGGGTGGTTGGTGAGTACATGCCACACCACCAGCTGCTCTTGAAGGAAAGTTATTGTAATCATGTGGTTGAGCGTCCCAGTCACAGTTCCCACAGGAGAGATGGTTAGTGTCCACAGCTATGGTAAAGTGGGTGCTGCAACTCCCCCACTTATCCAGGGCTAGTAAACTCTCTCTACTGTAAATCAGTTTTACCTTTGAGGGGACAGTTTCGCCTGATGGGGTACGGGCAGCATCTCCGGCGCCGGTAGCCTCTGGGACACTGACGGGCACAGACGGGCACGGACAGGCACAGACGGGCTTGCCTTTGTTGCACCTGGGGCGTGCCCACTATGCGCATCAGCTGCGCACTCACTCAGCATCTCTTTTTACTGCCTCCAGCTCTGAAAGAGCTAGACCACACCCTGTAGAAATGATTACCAGGAAGTGCAGAGTTTAGCCATCGAGTCCCATCACCCTGAGTGTCCGATTTCAATTCAAACTTCAATTTCCCCACACTTCATTTAAAAATTCATTTAAACATATATTAAAACGGTTGATATCAATTCAGTGCAAACCAGTTTTCTAAAATATGTGTCAGTTTCAAATTCTGAGACACAAATGAAGCAGCTGACTGCTCCGTCAAAGGGTGGTGTTATTGTTGTGTGATTCGTATTGTGAGGCAGATGATCTGGCTCAAGCTGATGACATAATCCAATTTTATTTTGCCTATTAAATCTGATTCTTTTGATTATACCCCCCTCTTCCATGGTGTCAAGATGTGAGACTGGAAATGTAAAAACAGCACTGAATATTTGTGCTTTATATGGTTTGTTATATTTAAAAACAGAACACTGTTTCAACTGTATTGAAATACTAGTTGTTGATTTTTTTGCATCTGTATTTTATTGTAATAGTAGAAATTTGTGAGAAACCTTACCTACTCACAATTCATTTATGAATAAATAATCCTTTGGTTGTTTAAATTTTGAAATGTATGGTGGAGGGGAAAACACTTGAATGGATACAGAAAATAACAACAGCACCACTCTTGGACTATGTATTTTTTGGCTTTTGTAAAAACAAATGCAAATAAAGTAAACATTGATGTAAACCAAAAGACACAAAAAGAAGAAAAAGTCAGTCATTGTAAATGAAACCATACTTTTTGCTAGCCAAAATTGCTTGAAGTCCAACGTCCAAAATACAACTGCCCTCAGTAAGTTACTAGTAGTCACACAATAAAGGAAATTAGGTTCAGCAACTCTTGGTGGTGGTTGCAGCTCTGCCATCCTCTCCTGGTGGTCTGGATGAACATGTGCTCCTGTGGGGGGCTGATGAAACAGCAGTTGCAGGGACTGACATGCGTGAAGTTGTTGCCTCTTCTGACAGGCTCTCCCTTTCTGTGGCTGAGGCAGACGTAGTAGGGCCAGATGCAGTTGGGCCACAAAAAGGTGAATATGGTGCAGGAGATGGATGTAAATGTCCTTCAGCATCCTAGTCAGGAAACACAAATTAGAGTTCAGATTCTCCATCTGAGCATTTTGCTTCATCTGCAACAGCTTCATATCCTGGAGGTCTGTAAGGACTTGGTCCATAAATGCCTTGGGACTGATGGAGGGTGCCCACGATTTGGTTGATTGTGGCCTGGGTGACAGTGACCTCAGTGGCCTCAATATGCTTGTCCACAGTATCCCTCACACAACCACTATCCCACTAACCTGTTGCCTTGACCCACTGTGTCCTGGCTGAACTGAAAGTGGTGTCGGTGTTGTCTCACCACCAGACAGGACTGAGGGAGCACAAAATGGGTGTTATGTTGCTTTGGACACAGGAAGTGGAAATATCTGTCTGCTGAGGTGTTCAGGAGTGGAGTCCTTTCTAAAGCTTGATCCTGGATTAGAGAGGAGGTATCTCAGGGCACATATGTTTGGTCAGATGTGCTGGCTGTTGGACCTACAATGAATGTAACAAAAATAATATTTTGTAAAAGTGTGGATTACACATCCAATGAGTTTTAAGCAAATATATTGTAACAACCTAAAAAGGAAAAGGAAATGAATATCATGATTAAAACGTTCAGTGGAAATGTAATTAATTACACAAACAGTTCATGTTTCATACAAAACTAATTCAAATAAACAGGTAAGAAGATATCCTGAAATGAAAAAGAATGAAGTAGTATACATGAAATGTACCAACCATTCAACACAACACAGTACAGAGGATAAATGTTAAATTTACCATTCCAAGCCTACCAGGCTAAAAAACGGGCCTTATAAACAGCTTAGAGAAATGTTTAGCATTAGTCATCATTTAAACAGTGCATAGTTCAGCTTTTGCATATACTACTTCTATTCAGCAAGCAATTTTACATGCTTTATTTGTGAAACTAATGACATCAATTCGATTACATGAGAAGAAAAGGACAACATACAAAACTCAACACAAACAAGTTTCAAAAGAGAGCCTTTTAAGGAGCGCTTGATCAATAAATGACACTTTACTGTAGGTGAAAATATGATAGAAAATGGAGAATGAACAAACTGAAATGGCAATATTATTATCACAAAACTAAAACAAGGCATCATGGTATTTGTAGTTATTTCAAAGAAGCATTCACAATGCTTGCAAAATTGTGACTTGAACACACCTTGTGTAAATCTGCAGTAGAAAGAGAATAGATATTTACGATGTGAAACACATATATGTTATTTGTTATTTGAAGTACAAACACTTACAAGCACCATACCATCATGTGACGTGTGATGACTATTGTAACCTACTATCTTAAATACAGCTTGATACATTGAAACAAAGAAGCTAAACAAAATGGTACGGATATATTCTATGTACATTAAATTGGGCTGAACACATTAGCAACAGCGAATGTCAAAGCATTGAAAAGTTTAACTTACCAGTCTCCAGTCTATCAGCCTGTAAAGCCTTCAGTATGTAGGATCTGCAAGCCCTTCTCCTATCAGGGCATTAGTTGCAAATGGAGGGCCTGGGAGAACCAACCCCTGTCCCCTGAGCTTCCGGATGATACTAGGAGGCCAGGGAACACAAATTCCCATGCAGGTCATTCCACCTCTTTCTAATCTCCTCCTGTGTGCACAGATTGTTTTCTACAGCATTCACTCGGTCAAATATGTTGTACCATATATCCTTGTTCTGAGCTAAGGGTGTATTTTGGACTTGGACTGCAAGCAATTGTAAATGTATGAAGCTTATATAGCGCATGACTTACCCTGGGGCATCTCTGCGCTTGCTTAGGGAACCTGTGCTGGTATTCCCCTGTGAGATAACCCTGGCAGGGTATCCACAAGGTGAAAGCCAGGCATCCCACCGCGAGGGGCCGATGTGGAGATTAACACCTTGGCTGCTAGCAGTTTTCCCTTCCTATGCTGGAAATTGATAAAGTCCATAAATCATGACGAGCTCAGCTCGTCATCAGCACAGCTCAACCGTGCATCATGACGAGCTGAGCTCGTCATGAGCATGGAAAGGGTTAAGCAAGCTATTGCCCAGAGTCGCAGAGTGTGAACCCGTGAGTCAAGAAGGCACCGGAGCGAGAATTATCGAGCCCGTGGAATTATTGAGCCCAAGACCCGCCGAGGCGGAGAATTGAACCCTGGTCCAGGGCCGAACTCAAGCTCCAGGTCTGCCGCCTCTAACCCCTGAGCCACACTTCTCCACAATTGTGGGTCTGCTTCTATGATTTGAGCCACAATAACTGACAATTCTTCCTCAGTGAAGCATGGATTTTTGTACGCTGGCATAATCCAAATAAATTTGATGAAAACAAATTAACTAACCACAAGAAAGTAAATGGAAGAAGAACAAGTGACAAGAAACAGGGAAAAACAACTAAATAACCTGGCTTTGTGACAAAATTTCACTTTTCAAATCTCATGGTGCTGTGAATGGCAAAGGATCATGGTCTGGTGTTGGACTTGGCCCTTTTTGCAGGGTAATTCCTAAACTTTTTGCCTTTCTCCTAGCCTTTTTTCTGACATGGTGTTGGTGGTTTTAGGACTCTGGACACTTGAGCACTGCTGTCCAGTGTAAAGTGTGTGTGCTCTCTGTGATAAATGTGGTAAGATTGGTCCACACCTGTTTTGGCCTATTTAATTTACCAGTCAGTCCCTTGTAAAGTGGAATCTCATATACCCAGGGCTGGTAAGTTAAATGCTACTGGTGGGCTTGCAGTGCTGATTGCGCCACCCACCAAAGTAGCCTATCAGACCTGCCCCAGGCCTCTGCCAATGCAGGGTCTGTGTGCGCAGTGTTTCTGCCGCTGTGACGTGGCACCTAAAGTGAGTGTCATATTCGTGACCCCCGTTTTACTACATGTCAGTCACCCCTAAGGTAGGCCCTAGCTAGCCCAATGGGCAGGTGCACTGTAGGTCAAAGATAGTACCTGTAACTTAAGTGTGTGACATGTCCTGGTAGTGACAAACAGCCATTTTGGTTTCTCACTACTGTGGGCTGCCTTCCCATAGGAATGCATTGGGAATTCCCTGATAAGTGTTTCAATGGTAGTCACTGATATGAGAGGTGCAGCGTGGTCAAGTTTTGTATGTAGGGAATAGTGATAAGTATTGCTACACAATGGTGTGCACAGATTTATTATAACTATTTTAGAAATGCCACTTTTAGAAGTTGGCATTTCTGTGTGCTATGTTTCTGTCTGCCTGATGGGAATTGCATGTCTGGCTTTTGAGTGACAGGGGCTGGTAAGGTGTGTTTGGCTCCAGGAGGAGCATGGTGAGTTAGCCCTAGGCTGAATGGGACATTTACATTTTGAGTAGTGGGAGGGGAAGTCCCTGGTCCCTGAATAGGATGGTGCCTGCCCTAGTGAATGCTGGCTACACCCCCTGTGGTGTGTCTGATGACGAGCCCCCACCTCACAATAGGGAAGAGGAGCCTGGTAAACAGAGTGCTCCAGAACCAGTTTCCCAAAACCCTGTGCCAGAGCAGACAAAGGAAAACTAATTATGAATATAGGGGCTGTTGCCCCATGAAGTTGTTGGGCTGGGGGAAACACTCTGCCAGGAGAAACTGCTGTAGGACCCGGCTGCAGCTTCTTGGGGGTTCCTACATGGTGGCCTGCCTGGCTGCGCCCTGCTGGGGTGTCCCCAGACCCGAGGACTTTTTGTTCCTGGCCCTGCTTGCCTCAGGAACTGGGAGGGGTATAGGGCCTTATGAGTGCTGTATTTTTGTTTCCCAAGAGGAGAGCGCTTCTATTGCTGATCTACAGCACTGGGCTGCGGCGTGGGATTCCCCAGCATTTTGAGTGCTGCTGCAGCAGAGCAGAAGCCGACCCGCACTGGCGCTGCTGAGGGAGACCGGGAGACCACCCTGCGTTAGAGTGTTGCTGGCGGGTGCCCACCCCGCTTGTTTGATTGTTTTTTTGTTTGTTGTTGTCATTGCGGGTGCCCACCTCTCATGTGGTGGTTGCGTGGCGGTAGCCCACCCCGCATTTTTTCATTTTCAGCGGGTGCTCACCCCTCATTGCTGTTCACTGAGCAGGTGCTCACCCCGCTTTGGCATTTGTATGGAACGGGAACCTACCCTGTGTTGCCTCCGCTTTGAAGAAATCCTCGCCGCGGCCCGAGGAGACACACAAAACAGGAAGCCAGGCTGTTGGCCTGGTTGTGGGCTGAGCAGAAGAGGCGCACGACCGGAAGAGCAGCACCAGATCAGAAGACCCAGGCTGGAGCCCACCCAGCACTGGGATGCATGCCAAAGGAAAACGGAGTCTGGCTGCTGGCGGGGTTTCCCGTGAGAAGAGAGAGAGCCCTGCGTGTTGTGGCACCGGCCAACAGAGATGCCACAGTGTCCCCCAGACTGCGGTGAGTGGGGCTGATCTGGGGGAGCGATAGTGAGGCACACTGCCGGTGCCTGAGCGGCCCCGCAGGATAGTGGGCCGCTCCAACGTTGGGAGTGCAATTGTTGATCAAGTCCCAATGGGGGCTCTCAAGGCACAATGAGTGTCAGCGCTCGTCTTTCACAGCTGCACCGTGAGAGCGTGGGCAGATGCAACGTGGGGCTGAGGCACGGTGATGCCAGTACCTGCTCTCACAGCTGCCTGCGTGCAGCTGCAACGCTGTTGGGGACCAATTCTTTGTGGATAAGAAAGGGGTGAATGCATCCCAGACCCCATCGCATTGGCGCACTTGCTGTTTACTGCTGAGGCAGCCAGGAGGTCCTTTGCAAGGTCCCCCCTTAGAGCCCTGTCTGTTTGGACCAAGGGCATTGGGCCCCAATGTATGGCCAGTTGGCCTGAGGGTCATTTGGGTACCTGTATGTACCAGAATGGCACAAAGCCCAAGGGGAAGGTGATGTTTGCCCCTGATGCGTTTACTGCTAATAGGATTTAATGCCTAATGTGTTTTGTGCCTGAAGTAATGATCCATAATATGTTTTATGCTTACAGTAATGATGTATAATGTGTTTATGCCCCATGTGACTAGGGCGTAATATGGTTTAGGCCTAATGAGATGCATCAGGTGGTTTATGCTGATGGTGATGCAGATATAATGTGTTTATTTTAAAAGTGATAATGCTTAGTTCATTATTGTGTTTTATGTGTATGACTACTTTCTGATGGTTCTGACTGTGGCCGATTGGCCTGGTCCTTTACATAATCCACTGTGAATATTGCCTGTGCCAGTTGGCACAGTGTAAATGTGTGATTTTGTTTTTGATGGGTTTATGACAATACAAAGGCACTTTTTTATATAACCTTGTGTGGAATTCCTTTTGTGGTGTGCCTAGTTTGTTGCTGCTGTGTGTGTGTGTGTTGTGCATACACTTTACACATTGCCCCTGAGATCAGCTTGACTGGTCGTGCCAAGCTACCAAGGAGGTGAGCAGGGGTTATCATCAGTGTGTAATTTGATAGCCCTGACTCGAGTGGTGGTTTCTGCCTGGCTTTGGCGCAAGCCTTAGCCAACCAGAAATACCATTTCTAACTGGGTTTGTAAAGGTTTTTTTAGTGTGGCATGCCATTGGTAATAATTACCCAATACAAATCAAGTGTGTCATGCTAGCCTCCAGCTGACAGGACTAGTCCATTGTTTACTGCGTTCTGCAAAGGAATCATTCCATTGGCATGGTGCCACTAGAAAACAGCCAGCACAACTGTGAAATCTAAATTGTCTTAGTGAAATCCCACTGCCCTGACAGCAATGGATGCTACTCACCAGCTGATGAGGTTAGCCATGTACGTGGAGGCAAACACTCTTTTGACGCAGATAAAGAGTCAGCCAACTTGCATCTAAACAGGGCAGGTGGACCACCTTTAGCTTCATGGAGTCCTTAGGACGGCCCCCGCGGCGGGATGGCAGTAGTACCATCAAGTTCTAAATCAGGTCCTAAGAAACTTGAGATAACTGTACCTATAACTGGTGAATATCTGTGGTTTTTAGAGTTTAAAATAATATGTTGCTACTGGACATTTCACCTGACTATAATGTTAATTTTACCTTTGTTTTTTCATTGAATTTCTAAAAATGTTTTCATTGTAAAGTAATATTTTATTACCATAAGTAAAGCCATCCCTGCAGTGCACACATTGCTCCGCCCACCCAGCACCCCATATGAAAATCAGATGTATCACCTTTCTCCAAAAATATGAAAATATATTCATCAAATGCACATTTCAATAATACACACAATACAATGTTCATTATTATTATTGATTACTTAGAAATATGTAAAGATATATTATTTTTCCTGAAGAAGCAACATATCTCAAAGTATCTTTTGACCATTTTCTGGCCCAAAAACGGAAATCATAAAAACAATCTCATACCGGCCTTGTAGTTTATGAGATATACTGTATAACATAAACTGGATCCATGCCACCAGCCCTTAGGTGGCACTGGAATCGCAGCTGCAGCAAAAAGGTTCAGCCTGGGAAATGCTTTTTAAAAAATATGGTAAGTTCTCTTTGGGTCATGGTTTCACTGACCCATGAGACTTACATTTTCATTGTTGCGATAGATAGATAGATAGATAGATAGATAGATAGATAGATAGATAGATAGATAGATAGATAGATAGATAGATAGATAGATAGATAGATAGATAGATAGATAGATAGATAGATAGATAGATAGATAGATAGATAGATAGATAGATAGATAGATGGATAGATAGACAGAAACAAATAGATGTGTTAGACCTGACACCCTTGGCGAGGTTTTCCCCTATCTTTTTGCCTACCTCCTGTTTTTTTGATGCTGTGCTGGATTTCGTTTTTGCTGGTTTAGATGCTTTGGACACTCTGCACTGCTGATCAGTGCCAGAGTGTAAGTGCTCCCTATGAAAATTGTGATATTGATTGGATATACGAGATTGGCATATTTGTATCACCAAGAAGTCCCTACTAAAGAGCACTGGGTGTGCCAGGGCTGGTGATGACAGATGCTACTAGTGGGCCTGCAGCGCTGATTGTGCCACCCACATGAGTAGCCTTAAAATGGTGTCCCAGGCCTGCCACCGCAGTGCCTGTGTGCAGTCTGTGAACTGCCATTTCCTCCTGGTCAGTGCCCCACTGGCCAGGCCTAACCCTTCCCTTTTTTGTTTGCATTGGTCACCCCTATGGAAGGCTCAAGGTACCCCCTTGGGCAAAATGCAGTGTATATGAAAGGTAGAGCATGTACTAGTGCAGGTGACATGCTCTGGTAGTGAACAACAGCCATTTTGTTTGGTCACTGCTCCAAGGTTATCTTGCTCTATAGACTAACATGGGGGAGGCTGTTTCCAATGGCTACCAGCCTATCTTCCCATAGGAACAAGACAGGACATAAGAGATTGGTATCCCTGAACTCAGAATTTAATAACACATCTTTTAGGAAAGGTTGTTTTTAAATTCTGTGTTTGAGAACAGTACTATTAGAAAGTGGCTGTTCTCTTGTCTGACCTTTCTGTGTGCCTTGGCCTGCTTGTGGATTGACGGTCTGGTTTGATGGTGATAGGGGCTGGGGAGCCCCCAGGAGGTTGGCTGAGTCAGCCCTAGGCTGAATTACTGCATTTGCAACTAGAGTGGTGGGAGGGGATAGCACCTGGGACTGAATAGGGCTGTGCCTGCCTGCCACAATGCTGGCTCCACCTCCTGCCCGGCGGCTGACGACCCTTCCCTCACTCTGAAAAGAAGGAAGAAGCCAGGAAAACAAAGTGATCAAGCAACACCCAGAACTGGTTCAGACCGGGCTCAGGACCCACTTGCACAAAGATTTCAAAGACTTTTAGGGGTATAAGTATAGGACCCCTGACAACAGATTTTCAGATTCTACAATCAAGAGGAACCTCTGCCCGAAGAAGAACCGCAGAAGAAACTAAGGAAGACTGCCCTTGCTGTGTGCTCTGGGGTTGACCTGTTTTGCTGCTCAACTGAAGGAGAGAAGAAGGGGACTTTGCTGTGTGCTGTGGCTCCTGCCTGCTTGACCTCAAGACTTTGCTGTGTGCTGTGTCTGTAAAAGAATCTCCAAGGGCCTGAGAAGAGCTGGCCTCCTGTCCTGGAACCCAGGGTCAAAAGGTTCCTGAAACACTCTAAAACCCAGTGGAACTCGACTTGTGATCACCTGTGGTGCGTGGTTCCCAACTGCTGGCTGTGTGTGGAGATCGATGTGCTCATCGGCACATATTTGAGGGTGACCGGAGGATTGTGGTGCCTCCTTGCGTGAGAAATCGCCCTAAAGATCGTGTGGCCTCGGGGGTGATCTGCTGCCACTTGCACCCCAAATCAGCCATTGCCGCTAATTACCGCCGCTGCCCGGGCTTGAAATCATCAAAGAAACACCGTCCCCGACACGGAGCTGTGGCCGAAGAACCAAAGGGGGCGCGCTCTGATTGGCTGCCAGCGAGAAGCTTTCACGAGGTGCCGCGCTGTCATTGGCGGGCTGCGGGAGGCTCGTCCTGGAAAGCTGTGAGGTGATTGGGCCACGTAGGAGAAGCCGTGATGTCACCAGGGGGCTCGTCGGTGGAGCCACGAGAGGATTGGCCAGCGAAAGGAACCATCGTCCGAAGACGCCGGGAGCTGCTAGAAGTGACGGCCCTCCTCCTTCCCCGCGTTTAAGGTAAACCGGCTGTTGCCAGTTAGCGGAAGAGGGAGAGGAGCGGCACGCGGCGAAGGGAAAGCGAGTCGAAGGGGGGAAGCCTTGACAGAAGCCTCTCGGTGGCAGTAGCAAGATCGCATATGAACATGCACAGGAGGGGTTTTCATTAACGGTGTGGAGTCCCGTGCTCAAGCAGAATCACACGCTGCATTTGCTTTGGAAGGAGAAGCCGAAAGATCGTGTAAGGGTTTCTCCCAAACAACGGAGCTTCCTTGATTAGAACACCCTGTCGGTGCTCCAAGCTAGGGATAAAGCATCTTTATTATTACTTTTAAGAGTGTTACAGCCTACAACTACTTTTGCTTTTATTTGATCCTTCTTAAAGACGGAGACTGAGACTGAGATAAGTTCCTCAAATAACTTCCTAACTGAGTGCAAATATAAAGAAGAGTTAAGTGATTTTTGCAGCTGCATTGCCATTGGTTTTAACTGCACAAACTAAATAAAGATATATTTTTATACACTTACCTGTGTGGTGTCAGTTTGTGGTGTATTCATAAGTTATTGTGTGTGTTAAGTGCAACTACCCTACACATTGCCTTGGGGATAAGTCTGCCTGCTCGTGCCAAGCTACCTAGGGGGTGAGCAGGGGTTATCTACAGTGCATGACCCTTTATCCTGACTAGAAGCAAGGGTCCCTATTTGGACAAAGGTACTTACCTCCGCCAACTAGAGACCCCCAATTCTAACAAGACGTACATGTTCTTTAATGCACATCTGCTTTCTAAGTATGTTTTCTCCTATGCACACTTTTCACATTAGAATGCTTTTATGGAGTAGACATACCCCCCAAAGTAAAATACATACCTACACAGAAACCATGCACCACAGTGATGAAAGTGATAAATCCACATTGTGCCTCAGGTACATAATTTATTGTACAGAACAGGGGACCCTAGTAATTAAGGATCACATAAATGATAGACATATACTAAGTAGTGTATATGACCTTTGTCCAGCCGGACAGGTTTTTTATTATGCAATTTTTTAGTATTATTCCATATATAAAACAGTTATACAAAAGTGGGCACAGCCTGTGACCCACAAAGGACAAGACAAAACAAGTGACAAAACAATCATGTAGAAACGCACAAAAGCTGTCTGTACTCATTCATTGATTCTACAGACTAGATTACAATCATAGCAACCCATTGTTGTTCAATAATAATGAGGTCAAACCAACATATGGTGCAGTGAGGTCGACGACGTTTCGATGCTGTTATGGAATACTTGCATCATCATCAGGACAACAAATAGTATGTCATGTTTGTCTAGCGACTATATTTCAATCACATAGCCTCTATTGCGAATTACATAATACATTTGGAAAAGGGAAAATTGGAAAAAATAGAAAGAAACAAGGACCAAGACTTAGTGATTGAAAGCGACTAGGCATGAATACATTTTATCTTACAGTTTTACTAACCGGCAATTTGCGTGGTATAGTGTCAAGGTTTGTGGTGACTATACTAATTTGACATAGTGCATAAAGGCACATGCTAGTGATTGCAAAAACCATGGGAGGTTGTGGTTTTTTGGTTTATGTTCAAAACGACGCAGTGAGGAGAAATGGATTAAATTCACATGCTTATTGCCCTTTGGCGACGAAGACCCGGGAAAAGGTGTCGGTTTCCGGTATAATTAAAAAAGACGACGCAGTGATAAATACTTATTTACAAAGTGAAATATACATATATACCTGCTAGTGGCCAGACAGCCGGAAAAATTGCCGAGTTACGCTGTGTCAAGAATATAGTGAACAGTCGGCGCAGTGAGAAAAAACACGTGACAATTGCTGAAAATACATTAGGGTGAAACGTGAAGTCTTGGATTCAAGACGCTTTACTGTAGCGATTACCTCGTAATTATTTGGATGAAGCACTTCATCTAAACAGCCTCTTTTTGGTTTGATTAGTGGTTATGGCTGTGTAGAATTCCCACTTCCTCATGGACCCATTCCTATTGTGGAGTCTTATTTTGAGTGTGGCCACATGGAGATGTTTTGTATAAAATGGTTACCGGGCCTTTGGATATTCACTAGAGAAGAATGACACTGTTTGGTTAACTGTTAAGAAGGCATTGGTCTTCAAATGTTATGCTGCAAATCGGTGTGACACAGTCTGCTTCCTCTTCTGTAATCCACCAACCACCAACAAGTTCTTGAAGAATTAAACATGTGCCCGAGGCTATGAAAAGAAAAATTGTAAGAAATTAACAGTTATCAATCTTTGCTCGACAGGAAAAACTGCAACTTTTTAAAAGATAGATAACATTGAAGACAATACACTGGGAGGACTACTGAATCATGTTTTTCTTGAAGCCCACAGCTAAATAATCTTGGAGAGTTCTAGTCCTTTTTTAAGTGCATTCACATGGAGGTTTACTGGGGCCAATTACTGAGCACCAGAAGAAATGGACCCTTTCGGTAACATGCTGTTTGGTGAACAGTTAAGAAAACACTGGCCTTTCAATGTTTTGCTGCAAACAAATATGTCACTCAGTACCTGCTGTGCTCCATCAAGGAGCTCATGAAGAAGGAAACACATGAGTCTAAGTTGAAAGAAATGAAATATTAGTAGATATTAATAGTTAATAAGCATTGCTTCACTGGACTAATTGCAATGTTGGAAAGGTAAATCATCTACTATGTACTGGGAGATTTTCTGAGTTGCACTTCACACCTAAAACTCACAACTGAAGGCTGTTGGTGAGTGCCAGCTCTGATTTAAGTGTGAACACATAAAGGTTGTTTTAAATCACAGTTAAGGTACAGGTATAAAACAATTTGAAAACAAAAATATATGAACATGTCCAAGGTATTTGAAGGAACACTATTCATAACTCTTACTTTTATTGTTATACGAGCATCAAGCCAAATCAAATACTTACTTATCAGTTACTGTCCATGATGGTGGGGCTAGGAGACCTCACTGGGCTACACTGAAGGTATTCACAAGATTCCCCTCCAATATGTAAAATAAATTCAAATTGTATCTTAGCTCGGCCAACATCTTTTCCCTTTTGCTCGAGAAGAGAGTGCTTACTTAGGGCCTGATTTAGATATTGGTAGATGGGTTACTCCTTTACAAAGGTAGCAGATATCCTGTCTGCTGAAATATAAACACCATAGGATATAATTGGATTTATAATTTCAGCAGATGGGATAGCCTTCACTGTTGTAACGGAACAACTCATCTGCCAAGATCTAAATCAAGACCTTAATCTCTTCCGGAGTGTTTGGGGGTTCCAAATCCGGAACTTCCTCTGCATCTACCCCCATTTTATTGACTAGATCTAGGTACTGTTCAACGTCTGCCATAGGGAGGATCTCCTAAGATCGATACAATGTTTCATAATACTCCTTGAATATATTTACAATCACTTCAGAGTGCTAACCACCTTCAGTCTCTTATCTGTCATGTAGTTAATTGTACTGGATACCTCCTTCTTCCGTGTATGCAATGTCAGGAGCCTACTAATGCTCTCGCTGTATTTGTAACTATCCGCCTTCCGAGCCTCGTATCTGTGTGTACAGAGTCTTAATACTTGCCTTAACTGCTGAAATCTTTTGGAAGTCTTCCTACGCTGCCTGCCCTTTTGCTATTTCCTTAACAAGCAGGGCTTCTAATTGATCTAATTCCTTAAACAGTGCATTGATTTTCTGATCCTGTGCCCTTTGTAGGTGTAGGCTAAAGCCAAGCATCTCTCCCCTTATTCCAGCTTTCATTGAATCCCAAATAATGCCTACGGATGTGCTCTTCTGTTATTTCCCATAAAGTCTGTTATCAACTGATACATGTGTACAATATGATTTAAAAGAAACCCCTTATCAAAAGACCAGGAAGGAGTCTGTGCTACATAAGATGCTACATGAAGATCTATTAATAGGGGGTTATTATCCTAAAATATCATTGGATGAGTCTCAGTAGAGCCTCTCTGACTAAGCTCATGGAGACCAGGAAGTAATTGAGGCGAGCAAATTTCATATGTGGGTGCAAAAAATATGTATAGCATGTGTCTTGTGACTTCAGCTTGTCCCATGCATCCGCAAGACCATGATTCCTCATGAGCTGCTGCATTGCCTTATATACCTTAGGTTACTTACCTTCATACCTCCCAGGTGTTGCTAACTGCTGGATGCAGACTAGATAAATATTTAAGTCCCCACATAGTATAAGCGGCATAGGTCACAAGGCCAGCTCACCATCCAAGTACTCCATAACTGCCAGGTCATCTAGACTAAAACCACAGATGGAACAAATTGCACAACCTACCTCAGTCACCTGACACTCCACCATTACCCATTTCCTCAATTTATTCAAGAGTTTACATTCACCTCACAGGCATTTTTACATGGCAAATTTATCACTCCCCTCATTTTGGTCCCCTGACTAGTGTGTACTAGGTGTATATAGTCCACGGTTTCAAGTTTCTCCCTTCCTGCCCCCTCTATATGTGCCTCTTGTAAACAAACTAAGTCATTGAGCCCCTTTGCTACCTTCACCCTTTTAACCAAATTGTTCAAAACACAGACAATGGTTGACCCTATACATACAATTGATTTGAATGTTGCCGCGCGTTTCTTTGCCCGTCAGCGCTTTATTTAAAAATTGATCAGACTGCTCTGAAATCGCTGTGTTTTAAAATGTACCTGTACCTAGAATAGTAGCCAAAATTGTAAACAATCCACCACTAAAACCTAAGGTCCAACCCCTAGGCCTTAGCCAATCGGCCGTAAGGAAGAGGAGCTAGAGGCAGGGCCAGGTACAAAGGCAGCTTCAGCGCGGGACGCGGGCAATTGAGTTGAATGTTGCTGCGCGTTTCTTTGCCTGTCAGCGCTTGTATTTAAAATTGATCAGACTGCTCTGAAATCGCTGTGTTTTAAAATTCACCTGTACTTAGAATAGAAGTCAAAATTGTAACAATCCACCGCTAAAACCTGAGGTTCCTTGCCCGTTCTCCAACCCTTAGGCCTTAGCCAATCGTCCGAAAGGGGGAGGAGCTAGAGGAGGGACAGGTACAAAGGTAGCTGCAGCGCGGGAAGCGGGCAATTTAGTTGACTGTTGCCGTGCATTTCTTTGCCCGTCAGCGCTTGTTTTTAAAATTGATCAGACTTCTCTGAGATCGCTGTGTTTTAAAATGTACCTGTACTTAGAATAGTAGCCAAAATTGTAACAAAATTGTAACAATCCACCGCTAAAACCTAAGGTCCCTTGCCTGTTCTCCAACCCCTAGGCCTTAGCCAATCAGCTGTAAGGAGGAGGAGCTAGAGGCGGGCCAGGTATACAATGCCTGTCATATGCCTGCCAACTTGAACCTGGCCCAGCACATACACACCCCAACTCATGAAAAGGGACACACTTTGGATCAAATATGGTCCCACAATCTCTCTCTATCGACGCCCAAAATCACTCCATGCATTTGATCAGATCACCACTTGATACAGTCTACAACTACTATCAGTGGTAATAACAAGCCCATTTCATTGGCAGGAGGTGTGATAAGGAAGTGGAAATCCCTAAATAAGTCAGATTTCATTAAAACCTTGGCAAGCTCTCTACCCACCTTCAGCCCTGACGTCAATTCCATCTCTGAGTGGGTATTGTCGGCAAGTAATGCACATGTCCTGCTTGCGAAAACTTGAGCTGCGCCAAATAGAGAGAAAATGGAGACTAAGATACTCCATTGAAGATAAGAAGCAATTTTCGAAAGCTCGTAGAGAGTATAAAAAAGTCATTTTGGACACTAAAGCGGCTTACTTCTGTACTCGAATACTAAATGCCCACAATAAATCTAAAGAAATCTTTGAGATAGTGAATGATTTGTGCAATGACGAGAGAACATCGCCTACTCAGGCACCTACTCAAGAGCTCTGCAACTCTCTGAACAACTTTTTTTTGGACAAAATCTCCTCCATTAAAGCCAGCCTCCCTAACACCACCAGCTGGGAACTACTGGAAGATATGTCTAGCAACCAATCTACACTAGACTTCCTTCCACCTATCTTTCCCAAAATACTATTAGAGCTAATGACCCATGTCAAATCTGGGTCATCTAATAACAGTTGTCCACCTCATGTCTTAAAAGACATCTTCTCCGTCATGCCCCACAGTGTACTCCCTTTCCTTAACGAGTCACTCGCTCAAGGCAAGGTTCTTAGCGCGTTCAAGAATGCGACGGTTGTTCCTCCTATTAAAAAAACAGGGGCTGACCCCGCAAATCCCTCTAACTACCGCCCCAGTTCTCTTCTCCCCTTTCTGGCCAAAATACTGGAGGCCCATGTGGCTAGGTGCCTGTCCAGCTTCATTGAACTTTCAGACTACTTAGAGCCAAATCAAGCCGGCTTCCGACCAGCGCACTCAACTGAGGCTGTGATCCTTACGGTTCTGGACACTCTCAGAGCAAATTCAGACAGGGTTGACCACCAGGCTCTGATGCTCCTGGGTTTGTCAGCTGCATTTGACACGGTCGACCATACCATCTTGTTGAACCATGACGAGCAGGCAGGCCTGCGAGGACCCGCACTCAGCTGGATTAAATCCTTCCTCGCTGACCGTACTCAAGCAGTAAGGCTCAGAACTTTCACCTCCCCCTAGCTCACCTCCACATGTGAGGTCCCACAGGGCTCCTCTCTGTCCCCGCTACTGTTCAAGCTTAATCTCAGGCCTGTGATCCATTTGTTAAAAAAATAAAAAGATCACCATCTTTAACTACCCTGACGATCTTCAGCTTATTTTCCCGCTGGACTCCCCTGACTCCGCTGCTGAGTTTCAGGCCACCATGCTTCACATCCAGCGCTGGATGGATCTGAACCACCTGAAACTCAACCTGGGCAAGAGGGAATTAGTGATGCCTGGGAAGAGTGAGATCTGCTGGGGCCCGCACTACTGGCAGGCGGATCTGGGGCCTCCTCCGACTCCCTCCCCCTCAGTGAAAATCCTAGGGGTGACCATCAATGCAGATCTCTCGCTCAGAGGACAGGTAGGAGCGGTGATCTCCTCTAGTTTCTATCAACTGCGTAAAATTAAGAAAATCGCGGCTTGACTTTTCGAATTCAATCTACCTTGGCCTGCCAGCTTATCTACTAAAATGCCTACAAATCGTCCAGAACCAGGCAGTCAGACTTATCCACATACAGCCTAAATGGCTGTCAGCCAGACCCGGGCTGCTGAAACTCCACTGGCTACCAATGGCCCAACAGGCAGCCTTTAAGACTGGATGCTTAGCCTTTAAGGCCCTGCACGGTAAAAGCCCCAGATTCATTAATAGTATGATCATAAAGCACGCACCCCCGCGAAGTCTTTAGTTGGCCCACTTCCGCCTGTTAACCATCCCCTCCTTCAAACGGAAACAGCAAGGAGGTTGCCATTTCTCCTACCTAGCCCCCAAATTCTGGAACTCTTTTCCCCTTGCACTCAGGAGCTGTGACAACCTCCTGGGCTTCAGGAAACCTGGCTGTTTGAGCAAGCCTATGCATAGCCATTCCGCTGCAACACTCCTCATGTTTAGTGCCATGAAACCTTCGGGTGACCGTGCGCTTTATACGTTTTTATTAACAGAACATAACATAACATCCTTGCTCGTGCCACACAGGTTTATATTAGATTCTTTGTGTACTGTCTTGTACTAGAATTAATTCATTATTCACACATATTATATCAACTCCTTAGACCATAACCTGGTCAACAATTGAAGGCCAGCTCTCGTCCTTCTCAGAACTCACACTCACATTCTCTATGTTGCCCCTCCTTCTTAAACCCCCCTATGGGACCCTTCATGCACCACTCTCTTCACCACAATCTTGGTAAACCCACAGCAGCCCCTGTCTCACACACCCATTTCCTCCCCTGTGAAGCTGTGAGAACTAGAATGGTCTTGTGAGATGGTTCACTTAATCCCGAACAGAGTCTTCTGTGAAACCTTACATATCGAAGAAAGAGATACCTATACAAAACAGAAAACATTCATATCAATGCAAACCTCCAAAGGGATCCCCTTTTCAGTACGGACACTATGTGAGGACCCAAGGTCGGGCATGATAGCTCATTGAGTAACTGCACAGTCCAAAACACAGTCCTACCATCATAGGCTCTACAAATAATATTTTGCCTTAATTTCAAGAGTGAATGCTCATGTCCTGCTGCCAAATACTATATTGAACCTTGCAGAATTAATCAAATAGGCCTCTTCCCCCTTGCCCTACGGTTTGAGCAATTGCCTCAACCACAATAATGTTTCTACTGTTGTGTGATTAAAGGCAGGTTTTGTGACTATCCCCAAAACATTTGGAGTTAGGCGTGCTATTTTAAAGACCACTTGTCTTAGGAAGTAGATTCCAAAGAAGATAAAAATGGCCCTAGGTGTTATGTTGGCTGAAGAATTTCCCTGAAGTAAAGGTTTCATCATAAAAGGGTACAGCTGAGTTTTCTGGATGTCATGGTCCTAGTTCTATCCTTAAGATTTTTAAGTTACTGCGGCATTGCCAATTTTTGAAGCCTTTTAATTTCCATTGAGTATCCAGTAGTTGTGCCTCATGTGCTCCTGATTCCACTAGTTGTGCCTCATGTGCTCCTGACTGATCCTTTATTGTACCAACCTCAGGTTCGAAAGCACCCGCCCAGCTCTCCACTGCTGATATCCTCTCGGCAATCTCTGAGCAGGTTTTCAATATTCTCCCTACAATACTCTGAAGCTTTCTAGTTGCAGAAGGTGCTTTTCAATTATTATTAATATTATTATATTTAAGTTTATAAAGCGCTCAGCTACCCGTAGGTTTCCCGGCGCTAAAACCAAATGAGAAGGGGAGAGTCAGAAGGAAGACTGTTACATGTTGAATAACCAAGTTTTTACCTGTTTGCGAAACCTAAGGTAGCAGGGTGAGTCTCTTCTCGCTGCAACATAATGCCACAGGATATGACTTAAAGGGTAGGAGGTTAATTCGCCCTTGACGGTGGCTACTCAATAGTATGTTGGGTGCCTGCAATCCCCACAAAGGCATTTTGAGGAGCAGCATTGTCCCACTTCAGACCCCCAGTTCCTGGGCCTCCGTTTTCTTTACATAGCCCGGATGCTTATGTGTAATTGCCAATGTATGTTTCCCCTCCACTCCTTCCTGAGCAACAGCACTCACTCCGCTAGATGACCAACTCAAGGAGCCCTCTTCTGATATGTATGATTCATTACTTGACTCCTCCTCCCCTCCAACAGTGAGAAGAAATACCCAGTGACATTTACAGCCTCTGTGTCTGTGCCTTTATTTGTAATATTTATTCCCTGCTTCCTATAATCCCTCCTTCCGCTTTTAGGCTAATGGGTGCGTCATCCCCAGGAATACCCTTGCTTTAAGAGGTCCATTCCTTCTGCTTACTGCCTGCGTGGTATTTTTCAACTCTGGAGTATACTGCAGGGGCCCCTTACATGTATGATAGAAGCCAGGGTGTGTTGCTTAGCCTGCCACCACGACCCCGCCACCCGCTGCCCTAGCGGGTTTGCATCCTCTGCCTGACTGTTGTCATGTAAATCTGTTTTTTTATTCTATCTCCAGTGAATTTTCGTGCTAATTGTATTCGTGCTCAATGTATTTCTCCAGTGTTACTTCTCACCGCCTGCGCTTGTAATTTATACTTTTTGCCCTTGTCGTTGCTCTCCCTGCGCCCCTGTGCCCCCCGCTCCGCTCCCCGCCGCCGTACTCGCGGCCACGCCCCCTTTTTTCTTTCTGTACCCTCCCCGCTCCCGCCTCCCAGCTCCTCCCTCCCACTTCGCCATATATGGCGACTGGGCGTACGCGCAGCGTGCACTCGCAGCTGGGGCACCGATTGTGCGCCGAAGGCGCGCCAAAGGTAAGCCCGTCTGCACCCGTCCGCGCCTGGCCCGCGCCCAGCACCAGGACCCCTGGCACCCGCAGCCGCCAGCCCACCCGCCGGACCTACAGCTCTACCGAACTCAATGCACTCAACGCCGGCCGATTCTCGGGTTGCTACAGAGCCACCCATAGACACACCCACGGACCCTTCTGCTGCAACTCCTGCAAGTTCACCTGCATCCGATCCTGCACCACTCCAGCAGTGCCCAAGACCTCAACGAGCAACAGCAGCAGATACCTGAAGTGCATCCTACTCAACACCTGCTCCGTCCACAGACACGCCGTTGAGCTCTGGAACCTGCTCGACAACACAGCCCCAGACGTCGCCTTCATCACGGAAACCTGGATGAACGCCTCCTCAGCGCCCGACATCGCCATCGCCATCCCGGACGGATACAAGATCACCTGGACTGACCGAATCAACCAGACAGGAGGAGGCATCGCCATCATCCACAGGAACTCCATCCGCATCACGACCAACACCGACGACACCCTCGCACCCGCCGAGCACCTGCACTTCCAGATCCACATCAACCCCAAGACCACCCTCAGAGGCACCCTCATCTACAGACCCCCGGGACCACGCACACTATGTCTGCCACGTACCCTAGTACAGCGCCTCAGCAACGTCGAAATTCAGGAGAAGGCACTGGAGTGGATCACCTCCTTCCTCGCCGGATGGACACAGAGAGTCTGCCTTCCCCCGTTCAGCTCAGAAGCCACCGAAGTCATATGCAGCGTTCCTCAAGGCTCCTCGCTCAGCCAAACCCTCTTCAACGTCTACATGAGTCCCCTCGCAGCCATCGCACGCCAGCGCAACCTCAACATCATCTCCTACGCCGACGACACCCAGCTGATCCTCTCCCTCACCAAGAAACCCCGCCACCACCAGAGCCAACCTACACGAAGGGATGAAAGAGGTAGCCAAATGGATGAAGAACAGGCGCCTGAAACTGAACTCGGACAAGACGGAAGTCTTCATCCTGGGATCCTCACCCTCCGCCTGGGATGACTCCTGGTGGCCCCCCCCCCAGGCAGCGCACCCAAACCAACAGACCACGCACGCAACCTGGGCTTCATCCTGGACTCCTCACTCTCCATGACCAGACAAGACAACACCGTCTCCTCGTCGTGCTTCAACATCCTGCGCATCCTACGTTAGATCTTCCGGTGGATCCCCACCAAGACCAGGAAGACGGTCACCCAGGCCCTCGTCACCAGCCGTCTGGACTACGGCAACTCCCTCTACGCCGGAACCACCACCAAACTCCAGAAGAGACTCCAGCGGATTCAGAACGCCTCAGCACGACTCATCCTGGACATCCCCCGTCGCAGCCACATCTCCGGACACCTGAGAGACCTGCACCAGCATACCTTTTCAAAGCCCTGGTGCTCTTATGGCCCATTATCTTGGAGAGCCGCCTCTGATCGCCTCTGTGCCACTGCCTGACATTGTCACACTTCAGTGAGCGACATCAGATGCATTCAGCAAGGGACAGCAGCAAACGGATGAGCCTGCTCAGCCAAAGAAGTTTTCCACAAGAGTTGTGGCCTTAGTCACACTCTCAACAATTCCCCCAAAAAGCGGTCTATTATCGCTCTGATTCACATTTTTTTGATAGGCTGGTTCTTTAAAGGAGAGGAACTTGCGTTCATAGCCACCATCTTGGCTCATGGCATTAGAGCTCCAGTATCCATATTTCACATACCAAATGCAATGATCATGACCTCATCTTTAAAGCAGATGTAATGTAAATATAATTCATTTTACAGATGAAAACCCTTGCCACATTGTCCATAGCACTATGACAGACACATATATGAAAATAGTCAAATGTATTTGTTTTAATGTGTGTGTGGTTTTAATTACATGTTGCTTAAGGTATTATTTATTGGCAAAAATATTGTAAGGTCACATAAGCATTGCATTTTCTGCATAAGTTATAGTTTGCACTGCTGTTCTGTGAGGTATAGGTTGTGGTCCTAACTATAATGTGCTAATTTCTGTGGGTTTTCAGTTTTAATTTGTAACTGTAAGTTAATTTTAACTGTGATTTCTATTGATTCTCCAAGTTTTTTTGTAAACTTATGTTGCAGTGTTATGACCAAAGCTAACCATATTTTCCTTTAATGTTTGTATTTACAGAGATTTTTGGAAAAATATTATAATATACCACATGCAGCAATGTTCTGTGTACAACCAACTATGAGCAGCCAGCCCCCACAATGCATAGATAATGTCAAAGCTCAGAGGAGGTTGGCCTCAGAGACAGACCAGCAGCCTGCCCTGCACCAAACCCTTCACAGTCAACCTCTACTGCACAGATTTTTTCTCAACGGGCTGAAGCTCATGTCCTTTAGCCAGGCTGAGCAGACAACCCACTGCTAACAGAATGCCACCTGTGCACATGAACTTCTGTCATGCAAAGCTAGGGTTAGCTGCAAGCAGCAAGTGCTGCATCCAATGTTCAGTGTGTGAATAGCCACGGCTAAGCAAGGCCATCTTCTGTACATAGCAGTAGGTGGCGCGTCTTGCTCCACGTGGCCTTCAGTCATGCACAGTATGTTTCAGCAGCAGGGACTGTAGTGTGTTCAGCTACCATTGCCCAACCCACAACATGTGGCCAATGCCTACGTGTGGCCATTGGCCAAGTGCATAATTAGTCCAGTGAATATTGTTGGATAAGTGAATTCAGAACACTCTCTGGCTCCTTCACACCCAGTGAGGGTAAACTATTGGCAATCCCAAATAGGATGTTGATGTGAACATGACCCTTTCGAGTCAAAATTGCCATTGATTAAATGTAATCTGTAATCATGAGTATTCAATGTATAAACTTTTTTCTCACTTGAGTACTGTCCCAACAACTCCAGTACAGTCGTTCAGTGAAATGTGAACTTAGTATATACAATATCATTTTTTTCTAACATTTTGATGAGGTACGTTTTATGGAGCATCTGTGATAGTGCTTAGATCAAGAAGGATGGGGTTGTTAACAATGATCATACAAAATAGCACATGGGTATTTGGCACATGAGCTCACATGATAAGGGATTGCAAAACATTTCATTAAGGGTATCATTAATAACTAACCAGATAATTCTACTGAAGTAAACATTATAAGAAAGGCAGGAGCACACATTCTAGCAAGGGTTTCACAAATGTGCAGCATATCAAGTATTAATCATCTTATTCTCAAATTGTAAAAAAATAGTTTTAGGTGCTATTTTCAATATGTGTAGCAAGGACATGGTTCAAATGCTGGGACTAGAGAGTTCCACTTCAAAGGGCCTGGAAGGTGAAAAGACGAAAACTTGGTGGCAGTGTAGCCAGAATATTGAGGTGAATAGATCAGAGACTTTGATTGAGTCTAAATAAGATATCAGGGAAGATTTTAGCTAGGCCGTTTATCACTGAAAATAAGTATCAGAACAATATCCTCATCATAGAGACTAGCTGTCAGACTCCTCCTCACATTCCCTAGAGCCCTTACACCGCAATAACACTTGCTCACTCACATCAATGTGCCCTAAGGCTGTGGGGAGGAGTAACAAGTTAAATGTTAATCATATATCTACTATTTGCATTGCTCTTATATAAACTGGAAACTCCCAAAAAGTATTCATTCAAATCTTACAATCCCCCAGCAGAACAGCAGAATAATCACCTACTACCATATCCCTAGCAGGGGAACGATTTTGTGGACCACCCTTGGGTACAGGCTTGTTCCTCACCTACACAGTCATTCAAATTTCAGACATGTTCAGGTATCAGGCTTGATGATAGCACCATCCTATCATCAAGAGAAATAGAAAAAATCAATTAACCCACAAAAAAAACCATTGTCAAGAGATAGCACTTGAACAGTAAATAAATATCGCACCCAGCACCCACAACCTGTAATGTGGCATGACCACTCAAAGACCTGATGAAGAAACACTGCTCTCAGCAATTGTTTCGCTAGCAAAATCACTATCACCCCACCATCATTGCCTCTAGCAAAACTAAATTCTGCGATGTGTTCAAGACCAAATAAAAGTATTTTCCCCATCATCTTCTATTCCCTACCTGGTGATATTGTCCTTGCCATTGCTGAAACCAATGCCCAGCGGTACAAAAGGGGGTGCTGATGGACGGAGCATCTGAACCAATCAAATACTCACACGCAGTCAACAGATCTGGGTTTAATCCATCACCGTTCTTTAGCCCACTCTGCCACCCCAGTTCAGACATGGCCATATGCAAATCAGTCTGACCCTGTGCCTCATGGGAAGAGTCCAGCCCGAACTGCCAAGCCATGCCTTTCCTGGACTGGATTCAATCTTCCTAGGACCGGTTTCTGGCATTACAACCGTCTTCAGCCAGGCTTGCTTGAATTCAGTGGCAAAGTGAGCAAGGGACTCACGTTTGAGCATACCCTGCCAACTTATGGCGAACAAAGCAGTACAAAAGAGGGTGGTGATGGACGGAGCATCTGAACCAATTAAACACTCACACCCAGTCAACAGATCTGGGTTTAATCTATCACCGTTCTTTAACCAACTCTGCCACCCCAGTTCAGACAATGCCCAAGTAGCAGAGATGGGCTACCTATATAAAAAAAATAAACATCTTGGGCCACATGTAGGAAGGATATTACAGGTCGGTAACAGACGAAATTAACACATTTTGCCCGTTACCAACCGGTAATAGACTTTTCTGATGTAAGGGCCGAAATTAACGATTCAGTAATTTACCGAATCAGTAATTTAAGGAATCGGTAAATTGCCGATTTCTTAAATACCGATTCGGTAAATTACTGAATCCCTAATGTAGAGAGGACTTAAATGAGTGCTTATCCCATGTTAGGATTTGTTATTTACTACCAAATACAAGTTGGTGGTAAATAACGAAAACACCCAAAAAAGCGATTTCATGCAAATTGCTTCAGTGCCATGTTGCAGACATACATGGCCTTAGGGCATATTTGTCTGCAATATGTGCACCCATACACAATATGGGGGTACAACAGGGTGTTAAAGTGACACCCTGCCTTCAGGCCCATAGGAATGAATGGCAATTACCGAAACGGTAAATACAGATTTGGTAAATACCGAATCTTAACGATTCGGTAATTTTCCCCGAATGATTTGCTACATAGCATTTACCGATTCGAAAATACCGAATCGGTAAAATTCGGTATTTTCGAATCAGTGAATGCTATTTACCTACATCTGGCCCCTTGTTTCTAAAACTTGGTTATCTGACTATCTAAAAATTCCAAATCGAGCTCTCCCAAATTCAAAGCTGCTAGGCACAAACATAAAGCTCTTTCCTGACCTTTTCTCAAAATAGCATGCACAAAATATCTATACACCAATCTTAAAGTTAAAAAGACCTCCTTCCTCAATAATATTATAGAAACAGTGGTGAACAGTTCTCAACCACTTTTAGAGGTAGTGTAAAAGCTAATCAACACCCAATGAAGAGCTTGGCAAACCCACAACTCTACAACGTCATAGCAATATTCTTCATTAGGAAAGTCCAGAAAGACAGGCCTGACATAATGATCTGTGATTCTGACACATAAGCCTAAAGCTTCATGACAGGACAATACTGATGATTTCAACTCCACTGAGGGTACACAAGACAATGTGTTTCTCCTGATGTACCAGACCTACCCTGACACCATTTAAGATGCCTACCAAAGCCTGGACATCAAGGATACCAAGTGACTAAATTCTTAAACAGCAGGTTTACAGACTAAGGATTAGATGTAGGAAGGTTTTGATGAGTGATTTCCAAATTGTGAATGTTACTGAATGTATCACCGTTATAATTCTTTATTTAGTGATTCAGTATGAATCACATTCACAAGATATCAATTTCCTAATAGCGATGTTCTGAATAGCAAAGCGCCAGGAAGCCGCTTGGCCACAGTGCGCTTAACCAAGTTCTTTTTTCATTTCATTTCAAAGTGATATTACGAAAAGGTCCCATTCGGAAACACTTTGATGACCTTACAATGCAGCAGTGTTTTCATACATGCTCACCACAGTTGTGTGGAAGAGAGAAAGGCAGTCTGTGTGTTATCTGCTTCCTGGCTTCATTTCTCTCCATTTTGGGGCTACTTTTTCTGACCATGTTCCAAGAAGAGATAAAAAGGGAAGCTAAAGGTTGAAAAGAAAATTGATGTTCGGTGAGAAGGAGTTGGTGATTCTCACTGAAGAGTGTGTGCTACATTATTATGAGTTATTTGAAAAAATCGAATTCCAGGTTGCTTATAGCCAGAAAAATAAATATTGAAGGACATTCAAGATAAAATCAATGCTATTGGAATGACACACTGTACCATTGAAGAGAGAAAGAAGTGATCGCAAAATCTGTATTCAAAGACACAAGAAAATCTTGCAAATCAACTCGAAGAGGACCGTGGAACATGAAGGGAACCCTCAAACCTGGTATATTCAACATCTCTTGAAAAAATGTTTGAAAGCACCTTGGAGCCTGAACGTTTAGCTGGGTATTTAGAAACTGATACCTCTGCCCCACCGACAACTTCAAAAGGTAAGTTAGTGAATTGTACAGTTATCATTTTTAAAATAACTAGTATTTCAAAAAACACTCCTGATCAATGCTTACAATTACGTTTATGAAGCATTATGGGAGATGTAGTAAACAGAGCTTACACTTTTCAAAGAATATATAGTATTTTAAGAAATGAATACCAATAAAATAGATTTAATATTAATAAAAAATTAGAACAAAACACATTTTTATGAAAAAGAAAATGTAACTGTTCTAAACTACTTAAAAATAGCATTCTAATTCAATATTCTTAAAATCTTATATATATATATAACACAGATGCACCATCAACCAGAGGTGATAAATCTGAACATTAGACACAGCGGGACATTCCTTCACACAAAGTGGAAGATAATGTTACTGTTCCCAAACCAACATTATTTTTGCCATCCAGACACAGAGCTGTAGTCTCTCAGATCCCAGATTTTACACAGAAAAGATGCATGGATACAAGACAGCCTGCTGGAAGAGACAGACACATGTAGGAGGCTTTTTCAATACAGCAATATTGCTTCACGGCTGAAAGGTTCAGGTGTTGTTAGGTTTACAGGTGATCTGGACACTACCGTAATTGTTGGTGGTTTTATGAGGCAACAATGTTGGCAGTGTGGAGCCTACAAAATAAGAACATTAAATCTGTTAATATACAGTTAGTGTCAATGAATGAAATTATAGTTATCATGAAAGACGGCAAAGAAAAGCTTAAATACACTCTTAAGGTGAAATTAAAAGTTATTGCTGATAATTTCAAGTAGCTAACACAATGTAACAAATTTATGTACAGTTTTGCAACAAGATAACATTAATTATATGCGTCAAAATCATCAGCTTCTTTGCTGAATAGATAGATTCACAAGGTCTGGTCACCGGCTGACACATGCTACAGCCACTCTATCAAGGTGCAGTGTCTACATGGAAGCAGAGTTCGGTCACTAAAGTGGGGTGTTGCAAGTGGCTTGGATCATGTCACCAGTGCTTCAGAGAATATCCAACTTCAAACAATTCTTCTACAGGTGAATTAGATGGGGGGGGGTGAATGTGAGGAGGCCTCAAGCTTCAGTAGCTTCTCTGTACTAGAAGCAATGAGTCTGTGTCACAATCGGACAAGTATCAGGAACACATCATTTTAAAAATGTTGAAAGCACAGAAAGAGCAAGTGTTGTGCGAGGGCAAACAAAGTATTAAAAACATGTTATTCCTATTTCTTATTATATGTATTTCAATATAACAGAAATTCTCAGGAACAATTGTTTTCGTGAAACCCATTTGATTATTTTTGATGATTGAAAACATTAGGAATAAACATAAAACCTGACAACACACAGTTACAATTTAAATTGAAAGCAACATTGTTGTGTTTTTCAATGTAAAAGCAACATTGTTTAATTTTTTTAAATATTAGTCTCATACTTTCTTTAAAAATAACTTCAAATGATCTCCATCTGTCACACTCTTTCTTCTCCTGCACACGAACCATCTTGAGGTTGATGTGGTGGAATTGAGACTAAGTATGGGCTGAAAATCCGTTCCATTTGTGGAATTTGCGGATTTTTGGCAAATTCGCGGTCCGCGAATCAAGCAAATTAGCCCAAAAATCCGCAATTCTCAAGCTGGTGGATTTTTTTGCTTGGTCGAGCTTGAAAAATACAATCTCACGCGTGTGGCATTGACATAACGTGATTCTGAGTTTGCCAAGTTGTTTTTCCTCCCGGTTTGCGTGTGCTGCGCCATTTTGGATCTTGCTGCGTGATCGTGAGAACGTTTTTTCGACCAATTACGTCATCGCGGCCCGCCATCTTGCACAGCGAGTTTGACAACGCGAGTACGTCTTAAGGGCCCGGGATCACGCATCGCGGGAGTACACAATTGCGAACACATAGATGCGGCGCGCAGCTGACTTCTGGCGGGAGATTTGAACAGCTCGCTTTCCTGAACTTGCAAAAATTGCAATTCTGCACAAGAAATCCACCGCAGGCAGCATAAACCTTCTGAAAATGATGATTTTGATCAGAATAAGATTGAATTTGGCTGCACTTTTTTGTGCAAGGAGTCCATTTTTGTGGGGTTGGGAGAAAGGAAGTGCCCCAGAGTCTCCAACTTCCTGTTCCTGTCCAGCAGGCTCCTCCCAGTGCTTTGTCCATGTTCTGGTCACTTTTCATTTGAATCTGGAGCTGGAAAGATTACTTTTTGTGGCTGCTGTTGGATATTTGTATTTGAGGACTTTTTGGACTTTGGATCACTTTTGGATTTGAGATTTTACAAGTAAGTTGGTGTCGTTTTTTTGGGGCATTGCCGTTGCTGCAACTATAATTTTAAAACTTTTTCACAACTTAAAAATAATATTGTGGGTAGCCACAGTATCCAGTAGGCACAGGGTTAGTCATGGGTACATGATACAACTGTTTCTGTGGGTTTTGTTGAACTTCAATCTCATTTATGTCATGGGATTTTAGCTCACTGTTATATGTGGATTTTTCTTTTAAATTTGGGGGTGCCTGTAAAACCACACTAGCCAGTAGGCCGAGGGGTAGTGAGTGGTGCATGGACCAAGTCTTTCTGTGGGGTGTCTTGAATTTAAATATCATTGAGGGCATGGATGGCATTGGATTGTGGTGATTTTTGTGTGTTTTTCGACTTTTAGGGGTCTTGTTGGGGCCTGGTCATGTGGGTGGGGGCCATTTTGAGGCCTGGTCCAGGCAGGGCCTGACCATGTGGGTGGGGATCAAGGGGCCATTTTAAAGCCAGGCAGTGTGCTCAGGCCTGCACCCAGTTTGCCTTGCTTTCATCAATTATGCCCAGGGGTACTCAATGGTGCATGGACCAAGTCTTTCTGTGGGGTGTCTTGAATTGAAAAACATCACTGAGGGCATGGATGGCATTGGATTGTGATGATTTGTGTGTTTTTTTTTACTTTTTGGGGTGTTGTTGGGGCCTGGCCATGTGGGTGGGGGCCATTTTGAGGCCTGGTCCAGGCAGGGCCTGGCCATGTGGGTGGGGGTCAAGGGGCCATTTTAAAGCCAGGCAGTGTGCTTTGTGCCATAGGCCTGCTGTACCCAGTATGCCTTGCTTTCATCCATTATGCCCAGGGGTAGTCAGGGGTGCATGGACCAAGTCTTTCTGTGGGGTGTATTTAATTTAAACATCATTTAAGGCATGGATGGCATTGGATTGTGGTGATTTTTTGAATTTTGTTTTTGCTTTTCTGGGGCCTAGCCATGTGTGTGGGTGCCATTTTGAGGCCTGGTCCAGGCAGGGCCTGGCCATGTGGGTGGGGGTCAAAGGGCCATTTTGAAGCCAGGCAGTGTGCTTTGTGCTATAGGCCTGCTTTCATCCATTATGCCCAGGTGTAGTTAGTGGTGCATGGACCAAGTATTTCTGTGGGGTGTCTTGAATTTATACATCATTTATGGCATGGATGGCATTGGATTGTGGTGATTTTTGTGTGTGTTTCGCCTTTTTGGGGTGTTGTTGGGGTCTGGCCTTGTGAGTGGGGGCATATTGAGGCCTGGTCCAGGCAGGGCCTGGCCATGTGGGTGGGGGCCAAGGGCCCATTTTGAAGCCAGACAGTGTGCTTTGTGCCATAGGCCTGCTGTACCCAGTATGCCTTGCTTTCATCCATTATACCCAGGTGTTGTCAGTGGTGCAAGGACCAAGTCTTTCTGTGGGTTGTCTTAAATGTATGCATCATTTAAGGCATGGACGGCATTGGATTGTGGTGATTTTTGTGTGTTTTTCGCACTATGGGGGTTTTGTTGGGGCCTGGCCATGTGGGTGGGGGCCATTTTGAGGCCTGGTCCAGGCAGGGCCTGGCCATGTGGGTGCGGGTCAAGGAAGGGTCCATTTTGAAGCCAGGCAGTGTGCTTTGTGACATAGGGCTGCTGTACCCAGTATGCCTTGTTTTCATCCATTATGCCCAGGGGTAGTCAGTGATGCATGGACCAAGTCTTTCTGGTGGGTGTCTTGAATTTAAACATCATTCAGGGCATGGATGCCATTGGATTGGGGTGGTTTTTTTGTGTTTTTTGATTTTTTGTGGTGTTGCTGTGGCCTGGCCATGTGGGTGGGGGCCATTTTGAGGCCTGGCCATGTGGGTGGAGGTCAAGGAAGGGTCCATTTTGAAGGCAGGTAGTGTGCTTTGTGCCAAAGGCCTGCACCCAGTATGCCTTGCTTTCATCCATTATGCCCAGGAGTACTCAGTGGTGCATGAAAGAACTCTCTCTGTGTGGTCTCTTTCCCATTAATGTAAACATCCATTCTTTATTAGAAAAAAAAATTGCTATTTTTATTTTTGGTCTTTCCGTTTTTGGGTGTGTTGTAATAATAATAAATGCCTAGTTGTAAACTATTAATTGAAGCACAACATATGCAACATTTATTTAACTGATGTTCCTCTGGCTTTGTTTGCTTTTAGGTGCACAAAGAGAACCACAAATCAGCCTCATCGTTCATCATCAGTGCAAGCAAGAAGTCCTGCTGCGGTGTGTGCAGCACAACGTCACGTGACGTCAGGTGTGGTCACAGACAACTTTGCAACTTGTGCAGCTGCGGCCTGCTGTTCTGACATCTGAAGAAGATGGGCCCAAAAAAAGGTGGCCGTAGCTCCTCTACCAAGCAAGTTGCCAGTGCCATTGCCAGTAAGAAGGAGCAGAAGAAGCAAGGGGCGCCACTTACCAAGGAGACTGGTGTGCCGAACGGCAAATTTTTTGTGAAAAAAAACTACGCCTGCAGCAGCGGGGTTCCGCCGGGGACCAAGCTGGGAGCAGCACCTCCACTTCATTGGGCTCAGTGCCACCACACCAAGGTAGGTCCAAGGCCATGAGTGCTGCAGAGGCAGCCACTTTAATTGCACAATCACCATCAACAAGTGATGTTGGCTCATCGCAAGAAAGTAGCATTCAATCAACGCAGGGTGAAACTCATCTGACGAGTGTTCAACAACCACAGCTGCAACGACAACCACAGGTGCAACTAGTACAAGCGCAAGTACATGCGCAAGGAGAGGCGCAAGTAGAGGCGCAAGTAGAGGTGCAAGTAGAGGTACAAGGAGAGGCGCAAGGAGAGGCGCAAGGAGAGGCGCAAGGAGAGGCGCAAGGAGAGGCACAAGGAGAGGCGTATGGAGAGGTGCAACTAGAGGCGCATGGAGCGGCACAACTGCCCACAATGCTTGTTTCTCCAGAAGTAGGGGCACATCAGGAAATTGAGATTCAAGCGGAGGTATCATCCGAGGAAGCCACTCCTCCTGATGATCCACTGTCTTCCAGATCCCCAGCAAGAAAAAGGTCAAGGAGAGCTACTACAAGTTCTTCTTCAAGCCCCCTTCCTTCTGATTATCTTGATGTGGATTGGAACCCACCATTGCAGTCTGAGAGTGAGGCTCGCCATGAGTCGACAAAGGTAGCTCAGCCTAAAAGGAAGGTTCCCGCAAGGCTTTCACTTATGGGTGATGATGACAAACTAGGAGTGGTGTATTCTGCTGCTGATGAACAGTCTGACGACGACTCAGTCATCACAGTCATCACTCCAGTCCCAGCGGGCATGCAGTAGACAGACATTTTTACCCATCCAGAATTGCTGCTGAGCGGGCGTGGGCGGCGTGGCACTGGTACCACCACCAACACAGGTAACTACTACACCAACACGTCCTACTAGAGCTGCCATATTTTCTCTTCAGAAGGGTCGGCAGGGACCTCCATCCAGCTGCGACCTCCATTACCTCAAGTAGTGGTGCTGTAACTGTAAGGGCACACCAGAGTCAAATTCCGCCACGCCCATCCTCCACTTCATCTGGCATTGAAAGTAGCACCTCAACCACCACCACCAGAAATCTCCAGTCCCCAGTTAGGGACTTCTTTAGTATTAGCAAAAAGGCAGAAAAAGTAGTTGTTTGTTCGATTTGTAAACAAGTAGTTAGTCGGGGTAAGCTTGGTACCAACTATGGTACCGGAGGCCAGAGAGGTCATCTCCAAAAACACCGCATCATCCAGTGTGAGGCGCACCTAAGTAACATCAGAAAAGCCAAAAGTACAAATCCAAATGTATCCATTGATATTGCATCTTCTGATGACGATGAGCAGATCGTGCAGGGGGAGTTGAAGAATCAGATCCGAGCAACATTTTTACTGGTACACACATTACCCCTGGCAGCATCACTGCAGTGGTACCACCCACACCCTCTACACCAGCAACATCTATGAGGCACACTAGAAGTCTGGGAGAGACACCAATGTGAAAAAGTAGTACATCAATGAGATTAACTGAGTTGAAGAAGTCTGGATCATGTTCATCACGTAAAATGGTCCAGACCACCATTAAAAGCATGTTTTGGTCAGAGGCGCCATTTGAATGCAACCACCCTACGGCACGTCTTTATAATGCAATGCTGGCTAAAATGTTAGCGCTGGACCTTCTCCCTTTTTCTTTCGCGGAAGGGGTGGGTTTTCTAAAATTTGTGGCAACAGTCTGCCCTGAATGGAAGGTTCCGAGCCGGTCCTATTTTGCCAGAGTTGCGGTTCCAGCACTACATCAAGATGTGCTGGAGGTGATTGGGGCTGCTTCGCAGAAGAGTGCTGTTCACACTATCCACCTGACAACAGACATGTGGACCAGTTGCCAAGCCCTTGATTACATGTGCATCACTGCACACTGGGTTTCTTTTGCAGGGGATAGAGACAAGATATATGCATGTGTTTACACGGACACAGTTTGTCAAGCTACTCGGAAACATGCAACAGTAGCCATGTTTTCAATGGAGAAATCTCATATTGCATTAAACCTCTTGGATGCGTTTCAGAGTAAGGTCTATAAATGGCTGCATCCAAGAAACCGCATGATTGGTTATGTTTCCATGGATAATGGCAGTCATATAGTTAAGGCCATGCATGATAGTGGCTATTTCAGAGTGCTGTGTTTGTTGTTCAAGATTTCTTGAAAAAAGAAAACACAGTCAGCAAGTTACTGACCACCTGCTGAAGAATCTGCACAAATTTCAGCCATTCTTTGAAGGCCCAGAAGCAGCTGAGGAAACTTCAACATGAACGTAGAGTGCCAGTCAGAGGACTCATCCAGGAGGTGGTAACACTTTAGAACTCAACCTTCTACATGCTTGAGCATCTCTCTGAGCAGTACTTGGTAATCAATAAGAATGTCTTTGCACTAGGTTCTGCTATAAAAAAACATGAGGCTAGAGTTGGAGGAATGGAAGCTAGTTAAAAGCCTGACAGACATGCTTCGCCCTTTTGAGGTCTTCACGCGTGAAGTCAGAAGGGAGGACCGTCCAATTGTTGCGCATGCTAGAGCGCCAACTGAAGGCAGTGTCTTCAACATTCAAAGGTGATACTAACAAGCAAGACGCATATCAGTTGGCTTTGAGCTTATTAACCCACCTAGTTGACAATGAAAGGCTTAAAAAAATACATACAAAACAACAATACATTTGTGCCACTATTCTGGACCGCGGTACAAAAAGGCAGTGGCCAGCAAAACATTCAATCCTTTAAATGAAGCAGATGTTTCAATGTACAAACATTGGCTCGCTCTGTCAGCCACTCCGTTAGAAAAAGAGCGACAGGAAATTAAAGGAACCAGCAGAAGTACTACTGAATCAGCAGGCCATCCGGCGTCAAGGTCCACTTCTGTGCCCGAAGGCAGTCACTTTCCCTCACAGCCGTTACTCACACCAGCAACCATATCATCATCCTCACTTGCACCAGGCCCAGCCATAATATTGTCGGAAGCAGATTGGATAATTCATCAAGCGTTTGCTCGTTCCAGTGCTGATGCAAAGGCCACAGATGGTACGCAAAGTGGAGCACCCCTGGAGAACCTTGAGTGGATGGTGCATGCCTATCTGGATGACCCAACAGAGGTCTCTTTTAATCAGAACCCATTGCTGTATTGGTATGGGAAAGGGGCCCGGGGTACATGCTCACTGATCACCAACCTGGCTCTAAATTATTTGTCTTGCCCACTCACAAGCGTGTCTTCTAAACGTGTTTTCAGTGCTGCTCGTGCCATTGTAACTTCAAAAAGGACCCGCCTCTCGCCCAAAAATGTGGAGAGGTTAACAATGATCAATATGAATCAGCATTTCATACCACCAGAATAAAAAATACGTGAATGCACGCAGGAAGAAGAGGACACTGACTTAGGTGACTGAAGCTCTTCTCTGTTAGCTGACCTACTCCCGTCTCAATTCACAGAGTTTGAGGACGAGCTCTACTTCCATGACACCGAGGCCTGAAAATGACTTAATTTTATTTGTATCCTTATTCACTTTTATTCCTGTGTGTCTTTCTTTGTTTTGCAACTTTTACCACAACAAATCCCTAATCACAGCAAATCCATCAGCAGCACTGTCTTCATCTTATTTCCTTATTGATTTGAAGGTGCCGCTGTCTGCATTCTCGAGGTTCACAAGTTCACAACTCAGTCATGCTCCTCTATCCTCCTCCTCCAGACTCCCCTTATCCATTTCCCTCAAGGCAGGTGGCTGGTTTACGCAGAATCAAGAAACTTTGGCTTCGTAGACGAGTCCCCTCAAGTGTGACTGGAATTACTGACTACATGCTGATTGCTGACAGTTACTTGTGAAATTGACAGGGGAGGCTGCCCTGTGGGCCTTCACTTTCAGAACAAGATGCAGACAAAATGTGTAACAGGTAATGAATAATGAGAATATGGCATGCAGTGGACAGCAATGGCTGTCTGGCTCTTTCGAAAGCAATTGCTGTTTGTTTGTTGTGCATGAAATGAATCATATGTTTTCTGTTATTATTTAATCTTGTACACACTAATTGTAACTCAAGTCTACTCTGTTTCTTTTTTACCTTGTTCAATTCAAATTGTACTTCAACTGCAGGAGCCACTACGTTGCATTTTCCAATATGCAAAATGTCCTTGGACTCACTGTTTGCCAATATACCATGATGATGATGAGTGTTGATGATCAAAGTTAAATAATATATATTTTTTCTTTACAGTCACTCACTGGGATGGATGGATTATTCATCATCGTCGGTTTATGGAAGAACTATTGCCAGTTCGTGAGTGGCAAACAGGTAAACCAGTCAACAACAACTACTACAGCAGAACTACATGTCTGTCTAGTCGTGGTATAGAGTGGTCGAGCCAGTGTAGAAATAAATATATTGTTTTTTTATTTCCTATTTGAAAATAAAACTTTAAAAGTAAAAAACACGGTGTTGTTTTTGTTCATGAGTGAGTGAGCGGAAGGGTTTGCACTACTGCACTTTGCAGGCATGCTTCCGTGACTCTGATCGGTCAGGACTCAGCGGTAGTCTTCTAGTGTTCTTCTGGGTAGTATAATCATTAGTCAGTCACACTAGATAGTTGGTCACGGAATTGGGGGTTCAACTTCTGTTCAGACTGAGGTATGTGGAAAGTCGAACTGCACCTATCATCAACAATGTCCTATTGCTCTAGTCCATACTTCTGTATGTGCAGAATAGTCTCTGAAACACTAGCGGCATGGTATGTGCTCCTATCAAATTAAATAAACCAACTACTAGCTTATTCTTGATGGACACATTGACATTTTATTGTTGGAAATTGTCACAACACTTACATTAAGAAGACTGGAATAGACAGCAAGGGCAACCCAGAGGACTGCACTCAGTGCCTATAGCTATTGCTGGATCAATGTTTTGTTTAACACTGTTTGCTGACTGGGCAAGCTTAGCTACCGACACAGACCAAATCATAATAATAGCAAATAGTAATAGCACAGAGAGTGATAGTAGAGGCAGGATAAGAATGTAGAAGCAGTCTACAAGAAAATCAAAGACTATTTTGTAAAAAATAGAATGAGGAAACAGTTTGGAATGAATAGGTGCTGTAAAAGTAAAATTAACATTACAACAAAACAACTTACTCGGGCCAGCAGAAGAGAGCTCGGAGGACCGATCCTGCCCACCATGTTCCGCCGGCGTCGCTGTTGTCCTCTTGCTCCTGGCAGTTGCTAATGATCATGAAATAAGCACAAACATGGATGATTGTTTTTTTGCAATATTTGATTTCTTTGACCACAATCTAAAATTATCTCGGGGAAACAAATTAACAACAATTGCACTACATGTATTGACCTATTTGTTCTGGTCAACTAGGAGGATAGTACAGTATTGCTGGATTCGCAGACCATCTACTTGGAAAGTTATGTAAATCACTAACTAAACCAACAACAAAAAGGTTCTACTACGACAGTTAGCACTTAGCAGCACGCGACGTGACAGACACAGTCTGTCATCATGATTGCAGACCACCAAAAAATGTCCTACTGCTAATAACAAGTCATAATATATTCAACCTATCAATCCACCATTATCTCTTCTTCTTAGTGGCAGCAGGAGTACAAAGGAAGGACTAGAATTGAGTCTCTAGTCTCTCTAGGATTACGCAGTTCTGTAAAGTACTACACTCATACATAATAAGGCCAAATGAGCACAAAGTTGCAAACAAGTAAGCATAGTAGCAACGCCACTAAGCAGGCGAGCACCTGCAATCACAGAAGCTATAAACATGAATTTACCTGCAATGTAATTGAATCGGCAGCATTCTTGGTCTTCGGGAAAACATATATTAGCAATATAATAACACATAGCAAAGGAAAAACAAAGTAGTTATTAAATAGCTACTCACCAAGCCCAGGGATCTCCACGCCTAGCAGGTCGAGCAGGTCCTGCTCCCAGTCAAGGAGGTCCGCCCACCAGTGAGTCGCCTGATGATAGGTGCACCGGACCCCCAACTCCCTAAACATGGCCGAGCACACCTTATCCCAGAACTTACGACGCTCCCGGAGGCCATACCCTGCACCGGGCCTGCCGCCTGCTGCAACGGTCTTCGGGAGGTGCGCTGAACATAAAAGATAAGTGTGGCCACCTCCACCTCGCTGAAAATCTCCCGGGCCAATACATCCTTCCCCCTTAATCGCCCGCAAGGGACCCGGGTACGGGGTGCTGGACCCTTCCCCTTGTTCTTCCCGGCTCCCTTTGCCATGGTCCTGGACAGGAATGGAAATAAATAGGAAAGAGAATAGGGAAAAAGTAAATAAAGAAGAGTTAAAAAAGTAGTTTTAAAGTAACCAAAAGTAGAAAAAAACACAAAATATAGATGTAGAAAAAGAGAGGGATAGATTGTGAGTAAAAAAGATTAAAAAAAGTTCAAACAAAAAAAGGATTGCAAAGATTAAAGCAGGATAGAAAAAGTATGCCCAGAACCATAACAATGAATGGAAAACAGGATGGCCGTGCCCATTAAGGACCGCGTGGGTAAGTTTGAACACGCAAAGACGGACGTGATGACGTATTTGCGCCCCACACGTAGGAAATGCCCAACACGAGCATGCAATTAGCGCCCGGAAATGGAAATACGCAACGCGAACACTGAAAACAAGTTGGCCGCGCCCATGGACGACCGCATGGGTAACTTCGCGGTCGGTGCACTGAAAAAATCCCCGCAAACATGCAAGCGCCCCGCAAACACGCAAAAATAAAAAAATCCGCAAATTCACACAAATTCGCGAATTTTGCGGACCACGGATTTGCTTTCGCACAAATTTGCATACCGCGTATTCGCAAATTTTGCCCATAATTAATTGAGACATCATCTTTATCTGAATAAGGCTCAGACAAGATCACAGGTACTCATGTTGTGCAATATAGCACAACATGCAATATAGCACATGCTTCTACTATCTTCCAGTGTGAATCAGGTCTGCATTAAAGTGCACCACCACTTTAATGTAGGCAGCAGAAACAAGATTTCAACAAGCTAAAAATCCATTCAACATGACGGATGTCCCATTCGCCGTACTACAACTGCAATTGAATATAATGCACTTCTAATATGGTGGTTGGATTATCCATCAAATTTGTGACTGAGTATCCCATCTGCCAAACTCTAAATTACAGATTGGTATGAATTTAATTGGTCCTGAAAGTCTGTCTCTCTAACTGAGGCTTAGTTAGTTTCAGCAAGAAGTTCTAATATAACTGCATTACTCAATTATATTTTTCAAAGATTTCCTCCTCTGTTGAAGAAGATTAATTCTGACTCTACATATATAGCCTTGCCTCCTTCTCTACAAAAAAAGCCAGTATCCTCATGCTCCTTGGCATCACATTCAAGGCAGCCATTGTGGAAAACGTAGATGGGTTCTGTTTTTTTTTAAAGGGTGCACATGCTTCCAACCTGTTTAGAGTTGGTGGTTATTTGCATGTGCAAAACGAGCATTCTGTGACTAGTCACTGTTTGTGAATGCTTCGTACATACAAATTGTGAATTGCCATTATGAAATTGTAAAATCAACTCATAATCTAATGTCACTAAACAAACGTATCTGTATTTATTAACTTTGCAAAAAAAAGTTGCATCCAGACACATTTAGCGAATTGGAATGTTTGCAAATGCAAAAATGTTTTGTACATCTATCCTTAGGTTCCTGACACCTTCATCACTCATACATCTCCTGGCTCCTAAGAAAGCCACCCTAGAAAGCAATGATCTGAAAGTAAATTCTATTGCAAGATTTTAAGAACCTTCATACTTAAAAAAATACCCCCAACATACTCAAATAACATAACAAATTGGATCGAGATGTATGCTTAACACACACCAATGTCCCAAATACAAAACAACTCTGTTTAATGGGAGTTTGGTATTTCAAAATTCCACATGATGAGAGATTCAGCTTTTCAATGCTACTCGACTGTGTTTCATACAGTGGACCAAATCATTATCTTTCACAGGCCACATAGCTAACATATCTAACAAGACCACCAAATGCTTTCAATACTTATTGAAAGTCTACTCTCAAACATGACATCACTTACCAACTTGCAGAGTATCCAATTTAACTGCACACCTTGGGAGCAACATGCATTCTGTGAACCTGCTGTGTCAGTGAAGGATGCTTTTGCTTAGTTCAGAGCTAGCAGTCGGTGCTCTTTGCCACCCTTGGTCAGCTCGGATTGCAGCAGTGTTGATGCAGTGATTCTATTAGATCGGTCAGCCGTGTTTGAAATAGTTGATCATGGCAGTCTGCTGGATTGGTTAAAGGCAGGTTGTGTACCAATTCAGCTTTGGCTTTGTTTACGTTTGTTCTTGAGATATCACAATCAATCGTTCAGACTCTTGTGCTATAAGAAGCTACTATGGGATTTTGCTTGGTTCAATCTTATCAGCTCAGCTATATAAGATCCAAGCTGTTTTTTGTCAAAGCTTAACACCTTTGTACTGTATCTAGGCTGATGATACTCAGTTGTTAGATAGACTAAATGGGGATCACTTGGCTGGCATACTGATCCATCAAGCACCCAGAGGGTGATGGGAGGAATGCGTGCAATAAGTCTAAACATTGGCAATCACTTGGGTAACATTACAACTCACTGTTACTTTGATTGCCAAGCTACCTCATTCGGACCCAGTCATATGCAAAACAGTCTTTACCCAGCTCCAGCAGTAACAGTCCAGCCCGAACTGCCAAGCCAGATCCTTCCCTCTGTGGAACACAAGCAACTGGAGACTGGTTTCTACATGATTGAAGCTAGTCAGTCTGGTGTAGCTTGGTTGCTGTAGCAAAGGAAGCAAGTGACACATACCTTACCCCTAAGGACATCAAACTCACAAAAGCTGATAAGAAAAATGCTTGCAGTAAGTCTGATTACTAGCAATTACATGGGTTAGCATTCCAACTCATCATTCTTTTGTCCACCAATGCCACCTCTATATTGGACCTGCCCATATTCAAATCAGACTTGACTCCGCTCCAATATTACTGGGTCAACCCGAACTGTCAAGCAAGTTCTGTCATGAACAGGAAGACAAGTAACCTGAGACCGGTTTCACCTTGATTGGGTTTTGTCAGTCACATGTATCTTGGGTGCAGTGGCACAGTGAGTATGGGACCGACGTCTCGGCATCAGGAGCAGGATCAATACCGATTTGCACATGGATAGGTCCATGGTGTACAAACCGACAATGGACTGGGATGCAGCTCCAATTACTAGAGCCAGAGTTTAATTCTAGTATTCCATCTATCACTTTTTTGTATTCTTCAATGTGAGGCCCTACATGGGATGGGTATTCCCAGATGTTGTCCTACGCACTCTGTGCCACTGGAACCATGCTGTAAGTATCTGATGAGCTCTAACAAGGGTGAAACCTTTCTATGTGTTGCTTGCATTCCGTTCAAGAAGGGCCTGGTCTGGCAGTTCCAGCTGGACTGTTTTTATTGGAGAATGGTCAGTACTGATTTGTATATGCGCCGGGTCCAAACTGAGGTGCCCTGGTCTGCAAAATATTCAAGTTGGCCATCCATCACTTTTTAGTTTACTTTACCTTCTGATCCAGCAGTCCATCAGATGCATCTGACAGTAGATGGACAGTAGTTGGCTGAAGATAAATGCAGGAGAATCCAAGGTGATGGTGATGAATGGGAGAGTAGACCTGTGGCCTAATACCTGCTAGTTGAAGGTACATAACAAAAACTATTTTCAATAACATTGCATTCAGTCAGCAGCAAAAGTGGAATATTTCATGGAACATGAATGACATTTTATCTTTCAGTGAGCCGAGTTTTAGGGTAGGGTGGGGCACTCCCGATGGACAGTCGGTTTATCCAGTTGTCTTACAACGGCAGAACCGACATGCATACTTGCATTTTTCCAACCCGAACTATGTTGCACAGCCGGTTGAAGAGCAGGCACAGGCTCCGTGCCGCTGAGCAAGCGTCAAACCAGCCAAGTCAGACTGATCCTGGTGCCTCTATCATGCTGGATAATAGTATTACTAGCATGAGAGCAGCATCTGGCTTGGCGTAGGGGAGTCTGGGAGCCTGTACAGTGTGCCGGGAGAGGAACAGAAGAGCACTGAGAAAGCGGCTGGCAGTGGCACGTAAGTACTCTTATTTGTGTTATTCTTCCCCATGCTGCCTCACTGCGTTTTATTGACAGAAGCCGCCACTGCACATATGCAACCTGATTTTGTATACATCGTGATAATTCCGCAAATATTTATTTTGCAACTATCATATTTTTTGAATTTACGTTTAATTTCATTCATCCAATCCTAAGGGTTTTACAAAACTATTTATGCTGAAAATAAAACCTAAAATGAGGCCGAATTTTGAAATTTTAGAAAATCAAATTGCAAATATTCAATATGCTTTTACTGTTCCAGTCATGCAGTGAGATATGTATGAAAGGGGTGCAATGTTAGCAATTTATCGTTCAGATGGAATCAACAATAATAAATAGATAGCCTGACTGTATTTCCATTTAAGAGACTAAACGTAATCGAACTGCATGATTATGGAAGGAGAGTGAATGTGAAAAGTGATGAGCATTAGCGCATATATTTTTACTGTTCCATAGTTTGTCACGAGGAATGAAAATGACATATTTTAAATTGTTATATCCCCTTCTTCACAATTTACTAAGTCGTCTTTCTGTGTTAATGGTCTAGTTAGATATCAGGAAAATATGGATGCCTGGATCGGCTTTATTCAGTCAAGTCAAATGACTACGAAAGTTGGTTAGGAAAGACATGCTTTTATAATCTAACTTTATGAGATAACTTTTTAAATGAATCGTTGCAGAGCAGCTGTCGCAAGATGCTTAACATGTGTATATATAAATTATAATCACAGTGTGCATAACTGAAGAAACTGTGCTCATTATTCAATTCAATATCATTCGACGATATACAAGAAATCTGTTTGCAATAAACAATATTTTACTAATTTAGACATTTATTGTTCTTTTACTTTCAAGATCTTGTCCTTTTTTTGCTAAATGTAAACAGTACTTCAACTTCCTTGGCATTTCCTTTACAGCTGGTAATAGAACTGAATTAATGTTGGGGGAATTTGCTTCCAAAGAAGAGAGACATTGACAGTCAGGGGACATTGTGTGTATAGGGATTGGCATTTGTTCACATGAAAAGGAGAATGGTAATTACACGACTCTCTCAGACAAGTATTTTTCTCTATGCAAGTAAATACAGTGTTAGATTATCTTTTGAACACTTGACAAAATATGTATTTCTGTTTGTCAATAACAGGCTATTCTTGCTTTTCTGAGCTGCGCAGAAAAGCTCATAATTGTAGAGCACTTTCTGTAGGAAATACAGCCGAAGTGTGACCTTGAACTAAAAAAGGATAAGCCTTGAAAAGAAAGTGTAATGACAGTGTAGAGTGCTTTTTGACAGACGTGGAATTTTCAGCCTGCTCAGTGCCATAACATCTGAAGCAATTTGGCATCGTGGGAAAGAGAAACAAAATGCTTTGGAGAAGGGCACCCTGCTTGCTCAGTATGAAGCAGAGAGTTAAGATGAGATCTGAAATGCTCACAGGAGGACCACCGTGGCGCCCAAGCTGCTCTTGCAAGGCCAGCCACTTATGCAGGATTCCTTTGGAGCGTTTTAAGACTGTATTTCGAAAGCATGCATAGAAAGAAGTTGATTTAAAATTCAGGCTATGGATTACAATAACTAGACCTATTGTTGATGGAGCGCCTGTTTTTTTTAAATAAATTACCTAGAAGCTGGGACGTAATAGTATATAATGAATTCATTCATATGGTATCTTTTAGAGATTGGCAGGGAGGGAGCTATGCCGCAAAGCAGCGGGGACTGTTAATCTCACACCGATGGAGTCGATGTGTTTCTGCGGGTCACAACCTTTGTCTGCAGCCTAATGATTTAAGTGCATTAATGGGATTGATAAGTGTAGGTAATTTGTGAAGCACTGATTGTTATCTTACAATTAATTAGGAGGGCATATACAAAGCCAGATATAACAAGGTAAAAAAGCAACATGAATAGAAAATTCCGGAAAATATATGGGATAGAGTAGGCAAATGAAATGTAGAGTCGATATTCAAGTGAAGGAAAAGGATAGTAGAATAGATGCAGGACACTGATATCCAGGCATTGTTGAGCTATGACATCAGCGGAGGATTAGAGACAATGAGCCCTTATTTATGAGATTTTTCCGTAGGGCAGCGTCGCAGGACTCCCTGCTGCGCTGCCCTACAGCCGGGGACAGTGGAGGGAGTTCCGTGGGGCAGCGAGGTGGGGCGGGGGAGGGGCAGGGTGGGGGTAGCTAAAAAACGAAATACAGATAATTGGCGGTAAGAAAAAAATTAATAAATAAAACGAATGTCGTACCGCACCCAGCATTGCAAAATGCGATGCAGAGCGCGCTACGAAATTTTATTTATTAAATTGTTCGCTTACCTCCAATTATCCATATTCCGGTTTTTAGCAACCCCCACCCTGTCCCTCCCCCGCTTCACCTCTCTGCCCCATGGTACTCTTGCCACGGGTCACGGCTGCTGCCCTATAGTAAAGATGTCAGAAAGGTGGGAAGACCCAATATACCCTTGTAGGCTTGGGCAATGAATAATTAAAGTAAAGGATGACTATACGGGATTTTGTTTTAGAAGTCACTTCACTTAAATTAAAAACCCCTTAGGTACATCGAATGAAGAGAGCTAATTTTCAAGAGTGGGCACTGGTACAGACCGAATCGCACCTGGTGCGATTTTCTCAACTGGACTCCGAGAGATTGCGACTTTTTGCTTGAATTGAATATTGCGAATATTCCTGATAATTCTCGATACAAAGCAGTTTATCACCATTTAACAAGCTCTCAGAATACCAAGAAGAGCTCTACAAGATCCAATCGACTTATCGCATTCGGTCTGTATCAGTGCCCACTCTTGAAAATTAGCTCTCTTCATTCGATGTACCTGAGGGGTTTTTACTTTATGAAAAGCTTAGTCCTGATGATGGTCTGACAGATGAAAACATACAAGACCGAAACGTCGACCTAATACATCAACTCCTCAACATTGTTTGTACTGAAGGACACCATGATACATTCATGATTTTGGTTTTCCTCTACTCTAAACCCAAAAACAGTACCCAAACACTACTACACTACCCTAAAACACTACACAAACACTGCTATACTACACTAAACCCTAAAACACTACACTACTCTAAACCCTAAAACACTACACTACACAAACACTACAACACTACCCTAAACCCTAAAACACTACACTACACAAACACTACCCTAAACACTAAAACACAACACTACCCTAAAGTCTAAAACACTACACTACACAAACACTACTACACTACCCTAAACCCTAAAACACTACACTACACAAACACTACAACACTACCCTAAACCCTAAAACACTACACTACACAAACACTACAACACTACCTTAAACACTAAAACACTACACTACACATACACTACTACACTACCCTAAACCCTAAAACACTACACTACACAAACACTACAACACTACCCTAAACCCTAAAACACTACACTACACAAACACTACTACACTACCCTAAACCTTAAAACACTACACTACCCAAACCCTAAAACAGTTCACTACCCTAAACCCTAAAACAGTACACTACACAAACATTACTACACTATCCTAAAACCTAAATCACTACACAAACACTACTTCAATACCCTAAAACCTAAATCACTACACTACAGTACCTGAAACCCTAAAACACTACACTACCCTAAACGCTAAAACACTACACTACACAAACACGACTACACTACCCTAAAACACTACACTACCCTAAACCTTGAAACAGTACACTACATAAACACTACTACACTACCCTAAACCTCAATACACTACACTAAACAAATACTACAACATTACATTACACTGCACTACCAAAAAAACACACTAAAACTTAAAACACACACAACACAAACACTACAACACTACTTTTACACTACCCTAAACCCCACAAAAGTAACCCCCACCCCAAGCTCAAACCCCCTTACCTCTCTCCTCTCCAGCATCGCCGTCTCTGCCCCAGGTTCCTGCTTCCTCCTTCCTGCTTGATGCACGTTGTTGTGACGAAACAGCGTAAGTTTCCTCACAATGACATGGATAGCCGCCACAGTCATTACTCATTACATTGCATGCATTGTAAAAGCACATGCGATGTAATGGTATGCGTGGTTTTTACCACACATTGTAACATCGCATGCGTTGTAACGCATGCGATGTAAAAGCAACGCATGGTAAAAACCGCATAGTAATGGCTGTTCCCCAATACATTTATTTATGGAAAGATTTTGGGGTCCCTTCTCTGGACTCTATACCCTTCTTATTGACCTCACCTTCTATTCTGAAACCTCATGTGGGCTTATGACGATGGTGAGAAAACCAAATTACAGTCACGTTGGTCAATGAGGACGGGAGTGACTGCTGGATGACCTGTGACGGAGGCGGGAGGGAGGTGAGGTTGAAATATAGTTACTTTACAATCTTGCATCAATGGTACTGGACTCCAGTAAATCTCTGGATGGTCAAACAGAGTCAGTAGTCATGTCATGCTGCTGGAGGTGTGGCAGGGAAGGAGATGACATTGTGCATGTCATGTGGGAGTGTAATAGGGTGTCTGAGTCATTGAAGTAAATAGGAACAATTCTTGAAGTGAACTGGGAGCGCCCTTGTCCTTTCAAGTGCAGACTGTACTTCTGCCTAAATTTCCCTGCGTCTTCCACACTGACATGTCACGTCAAGTGCTAGCTGTCAACAGTGTTGACAATGGTGAAAGTTGGGACACTGAGATTTTGGAATTCCACTATAGTCCCATCCTGCAGGCAGCTGTTTGAAGATATGTATTAGGCTGCACGCTTTGAATGGGGGATTTATAAACTTAATGACAACTGTTAGAACTGGGGGTCTCTAGTTGGCAGAGGTAGGCACCACTGTCCAAATAGGGACCCTTGCTTCTAGTCAGGGTAAGGAGGAGACACTCTTTAGATAACCTCTGTTCACCCCCTTGGTAGCTTGGCACAAGCAGTCAGGCTTTTTCCAAAGGCAATGTGTAAAGTATTTGTACCAACACTCACAGTAACACAGTGAAAACACCACAAACAGACTCCACAATAGTGTAGAAAAATAAAGGTATTTAATCTAATCTACACAAGACCAAAAACGACAAAAATCCAACATACACAGTTCAAGAACATGGTTGCAAAAGAGTTCTTAAGGTTGCAATAAAATAATCCACAGTTGGGTGAAAAGTTCACAGTTGCGACACGTTTCGCCAACAGTACCTTTAAATGCGACATAGTTCCAAAAGCAGAAGCTGGTGCGGTGGAAAACAAGCGATGCGTTGCTCCTGAGACCCTGGGGAGGCGTTTGCGACAGCCCCGCTGCAGCAGCTGGCGTGTTGCGACGAGTTTGGTATGTATGGGGAGGAAGGCCACGTGTATGGATTCCGGTGCGTAGGTTCCGTAGGAAGTTTGTTCTCGCAAAAGCACGATGCAAAAATCTCATAGGGGCTGCGACGATCTCCGGAGCGACAATGCACGATCCAGCGGTGATCTCTCTCTCGCAGCTCCTCAATGCTATGGCTCTGCGAAGATGTTCGCAGTGACGTGATGTTGTCCAAAAGCAGGCGGTGCGGCGATCTCACCCAGCGAAGACAGGCTCTGCGATGAGGCTCGCAGCGAAGGTGATTTTCCTGTTAGCAAAGGGTGTGATGTCTCTGGCAGCAGCAACATGAGCTGCGACAATCTCAACCTCCATTGCGGCGGGAATTTCCTCGCACTGTAGGGGATGCGCTCTGCAGCGAGCGATGCGATAACATTTCTGTAGCAAAGTCTTTAAAGCTTGATTTCCAGCTTCCCAACACAGGTACAACTTCCAGAGGCACCACACATGGGCCACACACTCCAGGAAGGACAGAACTCTCTCAGTAGAGCTCAGGGGAAGCTGGGGGTGAAGTCATTTTGGTCCTGGGACTTCAAAACAGGGAGCCAGCTCTTCTCAGGCCCTTGGCGATTCCTTCAAGCAAGGGGACACAGCACAAAGAAAAGTCCTTCCCCTCTCCTTGGCAGCAAATAAACAGCAGGGCAATCCAGCATAGCAACAGCAGGACAGTCTTCCTTCTTCAGTTTCAGCTTTCTCCTTGGCAGAGGTTCCTTCTTGATTCCAGGATGATCTACTTTTCTGTAGTCAGGGTTCCCTTACTTATACGCCTACAAGTCTTTGTTCCCTTTGTGCGGGAGGGCTCTGAGCCCGGTCTGAACCAGTTCTGGGTGTTCCTTGAGCACTTTGTTTTCCTGGCTTCTCCTTCCCTTTCAGAGTGAGGGGCAGGGTTGTCAGCCGCCCAGCAGGAGGTGGAGCTAGCATTGTGGAGGGAAAGTGTTGTACCTTGGGTCATCTCCTTGTTATCTGCTCAGCCAGTATGAATGTGATGTCTGCGTGGAATGTTGAATGCTGGATGACAGAGTGAGTAGATTGTTAGTGTGCCTGGTGTGTGTGGGGAATGACAGTTGAAGAGAGTGGGCTGAGCAGCTACCATCCTGCTCCTGGTGGGGATTTCTCCTGTATATCCTATTACCATCTTACTTGAATAAAGGAGCTTCAAGAAACTACATCACTATCCATCCTTTATTCACAACAGAAAGCACAGCCCTGGAGCACTTTGTTGACATGATTCCTTCCCTCCTTTCACAGGGCAGGGCAGAGACATCAGACGCACCACAGGGGGTGGAGCCGGCACTGTGGGGGGCAGCACCGTCCTATTCGGGTCCCAGGTGTAACTCCTCCCACCCCTCTAGATGCAGATGGAGCTATTCAGCCCAGTGCTGACTCAGCCAGCCTCCTGGGGCATTCCCAGCCCCTATCACTCTCAAACCAGACAGTCAATTCACAAACAGGCCAAGGCACACAGAAAGGTCAGACAAAAGAACAGTAACTTTCTAAAAGGGCTGTTCTCAAACACATCAGCCTCATGGGCCATTAACCCAGGGGTTCTTCCAGTTGCCAACCAATAAAAAATTACTAACACTTCAGAGAAGGTAGCAGCTTATTTGCAATTGGGAATTGCGTTGGAAGTCTTGGAGGTTAGTTTGTGGTCTAAGGAGCAACTGCCTGTTCCCCCTTATGTATTCCTAAATGAAAAACATTTATTTTTCCAAATGTGAACAGATTCTTTTTAGGGACATTGAATGTTTAAAAAAGGTTTTCCACATGAAAATGCAAACACTCAGACAGTGGTCTACTGTCACTTGCACGCCACCACCACTGTGTTTGTAGCCAATCACAGAATGCCCTAAATTAAGCTCTGTCTAATAAATTTTTGTTAGGACTGTTGTTCTGAAATGCATGTGAATGGTAATTTTGCAATTTGACCTATTACTATTTCAGTTTGCAAAACCAAAGTCTGTCTGCAAATGTAGGTCTGCATTGTGTGATCATTTTGTTGGGCACAGTGCATCTGACCCAAATGTTTACAGTTTTGAAAAGGTCACTAAAAGCTGTAAGAGAAGTCCTACCCTACACTATTTGAAAGTTTATAGTAAACATAATGATACTTACAGACATTGTTGAGATTAAAGTTTATAAGAAATAAGAATCAGACTTTGTTTTGTTAAAATGTATTCAAGATGAATTTAAAACATGAATCTGCAGTCTGCGAGGTAGACCTAACGGAGAATCATGATTGCAATTCAGATGTTCAAATTGTTTAGTTCTCATGAATTGACCGCTAATTAAACATTAACAATGACTAAAATCAGAGCTTTTTGAAGCTATTCCCACAATTTTCAACAGGCAATAGGCCCTGATTGCAATTAGACATGTATAATACTTGCAGAGGTTCTAAGTAATCAAAGAGCAATATTGATGCTCTGTAGAATGGTTTTAGGCTGTCATTATCTAAGAGTCCTGTCATGCTTAGAGTGTGATCATCTGGAGAATGTAAATCAGACTAAGTCTAAGGCCATCATTACAGGTAGCCCGATAACTGTAACAGAAGTTAGGAATTAACTCAAATAACACAATTTTAAGTGTTTCTGAAAAATATCGGTTAATCAAACAATTTCATAGTCACTGTATTATCCATCTTAGCATTGCATCATATATCACATATTAATACATTGTGATACCAGTACAATGATGTGTGTGTGTATTTGTGTGTGTGTGTGTGTGTGTGTGTGTGGGTGTGTATAACAGCAGCAATTGATTGTCTGACTGGAGGGAGGGCTCTGGCACTTAGATGTCATTGCAAAAAGAACAATTGATGGACAGAATGCACAGAAAATGTCATACATTCACCCCAGTACAGAGATCTGGGCCTAAATCCATTTCCATTGTCTTTTTGCTCACCATGCCATTCCAGTTTGGACCCAGCCATATGCAAATCAGTCTTGACCCTGCAGCCCAATGGGAACAGTTCAGTCCGAACTGCCAGGCCAGGTCCCATATGTGAGATGATAGGTGTAGTGAGGTGTGCAGCGCTGTGTGAAGGAGTGCGTAAGTGAGATTAAAACTGCCTAAGTGGAATCACTGATTAGCTTTATTAATGTGTTCAACTTGACAGGGTTAAAAAGAACATCACAGTGGTATGGATATAGAACCACTGTCACTTGATGGTCGACATGTTTTAGCCTGTTGATCAAACTCAAAGTATCAGCGGCTTTCTTCAGGACCAGATATACTACCTGCTAATGCTGCTGCAATAATGTGAAAATAATATAATAATAAGGAAAAGTTTTATACAAAACCGGTATTCCTGCTTTTCATTTTCTCTGTCAGGTCATACCCAGGTATCCTCAATTGTAGGATAGTCCTGCCTCACCTCTACCTGGCTGGCTGCTCTGGAAGGAGGCCCTCCACTGTCCGTCGGTACCTCGATAAGTAGGAGAGCTAGCCCCGGGAGGTAGTAGCTTGTTCCTGTCTCTTTGACACCAGGCTCTTAGTATTCTATCTTAATTCCTGAACCTTATGTACATAAACATGTCCCCAGGCATGGTAGAATTATTCTGTATAAAGGTCACCACATTTTGTCATCCTTGGCCAACTGCCTGCTGTACATGATCGCATTTGTTTAGAAAAGCATTGGTGATTGTTTTCAAAACATTTATGATTGTTTTCAAAACATTTATGGTTATTTTAAAAACATAATAATTCTAGAAAATACCCTAGGGTGACCACTTTAGTCACAAATTAGAAGAGAATTCCTTCCAAGCTGAGACGGAGTCCTGCATGCTGAATCTTCGACAGGCATCAGTCTGACATCCCTTGCGGGGTGTCATCCTCGAAGCTGAGACAGGGTCCTTCGTTCTAGACCATCAGGTGAGGGGGCTGGATTTTTGGCTAACACAAACATACATGCTACAAATGCAAATCTGGGCTAGGTACATTTAGGCAAATTACTTCGGGTGTGCATTTTAGGAATATGCAAGTGCTATTGTTTTTATCTGAACTACTTATGTTCAGATTATTAACACTATGGAAGAAATGTATCTGCTATTTACTATATTGGAACTAGTTATCTCTGTTGTATCCTTCTGTCCCCTGAGTGTCCCAGCACATATGTTTTACACAAGGCTGTTACTGAAACAAAACATACTAATTGAAACGTCCTAATCGCCATCCTGAGTATTTTCTGAGAGAAAGCAAGCACGAGAATCTGAGCAAAATGTACTGTACTGTTTTCCATGATCCCCGAGGAATCAGGGTTGACATGGTCAGATGTTTTGGCAGAAACTACCTACACCACTGTAGAATACAGGGGTGGTAATGGTACTGTAGAGCTAGCTGGTCTAACAGCTGACATATCCTGCGGGGGTGTCCGGAAGCGGTTGGGACACCAAGCGCTCAGTTTAGGCCATCCAAAACACACAGGTCCTGAGGGATTCCTAGGAACCACACAAGACTGATACACATGCAGTGTCACTGTGAGATTGTCCTACCTACCTATCCAACTGATGTGAAATTGTTGTGAGTATATATAGCCCTTAGATGTGCTTCAAGGAAATGCATTGTATGCATTAGTGAAGAAGCCCCTGCACATGCTTGAAGTGCCAGTGATATCTGTTTCTATAAATGTGGCAATGGGTCAGGGTAACTGAACTGCCAAATGTGTCCAGTCAATGGGACCTAATAAGATAGGGCAGTGAGCAATGACATAAAATGTCCTTGGACATGAAATTCAGTGTTTTTTCACTACTGAGTGTGGCATGGTAATGAACTTGTGATCCCAGCTAATGATATAGCAGCTGCCATCAAAAGGTGGGTGAATGGATCCTAGCATAGTAAATGGCCTGCTTGTGAGATTCGATTCCCACAGTGTCCACAGTGAACCTCTTAAAGTACTGAGTGGATAGAAAGTGTCCTAAAGTCAGTATGTTGATATGTGCACAGATGGCCTGGGAGCAATATGTAGGTGAAGTTAGCTTCTGCTCCCAGTCAGTAACCATGTTAAAGTACTCTTCACTGGTGTCCAATTACATCATGAAAGGATGTCCCCTCAATGCTGCTATGATGAATTTACATACACATCGTACATTTTTTCATTTCCTCTGGCTAGGGTATTTTGTTTCATTTATTTGTTGTCCTAGCTATTAATGACAATTTTCTGTAAAATCAGGAGTTGCTAAAGCCCACTTCATTTTGCACCCCGGCAAACTCCTAAATTAACTGATTGAGTTCTAACTTCAAGACTACCACTTGATGAGGATGAAACATCACATGAGACAGAACATGCTCATGATAAGGACCATGTGGAGTTTCCTAGCCCCTCAGAGGTCCTTACTCAGGATTGAGACAATGGGTGAGGCTACACGATTGGCTAGGAACAGTTCTGACTATCCCCAGTAATGTCCTAATCATGTCCACCTGCTCTATCCAGTTATTCCAGTAGGTGGGAAGAGGTGATGTGGGAATAAGTGTGGTAGGAGCACTCCAGTCCAGGCTTCTCTACTCCTCCCGACTCCGTGTGGGTAGGTCTCTGTGTGGCGTCCGCATTGCGGGCAGGGTACCGAACATCCAGGTGCCAAATCACGGGAGAAGACTGATGACGCAATTAGTAGTCGCTAATAGGATATCATTAGGATTGAGCAGGACCCCCGGGCCTGTACAATAATTTCCTGTGGAAGGTAACACTGTCCTACCACAGCGTGTAGCACTGTTACATTTTCTTGGTCCTGACGAATTGCATAGAAAGCATGAAACACGTTGACCATTAGGTAGAACCCACACTGCTGGATCATAGCACCAGAGTATGCGTTCACCTCACTGTTTTTAAAGAAAGGTAGTTAACCACCTTATTAAATGTGTTTAGTGGATTAATTAACCTTTTTTAAACCCACCCACTGACCATGTCTACACTCCCACTAGAGCCCTCACACCCACATGCACCAACTGGCAGGAACAAAAGATCTCCGGAAAAGAGCCCCTTTATGGGAGCCCGTCAGACATTTCAGCGCAAGTCTGACGAGGAGCAAAACCCAGATGATGAAGCATGACACCTAGCTTGCTGGGTCTGTGAGGGTTTTAGTTCCGAAAGAGGGATCCCCCCTGACCCCCTTTTACACTTCACGTAGTATAGGTTTATTTATTCTTCGTCCCCTGGGGAACAGTGTATCCTTCTTTTGATGGTAGGAGCAGCCCAGCTGCTCCTCAGATTTTCTCCCACTCATCAAACAGATTAAAAAAGAGAAGTTGAGATCTAAGACCTTGGTTCTTTTTTCTGTTGTTGTGGATATTTCAAAATCTTCAGGATGCCCTTCATTCAGCTTATTGTCTATGGGCACCTGAAACCCATTGAAATGCCACAGATGCCTGATATTCCAAAACTCAAAGGACCCCGTGGAGCATAGCTGCTAGTCAAACCTTTGCAAGGATATGTTCCCTAGTTAGGTAGACTGAAGAACATTACCATGGTTTGGGAATAAATTGTTGCCGCTCGCTAGCCAGACTTTGTGCTTCTTGTAACCTGCTGCCCTCTGGGAGACTACAGTGACCAGGGGGCCATCGCAGCAACACACCTGGGCTCACTCATTTTCCCGCCCCCAGCGCTATTTACGGCTCGCGGCCCCCGCTTCGCGAGACGCATGCAGGGCCAAGCCAGGGCCAAGGGCGAGCCTGTCTGAGCCCGTCCGAGCACGAACGAGGACGGGAGGGGCCCCTCTATTTATTCCTCCATCTGAGTAACATATGAAGGTTGGTACGCATCTGCTGGATTACTAAGACTGCCCTTTGTTTTTCTTTTTTTATTTTTTTTTAATTTATTCACTTTGTTACAAACTACTGGAGCCATTGTATTGCAACAAAAGCAGAAAATGTCTACAGCCATGGCGGGAAAGGGGGAAAGTCATTACCAGGAGGATTTATTGTGGGTACACTTGATCAATTTTTAACCAGGGTATCTTCTGTGCTGCAATACGAAATTGAAATGACTGAAAAGAGGCTATCTATGGAGCCAATTTTTGGTAAGCAGTCGTCAATGGGCAGGATTTCCCTGGTGTCCTCACCAGTGCCTCAATTAACAGCTTATACCGCGCCCTCTGGGTACACGGGTGAGGGCAACGAGTCTTCAAAAGTAGTCGGCAGCTTGTCAAGTCCCCCAACTACTGTAGACTCAGTAGTAGCTGGTCCATACATCCCCCCACAAAATGATAAGCTTTTAGGAGCAACTAGATTGAGACTGCTAACTCGGTCCGCATCAAGTTCCAAACTGGGGACGATCTAACAGGCACCAGACCCAGCAGTCAAAAGAAAGCATGGTGAGGCCACACTGAAGAATAAAAAAGCAAAAATCCATGAATGTGGCAACTTGGAGATAAATTAGACAATAGGATATGTGGCTGAACGAATGCAGTTTGTCACCACGTAACTCCGCCCGCCATAAACGACTTAGTTGATTTATAGTCCCCAACTGCTTTACCCAACGAACACCCTAATCAACCTAGTGATATTGTTGTGCTCAATGACCCAGCAATATCTAGAAATGCGGAGGGAGGGGCGGGCATAGGGGCAGTAAGCTATGATCGATCAGCAAATATGGCTAAGACCTCTGATGCACGAAAAAGTGTGTTACCACGTATAGACCTCCCTCCAGAATCTATACCTTATGTGCTGGTTTTAGCAGGGGTTCCTGTTTTAAACCAGGAAAAAAAGGAGGTCTACAGTTAGCTTAAAAACAAATGTATCCACTGGCTAAATTACAACAGGCCTCTCCCTAACCTGGTTTCTAAAGAAATTCTCTTTGCAAGACGTGTGGACTGGGTGGGACCCTGGGCGAAAAATATTCAGGGTGATTGTGTTGTAATTAACTTCAGGAATAGATGGGCCGTTGAGCACAATCATAACTGGGTGGCAGGCAGTTCAGCAACGCAAATACAATCTTTTCCCCTAACTCACTTCTACCCGGCTGCGTCTAGTAACCTCCATAGTGACTCTATCAGGAGAAGGCAGCCTTGGGGGGAGAGGGAAAACCTGGGTTATAATTCCCAGCCAGTATATGCTAATTGGAAGGGATCCAAAAATTGTTCCCCGGCATTGGCTATGTTCCTTCATATTAACAGATTTAGCATTTTGGACCAAGTACAATGACGGTCGAGGTGTAGTTTACCCCTACTTGCTAAAGTTGATAAAATGAGTCTTTTAGTAGCCTGGGATGGTCCTTCAGGAATGGAACATAGTATTTCTCAATATGGTCATCTGGGGGGTGAGAGCACTTCCATGGCAATTAGAGGTAATGGCAGGGGGGGGGGGGTAATTCTAGCAAGCACGTTGGTGTCCCATCTCCAGTAACACAGGAGTGTGTAAGTAGTACAGGTATTAGTACAGCTACGGGAGGGGCCCGAGATAGAGCACCAAAAGAGAAGGGGCTTGACCCGGTGATGGGGGGGTGCAGATGGTTGAATCACCACCTGGGGTAGTCAGTTGTAGTAGGCCACATAAGAATTTTAAAGCACAGGAGGCAAACAGCAATATCAAAATTCTCTCATTGAATTTGGCAGGGATCAAGAATAAATTATTATGTCCAGATTGGGATCTGTTTGTAGCAAAACATGATATTTGTCTAATGCAGGAGACGTGGGCCCTGGAAATAACCAATAGAGAGGCGTTGCCACTTTTAAAATACCAGCCACAATGAGGGGTAGGGGTAGACCATCCGGGGGGCTAAGGATCTGGGTGGGCACGCACCTGGGTGCTAAAGCAGAGCAGCTGTCAACAAATTCCCATGATATACAATGTGTACTCCTATCCCTCCCAGCTAACAAACACATTGCACTAATTAATATCTATTCAAGGCAAACGCAGAGTGGGCAAGAGTGTAGAGTCATTGAACAATTGAAAGATTACATATTGACTCTCAACCCAGAGATCATTCTAATAATAGGGGGCGATTTTAATTGCCAGTTTGAGCCCCTTAGTAATGTGAGCTTAGATGACCCAGAACCAGTATTGGAATATCCTGGAACCCCTGATCTCACCCGTTAGAGCGTGGACGCTGTTGGTCCTCCAAATAAATATGTTTATTGTTTCTCTTTCCCCTCGGATAGACCTGGCCTACCTACATTTCTTAGGGAAGGGCTCAATGGTTGGAGCGGCAGACCCTGATGCAGAGGTCTAGCCCGGGACCAGGGTTCAATTCCCTGCCTCGGCAGGTCTTGGGCTCAAAATTCCACGGACCTGATAATTCTCACCTCGGTGCCTATTCCAATCATAGAGTCCCACTCTGCAACTCTGGGCAATAGCTTGCTTAATCTCCACAACGGCCCCCACAACGCTAAGGATGCTTGGCCTTCACCCCAGGGGTACCCAGGAGTGAACGCCTCACAGGGAAAGCCAGGACAGGTTCCACAGCGGTATTCGTACAAGCGCCTTGAGACCCTTGCAGGTGAGTAGTGCGCTATACAAGTATCAATTTACATTTACATTATGGTTGAATCTAGATCTTGAGACAGGGTCCTGGATTTTCAGATTTACCAGCGGAAAGACAGTGACCACAATGCTCTGGTCATGACACTTAAGCCAGGAAGCTGGGGCTTGTCCAACTACTCAGTAGTGCCCATTTTAGCTGAACAACTTCTCCTGCTTCGTAACAACAGGCGGAGAGTGAAATGGCCCCACATACTGGGTTCTCCAAATAGGCTAGCACACATATACCAGCAGGCTGTGCCGTATCTTAGTGAAATGGCTGGGGTTGGGCCATTGGGCACTTAAGTAGGGCAGGACACTAGGTGGTAGAAATACACAATCAGCTGACCTCCAAGATGCTTGGGGTGTTTTATCCAGAAGTAAGCATTAAGGAAAAACCGCTCCTATCACATCCTTGGTATAATGCCACCTGTCGTAAAACAAAAAGAGACTTATTAGAAGCTATAAAGGCCAAGGATAAGCCGAGGATAAAGGAACTTTGGTTGCAGTACAAGCAGGTTATACAATCTGAGAAGAAGGCCTCGCAAGCAAACAAAATGGGAAGATCTGAGAACTGCCCCCAGTATAAGGATTAGAAATCCATCTGGGCAATAGTTAGTGATGGTGGGAGGGATGGTAGATTAGCGATAGTACCAAACATAGCACCAGCAGTATGGGAAGCACACTTTGAAACCCTGTATGCATATTCGGCCAACGATGATTTAGTACCTTCAACTTTAGGTCCCCCTCATGAGTATCGATTGGGGGGTACAGTTGATCACTATAGTTGAAGTTGAATCTGCTGTCGCCAAGTTATTACCTAACAAGGCGCCCGTTCTTGATAAGCTTCCAGGGGACCTATTTCGGTCAGAATCAAAAATATGGGCCCCATATCTCTGTGTCTTGTTTAATTCCATCTTAATGGGAACAGACCCTGGCAAACGGGAATGGGAACCTGGCGAGGTGCAGAGATAGTACCTATTGATAAAAAAGGCTGCCCCTACCGTCCAATAACAGGCCTATCAGCCTGATAGACATTACCCAGAAGCTGATGGGACGAACAATCTTGGAAAGAGTGCAGACCTGGGTCGAGGAAAACAAGATCTTGAGTACCCTGCAGGCCGGCTTTAGGACGAGCACGTCAACTATTGACCAGATATTCCGACTTCAGGTCCTGTATTGGAAAACGGTGAGTGTGGAGGGTGGCAGCCTCTACCTCATTTTTTTGGACCTGAGGTCTGCCTTTGATCTGGTCCCTAGGGAAAAACTGTGGAGTGTACTTTTAGATCTTGGCATCCCAATATACCTCCTGGATGTGTTAATAAGGCTCCATACAGAAACCTATGCCCAAGCCAGATGCGGGAAGCATGGAGAACTGTCAGCCCGCTTCCCAGTCAAAAAGGGGGTGCGCCAGGGGTGTGTCCTGGCCCCTACCCTTTTTAGTTTATACATAAACGGGCTAATAGATCACCTATTAGGTAAAAAAGGACATTGATGCCCCAAGGCTACCTTTAAGTCGGGTACCTGCATTGATGTTTGCGGACAACACTTTGTTGTTGTCCAAAACATCAATGGGTATCCAACGTACCTTGGATGGCTTCACCGATTTCTGTGCATTAAGAGGCCTGGAGATAAATCTATCTAAAACTAAATTTATGATTTCCAACCCACCCAGGCAGACTTGTCCAAATCCAGTATTAAATGGCATACCTTTGGAACGAGTAAAAACCTTTGAGTATCTGGGCATCATCCCTGGGGAGCATCTGGAATGGGATGCCCAAGTAGCAAAGGCTGCCCTAAAGTTGACTCAAATGGTGGGTGGGATATTGAAAATGCACAAAGTATCTATGTACAAGCCTGCTGCTCCAGTTATAGAAATCTATAAAGTACAGGCAAGAGCGGCATCTATGTACGGGGCGGAGCTCTGGGGGCACTGTAGGCCCACTAGACTTACAAGGGTTGAACACTCATTCATTAGGAATTTGTTGGGACTGCCAGTTAGCACCCCTTAGTACCTCTCCGGCTGGACCAGGGCTACCCCCATTGAGGAGGAAGTGGCCTTAAGATCACTTACCTACTGGAGAAGACTATGGTCAGTTCCTGAACTGGCTCCTTTCAGGAGCGAGTTCAGGGATGTGTGGGCTGAAATCAGAACTAAGAAAATCCAGTGGTTATTCATATCAAGGAACTCTGTTGTATTAAAAAAACGGAACTCTGTAGTAGGATTGGCTTACGCGAGTTATGGGAAATACCGGAAGTAGCGTGCCCGTCAATATCTAGGGCCGATCTGGTATACCATTATAGGCACCTCAATCTATTGTCCCTTCACATGAGCTCCACAGTTGGTAGACTGACATCTCAGTTCCTCCAATTAAAAAGAGGATTACCAAAAGGAGGACTTCCTTGACTTGATTTTCCCAACCTTGGCAAGACAAACTGTACATGCAATTTAGGATGGGTAGTTTGCTGCTTATGTCATTTACTAGTAAGTGGGACTCAAATAAAAATACTGAGTGCCCAGCATGCAAATACCATCTTGAAAATGAGATTCACGTCCTTTTCTTTTGTCCCAAATACCACACTGTACAAAATCGCTGGATGAAACCTACCGTGGCTTCAGAGAATGTTATAAGGCCTTCAGAGTACTAAAATATGATACGCACCCTCCTATCGTTTGTGACGTCTCCCGCTTTTTAAACGGGATGTGGCTTAAACGTAGGAATCTTTTCATGAAATAAATTATTGATCTATATATTTGTAGGAAATTTTAATGTACACTTCCGATAACTAACTTCAATGGTTTAATTTGATTTTAATATTTAGCAGTTTTAAACTTGTAATTTAGGTGTATATATATGATTGTGATTGTTCTTGTTTTGTATCATGTTATTTATTCTCTGTAATATAATATTTGTGTGTATTTTATTCTGTATTTTTATGGTCCGTTTTGACCGAAATAAAGTTATTGAAGAAGAAGAAAAATAAATTGTTGAACATGTGGCAAATGTCATAATAAACTTGATTCTGTGGCAAACTGTTCAGTGTGTGCAATTCTGGCATACACTGATAAAAAACTTAGGATGTATAGATGTTTGACAAAATTGGTTGTGGTCGTTTTCCATATGGCAAGGAGAGACACTTGAAACCATAGGACACATACACTAAATCACCATTTCTTTTCCTGCTTATTTTCAAGTTTCCAGATTGCATTGCCCAGTTTATAATTTGTGGGCATTTCCTATGAGGGACAAGCTTTGAAAAACATATGTTCTTGTGTGAGGAATACCTATGAGAATTAAAATATTTTGGATAAAAAAGTCGGTACCATGGGTTATACAGAAATTAGAAATTATATAGTAGATGTGCTCTATACATAGGTGTATTTTCACAAAATCAGCTTAGAGTACACCAGTAATAGTACTTTACTTTATCTTACATGCCTTTTTGACTTGGCCCCAAAACATCTAAAACTGGACTAAAAAGGGAATATTCAGGCAACAATCATATAGACTTAGCCCAAATAGGAAGAAGTGTGCCCTCTTTGGCATTTAACAAGAAATAAAAGTGTACTCTTGCACTACTACATCCCATTCTCTTAAATATTTTTCTGCATAGGCCCCAATTTTCTGTGTTAGACAGCTGTCATGGATAGCTCCCCACACAGTGATTCTGTCACAGTTCAGGGGTATGCTCCAATGTTACCTAATTAATTGAGCAGACCACACCCCAATAACCCACATATAATTGGCACTTTCTAGACTCTGAACATTGAGGGAAACATTTTCTTCATTAGTGTTTTGAGATGTTATATCTGTCCATTAGTGACATTTAATAAAATGTTAGGTAAATAAGTGTTAGACCTGGTATCATTGATGTGAGACTCCATTAAATTTTTTACTGATTGCCTCCTCTGTTTTTTAATTTGTTTTGATGGTTAGATGCTTTGGGCACTGTGCCACAGTGCAAGTAATCCCTATGTTAAATTGTTGTATTGATTAGTGACTCCATGATTGGGATATTTGATTTACTTGTCAGACCCTAGTACAGTGCACCATGTGTGCCCAGGGCTTGTAAATCAAATGCTGGTGGTGGGTTTGCAGAACTGGTTGTGCCACCCACAGAAGCTGCTTGTACTTGCCAGTCCCTAAACCTTCACTTTTTTCATATCAGACACCCCTAAGGTAGGTCCAAGTGCAGGGTGCATTGTAAATATAAGGTAGGACATGCCCTGCAGTGTGTGGCATATCCTAATAGTGAATTACAGCCATTTTCGTTTTTCACTATTGCGTGGCTAGTGTTCCACATTGGCCCGAATGGGCAGTTTGATTATAACATCTTATAATCCTAACTGACTCAGGGAACTAGGTAGAAATTTGAGTTTAGTATGCCTGAACTCGGAATGACTGTGTTTGAAAATACAACTTTTAGAAAGTAGATATTTTCTTGCCTAACTTTCCAAGCCTGCCTCTGCTGGTTGTGTATTCTTTGTCTGGAGTTTGAGTAACAGGGGCTGGGGTATTCCAGGAAACCGGGTTAGTCAGCAGAGGGCTGAATAGAGAGATCTTCATGTTGATGGGTCGGAAGAGTTGCACCTGAGACCTGAAAAGGGTTGTTCCTTCCCTCCACAATGCTGGCTTCACCTCCTGTGGTGTGTCTCATGTCCCTGGACTAAACTGGGAAAGGAAAGAAGGGGTCATGTCAACAAAGTGCTCCAAGATCGACCAGAACTGGTTTGGACTAGGCAAGTACCCCTCTGCCTTCAGAGGACAAAGGATTTTGCAGTATAAATCTGGGGACCCTGACCCCAAGACTTTAGATCACTTCTGGTACAACAAGACAAACCTTTAACAAGGAAGCTGCAGAAGTTTGGACTGTCGCCTTGTCAGTGGGCTGTGTTGCTGGGTTGGCCTTCAGTTGTTTCTTCATTGCCAAGGAAAGGAGAAGGAACTTTCAAAGAATTTTCATCATTTTGCAGTATATTACTCCAAGGGCTTGAACTTGTGCTTGCCTCCTGCTGAAGTCTCAGGGACAAAAAACTTCACCACCAACTCCACCCTGAATTTCCTTGATGGGAATTCTGTCTGCAGAAGCCTGCGTGTCGCTGGGAGCTGGAAGCGCAATGCATCGAGAAGAAGCATGTTACAGCTATTGCCGTCGCATCTCCGGAGAAGCATGTCACCGCCGCAGAGGTTACCGCCGCATCACCAGAGTAGCACCAGAGTAGCATGTCTTCGTCAAAGCTGTTACCCAACGCATCACCGGAGAAGCATGTCGCCACTGCAAGATCATGTCGCATCACTGGAGAAGCGTGTCACAGAGCTCCAAAGCTACAGAGTTCGCTGCATGGCCGCTGGGCCGTATCGTTTTCATGTAGTTGCATCAAGGGCACCATTTTATCCCTCTAGATTCTCGCATCGCATCGAGGTGCCATCTTGCCGCATCGTATTCGTAACCCGGCCGCAGTACGAGAATCTACGCATCAGCTCCTCTCCGGAAAGGGTCAAGACGCATCCCCTACTCTGCACAAGCATTGAGGCGCGACGCATCTTCTCCCCCGAAGCAAGGAACCAACGCATCTCCAACTCTGTGAGCCTGCTGCTTGTTTTACGTTACGAATCCAGGTATTTTTGTGAGAACTGTGTCATATTTATCATCAACTTGAACTAAGTGACTTCTACCATGTTTAAGTCTATTTTAAGTACAGTATTGTGGATGTTTGTTGTTTGTGGTCTTGTGTTAAGTCTATATAAAGAATACCTATTTTTATAAAACATGTGTGGTGTCCATCTGTAGTGATTTCACTGTATTACTGTATGTGTTCACAAATACTTAACACACTGCCTCTGATATAAACCTGTTTGCTCGTGCCAAACTACCAAGGGGGTGAGCAGGGGTTATCCCGTAGTGTAATCCCCTTTCCCTGCCTTAAAAGCACGGGTCCCTATTTGGTCAAAGGTTAATACCATTGCCAACAGGAGACCCCCAGTTCTAACAATAAGATACAAAAGCAAAATGCTCACAATGTTCATTAAAGCAACATGGTGCAATTAAATATTGATGGAAAAAATGCATCAATACATAGCCCTGAATGTGCATAAAAAGCACATAAGTTTCTATTTACTAGGGTATTTTTGAGCACTGGTAGTATTACCCCATTACCACTCTTTATGTACTCACAAATACTATTCATGGGCCTTCATGCAGCAATCTCTCTCCTGCCCCCATCTCCCTTATCCATTTCTGCTCACCATGCTCTCCATTTTGGTAGTTATTATGTGGACGACAAAGAGAAGTAGTTGGAACATTTGAACTATTTACTGAAAAATCAGAGGGTTTAAGGAAATTTAGGCAGAGGATTAGGGTGGACATGCAAATATAAAAACATTCCCACAAATTAGTAAGACAATTGTTATTCAAAAAGGTTACATCATCATCTACTAAAGTAGAAGTACTAGTAGAACAATCTTAGATGTTCTGCAGCCAAGCCTTGGAGTAAGACAAGTACCACATGTGGCCGCTTATAGGTACTGCAACACACACTCATAGAAATCAGTGCTCAGTGCATAACAATAACATCACATAACAATAAAAAACAAAAAGTACGAAAAGGGTATACATAATTATTGTATGTAAGTGAATGATAAAGAAACTACATATATCTATACCAAGGTTTGCGTCTCAATCAAATCACCTGCAAAAGCTAGGGGACTAGAAAGTCCCCAGAGTTCTCGACCACACACTTCACTAGGTAGAACTATTTGTTTCCCAAACATTCACATACAGCCTGCCAACACAAGAAAGACTTAAAGTGAACAACACCACATTTAATTTTTATAAGAATGGTACCATATTTCTCAGACCTGCAATTGTCTTCAATGGCTATTATTCAACCTGGCTTTTCACACATAGATTCAACAATATATGTTTCTGATCTACTAGGACAAATCTCTTAGCAAGGTTCCTGCTAAACTTGAAAATAACAATGTAGGAAGAAAATTGATTTTTGTTAACAAATATGACATAATCAAGTCCAGTGCAGATATTGTAGATTTTAAAACCAGCTGATATGGAGCTAATTTAGTTTACTCAGAATGGATATAAGGAAATCTGAACGGATCTTATGCGCACTAAGGGTAATCTCAGTGTAGTAGGATTCTCCCTAAAAAATGTATGGGAATTACATTGTTTGGCGGACCTGTGGCACTAGGACCTAATTTTGTGCCTAGTCGCCAATTTGTAATAAATCCATATCATGTCTCCCAATTCTACTTATCGTAATGCAAACTTTCATTTGTGTATGTGTGAGTGTGTGTGTGTGTGTGCATGTGTGTTTGAAGAAAATGTTCTATAATTTAACATAGAAATGGTGATGTGTATGCTGTGCCATCAATTGCTATCATGTTCAACTCAGTATTGTAAAAGTCACAGCTGTGTACTACAAACTGAAACAATTTGATAGGCCAGTAGATGTCTATACAGGAGATTCATACCTCTTAGATGAGACAAATCTCATTATAGTATTAAGGAACACATCACCACATTGTTTTTCCCTAACAGTTGTTTGCAAAGTTTAGAGTTATTTTGAAGAACTAAAGTGCTCAGAAGGCGCACAGAATGTTCCTATTTTGAGAGACATGATCTGTGGAAACAGCTTCAAAATCATTAATTTTCCTGTGCAGAAATCTGAATAAGTATATGCAAATGTTTCACCTTATTCCAGCAATAAATAAGTGCCCAAAACATTCCTTTTCATGTGTTTGCATCAGACCTTTAAAGTGTTTTCTGTTGGTGAAAGCTTTGTGTTCACACCTCCCACACCGGTAGGTGTGGGAGGTATGATTCCACTCCTCAGAAACAAGCTTTGCCCTGGTGTTTCCGGTACCAGCCTTCTAGTCCAGGGCAGCCCAAAATGGCTGCTGCTGACCAGAGACACATTTCTGCCCTCCTTCTACTGAGCCAAGCTCGAGCAGTGGAAGGCAAAACAATAGGAATCCTTTCACAGGGAGGTGCGACCACCACCCATACAGGATTTACTGTATTATGCCTGGGTGGGTGCACTTGCCAGCGACAGAAAGTCAGCATGAGGGGCAGATTTGGTATCCCTGTGCATAGACAAGTTCGAACCAGTCCTGGGAGCAGTTGGCTTCTGCTCTGGTGCAAAACTGTTCAAAGGACATGGGAGTAACCTCCCCACTGTCCTGACCGTCCCCTGGGAGGGTCCCCTGAATCTTTCCAACCCTCTTCCATGGGTACAAAAGGGCTTACCTGGCTGTAGGTCATTAGATTTGATGTGGACAAGATTTTGAACCAGAAACCACTGAACTTCGACTATCTGGACACTTCGGACTTCGCTGGACTTCGTTTGGGCCCGACTTCGTCTCCCTCTCGGTCTGAAGCATTGTCTGTACCCATGCACCATACAAGCTCCGTGCAGGACCTGTGGAGCATCAAGGACAACTGAAGACATCTCCGCGGTCTGAGCTGTCCTCTCACCAAGATTGTTGTCAGAATCCTTTCCTGGGGGCTGTAATACCTGTACCCCTATGCACCGCATACTTTTGAAAGGGCATATGCTTGTTGACGTTCCCAAAATAAGTGCACTGAGCTCCAAGTAGCCCCAACATATGGCACCATTTTCTACAAAGAACTCTAGGCTCTTCGCACCGAGTGCTCCGTGGGCTGCTGCTTTGTGAAATTGCCTGCTGTCCCCTTGTGACTCAATTGCCTCCAGCCTGTGGGTCCTCTTGAGGGTCAACACTACTTTTCTTGGAATTCCCTGGTTGCTCCAGGCTTGCCCTGACTCCCCTGTGGTTGGTGGGTCTCCTGGCACTTGCTGGTCCAAACCGTAACATTTTTTAGACCTTCCTCATGGTTTTCCGCTGCCAAGGCTTGTTGGTGCCCCCACCGGACACCTACCACTCAGCAATCTACATCCTCTGTGGAACAGCTCATATCTGGCTCCTGGTTGTCCTCGATGTCTCCTGGTCGTTGTGGCTGCAGAGTCAAGAACCCCCTTAACGCAACTGAAGCTCCCAACCTCAGTGGGCATTCATCTACCCAGCCCTTGCTCACTCCTGAATGACCCAGATCTGTCCTCTCTGCTTTCAGGTACTCTTCATCAAGAATCCGCTTTTGGATTCCATCAAACACTTTTCTTCTTACCAGCAGTGACTCTTTTTCAGCTGTCCTCCATTGAGTTCGCAACCCGTTTCTGACGCCACTTCAGCCCTATTCACCCATCTTCCCTCCGATGTATAACTCCGGTACGACACTATCCACGGGTGGGGTGGCTCTCCAACCTCCTAAGTTCCACAGGGTCTCTTTGAAGACCACTCTGAAGGGTCCTTAAAATTTAAAACTGCCACCGCTACTCTCCCATAGAATTGTACGGCGCATGCAGTCATGTTCCCACACAGCACCGGTCCTCCTTGGGGTCCCTACTTACTCACCTTGGGTTGTTCCTTGCGTTACCAGTGATTCTACATCCTCTAGACACTGTCTTGGCTCTAGTCGTAGTTCTTATACCACTTATTTAGTACATGATTTGGTCTCCTCCTGGAGCCCACTGTGTATTAGTGCTATTTATGATTGTTTCTATGCTACAGTATTTGTGAGTATCTTCGTGTAGAATATACTGTGTCGTACCTTTAGGGTGTTATATTAATAAATACATGTTTTTATAACTACTGTGTGGTTCTCCTTTCATTTAATCAATACTATCAGGTTGCATTCTGGTAAAATAAGCTGCTTAACATTACTTCAAGTGTAAGCCTGAATGCTGCTCTCCACAGCTACCACTTCAATAGCTTTCTAAGGTTATCTTTTGACCTTTTAAATCACCATGAGGGTTGTTTGACCGGTACAGGGTACCCATTTTAATTAGTAGGCAGCCTTTAACCAGGCAAACTTCTCACATTGGTTTGCAGCAGTTGGGATTCAAGTCTGCATTGCTTTACCAGATATATCTTCGTATTGATTAACTAAAAACCACTAAGTACTAGGTACATATAATGCTAGCTTAGAATATGTAAGTTCTACTGAACTTAAGGGTGGGTGGGTGGTTATGTCAAGCGTTTAGCAGACTCTTTCTCCAACCTCAGACAGTTTAGTTCCCACTAGGTTAGGCAGGTGCAATACGTGACCACACTTAGTATGTCTAAATAAAATAAATGTAAATGGCAGCATTTGTAAAGCGCACAGCTACCTACGACGGAGGTGTCCCGGCGCTGGGTGCAGTCGAGAAGATTGAGCAAGCTATTGCCCAGAGTCACATGGTGCTGTGCTAACCTGCCGCCGGAGCTAGGGATCGAACCATGAACCATGTAGTCCAGAGTCAGGCACCCTGGCCGCTGTGCCACACCTCTTCCCAACAAATGGAGATGCCAGTGGATATCTGTCCTCTAGATACAGTGAGCTTTCATTCCAAGAATTGAAAGTCCTGTATGTCTTTACAGAGCTGAAGACAGGGAGAAGTGCCAAAACTCAACATCTAACTGAAATGTTACAGTTAAGACCTTAGGAAGACTGCTTGGATCAGATAAATAGGAGAGAGTGGATGGGACAAGTACTGAGGATAAGTCAAGAGGTGACACCTTTTATGACCTGGAATCTAACCCTGACCAGGGGGACCAAAATGGGTCCCACTTGGATAACTCAGATCTTCCGGGAGGTGATGGAGCAGGCCATGAAGGCCCCCTCTTCACCCCTCCTGGAAGACTGCAGAGTTTACCAAGGAGATCTAGATCTCCATCTGCAGAGTATAATCACTTAGGACAGTTTGTAGGGAGCTCTCTATCTAGCAAGAGGAGCGCCTCTTATGATAGGGAGTACCAATTGATTGAACTTGAGAAAGCTAGGCTTAGGATCAGGCAAGAACAATTGGCGCTTGATAAAGAGTCCCTAGAAGTCCAGAGAGCTAGAAAAAGTTGGGACTAGAGTCCCATGGTGGCGGCAACAGTATTCCTTAAATTGGGGACCATTCCTTTGATAATCAATCAATCAATCAGAATACTTGTAAAGCTGCTACTGTTTGAAGAACCAGGTCTTGAGGAGTCTTCTGAAGGAGAGAAGGTCTTGGGTCTGCCGTAGGAGGGTAGGGAGGGTGTTCCAGGTCTTGGCGGCGAGGTAGGAGAAGGATCTGCCACCTGAGGTCGTTCATTGGATGCGGGGGACAGCGGTGAGGGCGAGGCTGGCTGAGCGGAGCTGGCGGGTGGAGGTGTGGGAAGCTGAGTCTGTTGTTCAGGCAGGCTGGTCCGGCTTTGTGAAGTGCTTTGTGTGCTTGGGTGAGGAGCTTGAAGGTGATCCTCTTGTCGACGGGGAGCCAGTGTAGGGGGGCATTGACGATCAGTCGGGCTGAGGCGTTTTGGATGCGTTGTAGTCGTCATAGGTGTTTGGCTGGGATTCCTGCATAGAGTGCGTTGCCATAGTCCAGTCTGCTGCTGACGAGGGCCTGTGTCACCATTCTTCTTGTTTCGGTCGGGATCCACTTGTAGATCCTGTGAAGCACTCAGAGGGTGTTGTAGCAGGAGGAGGAGATGGCGTTGACCTGTTTAGACATGGAGAGGGAGGAGTCGAGGATGAATCCTAGGTTGCGTTCATGGTCGGTGGGTGTTGGTGCAGTCCCCAGTGTGGTCGGCCACCAGGAGTCGTCCCAGGCTGAAGGGGTGGGTCAGAGGATGAGTACCTCCATCTTCTCCGAGTTTAGCTTCAGACGGCTGTTCCTCATCCAGTTGGCGACGGCCTTCATTCCCTTATGGAGGTTGGTTTTGGTGGTGTGTGGGTCCTTGGTGAGGGAGAGGATGAGCTGGGTGTCGTTGACATATGAGATGATGTTGAGGTCGTGTTGGCGGGCCACTTGTGTGAGGGGGGCCATCTAGACGTTGAACAGCGTTGGGCTGAGGGATGAGCCTGGAGGGACGCCGCAGATAATGTTCCTTAGCTTCAGATCGGAAGGGCGGGAGGCAGACGCTCTGGGTTCTGCTGGAGAGGAAGGACGTGGTCCAGTCAAGGGCCTTCTCTTGGATTCAAGCTTCTCTGAGGCATGTCTTTAGAGTGCAATGGCAGACCGTGTCGAAGGCCGCTGACAGGTCCAGGAGGATGAGGGCTGATGTTTCGCCATTGTCAAGTTGACGCCTGATGTCGTCAGTGGCGGCGATGAGGGTTGTCTCGGTGCTGTGGTTTCATCTGTACCCGGACTGGGAAAGGTCCAAGATGTAGTTGTCTTCTGGGTGGCGGGCAAAGTTGCCTGTTGAGGATTTTCTCAATGACCTTCACTGGGAACGGGAGCAGGGAGATTGGCCGGAAGTTCTTGAGGTCCTTGGGGTCCGCCTTGGGCTTCTTGAGGAGGGTGTTGATTTCAACGTGCTTTCAGATTTCCGTGAATGTCGCTGTTTTGAAGGAGATGTTGATGACCTTCCGTAGTTGGGGTCCGATGGCAGTGTCCGCTTTGGTGAATATGTGGTGTGGGCACGGGTCTGACGGAGATCCTGAGTGGATGGAGTTCATGACCTTGTGTGTCTCGTTGTCGTTGACGTTGGACCAGGAAGTCAGGCGGTTGGCGCAGGTGGTGTTCACCGGGGAGGTGGGGTCTGGCATAGTCAGGGCAGTTGTGGTGTTGAAGCTGTCATGGATGTCAGCGATCTTGCGGTGGAAGAAGATAGCTAGTGAGGCTCACAGTTCTTGTGAGGGCGGTATGTCGTTGGTGTTGGTACTGGGGTTGGAGAGTTCCTTTACGATGCTGACAAGCTCTTTGCTGTTGTGTGCGTTGTTATCCAGGCAGTCTTTGAAGGAGGATCTCTTGGCTAGTCTGATGAGGTGGTGATGTCTGTGGGTGGTGTCCTTGTGGGCTGCGTGGTTGTCCGTGTGCGTTCGTGGAGCCATATCTTCTCCAGTTTACGGCATGCATGTTTGGAGGTCTGGAGCTCGTCGGTGAACCAGGTGGCTCTCTTGCTGGCGTGGTTGTTGGAGGGTTTCTTCAGCGGGGAAAGGGTGTTGTCGCAGTCGGCGATCAACTGTCTTAGGTTGCGGGCTGCGGTTTCTGGGTTGGTGGGGTCGGTGGGTTGGTTCTGGGCGAGGGTGGTGATCACCTGGTTTTCTGTGACTTTGCTCCAGCAGCGGCGGGGCAGCTGTTGGGTGTGTTGTGTGCGTGGTGGGTTTCTTGAAGATGAAGTGGATGCAGCGGTGATTGGTCCAGTGGAGTTTGGTGGTGTGGTTGAAGGCGACTTGGGTGCCTGTGGAGAAGAAGGGGTCCAGCGTCGGCTGGCAACATGGGTGGGTGTGGTGACGAGTTGTCTGAGATCGAGGTTGGCGGGGTTGTCGTTCAGGGTGGCGAAGTTGGTGTCGTTGATGTTCTCGAGGTAGAAGTTCAGGTCTCTGAGGAGGATGTAGTCCGTTGAGGCGAGTGCGTGGATGCTGACGAGGTCGGCGATGGAGTCGCTGAACTGAGCTCGGGGTCTGGGGGCTCTGTAGATGAGTGTTCCTGTGAGGGTGGTGTTGGGGTCGGTCTGGATCCGGAAGTGAAGGTGTTCGTCGGTGTTGAGGGTGTCGTCTGCGTGGGTGGTGACCTTGAGGGTAGACTTGAAGATGATGGCAATTCCTCCTCCGATTCCGTTGGCGCGATCCCTGCAGGTGATGCAGGTAGCCATCCGGGATGGCTATGGCGATGTCGGGCGCCGAGGAGTCATTCCACCAGGTGTCGGTAGGAAAGCCACATCTGGGGCATAGGTGTTGAGCAGATCCGAGTGCTTGATGGCGTTTTTACATGTGGAGCGGGAGGAGGTGGTTGGTTCCAGTCCGTGGAGGTTTGGTGGCTCTGTCGCAGGTGAAGCTGCAGGTGTGGCACGAGAAAGGTCCGTGAGTCCGTTTCGCGGCAGCCTGGAAGCAGGTGTGGCGGGGTCCAAGCGCGGACGGGCGTGGACGGGCGCAGACAGACTTGCCTTTGGTGCGCCAGCGGCGCGCCGACTGCACGCGTCAAGTACGCGGCTGCTGCGTGGCCTCCATAAGAGAGCTAGAGGGAGGGAGGAGCAACTGGGATGTGGGAGTGGTGTGGCCAATGGGGTGGCAGGGGGGCAGGGCCGCAGGGACACAGCAACGGGAGGAGTGTGGACACCGGGAAACAGGGAGAGAGGGCAGCAGAATCAGGGAAAATGGAGCAAGAAGGCAGGCAGCAGAATCAGGCAATGGAGCAGCTGGCAGTCATGTGGTGGCATGGGGAGTGACATGCGAGCAGAGTCAGAGGAACTTGAGCAATATTTTCCCTCCTTACTATGTTGGAGATGACATTCATAAATTGATAACTGCTTTAGAGAGGGCCTGTAAAGTTCAGAGGGTCCCTCAAGAGCAGTGGGCAGTTATTTTGTGGCTCTCCTTTGCTTACAAAGGTAGAGATAAGCTCCTCACTGTTAGAGAAGAGGATACTGACAACTACTCAATCTTGAAGAGTGCTCTCATTGATTGGTTTGGATTAACCACTGTACAATACAGGATTAAGTTCAGAGACACCCAGAAGACACAGAATCAGGATTGGGTAGACTTTTTAAAGGACTGTACTATTTTATAATGAGGGAGCAGATCCTTAATAATTGCCAAAATCAGTTATTACATAAGTACCTGGTTGACTCTGATCTGACTTCTCCTCAAGAATTGGGAAAAAAGGCAGATAAGTGGGTCAGAGCCAGGGTGAAGCAGAAAAAAACTGAACAATCGTGACAACCAAAAGAAGCAAGATTCTAAAAATTAAGATAAGGGTGGGGACAAGGGTAGAGATCAGAATTGTTCTTCAGGGTCCCCAAAAACCTACATCTGGGAGGGGAGTCACAATCCAACAAAGGTAAAGGCAAAAAAAATCTTGGTATTATCTCTGTAAACGGAAGACACATTGGACAAAGAATGCTAATTGTCCAAAAGGCAAAGAAAATCCTCCTAACACCACTGTCCTTAAGACAACTGCTCCCCCTAGTACAAGTACAGGTGGTGGTACAGGGAACACAAATGAGTTTTGTCACTCCTGTACTACCTGTCAAGCCTGTGGCAAGTCAGTTGGTGCCACAACGGACCAACTCACACCACTACCTGTGGTGTGGGTTCCCTTTGAGAGGGTTGGGATTGATAGCATTGGTCCCATGAACCCTCCTACTACATCTGGGCAAAGGTATCCAGTGGTATAGGACCATACCACTAGGTATCCTTAGAACATTAGAACCTTAGAACACCCACAGCAACTGTGGTGGCCAGGGCTCTCCTGGGAATATTTTTCAAAGTCTGTTTCCCTAAGGAGGTCTTAATTGACAAAAGTGCAAGCTTCATGTCCAGTTATATCACTGCAATGGAAGGAGTGTTGAGTCAATTACATGTTCACCACACCCTTTCAGCCACAATGCAATGGGTAAGTTTTAAGGTTCAAAAAAGCCCTCAAGGACATGATCATTGGCCTCCCAGAAAAGCTTAGGCGAAAATGGGATGTCATTTTGCCCTGCCTTCTCTTTGCCTACGGAGAGGTCCAACAGAAGGGGGATGGCTGCAAACCTTTTGAACTTCTGTTTCAGCATCCAGTTAGGGGTCCGATGTGTTTGATTAAGGAAGCATGGGAGTTACCTCTCAACCCTCATAAACAATAAATAGTTGACTATGTACTTGGTCACCACTCCAGGATGGCTGAGTACATGAAGAAGGCCAGTAAAAACCTTGAGGCAAGTCAAGAATTGCAAATATTTTGGCATGACCAAAAGTCTGTCTTTACTGTTTATCAGCGAGGACCGAAGGTTTGGGTGTTGGAGCCTGTGACCTCAGCAGCTCTCCAAGACAAATGAAGTAGACCCCATACCATACTTGAGCAAAATGGAGAGGTCATTTACCTGGTGGACCTTGGAAATCTCAGGATCCCCCACAGGGTGCTCAATGTGAACAGACTCAAGCCATGTCCGCCAGGGCTGACATGGGCGTGCTCATGGCAACTTGTGAGAGAGAGGAGGAAGAGAACCCTGATGATGGATCAGTTGATTGTGTAGTCTTGCAGACAACCTCACTGGGCAACAGAACATTGATTGTATGAAAGTCCTCAATCAATGCAGGCATTTGTTTTCTCTGACACCCAGTCAAACTACCTGGTGTACCTATGAAGTGGACACAGGTGAGAGTCTACATGTCAAGATTAAAATCTACAGGCAGCCTGACCATGTCAGGGATTGCATCAGGACAGATGTCAAAAAGATGTTGGAACTGGGAGTGAGTGAGCCCTCAGATAGCCCTTGGGCTAGCCCAGTAGTCCTGGTACCTAAAATTTACACCCAAGGTAGTAAGCGAGAGATGAGGTTTTGTGTTGAGTACAGGGGACTCAATGCAGCTACTAGGACTGATGCTCACCTTATTCCTAGGGTAGATGAACTTATTGATACTCTGGCCTCAGCCAAGTATCTAAGTGCATTTGACCTAACAGCTGGCTATTGGCAATTTAGACTAGCTGAGGATGCCAAACCAAAAAGGGATTTTCAACCCCTAGTGGTTATTATCAATGTATTGTGATGCCTTTGGTTTGAAGAATGCTCCTGCCACATTCCGAAGGCCGTTCAAAATCCTGGTGAACAAAGTCCTTGCATGCCTGGAAGCCTATAGTGCAGCATATCCTGATGATATAGCTGTCTCCAACTGGGAGGATCACCTAGTCTACCTGAAGAATGTTTTGGAGGCTTTGCAGGGAGCAAGCCTCACTATCAAGGCTACAAGGTGCCAGATAGGGCAGAGCAAGGTTGTGTACCTGGGCCTCCTTGTGGGTTGAGGCCTGGTTCAACCGTTACAGAGCAAAAGTCAGACCATCACAGACTGGGTTGCTCTAACTTCCCAGACTCAGGTCAGAGCTTTTTTGGGCCTGACTGGGTATTACAGGAGATTTGTTAAATGATATGGGTCTATAGTGACTCCCTTGAATGATCTCACATCAAAGAGAATGCCCAAGAAGGTTCAGTGGACAGTTAGCTGTCAACAAGCATTTGATGATCACAAGCAGACCATGAGCACTGCTCCCATTCTGCAGACTCCTGACTACTCCAAGCAATTTATTGTCCAAACAGATGCATCTGAGTTGGGGGTAGGGGCTGTGTTGTCACAACTTAATGCAGAGGGTCAGGATCAGCAGGTAGCTTTTATCAGCAGAAGGTTGACCCCCAGAGAGAAACGTTGGTCACTGTAGAGAAGGAAGCTGAGGCCATACTTGTTTGGTACTCACTTCATTGTCCAGACAGACCATAAGCCCCTCCTATGGCTAAATGGCTAAAACAGATGAAGGGTGCAAACCCCAAACTTATGAGATGGTCTATTTCCCTACAGGAGATGGACTATATAGTGGAACATAGACCTGGGAGTAACCATGCCAATGCAGATGGACTCTCCAGATATTTCCACTTAGAAAATAAAGACTCAACTGGGCAAGGTTAGTCTCATCTTCTTACGTTTAGGGGGGTTGTGTAGGAAAGTAGGATCTGCTTCTTATGGTTACCCCCTACTTTTTGCTTCTTTTGATACTGTTTTTGGCTAGTCTGACTGGGATCCTGCTAATCAGAACCCTAGTCTATCTGCTTTCTCCTTACACTGTTATGTTATGTAACGAGGTACACTCCAGATTGGATACTGGGGTACACTTGTCAGTCCCTAGTATATGGTACCCCTGTACCCACTTGATAAGGGTTTGCGCTGCGCACACCTAGACGTGTGATTTGTAAGCTGTTTTGATATCTACACCAAATGTTTAATCAGAGCGTGCAGGGAAGGAAAGAGGTTGCCATCCTCTGTACTGTAAACAACAAAATAAAGCAAGTGTAACTGCTCACTTGGCCCTACCTGCACTGCTAAATCTCGAAAATCATACAGTTTTACCTCATTACATTTTTTAATCCAAAACCAATCTCAATTTTTATGCAATACAAAGAATTTCTTTTGCATACTTTCTACAACACATTTTGTGAGTATGCTAGACAATCATAAACACTGAATACAAAAAACATTTTCCATAAACTCAATCAATAAACAAAGCATGTGGAGTTAATATCCTTGTTGTCTGTCCCAATGCATTTCGGTATGCAAGATCCCTTCTTCAGGCAACTGTAAAAATAAGGAATTTGAATGCACTATGTTAAAGCACAGCAATGGAAGAACATATCACAGTGACACTATGGTCAAATGCAACAAATGATCCTGATATTGTGCTAGCACCTTAAATGATTCCCCTCCCACCCAAATTTTATACACACAAAACGGGCAGTGTTTGTATTAAATGCCCCACGTCTCTCAATATGAATTAAAAGACTACTTACTGAGATAATAGAAACATCAACACTGATGCAGAGCCAATTCAAACATGGAACCTACAAACCACCAAACCAACAAAACAATTACAAGATTATAACCTCGCATTTACAGCCTGTTTATTGACTCCAATTCTATGAGCTTATGATGCGCATATTACCTGGCTAAAAGACCATTGCCAGCAATTATTCCAATGTATGAAATTCATGACAAACCAGGTCGGGACTGTGTGGAAACATCTAAAAAGAGTTCTGCAAAAGACAATATTACTGAACCCTCTGTATATAAGGTAGTTGAGGTTCAAAAAAAGAGTACATCACATTAATGCACAATACCTTATTATTTATTAGTCTAGGACGCTATCCAAACCGCGTCATGAACCATTGAAAACAACTGTCTCCATGGAAGCAATCTACACTAATGGTAACTGATGCCTCAATGCGTGAGAAATACGATATCTGTGATAAAACAAAAAGGAGACAAAATGCTCTCAAAACTAATTTGTACCCAATAATAACAAGCTCCTGTATCTGTATTTAAACTGACCGGTTAAATACCTTCACACAAATCAGTATTCCTGACATTCAGCACGATGATGATGTATTCCCTGCTGGGAAGAGGAACACGCGTTTTCCCTTCTGCACTGCTTTCAGCTGTTGGTACTATTCGAGCCTGTGTGAGTAGAATACATAGAGTAGTTGCCGACCATCTGAATTGCCAACTTCTTTAATGCCAAAGTAAAATATCTCTGCCGCATTTACCTTCGACCTCCGTAACCTCCGACCAGCACTGTCCCTGTATCTCACAGTGACGCCGAGCCTCTACCCAGTCTCCCTAGCGCGACAATTTGAAACTGACTTACCAGTCATTAAACTAAACAACGGACTTTCAAAACCTACCCCTACCAGCAATTATGGAAGACGGCTTTCATCTTAAAATGTCATTAACAAACTAAAGCATTAAGTCAATTCTTCACCTGAAATGAAAGTGAACACCTTATACACTACTGAAAACTCATTTTATCTGAATAAAAAATGAAAAATAAACACAAAGAAAAATCTTGTGAAAAAACATTCATGTTGCAAGTGATAAAGTAATGAACACATGCCGAAACCCATTGTTAGTGATCTGGTACAGTACACAAGAACTGATGCATGCACTAAAGGCAGCATAAAGCAATACAGTTGTTATACACAATATCTGTTACAGCGTGTTCATAACAAACCGATGTGGAGTTAAAACGGCCGCTTGAGATTGGGAGTCGAACTACACGCGGTACGTCGGTGAGCTGACAAGCCACAGGTGGCGTTTAAGTAGACGTGATTACCGTGAGACAATTTTAAATAAATAGCAGACGGTGGTTTATGCATTAAAGTAAGAAAATTGAATCCCTTTGACCCTAACCTTGGAGGTGATATTTGTGTATGAACACAGGTGAAAGGTACAGCGTCTCTACTACACGAGATATCGTAGAAATGAGAGTATAGAGATTACCGCGTGTACATGTGATATGGCTACTTTTTAAACGTGAAAAACTATTGGCATATAACGTTTCGCTGTGTGGAATTGGCGGTGTCAAACCCTGCTATTGTTCTCACTAGAAAGACGCCAACAGAAGTCGTAGATACGACCGGTTAACATTTTAACCCTCTACTCGCTGGACGAAACTATATTTGCAGAAGAAAGGCGGTGTAGGCCCTATTCAATGTTTCAGATAAGAATCATTAAGAATTGACTTGGATGGCAATAATTGTATTCCTGATGAAGGTGGTTCTATTCTAAGGTCCGCCGAAACGCGCCGATGCTAAAGATAAAGGAGAAATACGCTTAATACTGAATGATAACAATTCTGATGTTATGCTGAATTGATTACATTATTGGTATCTCCTTTTTATAAATAGGAGCTTGAATCTTTCCTTACTTGAAAGTCGGTCCCTCATTGTTCATTTTTTTTTATTAGTACTGTGGAAATGAGTTATTCTCTTGGTTATTGATTAAGTGATATTTTATATGTTTTAATGTATCTTAATATGTATAAATTGTACAGCATCAATTTATAAAATTGTTTCTTTTACATTGCTTTTTTGGTGTGGTATCTCATGAATGTGAACTGATGTTTTTATGTTTCTGTCTATGTGAAAGTTTTTGTCTTTACATTAAGTTGCCCAAAGGGAATTTTACTTTTGACTAGAGTTAAAACGGCCGACATTGTTGCATTTGAAAATCTAGTGGGTCAATGACCCTTCACAACTCTTACAATCATGAATTACTCCGCACCTGTGGAATACATCTATAACAGAGAGTCCTGTACACTTATGTTGAATAAATTAAATTGAGGAGCTTAAAGTAGACACGCCATGTCTAATTTGTCATTCAACCCATTCAGTATCATTGTATCGAGGAATTTTATCCACCATATTTCATGGCGGGACAGCCATTTGCCATTATCTTGGTTTGGCTGAATTTAATCTTTTCTAATATCTGAACTCTGAGCTGAGGAATGGTGTGGTTGTGTTCTGCCCAATGTGTAGCAAGGCTTGAGTTAACACCTTATTTCTTTTGCAACTCTTATGCTCAGTGATGCGTACCTTGACCTTTCTTTCCATTTGGCATATGTATAGCTTGCCACATGGGCATTTAATACTATAAATTACATGTGAAGAATTACAATCAGCCTGATCCCTCAACTTAATAAATTTTTCAGTCTGAGGATGTAGGATCGTCAAACCCACGATCACATTATAACAATGTATGCAGTTAAAGCATTTCTTAGTACCTGTTTTTGTCGCTTGCACAATATTTGGCTGGGGTTCTTTGGTTAACAACTCCTTCAGATGTTTGCTCCTAGTGTAAGCAAACAAAGGTTTGTTCCTGAACAAGCCTTTAAAATCATCTTCATTCTGTAAAAATTCTCAGTGTTTATTCACAATTTTTTTAATCTGATTGGATTCCGTAGAAAATGTTGAAACCATTCTTTCTTGTTTGTTTTTGGGTTTAATCTGCAACAAATCTTCTCCGGAGATGTTCATAATCCTTGACTGAGCTATTTTAACAATTGTTGGTGGGTACCCACATGCCAGAAATGTTTCCTTTTGTATTTCGACTTCCTCTAACAATGCGTGTTCAGTGGAAGAAATCCGCTTTGTTCTTAGCATCTGTGAATATGGTAAATTGCGCAGTAAAGCTTTGGGATGAAAACTGGTGAACAACAAAGAATTGTTCTGGTCAGTAGGTTTGTGGTACACCACTGTTTCCAACCTTTTTCCAATACAACCAAAAAAACTATTTGACTGTGGTTCAAGGAGTGTGTACATTGAATCTGCGCATTTCTCATGTTGAGTTCTTCAATCTTCTGTAACTACTCTTGCTCTGAGCTGGACCAAATTAAAAAGATGTCATCAATAAAACGTTCATAAAAAACAACATTCTCACTCCAACCTGTATCTGCTAGAATATGATCATACTCGAATTTGGCCATGAAGATATTAGCAAAACAGGGGCTCCAGAAAACCCCATTGAAGAACTGCTAATCTGTGAGAAACATTCTTCTTTCCATTTAAAATAAGCAATATTGAAGTAACTCCAAGACAAACACTTTGTTTGCTGATATATTTGTTGACTGCAATAGTGCCCACTCACAGGCCTCCAAGCCTTCCTCCAAAGGTATTGAAGTATACAACATAGTGCCATCTATTGTACACAGATTTGATTGGGCTACATCGATATTTACTGTTTTGGGTGTTTGTAAAAAATGGGCCATATCCCTAATGTATGTGGTCCAGCTTTGGACAAATGGTTGTAAAAATTCATCAATATATAGTCCCAATGGCTCGAAAATTGACCCACAACCACTCACAAATGGTCTGAAGGGTGGATCCAAAGGCTTTTATGTACTTTAGGTAGCATATAAAGTTTTGGACACCTTGGATTTGCGATTCTTACAATTTTTTTGTATTTTTATTGATCCAGTCCATTTCAAGTGCTTTCTCTAAGACCTCATTGAGTGTCTTTGCAATCTCGGTCACAGGGTTCTTATCTAATTTCGAATAATTTGTTTCATCACTAACATGTTGAGTGACTTTCATCTCATAGTATGCTGTGTCCATAATGACAAGAACGCCACCCTTGTCTGTTGTCTGAAAAGTCAAAGAAGTATTGTTCGCCAACTCTTTGATGATGTGATGTTGATGTTTGTTGATGTTAGTCTTGGTTTGAGGATTCCTTTGACATTTGTTCAAATCTTGTTTAACTAGGATTTCAAAAGTATCCAAAATGTTATGTGCTACTGGTGCCATGTATGGACGGGAAGATTTAAATTCCCAATGTCTCATGGCATAGGTACCCCAAGGTCGTCCCATGGACTGAAGCATGTATTATGCCACTCATGAGAGGCCATGCAAAATAGAAACTACAAGACTACCACTGCAGCCTGTGTAAGCTGGTGCATGCACCGCTTTCTTAAGATATAGGTTTATTATATCTAAGGGTCACTACACTTAAAACTTATAAGTCACCCCTATAGCAGGCATTGATAATCCTGAAGGCAGGGTGCTTTGGTTCTAAGTGAGAGGGTGTCACTGCATGAACAGGGTACCCCTGCAGCCTACGGAGTCTGTTCTCCAAGGTTGTTAGTACTGCCGCTATTTACGACATATAGAGTGGCATTATGCGACTGTCTAATGGCCAACTCTAAAACCTCTGACAGTAACCATATTGTGTTCGGTATTAAACATTTTGGAATCCTACCCCCACACCAGTAACCGGTGTGGGAGGTAGGATTCCACCCCTCAGAAACGAGGTTTGTGTGGTCCCTGGGGTTCCTGGTACCAGCCTTCTAGTCCTGGGCAGCCCAAAATGATTGATGCTGACCAGAGACACATTTCTACCCTCCTGCTGCTGAGCCAAACTCGAGGAGGGGAAGGCAGAACAATAGGCATCCTGTCACAGGGAGGTGTGACCACTACCCAGATAGGATTTAGTGTATTAGCCCTGGGTAGGTACGCTTGCCAGAGACCGAAAGTCTGCATGAAGGGCATATTTGATGTCCCTGTGCATAGTCCAGTTCAAACCAGTCCTGGGAGCCATTGACTCCTGCTCTGGTGTGAAATTAGACAAAGAACATGGTAGTAACCTCCACACTGTTGTGACCCTCCCCTGGGAGGGTCCCCTGAATCTATCCAAACCTTTCCCATGGGTACAACAGGGCTTACCTGGCTGTAGGACCTGAGATTTGACGTGGACAAGATTCTGAACCAGAAACCACTGAACTTTAACTGTCTGGACACTCTGGACTTTGCTGGACTTTGTTTGGGCCGACTTCATCTCCCCCTCAGTCTGAAGCATCGTCTGTCCCCATGCACCATACAGGGCCTGTGGAACATCAAGGACAACTGAAGACATCTCCCTTGGAGTAAATAGTCACTCCCATTCAACTGCATACACCATACCATGATTGACCGGTCTACTGATCCTGAGCTCCTATGGACTCCACAGGCTTCAGCAACACAGGCGATGTGTTTCCAAGTTTCTCGAGGTCTGAGCTGCACTCTCACCAAGTTTTAGATCAGAATCCATCATGTGGGCTGCAATACCCGTACCCCTGTGCTCTGCATACTTTTGCAAGTGCTTATGTGTGTTAGGATTCCAAAAAAAAGTGCACTGGGCTCTGAGTAGCCCCAACCTCTGGCACAATTTCCTACATTGAACTTTAGCCTCCTTGCACCAATTGCTCAGTGAGCTGCTGCTTCATGAAATAGCTCAAGGCCCCTTCATGACGCCTGTGCCTCCAGCCTGGGGGTCCTCTTGAGGGTCAACACTGCTTTTATTGGGCTTCCCTGGTTGCACCAGGCTTGCCCTGACTCCCCTGTAGTTAGTGAGTTTCCTGATCCTTGCTGGTACGAACCGTAACCTTTCTTGAGCTTCCTCATAGGTTGCAGCTGGCAAGGCTTTGTTGGTGCCCCCGCCAGACACCGATCCCTCAGCACTCAACATCCTTTGTGAGACAGCTCATATCCATCTCCTGGTCATACTCAACATCTGCTGGTCCCTGTGGCTGCAAAGTCAAGAACCCCCTCACACACCTGAAGCATCTGACATTGGTGGGCATTCGTCTACTGAGCCCCTGGTCATTTCTGAGTGACCCATACTCTGACGCCTTTGCTGTCAGGTACTCTTCATCAAGAATCCACCTTTGGATGCCATTGGAAACATTTCTTCTTCCCAGCATTGGCTCTTCTTCTAAGTCCTCCATTGAGTTCAACAGCGGTTTCTAATGCCTCTTCAGCCATATGCACCGGCTTCCCCGGGATGTATGTAACTGTAGTACTATGGTATCCATGGGTGGGGTGGCTCTCCAACTTCCTAAGTTCCATGGGGTTTCATCAAAGTCCTATCAGAGGGTTCCTTAAACTTTAAAACTGCAACCATGACGTGTGTAGAATTGTACGGCACATGGGGTCATCTTCCCACATTGCACCCGTCCTCCTTGAGGGTCCCTACTTACTCATAATAGGTGGTTCCTTGGGGTCCCAGCGAATCTACATCCTCTAGACACTGTCTTGACTCGAGTCATGTTCTTATACCACTATTTTAGTATATGGTTTGGTCTCCCCCTGGAGCCAACTGTGTATTAGTGCTATTTATGATTGTTTCTATGTTACAGTATTATGTGCTTTGTGAATATCTTCATGTAGAAGATACTGTGTCATACTTTTTGGGTGTTATATTAATAAATACATATTTTGATAACTACTGTGTGGTTCTCCTTTCATTTAATAAATACCATAAGGTTGCATTCTGGAAAAAAAGTGGCTTAACATTCCTTCAAGACTAATCCTGAAGGCTGCTCTCCACAGCTACCACATGCATAGCTTTCTAAGGTTATCTTTGACCTCTTAAATCACCATAAGGGATGTTTGGACTCATACAGGGTGCCCACTATAAACAGTGGAAGCATATACCAGGCCAACTTCTCACACTGACTCTGATTGTCCCTGTGCTCTGCTTAACCAGGCCTATGGCTAGTGCTATGCAGGCTGAAAACATGTGTAGAATACAGTGAAAACACCTCCATACACTTGGGTACACTATTGGTTAAGGTATGCTATGATTTGCATGACCTCCCCGCTAAGGCCCTAGTAAATAATAGGGCAGGGAGATTAAAACTACCTTTAAGTCCCTAGCATATAATAGAGCATGGTAATTTAGAGGCCAGCAGCCATTTCTGCACTTGCACGTGTACACTGATGAGCATGAAGTCAGTTTAAAATTAGCCCTGTTTTCCAGGCCTACATGTAAATTATGACCAAACACGACTTTAGTGTTTGGGTCCCTTAACAAATTAATAAACTCTCCTAGGTGCCCAGGTGTTGTGGGGGAGGCAGGTACTTATAATAAGGACCCTTAATAATAGGTTTTATATGCCCTGGGGATAGTGAAATACCCTAAGTGTAGTAAAATGCTTCCCAAAGTTGACTTTTTTGCTAGGAGCACTGTGGAGTGAGGATCAGCAATATTATTATATATTCAAAACCCCTAAAGTCTCCCCTAGGTGTTCCATGGGCAGGGAGCCCTGTAGATGTAGGCAGGGTCCTTCTAAAAGATGTTTTATAAGCCCTGGTGTTGGAGAAATTGCCTAGTTCATTTTCTCCATTGCAGATCCCCTGCCACATAGGTTAACATGGCATGAGGTTAATAATTAATAACTCCTGCCAGACCTTAGAGCAAAATATCATTCACTGACTTAGGAGAACGGCATTGATAAAGCCAACAATATCTTGTTGTTGAATTTATCCTGAAATGTACAGAAAATTCAGCCTTCCAGTGATCTGCCCTGATTGGTTAGAGTTAAGTAAATTAGCCAGACTGCTTTGATCAAGTGATAAGTGGCCCCTGGGGTTAAAGTACCATTCTAGTAAGAGAGGGTTCTGCTGCATAGGAATGCCAAAGCAAGTAGAATGGGTTGTAAACTATGAACTTCAAAGTAAGGAGGGGACAGACAGAAGAAGCCAGGCCCTCCTACACCCCTAACCTTTGAACCCAGCCCAATGGCAGACTTAAGGAAGGAATTTGTAGATGACAAGGGGAGGGAGGCTATGGAGATGAGCCATCCTGGAGGTTAATTTAGCCAGCTCTTGCCTCTCTGCTGAGACTTCAGCCATATTGAATTCTGGAGAAATAGTGCTTTCAGGGAGTCCATTGTGCCACACTTTGGAGGAAATGGGCATGCTCTGGGGTGTTGCCCTGCACCTCATTGGAAATGAGTGCCCCCCGTAGTGACCCCTGTGGGACCCCAGGGAACACAGAATACGTATCAGAGAGAGTCAGAGTTGCTGCTTGAAACAAGAGGAAGAAGAAGAGTACATGCTGAGAAATATTATTCGCAACAACCAGGCCCTGCACTCTGACTGACTGCACCTGATGCACAATCTGGAACTATAGCTATGTGGACCTAACTTACTTCAAAAGAACTAAAGAGTGAACTCCCTGCAAGCTGCAGGTTAACAGAGCTCACCTGGACCATCACCATCTAGAATCCCAGACCAGGAGTGACTCCAGTGGATTTGTAAGGGTTTTGTCCATGTTGATTGTAGGAATTGCAGTTCCAACCTTTCAAGGACCATCTTGGACCTTCCAGACCCTTGGAGTAAGTTTTGGATTTGTTGGGACCCTCAACGGAACTTCAGGAAGAAGTTCCAGATGTTTGGAGAAGTCTAGAGCAACTTTGCAAAAAAGCTCCATAAGTGAACTGACTCAAACTGGCCATCCAAGCCAGTGACCCTTAACCACAAGTCGGCCTGCCCGCCAGGTTCTTCCCGCTGAAAAGCTTTAGAGGTCTGACTTACAGCGTTTTACCGGGGCTGGCCGAAACTCAAGAGAAGTGAACCACTTACCAAATAAGGCATGGTGAAGACAATTGAGCGATCCCGAGAAAAAAAGCTCCCTAAAATTTCTAAATTAAAAATAGATGAGGTGACTGGGAGCATCGCAAGAGAAAAGCCGCCCATCTTCAACCCTGAGCCGGCCTGGATGTCTGGTTTGTCCCGCTGGAAAACTTCGGAGGTCTGACTTCCTTAGGTTTGACCAGAAGCTTGTCGCAGCGCAAGCCTTTGAACCCTCACCGAACCCAAACTAGTGAGGAGCTTTGAGGGACCCAGGCAGAAAAAAGTTCCAGAAAGGTTTCTAAGTCAGAAGGTAAACATTTTACCAGAGGCCTTCCACGAGGGGTAGCAGCACAGGGATCCATTGCAGTTTGCTTGAAACTTTGACCTTGTCCCGGTCTAGCGCAACATATGTCCAAATAGGTGTTATAGGTTTCTATGTGCTATATAGATGCAGGCAAGCACCCTTGCACCATGGATGTCTGCGTTGATGCTAGGCAGCTAAATTAGCGCCAGCACCGGGGGAAATACAAGGCTGCACCGTGTTCTTGTAAATACAGTGCAGCTGTGCATTTCAAAAGTGGGGAAGCGCAGCATTAAGCAAAGGAGGCTAACGCCGCGCTCAGCCACTTACTTGTAAATGTGCCTCTATGTCCATAAAAATGTTACTAATTTAAAAATTGTGAGGCTTTCCTTTACAGAGAGGATGAATAGTCAGGGGATACAGATGTGGAACAGGAATGCTGAACTGATATATTAGATCGCTCTCACACTCTTTACTCACCCCTCACATGTTTATGCAGTAGCTGGTTTCATATCTATAATAACCCCTTAAGGCTGACTTATTTCAGCCTGTTATTCAGGAAAGACTTTAAATTCAATACCTCATTTTCAAGCAATATGGCCTATACGTGTCCATGGATATCGAATGTAGCGCTCTAGTTGTTCTTTAGCACTTGGAATCAATAGAACTATTGCAGATGCTCCTGTTTTACTCATCTGATCATTTTTTTTCTTAAATTTATTAGGAGTAGTCATATCCACAATGCCATTTAGAGGCCACAAAGCCTGTGATCACAGGGTTTGTAACGGATTATTGGCTTTTTTAAATCTACTAAATCCATTATGCCATTCAGTAACAGGTTACTGAATCGCAAAATGAGTTTGAAAATGCTTTCCAAATCGCAATTTGTTTGGAATGTCCTTTCAAAGTTGCAAATAGGAATACTGTGTATCGATGGTTTGCGATAGCAATTTTCGTTGTAAACCAATGATAGGTTACAGACTCCAACAAGGTGGTAACTCATAGGCAAAGGGTAATCGTACATATTTTTCTTAAATGCTGACATGTTTCCTCTAAGGAAAGAAGGCTGTATTTTTTTAATGTCCCATATTAAAATGCAGTCACAGGCATTGTGTTCTGCCGGGTCCAAAAGGCCCCCATCATTTTCTTGTCACCCAATTGAAGTAAATCGCAATATGGCTGAGATACCCGCCACCCCCTCTCAACACAATCCCCAAGAATTGGGAAACCGGAAACAGTTCTTGAACTTTTGGAAGGCGGGAAGGGAGTTACCCTTCCCGGCCGTATTTATTAAAATATGAAACAAAAATCAAAACATTAAAATAACAGTTTCATATTATGTACAATTTCATTTCCACATTACGATGTTTGGCTAACCTTAACAGATCTCTAATACAAAGGTTCTCCTAGCCGAACTAACATCCTACAAAACATTTGACTTGAAATTGTACATCCTAACGTTAAGGGCCAACGGCAAGGTCGTAACCGGTGTCAGATCCCTAAACCAGAAAAACCACCCTCACTTGTGAGGGGAGCGACCGCACAGAGGCGTACCTCAAGTGCATCTACCAATTTCCCTTGTACTTGACGGGGGCCCCAATGAACTCGACGCCATTTAACGGTCGTCCGAGGACTCGTGTGAGGTGTCTAAAAAGGTAGCGTAAACCCCCTCCCGCACCCCACACAACTTACCCATCTGCCGTCGCAGATGTCCTGGCCCCGGGAAATTCCCCAGGAGGGCCCGTAGCCCCTCCTATCCAGGAAGGGGCCTTGACCACCTTTCCTTTCCTTCCGGCGGCCTATCCTTAGACGGGACCGCCTCCCCGTTGAGGGGCCCATGGCCACCTCCCCCGAGCGCTCCCATCCGTAATGGGTGACGCCCCCCCATAGGGATCTTCCAATTACTGCTCACCGATCATGACCTTACCGCCACAGGCCGGATAGTTGACCGGCTATCCGGACCCCCCACTCCTGCCTAAAGGTCATGTTTTAAACCCTTCAACCAAGCTATGAAGTCTCCTATGAGTAACTCATTCCCCACCCGGGACAAATGAACCCCGTCCCCCAAATACATACTGTCCCCTTTGATACAACCATGCGAAACAGAATGTAGTGTATTTGAACGAAACAATCTACTCACTTTGTTATTTATTTTCTTTACTGAATGATTCAGAGCAGAAACCGAAATAGCCCCCCGCCACACTTTCCGTGGGATCATATGGGACCATGCAATTGTGCACCCTGGAACTCTTCTCGCCAACCAACTTACTGTGGAAAGCATTGCCTCAAGAAGAAGTCGTCTACCAGTGGCCACCAGATCGTTACCCCCAAGATGGACTATGATTATAGACGGCGGTGACCTTGTCCACTCTAACAAACCCTCAAAAAAGGATTGAAACTGGTCAATACAGAGCCCGCCCTTTCCGTAGAAGGACACCCTGTACCCGTATTCCCCAGCCACGTGAATCATATCACCTGCTTTGAATACGTCCGCGGCACGCCTCACATATGAGTGGCCCACGACCCACACCTCCTTTTTCGCAGACGGTGATTTCTGACCGCTGGTCTCCAGGAGTAGGGTCGACTGTACAGTCCGCCCCGCTTCGTAAGCTTGCGTAACTGAAAACCAAACAAAAACAAGAAGCGTGAGTATATCATTACAGCTTCACAACATGTGCAACCGCACATACCTTTTATAACAGTTCGAGGACCAACGCCCCACACGTTTTACTTGTTCTACACTCAGACCCCTGGCTGTAGCCTCAGTAGCAGCCCCTATCCGAAAGGAATGGGTCCCGAACTCGCCGGGGTTCAAGCCCGCGGCCGAAATCGACATCGCAAGCACCCTCTGGAACTGAAACCTCGTCAGTGGGGTGGCGTCAGCATGTCTCAACAAGGTCCCCCCCCATGCTGCAACCCTCTGCGCTAAATATTCCTCTACGCATATCACAGGGCACATGGAAGACCCGGGGATCCTCTGAATGATTACGCAGTCCCCGATTGCTCCCTGATCGGATTTGGACCTAACAAATGAGACCGTCATCGTCTCCCCCCTGACCTGAATGTGCTCCCGGCACAGTCCCCCCATCGTATCCCGCTTGTTCTTTGCCACTAATTCGCTTACCCGCATAGCCCCATGGAATGCTAGTGCAAATGCGGCTCGGAACAACACTGCTTCGTACTGGGATGAACACGTTGCCGGGAGCACAGACAATAACACGGTCAGCCTATCCAGACCTATCGGGTGCCTCTCATCTACTCTGCGACCCTCAAGGCGTTGCCACCCACGTAGCGCTTTCTGCACAACGAAAGACGCTGTCGGGTCCTGGATCCCATGAGCCTTTGCCATAAAGGAAATGGCGGCCCGATGCCTCTGGGCCGTAGCTACTGTTTTGCCTGCCTGATGTAAAGAGAGCAGAAATTTCACTACAAACTCTTCCTGACCCCAAAGCTCCCCCCTAGCAGTACCCAAAAAGGCCCAATAGGAACGGAACGCCCCTTCATATGCCTTCCTCGTCCTGGGTGCTAAACTCTCTCCCACGAGGTTTTGTAGTTCGGGGCACCGAGAGACCAGAGAGCTTCGGGAAAGGGTGCCGCCACCGGGTCCGCTGTGGGCAGAAAACCCCAGAAGGCCTGCATACGGAAACGAGAAAGCGCATCAGCCGCTTGGTTCATCACCCCCGGCACATGTCTTGCCCTAAACAGTACATTCAGTTGCATGCATAACAACACAATTTCCTTGAGCAGTCTCAGAATCAATTTGCATCGTGCTGCCTGACTATTGATACACTCAACCACGGTCATGTTATCAGACCAGAACACCACAGAGTGATCACGGAACCCCCCGGGCCACGTTTTCAGGGCCACCAAAATAGGAAAAAGTTCGAGAAAAGCAATGTTACTTGTCAACCCGCACTCGTGCCACCATGACGGCCATTTTTGAGCCGACCATTGTGTACCAAATATGGCACCAAAACCTATACTCCCCGCCGAATCTGTCCAAAGTCCCAGCTCCTCGGAGGACACCGCTGGTTTGTTCCAGACAATTCGACCATTGAAATCCGCCAGAAATGCCAACCAAATGCGCATGTCCTGGCGAACCTCTGCCGAGAGTCTCGTGCGATGATGTCCTTCCTTCAGGCCGACCATGGCTTGTGCAATCGAGCGGGAAAAGGGGCGCGCCATTGGCATCACTCTCAGGGCAAAATTCAACTGACCCACCACCTGTTGCAATTGATGCAGGTTTACTTTTGTTGCACGAATACATGTCTCAAGGGATAACCTGAATTTCAACACTTTTTCCTGGGGTAATCAAAAACAACCTTCTACCGAGTCGAGCTCGATCCCCAGAAACTCGATCAAGGTCGAGGGACCCACAGTCTTACCTGGCGCCAATGGCACACCAAATTGATTCATTAAGACACAAAATTCATGTAAAGCCTGTCCACACTCAGGATCCCCGGCTGCCCCCAAAAACTGAAAGTCATCGAGATAGTGCATAACATGTTGAAAACCTGTCTTCCTTGTGAATACCCACTGCAGAAAACAATGGAACTTCTCGAAATAGGCACAGGAAATCGAGCACCCCATTGGCATACATCTATCCATGTAATAGCGACCCTGAAACTGAAAACCAAGGAGACGCTGATCATCTGGGTGTACCGGGAGCAACCGGAACGCTGACTCGATGTCCGATTTTGCCATCAGCGTCCCGGGCCCCAGGCGATTCATCATGGCTACGGCCTCATCGAAAGATGCGTACCGCACCGAACACACTCCCGGGTCTATCGCGTCATTCACGGAAAGACCACGTGGGGCTGACAAGTTATGTATCAGCCGAAACTCACCCGGGTCCTTCTTGGGGACCACCCCTAGAGGGGAACAAACAAAGTTAGCAACCGGTGGCAAATCGAATGGACCGGCGACATGACCTCGAGTCACCTCTTTCCCAATCTTTACCTGTACCACCGCCGTGTGCTGCAAGACCGACAGTTGATTCTTACAGTTTGCTACACCCTGAAAATCCCCCACTGGGATGCGGAAACCATATGAGAACCCGTTTCGCAACACCCGAGCGGAAGCATGATCCGGGTATTCGTTGAGCCAAGGAATCATTGCCATGGTATCAATCGGGGTAGGTAAAGGCGCCCCTCGGACTATATCAGACCTGTTTGGCGCCTCCCTTACCACCATTATCACCCGTTTTGGCTCTGCACATGGACTCAGGATGGGATGGCTGCCCACACCCCCCACACTCATGTCTGAATTTGCATGACCCCTGGGGCCTCGTACATTTCCCTCTGTTAAAATTCAAACAGATCCCCCTTTTACCTGTGTTACCACTCGGCTTCGAGTGGTACTCGTTACCTGCACCCGTCCGAAAGGGTGTCCCAGAGTTTTGGCGGGAAGATTCCCCCCCGTTACTCCCTAACAATGGTACCTTCAACATTCCTGTACTCTCCATTTTTTGCCATGACACGGAGTCGTAACAATCCCAAGTCAAAAATGGGTCGTGTTCCTTAGCTTTTCTAAAAAGATTGTCATAGCAGAACCACTGATTGCCCCCATATGCTACAGAATACTCCATGATACGTGATTGATAAATAGGTAACTTGGTCAGGAACTCGGGCCTGCGCTCGCCCATGATGGAGGTAAAAATGCCCCACGCTCTGCCCCAAGTACCAATGTTTTCGTCAACCTTAAAGGCGGCCATTTTTGCGCGCCAAACACTCGGATGCATGAGCTCCTTTTGGCTCTTTAAATGCTCCATCTCGTAATGATCGGTAAGCAAAGAGAAAATGTTCACATACTTATTCGCCCAAATCTTTTCCTTAGTTTCCAGTGGAACATGCTGAGCCACCTTTTCCCTTCGTGAAGGTACAGACCCCTCCCCCGCAATCGGCAATGGCCGCTTACCTGAACCAGACGCTGCATCCGCCACCGAACCTGGGCCTGATGCGTTAACCGAGGATGGTGCCTTCGCAGCCTCCCTAGATTCCCGCAGTTGCCTCATTACTGCCCGGGCGTCGTCAGCCGTGGCGCCCTCGCTATCTTTTCCCAACCACGCTGCCAATTGTGCCGCTAACTCGGGGGGCATATCCTCCCCGTTCACGGGGGTGACCACCACAGGGATTGGATTCCCCTCTTTCGGCACCGGGATTGGCTCCTCAAGTGGGGTATCGGGAACCGGGGTTTCCCCCCCGAGTGCCCCCCTTCTGGGCCTCTTGCTTCTTCCACCGGGGACTGCTCCCCGCAAAGGCCGTTTCGGTCCTCCCTCCCCGTCCTTAGCCGCCACCTTTTTCTTCAAATCGGCTATCTCCTTCATGAGCATGCGGAGCATCTGCTCGGTACCGACCCGCTTTCCGACTTTCTTGGGCATTCTCAGACGGAATATCTGTAAGACAAAAGAAAGATTACCACGCTCAAAATTGGCTCTTCGTTCCGTCTCGAGCTCACGTGCAGCGGGGAGGTGCAGCTTCAGAGCACAGGAACAAGAGGATGCTTTCTTGGCTTCCTGCTCCTTTTATCCGTCTTCAGGGCGGGCGTAAACCCGCCCCCGCCTGCCTCCGAGGGCGTGGCCAGCCGCGTCCGTGTCTAGGACAACCCACTCTAGGGCGGGAAAAAGGCGCGCCCCGGCTACGCCGCTTCGGGCATACCAGCCGAGACTCGCCTCCCGCCCAAGATGGCTTCCCGGGGGGATCGTGGTACTCCACCATACGTTCGGGGGGACCGAATGGTCGCCCCTTTCCATATGTGACCTACCTCATCATTATTGATAAGTTAGGTCAAAATCACTGGCGTAACGAAATTTGAGAGGGCCCCCCTGCAAGGCACAGGGCGGGGCCCCATCGGGACTCAATCAGGAGATTTCTGGCCAGAGTACTGTACTGGAGGGGCCCCTCAGAGCTTGGGGACACCCCCCACCACTGTAAATGCGCGGCCTGTGTTACCCCACCGAGGGGCCGATTTATGTTAACTGGCGCACCCCCAGGGATGCGCCAGTTAATATGCGCCATAGTGCGCCACAGCTACGCCACCCATGGTGTGCCGCATTTACAATGTGGCACACCATGGAGCAAAAACGCATCTGTGCCGGAAATGTGGCGCATTGCTGGAGTTGCGATGCAGCTCCAGCAAGGCTCGGGGGTGCCCCATCTTCACAATGCTGCGTCAAGACCTACGCCTGCTTCAAGCAGGGGCAGGGTTTTGACGCAGTATTGGCCTGAAAGTGACTGAGTGAAATCTCATAGATTTCACTCAGCCACTTTCAGGAGGCGTTCCTGCGTTTGGAACGCCCCCCCCTGCGCAGGAATGCCTCCTTATGGCGCAGGGCTTTACAACGTGATGCATCTCCTAGATGCTTGTAAATAGGGCGCATTGTTTGCGCCGCCGTTGCGTCAAATAAAGTGACGCAATTGCGGCGCAAAGAGGCGCAAGGGCATCATAAATCTGCCCCTCAATCTTTTGGCCTTGACACACAGATATTCCACAACCATAGTGCTAAGGTATTGTTTAGAAGAAGTAAGTGCTGGCTGGATATAAGAGCGTTTCCCCTAGTGATACCGTTTTTCAGTAGTTGCAGCCTTTCAGCTATTGGACAAATTAGTAGAAATCTGTTTTCTCCTCGAACATTTATGGCTAGAATGCTCGTGTTTCATCCGACAAACAAGTTCTGTATTACCAGCGTAGTTATGAAAGTGGATTGTATACTTGCATGTAGCCATGCTGGTTACCTTAAACGCAAACACACACTGAATGTGCATCTTGGTAACTAAAAATATCTCCAGTACACTGATGATATATTTCTGCTATTCCTCGAGGAGGAATATAATACCCTTTCTCCCAAATCTTCAATCTGATGTTAGACTCAGCGATTACACTGCCCATGAGAATAAAAGGATTATGTTTCTTTCTCCCTTCGGGCAGGAAATATTGCCAGCTGTAAAATGATCATGCTAGCTGCAGGTCACTGCATCACCTCATTTGCTGTGTATGACCTCTTATGATAAAGTATAGCAAGGCACATATCATTGAATCTGTGTTCCTGTCAGTAAAGGTGAATGACAGCAATGAGACCACAGAGTCGGAGACCGTAATTTTATTCTAAGCGTGAAGTAAATCAGACTGTCCTCTTTTTTCACATTGTGCCTATGCATTAGTGCGGTTCAGTTCACAATAAGATTATAGCCCGAGCCCATCACATCAAGTAACGCATAAATATGCATGATTCATGAAATTACCAAAAAAATGAGCGTACAGAAAAATGCTACATAGAGGTTTTGTGAATGTCTGATTTTATAATTCTCTCTGCAAATTTCAGCAGTTAAAAGCCAGATGAAGAGAAATCAGTTAAGGTTCATTACTGCTGCAACCCATCTGGAGAGAAAAGGGATAGACGAATTGGTACATTAACTTTTACACTTGTGACCCAATAAATAATCGCCTGGTTATAGCTATGATTTTCCACCACTATGCTCCGACAACCCACAAAGGTTGTTTTCATGAAACCAATCCCTTCTATAATAAAGATTTAAAGGGGACTAGTTAGAATGTATTAATAGATAATCATCTTTTGTTTTCGCATGACTATTCGTCAACTTCCCTTTGTAAATGTATTAAATGGTATTCACAGTGAAATATTTTCACAAATAAAATGACACTTATCTAACTAGCTATTTAGTGATGTATGCTAAGTTCCACTTACATCAGTGTAAATAAGATGGTCACCTTAATGCATTTAAATGGAACAAATTCATATATGCATATACTTATTTATATATATATATATATATATATATATATATATATATATATATATATATATATATATATATATATATATATATATATATATATATATATATATACACGAGCTCTATCGAACTGCCAGACCTCCCGAGGCTTCGCCGGGAGCAACAACGCTGCAGAGGCGCGGCGCAACTTTACTTTTAAAACAGTGCCTGGACACTTTTAATCACTTGCCTCATTGCTCAGGGGCTGCGCTGAGGTCATCGCGCACCCCTCATCCTTTTGGGATTCTCTTCTCTGCCGCCGCCAGAGCGCCCCACGCTGAGCGTTCCCTCCCCCTCTGACGGGCAGGTCACGAGGGCGGGGACGGGCGTGGCGACCATCTTGGGCTGCTCCCTGGTTGGCGGGGCAGCTCCTCTGTCCCTCCCCCCCTGGCAATTTCTTCCTGACGGGCGCAGTCCCGCCTCAGCTCTATCGAACTGCCAGACCTCCCGAGGCTTCGCCGGGAGCAACAACGCTGCCGAGGCGCAGCGCAACTTTACTTTTAAAACAGTGCCTGGACACTTTTAATCACTTGCCTCATTGCTCAGGGGCTGCGCTGAGGTCATCGCGCACCCCTCATCCTTTTGGGATTCTCTTCTCTGCCGCCGCCAGAGCGCCCCACGCTGAGCGTTCCCTCCCCCTCTGACGGGCAGGTCACGAGGGCGGGGACGGGCGTGGCGACCATCTTGGGCTGCTCCCTGGTTGGCGGGGCAGCTCCTCTGTCCCTCCACCCCCTGCCACACCCTGCTACTTCCGGTCTCCTACTTATGGCACTATTATCCCGGCCGCGCAGCGGACGAGCGCAGCGGGCGCGACGAAGGCGCGCCGAAGTTGCGCCTAAGTTAAGCCCGTCTGCGCCCGTCCGCGACGGGCCGGGACCAGGGGCCACACCCCCTGCTTCCTTGCTGTCATACACGCCTGCTCAACTCCTTTCCTACACCATTGATGTGCCTCTCCCCCACACCCTCATGCAGCATCTTGTTGCTCTAGACATCTATGCTCCCCGCTCAGACCGTGCTGTGTCTCCTCACTCAATCCGTCCCCTCCCTACGCCAGACATCGATCCCCTCTCCATTGGACCCTCATCTCCCCCTCACACTGCTTCTGCCTATCTTCTCAACACTCGTTCGCCAGGCAAACACCAACTTGACCTGTTTAATCTTCTTACTACAGACTCCCCTGATTTTCTGTTCCTAACGGAAACATGGTTTTCGGAGGCTTCCCTCCCCGACATTCTTGCCATCCTTCCCCATTCCTATTATGTCCTTCGGGCTGACCGCCCCGCGGACAAGGTCGGGGGAGGTGTTGCCATGATTGTCCGATCCACTATTCAATTCCAGTTTCTCCCCCAAGCACCCATCGCTGGAGTGGACTTCCTGGTCGCTCGCTCCTCCAATCTGCCGGCTCCTCTCACCGTTGTCCTTGTCTACCGCCCTCCCCTGAACATGCCTCTGTTCGTGGCTTCCCTGCAGGAACTTCTCGCCACGCTGGTGGTTAATAACTCCTCTGTCCTCTTGCTTGGGGACTTCAACTACTGGCCTGGCGATCCCAGGGAGGACTCAGCATCTAAGGACTTCACGGCCACTCTCCTCTGTCTCAACTTTAAGTCTCACATCCTGGTTCCTACCCACAAATTCGGACACATCCTAGACCAAGTCTGGTCTTCCCAGGACATAGTCTCTCCTCCCAGTATCCTCCCATGTACTTGGTCTGATCATTCCCTCATTTCCTTCTCTATCACCACTGGCTCCCCTCACAAGCCCCTTCGCCCCAAGAATGTCTTCTCCCGTAGCTGGAATCGTGCTGACTTGGCATCCCTCTCTCACTCCCTTGCTTCTTCTTCCCCAGACCTTACTGGTATTCCCCTTGACTCACAGGCCGCTGCAGTTGGTAACTGGCTCTCTTCTGCATGTGACTTAGTAGCCCCCCTCAAGCTAGTTAAATCCATCCGCCCTCACGAGGCTCATCGTTGGTTTAGCCCGGAGCTCAAGACTCTTAAACTGGAGCTTAGACGCTCAGAGCGCCTTTGGCGCCGTAGCTACTGCCCTGACCACAAGGCCAAATACAAAATCCTTCTTAAGGAGTACAAGCAGGCCATTTTGGCCACTAAGACCAAGTACTTCTCTGAACAAGTGGCGCTCTCGGCCAACAAAGCTAAAGAAATTTTCTCTCTGGTAAACAACTTGGCCACCTCTGATCGTGCTTGCCCTCACTTCACTCCCTCCCAAGCCCTCTGCTCTTCTCTTAACAACTTCTTTATCGAGAAGATTGTAAAAATTAAATCTAACATCTTGGTCACTCCTTTTACTCCTCCTCACTCTGTTCCCTCTGCGCCCAAATCCTCTTTCTCCTCTTTTCCCCCCCTCCCTTTGGACTCTTTCCTAGCCCTGCTCACCAAAATCAAGTCTGGTTCCCCCACTGACTGTGCCCCTGCCCGTATTCTCAAAACCCTTTTTTCTTCCTGTCCTGATACCCCTCTCTCCCTTCTCAATGCCTCTCTCTCCACTGGATTGGTCCCTTCTTCATTTAAATCTGCTATTGTCTCTCCCATTCTTAAAAAGCCTGGTCTCGACTCTTCTCTTCCCTCTAATTTCAGACCTATTTCTCTTCTGCCTTATCTTGCTAAAATTCTTGAATCCTACGTTACTTCCTGTCTCTCTGGTTATGTTGAACGGAACCAACTCCTGGCCTCTCACCAAGCTGGTTTCCGCTCGGGTCATTCGACCGAAACCGTGGTGTTAGCCGTCCTCGACGAGCTTAAGGCCAAGGCCGACGTCAACTGCCCCCAAGCTTTGATCCTCCTCGACTTGTCCGCTGCGTTTGACACGGTCGACCATAACATTCTTTTGGACCGGGTCAGCGCAGCGGGCATACGAGGTTCTGCCTTCTCCTGGATCACCTCCTTCTTGACAGGGCGTACTCAAGCTGTCCACCTTCCCGGCTTTTCTGCTTCTCCCCTCCCGGTGCCCTGTGGGGTCCCCCAAGGTTCCTCCCTCTCTCCCCTTCTTTTCAATCTCTATATTCACCCTCTTATCTCTTCTCTTCTTGAGCTGGGGGTCTCGGTGTATAACTACGCTGACGACCTCCAGCTCGTCTTTGATCTTTCCTCTTCTTCTCATTCTTTATCCTTTTTTCACTCCACCATGGTCTTTATTTCTGGATGGATGAGCGCCAACCACCTCAAGCTCAACCCAGATAAGACTGAGCTTGTCCTGGTTGGCGGCTCTTCCAGTCCCTGGTCCCCTGCTTTCTGGCCTCCCATCCTCGGCCCCCCTCCCACCCCCGTTCCCTCTGTTAAAACTTTGGGCATCAAGGTCAGACAGGACCTGTCCATGCATGGCCAGGTCAGCGCCGTGGTGTCCTCCTGTTTTCTCTCCCTCCGAATGATCCGGAAAATCTCTCGTTTTTTTTCTCTTGACTCCCTTAAAATTATTATTTCTGCCCTTATCACCTCCCGCCTCGATTATGGCAATAGCTTGTTCGCTGGCATCCCTGCCTATGAAACCCGCCGCTTACAAGCTATCCAGAATCAGGCCGCCCGTCTTATTTTCCACTTGCCCAAAACCCATCACATCTCTCCCGTCCTCAAATCCCTTCACTGGCTGCCCATTTTGCAGAGATCTCTGTTCAAACTAGGGTGCCTTGTTTACCGGGCCCTTGATCACTCTGCACCGGCTTTCATCAATTCTTTGATTTCCCGTCACATCCCTGCCCGCACTCTCCGTTCATCATCTTCTGCCCTCCTCACTGTTCCCCGCTTTTACAAATCTCGCACTGGTGGAACCCGTTTTTCTGTTCTTGCTCCCCGGTTCTGGAACTCCCTTCCTCTTTCTATGCGTTCGATCCCTATTTTTTCTCATTTTCGTAAAGCGCTGAAAACTTTTCTGTTTGCCCTGGCCTACCCCCGCTAACCCCCCTGGCCCTGTCTGTTCGGTTCTTCAGAGCTCCCAGCGCCAGGAAGCCGTTTGGCCATCGTGCGCTCTATAAATATTTTTTCATTTCATTTCATTTCATTTCATTTCATATATATACATATTACCTACTGGCGGTCGCCAGAAGGCAGTTATAGTTAGGATTTTTTTCAATGCAAAATCTCAAAATTCTATTTGGAATAACTTTGGCGCCGGTTGACGAATATGCCTGAAAACTTCCTCAAATTTGCCTCGCGGAACTCCGGTCCTTTCTTGAAAGTTTCGGGGGGATTCGTCAAGCGGGGGTCGAGATAAAAGGGGGGTCCCAAAACGTGTTTTCCCCATGTTAATTTCCATAGGGCGGTCAGACTCACTTTTAGCCCGAACGGCTGAATGGATTAGCACCAAACTTGGCAAAATTGTAGGGACTGGTAGCCCGATGTGCCTTTGCTATGTCTCAAGATATGTGCTCCAGTGGATTTTGAGTAATTTAGGTTAAAAAAAATATATATATCTATGGCAGCGCCCCGGTACGCGCACCGGCGAGCGCTCCGGGCGCGCCACGCGAGGTGCGCACGGAAAGCTGATTGGCTCTCGGGTGTCTGTAAACATTGGAAACAGTCCGGAGCGGCCGCCATCTTGTGTCTTGGTAGAATCGAGACACAAGAGGTGGCAAAAAAAGGAGGAAATGACCATAAGCGGGCAGGGTAGACCCCCCCTGACCCCCTAGGTTTTATGTGGGGGCTATAATAGGGTCCCGCAGGGCAAAAAAGTTTTGTTTTTTTCGATTATCGTGGGGGGGCGCCCGGTACGCGCACTGGGGAGCGCACCGGAAAGCGCACAAAAGAGAAAAAAGAATGCCAGAGTTTAACATTTTTAGCAATATCTTATAAATGGGAGGTAGTTCTGAAAAGAACTTTTTTAAATTCTTTTTGTTGTTTTATATTTTTTTATTATTTTTATGAACATTTTTTTTTGTATTTTTGAACAATTTTATATTTTTTTGTGTTTTTTAAGGGAACAAAAAAAAAAGGGAATTGGAAATGGCTCAACAGGAGCAAAAAAAAGAAAAGAATTACTGCTTCCTTTTCTTGCTGCATTGGTGGTTGTCCACAGCATTATTTATTAAGGTGACACTAAGTTTTGCCACAGAAAATGCAAACAATTTTGATGGTGCCAAATTTTTGTTGAATATTTGGCACCATTTGGCGTGCATCAGGACCAGAAAGTGACTGTAAAGTAGAGGAGGTGCTGGCCACAGGGGGTGGGTTGTTTCGAAGTTCCTGTACTTCAGCCTGGGCTAAGTTATTGGGATGCCACCTCTCCATGTGGCGGATCATGGTAAAATTACCAAAAGAATATTTCTTTTTGGGATTGCCCCTGGAGAGGACTTTGCCACAAATAAGACAGGTTACTTTGGGGGCGTTAGCTTTTTTCTGGTATTGAGGAAAAGAAAAGAATTGCCAAATAAAGTGCACTTTAATGTGCCTTTGCCTTGGTTCTTCAGGCAGGAAGCGCCTTGGTTGTTCCTCCTCCTCCTCTTCTTCCTCCTCTTCTTCTTGTCCTCCAAGAAACTGTGGTGGTGGACCTTCTTTTCTTGGTGGTGGTGGTGGGGGTGCACCAGCTGCAGCTACAAGTGATGCCATTGTTTGCTCAAAAATAGCTCTTGCTCTCTCAATGAAGAAAGTTAGAATGAGGAAAAAAGGAGGGGGCTTTCATTATTTGGAGAAAAAAAATGATGAGAACCAATGAAAAGTGTTATTTTTAAGTCACATGACCAGATGCGCTTACGTTACGTGCTCCGGCGCGCTTACGTTTTGCGCACCTTGCAGCGCCGCGGAGCGCCTCCGGGTGCGTTTACGCAGCGCGTCATAAGACACATCGCGCGGCTACGCGATACGTCACGCTTACGCGATGCGTCACGATGTTGTTTTCGATCGCGTCGTTGGCGCTAACGGGACGCTTCCCGGTTCACTCACCGGGGCGCTTCAGAATACTGCGCTTTACGGGGCGCTCACCGGGGCGTGCACCGGGAGCGCTCCAGGGCAAAAAAAAAAATTATACAAAAAAAAAAATTGGGAAAAATTATAGGGACTGGTAGCCAGATGCGCCTTTGCTATGTCTCAAGATATATGCTCCAGCGGTTTTTAAGAAAATTAACTTTGAAAAAATATATATGGGGCTACATTGGGATATATATATATATGTTAGAGCCCAAATGTAGCCCAAATGTTGCCCAATGTAGCCCAATGTAGCCCAAAGATGGCCACCAGAGACAAGAAAATACAAATGCAGCCCAAATATCAGCCAGATGTAGCGCAACTATAGCTCAATGACAGAATGTACCAGAGTGTTCTAAAGAACAACTAGAGTGCTAACAGTCTTACTTATAAAGTGAGACTTATAGTTAGGAATTAGCATTAAAAAAAACTTTGAAATTCACTGAAAAAACCATAGGTTTCACACTAGTTATAGTTAGGAATTAGCATTTAAAAAACCTAAGAAATTCACTGAAAAAACCATAGGTTTCACACCAGTTATAGTTAGGAATTAGCATTTAAAAAACCTATTAAATTCACTGAAAAAACCACAGGTTTCACACCAGTTATAGTTAACTGGAAATTTTACTGTCATAAAACCATTGAAATTCCACGTTATAGTTAGTTGGACTCACTATAACTTGCGCGTGCAATGCACTGCTGATGACGCCACATATGTGAATCTGCAAGGTTTTTTAAATGCTAATTCCTAACTATATATGACCTGAAACCTAGGGTTTTTTCAGTGAATTTGCAAGGTTTTTTAAATGCTAATACCTAACTATGTAAGGCTTGAAAACTATGTTTTTTTCAGTGAATATATATATTTAATATATTTAATATAATATATATATAATTTTTATTTTCAAGTGAACGCTCTGAGCTCTTACGCCGACAAATTTTTTAAAGTTTCTAAAACATAATATCTACGTTTTCAATGTAGATTTTAAAGATAGACAATATATGCTTTAATGTAGAAAATATTTTTTTTTAACTTTTAACAACAGTATATTACTTTTTGAAGTAGTAACAAATCTCGCGAGGGTAGGTCAGACGTGCACGCAACGTAAGAGCTCCGTCCGCGCACCGTAAAAGCTTCGAGCTCTTACCCCTGAAAGTTTTATAAACTTTAAATCGTTATATCTACGTATTCATTGCACAATGTAAAGGTACACATTATCTGGGATAATAACGAACATGTTAATGTAAACTTTTAAACACCATATATAACTTTATTTAAGCAATTATAAATCTCGCGAGGGTGCGTACTACGTAAACGTAAGCTTACAAGAGCGCTCCGTAAATGCAACGTAAGTGCTCCGTAAGCTTACGTCCAACCATGTGACCTCAAAACAAAAGATTTAATTGGTTTATAATACTTCCTACTCCAATTGTTGAAAGACCCCTCCCATGTTCATCATTCTTCCTTGGCTTTCGAGGAAGAAACACCTTTTTTCATCAGCACTTTGCTCCTGAAAAATCTTTTGAAATGTCTGAACAGCAGGAACCTGAGCATTCAGAACATGAGGAACCTGAGTTTGTTCCTGAAACCCCTAGATCACCAAAAGAGTCCATAGTTTGGAAATTTTTTTAATTCCCAGAAGGACAGAAAAAGGTAAATGCACCTTTTGTCACATGCAAAATCTGTGACATGCTACTTTCCAGAGGTGATCCACAGAAGAAGTACAGCTTTGGAACTTTTAGCATGGAACACCATGTCAAGAATAAACACCCAAACAATTGGAGTAAAGCTGTAATAAAAAGATCATCAGAGGAGCAGGGCTCTGCTCCCAGCACTTCTTCTCAATCAACAGCACCACCAATGCAAGCATCAATGGTTGCAAATATCCAACCAGGACTTAAGAATTTGATGATGCAATGCATTTGTTGCCACAAACTAATAGCCTTTGGACAAGAGTCCATTTAAGTTATCCTGCAAAAAAACAGGAAGCACAGGTGCACCCCACAATTTTTCTTTATTTTTCATAGTTTGTTCCGGTTGAACAATTATCTGCCTTACAAAGTTTATTTTTTTACATCGTTTTTCAAGCAAAACAAAAACAAAACAAAAAAACAAATCTTTTCAGAACTACCTCTACTGGTTAAAGAAAGAACTAAATTTCTATGTTTGTATGTAAAAGTTTGTCATAGTGAATGTCAAAGTGCAAACTATAAGGATGTGGTATAGCATAAACCTATAAGGTGTATGTATGTATGTTCTTATATAGCGCTCGACTTACCCTAGGGCATCTCGGCGCTTGCCTTGGGAACCCATCCTGGCTTTTCCCTGTGAGATAACCCATACTGGGGATCCCCAAGGTGAAAGCCAGGCATCCCGCCGCACAGGGGCCGTTGTGGAGATTAAGCACGCTTAATGCCCAGAGTTGCAGAGTGTGAACCCGTGATTAGAGTGGGCACCGAAGCGAGAATTATCGAGTCCGTGGACAATTGGGCTCAAGACCCTGCCGCGTCAGGAATTGAACCCTGGTCCTGGGTCTAACCTCTGCTTCAGGGTATGCCTCCTCTAACCAGTGAGCCACACTTCTCCACTAACACTCTAATAAGGTGTTTACCTATAGTATACTGAACTACTTCCAAAGCACTGAAATGTAACATATGTATATAAATACGTTACAAATCAATGGGCCAGATGTATGTAATCTTGATTTACCTACTCATGAATACCGAGGGCCCGATGTAAGTAATCCCAGATTACCACTTCTTAAATACCGAATCATACCGATTTGGTATTTAAGAACTGGCAGTGGGGATGTAGGTATTTTACTGAATTAATTACCGATTCAGTTAAATTCGGTAATTACCGATTCGGTAATTACCGAATCTGTATTTGCCATTGATTCCTATGGGCCTTGAAGCCCATAGGAATCAATGGCAAATACCGATTCGGTAATTACCGAATCGGTAAATACCAAATTTTGCCTGTGGGAACAGGGTGTCACTTTGACACCCTGAAGCACCCCTGTTTTTGGCTTCTGTGCAATGTGACACACATACATGCCATTAGGGCATGTATGTGTGCCACATGACACAGGTGTACCTGCACAGTTGTGCATGTACACAGGAATTCCTTATTTACCACCCAATTTTATTGGGTGGTAAATAACGAATTCGTAGACGTCTCTAGCACTGTCAACATTGCTACCTACATTAGAATTTACATATTTGATATTTTTACCGAGTGTGTATTTACCGATTTGGTAATTTTACCGATTCGGTAAATACAGAATCGGTAAAAATACCAAATCTGTAAATAAATGCCTCCTACATAGGAAAAGACATTTACCGGTCGGTAACGACCAAATTCGTCCGTTACCGACCGGTAAATGCCTACCTACATCAGGCCCCAAATCATACCACTTCAATATTTAAGAGTAGGTAAATGGGATGTATGTAATTTCTCTTTTGAAATTACCGAATCTGTATAATTCAGTCATTTTACCGAATAAGTATTTACTGATTCGGTAATTGCCATTGATTCCTTTGGGCCTTGAGGCCATATAGTATTCGGTGGTAACTAACGAATATTTAAGGGCCTGTGGCACTGTTTTCAAAACAAAGAAGTGTAAACAAAAGTGAACACAAAAGGGAAGAGGTGTGAGAAACAGAGAGAAGTAAGTGCACTGGAGGAAGTGGAGTGCCAGTAAATGAAGGTTTAATAACAGGTAAGAAATGGATAACAGAGTGAAGGAAGGAGAATGAGATCAAACGTAACAAAATAAAGAAAGAGGGAAACTGACTGAGGTAAAGAGGAGGAGTGGTAGAAAGAGAGAGCAAAGAAGATTAACTGTAAGGGAGAGACATGTAGAGAGTGAGGGAGCAAGGGACTGAGAAAGAGTGAGGCAGTTATTCTGTCACAATAAGAGAGTGATAACAAACTTATTTTTGATTCTCATACTTACCTTATAAATAATGAAAACTTAGACACTGATGCGAAAAAAGTTTTTTATTTCTTATACTTTCTACGATATAAAAAAAACTTAAAGACTTTTTAAAAAAAAATATAATATCTGTAAAACACAAGAAACAAATAAATTATAATGCATACAATGTATATTTCACAATACAAGAGAGAAGGAAGGAGGGGGCGTGGCTTGGCGCCCGATGGCGATGGTGGCACCTGTATGAGGCTCCGTTAGAGACCCGGGAGACTCACCGTTGGGAGCCCGTTTCTTCCTGCTGGACGACTCCTATATAGCGGCGGATCGTTGCCTGTCGCCGTCGCGACCGTCGGCTCTGCGTTGGAATGCCCTGAAACAGAGTATTTTAAAATTGACAGCAGCTCTCCTTCTTGTACTGTTGTGGCCGCCATTTTCTAATGCCGCGTACCTCAGACTCTTGCCGTTCCCGTGTGGGACTTTCTGCGTGGCTGCCGCCGCTTGCCCCCTGACATTGCTGCAATATTTTATTTGTTTATTTTTCCACGGCCTGCAAGCTAATTCTCCGTTTTTCTCTCTCTAACCCCAATTACGCAATGCTGATGCGTTATTCCTCCTCTTCGACCACCATTTTGTAATGCTCATGGGATTTTGCTTTTTTGCTTTGCTATTGTGGTGTGGAAGTGCCTAATTTTGCTGAGGACAGCCCTTTCTGCATAAAGCTGCTGCTGAACATTACCAACAAGTTGTCCACTAAATGGGTGATTACTACCCTGTTTGACAGTGAGCCGTCACCTCTCTGCTATGCTACCTCTCTTGCTTCAGCCTCACCAGATATGTGAGCGAGAGGTGTCATTAATCCCTGCATTCTGACTTACTACCACAGCAATGCGTTGGAAGGCTGCCGCCCTGTTGTTCTTTTTCATCACTGCTTTATCTCTTCATTGATACTCGCCTATCCTATTCTGATGGTGGCACTCAAGTTTTTTTCGTCAAATAATTATTGCTTCTTCTCTGCCTATCGTTCCATACTGTTGTTTTGGATACTACAGTTGCTGTGCTGAACTCTAAGTGTGACTTTATGCAGGGTGCTCAGTTTCTCCTTGACGTTTTCCTAAATTAAGGCTTCTTGGACTATTTCCTTATACTCCACTCCATGTTCTTACGTACCTCCTTGTGCTGGTGTCCTTTCTGCTACGACGGTAATGCGCATTGCGTAGGTTGATATAGTTTCATATATTTTATATGGGACGATTGCGATCTATGTCGCGCTCAACCTCCAAAGCCACAACGAAGGTAGCCTTTGTGAACAACTCGAAAGTGTTTTCAGCTCTTTCTAAACTAGAGGATTCCCTCACTTCATCAAGCTCCGACACTGCCATGGATCCTTCCCAGTCAGCACCAGGGAAGGCCACTACCAAGAGACTAAAAAAGGACCCTCCCTCACCTCTTAAATCATCTACGCCTGTCTCCATGGAACTCTTGCTGGAAGAAATAAGATCTTTGCGCCCTTTTTTAGAGGAAATTGGGACCTTGCGTCCTTTTATGGAGGAAACCAATAATAAGCTTCAGGCTCTCACGGACAACTGGTCGCAAATTGAAATCAGAGTCTCCTCAGTTGAGCAATCTGTTGCTTCGTTTCAGGAAACCCATACCACGGTTTCTCACCTAAACTCACAGGTTAGCGCCCTCCAGAAGCAAGTGGAGGAATTGGAAAACAGGAACAGGCGGAATACCCTTCGCATTTACGGTTTGGTGGAGGGCCTTGAGGGTTCGGACTCAGTGACTTTCTTTAGGTCCTTCCTTCCTAAATTGCTCCATCTACCAGAAGGGACATCTCTTAACATTCAACGTGCTCATTGGTTGGGCCGCCTACCTACGTCTGCTTCCATGTCGCAGCGTCCAAGAGGTGTCATTCTCTATTTTTTTGAATACACTGACTTTCTGAAGGTTCTTGCGGCTGCCAAGGCTTCACCAAAATTAACATGGTCTGGTTCTCCTTTGTTCTTTGCTCAGGACTATGCCAAAGCGACTGCTAATCAACGGAAGGCCTTCCTAGGCATGAGAGATGTTCTTTGTTCCATGGGCGCTAGATATGGGCTGTACCATCCCTGCTTGTTCAAAGTCACCTAAAATAACAAGACGATTACCTATGAAGATCCAGTGCGCCTACAGAGTTTCATCAATGCAAACAAGACTACCGCCATGGACTCTTCTGGGCCTTCTTCATCTCATCCTGGTTGAACGGATTCTCTGCTTCCTATTGTCCTTTTGAAGCTCTTGTTTTGACCATGTTTCCCCTTTTTCCTCGTTTTGTACCCTTGCTTGTCATTCTCCTTTTATCACATTGTTGTTGACTACTCCTTTTCTCTTATGTCTCTCCGTGTGTAATTGGTTTCCGTATTTCCCTGTATTGTCTCCACAAGTTCCTTCCCCATCTGATGATGTCTCCCCGGTTCTCTGCTCGGCCGAGCACGGTTATGTCGCCTTGCCTCAGTGGCCCCTTCCCCCCCGGCTCCATTCTTGTCTTCTCCTTTTGTAGGTATGTTTTCCCTTTATCCCTCTTTGTTATTCCTTTCCCTTTTGTCCTTACCCTTCCTCCTTTTCTTGAACTCCTCTCAAATATTTCCCCTATTCTTTCTTCATGCACGTACTTTTATCTCTACAAATTCCTTTTTTCTCTCTCCTTTATCAATCTGTATTGCATCTTTTTCCCCTTTTTCTTCATTCTTATTCATGGGTCTTTCTCCTATTTTCTCGTACGCTCTCTATACACGCTGGTTTCTTCTTCTTCATCTCAGCCTTCTCTTCCTTCTCGTATTCTTCATTATTTCCTACTTTTCTTTTGATTTGCTCGCATTTATGGCTTTTTTCATAGATTTCACTTGCAACAACCTTGTTAAATTATTGTACAAGTTATGCCTTTGAATATAATTTCTTGGAATGTCAAGGGTATCAACTCTCCAATTAAGCGTCAACGCATTTTATCTCACCTAGCTAAGTTGAATGTTGATGTTGCTTTCCTTCAGGAAACTCACCTTTCTGACGCTGAATCTGCTAAACTTAAAGGAGGCTGGGTGGGAGAAGTTTTTTATTCGCAAGGGGATGGTAAACGCAATGGTGTTGCAATTCTGTGTCACAGGTCTCTCCCTTTCACAGTCCTTTCCCAAGAATCTGATAATAATGGCAGATGGACGCATGTCAGACTCTTCTTAATGTTTATGGTCCTACTAATGGTGAACCCCTTTTTTGGTCTGAGTTCTCTCCACGTATCACCCAATTCATGGATGATAATTTCATCCTTGCTGGGGATTGTAATCAGCCTCTTGATCCGTTTCTAGATAGTAAATCTGATGCCACCTATGTCCCCACTAAATCACATAAACTTTTCACCCAAGCTATATCCCAACATAAGCTTGTTGACTCCTGGCGATTATGCAACCCAACTCTGCAGGAGTTTACTTTTTATTCACTGTATCATCGTTCACAATCACGGATTGACTATATTTTTGTTTCCCATGACCTTGCTCAAACGCTTACTGCAGCGGAAATTGGTCCAATTTTGCTATCGGATCACACCCCTGTAGTAGTTAGCCTTGAGGTGATCCCCCAAGTTGATGGGCCTAGAAGATAGCGTTTTAATAATGCCCTCCTTTTGGATCCCAAGTTTTACTCTTCCTTCACGACCTTTTTTGATGAATTTTTTCTGTTCAATGATGTCCCGCCCATTTCAAAACACTGTTTGGGATGCTTTCAAAGCAACTGCCTGCGACTTTATTATTAAATATGTCGCAAAGAAACTCAAAATTGCTCGCCAATTTACTAAAACCCTCCTTCTTGACATTAAACAATTGGAACACGCCTATTTCACCTCCCATTCTATGGATAGTCTGACTGCTTTGGTCGCTGCTAAGCTTAAATTTAACAAAAAATCTACTGAGTATGCTTCCCTATATTTACTTAAGTCAAGTGCCAAGTTTTATGGTGGCAGGAATAAGGCTGGGAAGATTCTGGCTAATTACTTGAAGGTCAAGCATAACAAGATGACAATTGTATCTGTTTATGACATCAATGCACACTTACAACATAACGACGCTGACATCCTTGCTGCCTTTTCCTGCTTCTATGAGACCTTATATACTTCTGACACCCAACCCTCTTCTCAGTCTCTTACACACTTCTTCTCAACTATTCAAACACCTGCACATTTCCCCCTTGATCTTTCCTCTTTGGAGACTGACATCTCACAGAAAGAATTGCTTACCGCACTCCAACAGCTTAAACTTAACAAAGCTCCTGGTCCAGACGGTTTTACAGTTGAATTTTACCTTCATTTCTCCAAGTTACTGATTCCAAAGCTCCATTCCCTTCTCCGTTCTTTTGCTGATTTAGGTGCCCTTTTCGGGGACCTTTTCAGATGCACACATTTGTTTAATACCCAAACACGGAAAAGATTTGCAATATTGCAAAAACTACAGACCCATCTCCTTTGTTAACATTGATTATAAAATCTTTGCTAAATCATTAGCGATAAGACTGGACCATTTGCTTCCTGACTTCTTAGGTGAGGAACAATCCGGCTTTGTTAAAGGTCGTTACATTACTGACAACACTAGGCTTTTATTTAACATATTATCAAAATTGTCCCATCTCCAACATTCCCTCGCGGCAATCGCCCTAGACGCTGAGAAGGCGTTTGACAGGGTCGAATGGCCTTATCTCTTTCACACTCTTGGATGGTTTGGGTTTGGCCCTAAATTTATTTCCCTATTTCATTATTATATTCTCACCCACGAGCTGCAGTTTATGCTAATGGTGAAATCTCCCCTTACTTTGACCTTGGCAGAGGTGTCCGCCAAGGTTGCCCCCTCTCACCTTTTCTGTTTAACCTTGCCTTAGAACCCTTCTTATCCAGGCAACGCCAAAACCCGATATTCACGGCTTTCAGACTACGGAATCCTCCATCAAACTAGCTGCATACGCAGATGATATTTTACTCTTCATCTCGAATCCCACGGTCTCCATCCCTGCTTTTTTGGAAGAAGTACGGAATTATTCCTCAATTTCTGGCTATAGACTCAATAACGATAAATGAGAGATCCTTCCCCTGACGAAATTTACCTTTAAACCTGACTTCAGCGCCTCCAATTTTACCTGGAACCCTTCCCATATTAAATATTTAGGATTGCATATCACCCCCTCCATCCCTGATACTGTATCCCTTTGCCACTAAATGTGTTCAGAAACTATCTGACCTCACTGCCAAGTGGCATCCTCTTTACCTGTCTTGGTGGGGTTGCTAGGACACTATTAAGATGATGCTATCCCCCATTGTTCTATACACACTTTCCAATCTTCCACTCTCTATCCCAGCCACATTTTTAAAGAAAATTAACTCAGTCTTGTTATCCTTTCTATGGCATAACAAAAAACCCAGAATGTCCCTTGCTAGACTCATTTGTCCTGCTTCGAAGGAGGAGTCAATTTTCCGGACTTCCCGGCTTACCATAAAGCTTTTTTGTTGCGTCAAGCTTCCTTTTGGTTACAGGACGCTGATTCCCCTTGCCCTCTGTGGACCAAGGTTGAGCGCCTCTTCCTGTCCCCTTTCTCTTTTGCTGAATATATCTCTTTTTCCCGCAAACCCGCCTCAATTCCTACTATTATACATAAATTCACTGTCAAACTCCTCCTGTCCTCTAATCCCCCCCCTGTGAATATTGCTGACTTTCTTTCATCCACCATTTGGCATAATAAACACCTTCTAATCCGAGGTAAACCCTTTTACTGGAAATCTTGTAGATCCAAGGGCTTGCTTTGGATATCGCAGCTATTCTCACAATCCACCTTTCTGCCTTTTCATACCCTTTGTTCCACCTTTGGTTTGCCCCTTTCCTTCGCTCCCAAGTATCTCCTCCTTAAAGCAACGGTCATGGACACCTACACGAGACTCTCCGAGGCGACCCCCTCTCCCATTTCACCCAATCATACTCTTCAATTACATTCTGTTCAACAAACACCTTCATGCATATGCACTCCCCAGACCTAAGTCCAAGGTAGAGGAGCAATGGTAAAATGATCTCTCCACATCATGGCCGATCTCTCTCTGGGACAAGATTTGGACAAAGGTTCGTAAAACTTCTAGGGTGGCATCCTTGACACAATCTATATTTTTTATATATAACCGATTACTTCAAACTCCCTCTACACTTCACAAGCGATTTCCTGCCACCCCAGATATATGTTGGTCTTGCTCTCTACCTAATGCTACTTTGTTTCACATGTTGTTCCTCTGCAAGAATGTGCATGCCTTTTGGTTACAAGTTTGGGCACAAATTAATGTTATTTTTTGCACTTGCATTCCCTTCTCTCCCACCCATATGTTTTTGGGTAGTCTTTCTCCCTATTGTTGATTTACTATTGGCTGTTGCGTTTCAACAAATTACTATTAATTGGAAGTCTTCCTCCAACATTACCTTCAAAGCATGGTGGTACAATGTTTGTCATAATCATAGACTTGACAGTGCTTTTGTTTTTCCTGCCCAGTTGGCAGCTAAACGTGCAGATTTATGGCTCCCTGTTACGATGTATTTAGATAAATGTACAACTCGTTCCTTTTGCCCGCGACCTGCTCAGCAGGAGGTTTCTAAACCTCCCTGATGCCCTTTTTTCATTCCACTTTCTTTGTTACAATATTTCATTTTATAACCTCAATTGCATTTGCCTTTATTGCATAATTATTATACCCTTTCTTTTGACTTTCTTATACCCATGACAAGTTTATCATTGTTTTTTAATTTTTACGATGTACTCTGATTATTATTCCTATGCTTCCCCTTTCCCCTTCCCATTTTTCCCCATAATTCTTTTGCTGTATTATGTATTCTTACTTTATACCATGATTAATAAACTTTTTCCTTGAACTAAAAAAGAGAGAGGGAAGGAGATTAAGAGTCAATAAAGATAGATGGCACATGCAGAGGGACACATGCCACAGGTACAGAGTAAGATGGTGCAGGCAGAGAGTGAGATACAACAAGTAGAAGGTGAGATGGTGCAAGCAGAGGGTAAGATGACAAACGCACATGCATATATTGTACAGATAGAGGGTAAGATGGCACACACACAGAGAAACATGAAACAGGCAAAGGAAGACATAGCACAGTCAAAAGAGAGATGGTGAATGAGCGTGAGACAAGGGAAGTGAGGACACAGAGGGAGTGAAGGAAAGAGTGAGAGAAGGGGACTGAGTGAAAGAGCAAAGAAAGACACGTGATGGAGTGTGGGTGAGTTAAAGAGAGTGAGTGTAAGGGAAGGGCAGTGAGACAGTGAAGGGACAGAGGAAGTAAGGCTAACAGGGAGACAGTGAAGAAAGAGAAGTGAGGATGTCAGAGTTCAAAGGGAGTGACAGAAGGAGTAAGTGAAGTGGAGTAAGGTGAGTGAGGGAAGGTTAATGAGTAAGGGAGCAAAAGAAGGAAAGAGAGGTAAAGGGGAGTAAATCAGATGAACTGAGAAAAGGTAAGTGAGGGAAACAAGAAAGGAGAAGGGAAGTGAAAGATAGGAATAAAGGGTACTGAGGGAAGCAGCCTAACGAAACAAGGGTGACGTGAGTGAGAGAAGGACAGTGAAGTTGAAGAAAGACAAATGATAGAGGGTGGATATAGTCGAGTGAGCGTGAGACAATGTGAGTGAGGGATTGACTACTCACAGGGAGTGAAGGAAGGAGTAATAGAAGGAGACTCAGTGAGGGATCAAAGAACGGAAAATGAGGTAGTGTAGGTGAGGGAAAAGAAGGGACAGAAAGAGGTGATGGAGAGAGTCATGCTAAGAGACAGGGAGGGATGGAAGGATAGACAAAAAGAAAAAGAAAAAAGTATTTTTGGTCAGTCGTACTTACCTTATAAATGAAATATCTGTGGAAACGAAAAAACAAATCAGTTATAATACATTATTCATAATTCAAGAGACAAAGCAGGAGAAAAAGGAAAGAGGAGTTAGGGAAGGGAAATGAGGGAGAGGGAAGGGGGAATTAGTGCACGTGCGTTAACAACAGTGAGTCTAAGAGAGAGGGAGTGATGGAAGAGTACAGAGAAAGTAAGAGGACACAGGGAGTTTTGTAAAGGTGTATTTGAAGTGCATTTAGGTGAGTGACAGAAGGGGAATTAGTGAGTGAGCAAAGGAAGGAAAGAGAGGTGAAGGGGAGTGAAACAGAGGGACTGACATAAAATGAGTGGGTGAGAAGACTAAGAAGAAGGGGAGTGAAGTATAGGGAATGAGGATAAGTGAGGGAAGCACAATAAAGGGACAGGGGTGCCGTAGGGTAAAAGAATGACAGTAAGTTTGACGAAACAGAGGTGATAGAGGATGAATAAAGACAAATGAGCATGAGACAAGAAGTGTAAAAGAGTGAGGAAATAGAGGGAGTGAGCCACAATTCTTTTGCTGTATTATGTATATGTGGCTCAATGTGGAGAAGTGTGGCTCAATGGTTAGAGCGGCAGACCTTGATGCAGAGTGCTGGCCAGGGACCAGGGTTTGATTCCCACCTCGGCGGGATCGGGCTTAAATTCCTCTGACCGGATATTCTCGCCTCAGTGCCGAATCTAAGCATGGGCCCCACGCTGCAACTCTGGGCAATAGCTTGCTTAGTCTCCACAACGGCCCCGATACACAAGGGATGCCTGGTTTCACCATGGGATGCCCAGGAGTGGACACCTCACAAGGAAAAGCCAGGAGGGGTTCCCTTGTGGTAGGAGTACAAGCGCCTGGATGCTTACGGGTTACTGTTCGCGCTATACAAATACAACACATTACAAAGAGTGAGAGAAGGGGACTGAGTGAAGGCGCAAAAAAAGTCAGTGACAAAATGTGGATGAGTTAAAGGGAGTGAACATAAGAGAAAGTGAAGGGATGAAAGCAGTGAGGTTAAGAGAGAGGCAGTAAGAGAAGGATAGAGAGACACAGAAATAAAAAAGTAATGAAAACGTATTTTTTATTAGTCAAACTTACCTTATAAATGTAATATCTGTGGAAGAGAGTAAACAGATCAGTTATAATATATATTTTACAATACAAAATGCAAATTAACATGTACAACATGTTATATGGTTTATTTTAGCTGTTCTCAGAATATATTGATTTTCACTGAAAACAGTGAGTTCAATACTACTCATCATATCACAGCGGGCAAAAAAAACACAATCAAAATGATTGTGTTTACAAAACCCATAAAACTCAGAAAAAATATATCTTAAATGTTTTCTTCCAAATAGCAATTTCTAAGATACAGTATCTAATTATTATACTCTCAAACTAAAGTGATATAGAAACATATATTAAACACATACACCCGAAATACGTATTCTTCATTTAAATACCTTTCCACATGGCCAAATGGTATACAGAAAGTCCTGTTTTTGGAAATTACTTAATAGTAGTTTTAAACTTTCATTTACCTGACTTTCTGAATGAAAAGTCCAACATCTATTTCATCATCTAACAATAATTATATTTGTACCTCTGACTTACTCTTCATTAACATTTCCTATATCACTCACTATGTGATACACTTACACTACCTCTATGACAACTACCAGTTTACTAATTATCTTGATCACTTTCACTCACAAACTAATTGTGAACAACACACTTACTTTTATTAACGGCTCCAATCTTCATTGTCCAATTACTTTCACTACAAATTTGGTTCTAAAAACACTAGGTAAGAATTTATTAAGTCAAAAGGCAAACCCTGCTTGAAAATCAATTGACTATCATTACAAACTTATGTAAAAACAACCTTTACCCAAGAATCTCATTTTTCATTTATATACTTCCCCACATGGCCAAATAGTACGTAAAAATTCCTTGGTTTGGAAAATACTTAATAATACTCTTGACCTTCCATTTACCAACCTTCTGCATGAAAAGCTCCAACGTCTTTCGTAACACCTAACAATAATTATATCTCCACCCAAGGATGTGTATCATGTCCATAAAACCTTAAACAACCAGTAAACTATCAGAATCTGAACATCATATAGTATCCTGATGACTAACTTTTATTAATTGCTCCAATCTTTCTAGGTTAATTACTTTTCCTAAAATTTAGGTTGTAAAAACACTAGGTAAGAATTTTTTAAGTCAAAAGGCAAACGTTTTTGGAAAGTCAAAACAGTATCATTACAATAAGTACAGCATTTTTGGCATTTTAAATAAGCTGTATAATGTCCAGATGTTGTTGAAGGACCATCATGGAAAATAATTGCTACAGTTACAAAGGTTCTTCCTGAAAGTGATAATTGAGAAGCCACACAATTTTTAACTAAAGTTGTTAATTTAGTTCCATCAGGTCTACATCGTTGTAACATTAAAATTACGTACTGTCTATAACTTTGTATGTATAATGTTGATAGCATTGCAGAGTTACATTGGATACAAATCATGTTTTGATCAGCTGCTCTAACTAGATTATTAAAAGACACTGATTTGCAGTCTGGTAAAGTCAAATATATAAATCTTTCAGTATCTACTGTTGTTGTACTTGAAAAGGAACGCTTATCGCAGACATCTTGCCATTTATAAGAAGGGCCAAAAAGAATTTCAACATCTATACCTTCCTCTTGCAATACAACAAGCATGTACATTAGAAATTCCAGACAATCTTGCTGAATATCCTGAGAAAATTGAGTTATACCAGAACATATGTCTAAATTATTTCGAATATCAGAAACACTTTCTATATTTGTTCCATCACTGTTACATTTCTCAAACACAGTATTGAACAAACAACAAAAACTTTTATCCCGATTTTCAATAATCTGTTCTTGCAAACTTTGGAGAAAAAAAACAACATTAACCACTACATTTGCATAGCAGTAGACACCAGAACTGTTCTCAAACTGAAATCCAACAATATCTTCAACAGAATCCTTTTTGTTTCTGCTTACAATTACTGGTTCATCTACTTTTCTTTTTTTTGCTACAATTTTTCTCATTTCTTCTTTTTCGGCCTACCACACACTTTTCAAATAGAGGATATTGAGGTAAATTTGGAGCATACTCTCTTCTTAACCTATTATATTCCTTTACACAATTTAGATCTGCACTAATCTTTGTCTCATCAAAATCAATCAAGTACAATCCAGATAAAGTTCTGACTCGAGATAAAGCAACATATGCCATCCCCTCCTTGAAGACAGAACTTCCAATATTCATCAAAGCACTATCTACACTTAAACCTTGAGAGTTATAAATAGTTACTGAATATGACAAAGAATCAGGAAACTGTTTTCGGCGGACATATAAATCTTTCACAAGCAAAAATCGAACAGAACAACGACTAAACTGTCGTACTTCTTCAATTCCATCAAATTTAATTTTCAAAAATTCAATTCCATCTCTATTTCGGTAATTCACAAAATCAACAACATGACCCATTGCTCCATTTACTAAACCTCTTTCCACATTTAAATTCCATCGTAAAATTATACGACAATTTAAACATACATATAGAGTCTTTTCAAAACCAGCAGTTTTAGAGATTGTCTTCTCTAAAGAATCCAACTTTGATTTCAACTTTTCTGACAAAACAATAGTAACTCCTTTGTGCTCTATTTTATCATTAGATTCCAGTTTCACAATCTCTTGATTTTCTAACTCTAACATTTTGTTGTTGAAGACTGAACATTCTCGAAGAGTTGACATCAAGCATATTACAGTTTTGTTTTCAGCAATTTTCTGATAAATAATCTCTGGGAGAATATTTTCCTTGGAAACAAATTTGAAATTAATCGTGACTGTAAAGCTTCTTTGCCATGTTCAGTTACTTTTCCAATTCTTACATCTTGTAGAATATTTTTATAATCTTCATCCTTTGCCTCTCGCATGTTTTGAAACAGTTCCATATATTTAAAATATAACCAGATATTCACATTTCCAATGCTTCCTAGGCACTTTCTTGTATCTTCATGCGTAAGCATCTTAAACACTGGTTGTCCTTTCACTGGAGTTAGCTGCAGTAGATCTCCAAAGACAATGATATGTTTGCCTCCAAATAACACATCATACTCTATTTTAAGAATTTGTTGCATTCTTAAATGCACAAAAGCAAGCATCACATTTGAAACCATGCTTACCTCATCAATGATAAGAAGTTTCATTTTCTTAACGACTCTACCAACTTCACAACAAGTTTCTCCAGACAGCTTGTGGTATTCTAATATATTATCATGCTCTACTGGCAGTATCAATAAACAATGTAAAGTAATCCCTTTAATGTTATGTGCTGCTAATTCAGTCGGAGCAGTAACAACACAAGACATTGATGACTCTGTTCTTTTTTGCAGATAAGTTGCAATTGTTTTAATCAGAAAACTTTTCCCAGCTCCAGCTTCTCCACTCACATACAGTCGGATAGGTTCAAATGATGTACATGAGAACTCTTTTTATCATCACGTAAACCATGCTCAATCTGTTCTGTGACTTCATTATATATTTTTTTCTGCTCCACGTTTAGTTGATTTTCCAAATCTTCTAAATTAACTACATCCTCCTGAGCTTGTTCCATGGCTCTTTCCACCTCTTCCATGGCAGTGGCAGCTTCATTTTGGATAATTGGTCCTCCTAGCGGATTCTGACTCAACGAAACAGAACTTTGACTGTCTTGAGAACTGTCTCTAGCAATCTCTGCTGCAATGGTAGATTCTTGCTGTATTTCATCGTTCAACATTTGCACATAATTTGAAAAAACAGGACACTCTATGGTATCCTTGGTTGCATTGAAAGAATCTTCAAAACTGAGAAAATCTCCAAGTAGTTCCTTTTCTGAACGCCATGGCTTAAAGAGTTGCAAAAGAGCTAAATAGTAAAATTCCATTTTATCAGGAGATTCGCAACTCAATTTACAATGATTATTCAAATGTCCTTTTCTTTGTTTCACCAGACATCCTGCAGATCCAATCACAGCATATACTCCTTTATTGATATCTTCTGTCATATTTCTCTTAAAAGTATAGCTTTGCAGTACTTCATAGAGACAAACGTTCTCAAGATGACTACTTCTATTTGGATAATATGTATCCAACATGTTTGTCTTCAAAATATCTGTACTGTTTGGTTGAAACTCCGCCAAATACTCAATTTCTTGTGCAGACTTCAAAACTCGGTTTCGTGTTGCAGCAAGACCTAGACTCACCCAAATGATGGATCTCGATTTGGCATTCAGACTTGCTGATGATAACCGATCTGAACATTCATATGCTCCAATTTCTCGATGCAACAACATTCCTCAAACTGTAACTGTATAATTTCCTACTTAGGATCTTTTCATGCGAAATATCCTCCAACATTTCCTTCAGTTCCGTCTTTTCTGATTTTGTGATGTAAGACATTACATATCGAGCCACAGCAATAGAGTTGTCAGCAACATATTGAATATCCATGTTAGCATTCCACATGGACAAAATGACTGGGTTGTAGTCATTTATGTATTTGGACTCTTCATTTCTTTTCAAGTTGTACGTATTTTTCGGTGATTTTCTTGTCACAGGATGTCGCAGTGAAGACATAAAATTGTTCACTCTTCCTTTAGATATTACTGGTCGTGGAAATCAAAAACGACATTTTGTGTAGAACTTCTCCTTGGATTTGAAATTTCGACGACAGTACTTTCCACAACAATGGGTTTGAAAGCGTAAGACTTGATGTCGTAAATTGTCTTCTTCTGTACTTTTTGGAACAACACATGTAGAATATTGTTCAATGAAACTCATCACTGTGGTCCGAATCTGTTCCAAATTTGGGAGCATCTTTGATCCCTAGCAGCATATGTATGTGAGGAGCATCTCTTGCTTGATACTCCTTTCTCCAAAAGAAATCCAAAACCTCTCCACGTGGAGGATTTTTTTTGTTTGTGATGAAAGACATCATAGATTCAAATCGATGATTAAAATACCTACAAACATTAACTGGATCCAAAGAGCGCAGTTCTCCAGGTGTCTTGAATTCTATATTTTCTATGCTTCCATTTGCCTCTCGAAGAAATTCAAGTAAGTCTTCCCAGGCATACTCAGCACAGCTAAGAGTGAGGAACCATGTAGGAGTTCCTAAGTTTCTTAGCATACATTTTAATTCCCCATGACGACGGTACCAATACTCATTCGTACCACGCTGACATGCCATGAGATTGATTAGCTGAGATTCCAAAATACTGTCTTTCACTTGGACTTTATCCATAAAGTCCCTTGCCGAAACATTTTGAAGATGTACTCCAGATTTCAGTATATGGTTCACAGCATAAGACAGTCCAGAGAAGTCACTCTCAAACAGAAGATGAAACAAATATGGAATGCATTGACGAAATCTTGGATCTTCTGCATATAATCTTAAAGTCCGGTATTCCGATACAGGAATTTGAACAGGTCGGTCATCCTATCTTCCACCTTGACCTGTTGGAAACAATTGAGAAAAACAAAGAGCTTCCAAGCTTTCTTCCCATACACTTATGGGACTTCCTTTGGCTTCTTTCATTAGGAACAACTCAATAGCATTCCCCATTACTTCTTTGGAATTCAGAGGATGAACACTATAATGCTCATAAATCTGTTCACTTCTAGACACATCTACTTTTTCAATCTGTCCAGCTGATGAATCACTGTCCTCTTCTACAGTTGTTTCCTCTTCTCCTACATATAAATTTTTGTAGTACTGATTGTTTTTTACTAAATACAACGTTGCCTTTTTGACTTTCCTAACATCCACTAATTCTTGTCAGATTTTCTTACTCTTTGTAGGAACGTCATTAACTAGAATAACTAGAGGTTCCTCTTCCACTTTTTCTACACCAATGGTGTCAATATTTTTCTTTAAATCTAAAGGCAAATAAACAACTCTTCCATTTAAGCCTCTCTGTAAATCTGAAAGAGGCAATTTCCCTGGCTTAGGCTCCATGCGAACAATAGCCTGAAAAGGATGCACACATTGAATCAGAATACACTCATATGTATTTAAACCCATCAATTCAGACCGAATCTTTACCAACTCAAGATTATTATGTACAACTCTAGCAGGCATTCTGTTTTCATTTAATTTTATTATAACAATAAGAACAAATACATAGATCAGAACCCAAATCAAAACAATTCTCAACCAACAAATAAGTCGCAAAATCCTTCCATTCATTATTATTTTCCATTTCACTTTTAACATATAAATCAACTAACGGAGTCTGATTCTTATAATGAGTTCGTCGACAACACACACAAGAAAAATTTGGCCTTTCACTTGAAATTACCTTAAACTTTGTAATTTCATGATCAAAATTTTGAGTACTCACAATCTGTACATTCTCTTCCACATTACTTTGTATTACTGTATCATTTTCAGCAGTGTCCTCTTTTTCACCAAAGTAACACAACTCTATTTCTTCACAAATCTTCTTCACATCTAATTCAGATCCATGCAAAAGAGCACTATTTAACTGTTTTACTTAAGTGCTGGACTTTTTGCATAATACAACCTTCTCACTATTTTCCTCACTTTAGTTTGATGCACTCCTAACATCCTAAAATGGTGAAAAGTACTGTGACTTACTTTTCAAGAAAGACAAGCAAGTGAATGACCATGCAAACCTGTTTTTTCCCTCACTCTGCAAGGCTCTAAATCTTGCAATATCTTAAATTTTTGTTTTAGACTTTTCTTACTATATGTACATAAGAAACTGCAAAACAAATTAATAGAATCCTGTCGCACACTACAAATACTACTACAATTCCAAGTATACACCGGAGCCTTAGGACATCTCCCTAAAACTTCATCAGCTAACACCTCATCTGCATTTCTAGGCACAATTTTGTCAATTCCATGCACCAAAACATTATCTTGAAAGTAACTCTCTTCATTAAAAAATGTCTCACAACTTGAACTATGCTTCCATTCTCCCGAAAAAACATCACAAAAATTAGTCCGATTAATTACTCTTTTCCACTTACATTTTAATTTCAAATCATTGATTGCCGTATATATTGTACGAACTCTATTGATTTCTAAAATATACAGCTTTCTCTTCACTTCAGAAGCCTAATCCACAAACTTTTCTATTCTTTTCTTTTTCTTGTAAAAAGCTGTTTTCCTATTGTATTTCTTAAGATTTTTTAATAAATTAAAAACTACTCAGTTACAAAACATTCGTCTACGAATGTCAATAAACTGATTTGTCCTACGATTACCAGACACACTATGATCTCCTCGTACCGTTATACCATTTTTTGGTGACCTCTGCTTTTTCTTTGTATTTAGACTTTGTTTTTTTTTGTAGAAACACTTTTTTGACTTTTTCTGCATTTTAACAATGTCCTTAAAAATCTTTGTTTGCTTACCAGGAGCATTTTTTCTTTTCTCTGAAGTTTGTCCTTTGCATGAATCTTCTAATTGAGTCCTCTTGGTCGATAAAGCTTTCTTATATAGTCTTTTTTGGCAGCCTTTTGTAGGCATAATATATTATGACTCTGTAGATATTTACAATCTGTTGAAAAGAACATTTTTACATATTATAGACCACTACTAACATAGCACACAGCAATTACATTAAATAAACATTATAAACACTAGTTCACATCTCTCTTTGTGTGTCTCATATCACTCTCTGCCTGCACCATCTCCCTCTTTGCTTGCCTCATCTCACTCTCTCCTTCCACCATCTCTCTGTTTGTATATGTGTGTCATCTTAATCTCTGCCTACACCATCTGTCTGTTTGTGTGTATGTGTCATCTCACTCTCTGTGCCTAAAACAATTTACCATGCTAAATGTTTTTTGCTGAAATTACTGGCTTTAAGATTTTTGACAAGCATCACACTGAGTGTGTATGTGAATTAAGGAATTATATTTTCATCTTTTTCCATAATGTTAGCTGTGTGTACTTACAGTTTGTATCTTTTACCTTATAGGGTAGACTTCTTTTTAAATTGTTTTTCATGCTTTGATTCAATGCTGGTATAGAGATAGTACTAATGGTTTCATTGGGCTTGTAAATATGCTCATTTTTTACAAGCGCTTTGCGCTGCCTTTAACATGGATGCAAGCAGTGAATGTATGGAGAGGGGTAGGAATAGCAGATAGAAAACAATCTGAAATGCTGTGAGAGATGCGTAATGGATTTTACTAATGGCATCAATTGAGATACAATATACAAAAAAGAGGGGCATATTTACAAGCCCCTTGCGCAATATTTAACATGGATGCAAGCAGAAAATGCATGCAGACCCTGCAATTTAAAAAAAAAATAATAATTTCAACCTTCGGGGTCCTTTACAGGCCCCATGACAAAACCTAGGGGGCTCAGGAATCTCTACTCTGCCTCCTTGTCAACTATTACACTTCTGTTTACAACCACTATCATCTGCCACAAAAACAAGATGGCGGACAACACTTCCTCATTTCGACTGACTGGAATGTTGACAGACGTCCAACAGCCAATCAGAATTCCGCGCGCGCACGGTAAGGTCCGCGCACGTGCAAGGACAGTGCAAGGATGGTGCACGCCCGTGCGCGCACCATGTCCTGCTTATAGATATATAATTTGAAAAAAAGTTGATTTTCTCAACAATTACTGAAGGGATTTTCACCAAATATACAAAAGGCACTTTTGCATACCAGGCTCTGCCATTTTTCCAAGTTTGCAGTTATTCCATTGAGCCGTTCAGGCTGTAGCTGTGTCTAAAGGTCCTTTGGAAAATTGCATTGGACTCAATTTCACATTCAATTTTCTCAAAAACTACTGGAGGGATTTACACCAAACATACATAAGGCACTGCTGCATAACAGTCCCTACCATTTTGTCTAATCTGGTGTAATTCCATTCAGCCGTTCGAGCTGTAGCCTTGTCAGAATGTCCCTATGGAAATTAACATGGGGTAAACACGTTTTGGGACCCCCCTTTTTTTGTCAGCCCCTGATTGACGAATCCCCCAGAAATTTTAAGGAAAGAAGCGGAGCACAGCGAGGCAAATTTAAGGAAAATTACAGTCAGATCCCTCAATCGGCGCCAATGTTATTCCCAATAGAATGTTCGGAATTTCCTATGGTAACTGGGTCCTAACTATATATACCTACTGGCGACCGCCAGTAGGTAATATATATGAATATATATATATATATGTATATATATATTACTCCAATCTTCAGCATTGTACAGCCAAAAGAACCAAGCCAAAATCCTTAATGCGTGGAAAGTTTACTTTATTTCAGTCATCGGCAAATCCTTGCCCGACGCGTTTCAAAGCCAGGCTCCTTTGTCACGGGTCAATTTCACTTGTTTTCGATAAAGTATATATACAAACATAAAGAAAGAGTGAAAAACGTCACAATAACATGGACATCAAAATAGGACTACTACACCACATCTTAGGCTAAGTGAAAGTGGCAGCCATCTTACAGTGTTGCTTAAAGTTCATATTGGTATTGCTCTATTCACAGTTTTCTTGGATCTGAACTTTAAATACATATTTAATATAACTCATTTAGGTGTATTTGCTCATTTTTAACCTATATACAGTTGATATAACATTCTTTAGGTTTTATACAACAACAACAACAAAAAACGCCCCAGTGGGCAAACAATAATAATATGTCCAAAGTTCCCAAACAATGCTCCATATTTTTCTTCATATTGCAATATTTACAATATTCAAAATTCTGCCCATGTGGGCATTTTCTATAGTATTACTTATGCAACACTGACTTCTCACTAATTTCCACATATTTTGATGAAGGTATCTCCGTCTCCTATGATAAAATCATATAAGTGATCAATATTCATCTAATATCTATTAAGATATATACAAACAACTTACAGGCTACTTTACTTCTTCAAACAGTGCATCAAATCATCCTAAATGAACTTACAGTTCTTCATCCTTGTTCAAACCAAGGGGATACATTGTCTTGTACTTTATAATCATTTTAGATTCTCTGCGCCTTAATTCTTTTAAGTGATTCCCTCCCCTTTTCATCTTGGTAATCCTGTCCAATGCACAGTATCTCAACAGTTCCACATTTTTATCATGAACATCATCTTTGAAGTGCCTCGCTATTGGATATTGCCTATCTTCATTCACGATAGTTCTTCTATGCTCGAGAACACACTTTTTCACCTGATGTATGGTACTTCCAATGTAAATTAAGGGGCAAGTACAGATTAGGGCATATACACAAAAATCTGATTTACACATTAGATGTTTATCTATCACAAACGGTTTTTGATGTGCACATAAATTAATTTGCTTAATGTTTGTGCTGTTCTTACACGCTTTGCAAGCCCTACAAGTAAAAAATCCTTTTACCATTTGTTTCTCACTTGTAACCCTTAAATCGCTACTACACAGCATGTCGCCTAGAGCGGTGCATTTCCTATAGGTGATTTTGGGATTATCACCCACATATACTTTTAGTGTACTGTCAGTTCTTAGGACATTCCAAAATTTCTTTAAACAACGTCTTACCTCCCAGGCCTGATTACTGTACGTTGTGATGAAACGTGCAGGGTGTTTGATTTAGTTTCCTCATCTTTATCCACTAACAACTCTTTCCTATCTATTAGTTGGATTTTATCACATGCCTGCCTTATGATCTTTTCAGAATATCCTCTGTTTTTTAAATGAATAGTCATAGTTTTCATTTCTTCAATGAAACCAGTTTCTGTGCTAAAATTTCTTTTTGCACAAAATAGCTCTCCATAAGGGATGCTGTTCACCAGAATTCTTGGGTGACAGCTATCAGAGTGTAATAGGCTGTTACCAGATGTTTTCTTTCTAAACAGCCTGCTTTCCAGTTTCTCGTTTTTCACTGTGGAGAAGTGTGGCTCAGGGGTTAGAGGCGGCAGACCCGGAATCTGAGATCGGTCCTGGACCAGGGTTCAATTCCCCGCCCCGGCGGGTCTTGGGCTAAAAATTCCATGGACTCGATAATTCTCGTCCCGGTGCCTCCTCAACTCTCGGGTTCACACTCTGCGACTCTGGGCAATAGCTTGCTTAATCTCCACACCGGCCCCTCGCGGCGGGATGCCTGACTTTCACCCTGTGGACACCCTGTCGGGGCTTCTCACAGGGGAATATCAGGACGGGTTCCCTAGGCAAGCGCCAGGATACCCTTGTGGTGACAGGTTGCGCTATATAAGTATACCTACATTTACATTTACATTTACTGATAGCTCCACATCCAGGAAGTTGATTCTTTTGTCATCAATGGTACTCGTGAATTTGAGATTTAACTCATTATTATTCAGAGTCTGAATGAATTCCATAGCTTCTGTTTCAGAGCCTCGCCAAACACAGAAAAAATCATCGATGTATCTTGCCCAGAGGACAAAATTGTGGGAAAAGGCATTGATCTTCCTCGCCACCTGCTCCTCCCACCAACCCAGGAATAAACCTGCGTAACTAGGGGCAAGGCAGGTTCTCATTGCCGTCCCCTGGGTTTGGCGGTAGATCATGTGATTAAACAGGAAGAAGTTGTTGCTCAAACAGGCCTGCATCATGTCCTGAAACATGGCCGTATGTTTGAAATAAGAAAATGTTCTTGTTTGTAAAAAGTGTTGACTGGCCTCCATGCCTAATGAGTGGGGTATGCATGTGTATAAGCTGTTAACATCCAATGTTATCAACAGCATTCCATCCTCCCACACAATGTTTTTAATTAGTTTAAGGAAATGTCCTGTGTCACGAACAAATGCGGGTAGGGATTGAACATAGAGTCGTAAAAAATAGTCTATGTAATTAGATGTCATTTCATACAGACTACCTATAGACGAAACTATAGGTCGCCCATGTGGTTTTTATCTATTTTTATGAAGCTTTGGCAGCAAATATAAAACAGGTAGTCTGGGGTGTTCGCAATAGAAAAATTTGAACTCATCTTCAGAAATCAATAACTAATTTTTCAGTTTTTTCAAAAAAAAATTGAATTGCTCGTTACTTTCTTCATAACACCCTCTAGTTGTAACACCATAATTCTCTTCATCTTCTAGCTGTCTCAACCCTTCCTCAAGATACATTGGTAACGGCCACACCACAATGTTTCCACCTTTGTCAGATTTCTTTATTACTATGGAGGTGTTATTTTTCAACACCTGTATTGCCTTATCTTTATTCAGAAGTGAGCTTGTCGTTATTCCTTTTCTTACTCTGACTCAACTTTCTAAATTCTTCCTATTACACCTTCCACTGCTGTGATCAACAATTAACTGTTCCTCAGCAGCTATATCAATGGGATTATAGCTTCCAGCTTCCTTATCCCTTAACTCATGCAGTAATTGTGAAGTACCCAAGTCAGCAATTGTCAAATTTGTATGATCCCTACAGATGGAACCTGTGCAATTATTTTTGTATTCACACCACTTCTTAAGATTTAGTTTTCTGGTGAAGTGAAACAGATCAATTCTACCCATGGTGTAATCAAATTTCTTAGTAGGACAAAAGGTCAAAACAAGGGACAAAACATTAATTTGAATATCAGTGAGTAAAATATAATATAAATTTACCACAGTAAGTTCCTCCATCATTTGGTTGCAGATTTTCCTCGTGTTGTCATTCCCACGTACGAGTCTAAATTCCCTTGTTCTTTTGCGCCTCGACTTTTTCCTCCTCTGCGCCTTGACCACGTCCTTTCTTCCCTTGGGGTCCTGGACTTCCTTGGTTTTGACCTTGACGTGCTATTGCCATTAGGTCTAATTCCTTTAAAATGTTAGATTTTACTCCAGGTTGTGGTTCCACTCCAACCTCCTCTACCACAGGGGCATTATTTGTTGTCTGATTATTTGGTAATTCAGTTATAAAACTTCGCAATTCTGTTTCCTCCGCAGTCGCTATACTTCGTGGCACTACTGCATTACTTTCCTCTTTCTGATTTGATGCTCTCAAATGGTCAAATCTTTTACCAAATGTAAAGATTTTTCCCAGGTCAAAATCCTGCTGTTTCTTTAATTTGAACTCTTCTTCAGCTTTTTGCAGTCGTAGATTTACCTTTTTAATTTCAACTTCAAATTTGCTTTCAGTATACTGTTTTTTGAATAATGACGACAGTCTTTCAATTTCATATGCCAATCATTCTTTTGCCTTCGTGGCATATTTAATTAGTAATTTTAACATCATGGTGGAACACTCATGGTTGTTTAATGCCTATTCCTCTATTAACGCTGGCTCAGGGTCCACGAAGGTAGGTGTCACAAATATTCTTAATCCTCTTGGGACCATCTTAGCATCCACATATGTTTGGAGAGCTGTAGCCTCCCACAATTTCACCTGTTCTAGCTTCGCTGCCTTCCACAGCTTATCCCATAATGCCTTTTCACTCTGCGGGGCACCTTCAGTGGTTTCGCTGTGCCCTGCTGCGCTGCCTGCACGGGTATTCCTCGGAACAAACAGCATCTCCACTGCTTGCCTTCTCGTAGCCTCGCGGTCGCCAGTAGGTAGTTATAGTTAGGACCTATTATCCATAGGAAATCCGCAACCTTCTATTCCCAATAACTTTGGTGCCGATTGATGAATCTTTGCAAAAATGTGCAAACTTTTGGCCAGCTCTGGTCCGCTCCTATCCAGTGATTCGTCAAGTCGGGCCGAGATAAAAGGGGGGTCCCAAAACGTGTTTTCCCCATGCACTTTTCCATAGGACCCATAGCCACAGCTTGAACTGCTGAACGGAATCATGCAAAATTTGGCAAAGAGGTAGTCCTCAGTTCAGACTTGTGCCTTAAGCTTAGATGGTGTCAATCTGTTCAGTAGTTACTGAGAACATTTTTGTTAAAATCATGTATATATCTATGGGCGCGGTGGATCCGGAGAGTCTGCGCGCATCGTCATAGCACCATAGCGCACCCTTCCGATCATGCGCTGAATGCTAATTGGCTGTCAAGTGGTTGTCAACATTTGAAACCAGGAACTGTTGGCAGCCATTTTGTGCCTCGGTAGAAGCGAGGCTGAGGAAGTCAGTGGAATAGGTGTACAAAATGTAGAAAGGTGGGGGGCAGGGTAGAAATACTTGTATCCTCTAGACCTGCTTAGGGGGTTCCAGAAGGACCCACAGGGCCCAAAACATTTATTTATGTATTTATTTATTTATTTATTGTAAAAAGACCCGGCAGGTGCATGTAGGGTGCGCGGACACTGCCGAAAAAAAAATAATAATATAAAACGGAGCTGTTTTGGGGAATTAGCCCACAGGGGGCTAAATTCTGGGGGCAAAATTATTAAATTTTATGCAGCCCCGGGGATCGTCACCTCCCGGGGCTAGAAAAAAAATGGTGGCGGGAGGAGTCCAAGGTCCCCAAAGTCCCCGGGACCACCAAACCCCAGGGCTTTATGTATTGTGGGAGGGTGACTGGGTGGTCTCCCTCCTGGAGCACTTGAGGGCAACGTCACCAAAGCTCCGGGGATCCCCACTGCCCAGGAGGGCTGGCTCCAGCAGTGTTTCAGGGTGCCCATCCCGTCCTCCCATAGCAAGAAAATCTGTTCTCTCTTTCAAAATGTAAATCAGATTTCTTTTCTAGATTTGGGAGCTGCATGTTAGTAGCTCCCCATGTGGAGAAGCAATGCCGGCTCCAAAACGCTTAGAAGTTGTGTACCAAAGGCGCTGGAGTTGCGCACCCTACAGATTATGAGTTGTGCATCCAGCGCATGCACAGCAGGGTGCCACACTAAGTGGTGCGCTGGGTGCATGACTTCTAGTTTTTCAGTGAAAAAAATAGCTCCTATCAGTAATTTCTAATATGCCAGGGGATCCTATCCCCCGGGTCTTATAAAAAATGTTGGGGACCGTGGGGGGAGCCACAATGCCCCCACGGTCCCCCCGGCTCCCTGCGTCCTTCGAGAGCAGGCATTGCCTTTCCACATGGGGAGATGCTAACTTGCATGTGGAAAAGCAATCTGGTTTTGATTTTGAAAGTGAGAACAGATTTCACTGCTGTGTGTTTCAAAATCCAAACTAAGTTTGCTATTGGAGGGCGGGAGCCGTGAGATTCCAGCCTTCTCAAAGCAAACAGCCGTGTCCCGGGTGTAGTCACCCCGGGATACTGCAGGAGCCGGCTGTGGGGCGTGGTGGTCCCCAGGGCCCTCAGGGCTCCAGGCAGAGGCCCACGCAGCCTGCCTCCCACAATACACAAATCTACAGGGGTGGTGGTTCCCGGGGCTTGGAGGGGGTCTCCCCCCAACCATTTATTGTATAGCCCCGGGGTGGCTCTCACTCTTATATAGGAGACAGCAATGTTGAGAAAATCTTCCGGTTAGATAATGAAGGATTTTGAAGTCCATTTTTGGCGTTTTTGTTGTACTTTGCAGAGGTTGAAGTGTTGACAATTTTAAGTGCTTCTTTATAAAAATGCCACTAAGTTTCACTTCCATTTAAACAGGCATGAAGTATTTATTGAAGTTCATTGTGAATCATGAAGCAACACTATATTATTGTGATCGATAAAGAATTGAATGAGTGGTGGACTTGGTATGCTCGTAATGTGCATAGGGGTAGATTTACAAGTTCATTGCGTTACTATTGCATTAATTTTAAGATAGGAACAGTGACGCGGAAGTGGTGCAAGGGTGTTGTTAATCCTGTTTGGATTTTGAAAGAGAGAGCAGGGTGCATCAGTAGGGTAAGTGCAGGTTAGTGTAGGGGTAACAATTAGTATTCTAACTTCATGGGGTGCATCTGTAGGGTAAGTGCAGGTTAGTGTAGGGGTAACAATCACTATTCTAACTCCAGGGGGTGCATATGTAGGGTAAGTGCATGTTAGTGTAGGGGTAGCAATTACTATTCTAACTCCAGGGGTGTGCATCTGTAGGGTATGTGCTGGATAGCGTATGAGTAACAAGTACTATTGCAAATCCAGAGGGTTGCATCTGTGGAGTATTTGCTGCATAGTGTATGAGTAACAATTACTATGAAAAAGAAAGAAGTTAAAGGAGAAGGAGACACGCACTTTCACGGTGAACCAGGAAGAAGAGAAAGTGATGAGAGATGATTTCTGACGTGTTTAGGCTTGAGAGCCTGGTTAATCATTAAATGGGGTCTGGCAGACAAGTGCGTACTTTATCTGCAATAAACCTTTCGGGGTCTTGCAGAAGCACGTCATCTTCAATATTTGCCTCCTGCTGCGTGTACTTCTGACATCTGATTTGCTCGTATGACAAAAACAGAAACTTTCTACACCTCTTTTTCATTGGTTGTGAAGCATTGCAACAAGACGTATTACCGACCAATCCCTTTCCTTGCGGAGATTTTCAAAAACATTTGATTGGCTGTTGTGTGGTTAACTCTACCTTCCTGATCCTAATGTGGATTTTGCTTTTTTTGTGTATGTGACATTACGATACCCTCACCATGTTCGTAGCCCATTTTGTGACGCACTTTATTTTACAATGATTTTCAAAAACTAGTTGTGGTAGAGTGTTTTTAACTTTAACTGTGTAATCTGCTTACAAATGTGTTGACTGTAAAGGTATTTAAAAATATTATTATATTTTCTATTCTATCATAATTGTGCTGAATTTTCTCCTTTAGCGTGGAGTACTTTGTCCTTTCATTAAATGTATAATTCTTCAAACCATCCTTAAAAGAAAAATGCACAAGTTTTCAAAAAAAATATTTGAGTCTTTTATATTCATCACATGGGTGTAACGCAACATCATTTTTTCATTCATTGGTATTACGCGTTGGACCACATTCCTTATGTTCACATTGTATAAGTGTTGCGCCATCATCTTTATTTAAATGTTTGGGCTTTTTTTACTTTCAGATGGAGTAGAATAGAAGTGCTACTACAGACACTCCCTCACTAATTCATCTTTCTTTTTATATGTTATTATTACATTTTACAATCATATTTAAAAATTGAAAGCATTATTAATTAATATTTGAAGACACAATTATATTATTTTTTTCAAAAAAAGTGCTTACGATGATAATCCTCCTGTTCTTCACGAGTGAAAATTGGTAAAAGCACTACTCAATATAAATACTTTTAACCCATTTTCACTCTAGAAGATAAAGAGTATTCTCCTTTATTCCAAAGTATTTCCTTTTTTTGTCGATAGTTTTTTCATACTACATTTTTCAATCATTAAGAAATATTTGCATACTAAAATAAATATTACTTATTATTCTTTGAAATCCTCTGTTGAAAGTCATCGAACTCCATTTGAAGGATCATAAAGTTGAATGTAAATTAAAATATACATTAACAATATGATCCCTCTGTGGAAATGAAAGATAAATGAAAGATGATGGCATCGCTCCTAATCATTACTTTGCACGTAGTAATTCCTTAATTAACCTTTATTTCTTGTAATGGTTCTTTTGTCAACTCATTATTATATTCCATTAAAACTTAATCATAACAAATTCTATAATCATTTAAATATTTTTGCTTTCTTTCTTAAAAATTTGAAACATATACCCATTCAGATAACTTACCTCTCTTCGATATTCTTTCCTTTCTCCGTCGAAATTCATCCAACTCCTCTGGAGGGGACATAATGTTTTATATGTTTTTAATTATACATTAACAATATGTTCCCTCTGAGGAAATGAAAGATATTCTAAAGATGCTTCCACACCCCCGAATCATTACCTTGCTCGTAGTTTCTTTGTCCGTATTGATTCTCTGAAACAAAACTAATCATCCCACGGATGTGGTTTACATACTTTTTGGTTACTTAACACTCTATAGGATCACTTTATTGCTCCTCCCACTTTTAACTTACGTTTTTCAGTTGACAGGTGTTCTCATTTCCACTGTTTTAGTACATCACATGTTTAAGTAAACGTGCCTCTTTCCATCTTTTTTAACTTTCGTATAATTTCTAAAATGCTTTCTTTAAACTCGTTTTTCTTAATAAAGCATTTCTATAGGTTACTTTTTTTAATATGAGTATTAATATTATTTCCCCTTTTTGTTTTGACTTATTATTCTAGTAACTTCCCTTTTTTGTCAGTTAAAAAAAAATATATTCTTCATTACCCTAAACCCCTATTTTCCCTGCATCCCATGCCAGAGATAGTCTCTATTAAACTTAGAGTATTCTAATTTATATCTGAGTATAAATTTATTTAATTCCATTACTCCGAGTTTTAAATCATTTATTTATCTAATATTTTTAATCTTTCTTCATACACTGCAATGGATACTGTTATTTGTCATGAATCACACTGTGAATCAGTGTCCATTTGGCAACATTGAGAGAGAATGATTTGGATATTTGATGTGCTTGCAGACACATAAGTACATGTACTGTTGCAGTGAGTTAGGCTTTAGGGCATGTAGTGCTTGAAACTTATATGCAGTATGCATGTAGTAGTCTAACGACCTTCACACTTGTGTTTCAGCCCTACAATTCCCCAGTTACTATCCTTATACTTCAGCAAACACTCTGAGACTGTTCTTACAATCCCATAGTGACTCTTTCAGTAGCATGTCGTAATCCTTTCATTGAAGTCCAAGGGATACTGTTATTTGTCTGGAATCACACTGTGAGTCAGTGTTCATTTGGGAAAATTGAGAGAGAATGATTTTGTTGGATGATGTGTTTGCTGTTAGATAAGTACATATACTCTTGCAGTAAGCCAGGCTTTAGGGTTGCAGTGCTTCAAACTCCTATGCATTATGCATGTAGTGGTGTAACCACATTCAAATTTGTGCTTCAGGCCTACAATTCCCCAGTCACTATCCATATACTCCAGCAAACACAGTGTGACTGCTGTTGCAATTTCACAATGACTCTTTTGGTACCATGTAGTAATTCATTCACTAAAGTAAAAGTCAACCAATTAAGAATTCACCCAGTGTCTTTACTCAAATTAATGTAATCATTCAGTCAGTAAGCATGTACTCATGCTGTGAGCCAGGCTTTAGGGAATGGAGTGATTCAAAGTGCTATGTATTATGCATGTAGTCGTGTAATAACCTTCACATTTGTGCTTCAGGACTACAATTCCCCACTCACTATACATACCAGGGGTCTCCAACCAGTAGCTCACCACCCTGAAAGTAGCTCTCAGAAGTGAAGCCAAACCAAGCCAATCTCAGAGATCCCGGGTATATTAAAGAAGGTAGCACTGCTCATTTTACTACCCTTAAAAGATACAGACAGCCAAACCAATCACAGGGCCTGTTGGTAACACTCAAACACACTGTGGTGGTGTATCAATCCGCCAATCAATCAGGGATGTATAGAGCACACTACTCACCTGTGAGGGTTTGTCAGAACTCAAAATTGACACTTTAATGACTTACCAGTTCTTGCACGGGAACCGAGATGCTAGGTCCCTAGTCCCACTCGGCAATGTTAGTAGGTCTTTACTCAGAACCTGCAAGCCATTACCTTGGGGGACGGGGGAATTGGATAAAATGATAAACACTGGTCCGGAAGGGTTCCTTCAGTCAGCTATCTTGCGGAGGTCTTCTGTTTCTTTCAGTGGAACCTGAAAATGAATGCAACATTACTACCCTTGCTTCTACTCTTTACTAGTAACACGCTACTGTATATCTCACCCACCCTAATTCTCCTGGACCTTGCTTCTCTTCTGGGTGGTTGTATGTTAATGCCTTCCTTGCCAGCTAGTTGTTGTTACTGTTAAAGAAAATAAAATATTAGAACTCTGGCCTTTCCTTTATCCTATGATCTTATTATCTATTTGTAAGTGCATTTACTTCACTAACTGTTGGGTGCTTCTTTTAAATGGGTTTCTGTGTATTTTCACTGTGTTTCTTACTGTGTCTTCAAAGCCTTCTTCTGATTTTAAACCTGTTCCTTCTCTCACAGGTCATCTCAAAGTTCGACTTCTATTCTGATAATTTATTGAAGTTTTCCTTGTATGAATTCGCAGGACTCTAAGAAAGCTAACTACTTCCTTATCTTCCTGTCACAGGTTTATTATTGATTCCGGGTTCTGTTCTGGTAAGTATTCACTGAATTACAATGACGTTTTTATTTCTTTGTAAATTGCTGTGCCCTTGAAATAATTATTATCTCTCTTATGTCTTTCAGGTTTACAACAAGTGAATAACTATCTTGGTAAGTTTGTATTTATTTACTGAGGGGAATTGCACTTAGCTCTGTGTTCTGACGTGACTTCCTCGAGCTGCTCTGAACTTTTGAACTGTTGCTTCCTTCTCGTGAGGAAGCCTGCGTCACTCTCTTCACTCCGACAATTTTCTGCTCCTTAAGAATCTGGCACGGACTCTAGATGCCAGGTGCCTCTGAAAACTCTCTCCTTCTCGAATTCCAAAACTACTGGGGAAAAAACTATTACTAAAACAGGACTTTTAGCTCTGAAAACATAGCGCTGTAATGACGACCTTTCTAACTGAGAATCTTCAGTGAAGTGCATCGTCACTGAGGCGCTCGCGCTGCTTCTCTACTCTCCTGCAGCTGTGGGCACAACGACTAGACCACTCACCTCAGCCTTAGCATCAGTGCCCACCTGGGGGGCCATCTTAGATCTCCAACTGCGGACCAGACCGGTCCATACATTGTAAGGGAACTCGTGCTCCTGCCTCACTGAACATACCCCACAAACCCCTACGCTCTGATTTGCGGTTCTGACAGGGTTTCCAGGTGCTGGGGGGGTTGTGTGGGGGGATTGGTGCAGCTTTGGTCATTTGAAAAGCCAGATCTTATGGCTCTTCCTGAATGTTTTCAGTGTGGGGCTTCATCTGATGCAGAGAGGGAGTTCATTCCAGGTCTTGGCCATGATGTAGGAGAAGGGTGTGCCTCCTGTCTGGTTCTGGGGATACAGAGGATTTTGGCAAGGCCTAGTAAGCGGAGCAGAGGTTTCTTTTAGGGGTGTAGAAGGAGATTGAGGTATTGGAATCCGGTGTTGTGGAGAACTTTTTAGGTGTGTGTGATCAGCTTGAAGGTCACTCTTTTTTTCGACGGGGAGCAAGTGGAGTGCTCATTTATGCTGGGTAATGTGGGCTTGTCGTGGGATGCTGACGATGAGTCTGGCTGCGGTGTTCTGGACAGTCTGAAGTTTGTGGAATAGAGGAGTGCATGGGGTCTATTTGAAGGTCTTGCTGAGTATGTGGAGGGTGTTGAAGCTTGTGGAAGCTGCAGCGTTGGCCTATGGGTCTGTCACATAAAACATGTGTATCCACTTTAAATCTAAGTTGGGGAGACTTACTGCTGCGGTAATACACTTTGTGGCACACTGAATGTGATGATTTGAATTTTATTTGATTAGAAGCATTTAATATTGATAAGCGTTTTCCTAGCATTCTGCTGATAACTTCAGGTGGAATTTTTGGGTGGTTACTACTGATAATTGTGCTTAGGGTGGTCATAGTGTAATGTTAATAAATTCCTCCAGCACAACCCCTACACTTTACAAACACCACTACACTACCCTAAACCCTAAAACACTACCCCCAGCATGAACCCCTACACTACATAAACACCACTGCACTACCCTAAACCCTAAAACACTACCCCCTACAGTAGACAAACACCACTGCACTATCCTAAACCCTAAAACACTAACTCCAGCATGACCCCCTACACTACACAAACACCACTGCACAACCCTAAATCTGCCACCAACACGACCCCCTACGCTACACAAACACCAATGCACTACCTTAAACCCTAAATCTACCCCGAGCACAACCCGTTCACAAAACACACACCACTACACTACCCTAAACCCTAAAACACTACCCCCAACACTTATACAAACAGCACTTTATTTATTCATATAAATAGTAACTCATAGTTAGTGTTATAAAATAACTATTACAAGTATACAGTTATCCATACAGTTACTCATGCAATCACTGAGTCATATTGTACTTCCTTATATACAACAAATGTCACATACACTGCCTTTTATTTTTGTACTTTGTTGGACATGTACCATTGAGAGATATATTTGCTCATCACCACACCCATAAAGATATTAACTCACCCAAACAATTGTTATAACATGTAGTCTTAACGTCATATACCTACTGAATCAACTATTCACACATCTTTGGGCAGTCAGACATCCCCCACCGAACCACACACACATTCACTCTCCCATACAAATACTCAGTTAACTGATCAGTAAGTAATATAGACTTTCAAGTAGCTAGTAACCAACTGGTGCAGTAGTTTACAGAACAACTGACAAAGTAATACAGATATTCACACAGTTTAGTCACTATCCAATATATTTAGTGTGACACTATAAATTACTTGAGTACCGTGTGCTGTGACTCAGCCCTGTGTGGAACTGCTGATTGGGATCCCCGTTCCCCTCTGCTGCCCTTATCTTCAAAAATCATCAACTCGGAGAAGGACATCGCTGTGGTGGATGCAGATGGCTGGAGGACATTGTGCTTGGGGTGAGGCAGGGGCAGAGCAGCAGAGCTGCGAGCATGTGCGGGGACTCCATCTCCTAGGAGTACCTGCTTGGCCAATAGGCAACACCTGGCCCGCTCTCCCTGCTAGCCCCGCCCCCTGTGTGGTCCATATCCCATTTAACTGGAAGCCTCTACCGTGGCGCGGGATTGTCCCGGGAGAAGCCCGGGACAATTTCTCCCGGGACAAGGGTGGGCCGTTTTGTGGCCGTTCGGTGGCTGAAGGAGGCTGGGCTGGGCTGGGCCAGAACTCTAACTTCTAACTTCCACTGTCCTCTTCATTAACTGTACCGTAACAAGTAAGACCGTCCCGTTTTTGAGTTTGTGCACCCATGTCATGTGCTCGTATCGAGCCTAATCTCTGGAATTGTTCATTCACTGCCCCACTCTATCTAGCGCTTTTTGACAGTGTTAATTTAAAGGACCTCCTCTTTGATCGCCCCACTAATAACACCTATATTTTGGGGTCTAGGCCTTAGGGGAATTTATCTATTAGGGGTTCGGGCTTTTTTTAATTACCTTAAATCATTCTTTGGTACATCGAAGTAATTATTCTAGATAACATCAGCCCTGCTATACATTCCCACCAATATTGACTTTTTCTGACCACATGGCAACTATCCAGGAAAAAAATCTGCTGCCGGATGTAGGGGGAATTAGCAAAGGAACTTTGGATAATTATTTTAGAAAACCTGCTCCCGACATAGAAAGGGAATGCGACTTGGCCGAACGAAGGGCCAACCGTCGTCGTTCCATTGAGCCATTAAAAATAGATCAACCGCAGTCGCACTATCCCAGATTAACCCAGTGGATGCAGGTCTGACACAAGGAAGCGAGGACCCCCTATCTACACAGGGAATCCCAACGCTTCTGCGTGATACACCCACCTCTTCGACTGCTCTTAATAGCGTGGAAGAAAATAATACAGTGGTAATTAGTGATACTAGCATCCCAACAGAAATAATACCTGATAACCCTCGAGTTCTAATGGGGAAAAAGAAAGCTGGGAAGCGGGAAGTTGTCAAATCCTTTGGTCCCCCTCCAAATAAGAGACAGAAGAGGGGAGGTGTTCATCAAAGAGTTAAGATCAGTCATACGGATTTTGGAAAGGGTAGAAAGGCAATAGTTACACCTACACCTACTATAAATGCTATTTTATCTCTCGACCCAGCCCAGGAGGTACCCCCTATAAACACCCCTACAATGACTGGAGCCAGACCTGGCTTGACACCCACCAGTAATCATATATCCAAGGAACATGTGTCGTCCCTCTCCCTTGACAGCATTGAACACTTGCTTAGGGCATTTACTTCTCCCATATTAGAGAGGTTGAAGAGGTTGGAGCAGTGTAGTGTGGCTCACTGGTTAGAGGCGGCAGACCCGAGAGCAGAGGACGGCCCGGGACCAGGGTTCGATTCCCGACGCGGCAGGTTTCTGGACCAGGGTCAGTGGACTCGATAATTCTCTCGCCTCGGTGCCCACTCTGATCAGCGATCACACTCGGCAACACTAGCTTGCCTCATCTTCACTAACGGCCCCACCAGACCGCCGGGGATGCCTGGTCTCACCCTGGAGATACCCATTAAGGGACCATCTCTCAGGGAAGCCAGGAAGGGTTTCGCAGTGGTCGAAGCGCGGAGGTACCCCTTCGGGAGTGATTCCTGCGCTATATAAGCACACAATTAATTAATTAATTAATTAACGACTTGGGGTTATAGAAACGGCTATCACCAACAAAGCAGTCCTACTTAAAGTACCAGCAGAGCCAGCCGTACCCCCCGCAGCCGTAGTTCCAACCCCTATCCCTTCACACCAAAAGGATTTAACTTCATCTAGCAACCCGGTGAGTCGCAATCATAATGGGGGGAATCCACCAAAAGCATCTAATCAACCTGCCCAACGCATTTCTAAGGAAATCCCGAAGGGGGTTGGCACAGCGGGCACTGGAAAGCAGGGATTAGGGGGGAGGGCACAGCCAGAGAGAGTAGGATCTCAGAGGGGCCGCCAAGTCGAATTACCACCTGAAGCGGTCCCTTATGTTGTCATACTTATGGGCGTCCCTACTTTAGAAGATACCAAGAAGGAAAGCTTCAGCCAATTAAAAAATAAAATCATGCATTGGCTCGGCCAACACAGACCGCTCCCATGCAATATTAATGGACAGATTGTACACGTGCGGCGGCTCTCCTGCTTGGGGAGTCGAGTGAAAGATATGGAGGGTGATTTAGTAATTATAAATTTTAGGGACCCAAGTGGGGTCAGACACATCCTAAACTGGATGCCAAGGACCTCTGGTTCAACCATTGTTCCTTGTGATCTGATCTACTTTTTTTCCAAGATCCCAGGTGACCCCCATGATGCCTTTTGAAGCGCCTTTTGGCCTTTTGAATAATCCGCCCGTAACATATAACAACCAAAACATGTGGAAGGCCCCAAACTTCATACAGCCAAAAAATGTTTACGGGTGGAATACCGTACCTCATAGAGGGCACGGGAACAACCACAGAAGCTCAGACCACCCGCAAGGAAATAGGGGAATGGACCATTTGCTGCCTTTTACGCCTTTGGAGACAACTAATAGATTTGAAGTATTCTCCGGTCTGGATGACTGCGAATGACGGTCAGGGTCCCCTGTTAATAGGCCTGAGTATAGGCGTGTTTCTAGTAATTCTACCATTACACTAGTTGCTCCAATAACTGGGACCTTGCAGGAGGAGGACAAACCACTATGTAAAATCCTTAGTTGGAACGTTGCAGGCATGAGAGTGAAGAGGGAAGACCTGTATTGGGTCAACTTCATTTCCTCCCGTGATGTGATAGCAATACAAGAATCCTGGGAATCCTCAGTAAACACCTGGCTAGATGGTTTTGCTAGCTTTTTTGTACCAGCGATACCCAGTGTGGCGGGGAGAGCGAAGGGGGGTTTAATCTTCCTCTTCTCTCTACGTTTAGCGGGGTCATTTAAGCAATTGGAGTCAGGCTCCTCTAACCTTTTGGTTGTGGAATGGACGGTCTCACCGAACTGTTCCATCCTATTAATTAATTTTTATAACTCTTGGGAGAGGGCAATGTATACTGGTCACATTGCACCCCTAGAGAAATTTTTACTTAACTACAGTGTTAATAAGCACACTGCCTTTGAGCTCATTGTGATGGGCGATTTTAATACCCATTTATGTAATCTCCCCTGTCTTATAGATGAACACGCAGGACTTTTAGGGGTATCTATCCCCCATTTTGAACATACAAAATCAGGTGAAGCGCTGGAAGCATTATTGGCTAGTTTTAACCTCTATGAATCTTTTAATACAGGTGGGGGGAGAGAGTCCCTACCTATAAAGGAACGCCTCAAGGTTCCATAATTGATTACATATTCACCACTACTGGGCTAAACACCAAGGTGGAAACCTATAGGACAATCCCCTCAGCATACAATGATAACAATTCTGTGTTATCTTATTGCCAATTTAAGGAGGGAATACAAACTGACCCTAAAGGAGAGAAAAGATGCAATCAAAAGTGAAGCGTGGAATAAACTTCTCTCTATCAACGTTTTGAGAGATAGTAAGAAATTATAAACCACCCTTTTTTTGTCGGATCAGAAAACGCAGTCACTGACTGCGTTATTCCGGACGAGAAGTGGGTCCTTCATTTCAAAGACGTCTATGGGGACAAGAATAGCACAGCCTTGCTCGGCCAACTGGTCCCTAGGGCGGCCCCCCCGGTAGAGTTTTCTGAGGAGGAGGTGTTGAAGGCCATTTTGGAGACCTCAAAAAACAAGGCGCCGGGCGCTGACTGCGTACCTGCAGACCTATACAGACATCCCCGATAATTTGTTCTCAGGTTTTAACCAAGGTTTTTAGGGCAGCAAATGAAAACGTGTTCCCCAATACCTGGGCAACCTCCATTATAGTACCAATCTTAAAAAAGGGACAACGTGAGGACCCGGGGTGTTACAGACCTATTTCCCTCCTCGACTCTGCCATTAAAATCCTAGGCAGAGTCTTATTGTCCAAACTCAGTGGAAATCTGGAGGTCTGTGGGGGGCTCTCAAACATACAAAACGGGTTCAGAGGGAAACGAGGTACCCTGGACCAATGTTTGAATTTGCACCTATTGATTGCCAAATATGCGATGGCCGGGGAGGGGTCTCTTTATTTGGCCTTCATGGACCTCTCCTCGGCCTTCGATCTGGTTAATAGGTCCAAATTGTGGTTAATCCTCCTTGAGATGGGGATAGACCCTTCCTTGGTCACTTTTATGGCCTCTTTACATCAGGATTTATTTGCCAAGGTTAGGGTCACAAATGAGGGGAGGTGCACGGACACGTTTAGGTCTGAGAAAGGGGTTCGCCAAGGGTGTATCCTGGCCCGCTCCTTTTCACCATTTATATAAATGGGTTGGGAAAACACCTAGAGGAGGGGGGGTAGACGCTCCCCGTGTGGGTGGACTACAGGTTCCGGCCCTCCTATACGCGGACGACGCCGTATTGATTGCCCGCACAGGTATTTGCCTACAGAGATTATTGGACCATTTTGGTTCCTTTATGGAAAACCTCGATCTGAAGGTTAACGCTAAAAAATCTCATTCTATGGTAGTGGGTAAACAGAGAGGAAAGCTTAGAGCTAAAACATTTATATGTAAGGGCGAGGTGGTTTCAAGGGTTCCGGTCTTCCCTTACCTGGGGGTCCTTTTCGATGAAAGGGGGTCCTGGGCCCCTCAGATAAAGGCGAAGAGTTTATCCTTGGCCCGTTCGACAGCTGCACTGTTGGGTTTTACAAAAAGGTTGGGGGCTAGGCCGATGGAAGCATTGTTAAAGGTTTATAACACAAAGTGTATTCCCATTGCCACCTATGGGGCTGCCTTGTGGGGCTACGCTACCCAAGATAAAATCCAAAGGGTCGAAAACAGAATAATCAGACAATTGCTTTCAGTTCCCAAATCGACCCCCACCTTCTCCATTCATGAGGAAGTGGGTCTGCCCTACATTGCACATAAGCTGAACCTGGCACCTCTCCTAATTTGGGCAAAGGTATGGCTAAATCCAGAGTTAACTTTGAACCATCTTATTCTGAAGGATGTCATTTCTTTGGACCATGCCATGAAAATACCCTGGCTGAAGTATCTAAAAAATAAATGTTTTGCCTTGGGGAGACCGGAACTTTTTTTAACTCCATCTAACATCAGGAGAGAAGATGTAAAGTGGATCAAGGTCCATTTTATGGAGAGAGCCCGTCTCAATAGAGAGGAGAAAGAATTAATGAAACCATCTGTAAGAACACACTCTATGTTAATTACTACGCCCTCTCTGGAACCATATTTGAAATACGTCACAAGACCTCTTCATAGATTGTTATTAGTCAGATTTAGGTTTAATTTGATTCAATTTTCTTTAGGCTGTTATCTATCATGGGACATTCCAGAAGACGCCCCTCCTTGTGAGTGTGACAATTTCTCAAAACAAGATACCATGCATTTTATGATGTTTTGTGGGCTTTATACTGCCGCTAGGAAAAAACACTTGTTACCTGTTTTGAGGGAGGCTGGCTTTATTCAAGTCAGACCTGCATTAATTTACCTCCAGATGTTGGGCAATGTTTACATTACTTTCAGTGTCGCCAGTTTTCTAGCGGAAGCTTTTAGAATTAGGAATAAACGGGTCCCACTGAACATTTTATTGTAAATATGGTATCACTCTAATGGATTTTAATTCTATGAGCCAAATAATGTCCAATAATTATGGTATATAAATGAATTGCGAGTTTAATGTATATGTATTGTATGTGGCTTTTATGATTTTTCAGAATCGAATAAAGTGTGCTTTGAATTGAATACTCAAGTACACAATCAATCACATTGCTACTAAATCCTTTATCCAGATTTTTTTTATATCCACTCATTCTTCAATGCAGATTTCTATATATATATATATTACATATTTAAATAACAAACCAAACTACATTCAGTGGATGCTGTCATCAGTGATGTCATAAGTGATGTCATATGAGATGTCATCCGTGATGTGATCAGTAATGTCACTGACCATGTCATGAATGGTGTAATATATATACTTAAAGAGCTGCATATGATTGGGCCGTATTTAGAAGGAAAGGAAAAGTCATGCAGGGTAACTTTTTCTCTCCTTGTAAATATGGAGGAGCCACCTGCGCAACCAGTACGTCACAAAGAGTGACGTACTGGTGGAGCAGAGAGCTTGTATATCTGCTGCAGAATTGTTTTAATTTCTCCTCACTTTTTGTTCCAATATATGCTTCAATGCACAGCATACATTGTAGGAGAAAAATGCCTTCACTGATAGTTTTTGTGCAGGAAGATGTTTCTCCCTGCACAAAAACAAACTCCACATGACACAGATATTCTTGCACCATGGTGCAAGGGTTTCCATATCACCACATGCCTGCAGTTTAAGCAGTAGTACAGAGGGATGGCAGAATCCCCACATATTTATGTACATATGTTGCATCTCTGTACTTTGGAAGTAGCTCAACACGCTGTAGCTAAAGAGCTTACAGTGTCATGCTACAGCATTTCCTTATAGTTCTGCAGTTGTACATTCACAATATACCACAAATGCATTCTTTAGTCAATTATGCTGTACGTATACATTTCTGTAAACTTTTACACACTAGCATATACATTTAGCTCTTTCTTTAACCAGAGTAGTTAGTTCTGAAGAGAACTTTTTTTGTTTTTGTACTTTTATATTTTTGGGGTATTTTTTGAAAGTTTTTATCTTTTCTTTGGTTTTTTAAAAAGAAAAAAAAGTCAACAAGACGAACAAAACCATGAACTTTGAGGAAAAAAAAATCTAGCATCAATGGTTATCAATTTCTCTACAAACTAGGTCTACTGATTTCTTCCCATAACAAATTAAGCGATTGCACTTCACGCAGTGCATTCTAACTTTCACGAATTAGGGACGTATGTCTGGTGGTGATGTTGAATGTGATGCCACAGAGGTACTTGGTATTGCCGGTGGTGGAGGTGCATTCAGGCGCAGTCTTCTTTATTCTTCGTGAGCATAGATTACAGGATGCATAGATTAGAAGTGCTTGCGCATACTAGCAGTGCCACAGGAGTATTTCTTGTTTGGATCTCCTCTGGACAGTATTGCCTGGCAAATCTTGCATGTTACTTTGGTGGCATTACATTTCTTTTCCCCCTCAGGAAAAGTAAAACATTTCCATATGATGGATGTATATCTTTTGGGAGGGTGCGGATCTTGTAGTAAGTATTCAGTAACAAAATCATCAGAATCAGATGATTCTTGCAGTGGTGTAGCCATTTTTGACTCCAAAAAAGAATTTCAGGTTTCCAATGACCAAAAAGTGACGTCTTTTCAGGACAGGACTTCTCCTAAGGAAGGTCTAAGAAGAGTAATTGAAATGGGTGGAGTTCTTCAATAGTTAGAACAGTAAGTGTTATAAACCAATAAAATCTCTTTTTTTGGTCATATGGAAAGCGCGTTGGGTGCGTACACGCAGCCGCATCTAGCGCGACTTCTCCAAATTGCATTTAAAAGTAATATAAGTTTTTTAAAACTAAAACAATATTATTTTTTCCTTAATATTTATATTAAATACACACATATGATGCTGCATAGTCAAAGTCCAGGTCCATCAACCAACTCCAAAAATCCTCTCTCCATTGTCCAAGAATTTTAAAATGGGGGTGGAAAGTTTGGGAAACCAGGCACCCCTATTCAACCTTAGGGTGCACATGCTTCCCGCATATTAATACATTTCCTGTAACAAAGTGACTCTATCTGGAACAAAAGCGAACACTGCAGAATAAATAAACATTATTCCACATTATATTAAAGAAAGGCCGCAATAGGGTGCATTGTTGTTTTCTTGATATAATTTCCACAGTCTACTGCACCCCCCTCCCAACATGAGTGAAGCCCCAGGCCTGCGGGGGCCCGAGCGAGCCCCGACTATTATTTTTTTAACAAATACCCCCAGAACCTATTTACATAGCCTACTGAACTCCCCTCCGAACATGAGTGAAGCCCAGGGACTTCGTGGGCCCCAGCGAGCCCCCGCTATTATTTTTATAACAAATACAACCAAGACCTAGCCTACCCAGGGGCCTTATTAAAATAAAAGGCAGGAACCCGCAACCCTTGCACCAATTGCACACAATTTTTTTGGGACCCACTGAGCAGGCTTAGCGGGTTAGGGTGTTAATACCCTGACCCTTCTCTTGTTTTATACCGTTGTTTCTCAGTTTTCTGGTGACTTGCTTTTACCGAGCCGCAAGCTGGCTGCCAACACTTCCTCGTTTGGAGTGCTGGCAGCCAATCACAATGAAGCTCGCGCATGTGACTTAGGCTCTGCCCAGATATCAAAACTTTTATTTTTCTAATTTCTCAGCAACTACTGAACAGATTTATACCAAATTTTAAAAGGTCGCTTTCTGACCCAAGCGCTATCTTCCTCCCAGATTTGGAGTAAATCCGTTCAGTAGTTTCAGCTGTAGCCTTGCACAAAGTTTCCTATGGGAAATTGATGTTTTCACTCTTATTTTTTTAATTTCTCAAAAACTACTGAACAGATTTACACTATTTAAAAAAAGGCCGCTTTCTGAACCAAGCTCTGCCTTTCTACCAAATTTGGAGTAATTCCGTTGAGCAGTTCAGGCTGTAGCTCGTTGCAAAATTTCCTATGGAAATGAACATGGAGAAAAGAAGTTTTGGGCACCCCCTTTTTTCTCAGCCCCCACTTGACCAATCGCCCCCAAATTTTCAGGATAGGAGCTGACCTGAAAAGACTTTTTTTTGGAGAATTTCTGAAAGATTCGTCAAACAACGCCAACGTTATTAGCAAATCAAAAATGCTTTTCCTGTGGAAAGTAGGTTCTAACTATAACTACTTACTGGTGACCGCCAGTAGGTAATGTACCACGGTGCCAGTATAGTCTTCAAACTAGGCCAGTTTGCTCTTTCTTTCTTAGGACTACATGATTTTCAAAGCTGTCTCTTATGAAACAAGTCAGGTAAGTTAAGTTCCAGCTGCAGATCAAGGCCCAGTGAGAACAACCATTGATAAATCCAGTATGTATAATAACTTTTTAGGTCTCGCCTACGCAGTGCGCATGCGCTGCAAGGAGACATTTAGCTGTCGTACAGCACTTTTTTCAAGCACATACTCCTGCTTGTGGCGGCATAGGAGCTTGCGGGAGTGTGCAGCAGCGTGCCACAAGCACGAGTGCGTGCTGTGAAAAAGAGCAAACAGCTGCTGCTTAGCCCACATGTGCACTCCCCCCAACCCTCCCACTTGTTTTTTAGGCTGTTTACGCACTCCTGTACAAGCATAACTCTTCTCGTCTCCAGATATTTATGGCACCTAAGAACATTTATATCATGTGAACTTTGTTATTGTTATTTTTTTAAGTCCGCTCTTGATTTCTCGCCTTTGTAGGCATTATTTTGCGCACTATTAATCATTCCACTGATGGCAGTGTTTTTAATATCAAGCTGTCATTTTCATGAAGCCATAGGGAGGGTGGAATGTACTTTAAACATCATCACATGTTATGGGCCGGGGCTTCTTAAACACGGATACACAGCGTGATATTTAACAGAGAACTCCCCATGATCTGCTCACCCACCATGTCTAGCTCCGTTAGGCAGAAGGCCTAGTAGCTCGTATCTTCATGGATGCCCTGATGAGTGATCTGACTCTTCATTGCACGCCGGCAATTTTGGGTAATCTTGGGAGATTTGGACTGGCAGGATCTGTTTTGTTTTGCTCTCTAAATATTACAGCACACTGCTTGCTAGTTAGCTCATTTATTTATTTATTTATTATTATTTAAGGTTTTTGTAGAGCGCGTAGTAACCCGTAAGCATCCCAGCGCTGGAACCTAGCAAGTCAAGAGGAAGCGGAAGCAAGGAATGCTAAATGATCAGGGAAAAAGCAGAGTTTTCAATGATTTTCTGAAGTGGAGGAGGTTTGGTTCTGTTCTCAATTTCCGGGGGATAGAATTCCAGTGATTCGCCGTGTTCACAGAAAAGCGAAGTCCACCAGAATGGGTTTTTTTCACTCTGTGTACTACGATGAAGTTCTCGTGGTCTGACCGGAGTGATCTGGTAGCTTTGTAGGGAGTGATACCGTTTTTGAGGATGGGGGGGCCTTTATTATGAAGGAGTTTATGTGCCAGGCAGAGAGCCTTAAACACCACTCTTTCTCTGACTTGCAGCCTGTGAAGATGCTTCAAGGCCGGCTTTGCTGATGTTCTGGCAGGGGTGTTAGTGAGAAGTCGGGCAGCGGCATTCTGGATTCTCTGTAGGGTGTTGAAAGTGGCTTCGGGGGCTCCCAGGTAGATGGCATTGCTGTAGTCCAGCCTGGACAGAATAAGGCCTTGGATCAGCAGCTTCCGCGAGTTGGGAGGGGGCAAGGGGAGCACTTTCCTACATGACCTAAGAAGTCCAAAGCAGATACCCGCCGTTTTTTTTGCCTGGGTTCTGAAGGTCAAGTCTTTCTCAAGCCATATTCCCAGGCTCTTGAACCTCAGTTTTGGGGACCGGGGGTTCACCTAGACAGGCGGGCCAGATGTTAGGAGGCAGGGAGGGCCCTTTTTGTACAAGAAGCAGAATTTCGGTCTTGGACCCGTTAATTTTCAGTGCTGAGTTGTTCATCCATCCATGTATTTCAGTAAGGCAGCTGTGGAGGTTGGACGGTTCTTGATTGGGGTGGGAGAGGGTTACCACCAGCTGGGTGTCATCAGCGTAACTGATGATCGTCACTCCAAACGGGGTGACCACCTCCTCCAGCGGGGACATGTAAACATTGAATAACGTAGGGCCTTATGACGAGCCCTGCGGGACTCCACACCGGAGGGGAATTGCAGAGGAGTGGCTGTCATTCTCCCAGACTTGAATGGAACGGTGATTGAGAAATGACAAGAGCCATTTCAGGGCCATGCCCTTCACTCCGATATCTCCCAGGCGCTGGATTAGAACCTGGTGGTTGACAGTGTCGAAGGCCACACTAAGGTCCAGGAGGATCACTGCCACTGATCCTCCTGTGCCTAAAATGTATCTGGCCTTCTCCACTGCCGCCAGGAGGGCGATGTCCGTGCCCTGACCTGGGCGGAAACCCGTCTGAGAGCTCCTGAGCAAGTTGTTGTATTCTAAGAATAGCGACAGATTTTTATTCACTAATTTGTCCGTGATTTTACTATTCCCTGGGAGGAGGGAAATTGGCCTGTAGTTGGCTAGGTCCTCAGGGTCCACAGAGGATTTTTTGAGGATTCCTATGACAACAGCCGCTTTCCAGCTGGAAGGGACTTCTCCTTGGAGTCGAGAGGCGTTAATAAGGGCAGTAAGCGGAGGGACAATGGTATGGGCAACTTTCTTGAGGAAGCGCATGGGGACCGGGTCACTGGGGGAGCCACTCTTAATTGTGGCAATCACTGCAGCTACCTCTTCTGTGGTTACCGGACCGAAGGAGTCAAGGTGAGGAACAAGGGAGTCCGGAGACGGACTAAAGAAGGGGGGGGGATTGCCCCTGTGACCATCAGTGAAATCAGCTTCGGTCGGGGGTAGAGAGGCGAGGATTTTTTGAATTTTCTCATTAAAAAATGTTGCCAATTTGTTGCATTTATCTTCCGCAGAGTTAGAGTCAAAGGATTTCGCAGGGGGGTCAGGGACATGGAGAAGTTCTTTCAGAATAGTGAAGGTTTCCCTAGCGGAGCAGGAGGAGTTTTTTATTCTTTCTTCATAGAATGAGCTTTTGGTGTTACGGAGCGCGAGTGTGTATATTCTTATTGATGTCCGGAACACGTCTTTTTTGTCTTCAGACTTGTCCTTCCTCCATGCGCGTTCCGTCTTCTTACATTCCTTCCGTAGAACATTCAGTTCAGGGGTGTACCATGGGGAGGGATTAACTCTCTTAGCTTGTTTAAGGGTGCTAGATCGAGGTAAAATGCTGTCCAATGACTGGGTGAGCCAGTCATTAAATTCAATATCTGCGGCTTTGGGGTCCAGAGAGGGGTAGATTCCTTGAGCTTTGATGCCCATTCTTCCGGTACAAGTTTGTGCCAGCGTCTGAGGAGGGCCCGGGCTTTAGGCGGTTGAAGTGGTATAGTCTTGAGATGCCAGTCGATAGGGATCAAAAAGTGGTCTTTCCATGGGAGAGGCAGAAGCATACAGGTTTTGAAATCTTGGATATTAGTGAAGATAGGGTCCAGAAGCTTGCCTTTATCATGGGTGGCTTGTGGGTTATGTTATGTTATGTTATGTTAATAACTTTTATTTGGCGCACAGCTGCCCCAGCGAAGGGGCGTCCTGGCGCCTGATCAGGTACCACAACATAACAGGTAGAGCTAAGAAGAAAAAAATCAATTAACAGAGGCGAACAGGTGGGTTTTGATGGCGCGTCTGAAAAGAGTTAGGCTGTTTAGGGCACGAATGTGTACAGGAAGGGAATTCCATAAATCAGCCGCCAGAATACAAAAAGAGCGTCCTCCCATCCTACTCAGTCTGAATCTTGGCTTAATCGCCAGATCGTGAGATTCAGACCTGAGGGACCGCGTAGGGACATACGGAGAAATAAGGCCCGCAAGGGCGGGAGGGGAGGAAAGCTTCAGGATCTTAAATGTCAGACAGAGAGCCTTAAATTTGATTCTCTGTCTGACCGGAAGCCAATGAAGGGAGGTCAGAACGGTGGAGAAGGAGCGTCGTCTCGGAAGGCCCACAATGGCCCGTGCAGCAGCATTCTGCACCCTCTGAAGCCTAGTAGCCTCAGCCTGATTGACTCCAAGCAGCAGGGCACTCCCGTAGTCCAGTCGAGAAAGGATGGAGGCCTGAACCACCAGTTGCCGCGTGGGAGGGTCTAAGAATTTGAGAACAGGTCTCAGTCCTCGCAGAATACCAAAACAGGTAGCTGCTGTCTTCTTTGTATGGCTGGTGAAAGAGAGGTTAGAATCCAGCCAGACCCCCAGATTTTTAACTTCGGCCGCTGGAATGGGAGATACCCCCAATTCGGGAGGCCACCACTGGTCTCCCCAAAGTTCCGCCTGCTTCCCTAAGATCAGGACCTCGGTTTTCTTAGCATTAAGCTGTAGGCAGTTGTTATGCATCCAATTAGCCACAGCTATAAGTCCTGCACGGAATCTGGGCGCATTCACCTCAGGGTCCCCACTGAGTGTCACCGCCAGCTGCGTGTCGTCGGCGTACGATGTCATGGTAAGGCCACATTGCCTGACGACAGCGGCCAGCGGTTGCACATACAGGTTGAACAGTGTGGGGCTTAAAGCGGGTTCATAAGGCATAAGCCAACCGAAGAGAGGTCCATCAGCAATTTGGCGGCTGTGGTGTCGGTGGGGTCCAAAAAATGGAGATTGAGATCCCCTAGGAGAAGGAAATTAGAAGCTGTGGTTGCTCTAAGGGTAACGTAGTCGATGAGCTTGCTAGGGAACTCGACAAGTGGGCCTGGGGGCCGATATACTAGCAACCCAGAAAGAGAGGTTGCAGGCGAGATCTGCAAAGTGAAATGGCAGCTTTCGCAATCTTTGATGTTGCCATTATCGATTCTGCAGGTGAGGTGATCCTGGTATAGTATGGCCAGGCCACCTCCTCTGCCAAGAGGTCTGTTCAGGGAGCAGATTTGGTAACCCGGAGGTACGGCATTAACGATATCAAAATCGTTATTGGGCGTGAGCTACGTTTCTGTAAGGAACAGAATGTCCATGGCAATGTCTCAAATAAGTAGGTTTATCTTGTGAGCGTGTTTAACGAGAGACCTACATTTGAAAAGGCCAAGTTGAAGGTCATGGAGTTTTGCCTCAGCGGGGGGCGGGTTGCAGAGGTTGCAGCCAGTAAAGAGGTTATCTCCTGTGTAGATGTATTTACAATTGGAGTGTTTACTTGGGTTCAGTGCCAGGAGCCTGTCTTGGGTATAAGATAGACAGCGCTTTGGAGAATCGGCATAGTGACTGGGCCTAGGGCCGTCTGACGGGCCCAGACGGGCTTGCCTTAGGTGCGCAGATGGCGCACCCGCTGCGCCCGTCCGCTGCGCGTCCAGTGCAAACACATTTTTTTATAGGGGAAATAAGGGGAGTGGCCTCTGGTGCAAGGGCGTGTCCTGCACCGGGTTTCCCTCTCCAGCGTCAGCGCTGACCTCGGCGTCGCGGGGGGGCCAAGGCAAAGTGAGTGCCCAAGCGAGCGGCGCTCCAGGTGAGAACATGTTTAAAAACACGATATTACACAATTTTTTAAAATCGGTGCCCAACAGCTAAGATCTCCCGGCTGTGCCTCAGGAGTTTACTAGGTTCTAACGCGGCTGGTATTCAGCGCATTTTAGTATGCAAAGGGGCGTGGCCTAAGTCAAGGGGGCGTGGTTCCTCGGCGGGCGGGAAGTTGCGCCTGCACCGGGATTCCCTCTCCCGCATCAGCGCGGACCTCGGCTGCACGGGGGGGCCAAGGCAAAGTGAGTGCCCAAGCGAGCGGCACTCCAGGTGAGAACAGGTTAAAAAAGACGATATTACACAATTTTTTTAAAACGGTGCCCAACAGCTAAGATCTCCCAGCTGTGCCTCAGGAGTTTACTAGGTTCTAACGCGGCTCGTAGTCAACACGTTTAAGTATGCAAAGGGGCGTTGCCTAAGTCAAGGGGGCGTGGTTCCTCGGCGGGCTGGAAGTTGTACCTGCACCGGGATTCCCTCTCCCGCATCAGCGCTGACCTCGGCTGTGCGGGGGGGCCAAGGCAAAGTGAGTGCCCAAGCGAGCGGCGCTCCAGGTGAGAACAGGTTTAAAAACACGATATTACACAATTTTTTTTAAATCGGTGCCCAACAGCTAAGATCTCCCGGCTGTGCCTCAAGAGTTTACTAGGTTCACTACATTTTATGCCTCTGGAAATTAACCTCGGCCATTTTATGACAGGCAAAATCGAAAATAGGTTGTAGTCACATACAATTGGCAGTCATCTTGTAATGGCTACCAACTCAGGGGCATCCATCTGGTTACTGCTTCCTATTGCTAAACTGGTGTCCCCCTCTGGTGCCCATGGAATACTGCTACCAGTGTGTAACAGCCCCCACACCTCTGCCCATCTGTTGCTTTGCAGTGAATGTAAGCAGCTGAAACTCAGAGACTTCTGACAGCAACTTAGTCTATTGTCCCTCTCTCTTCAGCTGTTTTTTATCAAAAGGGGAGCCAAAGTAAACCGGAAAGTCAATGCTTCCTTTTGCTGATATTTCGGACTATTGTTATCTCCTTAATTTGCATGTATCCTACTCAGTGTGGGACCCGATAGGTGCCTCAATGCATGGCTGAGCATGACTCCTGTGCATTCCTAACTCAATGCCAAACCACATTTACTAGCTCCTGCGCTCTCCTTCCTCACTGCCTACCCACGTTTACTAAGCTCTCTCCTCCATGACCACTCTTTCACTTCGCAGCATGGACCCTAGACTTTAAAAATCAGAATCTAACAGCTATACAATTAACTATCCGGACAACCTCTCCAAAAATGTGACCAAAACTCTAAAACACAGACTACTCAAAGCTAATCCAGAAACCCTTATTTCTGACCCCTACCTCTGCCCTAAAAAAGGTACTATTACTAGTGACCTGATATTCTACACTAAAAGAAGAGCTCAATTGAGATCTATTTTCCACAATGTACTCCACATCACCTATTCCAAAAAATTCCCTCACGGTTTGCGAATTTTGGTCACAAAGTCCCCCACTTTTAGAGCTAATGCCACTATATCCATCTATAACAATGGGACTATTCTAATTCAGGCTACAGATGATAGCCTTGATATCTATCATGACAGGTTTTCTCTCTTTAAAAGATCCCTGGTCACCTTAAGCGACTGGCGTTTCTAAAAGGGGATCACGCGCTTTCACCTAATCTTTATATACCTAATGATGATAATTAGTTAATTAGGGGTGTGTCTTGATATGTAAATAAAAGGGTCTTGGTGTGTCCAAGAGAGCGAACAGTCTATCCGGTGTCTTGTGGTTTACGTCCTCCGACATAACAGTCCCTAGAGACCCCCTACTCAATCCAGGTACGCTCGTTCCCTTATTCCATCTCAGGATGTCCCTGATCCCTCTTTATTGGACCACATTCTATGGACGACCTCTCCTTCCCTGCACAACTCCCTTCTGACCATAGCTCTGTCGTAAATATTTAATTTACTATCTTAATTTCTATGCAGGTAAGTACTTAATCAATAATAACTCAATCGGAAAGAAAGAAAACAGAGTCCGTGGTGTTAGAGTTCTTAGGGGTTTTATTCCTTAAAAAGGAATTATTCCGGAATAGGATATCATGTTCCTGCAACCACACGGGGTTCAGGAAGGGATAGAGCAATGTTTTATTGACAATACATAGCTTATATACTTAATTTACATCATAGGAAGCAATATAGTAAGCGTAACAGCTGAGAGTAGACAAGATAACAGCATCCACGTGTTACTAGTACGTAATCAGAAGGCGTGGACTAGGCGTAACTGGAGGTGTGCTCTAGAAACGTCATAGGTAGGTGTCACATGTGGGTGGCACTAAAACAGAAATGTTGCAATGTCAGCAGAAATCAGAAGCTTGGATGCGCGCGCAGCTGCATGACGTGTGATTTGGCGTGAAACTGGAGGGTGCAGGGGCTTGACATTTACACTGACGGAAAGAGACAGAAGTCTGGCATGTCAGATCAACTTGTGCTTCTATCATATCTGATATCTGATATTTAGGAACTGAGCTATCTGGGCGGAAAGGTCTCTGGGGCAGAAGCTATTCTATACTGACTGTGAGTGCGTGTATAAGCGCCTGAGTGTCTGCATGAGAAGCGTGGGGGCATGGGCCTTCCATGGGAGCATGGTAACAGAGGCTATGAATTATTTGCACGGAGACAGGCCGGCCCTTTGGCTCTGCAGCTGGGGAGTGTTTACTAAAACTAGTAGGCAGGAATGTATCTTCGAGGAGCGGAACAGATAACTCGAAGGTTGTAGTCAGTCTTGGCAGGCAGCAGGCTGAGCTGAGCGTGGTGGGCCGCGCTGGAAGTAAGGCAGAGTTCACGGGTACGGGGGCAGCCTGGGCTGAGGCTTTCAGAGTCAGAAGGAAGGAAAAGGCTCGATGGCAGAAATTCTGGGCCTGCTTTGCCAGAGCTGAAAAACATGTAGAGTACACTACAAAAAGACGTTGGCATAGCATACTTAGGAACGGACTATCCAACCCATTCAGGGTGGGTCTGAAAGAGGACATGTTAACGTTGGACGCAAATGTATTTGCGTCTTCATAGCTGGCACAGGAGGGAAGTTACATGCACTTTAACTCGTACATGGAGACGGTGGGGTACACGATAGGGAACATAACTCGACCAAAAATTTATATTTCCTCATTCCCTCCTTGTTCCCTACGGACCCTTCATGATATATCGATCATCATAAATTGATCAGTTTGTTCTTGTAACATAATTTGTTCGTTTCTCTTCCGTTGTCTGTTTGAGAGAAAACTGGAATGTTCAATGCACAATGTGGCACACAGTCCACATATCGCCGGCCCACACTGTAGGCACAGGCAGCAGCTGAATACTATGACAAGGCCAAAGCCTAGGAAGGATAGGATCTTCCATCCCCAAGCGGACAACGTTGTCCAGAACCAACCGGACCAAGTCCAGGTGCCTGGAGTCTGATGTATTAAACTTGCAATTTTGTGAAGACGTGTAATAGCTTTGTATACAGATGGCGCGTTTTCTGGAATGAAAACACAGCAACTTGACCCGATGACCTTACAGGCTCCACCTCTATCTGCCAAGATGACGTCAATAACAAGACGATTCTGAAGGACAACAACCCGCATGGCAGATTGCTCCTCTGTTAGGTTACCTAAGGCGGAGGCAGTTTCATGTACTACAGCTTCAAGGGTTCTAGTTAATCTACGTATTAATTTACTGTTTTGGACGGGGCCTAAAAAGAAAAAGAATCCTTTATTAAAATCGGTGTATTGTTCCCATGCCGTTTCTGTATAGTCGACAAGCGGGAGATCTCTTCGGAGTCTATTCTTTACTAGATTTGTGTTTCTGTGATAATCAGGAGGAGCTAAAAAAACAGGTGGCAGAAGGAATGCAATATAACAGGTACCATCCCAATCTGGAGGCAGACGTATGTATGCAGTATGACCACAAACAAAATAAGAATGACGGGTAGCTTTAAAGGATGATTTACCATGATCACTGAATTCGACCACAGTAGTACATTTACTATGACCTAAGTGTACTGAACCTTTCTTTCTGACACATAATTCACCAGTGACCGGTAATACTGACATAGCGGGCAGAGCTGGTGCAGCTTCGGATTCAACAGTAAGAATCATAAGGTTAATTGTGTAATTACTTAATCCATATACTTCATTTTCTAGATCAGTTCCTATTCTAATGGGGAGTCCCTCCTTATCAGTGTAACAGACGTTGAGCAGGACTAAGTTCAGGTTTCCCCAAACCCAGCTTCCGTCGAGAACAGCAATATCAGGATCTAAGGAATTAATTATTTTGAACCATGCACCACAGGAGCCGTTATGAGTGAACGGGTACGGAAAGAGGGGCAGAGCTCCCTTGTAATTCTGGTAGGGAGGGAGTCGGCCACATATCCAGCAATTTGTAGCGTTATTAGTCTGATGGGAGTGATGTAACATACTAATGAATGTGTTGTTGCGCAGCGCAAGTCTGTAAGAAAGTTCATGTGGAGGTAACTCGCTAAAAGAATGTTCAGCAGAAACATTGTAAGCAGATTGTTCGTGCTTGAAAATAGGGCAATAGATTGGAAGAAGTACACTTGCAACAATTATCAGAATACTTAGAAAAAACATGATTAATAATGTCACTATACAGTGACTACGCAGTGATTTGCAGTATGTACGTTTCTTGAATTGTCTCTCTCTCTCTCTATCTCGATCTAGGGGATACATGTCAGAAACTATTTAACCGATTCACCTAGGGGAGGACTTAAACAATTAAACTGTCTGACTTGCTAGATCGAAGCTTGAGTCGGTACTCCTCTTGGGGAGTTTTCTCTCGTTCAGATAATTTAAAGTCACTAGGTTTAATACAGTCTTTGGTGAGGGTGGGCGAGTCAGGGTCTGGTTTCAGTTCATTACATAATTTAATATGACTCGTGTGGACCCACCCCTTTCTGCCCTCCAACTTCACTGCGGTCCTCGTAGTAAGAAGGACGGTCTTCGGTGCTTTCCAGCGGGGCTCCAGCGGGCTTTTCCTGTCAAAGTTCCTCACTAGGACTATGTCGCCAGGACGGACATCATGTGGCTTTACATCAGTGTTGTCAGGAAAGGCTGCGGCAACCTGTGAACGACATGATTGGAGTGCAGACATCAAGGAGGCAAGGTAATCTGTCAACATATTACAATCAACATCGGTAATTTTCTTAGGAATGGGCGTCCCCCACATATTCGGTGGTCTGCCAAAGACCACTTCGTACGGGGATAGTCCTGATCTCGAATGTGCAACCATTCTCATATAGAACAGTGCAACTGGCAGGGCAACTATCCAGTCGACCCCTTTCTCCTGGCATATTTTAGCAAGGCGTATCTTAAGTGTCTGGTTATGCCTCTCTACAAGGCCTGCGGCTTCGGGATGTCGGACACAGTGGAATTTCCACTGATATCCTAGGAAAAGGGAGACATGCTTCATGAGTTCGGATGAGAACGGCTGTCCATTATCTGAGTACACGACACGAGGCAGGCCGTATCGTGGGAAGAATTCTCGAACCAGCTGCTTGGCAGTGGTCGGGGCAGTGTAATCTGAGACTGGGTATGCTTCGGTCCAACGAGAAAGTGCACAAACAACTACGAGGACATATTTGAATCCTCGACAACGGTCCATCTGGATATAATCCATCTGGAGGACTTCAAAAGGGTGATCGGGAGGATGAAATCCACCTTGCTCTACGGGGACGCTTTTACCTGGATTGAACTGACAACAGATCATGCAAGTACGCACTTTCTGTTTTGCTGCTGCTCGTAAGTGTTTGTTGTACCAGAGATTTTGTAAACTGTCTAACATAGCTTTTTCTCCTAGATGTGCAGGACTATGTGCTGTATTTATCATGATTTGAACCATGGAGTCGGGGAGGAACCATGTACGTTTTCCCTTTGTGACCCATCCTTGATCTGTCTGGATCCCTCCTAGTTCAGTCCATTTCTTTATTTCATCTGAAGTGGCATGTGTCTGGATATCGATTACGTCTAGGGTGGGATCCCTGACTGACATACACTGAGTTGGTACTATTGTCTTTGTCACATCAGTAGTCTGGGTGTGAGTCAATGCTGTATGTTTCGCTGTCTGGTCTGCCAGGTCGTTACCCTGGGAAACAGAGTCTGTAACTTTAGTATGTGCTTTACACTTCATGACTGATATGCCTGAGGGCAAATGTATTGCCTCTAATAATGCTTGAATGAGGGGACCGTGTTGGATCTTGGCACCATGAGAGGTCAAAAAACCTCTTTCTTGCCATAACATGCCGAAGTCGTGTACGACTCCGAACGCATAGCGGGAATCAGTGTATATGTTAACATTTCTGTTCTTGGCTAGAATACAAGCTCGGGTCAGAGCGATGAGCTCCGCTGCTTGAGCAGACAATGTGTCAATATGGTGTGTTTCTTTAACTTCAGTTTCAGTGGTCACTGCATATGCGGCCACTAATTCTCCTGTACTTGTTCTCATGCATGAACCGTCCACATAAAGTGTCAGGTCTGGATTTGTCAGTGGAACATCTGTTAGGTCTCGTCGAGGTTTTGTTACTGTATTAATGATCTCTATGCAATCATGCGGTGTTGGATCGGTCATAATTGCAGGCAACAATGTTGCGGGGTTCAAGATGCTACAGCATCTGATTTCTATGTGTGGCTGGAATAGTGTCAATTCATAACCTTTCAATCGTGCTATGGTCAAGTGTTGAGTCTGGGTTCTGTTTAAAAGAACCTCTACAGAATGTGGAACTTGAACTGTTAATGGATGTCCTAAAACAATTGAATCGCTCTGTCTGATTGCTAATGCTGTTGCTGCTACTGACTTTAAGCACGCAGGGAGTGCCTGGGCTACTGAATCCAATGTACTTGAAAAATAAGCGCAAGGCTTATATGAACCTGCTTGGTCTTGAGTGAGGACAGACAGTGCTGTACCCTCACGTTCTGTAACAAAAAGTGTAAAAGGTTTGCTGTAACATGGTGTCGCTAGAACTGGTGCTTGGCATAATGCTTTCTTTAATTCCTCAAAGGCTTGTGTATGTTCCTGAGTCCAGGGAAGGACAGTCGAAGTCGCTGCCTCCTGTATTGTTAACTGAATGAGTGGTTTGGCTAGAAATGCATACTGAGGAATCCATTGTCTACAGTACGAGGTGAGGCCTATGAAGGCCCGCACTTCCTTTTGTGTCTGGGGTTGTGGCATATTTGCAATTAACTGAATGCGATGGGAGTGAGCTGTCTCCCCACTTTGGACAGCAAGTGACCCAGGTACACAACTTGCTGAACACAGAATTGTAGCTTCGAAGGAGACACCTTGTGCCCCTTGTCGGCCAGAAAATGTAAAACTGTCAGTGATGCTTGTTCACATTCGGGCTCACTTCGTGCGGTGATCAGCAGATCATCGACGTATTGCAGTAAAGCGGTGTTAACTGGCATTGTGATACAATCAAGTTGTCTTTTCAGTGCTTGGCTATAGATGCTGGGGCTTTCTGTGAATCCTTGAGGTGCGCGTGAAAATTTGAAACTGCGTCCATTTAAACTGAATCCGAAGAGATATTGGCTCTCTGGATCAATAGGTACGCTGAAGAAGGCGTTCTTGAGGTCAATTACAGTAAAGAACGTTGCTTCTGAATCAATAGTAGTCAATAAGGATGAGATGTCGGGAACCACAGGGTACTGTGGAATAATGCATTTATTCAGTTCTCTTAGATCAATCACCAGCCAATATACTGGCGGTGCATTGGGATCAGTACGTTTAAGAATCGGAATGATGGGTGAATTACAGATATTGGAGTCGGTCTCTACGACCACTCCCTGGGTAATGAGCTCTTCAATGATTTCCAGTAAAGCCACTACAGCATCGGGTGGTAACCTGTATTGTCTGATTCTGGGTAAAACTACACCTTGTTTGAGTGTAACACGGTATGGGGTAATGTGCATACAACCTACATCAGTTGGGCCTTTTGCCCACAGGTGTTCTGGTACATTTTTCAATCTGACATCAAACTCACGTAACACCCTTGAAATCCCGCAAAAAGAGTCTGACTCCCTCCGGGGAACAGCAGATCACGGCTCCTAGAGCCTTCAATGTTTTAATTCCTAACAGATTTTCTGGACATGATTTCGTAAGTAACAAGTCTGTAACACGTGATAATGGACCCACAGCCAGGGGAACTGGTTCTGATACCTCATTTACAATGGGCTTTCCTGAAAAACCAAGGGAAACATTCTGTGAGCCTGAGAGGGGTGCCCCTGGAACTTCCTCATGACTGATTGTGGTGCGACTTGCCCCTGTATCAATTAAAAACTTTCTGTCTTTTCCCAATACTTGACTGTGTACATAAGGACCCTCTTGATCTACAGGAATCTCAATAAGAGGCAAGCCACCCTCCCTCTCTAGGCTCTTTCATGTATATCGTGGATAATCGGCGTAAGCGGACTGGGCATACTGGTACATCTGTTGTGAAACTTGCTGTGTTGCGGCAATGGGCTGTGGCTGTGATACCGCTACTGTCTGTGCTGTAGGTGATGAAGCATGCGTAAGCTGTGTATTCTGCATGGGCTGCATATTCTGTGAAGACTGATGCTGGTTATGGTCTTGTCTAGGCGGATGCGGTCTTTCTTTAGTTTTACCTGTCGCTATGTTATGTTTCAGAACTGGGCATTCGTGTACAAAGTGACCTGGCTACTTGCAATAGTTGCATGTCCCTTTAACGGGAGCTGCGGTGTGACCGGTCTGGGTCGTACCCTTTCTGTGGCCGTCGGTTGGGACCGACTGGGCTACTAGCATTTTCATTTTCGTGTCTTTCATACGTTTCTGCTCCTGATCCTGCTCTTCTCTAATTCTGTTCTGATGATATTGTAACATTTGTAACATCTGGGATGGCGTATTGGCTTGCCATGTACTCTCGACCTTGTATACACGGTTTTTAACTGCTAACAGGGAATTTTCGACTAACTTTGATACAAAAAGATGCGGGTACGACTCGCTACTTGGTTTAAGACCACTATTAATAATGAAACATTTCTCGAATCTTGAATAGAAGTCACTAGTATCTTCGTCGGGTTTCTGTTTACAGGCTGATATTGCATCCCAGTCTTCCTTTCTAGTTGTCAATAATCTTGGCAGAACCTGTACTATCAGACCTGGTAATGCTTTAGTTTTCTCCCCCAGGCCTACCCCTGGGACCCGTTTGTTCTCTTCGTCTTCTATTTCTGTCCATACAATCTTTTTCTCTCCCACCTCCCATTCTTTTTCTTTTAGTTTCTCGTAGATGCCCGTGGGCAGCAATACCTTTAACATTTTCGTGATATCTTCGTACGTATAATCCCCCATCAGTAACATGTCTTTAAGCTCTCTATGAAAACCTGCAGGGTCTTTATCATGGCACGGAACTAGTTTCTTCATCTCTAACAGTTCTAACTTAGTCAGAGGCGTGTGTACATACACTCGTTTTAAGTTATGATCGTCACCCATAACTGGGTGCACTTCTCGTAAGGGGTTCTGACTTTCAATGCCATGCCGACGTTCCATATGATACATTTTCCTTTCTGGGGGCGGGGCGGGGACATATTCGGAGCTTATGAAAGTGTCATATCTATGGCGTTGTTCTAGAATTATTTGAATTAATTTGGTACTTAAACCTCTCCATCTGTCCATGAGTAGTTCTTCTAATGTTTCGTGTAAGGGACCTGGATCAGAATGTTGATTTCTGTATTTCGTGAGAAGGTGCTGAATCATGTATACACCTGCTAATTTCTGCTCGTCTGGGGAAAGGTTCAGAAATGTCTGTGCTACGGTGTCATCATTGTATATATCCGGATTTTCAGTCCATAATATGGCTGACCGGGCTAGTTCTTGTTCATCCATAGAATTGAGTACATGGTACCCTACTCGATCTCGAAGCCTTTTATCAGTCTCCTGGAACTGATGTTCAGCAGAATTCGGGTTTGTCAAGGCAGAGAAAAGAACTCTCTTGCTTTCTGGACGGATGCCTTTCCTAAGGTAAGTTCCCTTACCTACATACGCTATAGTGTCTGTAGTCTTTTCTGGTTCTTAAGGTTCTTCTTCCCCCTCGGAGGAAGCCTTTTCTTTCTCTTCTTTGTGTACGTCTATCACTGCTTTTCTTATTTTCTTGTACATACTGGCTATGCAAGTCCCCTTGTCGTGTTTTCCTTCAGATATATTTTGACCCCACCTGTTGAGTGCATCTAATTCACCCTGATCTGTCTCGGGCCTGTCTCGTTCTCTTATTAGGCAATTTATGAAAAAGCGTAGTATCTGTCCTTGAACGTCAACTTTCTGATGCTCCATGGCATCCTTAATACTGTCGGGGTCTTTCCCAGTCTGAATAAACTGATATATTCTATCTAGGTGCTCGTTCATTCCTGGGAACATCAGCAGGAAATCAGTAGCAGATCGTAACCGTAGTGATGCCATTATCATTCTATCGTCTTTGCCGGGTACTGGATCATATCTGCAAACTGTAAGTTGTCCTTTGAATATATCGAGACGGGGTGATTTGTACGTGTAGGGACTCTGCAAGTCCCCGAGCTGTAACCTGCGTGTTAATGGCGGGGTCTGGGGACCCCCCATCGCACCTCCTGAGGCGGAAGCTTGGACATTATCTCTCTGTGGAGTCTGTATCTGTACTTGAATTTGTCCTTTAGTAGGGTCAGGTAAACGTGGCTTCGGTAGATTAACTTTAGGTATGGGAGGCGGTGGAGGGGGTGGAACAGGCGGAATATGATCTTGGGGCGGGTTACCACCCCCATCCCTGTCGTTAGGCAGGGCGCGGACAGGCAGATTGGTGTAAGCGGGTGCTACATCCTCTAGATAGGAATTCAGGAATATGTCTTTAGTAGTCTTGTGAGTTACTTTAGTTGGAACCAATGGTGACGGTAGATTTTTCGGTATTTCTGAAATGGCCTCAGACGAACCCTCGGCCGCGAGATACATACCGTTTACGAGGTTATTTCGTGCACGGTCTATCTGTTCTGACTTTACTCGGATCCCCTCAGTAATTAATTCGTTTTCTCGGGCTTTCTCTGATTCTTTAAGTCTGTCCTCTCTACGTAGTTCTTTTTCAGCACGCTTACGTGATTCCTTACGCCAAAACTCTATGGCGTCTTTCTGAGATTGTCTGGCTTTCTTTTTCCATAATGCTTCCTCTACCTTCATGATGCACTCGGCATCCCATGTTCCAGTAACTGGCCATCTGTGTCTCTCGTCTAGATGTTTAGTATAGTCGGCCCATAAATCTAGATACACTATGGCATCTATGCCATGCTTGTGGTACATAAAGTTTCCAGGAGTATCCTTAGGGGGGATAGGAATTTCTTCCTCTAGTATCCCTTTCCTAGTTCCTATCTGCTTTAACTTGTTGAAAAACGGCATCTTGTTTACTCGGTACTGAACGCTCAATCCTTGCTACTTAATACTAGATACAGCTAGTTATACAAGAACACAATAATGCACATAAAAACAGTCACACTCATACCACGACATTAATCACAAAAAAAGGACATTTGCGACATATACGACTACCCCCTATATCAGATGTACTGCTAAACAGCACAGATACACTGCTGAAAACAGTGCAAGAACTTGAATCATCGGATGTACTGCTAAACAGTACAGATACACTGCCTAAAACAGTGCAGACCGGACTTGTGTACCCAAACCCGTCTAGATACGTCCCAGCAATGGTACTCACCGGGAAGCACGGAAAACAGAAGGCCTCGGAAAACTCGACTGGACTGGACTGGACCGGACTCGACTCGACTCGACACGTGGACACTTCGGAAAACTGGTGGGCCTCTTGACACCTCGGACCTTGCTTCTTTCGGCTAGGCTCTGGTCGGGATCCTCCGCACTCCTCACCGCCTCGTCTGGGTACTGATCGCAATCTTCGTCACCTCCGTGGGCCAGAGGGAGATACAGGAAATCCTGCCGGTACGCGTAGTTTCCTTCTAACTGATGGCAGGGGACAGAGCTTGCAACGCACCAACCGGCGCGTGAGGTGGGGGAGGGGTCCCTATTCGGGCGCCAAAATGTCGTAAATATTTAATTTACTATCTTAATTTCTATGCAGGTAAGTACTTAATCAATAATAACTCAATCGGAAAGAAAGAAAACAGAGTCCGTGGTGTTAGAGTTCTTAGGGGTTTTATTCCTTAAAAAGGAATTATTCCGGAATAGGATATCATGTTCCTGCAACCACACGGGGTTCAGGAAGGGATAGAGCAATGTTTTATTGACAATACATAGCTTATATACTTAATTTACATCATAGGAAGCAATATAGTAGGCGTAACAGCTGAGAGTAGACAAGATAACAGCATCCACGTGTTACTAGTACGTAATCAGAAGGCGTGGACTAGGCGTAACTGGAGGTGTGCTCTAGAAACGTCATAGGTAGGTGTCACATGTGGGTGGCACTAAAACAGAAATGTTGCAATGTCAGCAGAAATCAGAAGCTTGGATGCGCGCGCAGCTGCATGACGTGTGATTTGGCGTGAAACTGGAGGGTGCAGGGGCTTGACATTTACACTGACGGAAAGAGACAGAAGTCTGGCATGTCAGATCAACTTGTGCTTCTATCATATCTGATATCTGATATTTAGGAACTGAGCTATCTGGGCGGAAAGGTCTCTGGGGCAGAAGCTATTCTATACTGACTGTGAGTGCGTGTATAAGCGCCTGAGTGTCTGCATGAGAAGCGTGGGGGCATGGGCCTTCCATGGGAGCATGGTAACAGAGGCTATGAATTATTTGCACGGAGACAGGCCGGCCCTTTGGCTCTGCAGCTGGGGAGTGTTAACTAAAACTAGTAGGCAGGAATGTATCTTCGAGGAGCGGAACAGATAACTCGAAGGTTGTAGTCAGTCTTGGCAAGCAGCAGGCTGAGCTGAGCGTGGTGGGCCGCGCTGGAAGTAAGGCAGAGTTCACGGGTACGGGGGCAGCCTGGGCTGAGGCTTTCAGAGTCAGAAGGAAGGAAAAGGCTCGATGGCAGAAATTCTGGGCCTGCTTTGCCAGAGCTGAAAAACATGTAGAGTACACTACAAAAAGACATTGGCATAGCATACTTAGGAACGGACTATCCAACCCATTCAGGGTGGGTCTGAAAGAGGACATGTTAACGTTGGACGCAAATGTATTTGCGTCTTCATAGCTGGCACAGGAGGGAAGTTACATGCACTTTAACTCGTACATGGAGACGGTGGGGTACACGATAGGGAACATAACTCGACCAAAAATGTATATTTCCTCAGCTCCTCCAACACCAGGCTCCCCTAACTCACCGGTAGTGCCACGACCTGAACAGACTGTAACCTATAGTCACGGTGCTCTTGCTCTTCCTCGAACCGACCACCTCTCTGATACTTCCCCACACTAGCGCCTGTCTACATCACTCCAACACCAGACAGCAAGCTGGCCGACTTTACAACAGGATCTCAGTCAACCTCCCTTCCTCTGTCCTCGCTTATATCACCCACTCGCCTCGTGCGACAACACCTCAGAGTGGGAATTCTCCATTGGGGGCTTCCTCCACCCCTCCCGCACACCAGCCCTGATCTCCCCCGCCCTCCTCACTGATCAACCCTCCTCCACCCCTTCATGCGAACCATGAGCCACACTCTGATCCTGCTTCTTAACTCAGGGCAATTAACCATGAACTGTTAACTCTCAAAACTGCCATACTTAATCTCATTATGGCCACCGAAGAGCTAGCCCTTGATCTCTTTCCCAATATGCCCCTACTCGAGATCCCCCACCTCTCTTCCACTAGGCCAACACTTGAGAGCCCACATACGACCCCTCAAATCACACCACCCATAATTCAAACATCACGCCCTACCCTAATGCCCCTTCTAGACCCGTCAGATCCTTTAATCCATATCCAGACCCTGATATTCTCTCCCTCCTCCTTGAGTACACGTCCCCCTCTTCGAACATCTCTAGCCCTGCTATATCCTCCCGTACAGCCCCACTAATGGCACTTAACTCAACACTCCCTAACCATGATACTGCGGATCCCATCCAATCCATCACCCCTAACCCACATAGAGTACCCAGACTCAATGCCAATTCCATAAACTTCAGTAACCTTCTGCAGATCCCCACTTTACAACCCGCGCCCACGGACACCATGCACAAATCACACCTGAAATGCATGCTACTTAAAAGTAGATCAGCAGTGAAATATGTCACAGACCTTGCCAATCTTATCCTAGCCCAAGATCAGGACCTCCTTCTCCTCACAGAAACATGGCTCAACGACTCCTCTGGCCCTATCCTTGACCTAATAATCCCTCCTAGTCACAACATTATCAGACTCAACGAGTTAAGAAATTAGGAGGTGACATTGCTTGCATCTTCCGCAACTCTCTCACAGCAAAACAGTCCCACTCAGCTAATCTCTCCTCATGTGATTACCTTTCCATAGATATCACCAGCACACACAAACCCTTATGCAGCCCTCACATCTTCTATCACCCCCCAGGTGATAACCTCCAACTAATCGAACAAGTTATGGAAACTATCTCCTCCAACCTGGGGCGTCCCTCCCCCCAGATCTTCCTTGGTGACTTCAATCTCCGCTGGAATAACCCCCACGATCAGGCTGCTTCAACCCTTAAAAACTTCCTTACTGACCTATCTCTCACTCAATTCTGTGACAGCCCCACTCACAACTTAGGCTCGACACTGGATCTCATCATCTCCAACTCCAAATCCATTCATCTCGAATCCATTCTCCCCTGTGACTGGTCTGACCATCATATTATCAACTTCCTGATTCCTGAAAGTTGGAATCACAAATCTGTTCAACCACTCAAACTTAAAGACTGGAAAAGACTGCTCCATAACACTAGCATTAATGAGTTCATAGATCGCTGCAATCTCTCCCTTCTGCCGCCTTCTAACATGTCTGACGTCCATGACCTCACCAACCATTATAACAACACCATGCTATCTGTCCGGAATGATAAGGCTCCTCTTCAACTTAATAGAATACCCATAAAAAACTCCAAACCGTGGTTCAATGAAAGACTAAATGAGGACAGACGCAGTCTTAGACTAGCTGAACGCAAGTGGAGAGCCTCTCCCTCCACGGATCCTCTAAACACTCTAAGAACGCAAAGAAGCAGATACAACAAACTCATTAAAACACCAACTTGACACTGCCAAAAATCGCCCGAAAGGTCTTTTGAGCTCATTGAATCACATTCCAACAACACCTCCACCCAACTTCAGCACACCACTCTCCCGCAACCAAACTGTGATGCAGTGACTGAATTCTCCTCGTAAAGATGAATAAAATTGAATCAGACCTTAGGTCTGCTGCACTCACCATCTCTCCCTCTCCTGATGCCGTGGTCTCCACACCCTTGCCCTCGCCTCTGGGTCTCTCACTCAATAACAATGCTTCTTGGTGTCATTTCACTCCCCTCAATGACAGTACCATCCTCAACATTTTCTCTACCCTTAAACCCTCAAATCACTTCAATGTCCCTCTCCCCACTAACTTCTTTAAAGAAATGATAGGCTCACTAGCACCTCTCAGGTCGAAAATCTTCAATGCCCCACTACTTCAAGGTGATATCCCGATCTGCCTGAAGGCAGGCCTAGTGCTCCCGATTCTAAAAAACCCTTGGCTGACCCTACTGACCTAAACAATTACCGCCCAATCACAAACATACCAACCCTGGCAAAACTTCCGGAGAAATGCGTTCATCAACAGCTACGCAAACACATTGAGCAATTCCAGCTTCTCAACCAATTCCAATCGGGTTTCTGAAATAGGCACAGTACTGAAACGGCCATCACTCACATTGTGGACGATGCTCTCACTTTACTTGACCAAAATGAAACCTGCCTTTTAATCCTACTCGATCTTTCATCGGCTTTTGACACTGTCAAACATGACAATCTACTCTTCCTTTTGGTACGCAGAATGGGGCTCTCTGGCACAGCCCTTAAAGGGTTTGCCTCTTTCCTCAACAACCGAACACAAAGCGTCAAATCCAACCAGTCTCTCTCCAACCCGCGTCCATGCACTCTGGGTGTTCCGCAAGGCTCCTCACTCTCCCCCACTCTCTTCAACCTCTTCCTTGAACCACTGACTGTAATCCTTAAAGACTCCAACATCCAATATTACATGTATGCGAGAGGACGCCCAACTCTACATGAAAATCTCCTCCCCTGATGACATCATATCTCTCAATGGAACTCTTCTCAAAACCCTTAACTGGCTTACCTCCAACCATCTCAAATTAAACGCCCTCAAGACTGAATTTCTCCTCATTTCACCCACTAAGCAAACTCCCACTGTTTTGAAATTTCTCTGTAACCTCACCTTAACTGCACGCCGCACATTGGTGAATCCACTAAATTACTGGGAGTTGTTCTGGACAAAAACTTAAACATGCAAGATCACATCAGATCATCAACTAAAGGAGCGAACTTTCAACTCTGCATCCTAAGGAATCTCAACCCCTACCTTCCCCAGTGTCGTAATTTGAAGTTGATCGAGTTAGCGTTAAGCTTTGCTACACGAATTCCCCTTATCTTGACTATGGTTGTCGGAAGCCATTTTGAACGTGCCGCCGGCTGTTCTCTGTACCACTGACCACTCGAGTTTCCCCAGCAACAGGCTATTTTTAGTATTGGTCAAGCTCGCACATGCGCAGTCAAGCCCTTTGTACTAGCGGACAGTCATCACTTAGGAATGTCCCTCCAAACTGACCAGTGGTGTTGTAACTCCTCCCATGAGTTGGCTGTGTTCCAAAAATGACCATATATGTACCTAAAACTCTATTCATGTGTCCGCCTACATTTTTATAACTGTAAAACTGTATAAAAGAGGTCTCGCACCGATGTTCGGTGTGATACTTCTTGCATTGCCGAAGGGTGCTGTAGGAATGTACCACCACCCCATGGGGTCTTAATAAACTTGTCTTTTGCATTTTCCAGTTTCCGTGCCAACATCTTTTATGGTGTAGGGGTTTTTTGCGGAGTATGTAGGCCTGGAGAACCCAATACCACAAATTGGCGACCACGAAGGGACTCATCGGCGACTCGGATGCCCGAAGGAGAGGCCGTGACGAAGGATTGGAAACTCGCCATGGACGCGTACGCTGCCACTGAGTGACCCGAGTCTTGGCACCCACGGTGTTTTCTTCCTTTCCTTCTGATCTGACCTTCCAGGTGGCGCCGGTCCTCGACTGAGATCCTGCTCGTTCGAGTTGTCGTACAGTGCCGGTTTGGCTGATTCGATTAAAGACCTTGGCAGTTGGAACCTGGATATCTGAGAATTTGGTAAGCTTGTGATTGGTAAGATAGTCTACGGATGCTTACTGTGGCTCTTTGAATATGTTTTGAGTTAGCTAACATTTGATTCTATGATTGGAATAATATGTGCAGTGCACTTCACATAGGCGGGCATGTAGAGATATTTCTCTAAAATTTGTCTTTGTTTGAACGGCACATTTGTGTGGAGTATATTAAGTGCAATTTTTTGTGATATCACGTTTTCGTGATATTTTTGACATGCCTGTTTTGAGCACACTTCGAGGAATGTGCTGTCTTGGAAATGGTACCAATTATCGATTAAATGAATCTCAGCCGGCTCCCCCAGAGGGAACTCCCAATTGGGAAATGTTTATCAAATTTGGCTTTCCCCCTATATTATATAGTAAATTATGGAACAAGTATACGAAATCTGATCCCGAGTTGCAATGGCCACTACATGGGTCGTTTGATTTACGAAAGGTTCAGTATGTTGAGTAATGTTTTTTTCAGCGTAGGTCTAGACAGGATATGTTTGATTGTGTGCGAATGTAGGAGAAAGCAGTGCGCGAACGAATGAAGCGTGAAATAGCGTTGGCGGACAAAGAGCAGCGGAAGGCTGCTCGGGATAAGGCTTTACAGCTGGAGGAGAAGGAGTTACAGGAGAAGAAAGAGAGGGAGGCACGGGAACGTAATTTGCAAACAAATGGTCAATTCCCTATTCGACGTCCTCTTTATCCTGTCCTTACTAATGAAGTTTATGATTTTTCATTATTAGATCGGTGCCCGCCTCCGTATGTTCTGCCTACGGCCCCAGACGAGGAATCGGACAGAGATGATCAAGGGAGTAGTCGTGTCAGGCTAAGTTCTAGTGTAACTGCGGAGTTGCGCAGTTTTGCCCGTAAACTTGATTTGAGTAAAATAACTATGTCTGAGATTAATGATGAAATGAGTAAGTGGTCCGAACGAGAACAATTGTATTTTTTGAGCCAGTTTGGAGATGAAGTCGTAGACCGATTTAGGAAACATTCGGCTGATCTAGAGCCTAAGGATATATCAGTTCATCGTGAGAATATGCGTAAAGGTTTATTTGTTATTGCAGATGCGGATGACTTTTTCCGACGGTTGGTCCAGCTACGGGATGAGGCATCAAGATTACGGGAAGCGCGAAAAGCATCAGACGTGCCTGCGCCGGGGTCGACGGAGATATCCAAAGAGTGTTCTATCTTTGGAGCAGATAAGCGTTCTACAGTTCATGTTGTGCCTATGCGCGAAGCTACACCTTTGTATGTCCCTCCTAAAGGGAAAGGTACAAGTGACAATAAATTGTCTGGGGATGCCAAGGGTTATTTCGTATATAATTGGGTTTATACACCTTGGAATAAAGCAGATGTTATGGCACTAAAAAATGCTTTGCCCGACCCCCGTAAAAATCCGGCAGCTTTCTATGAAGGAGTGGAAGGGGCTATTTCTTCATGTGTTATGACGTTAGTTGATATTGATCTTTTCTTTGAGTTAATATTGCCCCCTGATATGTGGAGAGCGATTCGTAAGTTTGACGCTCAAGCGACCTTGGGAGCGGATTGGAAAACTCTAGGCCAAGCTGATTTAGATAGGGAGCCTGCATGTAAGCCGTGTCAATTAATTTTAGATCTTCCAACAGCTATCTTGAACAAATTAAAAACGCTTGTCCCCCCTAAAAAGATTGATTGGACTATGTTAGCCTCTTGCAAACAGAAACAGGATGAGTCGGTGTCTGACTTCTTCTAACGTTTTGAAGAAGCGTTTCATGACTACAGTGGGCAATTATTAACAGATGACACGGGTAGGCATTCGTTTGTCGATAAGTACGTGGCTAATCTCCTGCCCGAGATTGCAAAGCGTTTGAAAACTAGTGAAAGTTCCAGGACCACGGCGACCCCTGACTATGGCTCAGTATTATGAGCGACAGGAATTAGAGGCTAAGGAAAGTACTGATAAGAAAGCGAAGGAATTAAAGACGAAAGTGATGTTGGCTCAGTTTCGTGCCACACAGCCGAGAGGGAACGATAGAGGCAGGCTTGGAGGGTATGGTGCGTCTTCTGGTCATACCGACATCGCTGAGGATCAGTGTGCATACTGTAAAGAGTTTGGACATTGTGCCAGGCCAGGGGTGGCACAATACATGCTGCAGCCCCTGGTAGGCCTTGGAAACACCTATGCCCTGGGTACCTGTGGTACACTGTTACAGGGGCCTATAAGGTGAACCAGTTCCAATTGTGTATGCACCTAAGGTACATGGAGTCCATTTTAAGGAGAGAGAAATCAGCCTGGGGCCCTGAATAGCAGGATCCCAGGCCAACTATGTCAAAAACCAGCTAAACACCAGGCAAAAAGTTTGGGGGTAACCATAGTCAGATATCCACCTTCCTACATAACCCCCCCCCAAACGAAAGGAGATAAGGCTATCCTTGACCAGGTAAGCCTATATTGCCTAAGTGGCCATATAAGGAAGTACCAGCTCTGGCTTGGTAACCCCCTGTCTCATGGTCCACTAAGCAATCCCTCACCCTAAGGGTATCTGAGGGTCTCCACCATAGGGAATCTCTACCTGTAGTGTATTTTTGCAAAGTCAAAGGCTGGTGTTGAGATGGAGTACTGAAGTGAGTTTCCTCTGTAGGGCTCAGCTTCCTCCAATCACTCTCCACCATGTGTGCCTTTCTTTCTTTGACTGAGTTGCACTGTGCTCTCAGGGTCAACCTCTGGCTACCTAAAGCTGGAGGCTGGGTCCCTCTGTTTGGTTTACTGGAGGGACAGTTCAGGTTTGGGCCCTGAGGGTCCCAGTTTTGGCTGTGCCCAACAATATCCATCTGGGGGAGTCCCTAACTACTTTTAAGGGGGATTCCTCAGGAGTTTTTAAAGTTTGCACCTCACTAGGGCTACTAGTTTTGGTGCCCCTAATCTGTTGATGGGGGTGCTTTATTTGACAGGGGGCCCTTTGGGTCTCACTGTCCTTCTTGTCCTCTGCAGCCCTGGGCTGAGTAAGGCAAGGTAGAGAGGGGCAGGTTACCTGCTCCAGACTGGGTCCCACCTGAGAAGGGTCCACTGCCATCAGAGGCTCTGTTAGGCCAGGCCTAACAACCTCTGGGACAGTTCCTTCATCAGGGGTAAGATCAGTTCCCTGAGGAGGCTGATCCTTTCCTAAAGTCTGGTGGGAGGGAGATTTCTCTTCCTCCTCAATGCTCTCTGTTTGGGTGGAGTGATCCATCATTTCAGGCTTCACTCCCCATGTATCAGTTTGAGTTTGGGCTGTGGCCATCACAGCCCCGCCAACCTTTTCAGGAGGAGACTCAGTTTGGGTATGGGCTGTTACTAGTACAGCCCTGCTACTCTTTTCAGGAGGGAAGTTATCTGAAGATGGGGCTGAGGTTTGCTCAGCCCTACCAACCTTTTCAGGAAGGACATCTTGGATTGGGGCTGTAGCCATCACAGCCCCACTAAACTTTCCATTGAGATTTACCATTTTAGAATGGGTTTGTTGTTCAATCTCAGCCCAGGCTGAGATTTCCAAATCATTACCCAGTAGGCAATCTACAGGCAAGTTTGCCGACACTGCCACTCTCTTTGGGCCAGTGACACCTCCCCAGCTAAGATTGATTACAGCCATGGGATGATTGGTTTATATGCCATCAATGTTTGTCACCTGATATCTGGCATCAGGTAAAAGTTGCCTTGAGGGGACTAGACATTCAGCCACCATGGTGATGCTAGCCCCTGTGTCTCTGAAGGCATCAACTTTCAAACCATTGATGAGGGGCTCCTGCCTATACTTGCTCAAAGTGTTTGGGCAAGCAGTGAAATTGGCAAACCCCATGCCAGTCTCATAGACAAGAGTATCTGAGTTAAGGGACCTGGATAGGCCAGAGTCCACCTGTCCACCAAAAGTAAACCCACCCAAATTATTGGGGTGCTCCCACCACCTGGGGGACCACTGCTAACAGTGACCGGAGGTGTTGGAGCCTTACCTGGAGGTATATTCTCTTTATTGCCATTCTTGGGACAACAGCTATCTGTTTTGTAATGCCCCACCTGTTTACAGGTATGACAATAAGGCTTTTTCTGGGTTGAAGAAGTGTCTTGGGACCCACCCCCATTCTTGGAGTTTTGGGGCCCTGGGGAAGTCTTTTCCTTACTTTTATCCCCACCCTTCTCTTGAGGCTTGGTAGTCTCTTTCTTTTGGTCACCACCCTGGTTCTTAGGCCTGATCCTGGTTCTGACCCATTTGTCTGCCCTCCTACCCAATTCTTGTGGAGAGGTCAGATCAGAGTCAACCAGGTGCTGATGTAGAAGCTGATTTTGACAATTACTTAAGATTTGCTCTCTCATAATTAAATTATACAATCCTGTATAGTCAGTAACCTTACTTCCCAGCAACCAGCCCTCCAGAGCCTTAGTGGTACATTCAACAAATTCAGACCAGTCCTGAGTCTGTGTCTTCTGGGTATCTCTGAACATTAACCTGTACTGTTCAGTGGTTAAGCCTAACCCATCAATCAGAGCACTCTTCAGGACCAGGTAGTTTCTAGAATCCCCATCACTAACTGTGAGGAGTCTGTCTCGGCCTCTACCTTCAAAGGAGAGCCACAAGATTGCTGCCCACTGCTCCTGAGGGATCTGCTGTACTCTGCAGGCTCTCTCCATTGCAGTTATCCATTTATGGATATCATCCCCAGCTTTGTAGGGGGGCACAATCTTACTCAGGTTTCTGTTATCAAAAGACCTGTCTTTATCCTTGAGGATATTGCTGCCACCAGTGGGTTCTATTACCCCACTCTCTCTAGGCTGTCTTGCTCTAGCAAGTCTCTCTTGGGCCAGGGCAACTTCTAATTCTCGCTCCTGGATCCTAAGCTCAGCCTCTCTCATTTTGGCCTCATGTTCCCTTCTCTGAGGGCTAGCCACCTCCCTTCTGGAGTGGCCATGAGAACCTATAGAAGCATGGGAGTTGTTAGAGTCACCTGAGTGAGTCCTTCTCCTCCTAGGCTTCTGGTTAAGTCCACCTGGGGGTCTGAATGGGTTGTTACCTGATTCAGTCCCAAATAGGCTTAAGTTAGCCTGGTTTAGTCTACCGACCAGCACCTGACTATTTCTGTCATCATCTGACTCACTGCTTCCCCCCTCTGTCTCTTCTTCCTCTTCCTCCTCATCTACCAGGATGATAGGGCCAGGGGTGTCTACAGTGTCATCCTCTGGATGGCCTCCTTCAGCATCCCCTGTGGGGTCTGCCTTAGAGGTCTTTAGAGTCTCAGACTGATCCAAGAGCTCTCTTAGGTGGTCTGTGGTAGGGGAAGGCCCTGTCCTCAGACCCCTTAAGACACAAAGCTGTCTTAATTCCTTAAAGGAAAAAATAGCAAATTTGGATGGAGCCCTTGGAGGGTCACTCTCAACAGGGATGTTCCCAGTGGAACCCTCTGCTCCAGACATTGCTCTAGTGTGGGTGGATGTGTTGCAATATACCTACACTGGTGTTTACCTACTAAACCTATCTAGTTGTTGTAGTCAGGGTGTGCTACTCCCTTTGCTCTACAACAACTAAGTTCAGTAGAACTTAAGTATACTAGTCTTGTTTTATATGTACCTAGCAGGTACCTGTATGATCTTTCAAATGATAATCTCAAAGATTGTAATGGTAAAACAACATAAAGCTCAGATCCCAATCCGCTGCTCACCAATGTGAGAAGTTGGCCTGGTATATAATGCTCACTAATTCTAGTGATCACTTTGTACCATGCCAAGCAACCCTTATGATGATTGGTTGTAATTCAACCTTGTAGACCAGTTATCCTAGTGGTAACGTGGACAAAGCAGTCTTAGGCTAAACTCTGAAAGGCATGTGAAGCCAGCTGTATTACCACACACAACCCCCTTGAATACCAAATGAAAGGGACACCACACAGATATATATTGAAAATATATATTGATTTCTTAACTATAAAATCCCCTGGACTCTTTATGAGCACAGAAGCACAAGCGTTAAATCACAAGACAGTTTAAAATACACAAAAATTGCACAATATGGATGAGCTCTAGGGGCCACCTAAACCATATACTAAGAAAGTGGTATAAGAGATACCAATAGGAAAGGGAACAGGCCTAGGGCCTTGGGAATCGCTGGAGCTATTCGAGACTAGCAGTGACTAAGTCCGGAAAGGCCCGCGGGACTCGGGTGCAGTGTTCAAAGTGCACGCACTTTCCAATGCAAAGTCTATGGTGCGTAAAAAGTACAAAGTTAAAGAGTTAGGAAGCTTCCGAGTGACCTAGAACGCTGAAACTTAAGACACAGGCCCTTGAGATGTGTACCAGTGTAGGAACACCGGCGGAGCTGAGTTACCTCACCCACAGGAAGCGGGTGCACAGGGTCGAATTAGTGTCGGGTTTTGTCACGCTGGTCGATGGTGCTTGGAGCTGAAGATGCTGCAGGCGGCTCGATTTGAAGAGTTCCGGTGGATCCAAGGGTGGATCTGAAGTTGTGAAGACCTGAAAGCAGAGGGGACAATGTTCAAAGTCACTAGCCAGTGACTACCGTGGAACCAGATTGGAACCAGGCGATGTCGGGTGCAAACAGGCGTTGTCGGGTAGCTTCTCTCTGCAGCCACGTGGACACCGGGGGTTGAGGACGTCCAGGAGTCAGTCACAAGGTGTCCCGCGCAGGCTTCCCACTGTTGGCGGTGTCGGCGACCTGATCGGAGCAAACAGGCCTTGGCTAATGCAAGCCACGCAGGAATCAAAAGATGCTTAACACTCGGACCAGCAAAGTTAGAGCGAGTGCTCCTTTTCACAGGAGCTTGGGTGAGTGTAGAGCAACCAGACCCGCTGTGTAGTTTGTCATTTTCATCGCCAAGATGGCCACTGACCACGTGGCTAGTGGCCGGGATGGCGCGTCGAGTGGCACAATGCAAAAGGGCCCCACGCAGATCGTGGAGATGCTGGGGGCTGATCTTCGGTGCAAGGGCTGCTCGATTGTGGGGGTTCTCAGTCCCCAAAGCACAACGTCGAGGATACCTCAGAAGCTGCGCAGTCAGCTTTTTGAGTGTCTTCCAAGAGGTCTGGTCCCACGTCACTCGGTGCCTCCACGGGTCCCTTCTTTGCAGGGACTGTGGATCGGGCTCTGAGAGGTCTGGGAGTCTGGTTCTTGTCGGGCTCTGGGCTCAGGCTCCGGCAGGAGGCGGCGGCAAAGCAGATGTCGAGTTGCTGGTTGGTACCTGTGTTCACAGGGTGGCCACTCCTAGGCCACAAGGGAGATTCTCTTCAGTCTTCTGAGCAGCAAAATGTCGAAGTCCTGTCTTCTTCTTTGTTTAAAGTTGATTCAGGATGATCTGCTGTGCAATGGCACTGCTCCCACTCTTATTCCCAATCTGAGGGGTGGATCACCTACTAGGTCCCTCCTCTGGGAGGAACCAGGAAGGGGGGCGGTTACACCCCCTTTCCTTTGTCCAGCTCCTCGCCAGGCCTGGGTCTGGAAAGTCCCAGGACCGGTTTGGACTGGCTTATGCACGGGGACACCTTGGATGCCCCGGGCATGTCTCAATCTATTCAGCCCTGTCCTACCCAATACACAAAACCCTGTCTGGGGTGGTGCTCGCACCTCCCAAGGCAGGAAACCCTTTGTCCAAGCCTCCCTCGCTGGAAGGACTCCCAGCAGCAGGAGGTCAGACTCGTGTCTGTGGTGGCAGCATCCATTTTGTGATGCTGAGGCTCTGGTTAACTTTAACCGGGGTTAAGGCTACACACATGTTGTGTCCCTCTAGAAGGGTGGAATGCAGTAGCGGTCGGCAGTAGGTGTTTCTATAGGGCGGTGACGTGGGCAGGAGGAGGGGCAGGGTGGGGGGAAATAATGTATGGATTACGGAGTTTTACAGGTAAGTAAACATTTAAATACATAAAACGAATTTCGTTGCGCGCACTGCATCACATTTGGTGGATACTATATCTAAGTAAGAGGTGATTACATCAACTTACCCCAGCTGAGTGATCAGCCAGTTGTGTCAAATATGGAGGCCAGGCCAGGGGTGGCACAATACATGCTGCAGCCCCTGGTAGGCCTTGGAAACACCTATGCCCTGGGTACCTATGGTACACTGTTACAGGGGCCTATAAGGTGAACCAGTTCCAATTGTGTATGCACCTAAGGTACATGGAGTCCATTTTAAGGAGCGAGCAATCAGCCTGGGGCCCTGAATAGCAGGATCCCAGGCCAACTATGTCAAAAACCAGCTAAACACCAGGCAAAAAGTTTGGGGGTAACCATAGTCAGATATCCACCTTCCTACAATTATTTTGAATGACAATTATCCAGATGTAGGGAGACTGTGTACTATGCAAGAAATTAAATCGCTAGCCTCTCTCCCACAAACGTTATGGGCTACTTCGTACACGGATGTGGGACAGATGCTTATTCCCCCTATTCGAATAACTGTTAAGGAGGGTGTGTCTCTGCCACGTGTACCACAATACAAAATCTCCAGGGAAGGTGAAATTGCCTTAACTCACATTGTACATGATTTGATTATTGCAGGAGTAGTGGAGGAAGTTCCCTATAATGTCTGTAACAGCCCGATTCTTCCAATCTTAAAGAAAGACACTGATGATAAAGTCTATCGATTTATTATTGACTTGAGGGAAATTAACAAGATTGTAGTGCCCCAGTACCCGGTGGTGTCTGATATTACCACCTTACTTACTTTGATTCCACCCACTGCTACCACGTTTACTGTGATAGATCTCAAAAATGCCTTCTTTTCCATTCCCATACATCCCGACAGCAGATATCTATTTGGCTTCACATTAAATAATAAATCGTGTAGATTTTGTCGAGTTCCTCAAGGCTATACAGAAAGTCCTAGCATCTATAGCCTTAAAAAGACAGCTTGATTCTTTTGATTTGCAGTCTGGAGTGGCCCTTATCCAGTATGTTGATGATATTCTACTTGCTGCAGACACGTATGCACAGTGTGAAGAGAGTACTTTGGCCTTGCTCTCCTTTCTTGCTCAGAATAACCATAAGGTATCTAGAAAGAAACTACAATATTGTAGACCAAAGGTGACCTACCTCGGTCATCTTTTGTCTAAGGAGGGGCGTGCATTAACATCTGATCGAATTCAAGCAATTTTAGATACACCAGTCCCCCGCACTCAGAGAGATGTGCGTGCTTTTATAGGTTTAACGTCTTTTTGCAGGCAGTGGATAATGGGGTTTTCACACATTATAAAACCTTTGTTAGCGTTATTGTCCAAAACTACACCAATGCCCCTTGAATGGACAGTTGAATGTCAGAATGCTTTTGAACAATTGAGACAAGCTCTTTGCTCTGCACCAGTGTTAGGTACACCAGACTACACGAAGATTTTCACGTTGTACGTGCACGAGAAAGATGGGTGTGCATTGTCTGTTTTAGTGCAGACACACGGGGATAAACAGAGGCCCTATGCGTACTTTTCGGCAATAATTGACCCTGTAGCAAGAGGATTACCTGGGTGCTTTCGAGCAGTTGCAGCAACAGCAGTGGCTATACGGCAGAGTGAGGGAATAGTTTTGTCACACAAATTGCTGGTGTTAGTTCCCCATGCGGTAGGTGCTCTGTTAAACCAAACAAAGACCCAGTATCTCACTAGTGCATGTTTAACAGGATATGAGCTTACACTGTTGGCGCCACATATCACACTGAAGAGATGTGCTACTCTGAACCCTGCTACTTTATTGCCGTATCCAGTTGCTGAGGGCCAGGAGGAAGAACACCATGATTGTGTTTTCCTGACTGAAGAACAAACAAGGGTCATGTCGACTTACAGGATACGCCACTTCCAGATGTGGATGGGGAACTGTGGGTTGATGGATCGTGTTTGAGGCTGCCAGATGGTACAACTTCTGCAGCATATGCGTTCACGACACTTAAGACAGTGGTAGAAGCAGCACGAATACCACAGAAATCGGCCCAGGCAGCAGAACTGATAGCCTTAACAAGAGCATGTGAATTAAGCGCTGGCTTGTGTGTGAACATTTACACTGATAGCCGGTACGCCTTTGGAGTAGCGCATGATTTTGGCCTACTCTGGAGAGAGCGAGGGTTTTTGACTTCACATGGGGTGCACATCATGCACGGAGAACTAGTGCGTGATCTCTTGAATGCGTTACTTTGTCCAAAGAAAGTGGCGATAATCAAATGCAGTGCACATAAGAAAGTCACTGACAAAGTGGGACAAGGAAACGCCTTTGCAGATAGCATAGCAAGGGAAACTGCTATGTTGCGAAATGCCTCGCCAATGTATGTAGTGAAATCACAGGCTGAGCGATGGCATGATGCTAGAGAGGAGATACTAGACATTCAGAAATCAGCGTCTGAAGCAGAACTTGCAACCTGGGCAGCAGAGGGAGTGCTGGATGATGAGGGTTGTTGGCGAAGCAAACATATGGAAAGATGGAAATTGCCTGCAGCGTACTTGCAAGCGATGGTCCAAATGACACATGGATTGGCACATGTTGGAGCTCTTGCAATTACTCGATTGCTAACGCGAGTTTGGGAGCATCCTGAGATTGCCAATACGGCCAAAAGAGTAGTGCAGACCTGTCTGATATGTTTGCAGCACAATCCTGCAAAAGGGACCCATACCCCGAAAGGAGGGTTTGTTCCACCTACTGCACCATTTGAAGTACTGCAAATGGATTACATTCATCTTGAGCGTTGCAATAACCTTAAGTAAGTCTTAGTGGTGGTGTGTGCTTTTAGTAAATTGATTGAGGCCTTCCCCACGAAGGATAATACAGCGCTGACAACAGCGAAGGTTTTGCTCAAGGAGTACTTCCCTCGCTACGGTGTTTGTAAATTTTTGTGGAGCGATAACGGCCCTCATTTTGTTGGGAAAATTGTGGAATACGTAATGAAGGGATTGGGAATTCGGCAAAAGTTTCATGCTGTATTTCATCCGCAGTCAGCAGGTCTCGTGGAAAGATATAATGCTACTCTGAAATTAAAGCAAGCAAAGATCGTGGCATCCACGTCTTTGATATGGCCGGATGCTCTGCCTCTGGCATTGCTATTTATCAGATCAGTGCCCCATTCCCGAACTGGCCTCACACCTTATGAAGTGGTGTTCGGAAGGCCTATGAATATATGGGGAGTTCCTAAGCCTCGATTGTTACATGATGTGCCTTGTATAATGATGAACGATTATTTGGCACGATTAACAAATGATTTACTTTCTATTCATCAACAGGTTCGAGAAGCGCTCCCTGACAATTCCATTGGAGAGGCTCACAATCTTCGTCCTGGGGACCATGTGATGGTCCGATCCTTTGAGAGAACAAGCAGCTTGGAGCCGAGGTGGCGTGGCCCCGAGCAAGTGCTTCTTGCAACTTGTACGGCTGTGCGAGTTACCAACAGGAAGCGGTGGGTGCACTCCACTCACTGCCGCTGTGTCTCTCCGGATCTGGTGAACCCAACTGTGCTGTCTGATTATCGAGACATCTTGGACGTAGAGAAGAGCCCAGCTGTTGCGTCTACTGAATCGGAGGGAGCCTTCCCGGACCAGACAGTTTCTGGAAGAGAGAGATACAATCCGCGACCACGACAAGCAGTTGTTTTGTGCGAGACTGGTTGAGTTACCGCTCCAGGTTTGTGAAACGGAAGCCGGGAATATCAAGTGGGGGGGATGTGTTCTGCAAAGTGTAGCAACACCCGTCTTGAATCTCGGAGAAGGAATCAACGGCTACCTCGGAGCTCAGCACTCATATTTTTATTTTTTAGTTGTGTTTGAGACATTTTGAACTTTTGAACTATGGCATCTTCTACGATGCGAAATAAGAGAATTCTTGGTGCAGTACTATTTGTTATGACAATTGTGGTGATAGCTGTGATAGCTTGGGTAGTAGAACTCCTGGTGCCGGCAAGAGAACATTTATTGCCAACTACCCCAATTCCGTCTGAACATTTTCATTTTACTCTGCCTTATCATGAAGAGCGACACAGACAGACTTATTTGAATAACAGCTTCATCCAGATACTGCATCATACCCATATTATGACTAATACTTCGAACTGTTGGGTATGTGGGATGTTGCCTGGACATCAAAAGAAAGGAGGCACACCACTTATCCCACTCCCGTTTTCCCATAATGGCTCTTGTAATGCCTGGTATACACTTTTGTTTACTTTGCAATGGCCAACGAAAGGTGGACTACTTTTCCGACTCAACAAAGTCTGCTTCAATGATCCCGATGGTTAGCCACAAGCTGAAGGAACTAAGTTCGAATGGGAAGAATACCGTCCTGACAACGTATCCTCACCACGAATTTATAGCAATCAAAGAAATGTAAATATGTCTAATCTGCACGTGATTACTGTTATTGATACGAAAGCTGATCTATGCGTTCGTAATAAAATTACAGTCCCAGTGGGAAGAAGTGAATGCAACACCACTCTCACCTTTGACACTCCAAATGGTATTACATTTGTGGCCTCACGAAACACGTACTTTATATGTGGAAATAAAGGTTATCACCGACTCCCTATAGGATGGTTAGGAACATGTTATATATCCTTTATATTACCCCCTGTGTTTATCGCCCCGCCTATGTATCATAATGATTACGTGTTGTACCACGATTTTATATTGAATAGAGTGAAGAGAAAATTAGTTCTCGATGAGATTGACCAAACAGACACTGCTTTGCAACAATATGTTGATTTTAATTTAGGTCTCTTTTCATTTGTTGGAGCTGCTTTAAATAGTGGAAAAATAAGACGACTGACACTTGTTGTAGAAGCTGTTGCTAATGAGACAGTCTTCGCCTTAGGAAACTTAACAGAGGAACTTCAGATTACTAGAATTGTAACGCTCCGGAATCGTATGGTGTTAGATGTAATATTAGCTGACCGTGGAGGAGCATGTCGCATTATCGGAAGTAGTTGTTGTGTATACGTGCCAGATAATTCACCTTCTGTATATGATGCAATATCCAAATTACATAAGATTGCTGCTGAGATACATCCTGATAATGGCACTTGGACATTTTCGGGGTGGTTTTGGACATTCCTTAGTACCTGGGGTTGGAAGTTGCTGACAATCCTATGTGTAATAATTGGGATAATATTCTTCCTATGTCTCTGTATCCAATGTGGCCCTATGTTATGTTCTATGTGCCTTTCTGCTTGTATTCCATCCAAACAAGCTATTGCCAAGAATGAACAAATGATTCATAGAGAAGTAGCGCAAATTATGTCCATTGATATTGAAGATGAATACCCTGATTATGTCCACTATGAGGTAGCTTCAGCTAAACGCTAAAAGGGTCGTCTGTCGTAATTTGACGGTGATCGAGTTAGTGTTAAGCTTTGCTACACGAATTCCCCTTATCTTGACTATGGTTGTCGGAAGCCATTTTGAAAGTGCCGGCGGCCATTTTATATGAATGCGTCGCCTCGTGGCCAGCATACCCTTTTGTCCTTACTCTGTACCACTGACCACTCGAGTTTGCCCAGCAACAGGCTATTTTTAGTATTGGTCAAGCTCGCACATGCGCAGTCAAGCCCTTTGTACTAGCGGACAGTCATCACTTAGGAATGTCCCTCCAAACTGACCAGTGGTGCTGTAACTCCTCCCATGAGTTGGCTGTGTTCCAAAAATGACCATATATGTACCTAAAACTCTATTCATGTGTTCCGCCTTCATTTTTATTACTGTAAAACTGTATAAAAGAGGTCTCGCACCGATGTTCGGTGTGATACTTCTTGCATTGCCGAAGGGTGCTGTAGGAATGTACCACCACCCCATGGGGTCCTAATAAACTTGTCTTTTGCATTTTCCAGTTTCCGTGCCAACATCTTTTATGGTGTAGGGGGTTTTTGCGGAGTATGTAGGCCTGGAGAACCCAATACCACACCAGGATGACTTTAAATCGGCAGTGCAAGCACTTGTCATTTCCAGACTAGAATACGGCAATGTGACTCTTTACGGTCTGCCTAAACTCAGTTTAGCACCCATCAGAGCATCTCTAAATGCTGCCACTAGACTTATCACAGACTCTAAGTAGACAGATCACATCTCACCAGAACGCAAACCGCTCAATCAGCTTCCCTTTGAAGCTAGGATACAACTTAAGATCGCTTGTATGACCCATCGAGCATTACACTTCAACACCACTATCTACCTGACAAACAAACTGGAACTTTTGGGTGGCTCCAGATCCACAAGGAGTACCGGCACTCTGCTGCTCAAGCCCAAGAAATTTAAGAAGCTTAAAACTGACAATCGCTCATTCTCTGGCACCGCCCCGAGAATCTGGAACTCCCTCCCAGTGGATACAAGACTAATCCCCTTTTCTCTTGCCTTCAAAAGGGTAGTCAAAAGGCTACTTTTGAACAAACTGCTCTAATAAACTATGTGCTGAACTGAATTTGCTCTTGGGCTCCTATTGCCTCTAAGTGATTTTTACTTTTTGTCTGGTTGGCTTTTTATGTATATTGCCCTCATTTTTCGCTATCACCCTCCTGCTTACTTTGTCCGACCAATCTCTGCTTGCCCCTGTTGTATATCGACAAACTGTTTCCATGATTTCTCTCTCCTACCTATTCTCCTTTGTCTACCAATACCCATGTAATGCACTCTGATACCCTCCAGGTTCATGTCCGTGCTATACAAAACGTTTTTAAATAAAAAAAAACAATTTGTGTAAAGAGTTTTAAGTAGCAGCTCTGCCTGTGTGGTCAGCGTTCATGCTACTGTGCTGCTGCCAGAAAGCCATAGCTTAGAATCCAGTTAGACAGGACTTGCAGGAGTTGTCCAGGGGACTGAGTGAGAATGCACCTCAGTCAGCCCCATTGTCCGCACGCATAATGAATCATACGAGCACAAAGGTATCGCTAAATGATTATGCTTAAAGAATACTTCTCCAGCCCAACCCACCAAACAGAGAGATAAAGACGTGAGTGTCACTTCTATGGTGCTGTTTTCAGGAAACTGCTGAAGCAATGCAGAACGAGGCGCAAGTACTCAGCAGAACAGTATTTATTCAGAATGACACCAGCGGGCTCCATATAGCGACACAGCTCTTAACTCTCCTGATTCATCATCACCTGCCAATCACTGACGCCAGCCCACAAATGAGAGAGATTAGTTAGGACATAGTGACAAGCCATGTGGGTAACTATGACAGCCATGAAAGGCCAGGCAGAGCTTCACCAAGTTGTCCACCCCCTTATACTGGCATATCAAAAATAAACTCTCCTCCCACAATTCTGTCGACATTTAGAACAAGCATTGGCATAGCCAATAGGTCTCGCCTTTGGGTCCTTATAAGTATGTAGTTATGCTGCACAATATCCTTGGTGCAACCACATCAACTGCTGCATGGCTAAACACATAAGGTCCTAAAGGCGAGACCTATTGGCTATGCCAATGCTTGTTCATTGAGTTAGAGGTTTGTGAGTGCATGCACAGGGGTGTGTGTTTGAAAGGTAATTATGCGTATGAATGTGTGGATGGGCAAATGCGTTAAGGTGACCTCTAGTTTATGGGTTGGCTAGATTGAGATTGTGTAAATAGGAATTAATGGAAGTTTGGATAACGTGGATGGGCAGAATGATGAATGGATGAATGCAGGGTGTAGCTGGATGAATTAGCCAGTGACTACATGGATGAATAGATTATTGAGTGAGTCAAAAAGTGAGTGTATAGACAGATTTAAGGTAGGGTCTGTACAAAGATTGATGTGAGGTAAGTGCTTTGGATGGATGACGGCCACTCATCTGTTTATCCATATATTCACCCCCCAAAAAAAACATTTTTCAAATTAGTCTCCTCACCCACTGATTTAAGCACACACAGGCATACTGAAAAGCTTCAACTTTGTTATGCAGTACATATTTGTTTTTTGTATTATTTCATGGAAACAGTGCATGATTGAACGTTAATGGAGAATTCACTTTGCCCAGAGTTATGGAAACCTGACAGAACCACGCTGCTAGTGCTAAGATATAGTGAGGCATTCACTATTCTCCGATAGATATCAGCCTATTTTGCAAACAATAACTGCTAAGCTTCTATGATGAGCTCCATAGGATGGAAATACATATGTTCGGAGATGAACAATGTCCATAAATGTGATCCTTATTCATGTAGTTTACAAAAATGGAACTAAATATATACAGTAGTTGAAAACAATACTGAAATATTTGGTCACAGAAATTAGCTTTTTAGCTTTGTCTCACGAGTAAACTTGGCGAGTGATGTGCACTATGATTCAAAAGAAGCAACCGCAGTAGGGTCAAGTGAAATGAAGAAAGGAGTACCATTTAGCCTACCCTTGAAACTATTCCACGCCGGCAACCAGTAGGATTGTATTGACAGAAATTCCTAATCATATAAATCATGTTACAACCTTTCTAGCCATATCTCCAGCAGTATCCATTTGCAAGCGATGAGAATCTATGTAATTTCATGGTTGCCCAGAACCAGTACTGTAATATTTTAAAGTACAAGAATTTCAATTTGAACTCTCTCAAAATATTATCATGCTCCTGGAGAAGGGAAATCAAATAGCCAGAGGATATTCTTTGCTCATTTGCTCATAAATGCTTGCCAGGACAGGAAAGGTGGGAAGCATTTATAGTTATGGTGGAGAATATTTCAGCAATACGAGCACTATACATACCGGACACTAGACCTCTAAACAGTCCCCATTTACAGATGCACTGTGATGTTCTGAGATGAATTTACAGTGACTAATCATGGAACCAGGTAGGTTCTTAGGCAACATGTAAGTACAAACTGTTGCCACTTATTGAAGCAATTCAAACCAAATTCCAAATGAAAAACATTGAATAACTTCATTGTGCCATCGTCATTTTAATGTTCCATGGGCACAGTCCCTTCCAATGACCATTTTAACCGGATTAGAGATATGCCACCCAACTATACACTCCTGTTGTACAAACTGGTGACAAATTGTGTACCAGTTGGTGTCTCTTTAACCATCTATGATTCAACCTTCAGGTAGCATATAAGGATTGGAGAAATTGGTTATCAACATTCAACAACGTGTTTTGTGCATTTAAAATGTGAGTATATCCTCCAGAAATTCAAGGATATTCTTTTCAATAGTGCCAATGAGCTGGGATAATGTCTAGTTAAGCGGCCTGGTACATAACCCACTTGAGAGGGGTGCATTAAGAATGGAACAACTATGCACGGTCTGTTTGCTAGGTGTTCTGCGGTTTTTACACATCAACATTTATCAGGGGTATGGGACAGTAGATGGAACAGTTGTGAGGCTCTTTGCCCTCTTTGGGAATGATGGATGTTGTCCACTTGTTGCAGATGGGGCCTCAGAGATCCAGATCTTTTTGCATCCTTAAATGCTTTATATGTTATGGGTGTAAGTTAAGGGTTACGTGTTTTGGAATATTATTGTTCAGGCAAGCCATCTTCTGTGTGGACTGTTTGCATGCAGGTAGGGCGGAAATGCCCTCGATAATTTCTTCTTTGAAGATTTTGCCTTTGAGCAATGACCTTTCCTTGGTTGGTTGTCAGTAGTATCTGAACAATTCAAGGTCTCATAGTTTGAACCAAAATGCCTCAGCTATATCTAAGGGGTACATTTGATTTGATTTGGATTTTTTATAAAGCGCAAACATGTACCCAGAGGTGGCACTACTCTAAGATGGGAAAGAGAGTGAATCATGATCATTAGTTTTTGAAGAGCCATGAGCAGAGGTCCTCTGGTGAAGTGGAAGGCTGTAATGTAGGTCTGTGATTCTCTTTGGTGGAGCTGTGCTGTTAATGACCTACACGCTTTGTGTTAATGTCTTTTGTTTAGCTTCACCAGTGCTTTGTCTGCCTTGTCTCTGAAAACGTTATTGAGCTCAGTGGCTGACTCCAACTGATGGCTTATTCCAACAGGTGCTCTGGGCCATGGGGCTATCCTCCTAACTATAACTACCTCTAGGGGTCCAAGAGTGCTACAAATAAGGTCTGGTGAGGTGCTGGTCAGCAGGGCTCAACCAGGGGACAGCCATCTTGGCCAAGCTTAGATTCACCTTTATATTGTACATATATGTATTCATCCAAGTAGTTATTAAAGTGTTTTCATTTATTTTTTACAACATAACAGTTCTTAATACACAACTTTATTACAAGTGTGCAGTGTTATACAGTTTGATTTCTCGACATTTATACCAATCACTTCAAGTGATGCCTGTGACTACTCATCAAAGCTACTTCAGATACAAAATAAAAGGTAATGTATTTATTTCTGTCACATACTAAGAGACAGATTTATGAGAGCCTTGCGTCATGTTTGCAGCACACAAAGTGGTACATGCATGATGCAAGACTCTGAGTCGCATTTGTGAAGCCATACAAATCCACAATGCGTGAGTTTAAGTAGCCTCTCAAATTTTGAGTAAGGCAACGCGTCGCAACTTGCTGCTTCACCTTACTTCGTTACCGAATCCTTAACAATTCTTTAATTACCGATTTGGTAAATACCGAATCGGTAATGCCCATTCATTCCTATGGGCTTTGAAGCCCATAGGAATGATTAGGCATTACCGATTCGGTATTTACCGAATCGGTAATTAAAGAATTCCCAAGGGTGCATGGGGTGTCACTTTGACACCCTCTAGCACCCCCAAAACGGGTATGTGTGCAATGTGGCACACAGGCATGCCCTAAGGGCACGTCTGTCTGTCACATGGCACATGTGTACATGCACAGATGTGCATGTACACAGGAATCGGTATTTTACCATGGATTTGTATTCCATGGTAAAATACCGAATCTGTAAGCCATGTGCCAATAGAAAATTGGCTACCCACATAGCATTTTCGGTAATTTTACCGAATCGGTAAATATTACCGAATCGGTAAATATTACCGATTCGGTAATAATAACGATTCGGTAAAATTACCGAATATGTGCACCTACATCTCCCTAGCCCTTTACCGATCGGAAACGGCCGAAAATCGGTATTTTCGGCCGATTCCGATCGGTAAAGGGCTACCTACATCTGGCCCTTAGTGTTTTATTGTGAATGTGGGTAGTGCAGGCAACATTTTCACTGTGGTGTGCTGGACTCCTAAAACTGGGACCTTTTTCATAAATCGATATTATGCCAACATTCCCCTCTCTAGTTGAGATATCAACTACTGCCTTAGCTGTTTGTATCTGGGTCTTGCATGTGGGGGTTCCCTATTTCCAGCTTGTGGTGTGTCTGGTTCTCTCAAGCTTAGCCGGGTGAATTCCCCCTATCTTCAGAATATCCTTCTTCATGCACGCACATATTAGGTGCAGAGTACAGCACAGCAGGAGTAAGATTATAATGACTGGTAACAAGGTCATGCATACATCTGGGATCCGCCTTGGTACCCAGGCAAACTAGTAGATGAACTATTCTCTGTACCATGCTCACTGTGCCAATGGACTTAATCTAGCCTAGCTGATGAGGGTGATACTCCTATACCAGTTCCAGGATGCTTGTTTCTGGTCAAGGAATCTCTAGCTTGGCAGTTCGGCCTGGAATGTCAAGACATATTTGCATATGTCTGCAACCAAACTAGGATGGCATGGTGAGAATAAAATGATCTGTGACTGAGGTGAATGTTTGATTTTTTCAGCATTCCATCCATCATCTGTTCTTTTTGTTTTTGTTACCCTAAGTGGGAAAGGTATGCCCAGACGTGGGTGTCATGCTCACAGTGCCACTGGATTCTTGCTAGTTTGGCTGATCTGGGGTGATAACCTGAAACTGGCCCCTGGATGCTTGCTTGCAGTCAAGGGAGGATCTGGTAAAAAGTCTGGTTTGGATTGTTTCCATGGGGATCAGGGTCAATACTAATTTGCAAATGGCATGGTCCAATCTGGGGTTGCACGGTGAGCAAAAAAAAGCAATGGATTAAAACCGGATTTGTTCAGCATTCTTTCCAAATCTGTTCTTCATTCTATTTTTGGAGTACCTCCATCTTTAACCATGACCTGCTGTAGGCTGTGTAGTGCTTGGAAAGTGATTGTCACTGTATCATTGTCCAGGTCTCATGGGGATGAAGGTACAGTATTCCATACCTATCTTGGCGCCTGCACCCCCTTCCATTGCGGTCATTAAGTCCACCACATACCGATTTTGCATCACCATGCGGCATCATTTTCAGCAGTTCCCACCTGGTGATCTGCAGCCACTAGACATTTGCCTTGCTTTGCACGGTCTAGAAAGGGATTGACCCTCCTACACAAATATGTGCATCAGTGAAGAGCTGAAACTCTTCATGAATGTCCTTGAATCTGTCCCAACCAAAGTATTCGGTTGACCTTCTTTTGCGTACTTGATGAAGAAGCTCCATGCCTCTGCTCATGAGGTGATGATACAGTGCGGGAAGATCTTCTCAGCATATAACCAAGGTTAGAGTGTAGAGAGTGACAGGTGAGCAGACCCATCTTCAGTCTGGTACCATCCGGGTGTAGGCGTGTTCGCCACAATGACAGTAATAGTCCATCAAGGTGGAGGTGACGCTGCGTGTAAAGCCTTAGTATAAAGTGGGGAGTGTCCATCGAGCTGCTATCAGTTAACCGACCTGTTCCACCTGGGTTGGTACCAAGCGCCACGATGCTCCTTGGAGTGGTAGTAGCGCTATACAAATGTACTTTACATTACATTTCATTACATTACATTACAGGTGGCCCACTGCGTTCCATTATTATAGGTTATACTCCTGCAATTGCTGTTCACCCTGATGGGCATTGCCCCCCTCCCCACTAAAACTCTAGGATTACATAGGTAGATTCCTGAACGCTACAGGTTTCTCCTTATCCTCTATCCATGTATACCCTCCTACCTCTGAGTTCCGAGTGCCTTGGCATTGTGTCAGTAGTTTTGTCATTCAACACTCCCCCATGGGACCCATTATTACATATGTTCCCCAAATGAATGGCCCTGCAGGTGAGCTGAACATTGGAGTTCCACTTGTTTTTCATAAATACAGCTCCAGTTACACTAAGGGTCAGTCTTGGTCCACAGGTTGGTGCTTGTGTGGACATGTTATTGCAATAGGCTGAGGGCATGATGATTTCCAATATACCCTTGTTGGGGATGGTTTTAGGCCCTGTGTTCCAATACAGTGTCTGGCCCTTTTTCTTGAGCTCAGACTGGATCTTGTCCTGCTCTGTCAGGATTTAAAGGACTTCTGGTATGATATCATAATTGATTAGATTCATTATGGCCACCTGTGGAGCTATAGTGTTGGGCTGGAGTTTGGCTCTTATTCAGCATAGGTGCAAGTCTATGAGGCACAAGGTTTTGCTTGGTGGTACCTCCTGAGACAGGTATAGTCTATCTGTGCCTACTGCAAGGGGTATCAATGAGCAAACATAGCAGGAGTTTGTAGATATATGGCTCCCCACTGAGGTCATGCCCTGCTACCAGGTGTAGTGTAGTAGTACACAGTGTAAAGAATGTGGGATGCTGTTGTTGAGTGCATTGACATTTTAAGTTAAATGTGTTAGATCCCAGGACTCACACTGGACCACTTTACCTGGTGACATTGGCTGAAACTTTACCTGCTCCTGTTCAGCAATACATAGCTGAAAAAATCTCAAAGCACATAGGGCAAAAGACAATGCATAGATGTATGTTTTCAAATGTCTGGGTGGTGCCCTAAGGGCACTCCTATCCACAAAGTGTTGGCAAAGTCTGGGGGAATCCCTAGGGGCGCTTCTGCGCCCAAAGTATTTATAGTTCATGTAGGAAAGGTCTGTGAGAGTGTCTCCTTTAGTGGTGGTGGTAGTAAGCGGTCCAAGGGAATGTCCAAGAGGTGCATCCATAATCCTTTCACTTTGACCTTGACAGCTGTCAGCTGTACAAGTTGAAAAGATTACTTTGAAAGGCCCTTCATGCTTACTATCTCTCCACCTGCGATAGATGTTGCAGATTAGGACTTGTTTGCCAGGTTGTGGGTTGAGGTAGGGGTAGGCAACGGAGGTGTGGATTGGCTTCCTTTGGGTAACATTTTTAGATATGAATTGGTTAACTTTGTTCAATTCAGATATATTCATTTCAATACCTAGTGTATTAGAGCTGGATTGTGCATTTAGTTTAGTTCTGCTCCGAGACATTGGTGTCCCGATTGACCTACCAGTGACTAGCTGATGGGGGGTCGAGTGGTGGGTGTTCCTTAGACCAAACAGGGCTAGGGGCAAGTGATTCAGCCATTTCTTTCCCAGGGTAGCATACAGTTTGCTGAGCTTGTTTTTTTATAAGATCGTTGAGGAATTCCACTATGCTGTTACTTTTGAGGTGGTATGTTGAGACCAGCTTGTGGGTCATGTCCATCAGGGTACAGATGTTTTCAAACATTTTGTCCATGAAATGTCACCAATTGTCTGATCGGATGATGTTTGGTACCCCCACCTGGGTATGACTTCTCAAACCAGAAAGGTAGTAGCTCATTGCAGTGTATGCAGGGGCCGACTTCTATCCACCTAGAGAAAGGAAACACCACCACAATTAAATATTAGTAAGTGGTACATCTGTCAATCATGGTGATGACATCTATAATTTGTACCTGGAATGACCCACAAGGTTTCAGGATAGATGAGGTTATGAACTTCATTGTGGGTGTAGGTGACTGCGGCTTTCATACTGTGCACTCATTTAGGTACAGAGCGATAATTTCTGATGCGTGGGAAATAAACCAGTCTCTCAGTAGGTTATCAAGCATGCTCTCTTTATGTTTGTGTGCCAGGAGGTGGAGCTGGTTCAGGACTGTGTAGAATAGGCTTTGGAACATGATGGGTTTCCCTGTACAAGTGACTACATTGACAAGATTGTGTGGGGGGGTCTGTGTGCATCCCCTAGATTCACAGAGTTATCTCTCATGTGGTAGAGCCGCTTGCTGTATTTCCCTTAGGTACAACCTAGCCATCTCAGTGTATCGTAGTTCAAGAGGTGGTGAGGAGTCCTCTGAAGGTTGCTTTGCAGCCTCCTGTATAAGGAATGCCTGGATTGCTCTTGTGATCCTGTAGGCCACCTCCTTTGTGGCCAAGTTGGCTAGTGGGTTGCCCAGGAGATAAAGTCCTGTCCTCCTGTATATGTGATGCACTTGACGACTACTACTCATTCAGACTTTGTCAATACTTTTATGAGGATTTCAAACTTATCCCTGTGCATTACTGGTGTGTCATCAAATTTGAGAAAGCCTCTTCGCTACAATCTACAAATACTGGAATTTACTATTTATGTAACATAGGCTAAGGCAGAATATACCATGATGGTGTCCACTGTGCCTTCGCTGAGGGTCTCAATGAGTGCCACCAATTTGGACGCTTGTGCAGAGCGGCTTGGGAGCAATGTTAGCTGTTCTGTGATTTGCACGGAATCTGAGGATGTTTAATGATCTCCTGTGTCCAATGCTGCCCCTGTGCGCCTAACACCAGTTACCTGATCTATGACAGAGGAGCATGACTTTGCTATTGGGGATCGAGTATCCTTCTACCATGGTGGGTTTATCTGGTCCCTAAACTGGACAGTTGTAGACTTCCTGTTCTTCTTGTACTTCATAAGGATTGAAGGTGACTCGATTAACAATATCAAAAGACACACAAATAATGTTGGAATGCAGAACAAATCAAACACTAACTCCCAGTCAAGCAATCTGGGTTAAATCCATTGTCCAATCCAATCCAATCCAAAAATTCTTTATTTCGACCATTCGAGACCATTGTTATTTTGCTCACCATGCCACCCCAGTTTAGACCCAGCCATATGCAAATCAGTCTCCCTCATGGGAACAGTGCAACCCGAACTGCCAAGCCAGGTCCACCCTGGACCAGAAACAAGCCTCCTGGCACCAGTTTCAGGGTATCATCCTTCATCAGCCAGGCTAGCTTGAATCCAGTAGCACATTGAGACAGGGACCAACGTTTGTGCATACCTGGCACACATAGGGCAAAGAAGAAAAAGACACACAAATGATGGCTGGAAAGCAGAGCAAATCAAACATTCACCCTAGTCAAGAGATCTGGGATAAATCCATTGGTCTTTCACTCAATAAGCCACCTCCGTTTACACTCAGCCATATGCAAATCAGTCTTGACCCTGCTCCTCATTGGAACGGTTCAGCCCATACTGCCAAACCAGGTCCTCCTGGGACCAGAAACAGGAATCCTGAGACTGGTTTCAGGGTATCACCCCTATTCATTCTGGCTAGCTTGATTCCAGTAGCAAAATGAGCCCAGGACCCATGTCTAGTAATACCTGGTGCACTTAGGGCGAGAAAGCAAAAGAGACACAAATGATCAATGGAATGAGGAATAAATCAAAGATTCACCCAGTCAAGAGATATGGATTAAATCTATTGTTCATTTGCTCACCATGCTACCACAGTGTAGACACAGCCATATTCAAATCAGTCTTGACACTGCTCCTCATGGGAACATTGAAGCCCAAACTGCCAAGCCAGATCCCCTCTGGGCCAGAAACAAGCATCCTGGGACAGGTTTCAGGGTATCAACCCTTCATCAGCCGGGCTAGCTGGAATACAGTAGAACAATGAGCCCAGGACCTACAGCTGCTCATAACTAGCATAATTAGTGTCAGAAAGCAAAATACACACAAATGATGGATGGAATGAGGAACAAATTAAGACCCCCCCCTCCCTCCAGTCAGAAGATCTGGGTTAAATCCATAGTTCTTTTGTTCCAGCATTACATCCATCAAGTGTTTTTTTCTGTAAGGGTTAACAATATGGCAATGCACTATGTTGAGCTCTGTTCTGGATTGCATAGCTTAAGCTCATATCCTGAGATGGTCAGGGTGCCTTTGCTTTTCTGTATGATCTTGAACATTGTGTGTTTGGTGCACATTGAGAGGGGCGCCCCAGTGACAATGAAGGTCCTTTTGTCCACCGTCAACAATGGATTTAGGCCCAGATCGTTGTACTGGGGTGAATGTACGGCATTGTTCTGCATTCTTTCCATCAATTGTTTTTTTTGCATTTGTCACAGAGAGTGGGACGGGTATGCTCAGACGTGGGTCCCTTGCTTTCCATGCCACTGGAGTCAAGCTATCCTGGCTGATGAGGGCTGAAACCACGAAACCTGTGCTAGGATGCTTGTTTCCAGTCCATGTAGGACCTGGCCTGGCAGTTTGGGCTGGTCTGTTCCCATTGGGCGCAGGGTCGAGACTGAATTCCATATGTCTGGATTCAAAATGGAATGGCATGGGGAGCAAAGAAACAATGTATTTTGGCCCAGATCTCTGTGCAGGGGTGAATGTATGACATTGTTCTGCAGTCCATCCATCAATTGTTCTATTTGCATTTGTCCACTGTGATGGCTGCAGGGGCCAGGGCCTGTTCATAAGGGAAATGCCCCTGCATTACAGAGTTGAGTTGGCTACTGTAATACACACTTAAGGGGTAATTCTGGGTGAGTACTGTCGTCATCACCCATCGATCGCCATTGCAGACAAGGGAGAATGACTTATTATAGTCTGGTATCCCAAGTACTGGTGCTTTCATCATTTCTTCTTTTAATTAGGAAGGCTTCCTGAATCTCAGGGGTCCATGTCTGTTGGGAAACACAGGAATTTTGCATTCTTCATTTTGGCCACCAGGGGGATTTGAGTGTGCTGTAGTTGAAGACCCATTGCCTGATGTATTTGCAGAGCAGAGGGACTTTTGTATCTCCTTCCTTGTCTGGGGCGGTGCCATTGCTCTAATAGTGTGTGCTCACTCTGGTGTGGCCATTCTTCCTAAGGCTAGTATCAACAGACCCAAATAGCTGATCTCCTGTAGTACATGTTGTACTTTCTCATTGTCCTACTTGTAGTCTCTTTCTGCTAGTGTAGTGAGGAGGGCTATAGTGTCTTCTCTACATATCAGCACGGTGGGGCTGCATATCAGGATATTGTCAGCTTATTGTAACACAGAGCTATTGCATTGGATGTTGGACAGGTCATCCCTTGGATCCTGTTAAAGTTACTTGGTGACTCACAATACCATTGAGGCAACATTTGAAAGAGCAGTTGAGCTCCACTGAAGATTAATGCTGTTAGGTACTGGCTGTCATGCTGAAGCAAAATGCTGAAGAAGGCATTGTTAACATCTATGACTGAGAAGTACACAGCATCTGTTAGGATGTTGGTCAGTATGATGAAGGGGTCAGGTACCACAGAGAACTCTGGAGCTGCTACATAATGTAAGGGGCGTATGTCCTATACACCAAGTTGCCCTGATTTCCTTCTTCACAGGGTGTATGGAAAGAGATTAGGGCCTGTATTGTGGGGGCTATGCCTTCCTCTGCTTCCCTGAACAGTGAGTATAGTTTCACTTTGGGGAGCATTGCTCCTTCTCTGAGTGTGATCCTAACTGGTTCAGTGGTATTTGTAAGCCCCGTCATGTGGACCAGTTGCTTATAGCTGTGTAGGTACCTGTGTGAAGTCTTCACCTGAGGGATGTTGCTATGGTGACAGGCGCCAGGTCATGTGCTTCAGTCTATGGGATCTTCACAGACTATTGTTGAGGCTTCTGGGTAGTCAGTGAACAGTTGTTCGTCTGATATGTCCCATGCATTGAGTCCTGGGACTAAGAAAATTATGCATGCCCATTGTTTGAAGTAGGATTTCTGGTTGGCTAAGGTTTGCACTAAAGCAAGGCAGAAACCACCACTCTAGTCAGGATAAGGGAGTTACACTCCTAAAATAACCCCTGCTCACCCCCTGGTAGCTTGGCACGAGCAGTCAGGGTTATCTCAGAGGCAGTGTGTAAAGCATTTACACATACTACTATGTAAGCACTACAAACGAACACCAACCCAGTTTAGAAAAATTGCCAATATTTTATATACTTAAACAAGACCAAATAGGATAAAAATCCACAGTACAGTGTGTTAAAAATAGATGCGTTGCAAGATGTCTTTAAATTGCAAAGATACGTTGAAAACACAGTTCCCTGATGTCAATAGCTCCGTCCGGGATATCACAGGACCGTTAACAAATAAATCCAAACAATTCTGGCTGACAGTGGCGTCGTGGGTCAGATGCGGTGTCGGGAATACCCGCAAACAGTACCTTTCAGAGATGCAGGCCGCCAATGACCTCTCTCTGTCACACCCTTAGCAGGTCAATCTCTTCTCTGATGGAATCAGGAGCACTGGCGTCGGCAGGCGTCAGGGGCTGCGCTGCAAAGTGCAGAGATGCAGCGTGCGGTGCCTTCAGGTCGCAGTGCGAGCAGCGACTCGGTGGTGACGTCAGATGGCGTCGTCGGTGAGACCTGTGTCCCGGTGTGAGTTGAAGGCGGTGCTCGTCACAGTGCTGGCAGGTCACGGGGCAGCAGTGGTGTCGCTGTCACTGAACCGCTGTCATCGGCTGACAACTGGAGTCGATGGCACTGGCGTCGGTAGGCCAAGGTTACTGTGCGGGATGTCAATGAGATAAACAGGTAAGGTGCATTCATATAGACACAACACAGCTCAGAGCCATTAATTCTCACATGTAGCCAGGCACATCATCACGGCAAGAAAGACATAGCAGTATAATCTCACAATTAGCACAAAAGGCCTCCCCCCCAAGTTGCGGGTCGTATAGTTACATAAATGCAGTAATTCCATCAAATCAAAGCATTACTACAGGCGTTCAATTCAGTTCATTATAAGAGTGAGTATTCACACATGCTTGAAGAGGCCCCAGGTAATAAGCGAGGAACCCCTGAAGTCCGATCCCTGCAGGCCTATCATCACTTCTTATATTATGTTAACAAGCGGCCACTCCCCAATCCTGCAACCAGTTCCCAAATGCGCTGTAGTATGTCTCGTACGAGGATGTGTAGTGAGCTGCTATGTGGAGGCATTATGACCGTGGTTCGTGAGGTGTCTCCGCGGTGTCTGGGTCGCTGCTCTCTAGTAGATAGCACCGCAGTGGAGCCCAAATATCAGCCGGCCTTGAGGATATCGGCAATAGCTCAGCATAAGCAGCAATCTGTTCCTGACAATATGTAAGATCTTGTAGCCAAGCCTTAAATTTGGGGGCTCTGCCTCTTCCCCACCTACATGCCACACTTCTTTTAGCCACAAGGAATGCCAATGCAATGAATTTACGATGTGCTGCCTGTATCGGTACTGAATGTATCATCTTGGATATCGCCTCAAACACCTGGCGCCAATAGGTCTGCACACCCTCGCACTCCCACGCCAAGTGCAAGAAATCATCCCCCGGCGTGTGACATCTATCGCAGGTGTCATTGTCACGTAGGTGAAACCTGTGCATGCGTGCCGGAGTGTAGTATAGCCTATGTATAAACTTGTAGTGTATTATCCTAAATTTGCTGCTTGACGAGATGCGTTCAGTTTGAGGTAGGCAGAATTCCCATTGCCTATCCGTGAGCTCGGTACCCATTTTGCCTTGGCCGCAAGTGGCTGCCTATCTTTCAACATGTGTACCATTCGGTAAATTGTGAAGACTAGTTTTTCGTGCGCCAGCACATAAACGATCCAACGTACGGAATGTCCCTGCATGATAGTCTCCTGTAGCAGGGGCATGTCTGGATGATAGGTGAGCGGTAATAACGGTGAGTATATCATAGACGCGTTTAGCATGAGTCCCAATCGAGCCCATGCATTGACAGTGCTCATAACCGTTGATGGCGTCCGGTCTCTCCCATGCGAGGGGGTGTATAATGCTCCTTCTATTGGGATTGGATGAGCAAGCCCGTGTTCTGCTGCCACTTGTGGCATATACAGAGGTTGGTATATCCAGAAATAGGCATAGTGTGCTTGAGCAGAGTAATAATATATTTCGAAATCAGGAATACCAAATCCACCTTGATTGTACGGCTGAACAAGGGTATCCCATTTTAAGCGAGCCGTCTTCCCTCCCCACACCAACCGAGTGAGTTCTGACTGAAGCTGGTGGAAGAACTACCATTCAGGGTAGAACGGTATATTCAGGAAAAGATAGAGCAATTGTGGTAATATCACCAAGCTCTGCCAGCATCGACAGCGGCAACGCGATCCACCTTGTGATATTATCGGATATACGGGACATGGTCGTGCCATAATTTAGGCAAAGTAATTCATCTCTGTCTTTTGTTACGCGGATACCCAAGTATCTAAAATCCTCCTCACACCACACAATGGGGTAATCCAAAGCAAATTTCATCGTTGATGTTGTCAGGGGAAATAGACACGACTTACTCCAGTTATTCTGTATGCCAGAGATCCTGCCAAACAGGAGAAATTCTCTGAGTATGGGAATCAGGTTATGGCTGGGATCTCGAATATACAATGTGATATCGTCTGCATACATAGATATCAAAATCTGTCGCTGGTTACAGCGCAACGCCTTATCTTTATGATGTTGTCGCAGCTTTGCAGCTAGGGGCTCAGTGGCAATTGCAAAGAGCAAGGGCGACAAGGGGCAGCCTTGTCTCGTGCCTCTTGAGACGGGAAACTCTGTGGAAAGTCTCCCATTAATGATTACTTTAGCCACTGGTGAGGTGTACAGCAGTTTAATCCAGGAAAAAAATAGGATCGGGAATCCCATGTGTTCAATCACCTTGAATACATAATCCCACTCCAGGAAATCGAAGGCTTTGGTGGCATCTAAGAATATAGCGGCCATGGGTAAGTCCTCGTGACCGTTATTCATAATCGTAAAGAAGGTACGTAAATTATGAGATGTTGCCCTGCCCGAAACAAACCCCGATTGATCGGGTAAAATCAGATTAGGGAGAAGCAGGTTAATGCGGGTAGCAATGAGTTTGGCCAGTATCTTCACGTCACAATTTAATAGCGACAGGGGCCTATAGGAGTCGCAGCAATTTGCCGGTTTCCCTGGTTTTAGTAAAGACGTGATAAGCGCAATGCGCATGGAAGTGGGGAGGTGTCCCACCTCCAGCGCGTCCTCATACACTTCCCGCAATATCAGGGCCATAAAGTCAACGTAAGTTTTGTAAAATTCTATTGGGGTTTCATCCGATCCAGTGGCCTTGTCTGATTGCATATTCATTATAGCATCGCGTACTTCGTCTAGTTCAAACGGAGCATTTAGAAAAGACCGCTGTGCGTCACTCAGCCATCCTAAGGAGATGTCCTCCAAATAGTCGTAGAGATTGAGATCACCTGCCCTTGTGGTAGTGTATAAAGCGTATAATGTGCAACAAAGGTATTTAGAATTTGTGCTGTGTCTCTATATGCCAGTCCATCTGAACCGTCAATTTCAAGTATGGTATTTGGTTGCCTCATTAATCTGACTGTCGCAGCAAGCGCTTTCCCAGGTCTTTCCCCCTCGCCATATCGGCCAGCAGTCCAATGCCGGCCTCAATACTTGACCTCTCTATCAGCCTCTTCAGTGTATTCTGTAAGTTTTTCTCTGAGGTGTGATAATGTTAGTCCATCTGGACTATTTGCCAGAGAGCCATCTAGTGTCTTAAGTTCCGTTTCTATATTATTTAATCTTGTCTGTATGCTTTTACGGACTCCTGATCCCTTTGCTATGCATATCCCTCGTGGTGTTACCTTAAAGGCGTCCCAAATAGTTTCAACATCATGTACTGAATCCTTATTGCGTGCAAGGAAGTCTAAAACCTCTTCTTTCAGCTCATTCTGGAAGACGTCATCTAACAGCATGGTAGGTTGCAGATGCCAGGCGGACCTCTGCGGCGCAAGGTCCTCCGCCCTCAATGTCATCTTCACAGGTGAATGGTCTGAGTAAGTCCTAGCCAAGTGCTGTGCGCCTTTGAGTGCATAGCAGAGTCGTGGAGATATAAACACATAATAAAGCCTTGCCCAAGATTGTGCCTGTGCAGTGAAATGAGTCCCTTCTTGAATAGTGGCATGAAGGTGTCGCCATGTATCAATCAGGTTATATTCCATGAATATCTCATGCAGTGCAGTCCTCGCTCTAGTATAGTGATGGGGGGCTGGGTGGGACCTATCCATGGTTAGTACGAGTGTCAAGTTAAAATCTCTGCCCTAAATTATGTGATCAGGGCCTGTGTCAATAATAGAGGCCCATAGCTCAGTGAAAAATTGAGGGTCATCTATATTGGGACCATAGCAGCACACCATAGTGACCGCCATATGCCCCAATCTCCTCCACATCACACTATATCGTCCCTGAGTGTTTTGCCTGTCACCTATCAAGGTAAACGGCATGCCCTTTTTAATAAGACTCGCCGTTCCTCTAGCGTATGTGGAGTAAAAGGAAAAGACCGCATTGACCGCCCATCTAGAGGCAAAGGTGTGTCCCGTGCGAGGTATGAAATCAGTTTCCTGCAAGAAAGCGATATGTATAGCATGACGGTCTAGATATGACAATACTTGTCCTCGCTTCTGCGGATCCACAAGTCCCTGCACATTCCATGTGAGAAGGTTTAAGTCAGTGAATGTCACGTGTAGTTTGGTGCACATTGGTATCGCTGGTTGTAAGTCTTATTCAGGTGGGTAGGCCATCCAATTATGGTGTGCCATGTAATTTCTATAGGTGACGTAATGTAGCCCTGATTGTGCCTCAGCATTAATGAATCGTAGCAATAGCAGTAGTATACGACCATCCAGTGTGTGTGTCTTAAATGCACCTTGTTAACAAACCCTCCCCTCCCTCTTCCCATCAGTCGTTCCAAAAGTACTCCCTGTCCAGGAGCAGCCCAATTACAATCATAACCATCAGGTGAAGCTGTCGTAAAACCTCCCGTAACAGCATGTATTAAATTGGTTCTTGAAATGCCTAGTTCCCACCCCCCTCCCACTGAAGCTGCCCCAACTTGCCAGCATATCCCTCCCACCCCACTCCCATAACAGTTGTTAAACCTTCCAGTAACATTAGTTCTCCAAACATAAACATTGGGGATTTCCCGTTGGGGGACATCTATAGGTGCACATATCCCACTCCCGTCACCTTTGCCCTTCAACCTGATCTACCCTGGGATGGGCTTAATCAAGGGAGGGACTTGGTGCCTGGAATACATTACCACCAACTGTCCAATACCCGTACACGGTATCTTGGTCGTACAGCAGCAGTTCTCAATGCCATGGGGTCTAGGGTCGTATGGGCAGTGTCACAGTCTGGAAGGCGTTGCAATGTAGCAGGTACCAACAAGTCAGTGTTCGTCATCTCTTTCTGGTTCGTCCTCTGACTGTGCTCCATTCCGCTCCCCATTTCCACGGCATGCACGTCACAAATGCTTTAAAAAGTAATTTACTTGTTGCAGGTTAGTAAAGAATTGCTGCTATCTGCTGGATATCCATACATGAGGGACTTGATCCAGCTCCTTCCGTCGTCTGACTACTGGGCACTCCAGTTCCCGATGTGGATTTCGGCCATTTTTTTGGCGGCCGAGGATTCAAATGTGAGCTTCGATTGTCGGTTGTCCAGTCAAACCATATTGAGGCTGCTATTAGTACTTGGAGGTCCAGTTGCTATACAGTTGGTGCTCTGTTCATGGGAGGAGCTGGATCCCCTACTCAGGAGCTCTGTTGGGCGGCAGTTCGTGGCCCCCGACAGTAAAAGGGACTTTACCACGTGACACAGTTTGCAGCTCTCTATGGCCCGACCAGATTGAGCAGTGGTGCGAATCAACTGTCCGCAGCCAATAAAGGGTGGCCAGAGCCCTTAGGACTTGTGTTCCAATACCACCCCCTATATGGCTGCACGGAAATGTCTCAGGGATTTTGTGTTTTTTTTTTTAAATGGTAGCGCTCCGAGCTATAATGGAGTGTGCGCCGCCACCGCCTTTAAGTGAAGCCGAGGTGTACCAAAGCTAATCCCAGTTGCATCCAGGGCCTGTTTGCGTAGCCGTGATTATGTGCTATGCATTGGGTACGTCTTTATTCATGTACGATATAGTGCGGCGTGAGTGTTTTGCTGCCTGCCGCCTATTTCCTGCGCAGTTTCTCACCTTCTAGGCTTGGCCTGATCTTCTATGCCTCCGAGGTGCTCACGCACGGATCAGCATAGGGGTAAATCACTACGATATTCCCACGTTCACCTCTGCTGCTCTTATGTTGGTGCAGGCACCGTGCCACGTTGTCACCTGCCTGCTTAGGGACGTGGATTGATCTTGTGTGTGTGTTCCAGGCCTCCTCCGATGTTATCTCGTCGCTCCTGTCTCTTTCTCCTGCTGTGTATCTCCGTTAGTCTCCAGTAGCTATTGGGCTAATTAAGAGTTGCTTCCTGGCATCTCGGCCCGGTGCTGTCACTGACAGGGGGGTGGTCACCAGGGTATGATGTGCGGCGTCCAGCTTGAGCATACGCCGTCTTTGAAGGTCAGCGTCACCTTTGCCCGCTACGTGGGTGCCGGCAGGACAGACAATCAGGGCCGCTTCCCTTGCGGCCTATAGTCTCCGTATCCAGCCGCTTCCCGGAGTGAGTGAAAGCGCTGCGATTTGCGTTCTAATTAGGTCAGAGTTTCTTTCGCATCGCCCGGTCACTCTGATAGTAGCCTCTGCTTCAACCGATTCCTGGGCCTCTGTTAAGAAGCGCACATGGACACGAATCTTCTATTTGGGCGGCGCAGCGGGGAATCGTGCTTCGCTCAGGTCAGTCCGCGCAGGCAGTCTCGATCAGTTTTGCTAGATATGGGCAGAAGGGGGGTTCTTTTCCTTGCCTCTGTGCTCCGGCGCCCACTCTTGTTCCCCAATGGTGCCACACCTCACACTATTGAAATATTGGCTACGCAGCGTGTCCGCATTCAGCGCGTCTCACCGTTATGCCTTGGCCTCCTCATCCGGTATATTGCTCCGCAGCCGAATGTTATTCAGGCGCTCCGCCGGGTGCCACAGATAGTACCAGCAACTTCCAGTCTCATTACGGTGCCTCACGAATCACTGCACTGCAGCAGAGCTGAGAGGTGGGCACTTTCCCGGCTATCGTTCTCTTGAGGCCTGTGAGCCTCGTGGGACGCCGCGGTCTAGAGTAGTCTTCGGCTCCCCGCAACTCGCTCTGCCAGGATCCAGAGCAGCTCCCTTTCCAACACTCCGCCACCTCTAACTTCGGCTTGCCAAGTCGGAGAGCTCCCAAATTTTCACCGAGTCTGAGGTTCAATATTTTCTACACTCGTGCGTGGTTTTTCCTGGGTTTGGAGTTAGGTATTCAGGATAATTGCAGGATTGTCCATCCAGGCTGCAGGAGCCTCACTCAAGTGCGGCCATTCTGCATGTGCGCCCTCTAGCGCCCTGCGTCGTGTAACTTTACGAGCTGTGCCCTCAAACCACGGTGCAACACCGTTGAGTCTGGTGGGGACCTGCATCGTCGGGATATCAAGGCCTCGTCGTGAAGTGAGGCGGTGCGGAGTGCGCTGTCCACAGGTTGCGGTGCAAGCAGAGGTTCGGTGGTGGCTTCAGCAGGCGTCGTCGGGGAGACCAGGGTGGCGGTGCAGCATTGCGGCGTTGCTCTCTGCGGTGCCAAAGCTTTGACGTGAAGCAAGGCGGTGCGGAGTGCGGTGCCCATAGCTCACGGTGAAAGCAGCGGCTCAGTGGCAGTGTTGGCAGGTGTTGTCGGTCAGACCAGGGTTGCATTCCTGCCGTGCCCTCTGTGGTGCCTTCGGGACACAGAGTTGGCAACGGCGTCGTAGACGGCGACAAACTTGAAGTCTCCTCTGTTCCTGAGACTTCTTGAACAGGGGGCAAGCTCTACCTCAAGCCTTGGAGATACTCAGCACAACTTGGAGATACTCAGAGAACGTTCAGTCCAGTCCTTTTGTGGTAAATATTAATTACCTATACTTAATTTATGCGGTAAAGTTCAATAAGAATAACTCAGTCAAAAAGAAAAGGCAGAATCCGTGGTATTTGAGGTTTTAAAAGGGGTTTTATTCCTTAAAAAGGAATTGGTTATATGGTTCGAACCATGGCAAATCGATTTCCGTTGCCACTAAGGCTCGGGAAAGGATAGACAATACTTTATTGACAAGTTATCATTTATATAGTCAATGCATTACAGTAATGGCAGATGCAGGAGGCGTAACAGCTGAGAGGAGAGATAAGAATACACATACGTAATGAAAGAGGCGTTACAATAGGCGTGCATGAAGGCAGGTACTAGAAACGTCATTATGTGATGTCACAGGTGGGTGGATCCACAAGAGAATCCTGCAGTGTCAGCAGAAATATATGGCAGAGATGCGCGCGTAGCAGTATGACGTGCGATTGACGTGGGACTGGAGGGTGAAGGGGACTTGACATTTAGCCTTACATGAGGAGACAGAAGTCTGGGGTGTCAGAACAACCTAATCCCAAATCGTATCTAATATCTTGTGTTTAAGGAACTGTATTATCTGAATGGAAAAGGTCTCTCGGGCAAAAGGCTATTCTATACTGACTGCTAGTGCGTGCATATGCGTCTTCGTGTCTGCATGAGATGCGAGGGGGCATGGGCCTACCATGGTAACAGGAGCTATGAATTACTTGCATGGAGACAGTGAGGCCGGGCCCTTTGCTCTGCAGCTGGAAGGATGTTTTCCTAAACTACCAGACAGGAATGTATTTTCGAGGAGTGGAGCAGATAACTCGAAAGCAAAATACCGTTTTGGCAGGCAACAGGCTGAGCCAGGCACCGTTAGCCGCGCAGGGAGTGAGACAAAGGTCATGGATACAGATGCTCATCCAAGCTGGAGCATTCAGAGGCAGAAAACAGAAAAGGACTCGATGACAGGAATCAGGGCCTAACTCGCCTGAGCCAGGGAAAACGTGAAAAGTGCACCATGAAAAGACGTTGGCAAGGCACACTTAGGAACGGAATATCTGACCCATTCATGGTGGATCTGAAAGAGGACATGTTAACGTTGGACGCAAATGTATTTGCGTCTTCATAGGTGATACAGGAGGGAAGTTACATGCACTTTAAGCTTGTACATGGAGACGGTGGGGTACACGTTAGGGAACATTTCTGACCATGAAATGTATATTTCCTCATTCCCTCCTTGTTCCCTAAGGACCCTTCATGATATATCGATACTCATAAGTCTATCAATCTGTTCACGTAGTATCATTTGCTCTTCTTTCTTCTTATGACGTTTAGAATGAGAATTTGAATGAGGAATACATGATGTGACGCACAAGCCGCAAATCGCCGGCCCACATTGTAGACATAGGCAACAACTAAATACTATGAGAAGGGCAATACCTAGGAAGGATAGGATCTTCCATCCCCAGGCTGACAACGTAGTCCAGAACCAACCGGACCAAGTCCAGGTGCCTGGATTCTGGTGTATCTGACTTGCAATTTTATGAAGGCGAGTAATGGCTCTATATACTGATGGCGCGTTTTCTGGAATGAAAATACAGCAACTCGATCCGATGACTCTACAGGCTCCGCCCCTATCGGCCAGGATGACGTCAAGGACGAGACGATTTTGAAGAACAACAATCCGCATCGCAGACTGCTCCTCTGTTAAGTTGCCTAGGGCAGAAGTAGTCTCATTCACTACTGCTTCGAGGGTTCTAGTTAACTTGCGTATCAGTTTACTATTAAAGACAGCACCTAAGTAGGGAAAGAAACCTTTATTGAAATCTGTGTATTGCTCCCATGCCGTTTCAGTATAGTCGACAATCGGGAGATCTCTCTGGGGTCTATTGTGCACTAGATGGGTATTCCTATGATAATCAGGAGGAGCTAGGAAAACAGGTGGCAAAAGGAATGCAATGTAACAGGTACCATACCAAACTAGAGGTAAACGTATATATGCGGTATGACCACAAATGAAGTAGGAATGTCGTGAAGCTTTAAACGCAGACTTGCCCTTATCACTGAATTCGATCACAGTAGTACATTTACTATGACCCAGGTGTACTGAACCATTCTTTCTAACACATAGTTCACCTTTGACTGGTAATACGGACATAGCGGGCAAGACTGGCTCGGATTCGGATTCAACATTCAGAATCATGAGGTTAAGTGTAAAGTTACCTAATCCATATACTTCATTTTCTAGATCAGTCCCTGTCCTTTTGGGGAGTCCCTCCTTGTCAGGGAAACATACTTTATGCAGAACTGTATTCAGGTTTCCCCATACCCAGTTGCCCTTGTAAACTACTGTATTTGAGTCTAAAGAATTAATCAAACTAAACCATGCGCCACAGGAACCATTATGTGTGAACGGGTACGGGAATAGAGGCAGAACTCCCCTGTATTTTTGGTAGGGAGGGAGTCGGCCACATATCCAACAATTTGTAGCGTTACTGGTCTGATGAGAGTGATGTAACATGCTAATGAAGGTGTTGTTGCGCAGCGCAAGTCTGTAGGACAACTCATGCGGGGGTAATTCGCTAAAAGAATGTTCGGCAGTGACGTTGAAAGCAGAATGTGCACGCTTGAAAATAGGGTAATAAATGTGCAGTAGGATACTTGCAGCAATAATCAATAAACTTAGAAAAAACATAATCAATAGTGTCACTATACAGTGACTACGAAGTGATTTACAATATTCATCTTTCTTGAGCTGTTTCTGTCTATCTCTCTCTCTATTGCGGTCTAGGGGATACGTGTCAGAAACTAATTTAACCGATTCATCTAGGGGAGGACTTAAACAATTAAACTGTCTGACTTGCTAGACCTTAGTTTGAGTTTATATTCTTGCGAAGCGGTTTTCTCAACCAGGGGGAGTTTTGAGTCAGTCTGTGGAGGAGGGCAGGGCTGAGAATTTAAGTCAGTAGGCAGTCCATGAAACTTCTTGACGTGGCTCGAGTGCAGCCACCCTTTCCGGCCCTCAACCTTTACAGCCGTCCTCGTCGTCAAAAGTACCAATTTCAGCGTTTGCCAGCGGGGCTCCAGCGGGCTCCGTCGGTCGAAGTTTCTTATGAAAACATAATTTCCAGGAACCACTTCATGGGGCTTCACGTCGGTGTTGTCGGGAAAGGCTGCAGCTACCTGTGAACGACAAGATTGTAGTGCAGACATCAAGGAGGCAAGGTAATCTGTCAGCATATTACAATCAACATCCGTTATTTTACGAGGTATAGGCGTCCCCCACATATTCGGTGGCCTACCGAAGACCACCTCATACGGGGATAGCCCTGATCGAGAATGTGCTATCATTCTCATGTAGAAGAGCGCAACTGGCAAAGCTACTATCCAGTCAACGCCTTTTTCTCTGCAGATTTTAGCAAGTCGAATTTTCAGAGTCTGATTATGGCGCTCCACGAGACCTGCTGCCTCGGGATGCCGGACACAGTGGAATTTCCACTGATAGCCTAACAGGAGTGTAACTTGTTTTACAAGCTCGGATGAGAATGGCTGGCCATTATCTGAGTATACGATACGGGGCAAGCCGTACCGTGGGAAGAATTCACGAACCAGCTGCTTGGCAGTGGTCGGAGCAGTGTAATCTGGGACTGGATATGCTTCTGTCCATCGGGAGAGTGCACATACAACTACGAGGACATATTTGAATCCTCGACAACGTTCCATCTGGATATAATCCATCTGGAGGACTTCAAAAGGGTGATCGGGAGGATGAAATCCACCTTGCTCTACAGGAATGCTTTTACCTGGATTGAACTGACAACAGATCATGCAAGTACGCACTTTCTGTTTGGCTGCTGCTCGTAAGTGTTTGTTGAACCAGATGTTTTGAATACTGTCTAGCATAGCTTTTTCTCCTAGATGTGCGGGACTGTGTATTGTGTTGATGATAACTTGAACCATAGAGTCGGGGAGAAACCATGTAGATTTTCCCTTCGTCATCCATCCCTGATCTGTTTGGATCCCTCCTAGTTCAGTCCATTTCTTTATTTCATCCGGTGTGGCATGTGTCTGTATGTCAATTACATCATGGGCGGGATCCCTAACTGTCATGCAGTGAGTTGGTGTCGGAACTACTGTCTTTGTCAGGTCAGTTGCGTGAGTCTGAGCTGTGTGCTTAGCTGTTCGGTCTGCCAGGTCGTTACCCTGGGAAACGATATCAGTGACTTTTGTATGTGCCTTGCACTTCATGATGGATATGGCAGTAGGCAGATGTATTGCGTCTAACAGAGCTTGAATAAGGGGACCGTGTTGAATGTTGGCACCGTGAGAAGTTAAGTAACCTCTCTCTCGCCATAATACGCCGAAATCGTGCACAACTCTGAAAGCATAACGGGAATCTGTGTACATGTTAACTCTCTTATTCTTGGCTTGGATACAGGCTTGTGTCAGAGCGATGAGCTCTGCAGCTTGAGCTGACAGGGTATCAATACAATTTGTTTCTATGACTTCAGTGTCTGTTGTGACTGCGTAGGCGGCCACTAACTCTCCTGTACTTGTTCTCATGCATGAACCATCCACATAAAGTGTCAGGTCTGGGTCTGGTAATGGAGTGTCTGTCAAGTCTTGTCTAGGCTTCGTTGTAATAGTAATGACTTCAATACAATCATGTGCCAATGGGTCTGTTCCATTTAACGGCAAAAGTGTGGCAGGATTTAATGTACTACAGCGTCTGATCTCTATGTGTGGCTGAAACAATGTCAGTTCATAACCTGTCAATCGTGCTATAGTCAAGTGCTGGGTCTGTGTTCGATTTAAAAGAACTTCCACGGAATGTGGAACCTGTACTGTCAACTGATGTCCTAACACTATAGAATCACTTTGTCTGATTGCTAGAGCTGTCGCTGCAACTGATTTCAAGCACGCAGGCAGAGCCTGGGCTACTGGATCTAATGTGCTAGAAAAGTAAGCACACGGTTTGTGTGAACCTGCTTGTTCCTGTGTGAGTACTGACAAGGCAGTACCTTCGCGTTCAGTAACAAAAAGTGTAAAAGGCTTATTGTAACATGGGGTTGCTAAAAGAGGTGCTTGACATAAGGCTTTCTTTAAGTCTTCAAAAGCTTGTGTATGTTCCTGAGTCCAAGGGAGGACAGTCGAAGACGCTGCCTCCTGGGTTGTCAACTGAATGAGTGGCTTTGCTAGAAATGCATATTGGGGAATCCATTGTCTGCAGTAAGAAGTGAGGCCTATGAAGGCCCGTACCTCCTTTTGTGTCTTGGGTCGTGACATATTTACAATTAACTGGATGCGATCAGGTGTGAGCTGTCTCCCCCCTTTGGACAGCAAGTGCCCAAGGTAAACAACTTGCTGAACACAGAATTGTAGCTTCGAAGGGGACACCTTGTGCCCCTTGTCGGCCAGGAAATGTAAAACCGTCAGTGATGCTTTTTCACATTCGGGTTCGCTTCGGGCGGTGATCAGCAGATCATCGACATACTGAAGTAGAGCAGTGTTATTGGGCATGTGAATACTGTCAAGTTGTCTTTTCAGTGCTTGGCTATAGATGCTGGGGCTTTCTGTGAATCCTTGAGGTGCGGGCACAAATTTGAAGCTTCGTCCATTTAAACAGAATCCGAACAAGTATTGGCTTTCTGGGTCAATTGGAACACTAAAGAAAGCGTTCTTCAGGTCAATTACGGTAAAGAACGTTGCTTCTGGATCGATAGCTGTCAATAATGAAGAGATATCTGGGACCACGGGGTACTGTGGTACAATACATTTATTTAATTCGCGCCAATCGATAACTAATCGATAAACTGGTGGTGCATTGGGATCGGTGCGTTTAAGAATTGGAATGATAGGTGAATTACATACATTGGAGTCCGTTTCCACAACCACTCCTTGTGCAATGAGCTCGTCAATGATTTGCAGTAAAGCCACTACAGCATCTGGGGGTAACTTGTATTGTCGCATTCGGGGTAATACCACTCCTTGCTTGAGTGTAACTCGATATGGTGTGATGTGCATACAACCTACATCAGTGGGGCCTTGCGCCCATAAATGTGCAGGGACATTTTGTAATCTGGGATCCATATCTCTCAATACATAGTGGCCTTTAAAGTCACGCAGAAATAGTCGTACTCCTTCCGGAGAACAACATATTACAGCTCCTAGAGCTTTCAGTGTCTTTATACCTAACAAGTTTTCCGGGCATGATTTGGTAAGTAGTAAGTCTGTAGTCCGTGTCAAAGGACCAACTGCGAGGGGAAGTGGTTGCGACACTTCGTTAATAATAGGCTTTCCTGAAAATCCAAGGGAAACATTCTGTGAGCCTGAGAGGGGTGCCCCTGGAACCTCGTCGTGGCTGATGGTCGTCCTGCTTGCCCCTGTATCAATGAAAAATTTTCTGTCTTTCCCTAATACTTGACTATGTACATAAGGACCCTCTTGATCTACAGGAACCTCAAAAAGAGGCAAGCCAACCTCCCTCTCTAGGCTGTTTCATGTGTATCGCTGATAGTCGGGATAATCATTTTGTGCATACTGGTACATCTGTTGTGTCGTGTTTTGTGTTGCGGTGATGGGTTGCGACTGTGGCACTGCTACGGTCTGTACTGTCTGTTGTGAGGCTTGCATAGGCTGGATATTCAGTGGTACTTGTTGTTGGACTTGGTCTTGTCTGGGTGGACGTGGTCTCTCTTTAGTTTTACCCGTAGAGATATTATGTTTCAAAACTGCACAATCGTTTATATAGTGACCTGGCTGCTTACAATAGTTGCATGTCCCTTTAACAGGACCTGTTGAATTATTGGACTGTGTGGTACCCTTTTTCTGGCCATCAGCTGGAACTGACTGAGCGACTAGCATTTTCATTTTCGTGTCTTTCATACGTTTTTGTTCATGTTCATGTTCTTCTCTAATTCTATTCTGGTGGTACTGTAACATTTGTAACATTTGTGAAGGGGTATTAGCTTGCCAGGTGCTTTCGACTTTCAATACTCGATTCTTAACCTGAGGCAGAGAATTCTCGACTAATTTGGACACAAAAAGATGTGGATATGACTCGCTACTTGGTTTCAGGCCACTATTAATACCAAAACATTTCTCAAATCGGGAATAAAAATCACTAGTGTCTTCATCAGGTTTCTGTTTACAGGCTGAGATTGCATCCCAGTCTTCCTTTTTCGTTGACAATAAACGTGGTAACACTTGTACTAATAATCCTGGTAATGCTTTAGTTTTGTCCCCAAGCCCTAGGCCTGGAGTACGAGTGTTTTCTTCGTTTTCTAATACAGCCCACTCAATCTTTTGCTCTCCCACCTCCCATTCCTTTTCCTTGAGTTTCTCGTAAATACCGGCAGGCAATAATACTTTCAATATTTTCATGATATCTGGATAGGTATAATCACCCATGAGTAACATGTCTTTTATTTCGCGGTGAAACCCTGCTGGATCTTTGTCATGACTAGGCACTAGTTTCTTCATTTCTAACAATTCCAATTTTGTTAAAGGCGTGTACACAAACACACGTCTAAGGGTGTTATCATCATTCATAACTGGGTGCACTTCTCGCAAGGGATTCTGTCTGTCTATGTAATACGTTTCTCTTTCCATGAAGGGAGCCGGATCAAGCCTTGGACACAAGAAGGCACTGTACCTGTGCCGATGTTCTAGAATTACTTTAATTAAATCAGTACCTAGACCTCTCCATTTCCTCATGAGTAGTTCTATCAATATATCGGGTAGGGGACCTGGATCAGAGTGTTGGCTTTTATACAATATAAGGAGATGTTGTATCATGTACATACCAGCTAAACGCTGTTCGTGTGGTGAAAGATTCAAAAACGTGTGTGCTAGCGCATCATCACTATATTTATCCGAACTGTCAGCCCATTGTACTGCTGACCTGGCTAATTCTTGTTCATCCATAGAATCGAGTACATGGTACCCCATTCGTTCTCGAAGTAATTTATCTGTAGCCTGAAATAAGTGTTCAGGCGTCTTCGGATTTGACATGGCAGCTTGATAAAGTCTCTTACTTTCTGGACGTACCGGACGTATTGAATTATTTAAGGGTCTTCCCTTACCCACATAAGCTATCATTTCTTTAGTTGGTAATTGTAATTGTGGCTGTCCAGTTGTCGTTCCTGGTTGATCGTCCTCCTCCGAGGATTCAGTCTTATCTCCCTCATTCTCTATTTCAGGCTGTTCTCTTTCATGTATCTGTACTACTGTTTTTCGGATCCTTTTGTACATATTTTCTATGCAACTTTGTCTATCATGTTTTCCGTCTGCTATATTCTGACCCCATTTGTTAAGTGCTTTCATTTCTTCCTGGTCTGCACCAGGCCTATCTCTGTTTCTTATCAAGCAGTTTATGAAAAAACGTAACAACAGTTTTTGAGTATCGACTTTCTGGTATGCCATGGCCTCGCCAATGCTTTCAGGACCTTGCCCTGTTTGGACAAAGTGATATATTTTGTCTAGATGATCAACCATTCCTGGTAGTAACAGTAAGTAGTTTGAAACTCGTCGTAGACGTACTGATGATAGCATCATCCTGTCGTCATCTTTACCGGGCACTGGATCATATCTACAGTCTGTGAGAGGCTCCTTAAGTATGTCATAATTCGCTGATTGTGGTGTACGTTGGTGTGCTAAATCCCTATAAGTCAGTCTATGTGCTTGTGGTGGGGTCTGAAAACCTCCTGTGGCACCTCCTGAGGTGCCAGGTCCAAAAGGATTTGTTGAGTGGAAGATAGGGAGAGGGGGAAGAATAGGTGCAGGAAGAGGTGGTGGAACGGGCGGAAGGTGTTGATCGGCAGGAGGAGTTTGTTGCTGTAGAAGTGGGGGCGGATTATTTCGGGGCGGAGTGCCATCAGCGGGTGGCGCCTGGGCACGTGCATCTGTATATGCAGGAGCTACATCGTCTAAGTAGGATGAAAGGAAAATGTCCTTTGCGGTCTTATGGTGTAATTTAGTCGGGAGCAATGGAGGTGGCAGATCTTTTGGTACTTCTGGAGTGGCTTTAGGTAAACCCTCGGTCAGAAGAGGATACATACCATTCATAAGAGTGTTTCGTTGTCTGTCTACTTGTTCTGCTTTTACTCGTATCCCTTCCCCAACTAATACGTTTTCTCGTGTTTTATCAGACTCCTCTCTACTCTTCTCTTCTTTTCTGAGCGCTTTCTCTATGCGTCTATGCGATTCTTTACGCCATAATTCAATGGCATCTTTTTGTGACTGTCTGGCTTTCTTTTTCCATAATGCTTCTTCTACTCTCATAATGCAATCAGCATCCCATGTCCCAGCAGCGGGCCATCTCTGATTCTCTGTTAGATCTTTAGTATAATCTACCCACAAATCGAGATATAGTACGGCATCTAAGCCATGTTTGTGGTACATAAAGTACCCTGGAGTGTCCCTAGGTGGAATAGGAACAGCTTCCTCGAGTACCCCTTTTCTGGTTTTTATCTGTCTTAATTTGGAGAACAGCGGCATCTTTAACCCTGATACTTGATATTTACTTGAAACTTGAACACAGTTAATACAATAAGAACAATAATGAAGATCGAACAATCACTCATACCACGACATTTAAAACCACATTAAAACATTTTCAAAACGAATATTAATAATTAGAAAAAAACTAGCTAACTGCATGATACTGGATGTACTGCTAAACAGTACAGATACACTGCTAAAACAGTGCAGACCGAATATACTGCTAAACAGTACAGATACACCACCAAAAACAGTGCATACCGGGTCTGTGTACCCAAACCCATCTTGACCGGCACAAATTAATGCGCACGTCTAGATGCGTCCCCAGCAACGGTACTCACCGGGAAGCACGGAACAGAAGGCCTCGGAAACTCGACACTGGACTGGACTCGACTCGACTCGTGACGCAGATACTTCGGAACTTCGGAACCTGGTGGGCCTCCATATACCTCGGATCTTGCTCTCTCTCAGCTAGGCTCTGGTCAGGATCCTCCGCACTCCTCACCGCCTCGTCTGGGTGTTGATCGCAGCCTCAGTCACCTCCGTTGGCCTGAGGGAGATACAGGAAATCCTGCGGGTACGCGTAGTTGTCCGTCCGGCTGTGGCAGGGGACCGGGCCTGCAACGCACCTCCGGCGCGTAAGGTGGGGGAGGAGTTCCTGTTCGGGCGCCAATTATGTGGTAAATATTAATTACCTATACTTAATTTATGCGGTAAAGTTCAATAAGAATAACTCAGTCAAAAAGAAAAGGCAGAATCCGTGGTATTTGAGGTTTTAAAAGGGGTTTTATGCCTTAAAAAGGAATTGGTTATATGGTTCGAACCATGGCAAATCGATTTCCGTTGCCACTAAGGCTCGGGAAAGGATAGACAATACTTTATTGACAAGTTATCATTTATATAGTCAATGCATTACAGTAATGGCAGATGCAGGAGGCGTAACAGCTGAGAGGAGAGATAAGAATACACATACATAATGAAAGAGGCGTTACAATAGGCGTGCATGAAGGCAGGTACTAGAAACGTCATTATGTGATGTCACAGGTGGGTGGATCCACAAGAGAATTCTGCAGTGTCAGCAGAAATATATGGCAGAGATGCGCGCGCAGCAGTATGACGTGCGATTGGCGTGGGACTGGAGGGTGAAGGGGACTTGACATTTAGCCTTACATGAGGAGACAGAAGTCTGGGGTGTCAGAACAACCTAATCCCAAATCGTATCTAATATCTTGTGTTTAAGGAACTGTATTATCTGAATGGAAAAGGTCTCTTGGGCAAAAGGCTATTCTATACTGACTGCTAGTGCGTGCATATGCGTCTTCGTGTCTGCATGAGATGCGAGGGGCATGGGCCAACCATGGTAACAGGAGCTATGAATTACTTGCATGGAGACAGTGAGGCCGGGCCCTTTGCTCTGCAGCTGGAAGGATGTTTTCCTAAACTACCAGACAGGAATGTATTTTCGAGGAGTGGAGCAGATAACTCGAAAGCAAAATACCGTTTTGGCAGGCAACAGGCTGAGCCAGGCACCGTTAGCCACGCAGGGAGTGAGACAAAGGTCATGGATACAGATGCTCATCCAAGCTGGAGCATTCAGAGGCAGAAAACAATAAAGGACTCGATGACAGGAATCAGGGCCTAACTCGCCTGAGCCAGGGAAAACGTGAAAAGTGCACCATGAAAAGACGTTGGCAAGACACACTTAGGAACGGAATATCTGACCCATTCATGGTGGATCTGAAAGAGGACATGTTAACGTTGGACGCAAATGTATTTGCGTCTTCATAGGTGATACAGGAGGGAAGTTACATGCACTTTAAGCTCGTACATGGAGACGGTGGGGTACACGTTAGGGAACATTTCTGACCATGAAATTTATATTTCCTCACTTTCACTGCTCAAGGCAGGAGCAGCAGCTGCAGGCCAACACAACAAAGCACCAACACAGCAAAGGGGCAGTACTCCTCCTGGCAGCTCTTCCAGCTCTACTTCTTGGCAGGTTCCTTTATTTTAGCAAGTTCTCTGAAGTCTTTTCTATCCCTGATACTTCCAACAGGAGACAAGCTCTACTTTAAGACCTTGGAGAAAACTTTAACAGCAGTATGATGAAAGCAGAGTCCAGTCCTTTCCCTACCCAAAACAGAAGCAACCACTGCAGCCCAACCCCTCAACACGCAGCATAGGTGCATAACTCCTCCTTCAGGATTCCCGGTCCTTCTTTCTGGCAGTTTCTTCAGTTTAGAAGTAATCTAAATCTCTGGGGTCTGGGCCCCAGTGTTTATACCAGCGTATCCTTTGTCCTCTGAAGGCAGAGGGTCCTGTACCTAGTTCAAACCAGTTCTGTGTGAATTCTGCCAGTGAGCAACCTTCTTCCTTTGTTAGTGTAGGCCTGGGTCATCAGACACAGCACACGAGGTGGAGCCAGCATTGTGGAAGGCGAGCCCAGCCCTATTCAGACCCATGTGCGACTCTTCCCACCCATCTCCTGGAGTCTCCTGCAGCTCCTGTCACTCACAAACCAGACAGACAATACACAAACTAGCAGAGGCAGGCTGGATTGTTAAGTCCACAAATACCCACTTTCTACATGTTAAAACCAACTTCACAAAAATATGTATTTTATCATCCTGAGTTCAGGCATACTAAACTCGAATTTCTACCATGTTCCCTGAGTCAGGGAAGGTTTAGGGACTTGCAAGTGTGTGCACTTGCCAAATCGACATGGCAGCCCCAGGCTGCACACAGGCTCTGCAGTGGCAGGTCAGAGTTACACTTTACGGGATGTTTGCTTGGGTGGCACAATCCAGTGCTGCAGCCCACCAACAGCATTTGATTTATAGGCCCTGGCACTCGCAGTGCACTTTACTAGGGACTGACACATAAATCAAATAAGCCAACTATGGAAATACCAATCCATAACACAGTTTAAACAGAGAGAATATGTACTTTAGCACTGATTAGCAGTGGGCAGTCCCTTTTAAGGAGATTGAAGAAAAAGGAGAGATACAGGCCTGCATTAACCCATGGATTTCATGTATCCTGGCCCCATCTTTCCTTCATTCTGCTGAGGTAATCACTTATCCCTTTGTCAGGCTCGATAGACTATGTCATCAGTCCCCCTTTATCTGGGCAGTCTGGGAACATTTCTCTCAGGGCCATCGAAATCTGATGTCAATATGCGTTAAACACTGCCCCATCGTGTTAGGTATTGGTCAGGGTTATTGCTGGTATGCGAGCTACGGCAAACACAGCATTAGTCTGGTAACATATCAAGCTACATAGCAGGTATTTAATGCCCCCTATAGCTAGCGGGAGGCCTGCTATATTCTTTTCAAAGCAGGTTATCCACTTCCTGCTTTCCTGCCCCCTCAAGTAGGGACGGAAGCTTAGTCCAAAGTCCTTCCTTGTCTGAGGGACAAAAACAAGTCCTGCAGCCCCCTCAGTAAAACGAGGAATATTTCCTTGCTGCTGATGGGGTGGTGGGCTTGCCCTTTACGTATTTGTCCCACTTTGGCAGATATTGATGCATGTACAGGAAGTCCCAGTCTGAGGTTCCCTCTCATGTCTAATGCCATCTTTTGCCATTGCCATGGTCATGTCATCTGTCTCAAAATACCCTTCTTGTTGCCAGGGCCTAGTGTGCCCGCTCTCTTCCTCATCCATTTTGCTAGCAAACTACAAAAAGAACTCAAAATGGAATTTACCTTCCTACAGTGCAATTATCTCCATAGGGTGCAATTACCTTTCCCGAGTGCCCATGCTGTGCCATCAGTTGGTGTTTCTGGCAAGGTGCAAAGTCCCTTTGCAATTAGTATCTTATTTTAGGAGCATTGAGGTTCAGTGAGGATCAGATGACCTTGCCTCCTGATCTTCTCATCTGCGACTTGTCTCTGGGATTAGGACATAGGGAGTGGTTCGCTGCGTGGTGACCCTTGACTGGCAAGTAGCCTCTCATTATCCAATTCCTGCTCGCTTCACTGTCTGTGCATGGCTTCACTTCTCTCTTTGTCTTCCAGGGTGCCAGTAGTTCTCCTCTATGAGTCGCCTAGCTACGTCTCTGTGCTTCAATCTGCTTACCTTTGTGTTATGCCTTTCTGTGCTCCCCCACTAGGTGTTTCTTTTTCAGTTACTCTTATGCTCCTGACACCGGGGAATAAGAGCTTCCTTCATCCCCCGAGCTTGTGGGATCGCTATCTAGGACTGCTAAGAATAACCCAGATATCTACCCTGTCTCATCTGACCCTGGAGTGGCTGAGGTCCAGCTCTGCCTTGGTGCACTGCAAATTGGTTTCCTGTGCAGGGTGGCCTTTAATTGGGATAGGCCTACGCTGTGTGAATTAGTAAGGAGTGAAGGTCTTTGGTATCTTCTTTTTAGAAAGTAGTTCCTCTGCTTCCACTATGGAGGGATTTCAGTGACCCAAGGCTGGTGTTGCCGGGGTAACCACACACCTGCTAGTGCATGGAGGACGAAGTGTTGAATTGTAAATTGTAAATTGTGTGTGTCTTGTAAAGCGCACTGCTATTCGCACCGCAGGCATCGTAGCGCTATAGACCGCTGGGGAACCCGTCCTGGCTTTCCCTGTGAGATAGTCCCTCCTGGGAGTCTTCAAGGTGAATCCCAAACAGATACATAATCTACAGACAGTGACAGAACAGAGCAAAGAAAAGCACCCGCCAAAAACATACCATCAGACAAACCAACTACATCGGAGCCTTTTTTAGACGCAGGCCAAATAACACTAGAAGACCCAGGAGGGGACGCAACAAAAACAAAAGAAATAAGCCCGCCTCAAACAAGGAATACCACGACCAGAAAAGAGAGAAAGAAACAGCATTAACCACACAGGAAAACCTAGTGTTAAATATTTCAGATCAAACCCTTACAGACTTACAAATAAACACCCTGCAAAGAGGATTATCGTTCGTACCAACCAGCCACACAAATTCATTAGAACTGGAAGTCAGTCTTTTTAAGCTCACACGCAAGATGAGACTCAGACACTTTTTTGAGAATGTCATCACAGAAAAATCACCACCAAAAGAAGATGAATTGAAGGGTTTAAAAACCTCCAGTAGCTACATGCCTCCTACATCGCACAAGATGATAGACCTTTTTGAAAACTTATGTAAACAAGAAATCAATAAAATCAATACCAACAAGAGGGTCAAGAATCCAAACATGTCTAAAAAAGAATTTGGAGCCATTGAAAGTATAGCTAACAACACTCAGATAATCTGCCAGAAGGCAGACAAGGGAGGTGCAACAGTAATCATGGAGAAAGAGTTCTATGAGGCAGCCATGCAAACACACTTAAGTGACACTAATACCTACATGGAAATAAATTATGATCCCACTATGGAAATACGAAAAACCCTACAAACGATATTGAAACAAGCCACCGAAAATGGAACTATCAATGAAAAAACTAAACAATACCTTACGCAAGACAATCCAAAGAGCCCAACAATATATCTGGTTCCCAAGGTACATAAAGATCCAAATAATCCCCCGTGCCGACCCATCGTATCCACCAAGATGAGTATCCACGAACCAGTGGGAAAATTCATAGATAGATATCTGCAACCTTTAGTCATCAAGAATCTTTCTTACATAAAAGACACCACAGACTTTTTGGTGAAGTTACAAGCAGTCAAAATTGAACCCGATTGCATCATGGCGACCATCGATGTAAAAACATTATATACAGCTATACCTCACAGAGAAGGCCTGGATGCCATTGAGAAAGCATTACTACAGAGCACATATTCACAAGACCTACAACTTTTCTTGTTGAAACTTATGGAATTCACACTCATGAACAGCTACTTCACCTATGAGAAACACTGGTATATCCAACTAAATGGAACCGCCATGGGAAATTGCGCCGCACCGGCGTACGCGAATCTTTTCATGGGAGCATTTGAAGAGGAACACATTTATAATGACCAGGAGTGGGCGACACACCTGCTAGCCTACATGAGATTCATTGATGATATGTTCATCATATGGAAAGGAACCCAAGAATCTTTGAAACAACAATTAAAAATATTGGACGAGAAAAATGAGAGGATCAAATTTACGTGGAACATTAATGATACCATCATCCAATACCTGGATGTGGAAATCACATTGAAAAATGGAACTATCATGACGAACTTATATCGGAAACCCACCGATATGAATAACTTACTACATTATTCTAGTCACCATCCTCCTACATTGAAGGAACACCTTCCCTACACGCAATTCCTTAGGGTTAGGCGAGTGGTTTCTGAGGACCACGTATGCCAAGAACAATCACAAATCATGGCACACAGATTTGCAAACAGAGGCTATCCAGAAGACATGATCCAGAAGTCTCAGGCCAGAGCACAAATGAAAACCAGACAAGAACTACTAACCTACAAGACCAGTACTAAATCACAAAGAATAACATGCGTCAGTAAATACTCGAATGTAAGCTCCCAATTTAAAAGAATCATCTACAGGAATTGGCAAATAGTCAAAATGGAACCGGATTTCAATGGAATATTTGATCAGGAACCTTTATTTGCTCACTCAAGAGGCAAAAACTTAAGAGATCTGTTGAAGAAACCAAAGCAAACCAAGCCTCATCAAACATACAGAGGAACAGTACCGTGCCTAAATTGTGCCAACTGTCACAATATCATTAAGGGGTCGAACATTAGTCACCCCATGAAAGGACACAAAATACCACTGAGGGTCAACGCAACCTGCGATACCACCAATGTGGTTTACCTTTTAAAATGCCCATGTGGAAGCGTATACGTGGGACACACGGAGAGAAAATTAAAAGTGAGATTGACAGAGCATAAGAGCAATATAAGAACCCATTCCACGAAATCCACGATAGCCACCCATTTTGAAGAAAAACGACACAATTTAAACCAACTGAGAGCTTGCATTTTGGAAATTGTACCGAAAAAGGAAGGTGCATTGAACAAAAAGAATTTGCTGAAACGGGAAAATCACTGGATTTACTACTTGAACAGTCTTAAGCCATATGGCTTAAATGATCGAACAGAATTTTTACGTTATTTATAATCCCGTTCTTGCATAACACGATACACGCATTAGAAATAGACACGAGCATTGCAACATCACACAACATTGTATTTGGTGCGCGTTGATTAACCTCTACCCGCTATAGCTAAGCGAAGTTTCTCATGATGCCACGTTGGTTAAAGTTATGTGCATTGTCAACCTTTTTTTATAAAAAAAACACTTGTTGAAGTAAAAAAACACGGCCAAACCACACACTACGCATGCGCGTTGCACGCAGCGTCAGCGTTATTACCGAGAGTCAGCGAGCTCAAACCGTAGCAGTTACCCGCAGGCAGGAGCGGAAGGATTCTTCGTGGTAGCACAAGGTGAGCAAGGGCGAGATTAAGCGTAATCGGAATGAAAGCGGCACTCATACCGCGTGTATCCCATCTTCAAAGCCCCCGCCTAACGGAGAGCTAAACCTTAACTTAAAAGAATCACTAAACACCAAACAACAACGGTCACCGACCGCACATCAGCGTAAACACGAGTGTTTTGGCAGATATTTAGTTTAAAATGAACGGACATCCAAGTGAGACATTAGTTTAAACAAACGTTCAAATAATGTGTGAATTTAACATATGTTACAATGTATATCCTTTATTTTGTTTGTAGAAAATCCCTGACGAAGGTGAACCTATTCACCGAAATGCATTGGATTATGTTGCTACAAATGATGAGTGAAGAAACATTGTGATAACTAAAAACAATGTGAAATACAATTCATTTTGAACAAAATATAGCGTTTGATTGGAAATTTTTGTGAAAAAAACTTTAGCTGGTACAGCAAATACACTGGTGCCATGGGAGACACACCTATGGGTCTATAGGTGTGCAACCAGTCAGTCTTCAAGGTGAAACCAGGCATCCCCGGCGTTTGTGAGGGGCCGTTGTGGAGATGAGGCAAGCTTAATGCTCAGAGTTGCCGAGTGTGATCCCTGACTAGAGTAGGCACTGAGGCGAGAATTATCAAGTCCGCTGATACTGGTCCAAGACCCTGCCGCGTCGGGAATCGAACCCTGGTCCCAGGCTGTTCTCTGCTCTCCGGTCTGCCGCCTCTAACCAGTGAGCCACACCACTCTACTTGAGGCCTTGACAGTGGGCTGAGCTGCTGGGTCCTTCATTGACCTTTCCTAAAACAGAGTCCAGAGGTGAAGGGTTGCCTCCCTCCTTTCTCCTTTCATGTCCTTTATGTTTAGTAGTTATGTGTGTTTTTTCAGGTCGAATGTTCCCCCCTTAGGCTATGGGTATATGGGTGCCTTGGTTTGCAAGGGCCACTCTTAGGAATGTTTACACATTTTTTGTCTTTTCATTGGAAAAAGGCTCCCTGTAGATGCTCCAGAGCAGTGCACATTTTTTTGGCTTGAGGGGCCATGAGAGCGGCTTGGGTTTGACTCTGGTTGGAATTGGGTTTAAGGAACTGTATTATCTGAATGGAAAAGGTCTCTCGGGCAAAAGGCTATTCTATACTGACTGCTAGTGCGTGCATATGCGTCTTCGTGTCTGCATGAGATGCGAGGGGCATGGGCCTACCATGGTAACAGGAGCTATGAATTGCTTGCATGGAGACAGTGAGGCCGGGCCCTTTGCTCTGCAGCTGGAAGGATGTTTTCCTAAACTACCAGACAGGAATGTATTTTCGAGGAGTGGAGCAGATAACTCGAAAGCAAAATACCGTTTTGGCAGGCAACAGGCTGAGCCAGGCACCGTTAGCCACGCAGGGAGTGAGACAAAGGTCATGGATACAGTTGCTCATCCAAGCTGGAGCATTCAGAGGCAGAAAACAATAAAGGACTCGATGACAGGAATCAGGGCCTAACTCGCCTGAGCCAGGGAAAACGTGAAAAGTGCACCATGAAAAGACGTTGGCAAGGCACACTTAGGAACGGAATATCTGACCCATTCATGGTGGATCTGAAAGAGGACATGTTAACGTTGGACGCAAATGTATTTGCGTCTTCATAGGTGATACAGGAGGGAAGTTACATGCACTTTAAGCTCGTACATGGAGACGGTGGGGTACACGTTAGGGAACATTTCTGACCATGAAATTTATATTTCCTCACTTTCACTGCTCAAGGCAGGAGCAGCAGCTGCAGGCCAACACAACAAAGCAACAACACAGCAAAGGGGCAGTACTCCTCCTGGCAGCTCTTCCAGCTCTACTTCTTGGCAGGTTCCTTTATTTTAGCAAGTTCTCTGAAGTCTTTTCTATCCCTGATACTTCCAACAGGAGACAAGCTCTACTTTAAGACCTTGGAGAAAACTTTAACAGCAGTATGATGAAAGCAGAGTCCAGTCCTTTCCCTACCCAAAACAGAAGCAACCACTGCAGCCCAACCCCTCAACACGCAGCATAGGTGCAGAACTCCTCCTTCAGGATTCCCGGTCCTTCTTTCTGGCAGTTTCTTCAGTTTAGAAGTAATCTAAATCTCTGGGGTCTGGGCCCCAGTGTTTATACCAGCGTATCCTTTGTCCCTTGAAGGCAGAGGGTCCTGTACCTAGTTCAAACCAGTTCTGTGTGAATTCTGCCAGTGAGCAACCTTCTTCCTTTGTTAGTGTAGGCCTGGGTCATCAGACACAGCACACGAGGTGGAGCCAGCATTGTGGAAGGCGAGCCCAGCCCTATTCAGACCCATGTGCGACTCTTCCCACCCATCTCCTGGAGTCTCCTGCAGCTCCTGTCACTCACAAACCAGACAGACAATACACAAACTAGCAGAGGCAGGCTGGATTGTTAAGTCCACAAATACCCACTTTCTACATGTTAAAACCAACTTCACAAAAATATGTATTTTATCATCCTGAGTTCAGGCATACTAAACTCGAATTTCTACCATGTTCCCTGAGTCAGGGAAGGTTTAGGGACTTGCAAGTGTGTGCACTTGCCAAATCGACATGGCAGCCCCAGGCTGCACACAGGCTCTGCAGTGGCAGGTCAGAGTTACACTTTACGGGATGTTTGCTTGGGTGGCACAATCCAGTGCTGCAGCCCACCAACAGCATTTGATTTATAGGCCCTGGCACTCGCAGAGCACTTTACTAGGGACTGACACATAAATCAAATAAGCCAACTATGGAAATACCAATCCATAACACAGTTTAAACAGAGAGAATATGTACTTTAGCACTGATTAGCAGTGGGCAGTCCCTTTTAAGGAGATTGAAGAAAAAGGAGAGATACAGGCCTGCATTAACCCATGGATTTCATGTATCCTGGCCCCATCTTTCCTTCATTCTGCTGAGGTAATCACTTATCCCTTTGTCAGGCTCGATAGACTATGTCATCAGTCCCCCTATATCTGGGCAGTCTGGGAACATTTCTCTCAGGGCCATCGAAATCTGATGTCAATATGTGTTAAACGCTGCCCCATTGTGTTAGGTATTGGTCAGGGTTATTGCTGGTATGCGAGCTACGGCAAACACAGCATTAGTCTGGTAACATATCAAGCTACATAGCAGGTATTTAATGCCCCCTATAGCTAGCGGGAGGCCTGCTATATTCTTTTCAAAGCAGGTTATCCACTTCCTGCTTTCCTGCCCCCTCAAGTAGGGACGGAAGCTTAGTCCAAAGTCCTTCCTTGTCTGAGGGACAAAAACAAGTCCTGCAGCCCCCTCAGTAAAACAAGGAATATTTCCTTGCTGCTGATGGGGTGGTGGGCTTGCCCTTTACGTATTTGTCCCACTTTGGCAGATATTGATGCATGTACAGGAAGTCCCAGTCTGAGGTTCCCTCTCATGTCTAATGCCATCTTTTGCCATTGCCATGGTCATGTCATCTGTCTCAAAATACCCTTCTTGTTGCCAGGGCCTAGTGTGCCCGCTCTCTTCCTCATCCATTTTGCTAGCAAACTACAAAAAGAACTCAAAATGGAATTTACCTTCCTACAGTGCAATTATCTCCATAGGGTGCAATTACCTTTCCCGAGTGCCCATGCTGTGCCATTGGTTGGTGTTTCTGGCAAGGTGCAAAGTCCCTTTGCAATTAGTATCTTATTTTAGGAGCATTGAGGTTCAGTGAGGATCAGATGACCTTGCCTCCTGATCTTCTCATCTGCGACTTGTCTCTGGGATTAGGACATAGGGAGTGGTTCGCTGCGTGGTGACCCTTGACTGGCAAGTAGCCTCTCATTATCCAATTCCTGCTCGCTTCACTGTCTGGGCATGGCTTCACTTCTCTCTTTGTCTTCCAGGGTGCCAGTAGTTCTCCTCTATGAGTCGCCTAGCTACGTCTCTGTGCTTCAATCTGCTTACCTTTGTGTTATGCCTTTCTGTGCTCCCCCACTAGGTGTTTCTTTTTCAGTTACTCTTATGCTCCTGACACCGGGGAATAAGAGCTTCCTTCATCCCCGAGCTTGTGGGATCGCTATCTAGGACTGCTAAGAATAACCCAGATATCTACCCTGTCTCATCTGACCCTGGAGTGGCTGAGGTCCAGCTCTGCCTTGGTGCACTGCAAATTGGTTTCCTGTGCAGGGTGGCCTTTAATTGGGATAGGCCTACGCTGTGTGAATTAGTAAGGAGTAAAGGTCTTTGGTATCTTCTTTTTAGAAAGTAGTTCCTCTGCTTCCACTATGGAGGGATTTCAGTGACCCAAGGCTGGTGTTGCCGGGGTAACCACACACCTGCTAGTGCATGGAGGACGAAGTGTTGAATTGTAAATTGTAAATTGTGTGTGTCTTGTAAAGCGCACTGCTATCCGCACCGCAGGCATCGTAGCGCTATAGACCGCTGGGGAACCCGTCCTGGCTTTCCCTGTGAGATAGTCCCTCCTGGGAGTCTTCAAGGTGAATCCCAAACAGATACATCATCTACAGACAGTGACAGAACAGAGCAAAGAAAAGCACCCGCCAAAAACATACCATCAGACAAACCAACTACATCGGAGCCTTTTTTAGACGCAGGCCAAATAACACTAGAAGACCCAGGAGGGGACGCAACAAAAACAAAAGAAATAAGCCCGCCTCAAACAAGGAATACCACGACCAGAAAAGAGAGAAAGAAACAGCATTAACCACACAGGAAAACCTAGTGTTAAATATTTCAGATCAAACCCTTACAGACTTACAAATAAACACCCTGCAAAGAGGATTATCGTTCGTACCAACCAGCCACACAAATTCATTAGAACTGGAAGTCAGTCTTTTTAAGCTCACACGCAAGATGAGACTCAGACACTTTTTTGAGAATGTCATCACAGAAAAATCACCACCAAAAGAAGATGAATTGAAGGGTTTAAAAACCTCCAGTAGCTACATGCCTCCTACATCGCACAAGATGATAGACCTTTTTGAAAACTTATGTAAACAAGAAATCAATAAAATCAATACCAACAAGAGGGTCAAGAATCCAAACATGTCTAAAAAAGAATTTGGAGCCATTGAAAGTATAGCTAACAACACTCAGATAATCTGCCAGAAGGCAGACAAGGGAGGTGCAACAGTAATCATGGAGAAAGAGTTCTATGAGGCAGCCATGCAAACACACTTAAGTGACACTAATACCTACATGGAAATAAATTATGATCCCACTATGGAAATACGAAAAACCCTACAAACGATATTGAAACAAGCCACCGAAAATGGAACTATCAATGAAAAAACTAAACAATACCTTACGCAAGACAATCCAAAGAGCCCAACAATATATCTGGTTCCCAAGGTACATAAAGATCCAAATAATCCCCCGTGCCGACCCATCGTATCCACCAAGATGAGTATCCACGAACCAGTGGGAAAATTCATAGATAGATATCTGCAACCTTTAGTCATCAAGAATCTTTCTTACATAAAAGACACCACAGACTTTTTGGTGAAGTTACAAGCAGTCAAAATTGAACCCGATTGCATCATGGCGACCATCGATGTAAAAACATTATATACAGCTATACCTCACAGAGAAGGCCTGGATGCCATTGAGAAAGCATTACTACAGAGCACATATTCACAAGACCTACAACTTTTCTTGTTGAAACTCATGGAATTCACACTCATGAACAGCTACTTCACCTATGAGAAACACTGGTATATCCAACTAAATGGAACCGCCATGGGAAATTGCGCAGCACCGGTGTACGCGAATCTTTTCATGGGAGCATTTGAAGAGGAACACATTTATAATGACCAGGAGTGGGCGACACACCTGCTAGCCTACATGAGATTCATTGATGATATGTTCATCATATGGAAAGGAACCCAAGAATCTTTGAAACAACAATTAAAAATATTGGACGAGAAAAATGAGAGGATCAAATTTACGTGGAACATTAATGATACCATCATCCAATACCTGGATGTGGAAATCACATTGAAAAATGGAACTATCATGACAAACTTATATCGGAAACCCACCGATAAGAATAACTTACTACATTATTCTAGTCACCATCCTCCTACATTGAAGGAACACCTTCCCTACACGCAATTCCTTAGGGTTAGGCGAGTGGTTTCTGAGGACCACGTATGCCAAGAACAATCACAAATCATGGCACACAGATTTGCAAACAGAGGCTATCCAGAAGACATGATCCAGAAGTCTCAGGCCAGAGCACAAATGAAAACCAGACAAGAACTACTAACCTACAAGACCAGTACTAAATCACAAAGAATAACATGCGTCAGTAAATACTCGAATGTAAGCTCCCAATTTAAAAGAATCATCTACAGGAATTGGCAAATAGTCAAAATGGAACCGGATTTCAATGGAATATTTGATCAGGAACCTTTATTTGCTCACTCAAGAGGCAAAAACTTAAGAGATCTGTTGAAGAAACCAAAGCAAACCAAGCCTCATCAAACATACAGAGGAACAGTACCGTGCCTAAATTGTGCCAACTGTCACAATATCATTAAGGGGTCGAACATTAGTCACCCCATGAAAGGACACAAAATACCACTGAGGGTCAACGCAACCTGCGATACCACCAATGTGGTTTACCTTTTAAAATGCCCATGTGGAAGCGTATACGTGGGACACACGGAGAGAAAATTAAAAGTGAGATTGACAGAGCATAAGAGCAATATAAGAACCCATTCCACGAAATCCACGATAGCCACCCATTTTGAAGAAAAACGACACAATTTAAACCAACTGAGAGCTTGCATTTTGGAAATTGTACCGAAAAAGGAAGGTGCATTGAACAAAAAGAATTTGCTGAAACGGGAAAATCACTGGATTTACTACTTGAACAGTCTTAAGCCATATGGCTTAAATGATCGAACAGAATTTTTATGTTATTTATAATCCCGTTCTTGCATAACACGATACACGCATTAGAAATAGACACGAGCATTGCAACATCACACAACATTGTATTTGGTGCGCGTTGATTAACCTCTACCCGCTATAGCTAAGCGAAGTTTCTCATGATGCCACGTTGGTTAAAGTTATGTGCATTGTCAACCTTTTTTTATAAAAAAAACACTTGTTGAAGTAAAAAAACACAGCCAAACCACACACTACGCATGCGCGTTGCACGCAGCGTCAGCGTTATTACCGAGAGTCAGCGAGCTCAAACCGTAGCAGTTACCCGCAGGCAGGAGCGGAAGGATTCTTTGTGGTAGCACAAGGTGAGCAAGGGCGAGATTAAGCGTAATCGGAATGAAAGCGGCACTCATACCGCGTGTATCCCATCTTCAAAGCCCCCGCCTAACGGAGAGCTAAACCTTAACTTAAAAGAATCACTAAACACCAAACAACAACGGTCACCGACCGCACATCAGCGTAAACACGAGTGTTTTGGCAGATATTTAGTTTAAAATGAACGGACATCCAAGTGAGACATTAGTTTAAACAAACGTTCAAATAATGTGTGAATTTAACATATGTTACAATGTATATCCTTTATTTTGTTTGTAGAAAATCCCTGACGAAGGTGAACCTATTCACCGAAATGCATTGGATTATGTTGCTACAAATGATGAGTGAAGAAACATTGTGATAACTAAAAACAATGTGAAATACAATTCATTTTGAACAAAATATAGCGTTTGATTGGAAATTTTTGTGAAAAAAACTTTAGCTGGTACAGCAAATACACTGGTGCCATGGGAGACACACCTATGGGTCTATAGGTGTGCAACCAGTCAGTCTTCAAGGTGAAACCAGGCATCCCCGGCGTTTGTGAGGGGCCGTTGTGGAGATGAGGCAAGCTTAATGCCCAGAGTTGCCGAGTGTGATCCCTGACTAGAGTAGGCACTGAGGCGAGAATTATCAAGTCCGCTGATACTGGTCCAAGACCCTGCCGCGTCGGGAATCGAACCCTGGTCCCAGGCTGTTCTCTGCTCTCTGGTCTGCCGCCTCTAACCAGTGAGCCACACCACTCTACTTGAAGCCTTGACAGTGGGCTGAGCTGCTGGGTCCTTCATTGACCTTTCCTAAAACAGAGTCCAGAGGTGAAGGGTTGCCTCCCTCCTTTCTCCTTTCATGTCCTTTATGTTTAGTAGTTATGTGTGTTTTTTCAGGTCGAATGTTCCCCCCTTAGGCTATGGGTATATGGGTTCCTTGGTTTGCAAGGGCCACTCTTAGGAATGTTTACACATTTGTTGTCTTTTCATTGGAAAAAGGCTCCCTGTAGATGCTCCAGAGCAGTGCACATTTTTTTGGCTTGAGGGGCCATGAGAGCGGCTTGGGTTTGACTCTGGTTGGAATTGGTGTGGGCATTCAGTGGTGCCCTGGTGGTCTAAATGGGCAAGGCTTTGAGTGGGCAAAGCCGTAGGGGCATGTTTTGTCAGTACTTAGAAGCTAAAAACTTGTGTGGAAAAAAAGCAGTTCACTTTCCAACCAGAGGCAATACAATGGCAGTCAAGAGCTCTTTTTACAGGCATAAAATCATAAACACTTCAAAGACAATAACATCTTTTTATACTTTATATTAGTATTAATAGTGGGCAAAGGTTGGTAACAGGACAGAAAGGTGAGTTATATGAGAGAGAGAAAATAGGATATGCAGAGTTCAGAGGTGCAGGATTCAATAACTCAGATATAACATAAGTTGTGAAGTGGGAAATAAACTTTTGAGTGTGCAAAAGGAATAGCACGAATGTGTAATGCAGAAGACAATTTCTTTATAGGGAGATGTGCACACAAGACAGAAAGTGTGCATATTAGCAAGATGCATAAAGCAACCATCAAGGAATCACCTGCACACAAGAAGATGAGTGTTATAAATGGGGATCTCTAGTTGGCAGTGGCTTGCACCTTCTCCAAGTAGGGACCCTTTCTTATAGTCAGTATAAAGGAGTTACACACTTTAGATAACCCATGTTCACCCCCTTGGTAGCTGGGCATGAGCAGACAGTCTTATCCCAAAGGCAATGTGTAAAATATTTGTACCAAAACACACATTTACACAGTGTAATCACCCCAAATAGAGACCACACCAGTTTAGAAAAATGAAGTATCTTTATCTAAACCATACATCAAAATGACAAAAAGCCACCATACATATATCAATATATCACTCTAAAAAGTTTCCTAGCAATTCTGTCCATATAAAACTATGGCTGCATGATTTCTGTACAAGTACCTCAAATGCGTCAAAATCCACAAGGGAAAATGGCCGCAGAGTTGAGAAGCATCAGAAAACACAATGATGGGTCAGTTCCTGAGCCTTTGGGGAGGTGATGTGTCAGTTCTACTGCCACACATGAGGAACGGTGAGTTAAATTGGGACTGTATGGAAAAGTGATGCGTCATAAACCAGACGGATATGGTCTACGGGTGCTGTATTGAAAAACTTGCTGCACAGGTGCGATGTGTGGAAATCTGGATATGCTGGACGTTGATGCGGTGGTAGCAAACAGGTGCTGCATCGATTTCTTCAGCCGCAATCCCACAATGCATTGATCCTTGCAGCCGCACAGCAGGGCCTGCATCGGAGTCGGTGTGGTGATCTCAGACTTTGGAGATCAGTGCACAGGACTCAAAGTGGGATAGATTTTTCTGCTGCCAAAAGGTGCTACATCGATTCGTCAACCACACAGTAATGGAGTAGGGAAATGTATCCCACTCAATGGTGCTGTATTGCAAAAACAGATGTTGGATGGGCAATGCAACCGTTTTTAGGTTTCTTCAGTTCTTGGCAGGTCATTGCAGCAGGAACAACCTCCAAGGGCCTAGAGCTTGAGTTGGATTCACAAGGCAGGTCAGAACCTCCAGCAATGGAGTTCAAGGATGCTGCATGTAAAGTCTTTGTGTCCCTGCGACTTCAGAACAAGAGGAAAGCTCTATATCAAGGCCTTGGTGATATTATTTCAGCAAGATACCACAGCAGGGCAAATGTTGCAGTCCTTTCCTCTGCCCACAGACAGAAGCAGTGGGTCAACCCATCAAAGCAACACACAGCACAAGGGCAGTACTCTTCCAAGCAGCTATTTAGCTCTTCTTCTTGGCAGGATCCTATTGGTTACAGAAGTGTGCTAAAGTTCTTGGTTTTTCGGTCCAATACTTATACCCACATGTCTCATTGTATTCTTAGTTTCAAGACTCTATGAGCTCAGTAAAAACAAGTTCTGTCCTCCTTGGTCTAGCTTCATTATAGGAGGTGGAGACAGCATTGTGAAGAGCTAGTGAAAGCTCCTCCCACGCTCCTCCCACGCTCTAAATGCAGAGAGGTGTATTCAGCCTGGTTATGAGTCACCCAGGTAAAGCAGGACACACCTCAACCCCCCATGTGACTGTCCAGAGTGGATGCACATCGCCAGCTCCTGACACTCCAAAACCAGAAAGTGAATACACAAACTTTCAGAGGCAGACAGAATGGTTGAAAAAGAAAACGCCCAGTTTCTAAAAGTTGGTCAAATAGAGGTTACGTCCAATGTGGCCACATAAGAGATAGTAAAGTTTCAAGAAAAAAGAGATTACACTCAGCTTATTTTAGAATGTCCTGCTGTTCATTCAAGTAGGCATTTGAAACAAATATATATATATTTTCTTGGTTCTGGATCAATTGCTTTGCCAATATTTAACACTTATAAACACAATTTAATTACAAGCCTGAAAATGAGGCGATACACAATACATTTTCAATGAATCATAAACAATAAAAAAACAATAATAAATTGAACATTCAGAATAGTGAAAATAAAGTTACATTTAATCATTAAACATGATACACCAGTCTTAAGTTTTGCTGAAAAATAACCTCACAGAACTCTCATAACACAACTATTTGTTGAATGCCCTGATGAAAATCCCAAGACTAATACAGGGATTTGAAACGCATCTGCACTGTTCCACATGCAATCCATGAGGGAATCTGATTAAATATTGCCCATAAGTCTCGAAAGGGATATTCAACAAGGTTTCCATCCCTGCTGATTTTAAGCTTTATCCCCATGGCCAGTAACTCTAAAAAAAGAAAAAGAAATAGTTGTTTTATTAGAGTTCTGTGAGGTTATTTTTCAGCAAAACTTATAACTGTTGTAACATGTTTAATGATTAATGTGACTTTATTTGCCCTATTCTGAATGTCCAATTTAATATTGATTGTTTTTTTATTGTTTATGATTCATTGAAAATGTATTGTGAATCGCCTCATTTTCAGGCTTGCATGAAAATAATGAAATTTTGTTTACAATTTTTAAATATTGGCAAATCAATTGAGCCAGAACCAAGAAAATATATATATTGGTTCTGATGCCTGCTTGAATAAACAGCAGGACATTATAAAATATGCTGGCCGGATTCTCCGGTTTCTAAAAGTGGTATTTTCAAACACACAATTTAAATAATACCTTTACTAAAAGGTGTGTGTATGAAGCTGAGTTTCTGTTGCAGTAACCCCCCCACACTTTTTACCAGACTACTGATGCCCTGTGACATGATGTGCCCTGGGTCCCTGCCATCAGCTTCCCAGGGCTGTGTCCTTTACAAAAATTCAGAGGACCTGCCTTACCGTCCAAAGAAAAGACATTGTCTTCCGTGTACACCGGATTTGTTCAACCAGAGACTCCAGCTCTGGCAAAATCCACAAGTATGCACCACTCTGTACCCATTGTTAGCCTTAGTTCTCCCGAGTTCGAGTGACCCAAAACCATGAGGAGGTCTCCTCGGCAATCCTGACCCATGATCCAGTGATCCAGCCGACGCCTGCAGCCTCAATCCGGAAGGCCGCCCCTACCGCAAATAGGAGCTGTTAACAAGATCTGACCCTAAAAGTCACCCCTGCACCCAATGTCCTACAGCCTTGGGTAGCCCAACCAATGGTGTCCAGCCAAACCCCAGCACCCCAACGTATCTCTCCAAGTGGTGGTCACTCCCAGAAGACCTTTGTCCCCGAGCCTGCAGTGCAAATGCAAACCAGAGAATCCCCATTGAAAGCAACAGAGTACCCAACGACAAACAAGTATCCTGCACCCGGCCGCCCTAGTGCCACTCAGAATGTACCTTTGGTGGTATGTTCTACCCCCATTTGCCCTAAGATTAAGTCCTGCAGCTTTGCTCGTAAGCAGTCACCTATCGGAGGCCTCCTATCCCCCCACTGGATAACAGTTGGAGTTCTGGACTTTTTGGTTCCGTCCAGAGGTGTCAGGGAACAACACCCAAAGACCCCGGAGTTCCACCTGCCTTGGTGCGCAAATGAACAGAAACACGGGCTTCTCGATGGTGGCGTCAAAGACCAAAGGTTTATTACTGCAGGGACACAGAAGTCACAGAAACTACGCATAGGCAGTAACCAGGAGCCTGTTCGATTTGTACATTGAGGGTTGCTCCTTATATACTAAAAATTGTGCTCCAGGCAAATATTTCACATGCTAGTACATTCCCAAACCTTTGTGTCTTAAACAATAAATATTTGGCGTTACACAGGAACTGTCGATAAAATCTGATGCCAAACATCAAGAAGAGGGGTTCCCACTAGTCCATCACAATCCCTTGTCAATATTGCATTCAAGAGCCGGACCGCCTCATCGTAAATTTCGTTACCTCCCCCTAATAAAGGCCCAGAAGGAAAGGAGCAGAGCCAGGTGCAGAAGATAGGAAAGCGGGATAAGAGATGTTTGTGGGTTGTAAATGGGCAAGGCTACCGGCTTCGGCCGCCTAATCATGATCGGAACAATGGACACGGGAACCAGTTCAGGTGGGCTGGCCTCGGGCAGAGGAGGCAGCCTTTGTCGAGTCATGCAGCTACAGCGTGATCTGGTTTAAGGTGCACGTGTCATGAAAGAGGTGAATCTCCGGCTAAGGCTACGTGTCCTTAATCGAAATGAAGTGATCAGAGGTTATTGCGTATGTGAGGGCAAGAAACACAAAATGGCGGACATGATCTAAGATGGATGCCGTGGGTAGATCAGAAATGTGTTCATAACAGGAGTGCTCTTGCTCGTATCGTAGCGAAAACACCAGGATATGCTAAATGGATCATTTGCGGTTCGCTGATACTAATATTATGTATTTCCGACAATATTGAAAACACGGGTTCAAATCGTCACGGAACCTCAGACCCTCCTTTTGCCCTTACATAGGCAATTACTCAGTCTATATCAGAGTCTAGTTCTATACTCATCAGGTCAGTGACATGTTGTTGTATCATCATCCTTTCTCGCGCCTTTTCTCCAATTGCAGGTGGTTTCCTAAAACAGGTTGCAGCACAAAGACTACACAGAGCTGGACCACACTGGATAATCAAGCAACATGAGAATAGGAATACTAAGATGACACCAATGACCATTAGAACCTTCCACCCCCATGCTGAGATCAGAGTCCATAACCACTCCATAAAGGACCAGTTTCCCTTGTCTACATGTATAGAGTCGGAAATCTTGTGTAGCTTAGAGATCGCCTCATAGACTGTTGGAGCATTATTAGGAATAAAGACACAGCAGCTCGATTGGATCATTCTGCATACCCCACCTCGATCCGCAAGTATAACATCCAGAACCATACGGTTCTGCAACGTCATGAGTCTATCCGCCTGAAGCTCAGCTGTCAAATTACTAAGGGCACCAGCAGTTTCAGTAATAGTAGATTCAACTACCCGTGTTAGCTGACGTATGTTTCTACTATTGGCCATAGGCCCCCAGAACGGAAGGAAGCCTTTGAAGAAGTCTCCAGCTTCCTGACCAGCAGTATCTTCCTTGCTGAAGACACCTCTCGCTATTCTGGTTCTGTGGTAATCAGATGAAGCAGTATATGTTGGAGGCAACAATCGAGCAATATAGCATGAACCTGAAAAGTCAGCAGGTAACCATGTATATGCCCGGTCTCGACAAATGAAGTAGGTACCCCTAGCAGTAAGGAAGGCAGGGGAAGAGTTAGCCGGAAACACATAAGTTTCAACGCACTCGCTCCTCCCTAGCTGAGCTCTCGGATTTCTCCCATTACCTTGCAAACAGACCTGACCTCGGTGTGGTACGACCCAGATTGGAGTTGAGCTTTTACGCTTGCTTTCTCCTAGACTAAGGCGATACTCTGAAGTATTCCAACTTAAATACACTCGCAGTTCGTCTCTAGGGTATGATGGAGTATTATTGACATCCTTGATCATGTCAATAATTCCCTGGACTAAAGCTTTATTGGCAGAGTTATATTTAGTGGAACGTGGTGGGCGTGGAGGATAGGTTTCAAGGGCATAAGCAAAGATGGTTTGAAGGGCCTGAAATGATCCATTATAGCTGAAAGGCAAAACCAGATAGGGAATACCTTTATCCATAGTGTGGGGTATCAAGCCACACACCCAGCAGTCTGTAGTGTTAACTACTAGTTGGTGTTGGTGCAAGAGCTGTACAAAAGTGTTGTTAATGAACTCTGAGCGTCGGGCTTGCTCATGTTCCGGAAACGAGTGAAAAGAGTGTATAGAAGAAACAGTAGAAATGGCAGGATCAAGGGGAGGTACTGTAGTAACTGGCACAAAAATCAGATTTATACTAAAGACGATTCCACCCACCAATGTTGCTAAAATAATCAAAAATGTAATGGCACATTGCATCAAAAAGCATTTGCTACGAAGAATTCTATTAATTCTGTTTCTGCGAACATAGATCACATTTTCTCGTTGCAGCGCAGGAAGCTCCATCTTCTACAATCCGCTCGCGACCACTGATGATGTGTACGTAGATGAAAATGCCTCTATCAGCCCTGGGAGTTCCCAGAACCAACAGAAAGATCGACCTTGTGTCAGACCCCTGCAGATTCAAACTAGGCACACAGCCACGACCCTACGGCTACCCAGACGGCAAGGCAATTTAAAAAAAATAAACAATAGCAAACTTCCTGGCTGAAGGCAAATGTTCAATATATCAAAATCACAATATGCAGTTGCCTGCTTTATTTGTCCATGTTACGTTTTCTCAAGTTATATCTCTGCTTTGCAGGTACTGTCTGATCGGCAAATAGCGTTTCACTGGTAGTTGTTGCAATGTTCAGGTTCGCAGATGACAGAGTTCCTTCTGATGCAGGTGACAAACGTTCAGTGTTCAAAGGAGTCTTTTCTGAAGGAGAGTCAGAGCTTGGAGTGTCAGTTATTAATTCGGCATCGCTGAAAGGGATCAACTTCGGAGGGCTTTCAAATTCGGAGGAACCAATTCCCTTCTTCACCCAGTCGTCGTAAGGAAGCGGCAAAGGGACACGCTTAACATGGGACGCGTGCACCCAGTGCTTGCGTCCAGCCACACGAACTGCTGTCCTCGTTGAAAGTAGGACCTGGAAAGGACCGACGTAGCGTGGCTGAAGATTCTTTGTCCTCGCAAAATTCCTGATGACGACAAATTCTCCTGGTTTCAGCTGATGCCCTGGACTCTCCGGAGGTTTTGGCAAAGCATCGAAAACCTGTTGATGAATAAGACTCAATTTAGCAGTCAAGTCGTAAAGGTAGTCTATCAACATAGGGTATTCTATAGAAATAAATTCCTTAGGCCTTGGCACACCCCAGATATTTGCTGGGCGGCCAAAGACTATTTCATATGGGCTAAGCCCCACTCTAGAATGTACAGTTGCTCTCGTTGATAACAAAGCCAAAGGAAGTGCGTCTGGCCAGGCTAAACCCGTGGATGCTTGTATTTTAGCTATCTTCAGTTTGAGGGTGCCATTGTAACCCTCCACTAAACCAGCTGACTGGGGATGGTTCGCACTGTGGAATTTCTGTTTCAATCCTAGGCCTGCACATACACTCTGCATAACTTTCCCTATAAACTCACTTCCGTTATCTGACCATACAATCCGTGGCATTCCAAATCTAGGGAAATATTCCTTGAGAAGAATTTTGGCAGTTGATAAGGCAGTATTGTCCTTCAGTGGGTATGCTTCTATCCACCTGGAAAAAGCACAAACCACCACCAGGACATATTTTAAATTATTACAGCGGTCCATGTGAATAAAGTCTAACTGAATTACTTCAAAGGGGCAGGAAGGAGGAGCAAAATGACCAGCAGGAGTTGGAGTTCCCTTTCCAGGATTATGCATCAGGCATACCATACAATTTTTCACCACTCTCTCTGCACACTTACTGATTCCATCATTCTTCCAGACTGGGGCCAACATCTTACAGATACCTTTAGAACTTATGTGCGCTACTCCATGCGCCATTGTCACTACTGCAAGCACATACGCATCAGGCAACATCCAACGCTGCTGTTCTGTCAAATCAATCCAACATCCATTCGAGTCCAACTTGCCCGTACTTTCTCTCCATACACGTTTCTCTTCCTCAGTTGCTTCTTTCTGAATCTCTTTCACACTTTCCATAGTATCCTCACACATTCCAGATTCAGCGATCCATCTTGCAGACGTTGCAACATACATTCTACTCATCATGTCTCTAGCTGTCTGTTTAGCAATTTCATCAGCAAAAGCATTCCCACGACCAACATCATCCGTGATTGCTTTATGAGCATTGCACTTTACAATCGCAACTTCAGTTGGCAAGGTTAGAGATTCCAACAAGTCGTTAACTAGCTGACCATGTTGAATCTTAGTCCCATGGGACGTAATGAAACCTCTTTCTCTCCACAAACGGGCAAAACTATGGGCCACGCCAAATGCGTACTGACTATCTGTAAAGACATTCACTCTCTTTCCCTTGGCTAAAACACACGCTCTCGTTAAGGCTATTAATTCTGCAGCCTGGGCAGAATTCTGACTCACTCTTGCAGTCTCCACAATCGTCTTCAAAGTCGTTACTGCGTAAGCAGCAGTCACATCACCATTCTCCAATTTAAAACATGACCCGTCCACATACAGCGTGCCATCCGGATCTGATAATGGAGTATCCCTCAAGTCAATGCGTCCTTTTGTCTCTTCCTCCGTTTTGAAACAGCAATCATGTGGTTCAGAATCACTCGACTCTTGATTAGCCGGCAACAGTGTCGCTGGATTCAATACATTACATCTTTTGATCTGAATATGACTCGCTAGTAATGTCAGCTCGTAACCAGATAATCTCGCACTAGTAAGGTGTTGTGTCTTCGTTCGGTTCATGAGTGTATCCACTGCATGAGGAACCATGACCACTAGCATGTTGTTCATCACCAAACCAGCAGATTGTCGAATGGAAGCCGCAGCTGCCGCTGTAGCTCTCAAACAACTAGGCAACGCTCTGGCTACCGGATCCAATGTTGATGAAAAATACGCACAAGGGCGTTGTTTATCACCAAATTTTTGTGTCAGAACACTCAACGCGCAACCTTCTCTCTCGTGAACGTAGAGCGTGAATTGCTTACTGTAATCAGGTGTACCCAATACAGGAGCTGAACACAATGCTTTTCGTAATTCAGTAAAACTCTCTTGACATTCATCAGACCATGGCACCGGACTCGGAACATTTTTCCCAGTCAAAGCTACCAATGGTTTCGCTAAAAGAGAAAAATTTGGGATCCACTGCCTACAGTAAGAGGTAATACCTAAAAAGGCACGTACTTCTCTCTGTGTGCGTGGAACACTCATTTGCGTAATTGCTTTTATTCTTTCTGGGGTCAACTTCCTTCCCTCCTTTGACAAGAGATGGCCTAGGTAGGTCACTTCTTGGCAGCAGTATTGCATCTTGGAAGGTGACACCTTGTGATTCAGATTAGACAAATGATGCAATAAGGAAATTGTAGCTGCTTTGCAAGTTTCCTTGTCATCGGCAGCCACTAAAAGATCGTCTACATACTGTACTAGGGCAGAACTTGGAGGAAGGACAAAAGAATCTAACTGGCTTTTTAATGCTTGACTATAAATAGATGGGCTCTCACAGTAGCCCTGTGGAGCGCGTTTAAATCTGAAACTGCGACCTCCTAGACAGAAGCCAAAAATATCTCTACTTTCTTCGGCTATCGGAATGCTGAAAAAGGCATTCTTCAAGTCGATGACTGAGAACCATGTGGCTGTAGCAGGAATCAATGTTAACAAGGCGGTAATGTCTGGAACCACAGGAAACTGCGGAACCACAATCTTATTAACTTCTCTAAGGTCTATGACAAACCTGTACACTGGAGGTTTTGTAGGATCAGTTCGTTTCAAAATGGGTAGTACAGGACTGTTACAAACATTTCCTCGAGTTTCTACAACCACACCTTTCTTAATTAAATCTTGCACAATCAATAAAAGTGCACGTTCTCCTTCACTAGATATTTTATATTGAGGAATTCTTGGAAATTTTACATTTGCTTTCAAAGTTACTACATACGGTGGTATTTCTAAAAGGCCTACATCATTAGGACCAGTCGCCCAAAGAGAATCAGGGAGTGAGCGTAGCTCTGGCGGGAGTGCATCCATTGACAAGTACATCGGAGAAGTGATTCTTTTACCCAACGTAAGCTGTACCCCTTCCGGAGAACAGTACAATGTCGCATACAGTCGTTTTAACAAATCTAAACCAAGCAGATTTTCATTACAACCTGTCGTCAAAATCAGGGGTGCTTTCAATTGACACGGTCCAACAGAAATAGACAAAGGACCAGATATCGGGTTGTAAACAGGGGCGCCTGAAAAACCTACAGAAACATTTGTTGAGCCGGACAAAGGTGCGCCAGGGAGTTTCGCATGAATGATAGAACTTTTTGCGGCACCAGTATCCAACAGAAACGGTTCGACTACACCTGATGTTGCTACTGCGACATAAGGCCCACTCTGATCCACTGGAACTGATACTACTCCCTCTCTCTGTCCATGGCTGTCCTAGTACCCATTTTGCTGAAATCCCTGATCCACTTCGCAATAGTCTTCAACAAGATATTGCTGAGATCTATTTTGCTGAGCTGACAGTCCATTTCGTTGATCAAAGTGATTGGAGGGACGGTCATTCGTCTGCGGAGGCATAGCACCTCGCCCTCGACCTCTAGAATTCTGCACAAAACCACCACGACCTCTTTGCGCTAAGATCGGACATTCATTTTTGTAGTGACCCTCTTTCTTACAGTACGCACACTGGTTCCACTGATATTGAGGCCTTGATGAGCTATAATCTGTCCTCTGATACGAACCTTGCTGCGTATTAGATTGATTCGTGCGAGGCGGATACGCCTGTTGTAAAAGAACTTTAGTCTTTAAATCTTTCGTTTTCTTCTCTGATTTCTCTTTTTCCTCTTTATCCCTATTTTCGTAGTACTGTGCAGTCGCAAGTATTTGCGCAGTTGTAGAAACAGCCCACGCACTTTCTGAATCCTTTAATTTATTACATAATTCAGGTAGCAAATTATGCACAAATTTATCGACAAACAGTCTCTGTCCTCCTTCTGTGCTCATATCCTGACCACTATGATCTACAAAAGTCTCTTCGAACCTCGTGAAGAAGTCGGAGACACTTTCGTCTTTCTTCTGCTTGCATGCGGATAATTTATCCCAATTAACACGCAACGCAGGCATCAGAGTCTTCATTAAGTCAATTATTCTACCTGGAAGATTAGCAATTAGGGGTTCGGGTTTTGCACCACCTACTTGCTGACCATCCGCTGCAGTGATAGCTGCCCAATCACCACCTAAGGCTACTTGATGATCCTCCCTACGAATTTTAGCCCACACTGGTTGTGGAACTACATTTCCAAATAACATGTCGATGTCCGCTAAGTTCATTATACAAGCCTCAACTGTTTGCGTTAATTCCTTGTAATATCCAGCAGGATTTTTACGCGGATCTGGCAAGGCCTGTTTCACCGCTAGCACTTCAGCTCGCTTCCAAGGAATGTGTATCCACACTCGTTGGAACTGTGCTGGAGCAGCTGCAATACCCGCATTATCATCACGTTGTATTGCTTCGCGCCAGATTGGAGGAACCTCCCTCATAGGATATTGGCGACTTAGCTTCATTTTACCTTTCTCTAAATCTCTCGGCGAACGACGAGATGGATCATTCCTAAAACTTAAAATAAGTTCCATCGCTTCTTTTATATTATCACCCACTATCATTCCTGCAGCAAACTCTTTTTGAATTTTAATTAAATCTTCCAAGTCTGATTCAACATCATCTTCCTCTATTTCCTCACGTAACAACGAGCACATCTCATCAAAGACGTACCGTTGCGTTGGTTCCTTCCACTGCATAAACGTATCTAGTACATCTCTCGTACTATATCTTCTACTTTTCGTAATCCATCTGAGAGCCGTGGAATCTAAAATTCCCCGTTCTTCAGTACTTGGTAGCTGACTACGTCTCTGAACAGAATCAGGAGTAGGAGTCCTAATTAAAGATTTATATAAAGGAGACAGTATATTAGACACAGAATCAGTGATTCTTCGACGTACAGAAAGTGGAGTTAACACACTCGCAGACGTAGAAAACACAGTGGAAGTAGGAACAGATAGCGAGGCAGTAGGAGTATCGAGAAAAATAGTTTGTGAAGTAGTAGGTGTTAGCGAGACAGATACAGGTATAGAAGTCGGCAACCCAGGAAGAGGAGGAGCCGTAGGAATATTCACATTAACCACAGGAGGTACAGGAACTTGATTCTGAGGTACAAGAACACCAGGTTGTCCAGCAACCGGCAATTGAACATTTGGTACAAATGGAGCCGTAGCCCCTTGTGCATACGGTGGAGGTGACCGTAACAAATAAGATAACAGAGGATCGTTTTCGGGATCCTCCAGTATCTTAGCTGTTTTCGATGGCAAGGCAGGGTAGCACTTGTCAATCGCTAAATTATGCTCTCTAATCGCTACATCTATAGCCTTCTCGCACTCATTATCCTGCAACTGTTTAGTTGCTTGCTCTAGAGTTAACTCTTCTTTCTGTTCTCTCTTCAACCTTCTTATTTCCCTCTGTTTGGATTCTTTTCGCCAGTAACGGAAAGAATCAAACATTGCCGGCCGGGCTTTCTTCCTAAACAATTTTGCTTCTAAATTATCAAGAATCTCGGGTTCAAAACTACCATGCAGTGGCCAACTAAGGACACCATCTTTCTTGGTATAGCGGACCCACACCTCATTATAGGATATAGGACCCACACCATGTTTACAATATAAGTCATAAAGGGGAGTCCCAATCGGAGGAACCAGACAGGAATCCTCCAATCGTGAGTCACTGTTGCAACCGAAACAAGACAACATTTTCCGACTTACCATTTTCAGTCTGGAACACAAAACAAACAAAACACGGAACAAATATGTGCACTCGAACCAAGAACTTAGGCCTACCAAAACCAAACTAATGTATCGATACCCAAACTGAACCAAATAGATTATTGTAACCAGAACAACTAGTGATAATCTTACGAAACCAAACCAAACCAAGAACCGATCAAGGATTTTAACAATCCTCACAAAGTAACCAGCTAGCTATCACTAAATACTTAACTGAGGCACTGAAGACGTCACCAAGGAGAAACCCGTCACGTTTCGCTGTACTAAGGGCTGCACCTCGGGTCCAAGACAGGGCGACGGTCAAGGCAACGGCCCACTGCAGCCGTCCTGAACGGGAACCCTCGTGGAAGAGAACTTCGGGCCACTTTTGCGATATGCCGGGATCGATGAAGTGGGGCGCCTCCCTCGGAAATCTTCACACAAAGCTTCTCGAACTCTTCAGGCTTTTGGACCGGTACCGAACGACGTCGCCCCACGTTGGGCGCCAATTGGAGTTCTGGACTTTTTGGTTCCGTCCAGAGGTGTCAGGGAACAACACCCAAAGACCCCGGAGTTCCACCTGCCTTGGTGCGCAAATGAACAGAAACACGGGCTTCTCGATGGTGGCGTCAAAGACCAAAGGTTTATTACTGCAGGGACACAGAAGTCACAGAAACTACGCATAGGCAGTAACCAGGAGCCTGTTCGATTTGTACATTGAGGGTTGCTCCTTATATACTAAAAATTGTGCTCCAGGCAAATATTTCACATGCTAGTACATTCCCAAACCTTTGTGTCTTAAACAATAAATATTTGGCGTTACACAGGAACTGTCGATAAAATCTGATGCCAAACATCAAGAAGAGGGGTTCCCACTAGTCCATCACAATCCCTTGTCAATATTGCATTCAAGAGCCGGACCGCCTCATCGTAAATTTCGTTACCTCCCCCTAATAAAGGCCCAGAAGGAAAGGAGCAGAGCCAGGTGCAGAAGATAGGAAAGCGGGATAAGAGATGTTTGTGGGTTGTAAATGGGCAAGGCTACCGGCTTCGGCCGCCTAATCATGATCGGAACAATGGACACGGGAACCAGTTCAGGTGGGCTGGCCTCGGGCAGAGGAGGCAGCCTTTGTCGAGTCATGCAGCTACAGCGTGATCTGGTTTAAGGTGCACGTGTCATGAAAGAGGTGAATCTCCGGCTAAGGCTACGTGTCCTTAATCGAAATGAAGTGATCAGAGGTTATTGCGTATGTGAGGGCAAGAAACACAAAATGGCGGACATGATCTAAGATGGATGCCGTGGGTAGATCAGAAATGTGTTCATAACAGGAGTGCTCTTGCTCGTATCGTAGCGAAAACACCAGGATATGCTAAATGGATCATTTGCGGTTCGCTGATACTAATATTATGTATTTCCGACAATATTGAAAACACGGGTTCAAATCGTCACGGAACCTCACAGTGGGCCTCAGCACTCTGCACCCGGCCTCCCTAGTGCTGCTGAGAATGCTTTAAAAGTGATTACCTCTGAACTGATAACTAAGCATGGGCGGAAAATCCGTTCTGCTCGCGGATTTTGCGGATTTTCGGTAAATTCGCAATCCGCGAACTCTCGCGAATTTGCCGAAAATCCACAAATTCACACACAGCGGATTTTTTTGCTTGGTGATACAATATTGCGGCGCGCGGCGTTCACTTACGGTCATTCAGAGTTTGCCGAGTTGTTTTTCTCAATATTTTGCATGTGCTGTGCCATTTTGGATCTTGCTGCGGGATCCCGCGTAACCCTGGACGAAGCATTACTCTACGCTCTGCAGCGTAGCGTAGTGCAGCAGTCATTTTTTGCTTGTTCGCGGTCCTCAACGTCATGTTCACGACCGCGAGCAAGCAAAATGACATCCCAGCGAGATTCTCAATGCGGGGAGGTCAGGTTTCTCATTGCAAGTGGTTGCGGATGCTCGTGACCGCTCGTAATGAGAAACTACCAGTTCGCGTTGAGAAAGCTGCCCCTCGAGTAAAAATCTACTTGAGCAGCAGAAAACTACACCTCGCACTGTGCAAGATGCCGTTTTCAATGATTGCACAGTGCCGGATGCTTGTCCGCACTGTGCAGTCATTGAAAACGCATCTTGCACAGTGCGAACATGCTACTACGCAGCTTGCGTAGTGCTACGTGAAGTTCGCGTAGTGCGAAGTGCACTTCGCGTAGCTTCGCGTAGCGCTACTTCACAAACTACGCCCACCCTTATCCTGCAGGAGTTTGGCGACCGCGATTACATCATCGCGGCTTGCCACCTTGCACAGCGAGTTTGTCAATGCGAGTACGCCGTGATCACGTATCGCGGGAGTCCGCAATTACGAACATGTAGATGCGGCGGGCAGCAACAATCTCGCACTCGCGAAATTGCTAAATTTGCAATTCTGCACAAGAAATCCACCAGCAAGCTGCATAAACCTTCTGAAAATTATGATTTTTATCAGAATAACTCCTCAGGTTGACATTTGCCTGCACATTTTTTTGCAAGGAGTCTTTCTTTCTTTAAATTCTTTATTTCGGCTAAAATGCAATAAAAGACAGTGCATACATTACATTGCATTTCATTAATAATTAAAAAACATGTTACCACTTAAGTACATAAAACACGGTACATAAAAGATACAATTCAAGTCGGAGGATAATTTGAGCGGGAACATACACTCATAGAACATAGAATGGACCATCATGTCAATCCCAAGCAATCAGTTCAATTACAATTGATGCCCCATTTTTTTCCTTTGATAAAAGATAGAAAGTAAAAATCTACTGACACTAAATATTATATGTTACGATGTGTTTGTTGTTAGTATTCTCAGAGCCTGTGAACATGACCTCAAGCCTAAAAGTAGGCATGTTGGTTTAATCCACTTCTTTCTTGCCTGTAGATAAGAAGGGCAGAAAAAGAGAATGTGCTGCTCGTTTTCGGTCTGGTTATGGTCGCACATGGGGCAAATTTCATCCATTACTGAGGATGATGAGTCACGGTTCCTAGCCCAACGTGCCAAAGTAGTTTTAATTAATAAATTTCCATACCGAAATTTTAAAAATAAAGTTTTGGCAAGTGGGGGCTCTATCTCGTCCATAAAGATCTCATAAAGGGGTTCATCCTTAAAGTTTAGAAACTTTGCAACTAAGGTACCACTGGTTGTAATACTTACAGTCCTACTTAATATGAAACTCCAAAAGGCCCTTTTTAGGATTAATTTGGGATTAACAGGTAATTGTTCAGGGTTCTCCCAAAAATGCTTCAATCCTATATTATTCAGCCATGTCTTAATATGCCTTAGCCATGGGGTGGTGCTCTGGCTGTCGAGAGTCATGATTTCCTTCAGCCCGTCTCTGTAGTCTTGTAGTTCGGGCACATGCCATAATCTCACCCACAGCATTAGAGGTCGAATCAAGACTTGGTGATCAGTCCTTTTGAAGTTTAGGTCAAGCTCCAGGGGAACTAGTGGGGTGCCTCTAGGGACCCTTACCAGACTGCGCATAAAGTTATTATCTAGAACACTGAAAGTATCCCTGGATCCAGGACCCCATATTTCAGCACCATAGAGGACGGATGATTGGACCTTAAATTTGAATAGTTCCATCACTGGGGACACCGCTTTACTAGTGCTCATACTTTGCTCCCTAAGAATTGGTTTGACATTCTGGGCAAAGATTAATTTACTTTTATCAATTTGGGCTTTCCAAGTAAAGTTTGAATCCAGAGTCACCCCTAAGTATGAAAAATGAGGCACTGATTCAAGCTTAACTCCTTTTAATGTTAGACAGCCCTTGTCCGGTTTAATCGGATTTAGGGCCATACATTTGGTCTTCTTACCATTGATCTTCTGCCCTTTTGGCTACAATATTCATTAAAGGTATTTAATAGTGTCTGTAAGCCATTTTTCGTTTGGGAAATCAGAATGGTGTCATCAGCAAATAGTAAGGATGTCACCTTTTCGCCGTTCAGTTTCGGAGAGTCATTTTTACATCTCCCTAAAAAGGAGGGAATATTGTTTACAAAGAGGGAAAATAACGTCAGAGCCAGGACACAGCCCTGGCGTAATCCACGTTCGATGGGTATTTTTTGAGTTAGTTCGCCATTTGGACCCCATCTAACTCTCGCAAAGTTCCCTTTGTGTAACTCTTTAATCTGAACGACAAGATTATTTGGCATACCTGCTGCACTCAAGGTTTTCCATAAGAGATTACGAGGCACCAAATCAAATGCAGCCCTTAAGTCTACAAAGGCAACATATAGATGGCACCTTTTAATCACTACGTACTTCCAGTAGAGGCAGCAGAATCAAAAAATGTGGTCAATTGTGCTGACCTTAGGTCTGAAACCGGCTTGGAATTTAGTTAGAAATGAATTTTCATCTAGCCAATTACTCACGCGTAATAGAATGTGTTGTGAGTAGATTTTCTGTAAAATGTCCATTAGACTTATTGGCCGATAATTACTTGGGTCTATCCTATCTCCTTTTTTAAAAATTAAAACAATTTCCGGTCCCTTCCAACTTTCAGGGAATTCTAATGTGCAAGAAAATGTATTGCACAGGTAATTAATATAAGGTGCCCATACTCCTAGGTCGTGCTTGTATAGGTCCCCCGGGATTTTATCCAAACCTGGGGCTTTCCCAGATTTAATTTGTGTTATTGCCAACTCTGTTTCCCCTAAAGTAAAAACCAAGTGGTCTGCTGGGGGTTCGAGATTTGCTACACTCGTGTTCATATGTGGGTCATCATATTTTTTATATAGATTCGTGAAATGGGTGACCTAAGTTTGCTCATCCAAGAAAACGTCTTTGACTACCCTACCTACATGGTTCCCATTTGCGACCAGCCTCCAGAAGGCCACATTATCACGTGTCCTGGCGGCTAGCAACAAATCGGCCCATTTATCTTCCTCCCATGCTATCTTTGAGGCCCTTTGGACAGATTTATAATTACTCCTTGCTCTTTTTACATCTGTTGGAGATTTGGTCTTTATTGCCATTAATAATTCCCTCTTTGACTCTCTACAGGATCTGTCATACCATGGCTTACTATGGGACAGATTCTGGGTCTTCTGCTGGTTTTTTTTTGGCATCTTGGTGACTAATAGACTTAGGTCAGCAAAAAATTTCTGGTGAGTTTGGAGGAATGAAATTTTACTTTCATCATCAACCATTGCGGCTAAGTAGGGACCAAAAATACCTGCCAGAAGTGAGTATATTTCGCTTAGAATGTCACTGTGGTCCAGTATGAATGGCCATTTCAGGGATCTTCTATTGTTGCTGATGTGGATCTCAGAATTATCAGCACCACTTTCCTCAGATGTGAGTTGCTGGACCATATCATTGAACAGATAGGCATCTAACGTCAGGTTTAAGGGGAAATGATCACTTTCAGACCGTTCCATTACTTCAAGGTCCAAAAGATGAGGCCAGAGGGGGATAGAAGCAATCACAAAATCTAAGTTATTTTTATAATTATTCCTGGTGAATGTTGGTTTCTTAGAGCTATCGGATGATAACCGTCCGTTACAAGCCCTAAGAGAGTGTTCCGTACATAAATTAATCAATTGTAAGCCCAGTGTTGTACATTTAACCGGTTTTACATTCTACAGGATAGGGATTTTGTTTGCTTGATCTTCCTCATTAAAGATTTCACTAAGGCCCAAGACTGGCTCGAAATTGCAATTTAAATCGCCAGCCAAGATAACGAAATCCTCCCTGGGGTCTAATGTGCTCAGAAAACAATCTAATTTGGCAATGGTCGGTGATCCTCTTGAAGAGGGTAGGGGCCTATTATCGACATTTACAAAAAATAAATTCTTCCCATTATAAACTGTGGTCTTTAGAGCTAATATGTCTACAGAGTTTGTGGGTATCTCCTCAATTTTTACCCTTAGGTTTATTTTCACCCATATCAAAAGTCCCCCTGACGGCCTTCCACTTCTAGAAGGTATCGCACCAATCCCGTAGGTCTTGTAGCCCACCCTATGAGGCGTCTCCACTGCCCAAGTTTCCTGAAGGAAGCAGAGATCAAAGGACTCTATATAATTTGCCCACTCCGGGTCCCTCAGCTTTTTAACAACTCCAACTATATTCCAACAGATCATTTTAATCGGAATTTCAGGAACAACTGGTCTCTCAGTAGAAGCCCTGGGCGTCTCTTCGTGAGTAATTGGAAGCACAGATTGAATTGCTAAGGGCATTACCTCTAAGAGTGAGTTGTTATTTGAAATAGTTGTGGGCAAAACCTACTCTTCTGGATTTTTTACATCATGGGATACATTAACATCGTCAGGGACAATTTTACCCACACAAGAGGACACAGTATTGACCAGTACATCATTCGCGGCATCAAAGAACACAGTATTGACCAGTCCATTCGGATTGTCAATACTCACATCACCAAAACTCATTGTGTCCAACCCCACCCCCCCCACATCACATAGCATCAATCGCAATCATCTAGACCGCTAAATATGTCATACCTATTAAAGGTTTCTAGGGGTGTGAAGGGTTTAAGGTTATCCATCCTACCTTTCTGAGTGTTATATGTCTTGGCCGATACGTAGTTCCATCCCATTGAGTCTGGTGCTACCACAGGGCATGGAATATAATGCATATTGTTTACATTCTGCAGAAGGGAGGATACGAAGCATAATGATTACTCCCAGCGTTCTGTACAATGGGATGGTTGTTTGGTTGAGTTACGGGTATATGCTGTAATGGTTGATACTGCGGCGGATGGTGCTGTGGTGGAAACACCACTGACCTCGGATAGAAATAGGTTAGTGGTTTAGGGATTATTATATTATTTGAACTACCTGTCTGCCAATTCAATATGAATTGGACAGCGTTAGGGTCCCTAAAATTCACCACCACCACGTCACCATCAATGTCTTTGGGTCTGCCCCCCAGCCATTGGAGGTGACGAATATGGACAATTTCACCATTAATATGATTTGCAATTGGCCTATATACGCTAAGCCAAAGCATAATCTTATTTTTTAATTGGGCAAAACCCTCCCTCTTATTCTGTCCGAGCACAGGCACCCCTGTTAAAACTACCACATAAGGTACTGCCTCTGGTGGAAGTTCAGGCAGAGGAGTCCTTCTAGGTTTCCCCCAAGCATGTCTAATTTCCGCCGCCTCCCTTATTGGTTTCCCCAAAGGTGGATTGGGTATGTTACCAATGTTTTTATTTGTAACATTTGATGATGGTTGATCAGAGTTTTTTTGGTGGGGAGGTTTAGGGGGTGGGTGGGTTTGAGCAGTCGCCGTCACCGTGTTCCCCATAGATTTGGAGGTGGATGCAATTGAGGGAGGGATAATGATAGGAATAGGGGTAGGTTTGGGTGGTTGGGCTAAAGTTGGTATATTTTTTGATACATTGTCTGGGGGTGCATTGCTTACATTGTTTAAACCGGTGTTAGTTACAACGTCCTTATTACCCAGTGCACGCTCAATTTTACACAGCCTACATTCCACCTCCATCAACCTCTCCAATATACTTGCCGAGTAAGATTTAATCAAGCTCTCTATATCAAGTAGTGACACAGAATCCTTGTTCTCAGTAGGTGCATTAACAACCACACTAGTGTCCACAAAGTCCTCATTGGCTGTCGGAATAATTGACAAGGATGAAGAAGTTAATGGTGTCATGACCCCCTCGGTATGTATATCTGGAGTACTAGGTTCTTTTACAACATTACTCGTTTTCTTGCCGAAGTCACGACAGCTTAGTTTAGGTTGGAGAGGGTCCCCCCTTTTCCGCTGTTTTTTATTTGGTGGTGGACCATAGGTTTTTTGAAAGGGAGTCAGTTTTTTAGCCTTAGTACGGGGTATTTTCACAAAAGGCAAGACTTCTCCCTTCGATGTACTTGGACTATTTATATGTGAAGATAACCCATTCACGTCTGACATAGGTAAAGAATTTTGTGTGAGCACAACCCCGTTGGCTTCCAAGGGCTGGTTATCCAGTAGAATAATCGACTCATTTACTATTAGTTCAGTGTCAGTGTTGATAGAGCCAGTAGCGGGAAGTGAGGGCAAAAGAACTAACCCATTTTTTATGCTTTCCACGGAGCGACGTCGGTCCGCCCGCCGCTCCGCCAGGACAATCTCCCTTGCAATGTCAGGGGATGATTTGGAAAAATAATTGTCCAAGGTACCATTTATCATCACTCCCTGTTTGTCAAGTGTGGGCTGGTCTATGTTTAGCGAAGACATTTGCAAAGCCTAGGTAAATGAAGCAAAGAAGTCGAGGCTAATAAGGGGAGATGACAGAGCAAACAATACCTGTAGAACAAAGATTTATGGCCAGTCCAGTCTCCTCGGTTCTCGAAGGGTCTCAGAGGGTCCGCCCTTAGTCCGGGCTTTGTCCCGGGATGTGTCCCGCACACGCGTCCTGCTAACGCGTTGTAACACCAGGTCTTATACGGGCTGTAAATTGAGGGGCGGAGACACGGGAAGAGGCGGCAGGTGTGCTCGGTGGTTCACGCACAGCCTGGTGGGCCTCGCAGTCCCGTCCTCCTGCAGCAGCAACTCTCTCCCCCAACGCAGCTTCTGATGCCCAGCGGGGCTCCAGGCAGGCAAACAGAGCACAGGGTCCAAATCTCCTCACCGAGCGGCACGGTGTCCATTTTGGGGTTGGGGGGCGGTGGGAGGAAGGAAGTGCCCCACGGTTTCGAACTTCCTGTTCCTGTCCAGCAGGCTCCTCCCAGTGCTTTCTTCATGTGCTGGTCACTTTCATTCGGAACTTGACCTGGAAGGATTACTTTTTGTGGATGCTGCTGGATATTTGGATTTGAGGCCTTTTTGACTTTCTTTGGATCACTTTTGGATTGGAAATTTCACAAGTAAGTTTGTTTGGGGCAATACAGTTGCTGCAACTACAATTTTGGATTTTTTTTTCGATTTTTGGGCTGTTGTTGGGGCCTTTTGCACAGGGGGAGTGAGTGGTGCATGGACTGAGTCTTTCTGTGGGGTCTCTTTAATGTAAACATCATGGAGGGCATGGATGGCATGGGATTGTGCTGATTTTTGTGTGTTTTTCAATTTTTTGGGCTGCTGTTGGGGCCTTTTGCCCAGGGCTAATGAGTGGTGCATGAACTGAGTCTTTCTGTGGGGTCTCTTTAATGTAAACATCATGGAGGGCATGGATGGCATTGGATTGTGGTGATTTGTGTGTTTTTCGATTTTTTGGGGTGTTGATGGAGACTGGCCATGTGGGTGGGGCCATTTTGAGTGCTGGTACAGGCAGGCCCTGGCCATGTGCTGGGGGCAAGGGGCCATTTTGAATGCAGGCAGTGTTCTAAGGCCTGCACCCATTTTGCCTAGCTTTCATCCATTATGCCCAGTGGTAGTGAGAGGTTCATGGGCCTAGTCTTTCTGTGGGGTGTATTGAATTTAAACATCCTGAGGGCATGGATGGTATGGGATTGTGCTGATTTTTCTGTGTTTTTCGATTTTTTTGGCTGATGTTGGGGCCTTTTGCCCAGGGGTAGTAAGTGGTGCATGGGCCTAGTCTTTCTTTGGGGTGTCTTGAATTTAAACATAATTGAGGGCATGGATGGCATGGGATTGTGCTGATTTTTCTGTGTTTTTCGATTTTTTTGGCTGCTGTTGGGGCCTTTTGCCCAGGGGTAGTGAGTGGTGCATGGGCCTAGTCTTTCTGTGGGGTGTCTTAAATTTAAACATCATTGAGGGCATGGATGGCATGGGACTGTGCTGATTATTCTGTGTTTTTCGATTTTTTGGGCTGCTGTTGGGGCCTTTTGCCCAGGGGTAGTGAGTGGTGCATGGGCCTAGTCTTTCTGTGGGGTGTCTTGAATTTAAACATCATTGAGGGCATGTATGGCATGAGATTGTGCTGATTTTTGTGTGTTTTCCGATTTTTTTGGCTGCTGTTGGGGCCTTTTGCTCAGGGCTAGGGATTGGTGCATGGACTGAGTCTTTCTGTGGGGCCTCTTTAATGTAAACATCATGGAGGGCATGAATGGCATTGAATTGTGGTGATTTTTGTGTGTTTTTCGATTTTTGGGAGTGTTGATGGGGACTGGCCATGTGGGTGGGGGCCATTTTGAGTGCTGGTACAGGCAGGCCCTGGCCATGTGCTGGGGGCAAGGGGCCATTTTGAATGCAGGCAGTGTTCTCAGGCCTGCACCCATTTTGCCTAGCTTTCATCCATTATGCCCAGGGGTAGTGAGTGGTGCATGGGCCTAGTCTTTCTGTGGGGTGTCTTGAATTTAAACATCATTGAGGGTTTGGATGGCATGGGATTGTGCTGATTTTTCTGTGTTTTTCGATTTTTTTGGCTGCTGTTGAGGCCTTTTGACCAGGGGTAGTGAGTGGTGCATGGGCCTAGTCTTTCTGTGGGGTGTCTTGAATGTAAACATCATTGATGATATGGATGGCATGGGATTGTGCTGATTTTTCTGTGTTTTTCGATTTTTTGGGCTGCTGTTGGGACCTTTTGCTCAGGGGTAGTGAGTGGTGCATGGGCCTAGTCTTTCTGTGGGGTGTCTTGAATTTAAACATCATTAAGGGCATGGATGGCATGGAATTGTGCAGATTTTTCTGTGTTTTTCGATTTTTTTTGGCTGCTGTTGGGGCCTTTTGCCCAGGGATATTGAGTGGTGCATGGGCCTAGTCTTTCTGTTGGGTGTCTTGAATTTAAACATCATTGAGGGCATGGATGGCATGGGATTGTGATGATTTTTCTGTGTTTTTTGATTTTTTTTCTGCTGTTGGGGCCTTTTGCCCAGGGCTAGTGAGTGGTGCATGGACTGTGTCTTTCTGAGGGGTCTCTTTAATGTAAACATCATTGAGGGCATGGATGGCATGGGATTGTTCTGTTTTTATGTGTTTTTCGACTTTTTGGGGGTTTTGTTGGGACTGGCCATGTGGGTATGGGCCATTTTGAGTGCTGGTACAGGCAGGCCCTGGCCATATGCTGGGGGGCAAGGGGCCATTTTGAAGGCAGGCAGTGTTCTTCTCAGGACTGCACCCATTTTGCCTAGCTTTCATCCATTATGCCAGTGGGTACTCAGTGGTGCATGAACCTAGACTTTCTGTGGGGTGTCTTGAATTTAAACATCATTGAGGGCATGGATGGCATGGGATTGTGCTGATTTTTCTGTGTTTTTCGATTTTTTGGGCTGCTGTTGGGGGCTTTTGCTCAGGGGTAGTGAGTGGTGCATGGGCCTAGTCTTTCTGTGGGGTGTCTTGAATTTAAACATCATTGAGGGCATGGGTGGCATGGGATTGTGCTGATTTTTCTGTGTTTTTCGATTTTTTTGGCTGCTGTTGGGGACTTTTGCCCAGGGGTAGTGAGTGGTGCATGGGCCTAGTCTTTCTTTGGGGTGTCTTGAATTTAAACATCATTGAAGGTATGCATGCCATGGGACTGTGCTGATTTTTCTGTGTTTTTCGATTTTTTTGGGCTGCTGTTGGGGCCTTTTGCCCAGGGGTAGTGAGTGGTGCATGGGCCTAGTCTTTCTGTGGGGTGTCTTGAATTTAAACATCATGGAGGGCATGGATGGCATGGGATTGTGCAGATTTTTCTGTGTTTTTTGATTTCTTTGGCTGCTGTTGGGGCCTTTTGCCCACGGATATTGAGTGGTGCATGGGCCTAGTCTTTCTGTTGGGTGTCTTGAATTTAAACATCATTGAGGACATGGATGCATGGGATTGTGCTGATTTTTCTGTGTTTTTTGATTTTTTTGGCTGCTGTTGAGGCCTTTTGCCCAGGGCTAGTGAGTGGTGCATGGACTGTGTCTTTCTGAGGGGTCTCTTTAATGTAAACATCATTGAGGGCATGGATGGCATGGGATTGTTCTGTTTTTATGTGTTTTTTGACTTTTTGGGGATTTTGTTGGGACAGGCCATGTAAGTGGGGGCCATTTTGAGTGCTGGTACAGGCAGGCCCTGGCCATATGCTGGGGGGCAAGGGGCCATTTTGAAGGCAGGCAGTGTTCTTCTCAGGACTGCACCCATTTTGCCTAGCTTTCATCTATTATGCCCGGGGGTACTCAGTGGTGCATGGGCCTAGACTTTCTGTGGGGCGTCTTGAATTTAAACATCATTGAGGGCATGGATGGCATGGGATTGTGCTGATTTTTATGTGTTTTTGTGACTTTTTGGGGTGTATAACTGATGTTCCTCTGTCTTCCATTGCTTTTAGGTGCACAAGGATCCACCAATGCCAGGAAGAAGTCCTGCAGCGGTGTGTGTGCAGCATAACATCACGCGACGTCACGTGTGGCCACAGACAAGACAACTCTGCAACTCGTGCAACTGTGGCCTGCTGTTCTGACATCTGAAAAAGATGGCCCTAAAAAAAGTTCCCCGTAGCTCCTCTAGCAAGAAAGTTGCCAGTAATGAGCAGAAGAAGCAAGTTACCAAGGAGACTGGTGTGCCGCCCGCCACATTTTTTGGTAATAAAAAAAAAAGTATGCCTGCAGCCGCAGCGGGATCTGCTGTGGACCAAGCTGGGAGCAGCACCCCCGCTTCATTGGGCTCAGTGCCACCACCACCACGCCAACTTAAGTCCAAGCCCTTGGGTGCTGCAGAGGCACTTAGTCTAGTTATTCAATCACCATCGACCAGTGATGTTGGCTCATCGCAAGAAAGTCGCAGCAATGTCCCTCAATCAACACAGGTTGTTGTAACTCATCTGACGAGTGTTCAACAACCACAGCTGCAACAACAACCACATGTGCAAGTACAAGCCCAAGTACATGTGGAAGGAGAGGCAGCGCAAGGAGATGCGCAAGTAGAGGTGCATGGAGGGGCACAAGTGCCCACAATAGTTGTTCCTCCCGAAGTAGGTGCACATCAGGAAATCGACATTCAAGCCGAGCTATCATTTGAGGAAGCCACTCCTCCTGATCATTCATTGTCTTCCACATCCCTAGCAAGGAAAAGATCAAGGATGGTATCTACATCTTCTTCAAGCAACCTTCCTTCTGATAATATGGATCTAACTTGGGAACCACCACTGCCGTCTGAGAGTGAGGCACACCATGATCTGACAAAGGTAGCTAAGCGTAAAAGGAAGGTCCCCGAAACTCCCGTACTTATAGAGTGTGGTGCTGAATAAGAAGTGGTGTATACTACTCCTGCTGATGAAGATTCTCACGACGACGACGCAGTCATCATACGCGCCACTCCAGCCTCAGCGGGCATGCAGCAAACATACATTTTGACCCTAGCCCGAAAAGCTGCTGAGCGTGATGTTGTCGACGAGGAGGCAATGGGAACACCATCATTGGAGTTAACTAGTACACCACCACCTACCGGTTACATATTTTTTCTCACCAGAAGGGACCTCCATCCACCTCGACCTCAAGCAGGGATGCGCCGGTAATTAAAAATCTGACCCTTAGTGTCTAGCATTACGCTGTTCTTTAAACTACACTCATACATAATTTCTCAGGCCAATGAAATGAACACAAAATCGAAAACAAATAAGCATAGTGGCAACGCTACTGAGAAGGAGAGCAGTGCACCTGAAATGCACAGAAGATTTTGAAATATAATTTACCTACAATGTAATCAGCAGCATTATTGCTCTTGGTAAAAAACTAAAATTTGCAATATAATAACACACAGAGCAGGAGAAAACAGAGTAGTGAAGAAATAGCTACTACTACTCACCAAACCCGGGGATCTCAAGGCTGAGCAGGTCGATCAAGTTGTGTTCCCGGTCCAGGAGATCCGTCCAACAGTAGGTGGCCTGGTTGTAGGTGCGCCGGACCCGAGAGTGTTGGTACATGGCCCGGCACACCTTCTCCCACTGCTTCCGGCGCTCCCGGATCCTGTACCCGCTAGCGATCTTGCCACCTGCCACGATGGTCCTGGGGAGGCGGCGCTGAACATAAAAAACTAGTGCGGCCACCTCCTCCGCGCTGAAGATCTCCCGGGCTGTGACTGTCTCCCCCCTCAAACGCCCGCACGGGAGCCGGGCACTTGTTGCGGGACCCTTTCCCTTCTCAGGATGCTTCTCGGCTTCCTTTACCATGGTCTGGGCAGAAAGGAAGCTAAATAATAAAGAAGAAATAGAATAGGGAAGAAGAAAAGAAAAGAGTTTAAAAAAGTAGTTTAAAATTAACCAAAAGTAGCAGAAAACACAAAAATATAGAGCTAGAAAAATAGAGGGATAGATAATAAGTACAATGGATCAAAAAAACTTCAAACAAGCAAAGGATGGCAGAGATTCAGAGAGGATACAGAAAGCATGCCCAGAACCATAGCAATGAATGAGAAACAAGATGGCCTCGCCCGTTCACAATGGTGTGGGTAAGTTCACGCGAGATTTCCCTCGCGATAACACGCAAACTTGTACTAGCGAGCCGCACACTTTGAGAGATTACACTTCGCGCCCGGAAACGGAAATACGTCATGCAAACAAGATGGCCGCGCCCGTGAACGACCGTGAGGGTAACTTTGTGCCGTTGCGCTACAAGCGGCTCGCTAAAACGCACAAAACCTTGCGAACTAACACACCACAAAAAAACAAATCGCATATTTGCACGGATTCGCGGCTTCCGAATTTGATCTCGCGCAAATTTGCGCACCATGAATCCCGCGAAATTGCAGAAAAACGAGTTTTGCAAAACTGAAAGCACTCAGCAGGTGCAAAAGTTCAAACTCATCATTAGTAACCATTCCCTGTAGTGCTTCCTGAGGGGCCCCTCTAGAGTTCAATTGCCTACTTGCAACTATTCTATGACCCTGCTCTGACCCTCACAGCAGGCTCATAGAATAGCTACAAGTAGGCCACAAAGGTCCTGTGAAAAAAAATTGCACTGCAACAGAAAGCAAATTACAGATAAGGAAGCAGGTGCCAAACTGGAAGTTTAAATTCAGTGACACATTAATCAACCCCAAATGAATTCATGTCAGTTGAAGCAGGGCAGGTGTGCTTGCTTTTCCCCCCCATAATCTACAGTGATGAACCAGAGGGTTGCAGTGATGTACCAGAGGGTGGCATGGGTGAACCAGAGGGTGGCAGTGGTGAAACAGAGGGTGCTGTGAACATCTGATGATGAACCAGACGTAGAAACAACAAAGTCACGACCGTTGCGAGCCGACAAGTAAGTTCGCAATTGCGAACTGGTACAAAACCCTTGCGAACTGGCAGAATCCCTTGCAAACACAAAAAAAAGATAAAATCCGCAAATTCGCGAGAGTTCGTGGATTTTGCGGATGGAAAATTTATGAATTCGTGAATTTGTGAATACGCAAAATTCGCCCATGCTTACCGATAACACTATTTTCTCCCATAGAATAACATTGTCTGTTTTCCATGAAAAAGTTTGGTGTTGGAAAATCTATAAGAATCTGTATACAAATACCCAAACGGTTTTACTTACCTGTTTACAGGATATGTCCCACTGCAGTATCCAGGTATACTAGGAATGTTTGATGTTACAAAGCATACATTTACAGCGTATGCCTTTACAACGCAGTTTTTACATCGCAACATCCTTTACATTGCGCTCCATTACATGGCACAACACTACATTGCATTTTTAGAAACTACCTTTACAATGCAATCCATTACATCGCATTATACCTTTACAATGCATACCATTACAATACATACCATTACATTGTATTTAAGGTAAGTATTGGATAGTATAGGGGTAAAGATTACTATTCTAACTTCAAGGGGTGCAACAGAAAGGTAAATGTTGGATAGTGTAGGGGTAAAAGTTCTTATTCTAACTCCAAGGGGTGCAGCAGTAGGGAAAGTTTTGGATAGTGTAGGAGTACTATGCGTTGTGATGGTATGTGTTATAATACCTGTGTTGTAGTGATATGCCATGAGGTGGCATGCAATGTAGTGTCATGCGTTGTAATGCATGCTTTGTAAATGATGTTGCGGTGTAATGACTGCGCTGTAAGTGTCGTGCGATGTAATGGTTGCATTGTAAAGGATGTTTCCCCTATACTACACTGTGTAAAAAATTAATCCGTAAAGTAATTTACTTGACATCCTACTGAAAAGTCATTACAAAGTATATGTACAATATTTCAAAGTATTGCATTGCCAGTAATTCTACTATAAGAAAACTCAAGTATATCTACAGCTTCAATCCAAACTGTATTATTACTGCAAAGTATAAATCACTGACCTGTGCAGGCTTGCTTGGTTCAGGAAATAAAATAACTAAAATATTATTTTTATACAAAACCAATTGGTCAAAAGTTCAGTCCTTGATTGTGTGCAATCATTTGCTGATTGAGTGTGTACACCAAATGCTTAACACTACCCTCTGATAAAGATGTAATGCTCACCCACACTATCACAAATAGAGATTAAAGTCCTATCTACTTTTACCTCTGCCTACCTTTGGGGTTCCACTGGACTCTGTGCACACTATACCTCATTTTGGTATAGTATATACACATCCAGCTTCATACAGTGTGCTTTAAAATCTTCATTCATAGAGCCTAAGCTCCAAATCTCTAACTACTTCCAATTGAAAATCATACATGTAAAATGTTACAGTGCTGCTCCAATGATAGCCTACGGCAGAGCTAGCCCTTGCAATAGTGAAAAGCTAAATACAGTATTTTACTACCAGGACATTTAAAATACGTTGGTACATGTCCTAATTTTACTATACACTGTACCATGCCTATGGGGGTACCTTGGGCCTAATCTAGGGGTAACGTATTTGTAAGTAAAGGGAAAGTTAGGGCCTGGCAAGTGGGTGCACTTGCCAGGTCAATATGATAGTTACAACTGTGTGCAGACGCAGCAGTAGCAGGCCTGAGTCTCATTTGAAAGGCTAGTTGTGCGTGTGTCACAATCAGTGCTGCAGGCCCACTGTCATGTTCATCACACTAGTCCAGTCATGTATGCCCCCTTTTACATACATTGTCCCATCCACTTGACAATAATGGTTCGGAACAGGCGACCTTTTACCTAATAGCTTGTTCCCTTCTCTTTGACACCAGACTTTTAGTACTTTTTCATAATTCCTGTACCATTTTTTTAACTCTGTTTTTTAGCATTTATCATAGTAAACATCACTCATTTCATGGCACAGACATTGAATCAGATAATTATGCATATCTTATGAAAATATTTTCACAGTTCTGAGCATTCACACCGTGACAGTTAACCAGTTTTTCTTGTTTGTTTTTTGTTTTTGTCACAGTATATACAGTACAGGGTAGTATACACAAGCAATGTCCTTTTAGGTTTAGTACATATATGGTATTGCATTGCTGAGGATTTATATAAGATGTGTGTATAATCTCTGCCTTTAACACTTAATGAAAGCGTGGGCCTACATCCTATTGCCAACTGTGAGGATTGGAGGAGGTAGGCTTTGTGAGAGTCTCAAATAAAACGGGTCTAGAGCTTTGCAGTACTAATTCAGCGTATATGCTGGTTTTGTTTGACAATATATCATGTCCTTTAACCACTCCTTAAATTTAGGGGCCCTCCCCCACCTACATGCAACTCTGCGTTTCGCCAAAAGTAGCCCGAGTGCCACAAATCGTCTGACAGACAGTTCCACTACATTGGTATAGCCAAACAGCCCGACTAGCAAGTTGAGGTCTGCCCATGCATTTGCCATGCAATTTAGGTCTTCTCCCACCTCCTCCCAATACTCAGAAATTTCTGGGCAGGTCCAGGTCAGGTGTATGAAATCTGATCCTCCTATCCCACATCTCTCACAGTTATCATTACCTTTTAGTTTGTACCTGTGGAGTAATATATTCTGTGCAGTAACTTAAAATGGATAATCCTCAGCCTGCAACTATCCATATTTTTTTCTGTTTGTAGGCAACAGTATAACCACTTCTCATCTTCCAATGGGTGTCCTAGCTCCTCTTCCCAGCCTACTCTTGCGTTTTGACTAACACCATTTGGTAGTATGAGAACAGTTCTGTAAATATGTGACACTGTGTGGGACTGTGAACCTAAAGAAGAGCGTGGGTGGCTCTTCAGGGAACTGGGGTATTGCCTTCTTGACATCCTGTCTAAGCCTAGTATATAGGAAGAGGTTAATGGGTGTGGGAGTTTGTCCACCGAAAAAATCTTTTTTATTTAAAGCTCCCCTCTGTCGTATAATGTTCTCCAGGGGCATATTCCATATCTTCGTAGCATACGTCTACATATCCCTTCATGCGTGACTGGAAGAGAGAGTTGATATGTTAGTGGAAGTGCAGGGGAGTACACCATATGTACCTGCAGTTTTTTTGTGATATTTTTCCAGGCAGAGTTTGTGCATGAGACAGTTGAGTCCCAACCGCCAGCTTTCTTGCATCCCGTTCCCAGAAAGCTGGTTAGTGGTATAGGTGACATGTGCCCCTGCTCCACCGCAAGATGCAGCATGAAGGGAGGAGGCTTGAATCAGTATATGGTGCAGTGTGCTTGTGCACTGAGATAGTATAGCTCTGGTGCTTCAAATCCCCTTTGAGCGAAAGGTAGTGTGAGTACTTTCCTCTTAATTGTAGGATTTTTAACCCCATATGCAAGTCGGATTTGTTGGCTTTTCAAGTTTAGAAAGAAAGTTCGCCCCAGTGAATATGGAATGTTTTTGAACAAATATAGGAGTTTAGACAAAACCACAATTTTCATCAGCGCAATACGGCCAGCTAATGATAATGGAATTGCAATCAACCTGGGTATTGCCTCCTATATGGAGTTGAGGGCTGTGCCATGTTTAGCTCTCAAGAGTTCTTCCCTGTCTGTTGTGATTATATTACCAAGATATTTGAGTTCTGTCTCGCACTATTTTAACAGATAGTTCAGTGGGCCTTTGGGGGTGTGTGGAGTGAGGGGGAGAATCTGGGACTTATCCCAATTTATTGTGATGCCTGGGTATGCACCAAATGTAATAATTTCTAGAATAATGCTATTGAGACCAATCTTCGACTCTCTTATATATAACGTGAAGTCGTCCACGTAGGGTGATACTAACACATGCCTAGTCGGATATCGCAATACGTACTCCCTATGATACTGTCAGAGTGTGTCATCCAAAGGCTCTATAGCTCGAAGGCTCTATAGCTAGCGCAAATATGGGGGGCAAGTCTGTGGACTCTTCACCATTGATTAACAGTTTTGCTGTCAGTTTGTAGTAAACCACATATGTTAAAACAAGTCCAACAAGTAATCCCATTCTACGGAATCAAATGCTTTTGTGGCGTCTAGAAAGACTGCCACAGCATTTAATTCTGGGTCTATATCTTGAATCATGGAAAACAGTGTGAAGAGTTTATGAGATGTGGCTCCACACGGCATGAAGCTCACCTGATCAGGGAATACTAGTCTCTCCATGAGGAGGCTCAGCCAGTTCGCTAGCACCTTGGCAAGTATGTTAGCATCACAATTAATTAAGGAAAGGGGTCTATAAGATTCCGTGTAGTTGGGCGGCTTGCCTGGTTTCAGGAGAGTAACAATAAGATCCTCACGCATAGATTGTGGTAAGATCCCCGATTGTAGCGCCTCTTCATACACCTGTTTCAGGAAATGGGCCAATATATCTATATATGTTTTATCAAATTTGGACGGTAAGCTGGGCCAGATGCCTTCCCTGTTTCCAGGTGCATGATGGCAGACCTAAACTTGTCATCCTCTAACTCTGCTGTGAGAAACTTGTATTCTGCATTGCTAAGCCAGCCCAGTTATACAGCCTCTAATCATGTGTCTGTTTCTACATAGGCAAATTTACATGAGGTTCATAATACTGAGAAATATGTGCTAAAGGTGTGGAGAATTGCCTCTGTGTATTTCTTGGGTGTACCGTTTTCATCTGAGATCTCTATGATGTTGTTAGAGCATTTAGGTGGACGCGTCAGTTTATCCAATGCTTTCTCTGGTCTCTCCCCCTCTCCATAACTCCTAGCTTTATGATATTTTCCATGGAATAAATATTCCCTTTCTGCCATTTTCTGGCATTACGGAAGTGTTTCACTAATGTTCACCAGCGTCACCTCAACTCTGCATGCCTGAGATTGTGTTTCCAGTTCCTTTAACCTTTTCTCGAGCTGAGATAAGTTGCATCTGATGTATTTTAGTATGCCTCCTGCTGTGGCCATGCATACGCCTCTCATGGTCACTTTCTTCACCTCCCAAACTGCTGTAAGGGAGGATACTGAGTCTATGTTGCATTTAAGGCAGTCATCTATTACTTGGCCTGGTCAGCCTTAAAGGAAGGATCTAGTAGTGCTCTCGTAGGGAGACGCCATGTTATACATTTGTTTCTATTCTCCGGAGGAAGTAGTTGCATATAGACTTGGGAGTGGTCCGAGTATGTATGTGCTAACTATTGGGTGTGAGTTTTCCATGTCACAATTCCTTTGGAGACTAGCCAGATGTCCAGTCTGGACCAGCTATTGTGTACTTTAGAGTAGAATGTGCCCTCTTTGAGCCCCGGATAGCAGTTTCACCATGCATCACTTCTTTGATTTCCTTTCCTAATTTGGTGTACCTGATGTTGTGCTTTAGTATAGTGTTGCACTTGAGGATGTGAGCGGCCCAATGCCCGTTGCACAGTGAGTTTAAAGTCTCCTCCCCATACTATGTGTGTGGAGCCTATATTGATGTCTAACCCCCAAAGGTTGGTTAAGAAGGATTCGTTGTCTGTGTTTGGGCCATGACAATATACCAGAGTGATTGATTGCGACGCTAACCTACCCCATGCTATGCAATATCTACCCTGTGGGTCACTAAGCGCTCCATATGTTATATAGGGAGTATTCTATTATGAGGATAGCTGTTCTTCTCAAGTATGTAGAGTATGAAGAGAAATATCTGTGTAACGGCCATTTCGTGGCAAATGTGGGTATGTGTGTTGGGGTCGTGTGTGTTTCCTGTAGCATGGCAATGTTTGTATTGTGTCTGTCCATGTATGCTAGGAGGTGTTGTTTCTGTTGTGGATCCCCTAGGCCTCTGACATTACAAGTTATTAGGCATAACCCTTCTTGTTGTCTATACCTCTCTATGTGGAGTGTCAGGATCCGACCTGTGCCTACCCAATGATAGTGGAACTACAACTCCCAGAAAGCTCAGCGAGCATCGAGTCGGGATGAGATCATAAAAACCCGTGAGAACCGGAGTGCGGTGCACGTAATTTTGTCTTTTCGGAGAGCTTCAGGGATTGTGTTCTGGATTACTAGTGCTCCATAGTGTGTCATCGTAACCCGCGGCTGCGGGGTTACCTATCCTGGGAAATTGAATCTACCCGAACCGAGAGACGCAGGATTGCACCCTCTCGTGAATTTCGGGAACTTTGTTTGGACACGTTTCTTTTTTGCATTCGGGGAGACGCCGGATTTCACCCTCCCGAGTGCGACACTGTTTTGGGAATATTATTTTGTTCACTGGTGTTGGGAGTTTGTAGTTCTCGGGAGAGACGCTGGATTTGCACCCTCTCTATTGACAAGAGGTTGATCGGTTCTGGAACCCGTTTGAACCCGTTTGACGGGAGAGACGCTGGATTGCACCCTCTCATGGTCATGGGGTCATGGTAGGTTTCGGAGGAACATTTCTTCGGATCCAGTAACCGGTAAGAGTTGCCAAATTGATGGGGTGTGGGCAAAACATACCATCCGTATTAGCTGGTGAAGAGTGTGCTTGATATCCAACCAGAACCGTCGAACATTTTCCTCTCTTGGTTTCCGAGGGAATTGTGGCATTGGTATCCATAACCTTAACGCCCTAGTAGAACCTTTTAAAGCAAGGGACTGGGAAATAACGGGTAGGTATAGGAACACCACGCCAAGATTTGTATTCAGCTTTGCGGGGGGGAGAAGTGTATGTAACCTGTGTGCACATTCTTGTGTTTTCCAGAAAACGTATTCGTTGAGAGAAAGTATCTCACAGGTAGAAGAGAGAGGTCCTGAGACGTATCAGGTAGGAAAGAGGTCAGAAGGGAGAGAATTCATAGGAAACAGGAAGCATAGGATTCTCGTCTTACTGTGTGTTCTTTGTATCTTTGCAGAGACCTCATCTACCCTCGTTTCCAGTCCCGGACCTTTTATCCCTCGCCTGCTTACTATCGTGCTCTGTCAGATATTATTCCCTGAGCACGGAGAAAGCTGGAGGTGGAACCCATATAGCATCATTCGATCCGGAGGAGCCGTTGGACTGTGACATGGAGTATATCTGTTGGAACTTTGTGTTTCTATGTAGTGCTGTCATGTGATTAACGTGTATGGGTGCTGTGCACTGGTTGTGCCCAAACGGTTCTATGCCAGCCATGTGACTTGCAATGCCCCCACCTTCCATCCATGACGGCATCTCCAACTTGCAATGAATCGTACCCCCCTCCCTCCCTTTTCCCCCAAAAAGCCAAACAAACACTCAGTTCAACACAAATAAATCTTCTTATGCAATGTCTAGTGTCTAGTTCTATATTCACAGGATGCATATGTACAAAAGGATACAGGTGAAGATCTGGAGCGGTAGCCATCTTGTTGACAAAAGGCACAGCAGCACAAGTAAGGAAGAAGAAAAGGGATAGAAAGGAATAGGAAATATAAACAGAAGAGTAGGAGCTGGGTGGAACTGTCCTTTCCATATGTCAATATGAAGGGATCTCCTGCTGTGTCTTGCCTTCTAGAGGGTGGAGCGTGACCTCCTTCCAGGCTGATCGCCGCAGTTGCAGGGTGTCCATGACAGAATTGGCTTGCGCCTGACAAGCGCTTTGTCATGTTAAGTCTTTTGATAATTGATCGTTTGTCTTTGAACACAGCTTGGGTTTGCATGTCAAGTGCAGAAAACTTCTGTATTTTACTGTTAGTGCTTGAGCGTCCATATTTGTTATGTGATTCTGTGCTAGTGATCTTCATTAAGGGCCTATGGTTCCTACGACCAAGGTTTTACCATCACAGCATAGTTTGCTTATAGTTTGGCTATTTGTTTACTTGGGCTACTCTTCTTCTGTCGAGATGACGATGATCTGCTTGCTGAAGGTGAGCAGTGTGAGTGCCTTGGGTGCCTAGAGAGTAATTTGAGAAACTCCATAGCTTGTTGTAGAGATGAGCAGAAGTGTTGTTTCCCTTGATATGTGATCCATAGTCAGGAAGGGTAGAACATGGAATATGTGACGTTTGCCTGTTGTAGCTTTTTCCTGGCTTCTTGAATTGCCAATGTCAAATCCTTGTACAAGGAGATATTATAGTTGTTGAATGTGAGTGACTGTGTTTCCCTACCTTTTCTCAGGGCTGTATCTTGGTCCCAGTTATTCAGCAGTTTTGCAATGATCTGTCTCAGAGAAGCACCGGGTGGGCGCCTTGCCGCAAGTGTCCTACGTGCTCTTTGCACCACCAGTAATGGGGAGCAGGCATCCTTGCCAAAACAGGTAATCAGCATAAGATCTACATACTGCTCCATTTTCCCAGTGTTAGCCGATTGCGGTATTCCTAAAATGCGTATATTATTCCTTCTTGATCTAGCTTCCAGGTCTTTGTTCTTTGCTGCAATTACGTTAAGCAAGCAATCCATTTCTTTCACTTGATCAGTACGCTGGGTTGCTACTGTCTTAGAGCTAATAGATTCTGTTTTCAGCCTCACCAATTTTGCCATCTTGTTTTTCAAGTCTTTGCATTATGAAATCCATTCTCATGCACATGCTGTCCATTTTAGACTCTAAGGATGTTAAACTGAATTTCATTGTCACCAATAGAGTTTTGACGTCTTCGTCGTCTGACTTTTGGGCCTCATCCGCGCCATTCATCGTGTATGTTTCTAGCTCTTGACTTTGTCCACTATTTGTCTTGTGGGATTCTAAGGGAAATTTCAATCAATCAATCAATCAATCATTTGTAAGGCGCATTACATACCCGCGAGGGTCTCAAGGTGCTGGGGGGAGGCGCTACTGATCAAACAGCCATGTCTTGAGTGTCCTCCTGAAGGTCAGAAGGTCTTGGGTCTGTCGTAGGCTCAGTGGGAGGGTGTTCTATGTCTTGGCAGCGAGGTGGGAGAAGGATCTCCCACCGGTGGTTGTTCTTCGGATGTGCGGGACAGTGGCGAGTGAGAGGTCGGCGGAGAGTAGCTGGTGGTTGGGGATGTAGAAGGAGAGCCAACTGTTGAGGTTAGCTGGGCTGGTCTTGTGGAGTGCCTTGTGTGCGTGGGTGAGGAGCTTCAAGAATATCCTCTTGTTGATGAGGAGCCAGTGCAGGTTTCTCAGGTGGGGTGTGATGCGGCCGTGGTGTGGTACGTCGAGGAACAGTCGTGCCGAGGCATTTTGGATGGGCTGTAGTCATTTGATGAGCTTGGTCTGGGCTCCCGCATACAGGGCGTTTCCGTAGTCGAATCTGCTGCTGACACGGGCCTGGGAGACTGTCTTTCTTGTATCTGTCGGGATCCATCTGTAGATCTAGCGGACCATGCGGAGGGAGTTGAAGCAGGAGGAGGAGATGAAGTTGAATTGCTTGATCATTGAAAGCATTGATTTGAGGATGATTCCCAAGTTGCGTGCGTGGTCGGTGGGTGTCGGGCTGCCCCCAATGCCGTCGGCCACCAGGAGTAATCCTAGGATGAAGGGCTGGAGCCGAGGATTAGGACCTCCGTCCTGTCCGAGTTCAGCTTCAGATGGCTGGTCTTCATCCAGTCTCTGCCTTCCTTCAGACATGGAGGTTGGCTTTGGCGGTGATGGGGTTCTTGGTGAGGGAGAGGATCGGTACACAGTCAAAATATCGAGTTGTAAATATCGACCTACCAAAATATCGTGTTAGAAATTTCGAAGGTATAGAATATCGATGTCAAGAATATCGTTGGACAGAATATCGACCCTAAGGTAAGTAATATCGAAATTATTTATATCGATGTAAGTAATATCGAAGTTAGTAATATCGATAGCATATATATCGATGTCACTAATTTCGATGACACTAATATCGATATTTGTATGATTTTTTTGTTTTTTAATATGTATGTGTTATATGTGTTACTTAAGTATTTAAAATAAATAATATTATAGGTGTCTTAATTTTATATAATACATTTATTTATAAGCAAATTATAAGTTGTAGTACCGGAGCGGGTAGTGGGTTTATAGGGGAATAACGTGGGAAGTAATTTAATTATGTTTAATTAATGATTAATTAGTAGGAGTTATAGAATAATTTTAATTAATTGATAATTAATTTTAATTAATTGGAAATTAATTGTAATTAATTGATAAATATGTTCTGTAGCGGGTTGTGGGTTAATAGTGGAATAGGGTGGGAAGTAATTTAATTATGTGTAAATAATTATTAATTAGTAGGAGTTATAAATTAATTTTCATTATTTGCTAATTAATTTTAATTAATTGGAAATTAATTTTAATTAATTGATTAATTGATAAATATGTTATGTAGCGGGTTGTGGGTTTATAGGGGAATAGGGTGGGAAGTAATTTAATTATGTTTAATTAATTATTAATTAGTAGGAGTTATAAATTAATTTTAATTAATTGCGGATTAATTTTAATTAATTGGAAATTAATTGTAATTAATTGATAAATATGTTCTGTAGCGGGTTGTGGGTTAATAGTGGAATAGGGTGTTAAGTAATTTAATTATGTTTAATTAATTATTAATTAGTAGAAGTTATAAATTAATTATCATTAATTGATAATTAATTTTAATTAATTGGAAATAAAATGTAATTAATTGATTAATTGATAAATATGTTTTGTAGCGGGTTGTGGGTTTATAGGGGAATAGGGTGGGAAGTAATTTAATTATGTTTAATTATTTATTAATTAGTTGGAATTATAAATTAATTTGAAATAATTGCTAATTAATTTAAATTAATTGGTTATTAATTTAATTAAGTGGTAAATAATTTTCATTAATTCATAAATAGATAAATGTGTTCTGTTGTGGGTAGTGGGTTAATAGGGGAATATGGTGGGAAGTAATTTAAATGTAATTAAGTAATAATGTATTTAAATTAATTATTTTGTTAATAATATGATTGATAATTAATTATTAATTGGTCATTAAATAATATAAATTGTTATTTTTTTAAATGTAATATGGGCTAAATATATTTTGATAATCATGTCTTTAATATTATGTATTGGTATTGTGTATGGTTTATATTCATTTAATAGTTTACATTTTAATTACAAAAAAAATCTTTTATTTATAAGTATGTTATTTTAACCCCTACGCTTCTCCAACGCTTTCCCTACTGTTGCACTCTCTGGAGTTGGAATAGTAATTGTTACCCCTACGCTATCCAACACTTTCCCTACTGTTGCACTCTCTGGAGTGGGAATAGTAATTGTTACCCCTACGCTATCCAACACTTTCCCTATTGTTGCATTCTCTGGAGTGGGAATAGTAATTTTTACTCCTACGCTATCCAACGCTTTCCCTACTGTTGCACTCGCTGGAGTGGGAATAGTAATTTTTACTCCTACGCTATTCAACGCTTTCCCTACTGTAGCACTCTCTGGAGTGGGAATAGTAATTTTTACCCCCACGCTATCCAACGCTTTCCCTACTGTTGCACTCTCTGGAGTTGGAATAGTAATTGTTACCCCTACGCTATCCAACACTTTCCCTACTGTTGCACTCTCTGGAGTGGGAATAGTAATTTTTACTCCTATGCTATCCGACGCTTTGCCTACCGTAGCACTCTCTGGTGTGGGAATAGTATTTTTTACTCCTACGCTATCCAACGCTTTCCCTACTGTTGCACTCTCTGTAGTGGGAATAGTCATTTTTACCACTACGCTATCCAACGCTTTCCCTACTGTTGCACTCTCTGGAGTGGGAATAGTCATTTTTACCCCTACGCTATCCAACGCTTTCCCTACTGTTGCACTCTCTGGAGTGGGAATAGTCATTTTTACTCCTACGCTATCCAACGCTTTCCCTACTGTTGCACTCTCTGGAGTGGGAATAGTAATTTTTACCCCTACGCTATCCAACGCTTTCCCTACTGTTGCACTCCCAGGAGTGGGAATAGTAATTTTTATCCCTACGCTATCCAACACTTTCCCTATTGTTGCAATCTCTGGAGTTGGAATAGTAATTGTTACCCCTACTCTATCCAACACTTTCCCTACTGTTGCACTCTCTGGAGTGGGAATAGTAATTTTTACTCCTACGCTATCCAACGCTTTCCCTACTGTTGCACTCTCTGGAGTGGGAATAGTCATTTTTACTCCTACGCTATCCAACGCTTTCCCTACTGTTGCACTCTCTGGAGTGGTAATAGTAAATTTTACCCCTACGCTATCCAACGCTTTCCCTACTGTTGCACTCTCTGGATTTGGAATAGTAATTGTTACCCCTACGCTATCCAACACTTTCCCTACTGTTGCACTCTCTGGAATGGGAATAGTAATTGTTACCCCTAAGCTATCCAACGCTTTCCCTACTGTTGCATTCTCTGGAGTGGGAATAGTAATTTTTACCCCTACGCTATCCAACGCTTTCCCTACTGTTGCACTCTCTGGAGTGGAAATAGTAATTTTTACTCCTACGCTATCCAACGCTTTCCCTACTTTTGCACTCTCTGGAGTGGGAATAGTAATTTTTACCCCTACGCTATCCAACGCTTTCCCTACTGTTGCACTCTCTGGAGTGGGAATAGTAATTTATACTCCTACGCTATCCAACGCTTTCCCTACAGTTGCACTCTCTGGAGTGGGAATAGTAATTATTACCTTTACGCTATCCAACATTTAAAATAATTAATGTTATAAAAATTAAAAGAATATTTAATTATTTATATTTTTTACATTTTATTTATGTTATTGTTTTATGTTTGTAAATGTATTAGTAAATTAGAATATATTTTATTAAATTATAAATTAGTAAAATAATTATTACTATTTATTGTTCAGTACATATATATTATATATTTACTGTATATGTTTAATTAATGTATTCTTATTAAATATGTATTATTTATTAATTTTAAACATTATTAGATACTTTTAACTATGTACATTTTATGTATTAGTGTTATTTACTTTATTTTACATTTATATTTTAAAAGAAAAAAAACGATATTTTTAACATCGATATTTTTAACATCTATATTATTTTTTCGATATTTTTGTGCTTACCATGTTGTAGATAGGATGTCGATATTCTTGCCCTCGATATTTTTGACTCGATATTCCTGTAGGTCGATATTTTGTAGGTCGATATTTTGTCAGTGATCCGAGAGGATCAGCTGAGTGTCGTCGGTGTAGGAGATTATGTTGATGCCATGCTGTCGGGCTTCATGTGCGAGCAAGGCCATGTAAATGTTAAACAGCGTCGGGCTGAGGGAGGATCCCTGGGGTACGCTGCAGATGATCTCGGAGGCTTTGGAATGGAATGGGGGGAGGCAGACTCTCTGAGTTCTGCCGGAGAGGAAGGAGGTGGTCCAATTCAGAGCCTTGTTTTGGATCCCTGCGGCGTGGAGGCGTGCGCGTAGTGTGCGATGGCAGACGGTGTCGAAGGCGGCAGAGAGGACTAGGAGGATAAGTGCTGCGGTATCGCCGTGGTCCAGCAGGGTCCTGATGTTATTGGTGGCGGTGATGAGGGCAGTCTTGGTGCTATGGTTGTTGCGGAACCCAGACTGGGAAGGGTCCAGGAATCTATTTTCTTTGAGGTATTGGGTTAGCTGTCTGTTGACGGTTTTCTCGATGACCTTGGCCAGGAGGGGGAGCAGAGAGATGGGCCAGAAGTTCTTGAGGTCTCTTGGGTCTGCCTTAGGTTTTTTGAGTGGGGCATTGATCTCTGCGTGTTTCCAGATCTCTGAAAAGGTCGCATTCTCGAGGGGGAGAGGATGACGTTGAGCAGGTGGGGTGCGGTGGAGCTGCTTGCTCTGTTGAAGACGTGGTGCGGGAATGGGTCTGACGGAGAGCCGGAGTGGATTGTACGCATGGTCTTGATTATGTTATCGATGCTCACGCTGGCCCAGGTTAGCAGGGGGTCATGGTTGATGGTGTGCGGAGGGTCTGTTGGGTTGCTGTCTGTTGGGGCTGTCTGGGAGTTGAAGTGGTTGTGGACGTCTGCTATCTTCCTGTGGAGGGGTAAACAAAAACAAATGGCCGAGCAGGTTGAATTACCAATAATGCATCGCCTAGTCAAGTCAATTACTAGGTTGGACAACCATTTGTGTTGAGTCAATTCTTATTTTATTGAAAATTTTTGAAAGATATTTTTTATGACATCAAAAAACCACAAACTATTTAAACAAATACATACATACATTCAATACACTGATATGAACATGTCAAACAAAGGAATTTAACAAAAGAATTGTCACATAGAATATCACATAGACAACTATACAATGCCTCAATCGAATTAATTTTGAGGCACCAGTCCTGGATGATAATAAACAAGTGGACTAACTGGTGGTTACATTCGCCTACCTGTCAATACCGACACAAGATACATAATGAAATTTGTGATAGGGTGCTCTGACTAGGAATAACACATAAAAGGCTAGATGATTGCAAGTGTATTAGTTAATTCCTATCAAGCCCCGTCTATTTTGTATCTTGGAAGGAAGGTCAACGCGTTTCGAACCCAGTTTGATTCTGCGGGTTCTCCTCAGGACACGGACTGGAAGGTCGCTGTCACTGTGAAATAACAATTAAAAGGTTGGTATCAGTAAGGAAACTGCCTCTAGGGACCTCTCCTCTACCAGACTCATACACTCTTGTGGTAAGTTTACCTTATTGATGAAGGGTGGCCATACAAAATTCAGGCTGTTCCCTGTGAACAGATAAAATCAAAATATCTGTTTGAGATGCTGCTTCGCTCTTCCAAATATACTAAACTAATTGCCCCCTACTGCCAAGACATACCTCATGAATAGGCATTATATGCGGGAGGCGGATGCCAGATCGTTTTTATTTTCGGTGTTCGTATCTTTTTGGGTTTCGAGTTGATCACTGCGGGAAAGAGAGGGGCCTTACAATATTGCCAGTCTTAGTGCGCTAGAAATGCTTTAACGCTCAATGTTGTACCAGTTCCTACCTTCATGATCGAAAAAAGTTCGACCCGACTGCACGCGTCGAGAGGCGGCAGCCGCCGCACGGGCTTGTGAGCTGTGAACACAAGGGACGTGCGGTTAGGGACCTAGTGGCGTCAATTTTGGATCGTCAGATTAAACAAATAAAACTTGGCACAATGCTTACTAGTAAGCGAGTTTACAAGCGCTTCAGTCCGGCACCCATCTTCCTCCATGAATCAGACACGTGGGAACCTTTGGGGCATGTCTACTCGTATTTAAGGAAACGTGAATCCTGGTGTATGTTGGGAAACGTAGTTTCAAGGAGTTGTTGTAGTGTCTTTGTTCTGAGGGGGGATCTTATTGCAGTTCATAAACAAGGTCACACGAGCAGCAGCAAGCCACGGCAGGTGCACGTTGCAGAATACACCATACCAGATTATTAAAGATTGCTTAGTTCATTAAAGTCGTTTAGTCCCAACATTGCAGTGTCGAATTTCAAGATGAGGTAGGCTTTTTTTTGTGCCAGTCGTACATCCGGGTCGCCCCCGGCGCCAGCGATATTTTTGATACTTGCCAGAATTGTCCATTTCAAGTCACTGACTGAGTGTTTATTTGTCAAGAAGTGGGACACTAGTGGCGCTGTGAGTACTTTGTTGTTAATCCAAGATCTATGTTGGATTATGTGTTGGCGCACCTCTTGTGTGGTTTTGCCAATGTACACTTTCCTGCAGGGGCATACTATGGCATAGATTGCATATCTCGTTTTGCAGTTCGTGAAATCATCATGGCGCCAATGTTTTTTGCCGTCTGTGAAATGTGTTCCTTCCATTGTTAGGCTGCACACCGAGCAGGTGCCGCATTTATGGTGTCCCTTCACTGGGCTCATGTTGAACAGTGTACTCTGTATTTCTTTTTTCATTGTTGGACGTGTGGAATGCAATCTATGCCATAGTATGCCCCTGCAGGAAAGTGTACATTGGCAAAACCACACAAGAGGTGCGCCAACGCATAATCCAACATAGATCTCGGATTAACAACAAAGTACTCACAGCGCCACTAGTGTCCCACTTCTTGACAAATAAACACTCGGTCAGTGACTTGAAATGGACAATTCTGGCAAGTATCAAAAATATCGCTGGTGCCGGGGGCGACCCGGATGTACGACTGGCACAAAAAGAAGCCTACCTCATCTTGAAATTCGACACTGCAATGTCGGGACTAAACGACTTTAATGAACTAAGCAATCTTTAATAATCTGGTATGGTGTATTCTGCAACCTGCACCTGCAGTGGCTTGCTGCTGCTCGTGTCACCTTGTTTATGAACTGCAATAAGATCTCCCCCTCAGAACAAAGACACTACAACAACTCCTTGAAACTACGTTTCCCAACATACACCGGGATTCACGTTTCCTTAAATACGAGTAGACACGCCCCAAAGGTTACCACCTGTCTGATTCACGGAGGAAGATGGGTGCAGGACCGTAGCGCTTGTAAACTCGCTTACTAGTAAGCATTGTGCCAAGTTTTATTTGTTTAATCTGACGATCCAAAATTGACGCCACTAGGTCCCTAACCGCACGTCCCTTGTGTTTACAGCTCACAAGCCCGTGCGGCGGCTGCCGCCTCTCCACGCGTGCAGTCGGGTCGAACTTTTTCCGATCATGAAGGTAGGAACTGGTACAACATCGAGCGTTAAAGCATTTCTAGCGCACTAAGACTGGCAATAATGTAAGGCCCCTCTCTTTCCCGTGGTGATCAACTCGAAACCCAAAAAGATACGAACACCAAAAATAAAAACGATCTGGCATCCGCCTCCCGCATATAATGCGTATTCATGAGGTATGTCTTGGCAGTAGGGGGCAATTAGTTTAGTATAATTGGGACAGTGAAGCAGCATCTCAAACAGATATTTTGATTTTATCTGTTCACAGGGAACAGCCTGAATTTTGTATGGCCACCCTTTATCAATAAGGTAAACTTACCACAAGAGTGTATGAGTCTGGTAGAGGAGAGGTCCCTAGAGGCAGTTTCCTTACTGATACCAACCTTTTAATTGTTATTTCACAGTGACAGCGACCCCCCAGTCCGTGTCCTGAGGAGAACCCGCAGAATCAAACTGGGTTCGAAACGCGTTGACCTTCCTTCCAAGATACAAAATAGACGGGGCTTGATAGGAATTAACGAATGCACTCGCAATCATCTAGCCTTTTATGTGTTATTCCTAGTCAGAGCACCCTATCACGAATTTCATTATGTATCTTGTGTCGGTATTGACAAGTAGGCGAATGTAACCACCAGTTAGTCCACTTGTTTATTATCATCCAGGACTGGTGCCTCAAAATTAATTTGATTGAGGCATTGTATAGTTGTCTATGTGATTTTCTATGTGACAATTCTTTTGTTAAATTCCTTTGTTTGACATGTTCATATCAGTGTATTGAATGTATGTATGTATTTGTTTAAATAGTTTGTGGTTTTTTAATGTCATAAAAAATATCTTTCAAAAATGTTCTATAAAATAAGAATTGACTCAACACAAATGGTTGTCCAACCTAGTAATTGACTTGACTAGGCGATGCATTATTGGTAATTCAACCTGCTTGGCCATTTGTTTTTGTTTACCCTATCGTAGCGGTCCAGGCCGGTCAGTGACAGGACCCAAGCCTTTTTTTTTATCTTCCTGTGGAAGGCAGGATGTCGTTGATGTTGTACCGGGGGTTGGAGAGTCCCTTCTCGATGTTGAAGAGCTCCTTGCTATTGTGTGCGTTGTTGTCGAGGCTGTCTTTAAAGGAGGTCCTCTTGGCCTCCCTGATGAGGTGGTGGTGGTTGTGATGGCGTCCTTGTGTGCTGCCTGGCTGTCCGGAGTTTGTTTTCTGTGCCATTTCTTCTCTAGTTTCCGGCAGGCTGGCTTGGAACTAGGAGTTTGTCAGGCAAAGTCTTCCTCAGGGTCTGACGTGATGTTATAAGGGCCCACCTCTCGATACCTCCAATTCTGATTGTATTAAATACACGGAATATTGAAGTGATCAAGCGGGGGGGGAAAGGGGATTAGGAAGGGAACGGCTGGGAAGGAGATCTGAAAAGGAAAAGTTTTGTTTGCAAATATTCTATTGCTTTACTTTACCTAAATAATAATCAAAATACCTTAGATACACTCTACAGACCTAGTCAATCAATTATTTAGATGACTGTATCTACTTATGTTTCAGTAGAATAAGGGCTGTTCTTAAATATGTATACATGTACTAAACTGTTCAATACTTTGACTTCAGCATTTAACAGTTTGTCCAATTTCAAACGATTGTATCTGAGCAGTATTTTGGAAATGAAAACACACAAAAAAAACAATATAATTCCCTCTGGAAGCTATGCCTTCATTAGTCTCCAAAAGGATTTTTACGCACTCTCCAAAAACAATATATTCTACTAAGTTCACTCAGTATTCTCAATACTTTAAGGAAGGTTTAAATGCGCCAAATAAGATGATTATTATTATCATTATTATTAGATTTTTATAAAGCGCGTAGTCACCCGTAAGTACCCCAGCGCTAAGATCCAAACATCTGAGGGTAACCGGGGGGGCGAAGGGGAAAGGCAGATCAGGGGAAAAGGTGCGTTTTCAGCCGCTTCCTGAATCGGAGATAGTCTGATTCCGTCCTAAGGTCACGGGGGAGGGAATTCCAAAGGCGGGCTGTGTTAACAGAAAAGCGCCGTCCACCCGTGCGCACCTTCTTCACTCTGGGGATGGTGATAAGGTATTCCTGATCAGATCAGAGGGATCTTGAGGCTTTGTAGGGCCTGATGAATTTTCTTAAAATGGGAGGGCCTTTATCCTGTAGGAGTCTGTGAGACAGACAGAGAGCTTTGAACTTCACTCGCTCTCTCACTGGAAGCCAGTGGAGGAGTTTCAGGGCTGGTTTGGCCGAAGATCTGGCCGGGGTATTGGTAAGGATCCGAGCCGCGGCGTTCTGGATCCTTTGTAATTTGTTAAGGGTTGCCTCTGGAGCGCCTAGGTAGATGGTGTTGCTGTAATCCAGCCTTGATAAGATAAGGCCTTGGATTAACAGTTTCTGGGAGGCAGGAGGAAGTAGGGGCAAAATCTTCCTGATCGATTTGAGGAGCCCAAAACAAGTCCCCGCAATTTTTTTGGCTTGCGTCTTGAAAGACAGGTCTTTTTCAAGCCAAATTCCCAGGCTCTTGATCTCAGACTTAGGAGCAGGGGGTTCACCCAAGCAGGGGGGCCAGATGTTCTGAGAGAGGGAAAGCCCCTTCTGGCCAAGGAGGAGAATATCTGTCTTTGAGCCATTAAGTTTCAATGACGAGCTATTCATCCATCCTTGTATTTCTGCTAGACAGTTGTATAGATCCGATGGTTCTTGGTTTAGGTGAGATAAGGACACCACTAATTGAGTGTTATCAGCGTAGCTGATGATATTCACTCCGAACGGGTTGACAACCTCCTCCAATGGGGACATGTAGACATTGAATAATGTCGGGCTTAGGGATGAGCCCAGGGGCACGCTGCATTGGAGGGGGGTTTCGGGAGAACGGGTGTCATTCTCCCAGACCTGAAAGGAGCACTGGCCAAGGATGGATGTGAACCAGGTCAGCGCAGTGCCCTCCACAACGATGTTCTTGAGTCGTTGGAATAGGACCCGGTGGTTAACGGTGTCGAAGGCCGCACTGAGGTCCAGGAGGATCACTGCCACTGATCCTCCCGCGTCCAAGACTGCTCTGGCCTCTTCCACCGCTGCGAGTAGGGCGATGTCAGTGCCCTGCCCTGGGCGGAATCCGGTCTACGAGCATCTGAGCAGATTGTTGGTTTCCAAATACTACGAGAGTTTTTTGTTCACAAGCTTTTCAGCAATTTTACTGGTTCCGCGGAGGAGAGAGATTGGCCTGTAGTTGGCTAAATCTGAGGGGTCCAGAGAAGGTTTTTTTAGTAGCGCCTTGACGACGGCCGCCTTCCAGCTGGAGGGAACTTTTCCCTGTAGCAGTGAAGCATTTATGAGATGGGTGAGTGGGGGGACGATGGTAGGGGCTACTTTCTTAAGGATGCGTAGCGGGACAGGGTCCCTAGGGGATCCGCTTTTGATAGTGTCTAGCGTGGTTGCGACCTCTTCGGCGGTTACTGGTCCCAAAGAAATTAAACGGGGAGAGGTGGGATTTGCATTAATACCTTCTTCCTCGCTGAAATTAATGAATGGAATGGAGGCAAGGATTTTCTGAATCTTCTCCTCGAAGAATTTGGCCAATTTAAGGCATTTTTCTTCAGCTACTTTGGGGTCTGGCGGAATCTTTGGTCCGGGATCTGGGGCTTTAAGTAATTATTTTAAAATGATAAAAGTTTCCTTGATGGAGCAGGAGGAGTCTTCTATCCTTTTCTGAAAGAATATACTTTTAGTATTACAAAGAGCGAGCTTGTAGTTTTTTTAATGAGGTATGGAAGCCATCCTTCTTAACTATCGATTTATCCTTCCTCCAGGAGCGCTCCGTTCTTTTACACTCCTTCCGTAGAAGATTAAGCTCAGGAGTGTACCAAGGGGCAGGGCTCACTCTTTTGATTCGCCTAAGGGTGGTAGTTTTGGGGAGAAGTTTGTCCAGTGATGAAGTGAGCCAGGAGTTGAACTGGTTATCGGCGTTGGCTGGGTCTGAGATTGGGGAGGGGAGAGAGGCCCTGAGAATGGTGGTCCATTCGTCTGGCACGAGTTTGTGCCAGCGACGGTCGGTGACCTGGGTTTTGGTCTGTTGGGTGATGGAATGAAGCGATACCAAAAGATGGGTATTAAAAAGTGGTCTGTCCAAGGAAGGGGAAGGGGAGTGCTAGTGGTAATGTCCGTGATGTTGGTAAAGACAGGGTCCAAGAGGTGCCCCTTGTCATGGGTAGGTTCTGAATTAACTAACTGAATGTCGAAAGACATGAGGTCAAGAAGGAGTTCGGACGCAGTTAGATCTTTGGAGTCTGATAGATGAAGATTGAGGTCACCCACGATAAGGAAGTTGGGAGAGGAGGTTGCTATCTGAGTGACAGTGGCAACAAGAGTGCTTGAGAATTTCCCTGGGGTTCCCGGTGGACGGTAAATCAGCAGCCCCGAAAGGGAGTGGGCGGGGGATAGTTGAAGAGCAAAGTGGCAGCTTTCACAGTCTTCAATATTGGCATTGCTAGATCTACAAGCGAAATGTTCTCTGTGGATTATCGCAAGGCCACCCCCTCTGCCAAGGGGTCTGTGTAGGGTTTGAATTAGATAGCCTGGGGGTAGGGCGTTGACAATATCAGAATCTGAACAAGCAGTAAGCCAAGTTTCTGTAAGAAACAAAACGTCAAAACCATGATCCTGAATCAGCAGGTTAATTTCATGGGCATGCTTAGGGAGGGACCGACAGTTGAGGAGGCCCAGCCGTAGGCCGGGATTACCTGCGGTGATGGTATCTGGGTTACATAGTCCACACTTGATGTAGGGTTTACCTCCTGCGTGGATGTAGCTACACTCCGGATTTTTCGCCGGTTGGAGTGCTAGGAGCCTCGTATAGACCAGTCGGTCATCGGGAGAAACGGGCAGAGTGACTGGGCCTGGGTCCGGCTGGGCCCGGATGGGCCCAGACGGGCTTGCCTTAGGCGCGCCTTTGGCGCGCTGACGGCGCGTCCGCTGCACCCCGTCTGCTGCGCGTACGTGGAATGCACATCTTTTGTAGGCGGTTAGGGCGTGGCCTCGAGAGAGTGGGCGTGGCCAGAAGACCGGCTCACTCGCTGATGGCGGCGATGTTAATTGCAATCCCACGGCAGCATTTATCTCGGCTGCGCTGGTGTAACGAGGTGAGGAAAGTGCCCCAAACAGAGTGCAGACAAGGGAGAGTGGTGGGTTTAAAAGATCAGATCAAACACACAATTTTTAAAAAGTACGATGTTCGTTAGCAAAAGCTCCTGGCTGTGCCTCAGGAGTAAGGGATCTAAATGAGCTTGCAGTCAGCTCAGTTATGTAGGCAGTGGGGGCGTGGCCTCGAGAGAGAGTGGGCGTGGCCAGAAGACCGGCTCACTCGCTGATGGCGGCGATGTCAATTGCTATCCTGCGGCAATTAAACATACATTTCTGCTTTTTTCTCTATTACTTTACCAGTCAGTAATCAAGGCATAACACAAATTTTAGTGCGGAATTCAAGGAAAAAAGGATCTTCAAAACTTGAATTGACTTATTTTTTAATCCTACCTGTAGAGTACGACCTAATCTACTAACATGTGCCCAGCAGGAAACTCAAATGACTCTGCAGCTTTGTTGGAATCATGAAGCTGTTCTTCACCTGGCAAACGAATCTGGAACTGCCGCGCCGTTGAAGATCACAAAGCTGCTCTGCTCCCTGGACGAAAAAACTCACCACTGCCTCTCCGTTTTCAACAAAGATTTCGCCGGTCCTGTAAAGAAAGCGGAGCTCCAAGGACAGCCTGTCACCCTGGCAATAGACGCTGGATAGTGAGTGCAGAAGGATGGGCGCTGTCGCGTATATCGACGTGACAACGCCCATGCCAATTCTCACGCATGCGATGTGGGTGGTAAATCTCACGCATGCGGCGGAAATACGTGTTTCAAAGCACTTTGCACAACTGGATCCATTAGCTACCTTAAACAACTAAATGGGGGTAGAATGCATAGGTTTGTCTTAGTGCTAATGTCCCCTTGTACATTTCTGCCACCAACGTCCTCCCAAAGTTGTCTTATGCATTTTACCACATAGTGGTACTAGACATGATGGCAGGTAGAGACCTTTGCTGAGTGGGGTGGGCCGCAGACCGCAAGGCACCCTAGTCCTGACAGAGTTCTGGGGTGAACCAGCTGGCCCTCTTGCTGGTGTCTCTGTTGGGGGATGGGTTTCATCGGGGCGAGGGTGTTGGCGCAGTCCTCGATCCAGAGTCTGAGGCTGTGTGCAGCGTCGTCGGTGTTGGAGGGTTTGGTGGGTGTGCTGACAGCGAGGTTTGCGTGTAGTTGGTCTTCGGTGATTTTGCTCCAGCAGCGGCAAGGGATCTGTTGGGTGCAGTGGTTGGTGGTGGGCTTCTGGAAGGTGAATTGGATGCAGCGGTGGTCGGTCCAGAGGAGTTTGGTGGTGTGGCTGACAGAGACGTGCAGACTTGAGGAGAAGATGGGGTCGAGCTTGTGGCCGGCGGAGTTGGTGAGCGTTGTGACAGGTTGCTTCAGTCCGAAGTTGGTGAGGTTATCAATCAGGGTTGTGGAGTTGTTGTTGTTGTTGTTCTCAAGGTGAAAGTTCAGGTCTCCGAGGAGCTGATTAAGTCGGCGATGAAGTTGCTGAACTGGGGACAGGGTCCGGGGAGGTCGGTAGATGAGGGTGCCTCTGAGGGTGGAGTTAGGGTCTGTGTGGATCTGGAAATGCATGTATTCGGCAGTGCTGAGCGCGTCTTCGGTGCTAGTCGAGACCCTGATGCTTTTCTTGTGGATGATGGCGATTCCGCCACCGACTCCAATGGTGCGGTCTCTGCGGGTGATCTTGTAGCCGTCTGGGATGGCTATGGGGATGTCGGGTGCGGAGTCGTTATACCAGGTATTTGTCAGGAATGGGACATCTGGGGATGTTGTGTCGAGCAGGTCCCTGAGCTCGACGGCATGCTTGCATGCAGATCGGGTGTTCAGTAGTATGCATCAGAGGTGGTTGGGGTCTTTCTTGGTGGGTGGTTCCTCGGCTCTGAGGCAGGTGTAGCTGCAGTTCCGGCGGGTTGAAGGGCCGTGTGTGTGTTTTGGGGCGGCCTGGAAGCAGGTATGGCTCCTTCCGGAGTTGAGAATATGCAGAGTTCTGGCGTTGTGGTATTGGCGGTCATCCTGGCGGGTGCGGGGGCCAGGGGTTCTTGCACTGGGTGCGGTCCAGGCACGGTGGGTGCAGACAAGCTTGCCGTAGGCGCACCTTCGGAGTGCCAGTGACGAAGCCGCGCAGAGGCTGGCATATATGGGGATGTGGGAGGGAGGAGCAGCTGGGAGGCGGGAGGAGGGGCAGCAAATGGCCAGTGGGCCGTCAGGGGGGCGGTGCCGCAGGGGATGCAGCGGCGAGGGTGGTGAGGGACAACGAAGGTAACAGAAGGAAAAAGGGGCACAAAATTGAGGGAAAAACAAGTGGCACAGAAGGTAAAGGCGGTACAAAAGGGGGTGGTGATGGACAGAGCATCTGAATCAATCAAACACTCACACCCAGTCAAAAGATCTGGGTTTAATCCAACACTGTTCTTTAGCCCACTCTGCCACCCCAGTTCAGACATGGCTCTATGCAAATCAGTCTGACCCTGTGCCTTATGGGAACAATCCAGCCCGAACTGCCAAGCCATGTCTTCCCTGGACCGGAAACAAGCTTCAGAGGACCAGTTTCTGGCATTCCAGCCGTCTTCAGCCTGGCTTGCTTGAATCCAGTGGCAAAGTGAGCAAGGGACTCACGGCAGAGCATACCCTGCCACACTTATGGCGGCCAAAAGCGGTACAGAAGGGGGTGGTGATGGACGGAGCATCTGAATCAATCAAACACTCACACCCTGTCAAAAGATCTGGGTTTAATCCATCACCGTTCTTTAGCCCACTCTGCCACCCCAGTTCAGATATGGCTATATGCAAATCAGTCTGACCCTGTGCCTCATGGGAACAGTCCAGCCCGAACTGCCAAGCCATGTCTTCCCTGGACCGGAAACAAGCTTCCGAGGACAGGTTTCTGCCATCCCAGCCGTCTTCAGCTCGGCTTGCTTGAATCCAGTGGCAAAGTGAGCAAGGGACTCACGTCTGAGCATACCCTGCCACACTTATGGCGGCCAAAAGCGGTACAAAAGGGGGTGGTGATGGACGGAGCATCTGAATCAATCAAACATTCACACCCAGTCAAAAGATTTGGGTTTAATCCATCACCGTTCTTTAGCCCACTCTGCCACCCCAGTTCGGACATGGCTTTATGCAAATCAGTCTGACCCTGTGCCTCATGGGAACAGTCCAGCCCGAACTGCCAAGCCATGTCTTTCCTGGACCGGAAACAAGCTTCCGAGGACCGGTTTCTGGTATTCCAGCCGTCTTCAGCCCGGCTTGCTTGAATCCAGTGGCAAAGTGAGCAAGGGACTCACGTCTGAGCATACCCTGCCACACTTATGGCGGCCAAAAGCGATACAAAAGGGGGTGGTGATGGACGGAGCATCTGAATCAATCAAACACTCACACCCAGTCAAAAGATCTGGGTTTAATCCATCACCGTTCTTTAGCCCACTCTGCCACCCCAGTTCAGACATGGCTATATGCAAATCAGTCTGACCCTGTGCCTCATGGGAACAGTCCAGCCCGAACTGCCAAGTCATGTCTTCCCTGGACCGGTAACAAGCTTCCGAGGACCGGTTTCTGGCATTCCAGCCGTCTTCAGCCCTAGGGTGGTGTGGAGTGCAAAAAAACGATGGATTTAGGCCCAGATCTTTGTACTGGGGTAAATGTAAGACATTGTTCTGCATTCTTTCCATCAACTGTGTTTTTTGCAATTTTCACCCCGGGTGGGCTGGGTATGCTCAGACGTGAGTCCCAGGCTCTCCACATCACTGGAGTCAAGCTATCCAGGCTGAAGAAGGCTGATAGCCAGAAACCGGTCCTTGGATGCTTGATTCCGGTCTAGGAAAGACATGGCTTGGTAGTTCGGGCTGGACTGTTCCCATGAGGCACAGGGTCAAGGCTGATTTGCATATAGCCATTGTCTGACCTAGGGTGGTGTGGAGTGCAAAAAAACGATGGATTTAGGCCCAGATCTTTGTACTGGGGTGAATGTAAGACATTGTTCTGCATTCTGTCCATCAACTGTATTTTTTGCAATTTTCACCCCCAGCGGGCTGGGTATGCTTAGACGTGAGTCCCAGGCTTGCCACATCACTGGAGTCAAGCTATCCAGGCTAAAGAAGGCTGATAGCCAGAAACCGGTCCTTGGATGCTTGATTCCAGTCTAGGAAAGACATGGCTCGGTAGTTCGGGCTGGACAGTTCCCATGAGGCACAGGGTCAAGGCTGATTTGCATATAGCCATTGTCTGACCTAGGGTGGTGTGGAGTGCAAAAAAACAATGGATTTAGACCCAGATCTTTGTACTAGGATGAATATAAAACATTGTTCTGCATTCTGCCCATCAACTGTGTTTTTTGCAATTTTCACCCCGAGTGGGCTGGGTATGCTCAGACGTGAGTCCCAGGCTCTCCACATCACTGGAGTCAAGCTATCCAGGCTGAAGAAGGCTGAAGAAGGCTGATAGCCAGAAACCGGTCCTTGGATGCTTGATTCCGGTCTAGGAAAGACATGGCTTGGTAGTTCGGGCTGGACTGTTCCCATGAGGCACAGGGTCAAGGCTGATTTGCATATAGCCATTGTCTGACCTAGGGTGGTGTGGAGTGCAAAAAAACGATGGATTTAGGCCCAGATCTTTGTACTGGGGTGAATGTAAGACATTGTTCTGCATTCTGTCCATCAACTGTATTTTTTGCAATTTTCACCCCCAGCGGGCTGGGTATGCTTAGACGTGAGTCCCAGGCTTGCCACATCACTGGAGTCAAGCTATCCAGGCTAAAGAAGGCTGATAGCCAGAAACCGGTCCTTGGATGCTTGATTCCAGTCTAGGAAAGACATGGCTCGGTAGTTCGGGCTGGACAGTTCCCATGAGGCACAGGGTCAAGGCTGATTTGCATATAGCCATTGTCTGACCTAGGGTGGTGTGGAGTGCAAAAAAACAATGGATTTAGACCCAGATCTTTGTACTAGGATGAATATAAAACATTGTTCTGCATTCTGCCCATCAACTGTGTTTTTTGCAATTTTCACCCCGAGTGGGCTGGGTATGCTCAGACGTGAGTCCCAGGCTCTCCACATCACTGGAGTCAAGCTATCCAGGCTGAAGAAGGCTGAAGAAGGCTGATAGCCAGAAACCGGTCCTTGGATGCTTGATTCCGGTCTAGGAAAGACATGGCTTGGTAGTTCGGGATGGACTGTTCCCATGAGGCACAGGGTCAAGGCTGATTTGCATATAGCCATTGTCTGACCTAGGGTGGTGTGGAGTGCAAAAAAACGATGGATTTAGGCCCAGATCTTTGTACTGGGGTGAATGTAAGACATTGTTCTGCATTCTGTCCATCAACTGTGTTTTTTGCAATTTTCACCCCGAGTGGGCTGGGTATGCTCAGACGTGCGTCCCCGGCTCTCCACATCACTGGAGTCAAGCTATCCAGGCTGAAGAAGGCTGATAGCCAGAAACCGGTCCTTGGATGCTTGATTCCGGTCTAGGAAAGACATGGTTTGGTAGTTCGGGCTGGACTGTTCCCATGAGGCACAGGGTCAAGGCAGATTTGCATATAGCCATTGTCTGACCTAAGGTGGTGTGGAGTGCAAAAAAACGATGGATTTAGGCCCAGATATTTGTACTGGGGTGAATGTAAGACATTGTTCTGCATTCTGTCCATCAACTGTGTTTTTTACAGAAGGTTAAGGGGCACAAAAAATGAGTGGAACAGAAGGCAAAGGGGGCACAGAAATGAGGGAAAAACGAGTGGCACCGAAGGCAGAAGGGCACAAAAACGAGTGGAACAGATGGCAAAAGGGGCACAAAACCAAGGAAAAATGAGTGGCACAGAGGGCAGAAGGGCACACAAAACAAGTGGAACAGAGGGCAGAAGGGCACAAAAAAGGAGTGGAACAGAAGGCAAAAGGGGCACAAAAACAAGGGAAAAATGAGTGGCACCGAAGGCAGAAGGGCACAAAAACGAGTGGAACAGATGGCAAAAGGGGCACAAAACCAAGGAAAAATGAGTGGCACAGAGGTCAGAAGGGGACAAATAACGAGTGGAACAGAGGGCAGAAGGGCACAAAAAATGAGTAGAACAGAAGGCAAAAGGGGCACTAAACGAGGGAACAAATGAGTGGCATAGAAGGCAGACCTGCATAAAAAACGAGTGGAAAAGAAGGCAAAAGGGCACAGAAATACCGGAAAAATGAGTGGCACTGAGGCAAAATACAGAACACAGAAATACAGGGGCAGCTAAGAACAGAAGGCAGAATGGGCAGAGAGGCACAGGGGCAGCAAGGGGAACAGAAGGGAAAACTGGGCAGATACACGGGAGCAGCGAGGGGTACAGAAGGAAAGACCGGGCAGAGAGATTATGGGGACAGCGAGGGGAAAAAAAGGGGCACAGACCACGTACAGGCAGCGGGGAAGACTGACAACAGCAGTCACTGACACAACAATGAAAATACAGGCAATACAATAAAAGCAATAAAGCAATAATGCGGAGGATGAACAAACCTACCTACGGCCTAACGGTCTACCACTGGCCACCAGGGATGAGGCGCAGGTGGCAGCCTGCGGTAGGGGAGGGCCTCAAACTTCTTCAGCAGTGGTAGCTGAGGCAGGGCGACATAGGCGGTGCTGTGCGGAGGGGGAGCGACCTACCTGGTGGGGTCATGGGTCTGTTTACTGTCAGATTTGGCCATTGTCGTCTTTGTTTGGTTGTCTTTACACAGTATAGGGTGCCGCGGGGCCCAGTGTGAGAATGCCTGTTTTCACCACGATTATCCATCTTTGCGGAGGGGAGGATTCTTGTATTACCTAATGTCTTCAGGCGAATGGAGGGCGATAACTTATTGGTGTTGCTGCTTAACCCGGTTCGGGCTTCGCTTAGTGTGCTCAGTGTTTGCAGCGTGCACTGTGAGGCTGAACTCGACTTTCCGATTAGGCCTTGTTTCCCTTTGCCTGGGCTCACCTATATCTGCTTTTTCCCAGCCTGATCTGTGTGGTGCTTGTCCTGAATGCTCTCTCCTTGATGTGCCTGGATTTAGGGGATGCAATTTATGCTCAGACCACTGGAATATATAAGTTTCACCTGGCTCAGTTCAGGTGCACTGCTGTGATTGCCCCCTACTATGCACTACTTAAGGGTGGTGGGCTAGTGCTGCAATGTGCCTCCTTCAGCATCTTCCAACTCAGCTGGGAGACTCCCTGTTCATCCCACCAATCAAGGTGATGCTGCCAGAGGGCGCCAGCTGCTTTTTCGCGTGTTCTGGATTGCTTCCACTCATGCCTCTCCATTTGGAACAATATGGTGCCTCCTCATTCCCTCACTCGTTTTGCACCTACGAATTTTGGCAGGCAGCTGGGTCACTTATGCATTTGGCCTGCTCCTGTCTTCACATCAGTGGAAGATGGTATTCTGTTGCTCCCCCTTCTATGGCTCCCTAGACTCTTCTATCGCGCTTCGCCTGGCTCCACACCTTCTTTATCGCATTGTGGTCTTGGTCTGTCACGCAGTCCTCAGCGCTCTTTCGTGTGATGGACTACTTTGTAGCTGTGCCCCTACACAGGGGCAGCAGTCGAGGTTGGAAGGCTCCTTGCCGCCACAGTCAGGGCCTTGGAGTTCTGTGCTTTCAGCTGATGAGGACTGCAGCTGAGCCTTCTCTCAACTTTCAGGGCACCGTAGCTGCGTGGTAGCGGAATCAGCAGCGTTTCACTTCTGACCAGCCCAGTGGATGCACCGTCTCATGCAATGCCTCTTTCATGCTGATTTTATCAGGTATGGTCTTTCCAGGAGCAGGATAATTATGTTTTTTGGTCCTGGATTGCCGGAGCCTCACCGAGGTGCAGCCATCTTGCTTGTCCACCCTCTAGCACCCCCATATAATTACTGTACATATCATCAGGCACTGCATAATTGATCAACAAGCCCACTGTGAATGATCACATTTGTTTTAGGAAAACATTTATAATTGTTTTCATAACACTTATGATTGTTTTCAAAACATATCTATTCCAGAATAATCCCTGGGGTGACCACTCTAGTATATAAGACCCTTATTTCCCCCTGCAAATTAGAAGAGAATTCCTTCCACACTGACATCGGGTCCTGCATGCTGAATCATCGACACACAGCAGCCTGACATCCCTTGCGGGGTGTCATCCTCTGAGCAGATATGGGATACTTCAGGTGGGGGGGTTGGAGCTTCCCTGTGGGATTCTTGGCTGTATACATACATACATACATGCACATATACATGCTACACCTACATATCTAGGCTAGGTGCTTTTATTCAAATTGCGTATGGTGCGCATTATAGGAGCATACAAGTACTATCTGAACTATGACATGTTCATCTTCATCTTCTTAGCACTACGGTAGAAATGTATCTACTGTTTACTATTGTACTGAATGTACTGTTTTCCACAATCCCAGAGGAATCAGGGTTGCAATGTTCAGTGGTTGCCAGAAACTACCAACATCACTGTTGGATACAGAGGGGTTGCAGAGGCACTGTAGAGCTAGCTGTTCTGTCACTGACATAACCTGTGGGGTGTCTACAGTCAGTCTGGACATCAAGCCCTCAGTTTATGTCATCCAAAACGCACAGGTCCTGAAGATTCCTAGGAACTACACAACATGGCACTGCCAACGTGGGATTGGTTTTTATAATAACAGCTAAAATCTGAGTAGTTCAGTCATACCTTTTAGAAAAGCCCTACTCACACTATTCAGAGACATATGAAGTGGGAAGGGAGATCCTCCTCAGCTGAGCAGATATACCATGTGTGTATTGACAGAAGGTTAAAACAAGCTTGTAAGGATAAAAGGTTCCCACATTGTGCAAAAACACTACTTCTTAAAACTTTTTCTACTTCTTCTCCTTTAACAATACCTGGCCAGGCAAGTAGCGGTTTAGGTTTGGTGGGAGACAAATTTGCAAACGCTCTCTATATTACAGAAAACTGCAAATAAGCAGTAACCATGAAATTGATAGAAGACAGAGTATCCACAACAGGTATTACCTTGGTGATTGGTGTTACCATGAGGTGTTCGGATCAGAGGTATTCTATTCCTGGGTTTATTTCCGCCTCCAAATCCACATACTAAATTGTTTCCCACATACATTGTAGTTTAACAACTGGAAGAACACATTCCAGACAAAGACATTGAAGTCCTGTTAACTTACCAGCAACATAGAAACTGGTTTAAAGGCACCCTACCATACACATCTGTTGTAAGACTCGGTCCACTCAGCACAGAGAAGTGACCTGGCTGATCTCAGCGACATACACTCCACATCCTGGGATAGACATACTACCAGTGGATGAAGTTTCACACATACATTGTAGTTGAACAACTGGAAGACTACCTTCCAGACGAAGACATTGAAGTTCTGTTAACTTAACAGCAACATAGAAACTGGTTTAAAAGCACACTACCACACACTTGTAAGACTTGGTCCACACCGCACAGATAAGTGACCAGGCTGGTCTCAGCGACATACAATCCACATTCTGAGATAGACATACTTCCAGTGGATGCAGTCCGTATACTATACAAAGACATAGTCTGATTATACAGACACATTGTTCAGTTTGTCATGCGAACATTAACAGTCCAACATGCAAGAAGTCCTTCAGTCGGTCCACATCAGACCACAGCTACAAATAACCCACAGACACTAAAATCAGTCATGGGGACTATACCCTAGCGCACATAATTGCACAACTGGAAGCAGTATTTCCCCGTACGGGTCCTCAGGAAAAACAGAGAATGCTAACCATTTGCTTGCCAATGGGGATGGTGCCCTCGATTGAGGATTGTACCACTTGGGGCACAATCTTTGCTGTTGCATACATCAGAATACACAGTACCCCTTCAATAGCAGTCATTCCAGAGGTATTGAAACAGATACAGAATGGGTACGGGGCAGGACCTGCCCTTGACATGGGGATGAAACTGATGGGTAATTTTGCCCAAGTCTCTGCAATAATGCTGAGCAATATTAAAGGGGAGGCAGCAGCAGTGGCCTTACACCACAGCCTAAAGGAAATAGCATCTATAAACAAGGAGAGAGTGTTACCAAAAATTATCGAAGAAACCTATGCCACATTAGGTAGAGATAATTGTTGAGCCAAACCAGGGAAACCCCAAATGGTGGGTAGCACCGACAAGGACAACTCAAAACAAGCACCCTCTTCTTTGGAAAAAAAGTTGGATAACAAGCAATCGAATAATAACAACAAAGAAATAAATTCATGATCAAATGATGGGTCTCCCCATCAGGAGTCCTCTGAAAAGAGATATAACGTGCTGAATTGACATGTATCAGGACACTGATACACGTTCTTTCGTTCCTTTCAGGGTTCATCAAAAAAACTCGGAGAGGGACGGGCTATCAGAACAAAAGAAAGAACTTCAAGCAAAGATAAAAAGGGAAGCACATCGTAATTCAGATGACCTTATCAAACAGGAAGAACAACCTAAAGCAAAGCCTCAATTCCAAAAGAATAAAGTAGCTGACTTGAAAGTTAGACATGCCCAGGTTTCTGAGGAGTCAGCTTCTGAATGGGGAATGGGCTCTGTTGATTCTAGACAGTGCAGCAGAAGTGTCACTGATTGATTGATTGATTGATTGATTGATTGATTGAAGTAACAATAGTACACCAGCACCTGAAGGTTTTCTGCCAACAACAGTATTGAAAGAACATATCACGTTGGAAACACCTGATGCAAGAGTTAGTGTCCCACATTGACTATACAAAAATACACTCCTAATAGAGGGGAACCTCCCAAGAAAAGTTAAAGGTCTCTTTTGGGAGAACTTAACATTTGGATATGACATCCTGTTAGCAGAAAAAGATTGGCACCCAGAATTAGTGATGGATTGTCCAAAAGTGAAAAAACCCTCCTTCTTAAAACTTTTTCTACTTCTTCTCCTTTAACAATGCCTGGCCAGGCAAGCAGTGGTTCAGGTTCAGGGAGACAAATTTGCAAACGCTCTCAATATTACAGAAAACTGCAGGAAGCAGTAACCATGACATTTGTAGAAGACGCAACAGGTGTTACCTTTGTGATTGAGGCACATGAGGTGTTAGGATTGGAGGTATTCTATTCTAGGGTTCATTTCGCGCCTCCAGATCCGCAGACTGAATTGTTTCACACATACATTGCAGTTGAACAACTGGAAGAATACATTCCAGACGAAGACATTGAAGTCCTGTTAACTTAACGCACTATATAAACTGGTTTAAAGGCACCCTACCACACACATCTGTTGTAAGACTCGATCCACTCAGCACAGAGAAGTGACCTTGCTAGACTTAGCGACATACACTCCACATCCTGAGATAGACATACTACAAGTGGATGCAGTCCGTATACTATAAAAAGACAAAGTCTGACTATACAGCCACATTGTTCAGTTTGTCACGCGAACATTAGCAGTCCAACCTGTGAGAAGTCCTTCAGTTGGTCCACATCAGACCACACCAAAAAGTGCACAATTGGAAGCAGTATTTCCCCGTACGGGTCCTCAGGAAAAACATAGAATGCTAACCATTTGCTTGCCAATTGGGATGGTGCCCTTGATTGAGGATTGTACCACTTGGGGCACAATCTTTGCTGTCGTATAAATCAGACTACACAGTACCCCTTCAATAGCAGTAGTTCCAGGGGTATTGAAACAGATACAGAATGAATACGGGTCAGGACCTGCCATGGACTTGAGGATGAAACTGATGGGTAATTTTGCCCAAGTCTCTGTAAAAATGCCGAGCAACATTAAAGGGGAGGCAGCAGCAGTGGACACACACCACAGCCTAAAGGAAATAGCTCCTATAAACATGGAGCGAGTGTTACCAAAAATAATCGAAGAAACTTATGCCGCATTAGGTAGAGATAGTTGTGGAGCCAAACCAGGGAAACCACAAATGGCGGGTAGCACCGACAATGACACCTCGAAACAAGCACCCTCTTCTTTGAAAAAAAAGTTGGATAAGAAGCAATCAAAAAATAACAATAAAGAAATGAATTCATGATCAAGGGATGGGTCTCCCCATCAGGAGCCCTCTGAAAAGAGGTATAACGTGCGGAATAGACATGTATGAGGACACTGATACACATTCCTTTCGTACCTTTCAGTGTTCATCAAAAAAACTCGGAGAGGAATGGGCAATCGGAACAAAAGAGGGAACCTCAAGCAAAGACAAAAAGGGAAGCACATCTTACTTCAGATGACCTTATCAAACAGGAAGAACAACCTAAAGCAAAGCCTCAATTCCAAAAGAAGAAAGTAGCTGGCTTGATAGTTAGACATGCCCAGGTTACTGAGGAGTCTGCTTCTGAATGGAGAATGGGCTCTGGTGATGCTAGACAGTGCGCCAGAAGTAACAATAGTTTACCAGCACCTGAAGGTTTTTCTGGTGACACCAGTTTTGAAAGAACATATCACGTTGGAAACACCTGCTGCAAGAGTTATTGTCCCACATCGACTATACAAAAATACACTCCAAATAAAGGGGGACATCCCAAGAAAAGTTAAAGGTCTCATTTAGGAGAAATTAACATTTGGATATGACATCCTGTTAGCAGAAAAAGATTGGCCACCAGAATTTGTGATGGATTGCCCAAAAGGGGAAAGCATCATTTGGCCTAATTTCTCCGACTTTTTTGCAGAATCTTTCAAAGATTCATACGCACATGAGTGGGCACTAGCGCTAGCTCTGGCATTATATTGCTACCATGTAGGGTAGGACGTGCAGTCTACTCACCATGAAATCCCAATAAAATCTACCCCAAATCCACAGAGACAGTACCTTATTAAAAAGATCAAAAAAAGACAGGTCAAAGAGATATTAGAACAACTTGAATACCAAGGTGTGATTGAGACTTGCACCTGACAATTCATATTGTCTAGTTTTAGACTACCGACATTTTGAACACTTGCACATGAACATTTGCAATTCAAAATGCACATAGTGCCGCATTCATGAATTACATTGTGCGGAAAAAATGCAAAATTACATTAGATACCGCAAATGGATTCTTCTGCCAAAATGCAGCTCCAGAAAGCAGATATTTGACAGCATTTTCTCTGCACTCAGCGTCACTTCTGTCATTTGCCCAAAGGATAAAAGAACAGCATGGGCCAACTTGATGATCCTGGTGGTTCCGTGTTTATCATGATATATATACATCACTTTCAATGAAGGTGAGACAGTCCCAATTACACACAAATCACATTTATACACAAATACTGAAATTCGATTTGTGGCCACAGAAAAAATATTGACAGCAGTACCAACTGCTGTTGTGAGTGAAGGATCACTAGCACAGGAAAAACGCATAATCATTGTAACTCAGATACCGACTGTTACCAAAGCGAGCATTCCAAATGCAAAAGCACTGCATCCACGATGGATACAATGGGCTACTTCTCTCACTGCAAAAGACGTAGATTAAAAATATCATTATACACTGAAAACACAAGTTTGCAGTGCAAACAATAATACCCTCTCTTGAATGAAATCTTGCCTCTAAAAAATTTGAATACATCATTTACACTGGATGGTTCTGCTCAGCCTGCCAGTGGGAGTAAACAACAGGATAGTGCAGTATGTGCTATAGTGAAGGGACGTATGAGGGATGGTAAACTCCACCCCAGCAATACAACTACACAATCTCTAGGAGATTGCACAGAGCAGGAGGCAGAACTAAAAGCTCTGATATTAGCACTACAATATACGGATCTGGAATTCCCCAAATTGATAGTGTTTGATTCGTTCTACTGTGTACAGTCTTATAATGAATATCTTCAGTACTGGGGACAGAACAGGTTTAGAGATTCCAAGGGTTGCACAATTAAGCATGAATTGTTATAAGAACGAATGGCAAAACTGAAACAATGCCTGCAACCAGCTCAAGTTATTTATACCTTCAGTCATCAGTGTGTTGGCGTACACGTTGAAGGGAAATTATTGGCTGATGAAGCTGCTACGGTGACAGTGCGAACTGCTGCCGTTGTTGCAATCACTCGTGCTAAAACAAGGATAGATGGAGACAAACTGATAGCTGCCAACACTTTGAAAAATGGCTCTGCTGTGCCAAAAGGCTTTCCACACAAATACTGCTATAAATTACATGTGCAAAACACACTGTATGCTCAAATTCCAGGAGTGGGGGATAGAGTCATACATATATGGATCGCACATTAGTTTTAATTCTAGCTGCACAGAAGGGTCTGGGCTCTGAACACGCAGGAGTCACTACAGCAATTTCACATTTGTGTAAACAGACCAGGGTTTATGTCCTAAAGTGCGACATCTGTCAGCAGATGAAAGGTTCCACCATCGCACGGCCACCACAAACACTGCAACTCATTTCAGACAGACCTCTTGCATGTGTCTATTTGGACCACTGTGGCCCCCTAAATTCAGATGGGGTCTACAAGTACATCTAGGTGGCAGTGGATTCCTGCTCTAGATTCCTATGGGTTTGGCCTCACCTTTCAGCTGATGCCTGAACTGTTAAAAGGATTTGTGATTCTTCATTGGGACTTACACAATTGGCACTTTATATATATTCCGACCGTAGCCCTGCGTGTAGCTCACGGACTTACAAGGAAGCCATTGTAAGTTTGGGCGTGGCCTTAGGTTACTCTTCCCCCTACCATCCCAAAGGAAATTCGGTGGTGGGGAGGTAAAACCAAGATCTACAGCAATCCTTAATAGCAAGGGTATTAAGTGCGGGCGGCAGTTAGGTCAATCACCTTTTTAGGGTCCAGAGAGCACCTAATAACATGCCAAGAAAATCCTTGGGAGGACGTACCTCCTTGAGATCCTGTATGGGACAGGAATGTGGGTACGTGCCCTTGATTGTGCCAGCACAGTGGCAGATGCAAAACCATTTGAATTGAATGATCGTTTGGCTGTTTTACAGGAACTCAATGAATTTCGGGCATTACAAAGCAGGTAGCGGTTCTTGGTGGGAGTGCTGTTTTTTCGGTGGGACAGGGTGGGGAGAAGCAGGTTGGGGGTTAGTAAACTACAGACTATGGCCCAACGGAGGTAAGTAAACAAATAAATAAATTAAATTAATTTTGATGCACGCGCTGCATCGCATTTGGCAATGCCACGCGCAATGAAATTTGTTTTCTTTATTTATTCATTTACTTACCTCTGTTCGGCCATATGCCGTAGTTTACAACCCCCCACCCTGCTCCTCCCCCGCCCGCCCCACCACCCTGCTGCACTCCCACCACACGCCACTACTGCCTGCAGGTCACATTATGAGGAGGTCCAGGTGGCCAGATATGTTGTGTGTGTGTAATCCAGGGTGACACTTACTGCTAGGAATTGTTTGGGCTTTATCTGATGAATGCACCTGGCCGGTTTCACTGGTATCATGTCCTTGGGCCAAATGCAGGTCCTCTGCTGAGCCTTTGTTTGTGTTTATCTGTATAAGCAACCGACTCCTTTCTTAGCCAATATTTCCCTGGGCCATATGTGATTTACTGCTGCAATCTTACAGGTGTTTTTGAGGCTCTTCCAGATCTGATGTTTCCATCACAAGAAGTGCTGGGGGAGGGCACAGGACAGTTATGTTATGTTGATCTGATAAAGGGTAACACTGAAACTGAAACAAGTATTTTATTGTGAACTAGGGAAGCGCAGGCAACAGATGCTCTGCAGTGTGCTGGGCTCCTGAAAACAGCAATTTTGTATAAATCGATCTGATTCTAACAACAACATAACAGCTATTTTTTAATATACTAATTTATTGACCGTGTGCTGTGTTATGCAATTTAATGTCTCAACAGTTATGCAAATTACATTAAGTGATGTCTGTGACTACTCATGAAAGATACTTCAGAGACAAAAGAAAAGTTCATGTGCCTATTTTTGTCACATACTAAAGGGCAGATTTATGAAAGCCTTGCATCACGTTTGCACCACGCAAAGTGGTACATGTTTGATACAAGGCTCTGAGTTTGATTTATGAAGCCATGTAATTCCACAATGCGCAATTTTAAGAGGCCTCATGAATCTTGAGTAAGTCAATGCAGCACAAATTGATGTGTCGCCTTACTCTGCACAAGGGAGGCACCCCGTGGGTGTTGTGGTGGCTAGTTTCCCTTCACATATCTTGTTTTAACATGTCAGGTTGACCAGCGAATAAAGTTTTTTTTGGTACAACCTCTGACATTTTTAAACTTTAATATTCTTTTCACACTTCATCTTCACACAAAAACCTGCTCCGCAGTCTCCTGGCGTCGCAGCACACCGGGGAGGTATTCGATCTCTCCCGGTGGACCCGATGATGAAGCATGTCACCACTAGGGTGAGTGAGAGTTTCCTGAAAAAACAGTGTATTTTTTCTTGAAATTGGTCCTACCACCGGACCACTTACAACTGGCCTCAGACTTCACGTGCGACACCCACCCCTTTTATATACTTTACCTTTATGGTCACTCTTCCTTTGATTACCTGGATGTTCCTACACAACACCCAGGTTTTTTGACGCATTACTAGATTTACAAGGACTTACAAACCTGGAATGCATCAAAATCTTATGCCTCCTGAGGTGAGGCGTAACAAGGAGAAATTCCTATATTCTTCCCCATTTTTAGGTCTCCCGCCTAGCGTTGCAGTGCGCAGCACTGAACGTGCAGCGCAAGATACTTAGTAAGGGAAAAATTGGGTTTGGGTAGCTGACCTAAAAATCGCACACGCTCGTGCGTGTGCTTTTCCTTTTGTGCTAACGATTGGCCTTTGCGTGCGCCTTTTTATAAAAGACTGCATGCAATTGGCCAAAGGCTGGCGCTTTGCTCAGCCCATGGCTTATTGGTGTCTATTACGCGCTTGGTGCACGCAATAGACACCAATAGGCCATGTGGTTTCAATTATCGTGCCCAGACACGGGTGCAATATTTGAAACCGCGGCTCGCTGTGGCGCGCACGCACACACCACTCGGTTTTTTTGTCTATGTCCTCCATGGTCTTACTTTTCCTTTTCTTGTCCCCTGTTTACGTCTGCAACACCTTAATTCATAAATACTTCACCTGCAACGCCACCGGTTCTATTGTACGGCAATCTGTCAGCCCCGGGCAAAGTCTGCACCATACAAAATGCATCAAGTAAAAATGCCGCCAACCCATGCTCTCTGGTTGCTATGCCCCACTGTGCCCGGTGCTGCAACTCCCCACACCTCCCCCACGGATGTGGGGGAATGCCCAATGGAACCCATCCTCCCTACCCTGCTACAAAGTCAGCCGATCTGACCCTCGGCCCACCCCCCACAACCCACCATCTACCGCTGCTCCCACCCACGCCCTGTCCAACATTCCCTGATGGCACAAAGTGCAACATTTCACACTTCCTCTCCCCCCGCAGTGCCAAATAATGCACTCCCTGCATAGTTTGTGCAGTTCGGATTCTGTGCCAGTCTGACCGTTCACACAGTCTGGAGTACTTGCTGCATCGCTCTTTGAATGTGAGTCTGAAAAAACACATGCACTTGTTACGGTTTCACTCTTTCTATCCGACTGACTCTCCCTGTGACTGAATTAAGACTACGCATCTCTTCTATCCTCTCTTCCTGGTTAAAGGCACTTCATCCCTCCCAGTGCCCGTGGTCTGGTATTAATGGAGGTTTGTATGTATTCGTGCAGGAGGGAAAAGGAGTGTAAGTGTGTGTGGGGGAAGAGAGCAAGGTGGGAGGGTGTAAACATTACTGGTGGGGATGGCGGGTTCTTCACTCACATGAATGCCTGCTTTATGTACTCACGCCTCACCCTAGGGTGCTTCTCCCCCTCTTCTCTGTGTTCCTTCTATCACTCCTCTCCATTTCCCTCTCTAATTTCCACGTTCCATTGTTTTCTGTGTTTAATACCATATCTACATATATATCTCTCCTACAGTCACGTGTACACTCTCCTGATTGAGTTCCTTCCTTTTCCCTCTCTCCTCACTCCATTCCCCCGTCCTACCGTCTTCCTGCCCTCTATGGGTCCCTTGTATGAAACCTCATCAGAACCGCTATACAGAACCTCTCTTTTCTACATTTTATTTTGTTATACCTTCCATCTCTAACATCAATATTCCCGCTCTTATCTACATTACCTATTCTCCCCTCTCTATTACCTGTCTCGAGTCTCTATGCCTCATTCTAACTTCCTTTCCGTGACGTTCTATATCTTTCTCCCTTTTCCCATTTTCTCAGACTCGCATACGTTGCGTCACGGTGCCCGGCGTCTCAGTCACAAACCTATCTCTCGCTACCCCTCATCCATAATTTCTCATTCTCTCCTGTTTATCTCAATTCCTGCCTCTCCTTTCCCTTCCTTCCACCCGCCCCTCTTCTAGACTCCCTCATACCTCCCCTGCACGTGTGATCAGCAAGTCACAAACTGTGGATAGTAGATGTTTGTACCTGCGTAAGGGGAGGGGCAGTGCACGTGGTCTGGTATTAACGGCAGTGTGTATGTATTCATGCAGGAGGGACAGGAGAGTGAGTGTGTGCGGGAAGAGAGTAAGGTGGGAGGGTGTAAAAGCAGTGTGTGTGGAGAAGAAGGAAGCGTGAGAGCTGTGTGTGCAATCGGGAGGGAAGTGTAGGTGTGTGTATATAGGTGCAGCCTGCAGGCAGGCAACAAGAGCCAAATTTCGGGGGTGGGGGGCTAACTCTTCCAGCCATAGGGAGAGTGGTTCTAAGACGGGGTGAAAACACAACAAGAGCCTCATTAAAAAGTCAATGGTCTTTTAAACACCTGGGGCCTCTCTACATCCGTCTCATTACTGCCTTCTTTTTTTGCACTTCTTCCCTCCCTTTAAACTCCCCCCTCTCCTGCTTTTTGTTCTCTCTTTCCCCTACTTGTTTTTTTTATTTTTGGGGCAACTCGTTGTTTCTTTGCCTGTGCCTAACAAAGGCTGCAAGCTGAAGGGGGTCTTAAGCTGGTGCATGTGCACGTTGGAGGTGGAGGCAGTCTGTGCCCCGATTGTGGACTGGTTCTGGTCTCGGGAAGAACTGCACTCATGGGCTCTTACTAGAAGGTCCTTGTATCAGCCCAGCGGTCTTGCTTTCACTGTCTTGTCTCCCCTTCATCCCACTCTGTCTGCTCTCCCCTTCCCTTCCAATAAGTCACGGGGCTTCAGGTTACGCCTACATCCCAGCGCAGCCAAGTGGTCAGAGATGGAGGGCAGTGCTGGTAGTTTATTATGCCCTCTCCATAAAGCTTGATACAGGAATGCAGAGCAAATCGTCTGCCACTGGTTGTCTGTAAACAGTAACAGTAAGAGACGTATACAGCTGACCCATGAACTTACCGGGCTGCAATGCAGTCTTCAAAATTCTGTGTCTGAGTTTCTTTACAGGCTACTTGCACGGCCAGTATGGGGTGGTATACTAAACCGTGAGTGCTATTGATTGAGTATGTATCCTTTGCCTCTCTGACCTTTTAACAGTACGGAGTTATTGTCCTCTGTGGACTGCCTTTCACACAGAACACTTAATACATGCATGTACATTTCATCCTTTAAATCTGAACCGATACAACAGTGGGCTGTAGTTTTATTTCCTGTCATTCCCTGTGATTCTTTAATGCGACATGTGAAGAAGACAAGTTTTTGCCAGGCAGTGGGTAGGTAGTTTATGACACGAAACTTGATGCAGACTGGGAAAGTGAATTAAGGTCCCATGTCGTAAACAATCGGCGTCTTGGATGATATTACCCCCAAGACAGCAAAACAGAGCAATGTCTCCTAAAAATCACAGTGACTAAAAACTAATATGAACATCGCTCCCCAGTCCTAACGGTGTATATGTTGAAAAGTACGCAACTCTCACCAACAGATTCTTTCAAGTTAGGGGAAATGAAGTATTCACCACAAAGCATCGATTGGCAGTCATGTTATGTTCTGCAACAGAAAATATACTTGGCAAAACATCATATTAATCCATGGCTATAAGGAGCGGCAGTAGTTGATAGCGTCTTATCATACATGCATAGACTGTAATTCCTATAACACATTTGACCCACTATCACATACTAACATTATAAATAAACTTGTATATATTTATTGTTTTAAAACAAAATAGATAAAAAACAATGCCATTTACAATACCAACAACTTTTAACTTTGCTACTGCGAGACCTATTGCATTGCAATTGCTTGTTTCATCTTTCTATGTGTGCTGCATTTTGCACCATCACAGGAGAAAAGGCAGGAATGCACCGTATTGCCTTAATTATGGTGTCTTCCTGTCACGCAGTGCAGTGCAGAAAGGTGGCTCGCGGCGCTGCATTGCATAAGTGGGTCATAAAAAATGGCTCCGGTCTCTCAGTATATGTGAATCATACATATTCTCCTCTTTGAAAATGCAGAGTACTCCTTTCGACTTTATGCACTGAAGCAAACAGCTTTCACAAGTTATTTCTAGTATAACATCACCAATTTAATATGTATGAATATGTTCATACCTTAAACATTGCTGCCCATCTTGGAAATGATTATTTGAACCCGATATAAACAAACGCATATGCACTTGTTATGAAACATGTACTATTGCATCACTTTAACGGCCCCTGCCTATGTACATTCAGGTTTGTAATTGTTTGCAAACACAGTCAGTTTTTATAAATATTAGGTCTATGACATGTTGTGATGTTTTTCCATAGTGCAACAAATGTCATATAATCTCAGTTATGCTGACAGACACCTTGGAATGCTTATGAAATGTAAGTGTACATACAAGAGTACACTAATTAGTCCACTCTTAATCCTCATACAACACAACCCTCTTCTTCATCAAATTCAGCAACTCACACAAACAGGTCCATTAAATAGACATACATTTTGTAAATAAAACAGCGATAGTATTAAGCATTCACTGAAGACATGCTATAATGTCTTTGTTCTAGTTTTCCCGCTCATACTTAAAATACGGCCAGACTCCATTTTGTTTTCTGGCGTCCATCTTGTGTGCCATACATTGCCATGTGCTTGCCACGAGGCGAGTCCTACCTCACTGATTGTCACCCCTGGAGTTTGCCCAGCAACAGGCTATAAATAGTTCCTTGTGCGTCTAGCGCATGCTCAGTAGGAGTCACATCTGTCTCTGATTAGTGTAGATTGGAATGTGCATTTTGGCGGGTCTCAAGAACCGTTAACTCCACCCATGTATCGATCATGTTCAAGAAATGTCCATATATGGTCGTAAATCATGTTTTGAGCTGTAACCGCCTACTTATGAGCCCCTTCTTTGTGTATAAAAGGGACCACATGTCTGAGCTCTTTGTGCTACCTTGTACAATACTGTAGAGTGTTGTGTGGGCTGTAGTACCACCTTTAAAAAGGTTTATTAAACTATTTCTTTGTATTTCCAGTTTCCGTGCCAATTTCTTTATGTAGTCTGAGGACTCCGTGCACAGAAGGGCGAACCCCTTTGCATTCGCAGGCCTTGATGGGGCCTGTATTCATCAATTGGCGCCCGTCACGTGGGGATCATCGACGACTCGGATGCTCGAAGGCTTGGTCGTGACAAAGGATTGGAACCTTGCCGGGGACGTGATCACTGCTAGCGGCGTCTTTAGTCCTGGCATCCCGAGGTATTCTTCCTTCCCTTCCGATCTGACCATCTGGGTGGCGCCGGTCATCGACTGAGACCTCTTCTGACGGTTTGCCGCATAGTGCCTTTTGGGCGAATTTGGAACTTGGCAGTTGGAATCTGGACGCTCTTGATTGGTAAGAATCGTTGTATGGTACTTGCTGCAAGCCTTTGGTAGTCTTGATTGGCAAGGCAGTTTTAGGATACGCTTGCGGCGACTAATTTGTTTGTTTGTTTGAGGTGACTAGTCATATTGTTTGGTTTGAATTTGTACATATATGCGTTGCAACACATATAGACAGGCAATGTGGAGATATTTCTCCTGAACTTTGGATTTGAGCGGCGCAACGTTTTAAGTGCCATTTTAATTATAATATGGCATAGTTTGCACTATTTTAGCCATGCCTGTTTTTAGCGCACTCCGTAAGTGGTGCTGCTGTTTTGGAAATGACCGGTTGATACTTGAAGAGTCCCCCGGAAGGGACGCCGAATAGGGATATGTATGTCAAGTTTGGTCTTTCCCCCATAATGTACAGCATGTAAAGGATCCTGAGTTAAGATGGCCTATGTATGGATCATTTGATTTGCGGAAAATTGAGTATGTGGAGCAGTGTATGTGTAAGCGACTAGTGAGGCAAGACATGTTTGAGTGTATACGTATGTGGGTGAAAGAGGTGCGAGAGCGTGAGAAGCGTGAGCAGGCACTGATTGAGAAGGAGCAACGTAAGAGTGAGCGTGAGAGAGCACACGAGTCGAAAAAGCGCGAAGCAAAGGAATTAGAAGAGAAACAGGAGAAAGAACGTCGGTTGCAAATATCTGGCCAGTATCCTGTTCGACAGCCTCTTTATCCTGTCCTTAATAAATTTGATGATGATTTTTCGTTATTAGATCGATCTCCGCCTCTGTACGCTGGCCCGTCTGCCCGGAAAGGAGGAGATCAGGATTCTGGACCGCCCGGGCAGAAAGTGGATACGCGGTCTATGTTGTCGGCCGATCGTATGGCTGATCTCCGTAAGGTTGCTTATCGGGTCAACAAGGATACTGTCTCCCTTGCAGAGTTATTGAGGGAGCTTGAAGTATGGGAAGATAGGGAGAAACTATATTTTACTGAATTTGTTTCTAATGAAGTAGTGACAGCTTTTCGGAAATATTCCAATGTTTCTGAGCCAGATGATGTAATAGCTGATTCTAAAGATTTGCATAAAGGTCTTCTTCCTTCTCATGTACCTGATGCGATTCGACGGATATTTGTGTTGCGGGATGAGATGTTTCGGCTACGGGATGAAGCACGGAAACGGAAAGCCGGCGAGGAGACAACAAATCCGAATGGCGACTGGAAGCAGTCATCCATCTTTTATTCAGATAAGATCCATGCAGTGCATGTTAAACCAATGCGGGAGGCAGCGCCTTTGTATGTTCCTCCTAAAGGAGCAGGTACTAGTTCGGATAGAGGGTCTCCTGATGCTCAAGGGTATTTAATCTATAACTGACTTTATACTCCTTTGAATAGAGCAGATGTTATGGCATTAAAAGCTGCATTACCTGATCCACGAAAGAATCCCGCCGCCTTTTATGAGGAAGTGGAGGGGGCTCTAAATTCCTGTACTATGACCTTGGCCGATATTGATTTATTCTTCGAGCTTATATTACCCCCAGATATGTGGAGATCTATACTAAAGGTAGACGATCTTATGACATTCAAGGTTAGATGGGTGGATCTTGAGGATGTGGATAGAGAAAGGAAACCTGCACAGAAACCGCCCCAGTCGATTTTAGATCTTCCTGCTGCTATTTTGACTAAATTAAAAACGCCTATTCCCCCTAAAAAGATTGCTTGGACTATGTTAGTGTCATGTAAACAGAAGGTAGATGAATCAGTTTCAGATTTCTTTACGCGATTTGAGGAAACTTTCCATGATTTCAGCGGCCAGTCACTTATGGACGACACAGGTCGACATCTTTTTGTTGATAAATTTGTTTCGCATTTATTGCCGGGAGTAGCAGCTCGGTTGAAAGCGAGCGAAAGATCTTGGACAACTTCGTCGCCAGCATCCCTCCTGAAGATGGCTCAGTATTATGAGTGTCAGGAATTAGAAGCGAAGGGTAGTGAGGAAAAGAAATCTAAAGATTTGAAAACGAAGGTTATGTTAGCACAAGTGTATGGGCCGCCTCGTAGAGGTAATGAAAGGGGCGGTCGGAATTTCCCTGGTTCTTGTTCGGGCAGTACTGATTTGGCCTGGGATCAATGTGCATATTGTAGACAGAGAGGCCATTGGGCGAACGAGTGTCCATTGTTGCGCGCACAGCGGCAAGAGCGTGGGCAGGGATCCGTGAGGGGTAGAGGAGGTTCTTCTGGCCCTAGGGGCAGCACGAATGATCGAGCTAGGTTTGACTCTAGTATGCGACCGCAAGATGGGTCCAATGTCTTTGATCGACAAAATCAATACCAAATGTATGAATATGTACCTCCTGAACAGCACGATTCACAGTATGCATAGGATTGCGTAGGATGGGGTAAGGAATCAGTCGAAGTGCCAGTAGATCAGAGGGGTCCTTATGTTACAGCACATGTTTTGGGTTCTACTGATCGGTTCCTGGTTGACACAGGAGCTACTCGTAGCGCTTTGTCTAAAACATTGGTTCCGAGGGCTCCTCTGTCTGGCTTAACAATTACGTCTATAGGGTTCGATGGAACACCTTCTCTTAGCCCACTGTCACAACCTCTTGCACTCCATGTAGATCAGTTTGTTGCACCATGTCCATTTTTGCTCTCCCCGAACATGCCTGATAACATTGTGGGCTTGGATATGCTCAAGCATTTTCGGGCCACGATACAATGCTCCCCTAAAGGAGTACGTGTTATCTTGAATAACAACTATCCAACAATGGAGAGGGTGTGTACAATTGAAGAAGTAGCTGCATTGGCCTCTTTACCTCATTCTTTGTGGGCTACTTCGGATACTGATGTGGGACGGATGATCATCCCCCTGGTACACATTAGTGTAAAGGAGGGAGCTGTGTTGCCACGCCTGCCTCAGTATCGAATTTCACAGGAGGGGGAGGAGGAGCTCATACAGATAGTGCAGGATCTGATTAAGGTAGGGGTTGTTGAAGAAGTTCCATACAATGTGTGTAACAGTCCTATATTACCGATTTTGAAGAAGGACACTGACACTAGGGTTTATCGATTTATCATCGATTTGAGGGAGGTCAATAAGATAGTGATACCTCAATACCCAGTTGTTTCTGATATTACGACACTTCTTACTCTGGTCCCGCCAACTGCAACGACGTTCTCAGTTATAGACTTGAAGAACGCTTTCTTTTCGATCCCTATTCCTCCTGACAGACGATATCTTTTCGGATTCACTTTGAATAATAGATTGTACAGATTTTGTAGAGTTCCTCAAGGATATACTGAGAATCCCAGCATTTATAGTCAAGTGTTGAAACGCCAATTGGATTCTTTCATTCTACCTGAAGGTGTGGCGCTTATACAATATGTCGATGATATCTTGTTGGTAGCCGACACCCCCGAACAATGTGAGGAGTAAACATTGTCTTTGCTTACCTTCTTGGCATCGCACAACCACAAAGTATCGAAAAAAAAATTACCATATTGTAGACCAAAGGTAACCTACTTAGGTCACCTTTTGTCTAAGAAGGGGCGTGCACTTACACCAGATCGCATTGAAGCCATTTTAGATACACCAGCACCCTTCACGCAGAAAGATGTTCGAGCTTTTCTGGGTCTCACCTCCATTTGTAGACAGTGGATATTAGGGTTTTCATACATAGTTAAGTCACTGTTAGCCCTTTTGAGAAAGGATACTCCAGTTCCCCTTCCATGGACAGATGAATGTGAGAATGCTTTTCAACAAATACGTCAGGCCCTTTGTTCAGCACCAGTGTTAGGCACCCCTGATTACACAAAGCCCTTTACATTGTATGTACATGAGAGAGATGAATGCGAATTATTAGTATTAGTGCAGATGCAAGGTGACAAACAGCACCCTTGTGCATACTTTTCGGCGATGCTTGATCCTGTTGCTCGAGCATTGCCTGGTTGTCTTTGCTCAGTTGCAGCAACAGCTGTGTCAATACGCCAGAGTGAAGGAATAGTGTTATCTCATAAGCTGTTGGTGTTGGCCCCCCATGCTGTCGATGCCCTTTTGAATCAAACAAAGACGCAGCATCTAACGAGTGCTCGTCTGACAGGGTACGAGCTAACACTGTAGGCTCCTCATATTACATTGAAGAGATGTGCAACATTGAATCCAGCCACGTTGTTGCCCTTTCCAGTGACTCGGCCCGAGGCGGAAGAGACACATAACTGTGTCTTTGTGACTGAGGAACAGACAAAGGGTCGTATTGACTTGCAAGATACGCCCTTTACAGATGTGGATGGAGAGCTGTGGGTGGATGGGTCTTCTTTGAAGTTACCAGATGGAACTACCTCAGCAGCATATGCAATTACTATGCTACACACAATAGTGGAGGCAGCACGCATACCGCAGAAATCGGCACAAGCAGCAGAACTGATAGCGTTGACACGAGCTTGTGAGCTTAGTGCACGGTTATGCGTGAATGTCTATATGGATAGCCGCTATGCTTTCGGAGTAGCGCACAATTTTGGCCTGCTCTGGAAGGAAAGGGGCTTTCTGACATCACATGGAGCACAGATATTGTATGGAGAATTAGTACATAATCTCTTGACTGCATTGACCTATCCTAAGAAGATAGCTATAGTGAAATGTAGCGCACATAAGAAAGTGACAGATAAAGTGGGACAAGGAAACGCTTTTGTAGAACGAGTAGCACGTGAAACTGTGATGCAGCCTGGCTCCACTCCAATGTATGTTGTGAAGTCACAAGCTGAGCGATGGCATGATGCTAGGGAAAAGGTATTAGAGATACAAAAGACTGCTACTGATAAGGAACGAGAACAATGGTCCAAAGATGGAGAAATGGATGATGAAGGCTGCTGGAGGAATAAGCAGATGGATAGGTGGAAGTTACCCACAGCCTTCGTACAACCTATGGTTCAGATGGCACATGGGCTAGCACATGTTGGAGCTTCGGCAATTGTGAAATTGCTTACGCAAGTTTGGGAGCATCCAGAAATTGCTAGCACGGCTAAAAGAGTAGTACAGACCTGCATGATTTGTCTTAAATACAATCCAGGAAAAGGGACACGAACTCCAGCAGGAGGATTTGCAACACCCACTGCACCTTTTGAAGTATTGCAAATGGATTATATTCAGTTGGAACGCTGTAATAATCTGAAGTATGTCCTGGTTGTGATTTGTGCATTCAGCAAATGGATTGAAGCATACCCTACGAAGGACAATACTGCAATGACTACTGCTAAGGTGCTGTTGAAGGAATTTTTCCCTCGCTACGGTGTTTATAGATTTTTGCGGAGTGACAACGGGCCCCATTTTGTGGCGGACGTTATTAAATATGTCCTGAAAGGATTAGGCATCACGCAAAAGTTTCATGCAGTGTTCTACCCGCAATCAGCAGGTTTGGTGGAAAAGTACAATGGTACTTTGAAGCTAAAAATAGCGAAAATACAGGCTTCTACTTCTCTGACTTGGCCAGATGCTTTGCCTTTGCATTATTGTCTATCAGATCAGTACCGCATTCTCGGACGGGCCTAATGCCCTATGAGATTGTTTTCGGGTGCTCCATGATCATATGGGGGGTGCCCAAACTGAGCTCAGTGTACGATGTACCTTGTGTTTTAATGAATGACTATTTGGCACAATTAACTGATAGCTTGGTTTCCATTCATCAACAGGTTCTAGAAGCACTCCCGGATCGGTCCACAAGAGAAGGTCATAATCTCTGGCCTGGTGATTTCGTCCTCGTGAAGTCCTTTGAGAGGTCGAGCAGTCCGGAGCCGAGGTGATGTGGTCCCGAGCAGGTTCTTCTCGCCACAAGAACAGCCGTCCGAGTCACCAACCGGAAGAATTGGATACATTCCATCCATTGCCGGAAGGTGCAACCTGACCTGGTGCAGCCTGCTGTATTGACCGACCATCGAGATATCCTGCCTGCGGAAAGAGGCCGTGCTGTGGTACCTGACAAATTTGAGGAGTTCTTCCCGGACCCGACAATTCCTGGATCAAGAAGATATAATATGCGACCAAGAAAAGAATCTGCAATTGTGTGAGAAGTTGTCAGAACGGTCCCTAGGTCAGTGAAACGGAGAGCCGATGAGGCAAGGGGGGGATCAGCCCTGCATTAGTGTAGTGACACCCGTCTTGGCCCGCTGGTGAAGAAAACAACGGCTACCCAGGGGTAAGAGTTCTGACAACATTTTAGTTTCAGGAAGATACTGTGTGTACATTTGTTCGAAAGGATAAGAAGAAGATTTTTGGTTCTGTAGGTTTCATTATCATTGTAGCTGTTATTGCTACAGTCATGTGGTTTCCACTCCAGTCCAAGATGAGCCATTTTTCTATACACTTCCATATCAAGAGTTGAAACATCGACAGTCGTATTTGAATAACACTTTCATCCAAATGTTGCATCATACCCACGTTGCTACTAATGCCACGGACTGTTGGATATGTGGGATGATGCCGGCGCACCAAAAGAAAGGGGGAACACCGTTCATACCTCTCCTTTTCTCTCATAATGGCTCTTGTAGAGCATGGTACACTTTGCTTTTTGCTACAAGAAAACCCACAGTGGGTAGACTACTTTTCAGACTGAATAAAGAATGCCATCAAGAAAAGGAAGGCTATCCACAAGCCAACGGAACTATATGGGAGTGGGAGAAATATCGACCGGACAATAAATCGACGCCTTATATCTTTACGAACACTAGAGACACTGTTGGACAAGAGAAGTTTGTGATTTCAGTGGCCCAAGCACAAGCAGATTTATGTGTACAGCGTGTAGGCCATATTCCTGTAGGTGTTAGTGATTGTACTGTTGTACTGAATATTGAAGGCCTTCATAATAGCACTTTCCTCACCTCTCATAATACTTATTTTGTATGTGGAAACAAAGGCTATTATCGATTACCAGCTGGATGGTCCGGAGTATGTTATGTATCGTTTTTATTGCCACCTGTATTCTTGGCACCTGCATCATATTATAAAGATTTGAAATTATTGAACAATGTGACTGTAAATAGATATAAACGAACTTTGTCTGTAGATGACATTGACCAAACAGATACTAGTCTGTAGCAGTATATAGATTTTAACTTAGGATTATTTTTCTTTGTGGGAGCTGCTCTGAATAGTAGAAAAATATGTCGATTGACGAGAGTAGTGGAAGCTGTTACTAATCAAACTGCTGCGGCCCTTGGAAATATTACTGAAGAGCTGCAAATTACTAGGATTGTTGCATTACAGAACCGAATGGTTCTGGATGTAATGTTAGCGGATAGAGGCGGGCTTGTAGAATTATCGGAAGCAGTTGTTGCGTTTTTATCCCTGATCATACTCCTTCTGTGTACAAAGCCATTAACAAATTACATGAAATTGCAGCTGATATACATGTCGAAAATGGATCTTTGACCTTCTCTGGGTGGTTCTGGACCTTGATTTCTACATGGGGTTGGAAAGTTCTCACTGGACTTTGTATAATTGTTGCCATATTATTCACGTGTTGTGTATGTATTCAATGTAATCCAATTATATATTCTTTATGTGTTTCATTTTGTGTGCCTAATAAACGATCTGTCGCAGAGGCTACCCATCAGAAAACTATAACTAGAGAGATAGCTGACATGATGAGCATCAATATAAACGATGAGTATTTAGATTATGCAAGGAAACCGAATGTCTTCAGCAAATGCTGAAAGGGTCGTCTGTTGTAAATAAAACAGCGATAGTATTAAGCATTCACTGAAGACATCCTATTGTGTCTTTGTTCTAGTTCTCCCGCTCATACTTAAAATACGGCCAGACTCCATTTTGTTTTCTGGCGTCCATCTTATGTGCCATACATTGCCATGTGCTTGCCTTGAGGCGAGTCCTACCTCACTGATTGTCACCCCTGGAGTTTGCCCAGCAACAGGCTATAAATAGTTCCTTGTGCGTTTAGCGCATGCTCAGTAGGAGTCACATCTGTCTCTGATTAGTGTAGATTGGAATGTGCATTTCGACGTTAACTCCACCCATGTATCGATCATGTTCAAGAAATGTCCATATATGGTCGTAAATCATGTTTTGAGCTGTAACCACCTACTTATGAGCCCCTTCTTTGTGTATAAAAGGGGACCACATGTCTGAGTTCTTTGTGCTACCTTGTACAATACTGTATAGTGTTGTGTGGGCTGTAGTACCACCTTTAAAGGTTTATTAAACTATGTCTTTGTATTTCCAGTTTCAGTGCCAATTTCTTTGTGTAGTCTGAGGACTCCGTGCACAGAAGGGCGAACCCCTTTGCATTCGCAGGCCTTGCTGAGGCCTATATTCATCATACAGAAGCACAAGTACATTTTTGCCACACTACACTGAATAGGGGCTGCTTAGAGTGTGAAAATCCACCAATTTCAGGAAGGAACCTTAGACAAATAGTTGAATCCATGTTCTGCATTTCTGCCCACAAAAATAGGAAATTCGGTGTGTGGATTGGGGTCTTTGAGTTCCCTACAAACTCCGATTGAGGCCCTAATCTGTTTTATGCTTTGTTAGTATAGTTGTGCCTTAGCCATCACCTAGTTTTACCGGGGTCATAAAGATATAATTGTTCATTCTGTAAACGAGTACTGTTGAAGAAACAACGGGCTGAAAATTCTTTCCGCTCGCGGAATTTGCAAATTTTTGGCAATTTTGCAATCCGCGAATCGCGCGATATTGCCAAATAATTCGCATTTTTTTTTGCTTGTTCGCGCTTCAAAAATACAATCTTGCGCATGTGCCGTTGACTTTCCGTGAATCTGAGTTTGCCGAGTTGTTTTCCTCCCGGTTTGTGTGCGCTGCGCCATTTTGGATCTGGCTACTTGATCGGGCGAGACTTTTCGACGTTGAGTATGTCATAGAGTCCCGCCATCTTGCACTGCAAGACTTTCAGAATGCGAATACGTCATAAGGGCCCGCGATCACATATCGCGAGAGTAAACAATAGCGAATACGTAGATGCGACGCGCAGCTGACATCCGGCGAGAGATTTAAACTGCTCGCTTTCCCGAAGTTGCAAAAATTGCAATTCTGCACAAGAAATCTATCCCTGGCAGCATAAAACCTTCTGAAATGATGATTTGGATCAGAATAACTCCTCAGATTGACATTTGGCTGCACTATTTTGTGCAAGGAGTCCATTTTTGGGGGGGTGGGAGGAAGGAAGTGCCCCAGAGTCTCCAACTTCCTGTTCCTGTCCAGCAGGCTCCTCCCAGTGCTTTGTCCATGTCCTGGTCACTGTTTTCATTTGGATCTTGAGCTGGAAGGATTATCCTATGTGGCTGCTGCTGGATATTTGTATTTGAGGACTTTTTGTTTGGATCACTTTTGGATTTGAGATTTTACAAGTAAGTTGGTGTTGTTTGGTTGGGGCATTGCAGTTGCTGCAACTACAATGTATAAACGTTTTCACAACTTTAAAAAAATATATTGCGGGTAGCCACAGTATCCAGTAGGCCCAGGGTTAGTCATGGGTGCATGGTACAACTGTTTTTGTGAGTTTTGTTGAACTTAAATATCATTTACGGCATGGATGGCATGGAATTGAATAGCTCACTGTTATATGTAGAAGTTTTTTTAAATGTTGGGGAGCGTGTTAAAGCCACACTAGCCAGTAGGCCCAGGTATAGTCAGTGGTGCATGGACCAAGTCTTTCTGTGGGGTCTCTTGAATTTAAACATCATTTAGGGCATGGATGGCATTGGATTGAGGTGATTTTTGTGTGTATTTTGATTTTTTGGGTGTTGTTGGGGCCTGGTCCAGGGTCTGGCCATGTAGGTGGGGGCCATTTTAAGACATGGTCCAGGGCCTGGCCATGTCGGTGGGGTCTAGGAGCCATTTTGAAGCCAAGCAGTGTGTTTTGTGCCATAGGCCTGCACCCAGTCTGCCTTGCTTTCATCCATTATGCCAAGGGGTAGTCAGTGATGCATGGAGCAAGTCTTTCTGTGGGGTCTCCTGAATGTAAACATCATTTAGGGCATGGATGGCATTAGATTGAGGTGATTCTTGTGTGAATTTCGATTTTTGGGTGTTGTTGGGGCCTGGTCCAGGGCCTGGCCATATGGGTGGGGGCCATTTTGAAGCCTGGTCCAGGGCCTGGCCATGTGCGTGGGGGTGTAGGGACCATTTTGAAGCCAAGCAGTGTCTTTTGTACCATAGGCCTGCACCCAGTCTGCCTTGCCAAGGGGTAGTCAGTGGTACGTGGACCAAGTCTTTCTGTGGGGTCTCTTGAATTTAAACATCATTTAGGGCATGGATGGCATTGGATTGAGGTGATTTTTGTGTGTATTTAGATTTTTTGTGTGTTGTTGGGGCCTGGTCGGCGGACTGGCTATGTGGGTGGGGGGGCATATTGAGGCCAGGCAGTTTTTGCCATAGGCCGGCAAGCATGGCAAGCCTAGGGTTATGAATGGGTGCATGAGACAACTCTCTCTGTGTGGTGTCTCTACTAATAATTTAAACATCCATTTTTGATTAGAATTGCAATTTTCATTTTGGGTCTCTCCGTTTTTGGGTGTGTTGTGTTAAAAATAATAAATGCCTAGTTGCAATAGTATTAATTAAAGCACGACATATGCAACATTTATTTAACAGATGTTCCTGTCGCTTCTTTGCTTTTAGGTGCACAAAGACTGAGAACCAGGAATCATCCTCATCATCATCATTTGTTGTAGTGTCACGTGTAGCCACAGACAACTCTGCAACTCGTGCAACTGCGTCCTGCTGTTGTGACATCTGAAGAAGATGGGACCAAAGAAAGGTAGCCGTAGCTCCTCTACCAAGAAAGTTGCCAGTGCCCCTGCCAGTAAGAAGGAGCAGAAGAAGCAAGTGGTGCCACTTACCAAGGAGAATGGTGTGCCGACCGCCACTTTTTGGGGGAAAAAAAACGATGCCTGCAACAGTGGTGTCCGCCGGGGACCAAGCTGGGAGCAGCACCTCCGCTTCATTGGTCTCAGTGCCACCACGCCAAGTTAGGCCCAAACCCATGAGTGCTACAGAGGCAGCCACTTTAATTGCTCTTTCACCATTGACCAGTGATGTTGGCATTGACTCATCGCAAACTAGCATCCGATCAACGCATGGTGTAACTCATTTGACGAGTGTTCAACCACAGCCGCAACGACAACCACAGGTACAACAAGGAGAGGCGCAAGGAGAGGCACAAGGAGAGGCACAAGGAGAGGCACAAGGAGAGGCGCAAGGAGAGGCATAAGGAGAGGCACAAGGAGAGGCACAACTGCCCACAAATCTTGTTCCTCCAGAAGTAGCGGCACATCAGGAAATAGAGATTCATGAGTAGGTATCAGCTGAGCAAGCCACTCCTGATGAATCATTGTCTTTCAGATCCCCAGAAAGTAAAAAGGAGGACTAGTATAACTTCTTCTTCAAGCCCCCTTCCTTCTGATGATCTAGATCTTGATTGGCACCCACCAATTCAGTCTGAGAGGGAGGCCCGCCATGAGCCGACAAAGCTAGGTAAAAGGAAGGTTCCCGCAAGGCTTTCAGTTATTGGTGATGACGAAGAAGAAGTAGAAGTGGTGTATTCTGCTGCTGATGAAGAGTCTGAGGATGACGACCCAGTCATCACAGTTGTCACTCCAGCCCCAGCGGGCATGCAGCAGACAGACATTTTTACCCTATCCCAAAATGCTGCGTGGGATATGGGCGGCGTGGCACTTGTACCATCACCAACACAGGTAACTACTACACCAACACGACCTACAACTTCCATATTTTCTCTTCAGAAGTGCCGGCAGGGACCTCCATCCAGCTCGACCTCCATTACCTCAAGTAGTGGTGCTGTAAGTGTACAACAGAGTCAAATTCCGCCTCGCCCATCCTCCACTTCATCTGGCATTGAAAGTGGCACCTCCACCACCACCACCAGAAATCTCAACTCTCCAGTTTGGGACTTCTTTAGTATTAGCAAAAAGGCAGAAAACCAAGTTATTTGTTTGATTTGTAAACAAGTAGTTAGTCGGGGTAAGCTTGGTACAAACTATGGTACCAGAGGCCAGAGAGGTCATCTCCAAAAACACCACAGCATCCAGTGGGAGGCGCACCTGAGTAACATCTGGAAAGCCAAAAGTACAAATCCAGATGTAGACATTGATATTGCATCTGATAACGAGGAGCTGATCGTGCAGGGGGGAGGTGAAGAAGCGAGAGACATTTTTTCTGGTAAACACAGTACCCCTGGCAGAAGCACTGCAGTGGTAGCGCCCACACCCTCTACCCCAGCAACATCTAGGTGACACAGTATGAGTCTGGTAGAGACACCAATGTGAAAAAGTACATCAATGAGCCTCACTGGGTTGAAGAAGTCTGGATCATCATCACGTATGAAAACGGCCCAGGCCGCCATTAAAAGCATGTTTTGGTCGGAGGCGCCATTGGAACGCAACCACCCAATGTCACGTCTGTATAATGCAATGCTGGCTAAAATGTTAGCGCTAGACCTTCTCCCTTTTTCTTTCGTGGAAGGGGTGGGTTTTCAAGAATTTGTGGAAACAGTCTGCCCTAAATGGAAGGTTCCTAGCCAGTCCTATTTTGCCAGAGTTGCGGTTCCAGCACTACATCACGATGTGCTGGACGTGATCGGGGCAGCTTTGCAGAAAAGTGCTGTTCACACTATCCACCTGGCCACAGACATGTGGACCAGTTGCCAAGCCATTGATTACATGTGCATCACTGCACACTGGGTCTCTTTTGCGGGGGTTAGAGAGAAGATAGTTGCAGGTGTTTGACAGTGTCATAATTTTTCAAGCTACAGTAGCCATGTTTGCCATGGAGAAATCTCATACTGCAGTAAACATTTTGGAGGAGTTTAACAGTAAGGTCTTTGAATGGCTGCAGCCAAGAAGGTGCATGATTCATTATGTTTCCACGGATAATGGCAGTAATATAGTTAAGGCCATGACTGATGGTGGCTATTTCAGAGTTCTGTGTTTGGCGCACAGCATTAACATTATTGTTCAAGATTTCTTAAAAAAAGAAAACACAGTCACCAAGTTACTGACCACCTGCCGGAGAATCTGCACACATTTCAGCCATTATTTTAAGTCTAAAGCAATACATTCAGAAAAACATTACATTTGTGCCACTATTCTGAGTCCACAGTACAAAAAGGCACTAGCAAGCAATACACTCATTCCTTTTTCTGAAGCAGATGTTTCCAAGTACAAACATTGGCTAGCTCTGTGAGCCACTCGGTTTGAAAAAGAGTGGCAGGAAATTGAAGGAACCACCACAATTACTACTGAAGCAGCAGGCCATCCGGCGTCAAGGTCCACTTCTGTGGCCGAAGGCAGTCACTTTCCCCCAAAGCCGTTACAGACACCAGCAACCGTATCATCACCTGCACCGGTCCCAGCCATAATATTGTCTGAAGCTGATTGGATAACTCATCAAGGGTTTGCCTGTTCCAGTGTTGATGCAAAGGCAACAGATTGTACACAAAGTGGAGCACCCCTGGAGGACATTGAGTGGATGGTGCACGCCAATCTGGATGACCCAACAGGGGTCTTTTTTGATCAGAACCCATTGGTGTATTGGTTTGGGAAAAGGCCTCAATGGCCATTGACCACCAAGCTGGCTATAAATTATTTGTCTTCTGAACTTGTTTTCAGTGCTGCTGGTGCCATTGTAACTTCAAAAAGGACCCGCCTCTCACCTACAAATGTAGAGAGGTTAGCAATGATCAAGATGAATCAGCACTTCATACCACCAGATTACAAAATACGTGAAGCCAAGCAGGAAGAAGAGGACACCGACTTAAGTGACTGAAGTTCTTCTCTGTTAGCTGACCTACTCCCGGTTCAATTCACAGAGTTTGAGGACGAGCTTTACTTCCCAGACACCAAGGCTTGAAATACTTACTTTTTTTTCTTGTCCTTATTCACTTTTATTTCTGTGTGTCTTTCTTTGTTTTGGAACTTTTAGCACAACAAAACTTTAATCACAACAAATCCATCAGAAGCACTGTCGCTGCTGCTGTCTGCATTCCTGAAGTTCACAAGTTCACAACTTAGTCATGCTCCTCTATCCTCCTCCTCCAGACTCCCCCTATCCATTTCCCTCAAGGCAGTTGGCCGGATTACGCAGAATCAAGAAACTGTGACTTCCTAGACGAGTCCTCTCAAAAGAAGTGGGACTGGAATGACTGACTATGCTGACTGTTACTTCTCAAATTTACAAGAGAGGCTGCCCTGTGGCCCTTCACTTAGGAATAAGATGCTGAAAAAACGTGGAAGAGGTGATAAATGATGAGATGGCATGCAGTGGACAACACTGGCTGTCTGGCTCTGATGAAAGCAATTGCTGTTTGTTTGTTGTGCATGAAATGAATCCTATGTGTTCTGTTATTATTTAATCTTTTACACACTAATTGTAACTCAAGTCTACTCTGTTTACCTTGTTTAATACAAATTGAACTTCTACTGCAGAGGCCACTACGTTGCATTTTTTATTATGGAAAATGTCCTTGGACTCACTATGTGTAGACTGTGACTGCATGAACAACATTGAGTTTGCCAACACCATGATGATGATGAGTCATGATGACCAAATGACATAATATCTTCACAGTCACTCACTGAGATGGATGGATCATCATCGTCGATTTACGGAAGAACTATGGCCATTTCATGAGTGGCAAACAGGTAAATGAGTCAACAACAACCACAGCAAAACTACATGTCTGTCTACTCATGGTATGGAGTGGTCGAGCCAGTGTAGTGTTATGCCAGACTCCAGACAGCGGATCATGTAAAATTGCGGCTATGTGGCTTGCTGTATAAAACTGTATCTGCTTTGTCTGTCTGTGTCAAAGACGTATGCTACATCGAGGTTGGTTCACTCAGTGGTACCTGCCTTGACCGTCTGCATGGCCCTGGCCTGCTGTGTGCTAATTATTATCCTGGAAACAGAGACTCAGAGTAGGCACTTTAGAAATGATGCATGTTTGTAATACTGTCGCCTCTGAAAGTGAAAGTGTTATTTTGCACTACACACCGTACCTTACATTTTTCCTCCGGGGTGTTTTAATATCCCTTTCTGTTTTTCCATCGACAATTACAGGCCGGCACTTACCCTGTGCGCTGGGAAAAACATGAACTCAGGCTTACCATAGCAATCCGCAATCCCGCATCTGTCAGGCAGGCAGTGGACACTAGTGTGGTCACCAAGATTGATCGACGGAGCGCCCGATGGAATGGAGGAGTACTGCAAAAAGGAGGAATGGCTGGACGCATGCAACTTCCCAATTTGACCAGGACAACTACAACATATAGTTACAGTATCCACTTCACTTGTCCTTATATTTTAAATAATTTTATTTTTTTGAACTTCTATGAGTGCGACTCTGTGCATTTGCTCTCTCCTTCAAATTCATCCCTACAGCTGTTTGATAAGTTTCTTTGCTATTTTTAAAACTAATGTAATGTTATGTTGTACTTCTAAGTGTTTATTCTCTCTGAGGACAGATAGGCAAGTGAAATTGCGTAATTACTGCAGACCCTGTACTGTATAATTGTTTAGTACTAGTTAGTAAGTTGTATTAAGTACTACCTTTCAGTAACCTAACCATCCATTTAGCAAACAACTTCATGCATGCACTTTCTTTATGTCCCTTAAAAGATTCATGGATATCTTCGTATTTAAAGATTTGTTTTTCTTCATTTGTTGTTTGTCCATGCTGTGTTTTTTTTTCTCTCTCCAAAAAACTTTCACAAAAACCCCCATTCCCATCCATTTTTCAAACCCTAACCCTCTTCCCCCGGGCTGTGTGGTTTTCATTGAGGTGTGACTAAATGACACCAATAATTCTACACGCTTGCTGGGAAGGATAAGGTCAAAAGCAACAGAAAATCAATTTCAAGGCAGGTCAAGGAATCCCAGGATATATTCTTACTCTGCTTGACAAACACCCATGAGTATTTGCAAATCAATTCAGAATTTCATGTCCGCCAGTGAGTGGATTCATCATCAACAACATCCTCCTACACGTGAATAAAGCTTACGCTGCTGTGTCCTTCAGTACTAGTTCTTGTAGTAGCCATAGTCCACGCAACTAGTAGTTAACTGTTTTGATTGAATACTTTAGCATTGCTTAGGCTACAATTTATGGCACTGTTCTTGTGTACTGTACTATCCTACTGTTCTAATGCTCCTCTCAGGCCACTCAATGTCTCATTTCCTTTTATTCATATGCTGCTACTGCCAGTGTGTACCACTACTACCATCACAATGATGCCATTTCATCCGTCCTGGATTTCATAGCCAACCTTAATCACCATTTGCCATGCAACAAGCCCTGTGCCTAGCCCGATTCTCCAACACGAATCACAGTTAAGATAAGCATTTTGGAGGAGGAAGAATAATGGAGTAGGAGGAGAGGGGAGACTGATGGTAGTACTAGTAAAGTAGTAGGATAATTGAATAACTGAATTGTCAATGGCACTTTTGCACAAATTTGGGTGATTACTTAGACAATTTGAATCAACCAGCCAGTTAAATTTCAGGAAAACAAACGTACAGTTAACCCCCCCTGCCTCCCCCACAAAACAGTAAAAACGTGTATGCTATGGTTAAGTGGAAAATAAATAATTATTTCGACCCTAACAAAAATAAACTATCCCACAAGACCCGACCCACCCCCTCCCTAACCCCAACCAATGTCCATGAAATAAATGTCTCCAAAAGTTCAAAAACCCCAACGCCTAATTCCCACGCCCCCCAAAGTCTTTAAAAAAGGGACAAGGGAAAGTCTCTACTTTGGCCGGCTGTGTCCTGTGGCCAGGTGGTCCCGCAGCTCTCTCCGGAGGGCCTTGAGCAGGACTTTCTGCCTCTCCACCTCCTGCTCAAGGTAGGACACTTGCAAGGTAAGGCGGTGCACACGCACCTTGCAGGTACTGTGGGGGGCAGCTGTTGGTTGAGCTGCTCGGCGGAGGCGGGTGGCTGCCGGACCACAGCACCGTACCGCTGGAGGATGGCGCTGGCTGTATGACCCAGGGGCAGTGGAGGAGGACACAGCTGTTGTTGTTGACTAATATGACTCCTCCTCCTCCTGAGCCACCAGCCGCCGATATTCGGCGACAATTGCCTCCAGGTTCCGGCGTCTGGCCCGGATAGCCAACTCCTTCCTCGATGGTTTAGAAGGAGTATCTATATGAAGAAAGAAAAAAGTTACTGTAACCAATACTCTTTATGATTAACACAAGATAATTCAACAGAAAGTTGTGTCACAGTAGCACTAGCAACTTGCAAGCACAGTACATAACATTTGTGGCATGTATCTATGTAACCTCCCACTTCGTCGGCCTCTGCTCCAACACTAGTGGGAGTTTCAGGAATTCTATTAGCACTATGGACTCACTACATTAGACTCAGACAGTACACCAGTCTTCTTCTTCTCTGTTGTTTAGCTAAATTAGTACGTAAACTTGTGAAGCCGGCATAATGCCAGCGCAGTCAGCTTGCACCCAAGAAGAACAGACCCAAGCCATGATGACGTAGACTTGCGTTACTGTTACCAGTACATGCAGTTGGGGAAGCTCTTACTTTTCTATTACGGGTGGTACTGGCCATACTCTGTTACAACAAGGGCTACTGCTCAATTAATTTAACTTTCACCCTTCCCTGCCTCTGACTACTACAAAAGGAAAATGAAGAATATAATATGTTCATCGATCCCTTCACATGATATTTGCTTATATAAGGGATGACTTTAGGTGCTTTGTTTTTATTGATTGAGTGAACACCAATAGGCCACACATGAATAACAGAGTTGAAAAAAAATTATTAACATAGGTAGTGAGTGGTCCCCGTAATAACCGGAGGAAGGCACTTGTGACTTGACTTGATAACGTGAACTATACTAAAGATACACAATATATGCTGTGCTTGCAAACTACTGTTAGTCAAGGGAGTATTCTGAAAAATTACAACTTCTACTTTCCTCGGCTTTGCTACTGTGACACGGACGTGCGATGCTACATGCTCCTCAAACTAACACTTTTCATCCAGTGACCGTCTACTCTGTCTACTCTACATACAGCAATGCTATATATGAGGAAGATACCATGCAGGCATCCATCCATTCAAAGTAAATGTCAATCATTCTTCTTAATGTCTCAACTGGACAAACCTTACTTTTTCTCACAGACAAACACCCTTTTTATTTTATTTCGTAAACCACCACCCATGCATCCGTGATTGACTTGCATTTGAATTTGACCTGAAGGATATATTGCACACACATACAGCTTCTGTTTCACCCACCCAGGCAGTCCTCTTTTCTTTCTTCTTCCACCCATTCTTGCTTCAACTGGCCATGCATCACATTCCTACCAGCCACCTCTGCCTGCATTCACAAACACATATCATTCTTTGCCAGTCATTAATTTAACTGGCTCATCCTTCCTCCTTCCTTACACCCTTCTTTTCCTTTTCGTTCACCCATCCATCAAGTTCATCTCTGATCTGACTTGGCTTCTCAATAAAACTTTCACAGCTGAGTTGAAGTCAAATTTAGAGGAGGCCATTGGTTACTCGTCAACTCCCGCAGCTAATGCTATTGCTAATGCGAAGTCAAGGGTGACTGTCTTCTACCTGGTTGATAAAATTTAGTTCTAAATTTGTAAGTCTTCTTAACAGTAAAGTGTACTTGTACTGTACAACATACACCCCTGCAGCGAGCCCACTCTGAAATCTCAATAAGTAAGGAATATAATAGCTTACCCCTGCCCGCCACTACCGAGGCATCCCCCACAGCAGTTCCTGCTGGCACTGGTGGCACCGCATCCTTCCCTGGAGTGACCACCTCCGCGCTGGCCCCGGCACTGGTGGTTGTTGTCTGTGCCGATGGTGTTCCGTCTAGAAAATACATTTCATATTTATAGATGCCATATACACCACTCCCTACTTTGTCTAGGAATGAAAAAAAAATATTACTACATAAACAAATTTAATTATATGTGACTCTCTATTCTAAACTGAAAATTCCCCTTTCCGAAGGGGAGGGTGTTTTTATTTATGCTTAGCCATAACATGCTACACTTTTTGGCACAACGGATGAATGCTTGCTTTTTAACACGCACAATTTTTCTCATAACAGACAGAAGATATCCTTCTACGAACAAGAGCCATATGTTACTCATCATCATCACCACCACCAGTACTTTAAGTTCCAACCAGGTGAGGGGTCTCCCACAGTTAATGTGTTAATCAGTCACTGTTCAGTTTTCATGAGTTCACCATTTCTCTTCTATGAAGTTGATTTTAATAAATGTTTTTATATAATCCACAGTTGAAAATTAATATACAGAGTACACACAGAGCTAGTTGTTTTACTTTTAATAAAGCTTTAAAACTTACATAGACTCTGTGGTTTTTGGTCATGAGTGAGTGAGCGATAGGGTTTGCAATTTGCAAGCATGATTTTGTGGTCGGGACTCTGACTCCGTAGTCTTATGTTCTGGGATGTATAATCATTGGGGATGATGGCTGCATTCGGGAGCTAAATATTGACTCTGACACACTAGCTGGTCAGTAAGGATATTCGGGGTTCAACTTTTGTTATGACTGAGGTATGTGGAAAGTCTAACTGCGCCTATTATCACCAATGCCCTATTTCTTGTCCGTAATTCTGTATGTGCAGAATAGTCCCTGCAACAGTAGTAGTATGTCCTCCTATCCAATCAAAAAGTAAACTAGTATCTTATTCTTGGTGGCCATTGACATTTTATGTTTGGGAATTGTCAAAGCATAAACATTAAGAAAACTTCAATAGACATTATGGACAACCTGTTGCGTGCTTATCTAGGATCCTGATCGATACTGTGACCTTATGCCCCTATTCGGCTATAAATCCATTTATTCCCTATATTGGCATAACCGTTCAAGTACAATATTCAGAAAGTCATCTCTGGCCTCACACGAACAGAGCCACATTCCAGAATAGTTTTCTCTGCCACTTCCTTTGCAACCAATTAGTGCAATGACAGAGCAGAAGTCACTATCTGAGATTCCTAGATTAACACTCCGAGTTCTTCAACAAGATAAAAACTCAGCAAACCTGGAAATCCCTGCTTGCTGTGTTTTGATTAGTAATGGAACTCTAATGAGCAACTGATAGCGATCACTTCCTAGTGACATCTTTAATTGACGTCTTATGTCCAGCAAACTTACGTCAAACCAGGCACCTGTCAGGTATAAATATTACCAGCGTTGCCTTAAGCAATTGCCTGTTGCTAGCTGTCTGCAGTACGCTGATGCTGCTGCTGTCTCGTTGCTGTTGGTGAAGCTACTGATACCATTATCGCTGCTAAAGCGCGAACGATGGTGTGGTGAACCTAGGAGCTGAACAGCCGTCCCCCTGCAAGAGCCCAGCAGATGCCAGCTGCCCGCGGACGCTGTCCCCCCTCCTCCTCCTCGACGCGCTGAAGAGAGACGCTGCCTTTCTCCTGCAGAGAAATCCAGCTCCAGCGTTTCTGGTCTACCCTTGCGGGTGACTGGGATATCGAGCCCTGAGAGAGATACCAGACCTCCATCATTCTATTCAGAGGTATGGTGTTGACTAAACCCTTGAGAGAGAATTCTTGAAGCAAACCTTGGCAAAACCAACTTAACTTAAAGCTACTTACTTACTCCCCTCCCAAGTATTAGGCTTAGGTCAGGTACACTGGGGTAGGCGTAGTTAGAAGCACCAGTTGAGTATTTTAGCCTAATGTATATATGAATGTATATATGTTTTATTACTTTTAAACCATTGTATGGCTAAGAATCCATATCAATGCTTTTACAGTATTATTTCGCAATACTTATCTTACTGTACATACTTTTTATAATAACAAGTCTTGCAATTGTGGCAATACATTTCTCTTGTACGAGAAGAAAGACTGTTCAATAAATGTTAACCCTTTATTGACAAACGCCCGTCTCTCTATTCTCTACATATTGTGAAAGTAAACTGCACCAACCTGACTGAGTAAAATAACTGTCTATTGTTTCACATGACCCTAGAGATTGACTCTTGATCTGAGGAGCAAAATTGTCATGTAGCACGGTTGTTGGAAAACTGAATCCCTTCTTGTCTGTGCCAGGGAAGCTGATCACTTCCTATTTCAGTCAAGAAAGTTTCCAGTGACCTCTGAGCTAGTTGGTAACAAACCCAATTAAGTTTAGCATAGTCAGTGGAGGCCTGGAAGATCCGCACTTCTACGTCGATACTACTGTTTATGTTATTCCAATGCGCAGGGCCTAGTGGGAAACTAGGAACTACACCACATGGCGCCCAACAATTGGTAAGGCGATAAACTAACGCAAGACGTTAGAGTAACTCAGTCGTGCATATTTCACACAGACCCCTTTCTCCCGTAAATACTCCAATAGACGTCTGGAGTGGGTGAAAGGTTAAAATCCGCCCGAACTCAGTAGGAAGAGATTCCTATGTAAAGCTCTGGTTTATTCAACACTGAAGGATACAGTGTTCCAAAATATTGTGCACCTAATCTTTGTCTCCTTGGAGACCTACTCTGTAAAGCCTGCATTTATAAAATGTGAGACAGTGAAGAAGAAAGGGAAGCAGCTAGGCTGGCAACCCTACTATTAGAGGAAGACGCGAGTCTCCTACAAACTGACCCGGATGCAATTATCATCCCGGTCCATTTAAGAAAATGTATAACTTTAAAACTTATAGAAAACGGACTGACACCACAAGGTGGTACAGTAATTTTCGTGATAGAGGCTCACGAATATCGGCAGACAGAGGTATTCTATTCATGGATAAACTTTCCAGCGGCAAACGCTAGAACAAAAGAGTTTCACTATTACAAAATAGAGGAACCACAGGAAGAGTACGCTCCTTTCGAGGAGACTGAAATCCCACTAAAATTCCTAGAGCACCTGCTCTGGTTTAATGGCGCCCTAAAACATAAAGATCACATAACCAGGCTCGGTCCACTAGGTAGACCAGGAGCAACGTGGCCAGTTCTAGCCGGCTACACACCACATCCAGACATTGCAAAAATGTCTAAAGAAGAGCTGTTAGTACAGCTAAAAACATTAATTAAAATACATAGGCAATTAGTGCAATATGTAATGTGGACTGCAACAGTCCAGCCAGCTGTTAATGTACCACAGCTGACCCCTCATCAGGGGAACACTAATATAATCACACCACAGAACATACAGTCATGTCTTGGTAAAACACCAATAAAACTGGAACAAATTCCTTTCTGGTTAGCACAGAAAATCACTCAAATAGAGGCAGTATTTCCTGATACTACCCCTATAGAGAAACACAGAATCTTGACCATCTGCCTTCCTATGGGAATCGCACTACACGTGGAGGACTGCGACACTTGGGGTACAGTCTTTGCTTCCATTTACACAAAAACACACATTGTTCCGTCTATTGCGGTAATACCAGAAGTGCTAAAACAGATTCAAAATGAATACGGTCCAGAGCCCGCTTTAAAATCTTGGTATGAAATTATTGAAAGACTTCAAGCAGGTCTCGGCTATATTATTAGCCAATATAAAAGGAGAAGCAGCATCTGTGGCGATCCGCCAGAAGTTGAAGGAAACAGATATAAAAGATCAGCCAGTTGAGCTTGCCAAAATCATAGAAAAATGCTATGAAGAATTAGGTAGAGACAGCTTGGGTGGGAAACCAGTAAAGCCCCAACTGCTCGAAAATCCTGAAAAATTATTTATTAAAAATAATTCAAATACTCCTAAAAAGAGCTGGGATGGAAATAAACAATCCACTCCCAAGGAAAAAGTTTTCCAGTCCAGAGGAAGGTCTCCTCGACGGAGGGAAAGAACTCCGACTCGAGAACACCAGTCTCCCCAGAGGGAGCCCTCTGAGAAAAGATATAACCTTAGAAATAGGGATAATCTGAAAAAACCTGATAGATATCAAAGTATTGATACACGTCCCTCTCGATCTTTTTTGCAGAAATCGGAAAGAAGAGGACGGTCAGACCCAGGAGAGCACACCAAGTCCAAAGACAAGGAACCTGCTCAGAGTAAAAAATCTCAATTTCCAAAAAAGAAGGTAGCCAGTATTAGAGAAATCAACCATGCCGAGAATACTTAGGACACAGTTGAAAAACGGGGAGTGGGCATTGACAATGTTGGACAGTGCAGCAGAAATCAGTATAGCCAGCAAGATCTTGATGAGTCATCTGGAGACAGTGGACACGAATGAATTCATTCAGGTTGAAACTGCCGACACCAGACTTAGCGAGGCCCATAAAATATACGAAATAACATTGCGTATAGAGGGTGATAAGACTAGGAAAATAAGAGGTCTATTTTGGGATACACTCTCAAAAGGCTATGATATTCTGTTAGCTGAAAAAGATTGCCCCCCAGAGTTTGTCAGGGAGTGCCCTCGTGGCGAAGAAATGATTATGCCTGCCTTCTCGAATCACATTCCGATTCACAAAAAATATGCACATGCAAGGAAATGGGCAGTAGCCCAGGCACCGGCATTATATAAAAATCATGTAGGATGGGATGAGGACTCACCTCCTCACAAAATCAAGTTAAAAAGTGAACCAACTGCCCATCGGCAGTATCCCATTCAGCAAGAAGCTAAAAAATAAGTCAGGGAGATTTTAGATCAACTTGAATAACAGGGGGTGATTGAAACATGCACCTCTCAAATGAACAATCCTTTGTTTCCTGTCTCCAAGCCAGACAATTCATATTGTCTAGTTTTGGACTACAGACACCTTAATACATGTTGTAAAACATTTGCAGTACAAAACTCGCATAGTGCAGCCTTAATGAATAACATAGTTAGGAAAAAAATATAAAACGACATTAGACATATCTAATGGTTTCTTTTGTCAAAACATTGCACCAGAAAGCAGATATTTGACCGCTTTCTCAGCATTTGGGTCACAGAAAAAATTCTGTTGACTCCCACAGGGGTTCAAGAACAGCCCAGGACTATTCTCAGCTAGGGTAACAGAATTACTACAAATATATGATGATGAGGCATTATCTTGCGTAGATGATATTTATCTCACAGACGACGACTTGGATACTCACTTGAAAAGAGTGAACATCATTATACTTGGGTTCGCAGCAGAGGGTTACAAATTCAACTTTAAAAAGTCTCGAATTGCCCATCTGACAGTACTATTCTTAGGGTACGAGTTATCAAGTGAAGGGAAAAGCCTAGCGGGCAACTTCTTAGAGAAGTGCGCTGTACTCCAAGATCCAAAAACGCTGAAGAATTTACAATCCATACTAGATTTTCTGAATTTCGGAAGAACTTACATTCTAAATTATGCAGAGAGGGTTAAACCTCTCTACGAACTAATTAAACCTGATTTTAAACAAATCAATTGGACTCAAAAACACACAGAAATTTTGAGATCACTGCAAACAGACATGTTAGCTAAAACTAAAATAGATACACGTGACAATACACGCGGTCTTGTAATCCGAGTCATCCCAGGAAGATGCGGATTCACGTACCTAACCTCTAATGAGGGAGAAAAGGTACCAATTTCAATTAAATCTCACTTGTACACACAAGCAGAAAAAGCACTCAGTCTCACAGAAAGAACTGTGAAAGCAGTGCAAATTGCATTAGCAAATGAACGAGAACTAGCACATGGCAAACGGATTAATATCCTCACAGCGGAATCCGCCTTCGAGGCGCTATTCAGCCCAGTAAACCTGCCTACAGTGTCAATGGATCCGAAATGGATACAGTGTGTAGATTCTCTAGGAGCGGAAGATGTGAAATACTATTTCGCCCCGTAATTCGAAGAACTGAATGATTTAGAATATGAAGAAGAATATCCTCAGCCAATTGAACTTCTGCCTCTCCCACAATACGCCTGTATAATCTATACAGATAGATTTGTACAGCATTTCAACGTAGAGAGAAAATCCTACGATGCAGCATGTGCGATTGTTAAAGGTCGTTGGCTGTGCGGTAAATTCAGACCGAAAGTAACAAAAACTGAATCTGTAAGAAACTGTTCGGTTCAGAGAACTGAAATCAGATGTTTAAAGATGGCGCTCGAAAATGCAGAACGTGAATTCCCGACACTTATCGTGTGCGATTCTCATTTTTGCGTCAACTCTTACAATAATAAACTGCAGAGGTGGATTGAAAACGATTACAAAGATGACACAGGTGCCACAATAAAGCATAAATTGCTCTGGAAACAGGTAGCTCTTTTACACAAAGAACTACAAAAGACTCACGTGGTACACGCACAGAGTCTTCAACGTGATGGCGTTCACGTTGCAGGGAATTCATTGGCTAATACAGCCACAGCGGAAGCAACTAACCCGGCTTCCGTAGCCACAAAAAAGCGTACAGAAAAATACATAGACGGGGAAACCATGCTGGCAGTAAAAACGACCGTAAAAGGCGACTGTGCAGCACTACCCGTGAACTATCCACTCAATTATGCATACGTAATCGATGCAAATTCCGTTCCTTTTGCTCGAATCCCTGGAGTGGGGGACAGAGTAATTCCAAACAGGAGCAAGAGGGGCTTCCTCTTACTGGAAGCACACATGGGGTTGGGTCTGAGACATCAAACAATTAAGGATTCTCTGAGAGAGTTACAATCAGAGTACTGGTGGCCAGGAATGAGCATAGATATTCAATGTTTTGCTCAAAATTGTGAAGACTGCAACAGAGATCGCAGTAATGAACAGGCCAGTGTAGTTTCAGGAACCCTGATGGACAGCATAAGGCGGTCTATCTGCGCAATCAAAGAAGAGAAGCGCGTCCCATTGTACATAGTTAAGGCTAAACACACTTAAAAAAATGTGGCCTCCAGCGCTCGGCTGACGCCTAGAACTGTTATAAGAGAGATCTGCGAGTCTATATCGGCACATACGCAATTACCGCGTTCCATTCTGACCAGGGTCCTGCTTTCAGCTCTCGAGCTTATAAGGAGGCCATGGCCAGCATGGGAATTGGGTTGTGGGATTCTTGTCCGTCGCACCCCGAAGGGAATAGTGTGGTTGAAAGAAAAAACCGCGATCAATAACAGCGAAGGTATTAGGTTCAGGCGCTGGGTGGGTCAAACATCTAATAAGTGTCCAGACCAGTCTTAATAACTTGCCAAGAAAATCTCTAAAAGGTTTCAACCCATACGAACTATTGTTCGGAATAAGAATGAACATTCAGGACCTCGATAGTCAGATGTCAGTGGTACAAGAAAAAAACAACAGACTTTGACATCAAAGATCGTTTAGCTGTTTTACAGGAACTGAATGAAACAAGAAAATCCTTAAGCAACATAAAATTAAAGCAACAGCCAGATACCACTGACGAGGCACCACAAGCAACTGCCCCAGCAAGGTCTGCCTGGTTTCCAAAGATTGGGGATCTAGTCAGAGAAAAAATCGCGGTGAAGAAGGAATTCGGGCCTTCTTACAGAAAAGCAGTACCTGTCTTGGCAGTCACCGGAACAAGGTCAGTTGTACTACCGCCCCTTGCTGGTAAAAAGGAGAACAGAGTCGTGTCTATCGGTCTGGTAAAACCACAACCATGTGGCTTATAATCAACAGTAGGCCCAGTGGACTCCCAAGAAACAACAGAATACCCAAACTTGCAACAATCCAAGAGGTTCAAACTGAAAGACTAATCACATTCGATCAGCCTGCAGTACACAGAGAAGGACTATGCAATAATGCCATGGAACTCGTGCCTCTTGAGACACAGATTGAAACAGTTTGTCAAGAAACACCAGTCTACAATAATGTGGCATCAGAAAGTGCTACCGAGAAACAGATTGAAAGAACAATCCCATCAATTGACAGAACTGCCTCTGGTTATTTCATCAACTTCGACAACTTCCCTGAAGATCAAAACGACCCCGAAGTGATGCCAGAAACAAAAAAGACTTTTAAAGAAAAAGCAACGGAACTCTTTCATCAACTGAAGGAAATCTACCTTATTTCACCTTGGCTAGAGTTCTGGTTCGGTCTAGGTGTATTTTTCCTCCTGCTTTGGCTAATCATGGTACTTTGTTTGGGAAAATTCATTGAGGGAAAATATAGTACAATGGACACAGCAAGTCAGAACATCAACTTAGTCCTGAAACCACACAGATCATCCCACGTGAAGAAAAGAGAACTGTCAACAGTAAATGTCACAGCCATTCCAATACCTGGTGGGGTAGTATGGGAGAAAACTGACTATGAGATCTATGGTCCGGTCGAAATCCTGAAGTATCCTCATCAACTGAAGGTTTCCTTAAGTGACTTTGTAAAACCTAGTACATTCTCTGATGATTGGGACTTTAACAGTATTAATGAAATGATGTCTGATTTAGTAATGTCAGCTAGATTCACAGAACATGATTATTTACAAGGTTCATCTAGTTATGAGCAATTATTCTGCTACACACATTATGGTAATCATTACTTGCATAAATCTGCACAGCCTAGAAATGTTTTTATGTATAATCAATGGGAACATTGTGCTACACCACCTAAAAGCAGTTCTAAAGCATTTTTTGAGAAATTCAAATACTTTTCAGGGTTTAACACCAGTGATGCAGAAACGTTTTATTACAAACTGTTAGATAAAACAGGAATGAAAACAATGCTGACAAATTCTAAATTGATATATTCAGTAGCATTTTATGACAAAATGATGACATTTGGTTTTGATTATTGGAAAAATAACATTGAAACGAAAACCATTTGGGGTACAAAAAATTGGCAGGTACAAGGCCTTGAATCACTATTCAGAACCTGCATGATACCAGAACAAATGATGTTTTTAAATGACACAATACACCAAACATCCTGTGTTGGCCTAGCTAAGATCAAAGACCTTAAAACACCGTCTATTCCGAAGCCAATACCTGAAAATACAACTACAGATATTGAGTTAGACGTGTCACAAATTTTGCATTTTAACAGAACACATCCTGATTGGAAAAAGTGGTTTATCTGGCCTATTGACACAAACAACTGTCAAGACAGATTCCTGAACGAAACACAGGGGTTGAAAATGACCAGACAAGACCCTAGATACTCTCAGAGACAACATCCAGGGATAGTAACAACATACAGTGTAGGGAAACTCTGCCTTGAATGGCTAAAAAGGATACAGCTTTATAGAGACCAAGTGCAGCCGAGACCTCATGGTCTTAACGGTTGAGACGGCACAAAGAATCTCGTTGCAACAGTTAGAAGAGATCAAAACACTGGAAAGTGAGATACAAACTAACCCAGCTATTACGGACGCAAAGACATTATTGGAAAAAGTTGAAAAGGACATCTTAGAATTTAAGGATTATACAATCAATCAAAAAGAAAATCAGTTTCAAAAAGACAAGAAAAACTTTAACTTTGAAAGGACATACCCTTATCTACAAACGGATTTCTACTCCAGAGTTGAATCAAGAAGATACTTAGGAGAATACCAAGGACGGTCAAACAATAAGTTTATTTCCTTCTCAGACACCTCATCGGCATCAAGCAATAGTGACAGTGACGGATATAACCAAAGGAGAGGTGGGAACAAAAGAGGAGCATTCCAACAACAACCAGGACCCTCTGCAGGTCCTTTTTTAGGAAGAGGCCAACCGGAAAACCGAGCGCGCCCACGGTACAACCAGCCATGGGAAATGTCGACACGGAGACGGAACTACAAGAACTGGTAGCTTCCCCGATCTTCAACTTGTCAAATAAAATACTTACACCACCGGAGAAAAGCATACTTGAAAAAGGACTCTCCTTTGTCCCCAGGAGACCCACCAACTTCGTCAAACTAAAAATGGAGGCCCTGGAATTTTGCCGAAAAATTAAACTTAAATCTTTCTTCTCCCAAACACCAGTAAGTCAACCATTAGAGGTTACCGGACTAAAGAAAAAATCAAAATTTTGCCCACCATCTAACAAAATCGCGAAAGAAACCGTTATTTTTGAAAAAACCATTCTATCAGCATTAAGTAAAATGGAAGAAAGAAAAAATTGGACCAAATTTAATATCACATATGATGAGAAATGTGCCTTAGAACATCTGAAAAAAGACACTTCAATCGTAATAAAGCAGGCGGATAAGGGCGGCGCCATTGTTATTTGGGACACTGAAAATTACAAAAAAGAAGTAAGGAGTCAACTGGACAATGTCAAATGCTACAGGAAAATAAATCACAATCCGACCGCAGAATTACAACAACAGCTTAACCCTATTCTGGAAAAAGGTTTATCAGAAGGCATCATTGGTAAAAAAGAATTCGAATATTTGAAATGCAACACCTCACGAATACCTTTGTTCTACGTCTTGCCCAAGATTCACAAAGATGAACAAAATCCCCCCGGTAGACCAATAGTCTCGGGATGTGAGTCACTGTTTGAACCAGTGTCTAAGTTTGTAGACTTTTTTCTGAAACCTTTCATGACAGAAGTTAAATCTTTCTTGAGAGATACAACTGATTTTATGAACAAACTTCCGACTATATCATTTAACCAAAATGAAGACTACCTAGTCACGATGGATGTATGTTCACTGTATACCCAGATCCCGCAGAGTGACGGACTGGATGCAATACAGTTTTTTCTAGATCAACGACCAAGACCCACCAGAGTTCCAACGGAATTCATTCTGCAGCTAGCCACACTAGCATTAAAAAAGAACTTCTTCAATTTCGATGGAGACTTCTTTTTTCAAATAAGCGGGGTAGCCATGGGTTGCCCCTTTGCACCGGAGTTAGCCATACTTTTTATGGCATTGTTTGAAGAAAAGTTTGTGTACCAGTCGAACCCATTCATAGAAAAAATCACAAGTTGGAGTCGATATATCGACGATGTTTTTATGACATGGAAGGGGACAGAGGACGAACTAAAGGAATTTCACCAATGGTTAAATGCGAGAACGGAGGAAATCAAATTCACCATTAACTATTCCAAAATTAAAATGGCATTTCTCGATGTTGAAGTATATCCGACTGATGACGGTCTGGTAACAACTCTGTACAAAAAACTGACGGACAGAAACAAGGCACTGCACTTTAACAGCAGCCACCCACGGAATCTAAAAGAGAATCTCCCTTTCTCACAATATTTGCGGATCAAGCGAAATTGCTATTACAAGGACGCATACATGTTACATGCTGCAAACTTGACAGAAAAACTCTCCCAAAGAGGCTACCCTTTAAAACTCCTCAGAAGAACGATGAAAAGAGTATGGTGGATTCCCCGAGATACACTTTTTACGAGTAAGGTCAAACCACCCCAAAATAGGATGGTCTGTGTCTCTACATTCTGCCCAAACTCCAATGATTTCAAAAAAACAATCTTGCAAAATTGGCATTTAGTGGAAAACATCGATGAGACACTTAAAGATAAACCATTATTCGCCTTCAAAAAGGACCAAAGCGTAGCCAATCACCTAGTTCGAGCAGCAGTTAAACCTAACATACCAACAATCAGCACCATGCTTGGATTACCACCTATCCAAGGACACCATAGATGTGGCTCCTGTATCTGCTGCGCCAGCACTGAAGAAGGGAATCTATTTCAGCACAAACAGATATCGTGGAAACATGACAAATTTACAAATTGTAAATCTAAATTCGTCGTGTATGGAATTAAATGCCCTTGTGACAAAATTTACATTGGCAAAACAAGCCAAGAGGTGAGATGCCGCATAACCCAGCACAAATCACGCATCAAAAAGAATGTGCTAACTGCCCCATTGGTTAATCATTGGATCAATCACAAACATACCGTGGACGATCTAACATGGACAGTAATTGCAAAAATTGAGAAAGATCCCAGAGGTGGAGATATGGAAGAGAAACTGTCACACACAGAAGCAATGTTAATTGTCAAATTCAACTCTGCCATAAACGGACTTAATGAACTTTCCGAACTCTATCGCCTCTAATAGGCTAATGATAATGCAAAGACCGAGATTCAGACTGCTGTCTCCCTGAGAGACCGTGACCTACGGCCCAACGTACCCCTGACAACAAAAGCGGCCCGTCTCCATGACAACGGGCGAAGGAACTACAATTCCCCATAACTCCCCGGGAAACCAGGAAGTGATTCTAAACTCAACTGAACACGAGAGCGAACTTACCGACCATACCAAGCGGCCCGTCTCCATGACAACGGGCGAGAGAACTACAATCCCCATAACTCCCCGGGATACCAGGAAGTGATTTTAAACCCTATCTGAACACGAGAGCGAAGTTACCGACTAGATGGTGCCGGTCACTGGACTTATCGAACAGAGATCGACGAGTGCGGACCCCCCCATGAGGATAGCGGACACGACGCTCACAGGTAAAACGTTGACCCAAGCAAGAAAACCACCGCAAATTCGGCGATTTTTTCATGCAATTCAGACATCTGATACTCGCTCCATTTCTCTCATAGGACAAACAAGAGCACGCAACTGACTTACTCGACCTAAACCGAGACACAACTTTAACCCCCGCGCTCAACAAACAAAAGTAAGTCTCCTTGTTCCCCAAACAATCAACTTCATATAGCAACAGAGTGGCTCGGCCCCCCCCTTTAAAATAAGCTTATAAGCCATTTCCTTATCCCCCAGCTTCCCGCACCATCCTGACCTATCCAGTTCAACAAACGGCCACAGTAGACGCAACACGATGTAAGTAGACACGAGTGAATGTGCATGTTGAGATTGACTAATTGCCTCCCTGGCATTCTCTCTGTAGAGGTTTTAAAATCCACCTCATTTTTTATCCAACAGTGAGACCCGCAAACGCAAAGTCTACTACTGAGAGGTAGGATTAGTTCTCTTTTCTCCCAATGTAGCGTTGTGAGGTAGCTGGTTTTGTCCCCCCCTCTGATCGATTCTCGTTCTCCATTCACAGGCACACGGTCCTGATGAGATTTCCCCATAACCAGGGGTGATCGAAACGCGTAGACCTCCTCTATCCGGCATTAGGAACCTTTGATTATTTCAAAAACTAATAACGTTGTGTACTTATTCATTTCCAATGCTGTGTTTGTATTTCAACTGTGATATTGTATAGATTGTAAATAAGTGTATTATATCTTGACTGTTTCGTGTGGTATGAATGATGAGTGTGAGTTGTGATTTTGTGGTCTAAACTATGGTTTGTACTTATTGTTAATTGTTTCAATATCTGTGCTCATTGTGGAACTAAAGTTATGTTCCATGAATCAAAAAACGAAAATTGCATACTGAATTGATATATGCATCTAAGTTCAGAATAAAACTGATTCATTCAGAAATATGGTTCATTGAGAATTACTGCTTCATTCAGTCATTCGAGAGATCACCCGAGATCCAGTTTTCTAATAACGTGGCAATATTGGTATTTTTCTTGGTTTATCATTGAATGGCTAGGAACATCCACACTGGCTGAAATTAAGCAACACTTGTCTTTACTAAAAGATGGTGCTGATTTGCGCGATTTCATTCTTGGACCACGCAAACAGCGTCGAAAGCGTTTCATAGCGACCAGTATCTATGCTGCGTACAATGAGGCTTGGAAAGTCACACAAATTGAAACAGCTGAAAAAATATGAGAAATTGATCGTATTCATTTGTAAAAATCACTTTCTGTAGTGGACAATGGGTTAATGACTCTGTCTTCCAGAATATATTTGTTGGACAATATTGTATCCTCTGCCTTTGATGTAATAGAAAGAGACTTGCTAATGTTACAACATGGCCAATCTCAATTACGTTCTATTATACAATTAGGCTGGACGCTGCAAAATCTTCGTTCAGCATATGTGCCTTGGCGTTTAGTAAACACAACGTCATTATTTTCCATCTTTAACCTTACTGATAAACAAATCAGTTTGGCACAGAAAGGAGCAGACTATACAATCCTGAGCATCGAAAAACTTGAGAGATTACCATTGACAATGTCAGAAAGTCCTGTCATTGAATGGATAATACACGGAATTATCACTATTCCGATAACAACTTTCCGATTTAAAAAGTGCATTGAATACATACCTACTGGCCAGTATGAACGATTGGGTAAAGGATATGTAAAATCTGAATGGAAATAACCATACACACATTCTTGCTATAGTGACAGCGACAAAAATGTATTTCTTAGTGGTGAAAATTGTAAACATTCACTAAGCGGTATACTTTTGTGCCAGGGTATTAATTTACACGGAGCTTGTGATGGAAATTCTAACAACCTTTCATGCCACCAGCTTGTCACACCTGCAACTCAGATAGAGCCCTTCTTTATGCAACTTGCAAACGGGAGTTACATTCTTAGAATGGATCACAGATGTTGTGGCCTAGTGCCAGGGAAAAGTTATCTAGTAAGAGTAACATCCATGGTCAAATGCTGTATGCAGGCATTGTTCCCGAGTGGGCCTGCAGACACAGTGACTCCCATCTGGCCTCGTCTGAATCTCTATTCTATACGAATTGATACTTTAAGCAAAATGAAGTCTGTGCTTTTACAGACAACAGTGCCCATAACGTCATCAAAAGAGACGTATGATCTTCTAGTTGCAAGGACAGCTACTGAAGTTCATGAACTTTTATCAACAAATTGCCCCCTGCATTTCGTAGAAATGCTTAGCCAACTCCTTAACATGTCTAGTGCCACAGGCATCCCAGGCATATTTAAGACGATTTTTACGGGACTGCTAACACCTTTTCAAGCAATTTTGGGAATCGTTCCTAATTTTGTCCACTCTGTTTTTGGCGGCATACCCTTATTTTTGGGACTTGTAGCAGGGATTTTATTTTTGACCGTCCTGCTTCGTTATGGCAAGCCAAAGCTCAGACATAGCTCCCATGGGAATGGAAGAGACAATCCTAGCAATGCGCTACCGGGACAGGATAACTAACGTCCTTGGATTGGCCAGGCTGAGAGATCTAAACATGACCTGGTTCCTTTCATTCAGACCTATATGGCAGAACTGTATCTTACCGGTACTTAGATGTATGCTATGCGGAGATGAGTGCGTGTTGGACATCTGTCTTTCACTTCCATCAGCAGTACCAATGGACGTCGATACTTTGCTCAGTCCGATAACGGCTCACGCATTGTGTTGTCCCCAGCGGCTACCAATCCTGATGACGGCATTCGTTGAGAATCCTGTGCTACGACTAGGTGGTAACAGTGGAGCGAGTGACAAAAGCAACATCACCCAGGTACGACCTTCTGTGAGCATTGCTGATCCCGACTATGATGACAGCAATCATTCTCACACCTGCCAAGTTACAGCACTATCGAATTTGGTTGAACTGTCACCTGATTTTGTAGACCAATTCTTTGAGAGCCTGTCTGATATGATGTTCTCACCAGAACAGAAATAATAACTTTGGAGAAACTTTACGACACACAGCGTTCCCATGAACTCTGAATTCGGCCTTCAGTTTTGATCAACAAAAACTGCTAAAAGTGTTGGAACTCTATTTCCCCGTTCAAGCATTAATTCTTTTGAATTGAACACTTTTTAATATTGACCCTTTTTTGGCACGAACAATTCTTTGCTTAAGGTAAAAACTATTCTTAGAGAACAGAAGCTTCAAACTTCTATTTCTAAACACATCTAGAGACATAACAACCTTACACCAGCCTCTAGCACATTTTTTGCAATGCATTTATATGTGATGATTTATCTCGCCCTTCTTCTGTTTCAGAGATATTTCATGTGTAATTCTTTTCGCATTATCGTTCATTAATTTCATATGCAATAATTTTTGAATGATTTCTATGCTTCAAAAACGTACAGTACCTAACTTTCACGTATTACAATATACGCCTATTTCAAATGCATTTGTGTATTTTGGGGTGGGCAATGTTACACATGCATCTTATTGCTCTAGTTTTAGTAATTTGATGGACATGAACCCGTGGAGTGGGTGTTGCGTGCTTATCTAGGATCCTGATCGATACTGTGACCTTATGCCCCTATTCGGCTATAAATCCATTTATTCCCTATATTGGCATAACCGTTCAAGTACAATATTCAGAAAGTCATCTCTGGCCTCACACGAACAGAGCCACATTCCAGAATAGTTTTCTCTGCCACTTCCTTTGTAACCAATTAGTGCAATGACAGAGCAGAAGTCACTATCTGAGATTCCTAGATTAACACTCCGAGTTCTTCAACAAGATAAAAACTCAGCAAACCTGGAAATCCCCGCTTGCTGTGTTTTGATTAGTAATGGAACTCTAATGAGCAACTGATAGCGATCACTTCCTAGTGACATCTTTAATTGACGTCTTATGTCCAGCAAACTTACGTCAAACCAGGCACCTGTCAGGTGTAAATATTACCAACGTTGCCTTAAGCAATTGCCTGTTGCTAGCTGTCTGCAGTACGCTGATGCTGCTGCTGTCTCGTTGCTGTTGGTGAAGCTACTGATACCATTATCGCTGCTAAAGCGCGAACGATGGTGTGGTGAACCTAGGAGCTGAACAGCCGTCCCCCTGCAAGAGCCCAGCAGATGCCAGCTGCCCGCGGACGCTGTCCCCCCTCCTCCTCCTTGACGCGCTGAAGAGAGACGCTGCCTTTCTCCTGCAGAGAAATCCAGCTCCAGCGTTTCTGGTCTACCCTTGCGGGTGACTGGGATATCGAGCCCTGAGGGAGATACCAGACCTCCATCATTCTATTCAGAGGTATGGTGTTGACTAAAACCTTGAGAGAGAATTCTTGAAGCAAACCTTGGCAAAACCAACTTAACTTAAAGCTACTTACTTACTCCCCTCCCAAGTATTAGGCTTAGGTCAGGTACACTGGGGTAGGCATAGTTAGAAGCACCAGTTGAGTATTTTAGCCTAATGTATATATGAATGTATATATGTTTTATTACTTTTAAACCATTCTATGGCTAAGAAACCATATCAATGCTTTTACAGTATTATTTCGCAATACTTATCTTACTGTACGTACTTTTTATAATAACAAGTCTTGCAATTGTGGCAATACATTTCTCTTGTACGAGAAGAAAGACTGTTCAATAAATGTTAACCCTTTATTGACAAACGCCCGTCTCTCTATTCTCTACATATTGTGAAAGTAAACTGCACCAACCTGACTGAGTAAAATAACTGTCTATTGTTTCACACGACCCTAGAGATTGACTCTTGATCTGAGGAGCAAAGTTGTCATGTTGCACAGTTGTTGGAAAACTGAATCCCTTCTTGTCTGTGCCAGGGAAGCTGATCACTTCCTATTTCAGTCAAGAAAGTTTCCAGTGACCTCTGAGCTAGTTGGTAACAAACCCAATTAAGTTTAGCATAGTCAGTAGAGGCCTGGAAGATCCGCACTTCTACTTCGATACTACTGTTTATGTTATTCCAATGCGCAGGGCCTAGTGGGAAACTAGGAACTACACTACAAACCCAGAGGTCTGCACTTAGTGCCTAGAGCTATTGCTGAATAGGAGTTTTGTTTAACACCTTTTGCCAACTGTGCAAGCTTAGATAGCTACACAGACAGACTAATAATAATAAATAGTAGTAGCACAGAAAGTCATAGTAGAGGCAGGATAAGAATTTGGAAACAGTCTACAAGAAGTTCAAAGACGATTTAGGAAAAAATAGAATTATGATGAACGTTTGGAATAAATAGGTGCTGTAAATGTTAGGGAAGTATAATTATTAATATTAACAAGAAAACTTACTGGGGCCAGCAGAAGGCCCTCGGTGGACCGACCCTGGTCTTCCTGCTCCGCCGGCGCCGCCACCTCTATCCTCTTGCCCCTGGGAGGTGCTGATGTACATGAAAGAAAGACACAAACATGGATGATTGTTGTCAACAAAATCAAACATTTCAAAAAAACAATAACAAATTATTTCGGGGAAATAAACAACAATTGCACTAAATTTATTGACCTATCTGATGTGGTCTACTAGGATTAGTATTGCTGGATTCGCGGACCGTATACTTGTAAAGTTATGTAACACACTAAACCAATTGCAAAAAGGTTCTACTAGGACTGGCAGCACTCACCAGCACGCAAAGTGACAGACACAGTCCGTCATGATTGCAGACCACTAAAAAATGTCCTACTAAATAACAAGTCAAAATATACTCAACCTATCAATCCTCCACCACTATCTCTTCTTAGTGGCAGGAATACAAAGGAAGGACTGGACTTGAGTTTCTAGTCTCTAGCATTACGCAGTTCTGTAAAGTAAACTCATACATAATCACTCAGGTCAAATGAGCACAAAATTGAAAATAAATAGGCATAGTAGCACCGCCACTGAGCAGGCGAGCACCTGCAATCACAGAAACTTTTGAAACATAATTTACCTGCAATTTAAACAGCAACATTCTTGCTCTTTGGAAAAAGCATATCTCTGCAATATAACATAGAGCAGAAGAAAACAAAGTAGTTATTAAATAACTACTAGTACCCACCAAGCCCAGGGATCTCAATGCCAAGTAAGTCACGCAGGACTTGTTCCCGGTCCAGTATACCGGACCACCGGTGTGTCACCTGGTTGTAGGTGCGTTGGACCCCTGATTCCCGATACATGGTCCGGCACACCTTACCCCATAGCTGCCGACGCTCCTGGAGGCCGTACCCAGTACAGGGCCTGCTGCGATGGTCTTGGGGAGGTGGCGCTGCACAAAGAAGACAAGTGCGGCCACCTCCACCGTGCTGAAGATCTCCCTGGGACTTACAGATGCCCCCCTTAAACGCCCGCAAGGGAGCCAGCTTGCCATGGTCCTGGGTTAAAGGAAAAATAAATAGGAAAGAATAGGGAAAAGGTAAATAAAAGAAAAGAGAGAGGTAAAAAAAGTAGTTATTAAAGTAACGAAAAGTAGAAAAAAAACACAAAATATAGATGTACAAAAATAGAGAGATAGATAATGAGTAAAAAAGATTTTAAAATGTTCAAACAAACAAAGGATTACAAAGATTGAAGCAGGATAGAAAAGGCATGCCCAGAACCATAGCAATGAATGAAAAACAAGATGGCCACGACCATTGCAACCGCGTGGGTAAGTTTGCGCGATATTTTCCTTGCGAGAACGGACACGAACACGCAACTGCGATCCAGAACAGGAAATGCGCAACGCAAGCAGTGAAAAACAAGATGGCTGCGCCCATATACGATGGCATGGGTAACTTCACGGTAGCCGCGGTGAAAAAAATCCCGCAAACTTGCAAAAATAAAAAGATCCACAATCTCACGGAAGTACGTGGATTTTGCGAACCGCGAGTACGCTTTCACGCAAATTTGCGTACCGCCAATTCGCAAAATTCGCCCATACTTATTCATGATCTGTTTGTCTTTATTGTTGCAGTATCATTTGAATGCATTTTCCTATTAGCGTCAATAAACGTATGTAGCTCGAGCTGATTGAGATGCCATTGCGCTGCATTCATTTTTTTATATTGCTTTGTTGTATCATAGGACGCACGGCAGTCTGTTGATAGCAAAGGCGCTTTTTACAACCCAGAATTCTGTAATTTCTTGAAGGGCACATGTTGACATTTATTCGATTTTGTCAAGTTTCTCCGCTCGAAATATAGAAGTACATATTGAAAAAATACCCTTTCCAGGGTTCACTGAATTATTGATAGTCACTCAAGGAATGTATGATCAGAACAGAAGTTCTGGTAAATGTTACATTGCTTAAGAAGGATAGATGAGCGTGCATAAAATGTCCAGATGTATTATGATGGTTGCTGAACGAAAACCTGTTGCTACAAAAATCATTCTCCTATTTTTGTAAATTAAATACAATAGCGTTAAAATTAGAAATGTTCTCAGTTAGCTATTACCGTGTCAATAGGGCATAACCTTAAATGTGGCAATGAGCTGCATTAAGATCACATTCTTAGAGAAAAAAGACATGTCCTTGTTCAGGTTTTTTGCATTCCTGTAATGACATTAAGATGATGGAAGTAAAAATAGCACAGCATTATATCCATCTTTACAGAAACTCTTTATTATCATTATTAATACGTTTTTAAACTCGGAATTTAATTAAACGGTATATTCGAATCTCTTTAAGAGAAATAGAAATGCAGAAGTAAGGAGAAAAAATAGTACTAGGGTAAAGCGTTAGTCATGGAGTAGGTAGAAGGAAAAAGGCAGGATTGCTCTGCCAACCTCTGCAAAGCGTAGGTGAAAGTTGGAAAAACTTTGGAAAGTGCGAGGTAGTCGCCATTTGTGGTTGTGGCCAGCAGATGGGACTGGTGACGAGATCTGATCAGGGAAGGAAAAGACAAGCGTGCCTACAAAGATGAATAAGAATAATGTTTTTTTTGGGGGGTGGGGGGTGTTAGGAATTTCAAATTGTTTAATTTGCATCGTAGGTGGAGTGATAATAAGTTTAAGAGGATTGTGTTCTCAATGCCCTGCACTTTTAATGAGGAGCGTAGAACCCAAAGGCCTGAGGGGCCCAGCGAACCGAGGGGCATATTATTAAGGACAGGTGATACATTATCGCCGCTTTTATCGGCAGGAATCTGCAGATAAAGTGGCGATAATGGCCTTGATAATATGCTCTATGTATTTCAATCGAAGCCCATGTTAGATGTGAACACATCTAACATGGGCTTCGATTGAAATTCATAGAGCATGTTATCAAGGCCATTATCGCCGCTTTATCGGCAGTTTCCTGCCGATAAAAGCGGCGATAATGTATCGCCTGTCCTTGAAAATATGCCACCTTGATTTTGTGCTGTATTATCCATCCGGGGTCGGTAGTAGGAGTTCGTGCAGGGCGGTGATGGGAGGGGCAGGGTGGGCTGGTAGCAATGTATGGATTACGGAGTTTAACAGGTAAGTAAACATATACATAAATAAAACGAATTTCTTTGCGTGCACTGCATCACCAAATGCGATGCAGTGCGCGCAACAAAATTCGTTTTATTTATTTATGTTTACTTACCTGTTAAACTCCGTAATCCACACATTACTACCCCCACCCTGCCCCTCCCCAACCCACGTCACCGCCCTGCAGGAACTCGTACTACCAACCGCGGCTGGTATTTTCATTCAAACAGCATCCACAGGACCTATTTCCTTCCTTGTACTGGTAACACTACGGCTTTTAAGACAGCGAAACCAATACTACACATTGTTGCCACAAGAGTGGCTGTCTAAATGAGCATGTGTTTCTCTTTATTTTACCTCTTTGTTTGGTGCAGACTGAAGGCTCAAAAATTAATTCTTTTTTGATTAGCCAGTTGTTTAATATCCCACCCTTCATTGACATAAAACTTCAATGTAGGTAAATAGCAATTTTAATAGAAACAAAGATCTAAAGGCAGACTCCAAGTGCTGCACAGGCCTCAGTGTAGTCACCCAATGTGTAATCAAATATCAATTGATTGAGTGGTGTACACAACCTGCTCCTGCAACGGCCGTTGAGGGATGCAACCCGCCTGCTCCGGAACCAAAACTAGAAAAGCTATGGAGCGGTGCACTACTAGGGTATAGTGGCATTCAATAATGAAGCACAATCAGTTACTTAGTTGGTACCATCTTTATTCAAATAGATCCAAATGAACAGAAAACAGACATCAGCCAACGCGTTTCGTTCAAGGAAATGAACTTCGTCAGCACTGGAAAAAGAGCATAAATGAAACACATAAGTACTATGTAAAGCTTATAATGAACTTCCACATTACAATACTAACAAAAATAAAACAAAACCTATATGACAAAGGGTGCTATTTACAAAAAGTGGGACCAGGTCACACATGTGCAAAATTCCACTAACACCTTGCATGCGGCCGCGATTCTGCGCCTGTGCGGCAAAATCGCAAGTGGGCGGATTTATGATGGCCCTCAGCCATCATCAGCACACGAGCGCCGTAGTGCATGACGGCTGGGGGCCGTCATCAGCATGCAAGGGGTTAAAAAAGACATGAACAACAATGAATAAAATCCTATAAGTCACCATTGGGAGAGTCACGATCCCAGGTGCTTGTTAAGTCTGTATGATACAAAACATATCTAAACATTTGAAGCTGTTTCAGAGCCCTCTTAATGTACCTGGTGGGATGTGGTAATTTAGGCAAAGTATCATATGACTAAGTGTAAAAATGTGTATGCTCCATCTTAAATTACGTACAGCATCAGTTTTAACCCATTAGGATTGAAGGCGGAAAAGTAAACCTTGGGTCCAGTGGGGATCCCTCTAGGGCTGTGGAAATAGGTATCTATGATGGTGCATGTTGGACCCTGCCCTTTTTAGCAGGTTCATCCCAAAACTTTTTGCTTTTGCCTAGCCTGTTTCTGTAACCTTGTGTTGCTGATTTTAGGTCTCTGCGCACTTTTTCACTGTGGTCCAGTGTAAAGTGTGTGCGCTCTCTGTCTGTGTGGTGAGAGTGACATGCCCTCCCATAGGAATGCATGGGGAATATGTGTGACCATGGTAGTTACTGATGTGTGGGGAGTGCAGGGTCGAGTTTGGTATGTGCGAACTCGTGAGATCTAATGCTGCGCAATACTGTATGCGGCATGATTGTGTCTAGTGTGGAAGTGCCACTTCTGGAAGTAGGCATGTTAGTGTAATTTGTGTCTGGAGTGTGATTGGCTGGAGCTGGCTGGTGAGCCTGGCTCCAGGAGTCAGGATGGGTCTGCCCCGGTGGTGAATGGAGAGATTAGCATGATGATGTGTGGGAGTGGTATACCTGGGACCTGAATAGGGCTGGTCCTTCCCTCCACAATGCTGGCTCCACCCCCTGTGGTGCGTCTGATGTCCCTAGCCTGGCCAGTGAAAGGGAGTTCCCCATAACCAGTTGTAGCTGGTTCTCCCTTGCCTGCACCTTTTACAACAAAAGATTTCGCTGTATAAATGAGGGGCTGTGACCCCAAGTCAGTGTTCTTGTTTTTCTACTGTGAAACTACCAGGGGAGTGCTGCTGATGGTGCCCAGGGGAAGGCTTGCCCCCTTGGGCCCTGCCCAGCCCCTGGATGCTTTCCCTTGTGTGGGAGCTGTTTTGCCCCACCTTTGCTGCCCAGGCATTTTGGGACCCTTTGCCATGCTTTCTTTGCCCTTGCACAGGCTTTTTGTGGCCTAAGCGCCCTGGGAGCGCTTTCTGAGGGAGAAGGCTCGTAACTCTGCCCTAGCGCTTAGAATGCGCTTCTATTTTATGCCTTTGCAGCTCTGAGCTGCTGTCCAGGGATTCCCCCCGCCATGGTTGCCTATCTTTGTTCATCTTTAGCAGGTGCCCACCCTGCGTTATGGCCACCTTGCCGATGTGTATGCAAAGTATGCAAATTACGGGTGCCCACCCTATGGGATTGCCGCTTCTTTAATATTTATAGAACGGGAGCCTACCCCGTATTGTGGCTCCCCAAAGAGGGAAGATTACCACCGCATCTGGAGCTAAACAGCACGAGGCCGGGTTTGCCATGAAGAGAAGAGCCGCCGTGAAGTTGCAGCGCAGTACCGCGCTGTGATTGGCTACCGCTGGTGGGACTCCCTCCTCGTCATTACAGGGCCGCGCTGGGATTGGTTCCAGCCGCCCGGGAGTCCCGCTGTGTCATTGAAGTGCCCTATTGCCATTGGTTCCGCTGCCACAGAACCCTGCAGTGTCATCACGAGGCCTCGCGGCAATTGGTCCGGCCGCGAGGGCTTTCTCCGAGCTTGGTGAACTGCGCCGAAGGCCGGGGAGTGGAAAGAAGGAGCCTGCCTCACGGGAGAGCCTCGCTGAACAGCCCGGTGAGTTGGCAAGGGCTGGTGGGGCTCCAGGTGTACCTTGATGGTGCCGGTCCAAGCCCGGCCGGTGTCCTGAGCAGCCCCCGCCTGAAGGCAGGGTCGGTCCAACGATGGGGGGCACTAATTATCGAAAGAGCCCACTGTGGCTCCAGCCTTGGGCGGCATGCTTTGTCAAAAGAGCCTGTGTGGCTCTACTCTGGCCATACGTGTTAGAAGGGGCCCGTGGTCTTTCCCAGTTGGGTGCCAGTGAGGGCCGTGGTTGTTCCCAGAGCGGACTCGCCGTAGTGGGCCGCTCCAATGTGCCCCCGTTGTTGTTTCAGAGTCCCGGTTAGCAGGGATCCCCCTGCACAGAGACTGTGAGTGCTCATCCAATGTGCGGGGCCCATTTGATTATTTAAGGAGCCAGTGGGCTCAGGGGGAGCAGTAATTCTAGAGCCTGAGAGCTCCGACGTTTGGTGACATCTTTAATCATTTAAGGAGGACTCCGGGGGCATAATTGATGTCAGAGTCAGAGGGCTCAGTTTGGCACAGTCTTTGCTCCTGGGGCCAGTGAGGGCCCTGTCGCAGTTTTGCTCATTCCCAGCTGCCCAGCAATTAGTGGGAAGTTGCACCGTTTAGGCGCCAAGGGAGAGAGAGTCCCTGTGAGGGACGGAGATGGCACAGAGGTGCCAGGCCTTCTACAGCTGCGCAGCACTTAGTGCCAGCTGCAACGTTTAGGCCCTGTTGTTGTTCTTAGCTGCCCAGCAATTAGTGGGCAGCTGCAACGTTTAGGTTTTGACTGGTTCTGCGCTGGCAGCGCGCCCTCACATTCTGGACACAGGCATTTGAGCCCCTTCTTGAGATAGCCAGTTGGCCAGGGGACTGGTATGTGGATAGGGCGCAAGGCCCTAATGTGATTGTTGCGCAATGTGATTACTTACTAGGTTTGTGATGATAATTGCCTTATGTGATTCATGTGCTTTAAATGTGGTGCTAGGAAATGTAATGCATTTAGTATGTTTACGCACCCTGTATTGATACCTCTAGATATAGTTTTACCTGTAGAGGTTTGTGTTAGTGAGATTGTGTTTCACTATGATTTGCGCCCCTAAATGTGAGTTATGCTTAGGGGGTAGGGTCTAACGTGTTTAGACTAGTGAAGAGATTGCCTACTGTATTTTTACTGGTTAGTCCTAATTGTGAGTTATGTGTAATGTGCAATGCCATTATGCCTGTGATACCTCTAGATGTGCTTTCATGCTCAGGAGGTTGTTTTACCTAGTATAGTTTATACTAGAGAAGTTATGTGTCCATGCGTGATCTAGGTCTATGGTTATTAGTATTGCGTAGTGTGTACCTACCTTTTACCAGTGGTTACTGGTTGTGATCTATAATTGTTATTTGGTGTGACAGTTATTCTAAGTGCTAGTTCTACTAAGTGCTGATTCTGACAGTAGCCCACGTGGCCCTGTCCTGGTGTAAATAATCCGTTGTGAATATTGCCCATGCCAGTTGGCACAATGTATATTGTGTGATTACTAGCTGATGTGATTTGACAATACCAAAGTTATTTTTATATAACCTTGTATGGAGTTCCTTTTGTGGTGTGCCTAGGATGTTGTTGCTGTTGTGTGCGTGCGCAAATGCTTTACACATTGCCTCCGGGATAAGCCTGTCTGCTCGTGCCAAGCTACCAAGGGGGTGAGCAGGGGTTATCTTGGCGTGTGAGTCCCTTGCCCTGACTAGAATGGTGGTTTCTGCCTGGCTTTGGCGTAAGACTTAGCCAACCAGAAATCCCCATTTGTAACAGTGCATCAATAAGACATCTAGGACTTGTGGACCTCATTCTACACTAACTACACAGCACACAGTAGCAAGATATTTCAGGCTTTCAAGAAACATTGGCACCTACTTTGGTATATTCCCAAATTACGGCCATTCATCAGCCAGAATCCTTCGCTTGTGTACAGAAGACCATCCAGTCTGACAAAGTGCGTGGTTCATATGTAAGCTGTGCTTCAATATTGAATGCCACTATACCCTGCTAGTCACCGCTCCATTGCTTTTCTAAATAGCAATTTTACTTCATTTGGGTTATTTACCAACAATATTTCACAAGAACGCAAGGACTCGAAAACGCCCTTCAAGTTCAGTTTGATAAATGCATTCCAGTACTTATTACTCCATTTACACAGTACTTCGCGAAGTGTTAACACCCATTGTGTTGCGCTCTCTGAACAGATATTGCTTATGCCTCAACCAATGCCACTCAATTAACTGTAGAGAGATTAATGACCGTGATGTCTTGCTTGGAAACGAACGTGTGACCTGGGGGCTCACATTGATTTCAGCAATAGGTGTATTAAGAGAAGCAATGTGGTCTCGTGCCTGAATGGCACACAGAGGCAATGAGATAAATAGCCTCGGCCTCCTTGTTTGATCGAAATGTGTGATCATGAGGAATCACTCTATCTATTTGCCTCTGCCCCCTGCGTGTAAATAACAGGGAAGTGCTTAGAAAGTAAGGCTGACAAAACATCTTTAAGGTGCGCTACATCAGAAAAGCGTTCTATGACAGACTGTCAGTCATTTTACCGTCATCCTTCAGCTTTGTTATAACTATGCTCTGTACTTAGCAAATTATACAGAGGTGCCCAAGCGAAATTTAAATTACTTCAATGAAAGTCATATAGTTTCGCTGGGATTTCGCATTCCACCTACTCTGTTAATTTAAGAACATTATGGCATTATTTCATAAAACGTAAATATTGTTCAGGAGCGCATGAAAAATGTGAACAGCTAGAATGCAAGTGGCTGTTGTTCGCAGCATGTATGTTTTTGGTGCTATTTTTTGCATGAAATGCATCGTCACTTCAAAAATGGACGCATGGATGTGTTTCATAATAAAATATAATGCTAAATACCTCAATAAATTTCACATAATTTTCTATAATCTCACGGAATATCCTGCATTTTCATGTAATTATGAGTAATTGAGTCATACAAATTTGATACCCTTTGACTATTTTGACTAAGGGCCATATGTATCCAAATCCTCTTTTGCGATTTTCAAATAGCATTTTTTTGTGAATCGCTATTTGAGAATAGCAAAATGCTATGTATGTAGGATTTGCAATAAATTTTGTAAATCCTACATATTCCATAATTACGAATCTCAAATTGCGATTCGCTATTAAGGAATACCTTCCCGTTCATTCCTATGGGCCCATAGTAATAAATGGGAAGACATTCTCAATTTGCGATTAGCAATTAGAGAATTGCAAATTTTGAATGCAATTTCAGGGGTGCAAGGGTATCAAAAGGACACCATGTTGCACCCCTGAAATAAGCATGGGTGCACATGTGGCACACATACAGGCCCTAAGGGCATGTATGTGCTTCACATTGTACTTTGAAAAATGCAAAAAAGTAAATTTTTCAAAGAAATCGCAAATTACCATCAACTTGAAGTTGGTGGTAATTTGTGATTCCTTAAGGCCAAATTGCACTTTTTTGGTGCTTCTTACATTGCATTTAAGGAATCGCAAAATGTGCAATTCCTTAAATGCAATCGCAAAATAATGAATTGCAAATTTTGGGATTCCTTATTTTGCACGCAGATTTGCCTTCATACATACCACTGAGCAAAATTGCGATCGCAAACTCCGAAATTCGGCCGCCATGGAACGCCTACCAATGGTGGGAACAGCAGGAAGTACGACGCAAAAACCAGCGAAAGTTACATGCAGTGATTGGCGCAAGTGTTTTGAAGTGCCCAATAGAAAAGGAAGGGCGAGGCGAATAGAAAGTAAAAAGGAAGGACATGAGACCCTTTACCACAGTTTACTCTGGCCGTTGGGGGACTCGGGGAGAGCATGCGTATGCAATGAGGATGTACATCTGGGAGGCTAGTACATAATAGTGCACTGATGTCGGTCAAAGACAGACCAAGAAGGTAAAGGGAGACACACATGCATCCACTGTATCGAGGATATGTCATGTTTACTGATGTGCCTCATGCCAAAATACGTAAGTCAGGGAGTACACACAGCAAAACCAGTTTTCTGGCACATGGATGGCACATGGATGGCACATGCCTAAGCTGGTTTTAATTCATGCCAGTAATGAGAAGGGCCTTAGAAAAAGTGGGATTTTAACCCAGGCAATTTGGGTCACACTTGTTTCGCATTGGGGTGGAAACCTCCCTGGCCACCTTAGGACTGAGTGAAGAACGTATACAAATCTGGGTTAGAGGTCCTCGGGTGCATTTAAAGGGTGCATTCGGCCCACTGGGATCTGAGCTATGTTTCTTTCCCAGCAGGTTTGCCAGGTGGCCAGCACAGAGTATGGATCCTGGGACACTCATAAATCATGCAGACACAGCTTTGTGCATTGGCACGTAAAGACTACAAAGGGATTTGGCAACACGAGGATGAGATAGTTGGGATGACCCGGCATGAAGCTCCCCCTCCTTCCCTGGAACGTAGGAAGGAGCCAAACAAACCCTTCACAGGATTGAAGCGTGTTTTATGCAACGTGAGATCCCTTCCTAAACATGCAATAGAAATATGGGAATTACTCACCTCGATCAATCCAGAATTAGGGTTTCTGACTGAGACTTGGCTCAAACCACACTCAACCCCCGTGGTCACCTTAGCACTCCCTCCTGGTTATAGGCTACTTAGGATGGAGAGACCCTCAACAGTGAGGGGCGAAATTGCTTTAATTTATGAAGACTGTATCTTAGCCTCAATACTTGAGCAACAAAGTAACACTAATATAGAAATCTTGGTCTTCCACATTGATTTTCACCCGCAACTTAGCTGGAAAGGTGCCTTAGTATACCAACCCCCCCCAGTCCGTTGGCAGACTTCTCAATCCAGCTTGCAGAAATAATTGCTCCCTACGTCATCTGGACAAAGACATTTCTGCTGCTGGGAGACTTCAATGTGCACAGTGAATCCGAAACACTACCTGACACATCACTGCTCCTTGCAGACCTAGCTCCACTTGACCTCACTAAGCTCAATGATGGCCCGACTCACTCTGCGGGTCACACACTGAATTTTATTTTTTCCAACACCTCCTGTATCCGATGTGAACCTCCTCAACCTTTGTCGTGGCCAGACCACACGTCCATTAAATTTACTATCCAGGGCCACTGTGCGACTTCTACTTCCATCGCCAATGCCCCCAGCATCCATAGACAATGGCACAAGATATCCCCAGACAGCTTCCAGACGGCTGTCTTACCAACCTGAGAAATTGAAGCCAAACCCTCCCATGTTGAGAAAGGACTAGCCCGATTCAATTCGGCAGTAACTAGGACGATTGATCTACTTGCGCCTCTCAAAACATTTTCGAATACAGCCAGTTGCCCTCAGTCAGCATGGTACTCTCCTGCGCTGCACACTGAAAAACAGAAATGCAAAATCCTGGAGAGACGCTGGTGAATTTCCCAAGAACCAAGGGACAAAGAAAATTTTAAGATCACTCTCTCCTCTTATCACAAAATATAAAAGGAGCACGAAAAACTTCATCGCTTATCGGTTAGAGAAAGCAGAGAACGCACAGAAAACCCTACTTCAGATACTAAAAGGCTTCACCAGTCCAAAGGCCTGCGAAAAGCTTGAGACTTCTTCTCAAGCCCTTTGTGATGACATCGCCCAGTATTTCACAAAAAATTGGCCTTATCTATGATAAGATCGCTCCCTCTGGGAGCCAACTGCTGGTCACACCCCTTTCTTCCCCACCCACTCTCACCACTCCACAATTGCTTGATAGCTTTACTCCGATGTCAAATGAGGTGGCAGCCGCCTTACTCTGTTTGGTTAAATCTGGCTCCCCCCGGGATATTATCCCAGCCAAAGTAGCCTCTTCCATCTCTAACGAACTCTCTACTCCTGTAGGCACTATCCTCAACCTTTCCATGAAAGAGGGTCATCTTCCACAGGCCTAGAAGGCGGCACAGGTCATCCCTATTCTGAAAAATCCTAAGGCTTCTTTAGAAGAACTTTCCAATCTTCGACCAATCTCCCTCTTACCCCATTTAAGCAAAATTCTGGAAAAATACATTAATCAACATCTATCCACCCATGTTGAAATCAATAACTGTCTGGACCTCTCTGAATCTGGTTTTAGGCCTAACTACAGCACGGTGTTGGCCCTACCAGAGGTCACAGATAACATCAGAATGACCCTAGACAGTGGCCAATCCACCATTCTTGTGCTGTTAGTCCTCTCGCCAGAGTTCGACGCGGTGAGCCACCAGATTATGCTTAGGAGACTGAAAGAGATTGGATTTAGTGGAATTGCCTTACAGTGGATGACCAGCTTCCTGTCCTCCCACACTCAGACCGTCAATCTTGGACCCTTTCGGTCTAAGACAATGGAACTGACCAAGGATGTCCCTCAGAGCTCTTGTTTGAGCCCTACATTGTTCAACATCTACATTACCCCCATGGCCAACCTTCTCAGGTCCCGTGGTTTCCTGACCATTTCTTTTTCTGATGAAACCCAGCTTCTTTTCTCCTTCAATAAATCTTCCTCATCAGCTTCGTCCATCTTCTCTGAAGGAATGACTGCTATTGCAAACTGGATGAAAAGTAATCTTCTACAACGTAACACAGGAAAAACGGAGATAATATTTTTTTGAGATGCTCCTCTTCTCTGGTCCCCGGATTGGTGGCCGGAAGCCCTCAGCACTTACCCTAACCCCAAAACCCTAGTCAAAAATATGGGCAATCGCCTTGATCATGCCTTAACATTAAAGGAGCATGCTGCTCATAATGCAAGCACTTGCTTCTACATGTTGGGCCTGCTACGACGAGTCTTCCCTCTCTTGCCAGACTATTCTAAAAGAATTCTCATTCAGAACATAGTAATGAGCTGTCTTGATTATTGCAACACTCTCCTGGTCTCCGCGAATGAGTCGTCCCTCAGCAGGTTACAGGTGGTCCAGAATACTGCTGCGCGACTCATCACAAATTCTCTGTTCAAAACCCCGTCTCTTCCCTTGCTACAAAAACTTCACTGGCTTCCCATTCTAAAGCGTATCAAGTTCAAGGTTTGCTGCACAGACTATAAAGCCTTGCATAAAAAAACGCCCTTCCTACATTTCTAGGCAGCTCAAGCCTTATACCCCCTCAAGGACTCTTAGGTCTTGCAGAAAATCACTTCCCCAAGTCCCCAGGGTTAGGAAAGCCAGTCTAGGTGGGAAATCCTTTTGCTGCCTTGCTCCCCTGTATTGGAACCAGCTCCCCATACACCTGAGGCAATGCCCAAATTATCTGTGCTTCAGGAAACTTCTCAAGGCCTACCTGTTTTAACATCTTCCTTAGCCCGCCAGCAGCTACGACCAAAAGTGCAGAGATACCTCTTCGGGGGTGATACAGGCGCTCTACAAAACCAAGAAATAAAAAAATGAAATGGGGCCAGCTGCTTCCAGCCATGCAAGCCACATTGCAACAGAGAGAGCAACCAGATGCCATCATTGTTCACCTGGGTGGGAGACCTTTAGGTACCTTAAAAAATTAACATAAGTAGCTAAACTTACCAATAGCCCCAATTCCAATTACCCAATAACCAGTCAGTTGGCAGTGAAGAAAGTTCAATTGTTTATTTATCGGTGCGCTATACAAATACTACTACTACTACTACTACTATACTTTCTACATAGTGCATGAAACACCGCAGATGGAAAAACACTACTTGGCTCGTGGCCCTCGAGGAAGGAATATATATGGCACACATGATTAGTACAAAGCTCTACTTTAGTTATTATTGGGGAAGTCAGGAGGGGTGACTCCCGCTCGTCTCAGTACCCGGGAGTGCAGGCACGGCGCCTTCAGGAATTCACTTATCGCACCAAAAATCCAGACGCGACCTTGAGTCCCAGGACAGGGGAAGAATAGCGTGTATTCAGCTGTTTCCAGCAAATCAACTAAGCTAGGGCCTGACAGCCATTGGAAGGTAGCACGTGATCACTGTTCGTGCCTACCGCTGACAAGAAAATATGGCGTCTGTATAGTTTTCGGCCTACTCGATGGAAACAGAACACTCACACAGCATATACCCTTACTAACTCAGCTAAAGAGGTTATAGATTACATTCTATGCATACCTGGATACTAGGAATATATAGATACATCATGCTAATACAATATACATATACGACCCATTCCACTAACATAGGGGAAATCAGCGTTTTATCCCTCAACCTAATATAGGGGATTGGTCGCCCTGGCAATGTTGATCCGCCCAGAAGACCTCATATGATCAGAGAAAATAGTCCGCCGGGTATGGAGAGAGACGATGGATCAAGGGGCAGTGAACAAATCTAGGCGAAAGCGGATAATCCTTGGCCAAAATATGTAGGGTGAACTGCTGGAAGATCGTAAATTATGGGCTGATCAATCTTCGGACACTAGGTTACTACATGGAGGATGAGATCCAGGGTGGGCATGGGTAAGTTCCTACTCACTATAGTTGTGGTCCTAGAGCAGCTAGGTTTTTCTAAAATGAGCAATGGGGGAGATGTCATTGATAGGGAAACTACAGCCAACATGGTGTAGGCAGCACAGAAAGATACCCAGAGAAAACTGTAAACTAGGACGAAGAGGAGCTCAAACAGGGTCCTGGTATGCCTCACGGCAGGGGCACTGTGGAGCAGAGGATAGCACATACTGATAACCATAATATAAGAGCTGCACAGACAGCTATACAAATACTACTACTACTACTACTACTATACTTTCTACATAGTGCATGAAACACCGCAGATGGAAAAACACTACTTGGCTCGTGGCCCTCGAGGAAGGAATATATATGGCACACATGATTAGTACAAAGTTCTACTTTAGTTATTATTGGGGAAGTCAGGAGGGGTGACTCCCGCTCGTCTCAGTACCCGGGAGTGCAGGCACGGCGCCTTCAGGAATTCACTTATCGCACCAAAAATCCAGACGCGACCTTGAGTCCCAGGACAGGGGAAGAATAGCACGTATTCAGCTGTTTCCAGCAAATCAACTAAGCTAGGGCCTGACAGCCATTGGAAGGTAGCACGTGATCACTGTTCGTGCCTACCGCTGACAAGAAAATATGGCGTCTGTATAGTTTTCGGCCTACTCGATGGAAACAGAACACTCACACAGCATATACCCTTACTAACTCAGCTAAAGAGGTTATAGATTACATTCTATGCATACCTGGATACTAGGAATATATAGATACATCATGCTAATACAATATACATATACGACCCATTCCACTAACATAGGGGAAATCAGCGTTTTATCCCTCAACCTAATATAGGGGATTGGTCGCCCTGGCAATGTTGATCCGCCCAGAAGACCTCATATGATCAGAGAAAATAGTCCGCCGGGTATGGAGAGAGACGATGGATCAAGGGGCAGTGAACAAATCTAGGCGAAAGCGGATAATCCTTGGCCAAAATATGTAGGGTGAACTGCTGGAAGATCGTAAATTATGGGATGATCAATCTTCGGACACTAGGTTACTACATGGAGGATGAGATCCAGGGTGGGCATGGGTAAGTTCCTACTCACTATAGTTGCGGTCCTAGAGCAGGTAGGTTTTTCTAAAATGAGCAATGGGGGAGATGTCATTGATAGGGAAACTACAGCCAACATGGTGTAGGCAGCACAGAAAGATACCCAGAGAAAACTGTAAACTAGGACGAAGAGGAGCTCAAACAGGGTCCTGGTATGCCTCACGGCAGGGGCACTGTGGAGCAGAGGATAGCACATACTGATAACCATAATAGAAGAGCTGCACAGACAGTGTACTTGGGATGCCACACAGCAGGGGCACTGGGAGCAGGCGAGTGGTCAGCAAGGGTTCATGCAGGTGGATACAGCACTTGCAGCCCGGGTTTGGTCTGATGTCCACCCACAAAGGCCATTAGCAGGGGCAGCCTAGAATCCACGAACACTGAGACACCTGCAAAGGGACAATTACTCAGGGTTAGTACTGACAACCAGAGTTAGGGGTCAACAAAATGAGATAACGTTTTGATAGTGACACATGTGATGTTTAACAAGTAAGCATGGGTATTGGGAATGACCAGACAATAAGTTACCAAATGTATGACCCATGTGTTGATATGTAATAAACTGTGGCGTTTATGAACCATAAACTGTCCCCCATGTGATGTATAAGGTGGGGAAAGAAGGAAGGTGTGAACTCGTATGTCTGGTAAGGGTTGGAAATGCTGCAGAATCACTTTGTGCATGACATTTGAAGGTTGAAAATATCACAATTTTAATGGTGCATGGCTGATAGATGTTTATGACATAAACAGAACAGTAGATAGGAGTAACAAGCTGTCATTTAAGTTTATTAGAAATCAAGTGCTCTCTGCCACAGTGAGAGGGAAGATCTACCTTGTGGGCAAGTTACCTAAGGTTGTAAATGGACCTACTTAGAGATAACCCTTTTATTTTGCTGATTTTAATAATTTTGGACTCTGGCATTGTATAATTGCTATAAGTCTATTACTTTACAAAAGTCGTATTTTTGTTTTTGACACCTCCAGGCACAAATGAACAATGGTTGTTCCCACAGACTCTGCTAGAGTTTGTGGAATGTTTCTGAGTCTGTTTGCCTTCTGGTGAAACAGTTCTCACAAAGTCGGTGGCGAAAATTTCTGACAGGGACTTTAAAAGTAAAGAGCAATTGCCAAGATGTTTCTGGTGACAAAAAATATTGATAGTACAGTTCGTATAGTCCAAATCATTGATTAGTGGTGTTTCTGCTCTCTGTATTACCAGAATTGTCCTTCACAGTGGGATGGACTGCCTATTCAGGTTTCAATCATTTGCTAACTGTCTTGAGCAGCATGGGTATGTATCTGTTCCACCCATGTACAAATGGCCATTTCAAGGCAGCTAACCATATTGTTGATTCAGTTTTTACTAGCAGTTGTTAGTGATGGCAAATGCTCAGATGACTTGAGGATGCAACTTTTATGCAAATACATAAGAAGACACATATAGAAGACCTTATGAACAAACTTGCTTTCTTGCCATGCTAAACCCATTTAGTAAGCTGTTTGCCCAGGTGCTGCAGAAGATCATCTCTTGGGCTGGATTGGACCAAGGATGATTGTTTCAAAATCCAGACTAGCTTTCAAGTGTCAGCTTTGGCAATGCCCAACTGAGCAGGTTTTCTGGACGTGAACACTTGCTCATTACACCTGTGAAAGATGACTGTGTTTTGTGCTTTGGCCGAGTTCTTCACCATTTGTAATAAAATTGATCAGGCTGACCTGTCGTAATTTGACGGTGATCGGGTTAGCGTTAAGCTTTGCTACACATATTTCCCTTATCTTGACTATAGTTGTCGGAAACCATATTGTATGTATCGGCGGCCACTTCAGCTGAATGCGTTGCCTCGTGGTCAGCATGCCCTTTTGTCCTTCCTCCGTACCACTGACCACTTGAGTTTGCCCAGCAACAGGCTATTTTTAGTATTGGTCAAGCACACGCATGCGCAGTTTAGATTGAACAGTCATCACTTAGGAATGTTTCGCCAAACTGACCAGTGGTGTTATAGCTCCTCCCATGAGTTGGCTGTGTTCCAAAAATGACCATATATGTACCTAAAACTCTGTAATTGTATTCCTCCTACATTTTTATTACTGTAAACTGTATAAAAGAAGGACTTGCACCGATGTTCGGTGTGATACTTCTTGCATTACCGAAGGGTGCTGTAGGAATGTACCACCACCCCATGGGGTCTTAATAAACTTGTCTTTTGCATTTTCTAGTTTCCATGCCAACATCTGTTATGGTGTAGAGGGTATTCTACGGAGTATGTAGGCCTGGAGAACCCAATACCACAAATTGGCGACCACGAAGGGACTCATCGGCGACTCGGATGCCCGAAGGAGAGGTCGTGACGAAGGATTGGAAACTCGCCATGGACGCGTACTCTGCCACTGAGTGACCCGAGTCTTGGCACCCAAGGTGTTTTCTTCCTTTCCTTCTGATCTGACCTTCCAGGTGGCGCCGGTCCTCGACTGAGATCCTGTTCGTTCGAGTTGTCGTACAGTGCCGGTTTGGCTGATTTGATCAAAGACCTTGACAGTTGGAACATGGATATCTGAGAATTTGGTAAGCTTGTGATTGGTAAGATAGTCTACGGACACTTACTGTGGCTCTTTGAATATGTTTTGAGTTAGCTAACATTTGATTCTATGATTTGAACTATATGTGCAGTGCACTTCACATAGGCGGGCATGTAGAGATATTTCTCTAAATTTGTTTGTGTTTGAATGGCACATTTGTGTGGAGTATATTAAGTGCCATTTTTTGTGGTATCACGTTTTCCGTGATACTTTTTGAACATGTCTGTTTTAAGCACACTTCGAGGAATGTGCTGTCTTGGAAATGGTACCACTTATCGATTAAATGAATCTCAGCCGGCTCCCCCAGAGGGGACTCCCAATCGGGAGATGTATGTGAAATTCGGCCTTCCCCCCTATATTATACAGTAAATTATGGAATAAGTACACCAGATCTGATCCCGAGTTGCAATGGCCACTACATGGGTCGTTTTATTTGTGAAAGGTTCAGTTTGTGGAGCAATGTTTGTTTCAGCGCAGGTCTAGACAAGATATGTTTGATTGTGTACGAATGTGGGAGAAAGCAGTGCGTGAACGAATGAAGCGTGAAATAGCCTTGGCGGAAAACGAGCAGCGTAAGACTGCTCGAGATAAGGCTTTACAGCTGGAGGAGAAGGAAATGCAGGAGAAGGAAGAGAGGGAGGCACGGGAACGTAATTTGCAAACGAGTGGTCAATTTCCTATTCGGCGTCCGCTTTATCCTGTCCTTACTAATGAAGTTGATGATTTTTCATTATTAGATCGGTGCCCGCCTCCGTATGTTTTGCCTACGGCCCCAGATGAGGACTCGGACGGAGATGGTCAAGGGAGTAAGAGTATGAGGTTAAGTGCTAGTGTAACTGCGGAGTTGCGCAGTTTTGCTCGCAAGCTTTATTTGAACAAAATAACTATGTCAGAGATTCACGATGAGATGAGTAAGTGGTCGGAGCGAGAATGGTTGTATTTTTTAAACACTTTTGGAGATGAAGTTGTAGAACGGTTAAGGAAACATTCGCCTGATTTAGAGCCTAAGGATATATCAGTTCATTGTGAGAATATGAATAAAGGTTTATTTGTTATTGCAGATGCGGAATAATTTTTCCGACGGTTGGTCCAGCTACGGGACGAGGCGTCCAGATTGCGGGAAGCACGAAAAGCATCAGACGTGCCTGCGCCGGGGTCGACGGAGCAATCCAAAGAGTGTTCTATCTTTGGAGCAGATAAGCGTTCTACAGTTCATGGTATGCCTATGCGTGAAGCCGCACCTTTGTATGTCCCCCCCAAAGGGCAAGGTACAAGTGATGATAAATTGTCCGGGGATGCAAAGGGTTATTTTGTATATAATTCGGTATATACACCTTGGAATAGAGCAGATGTTATGGCATTGAAAAATGCCTTACCCGATCCTCGCGAAAATCCGGCAGCTTTCTATGAAGGAGTGGAAGGGCTATTTCTTCGTGTGTTATGACACTAGTTGATATCGATCTTTTCTTTGGGTTAATATTGCCCCCTGATATGTGGAGAGCGATTCGTAAGTTTGATGACCAAGCGATTTTGGGAGCGGATTGGAAAGTTTTAGCCCAAGCTGATTTAGACAGGGAGCCTGCATGTAAGCCTTGCCAATTAATTCTAGATCTCCCAACAGCTATTCTGAATAAATTAAAAACGCTTGTTGCCCCTAAAAAGATTGATTGGACTATGTTAGCCTCTTGCAAACAGAAACAGGATGAGTCGGTGTCTGACTTCTTCTCACGTTTCGAAGAAGCGTTTCATGATTACAGTGGGCAATTATTAACGGATGACACGGGTAGGCATTTGTTTGTCGATAAGTATGTGGCTAATCTCCTGCCGGAGATTGCAAAACGTTTGAAAACTAGTGAAAGTTCCTGGACCACGGCGACCCCTGCATCCTTGTTGACTATGGCTCAGTATTATGAGCGACAGGAATTAGAGGCCAAAGAAAGTACTGATAAGAAAGTGAAGGAGTTAAAGACGAAGGTGATGTTGGCTCAGGTTCGTGCAACGCAGCGAAGAGGGAATGATAGAGGCAGGCGAGGAGGGTATGGTACGTCTTCTGGTCGTACCGACATTGCTGAGGATCAATATGCATACTGTAAAGAGTTTGGACATTGGGCTTCAGATTGTCTGGTGATTCGTGAACAACTTAATCAGCGTGGTCGAGGAAGTGGAAGGACACGGAATAGTTATTCGGGAGCGAGAGGTGGAGCAAGTGATCGCGGTAGGTTAGAGGCGAGGGGTCGTGGTGAGGATGATCATAATACTTTTGATCGACGGAATCAGTACCAGATGTCGGAGGGTGAGAATGCCGAGTCTCAGGACTATGTACATGCATAGGATTGCGTAGGATGGGGTGTGGAATCTGTTGAAGTGCCAGTAGATCAAAGAGGTCCATATGTATCAGCGAGCGTTTTGGGTTCTACTGATCAGTTTTTGGTTGATAAAGGAGCTACTCGTAGTGCTCTGTCTAAAAACTTGGTTCCAAGGGCTCCCCTGTCTGGCAAAACGATTACATCTATAGGGTTCGATGGAACACCCTCTCTTAGCCCATTGTCACAACCTCTTACGTTTTACATTGACAGATTCTTTGGCCCGTGCCCATTTTTATTGTCGCCGAATACTCCAGACAATATTAGGGGCATAGATTTGCTTAAATACTTCTGAGCAACTATACGCTGCGCTCCTGAAGGAGTGCGGGTTATTTTGAATGACAATTATCCGGATGTAGGAAGACTATGCACTATGCAAGAAATTGAAGCGTTAGCCTCTCTCCCACACACGTTATGGGTTACATCGGACACAGATGTGGGACAGATGCTTATTCCACCTATTCAAATAACTGTTAAGGAGGGTGTGTCTCTGCCACGCGTACCACAATACAAAATCTCTAGGGAAGGTGAAATTGCCTTGACTCACATTGTTCAGGATTTGATTATTGCAGGAGTAGTGGAAGAAGTTCCCTACAATGTCTGTAACAGCCCGATTCTTCCGATCTTAAAGAAAGATACTGATGACAAAGTCTATCGATTTATTATTAATTTGAGGGAAATTAACAAAATTGTAGTCCCCCAGTACCCGGTGGTGTCTGATATCACCACCTTGCTTACTTTGATTCCACCCACTGCTACCACGTTTTCTGTAATAGATCTTAAGAACGCCTTCTTTTCCATTCCCATCCATCCCGATAGCAGATATCTATTTGGCTTCACATTAAATAATAAATCGTATAGATTTTGTTGAGTTCCTCAAGGCTATACAGAAAGTCCTAGCATCTATAGCCAGGCTTTAAAAAGACAGCTTGATTCTTTTGATTTGCAGTCCGGAGTAGCTCTCATCCAGTATGTCGATGATATTTTACTTGCTGCAGACACGTATGCACAGTGTGAAGAGAGTACTCTTGCTTTGCTCTCTTTCCTTGCTCAGAATAATCACAAAGTGTCTAGGAAAAAACGACAATACTGTAGACCAAAGGTGACTACCTTGGTCATCTTTTGTCTAAGGAGGGACGTGCATTAACATCTGATCGAATTAAAGCAATTTTAGATACACCAATCCCCCGTACTCAGAGAGATGTGCGTGCCTTCATAGGTTTAACGTTCTTTTGTAGACAGTGGATAATGGGGTTTTCGCACATTATAAAACCTTTGTTAGCATTAATTGTCCAAAACTACACCAATGCCTCTTGAATGGACAAATGAATGTCAGACTGCTTTTGAACAGTTGAGACAAGCCCTTTGTTCTGCACCAGTATTAGGTACACCAGACTACACGAAGATTTTCACGTTGTACGTACATGAGAAAGATGGGTGTGCATTGTCAGTGTTAGTGCAGACACACGGGGATAAGCAGAGGCCCTGCGCATACTTTTCGGCAATACTTGATCCTGTGGCACGAGGATTACCTGGGTGCTTTCGAGCAGTTGCAGCAACAGCAGTGGCTATACGGCAGAGTGAGGGAATAGTTTTGTAACACAAATTGCTAGTGTTAGTTCCCCATGCGGTAGATGCACTGTTAAATCAAACAAAGACCCAGTATCTTACGAGTGCACGTTTAACAGGATATGAGCTCACACTGTTGGCGCCACACATCAATCTAAAGAGATGTGCTATCCTGAACCTGCTACTTTATTGCTGTATCCGGTTGCTGAGGGCCAAGAGGAAGAACACCATGATTGTGTTTTCCTGACCGAAGAACAAACAAAGGGTCATGTCGACTTACAGGATACGCCACTTCCAGATGTGGATGGGGAACTGTGGGTTCATGGATCGTGCCTAAGGCTGCCAGATGGCACAACTTCTGCAGCATATGCGATCACAACACTTAAGACAGTGGTAGAAGCAGCACGAATACCACAGAAATTGGCCCAAGCAGCGGAACTAATAGCTCTGACAAGAGCCTGCGAATTGAGTGCTGCCTTATGTGGGAACATCTACACATTCAGCCGGTATGCCTTCGGAGTAGTGCATGACTTTGGCCTACTCTGGAGAGAGCGTGGGTTTTTGACTTCGCATGGAGTACATATCATGCACGGAGAACTAGTGCGTGATCTTTTGAATGCATTACTTTGTCCAAAGAAAGTGGCGATAATCAAATGCAGTGCACATAAAAAGATCACTGACAAAGTGGGACTAGGAAACGCTTTTGCAGATAGCATAGCAAGAGAAACGGCTATGTTACGAAATGCCTCGCCAATGTATGTAGTGAAATCACAGGCTGAGCGATGGCATGATGCTAGAGAGGAGATACTAGACATTCAGAAATCAGTGTCTGAAGCAGAACTTGCAACCTAGGCAGCAGAGGGAGTGCTGGATGATGAGGGTTGTTGGCGAAGCAAAGATATGGAGAGATGGAAATTGCCTGCAGCTTACTTGCAAGCGATGGTCCAAATGACACATGGATTGGCACATGTTGGAGCTCTTGCAATTACTCGATTGCTAACGCGGGTTTGGGAGCATCCTGAGATTGACAATGCGGCCAAAAGAGTAGTGCAGACCTGTCTGATATGTTTGCAGCACAATCCTGCGAAAGGGACGCATACTCTGAAAGGAGGGTTTGTTCCACCTACTGCACTGTTTGAAGTACTGCAAATGGATTACATCCAGCTTGAGCGTTGCAATAACCTTAAGTATGTCTTAGTGGTGGTGTGTGCTTTTAGTAAATGGATTGAGGCCTTCCCCACGAAGGATAATACAGCGTTGACAACAGCTAAGGTTTTGCTCAAAGAGTACTTCCCTCGCTACGGTGTTTGTAAATTTTTGTGGAACGATAATGGTCCTCATTTTGTGGGGAAAATTGTGGAATATGTGATAAAGGGATTGGGAATTCAGCAGAAATTTCATGCTGTATTCCATCCACAGTCAGCAGGTCTTGTTGAACGATATAACACTACTCTGAAATTAAAGCTAGCAAAGATTGTGGTATCTACATCTTTGAAATGGCCGGATGCTCTGCCTCTGGCATTGCTATCTATCAGATCAGTGCCCCATTCCCAATCTGGCCTCACACCTTATGAAGTGGTGTTTGGAAGGCCTATGAATATATGGGGAGTTCCTAAGCCTCGATTGTTACATGATGTGCCTTGTATAATGATGAACGATTATTTGGCACGATTAACAAATGATTTACTTTCCATTCACCAACAGGTTCGAGAAGCGCTCCCCGACAATTCCATTGGAGAGGCTCACAATCTTCGTCCTGGTGACCACGTGATGGTCAGGTCCTTTGAGAGAACAAGCAGCTTGGAGCCGAGGTGGTGTGGCCCCGAGCAGGTGTTGCTCGCAACTCGAACGGCTGTGCGAGTCACCAACAGGAAGATGTGGGTGCACTCCACTCACTGCCGCCGTGTCTCTCCGGATCTGGTGAGCCCAACTGTGCTGTCTGATTATCGAGACATCTTGGACGAGGAGAAGAGCCCAGCTGTAACGTCTGCTGAATCGGAGGGAGCCTTCCCGGACCACACTGTTTCTGGAAAATAGAGATACAATCTACGACCACGATAAGCAGTTGTTTTTGTGCGAGACTGGTTGAGTTACCGCTCTGGGGTTTTTGAAACGGAAGCCGGGAATATCAAGGGGGGGATCTGTTCTGCCAAGTGTAGCGACACCCGTCTTGACTCTCAGAGAAGAAACCAACGGCTACATCGGAGCTCAGCATTCATATCTTTATTTTTTAGTTGTTATTTTCGAGACATTTTGAATTTTGAACAATGGCATCTTCTGCAGTGCGAAACAAGAGAATTCTTGGTGCAGTATTATTTGTTTTGACAATTGTTGTGATAGCTGTGATAGCTTGGGTAGTAGAACTTTTGGTGCCAGTAAGAGAACATTTATTGCCAACTACCCCGATTCCATCTGAACATTTTCATTTTACTCTGCCTTATCATGAAGAACGACATAGACAGACTTATTTGAATAACAGCTTTATTCAGATTCTGCATCACACCCACAATACGACTAATACTTCGAACTGCTGGGTATGTGGGATGTTGCCTGGATATCAAAAAAAAGGGGGCACACCACTTATCCCACTCCCGTTCTCCCATAATGGCTCTTGTCATGCCTGGTACACACTCTTATTTACTTTGCGATGGCCAACGAAAGGTGGGCTACTTTTTTGACTCAACAAAATCTGCTTCAACGATCGAGATGGTTATCCACAATCTGAAGGAACTAAGTTTGAATGGGAGGAGTACCGCCCCGACAACGTGTCAGCACCACAAATTTATAGTAATCAGAGGAATGTAAATATGTCCAGTTCACATGTGATTACTGTTATCGATACAAAAGCTGATCTTTGTGTTCGTAATAAAGGTACAATCCCAGTAGGAAAAAGTGAATGCAACACCACTCTTACCTTTGACACTCCAAATGTCATTACATTTATGGCCTCCCGAAATACGTACTTCATATGTGGAAATAAAGGCTATCACCGTCTTCCTATAGGATGGTTAGGAACATGTTATATATCTTTTGTATTATCCCCTGTGTTTATTGCCCCACCTATGTATCATAATAACTACATTCTGTATCATGATTTTATATTGAATAGAGTGAAGAGAGCGTTAGTTCTTGAAGATATAGACCAGACCGACACTGCGTTACAGCAATATGTTGATTTTAATTTACGCCTCTTTTCATTTGTTGGAGCTGCTTTAAATAGTCGAAAAATAAGACGGTTGACACGTGTTGTAGAAGCTGTTGCTAATGAGACAGCTTTTGCTTCAGGAAACTTGACAGAGGAACTTCAGATTACCAATATTGTAACGCTCCAAAACCGCATGGTGTTAGACGTAGTATTAGCTGATCGTGGAGGAGCATGCCGAATTATCGGAAGTAGTTGTTGTGTATACATGCCAGATAATTCACCTTCTGTGTATGATGCAATATCTAAATTACATAAAATTGCTGCTGAGATACATTCTGATAATGGTACATGGACATTCTCGGGGTGGTTTTGGTCATTACTTAGTACTTGGGGTTGGAAGTTGCTGACGATTCTATGTGTAATAATTGGGATATTATTCTTTTTATGCCTCTGTATCCAGTGTGGCCCTGTACTATGTTCTATGTGCCTTTCTGCTTGTATTCCATCCAAACTAGCTATTGCTAAAAATGAACAAATGATTCATAAAGAAGTAGCACAAATTATGTCTATTGATATCGAAGATGAGTATCCTGATTACGTCCACTATGAGGTAGCTTCAGCTAAACGCTAAAAGGGTCGTCTGTCATAATTTGACGGTGATCGGGTTAGCGTTAAGCTTTGCTACATGTATTTCCCTTATCTTGACTATAGTTGTCGGAAGCCATTTTGTATGTATCGGTGGCCATTTCAGCTGAATGCGTTGCCTCGTGGTCAGCATGCCCTTTTGTCCTTCCTCCATACCACTGACCACTTGAGTTTGCCCAGCAACAGGCTATTTTTAGTATTGGTCAAGCTCACACATGTGCAGTTTAGATTGAACAGTCATCACTTAGGAATGTTTCGCCAAACTGACCAGTGGTGATATAGCTCCTCCCATGAGTTGGCTGTGTTCCAAAAATGACCATATATGTACCTAAAACTCTGCAATTGTATTCCTCCTACATTTTTATTACTGTAAACTGTATAAAAGAAGGACTTGCACCGATGTTCGGTGTGATACTTCTTGCCTTACCGAAGGGTGCTGTAGGAATGTACCACCACCCCATGGGGTCCTAATAAACTTGTCTTTTGCATTTTCTAGTTTCCGTGCCAACATCTGTTATGGTGTAGAGGGTATTCTACGGAGTATGTAGGCCTGGAGAACCCAATACCACAGACCTGTAGAAGAAGTTAAGATTACTGAAGACTTCTCAGTGGCTAGTTAATATATTATGTGAGGTACATGCTTATGCATGGAAAAACTGGTGTAGTACAATGGGCATATTTAGTTTTTTGGTTATTCCCTGTAGATGTAAAAGGAATTTAAGTAAGTCCCATTACACTTGTACAAATATACCAATGAGTTTACAGATGTAACGAAGGACAGGTGGCTACATGCCCCTATTTTAGGACATAAGCATATAACAGCTCTGTTCAACATTGTTGCATAATGACAATATAGAGAAAAAGACCATGGAAATTCTGTCATAATATTGTTTTGCTTCTGTGTTATTCTTCACTCGTATCCTAGGTGTTAGAAATGGGGGTCTCTAGTTGGCAGAGGTAGGTACCTTTGTCCCAATAGGGGCCCTTGCTTTTGGCCAGGGTAAGGGAGATATACTCCTAAAATAACTCCTGCTCACCCCCTTGGTAGCTTAACACACAAGATGATGGACAGAATGTTGCACAATGGCAAAACATTCCCCCCAGTCACAGAGTTTAATCCATCATTATTTTGCTCACCAAGCCACTCCAGTTCAGGCATCCTAGGACCAGTTTCTGGCTATCAGCCGTCTTCAATACAGAAAATGAAACCCTGTGGTTTGTATCAGAAGAAAGTCAAAATGCTGACTGCAGGGAGAAGTGTGGGGGAAGTTAGCCTAAGGAGAATCCCTGATATTAACCAAGCTATGGTGGCAAAGAAATATTGAACACTTATGGCACTGTACAGCAAAATATTACTCAATAAACAAATCCATCTAAATTTTAAAAACATGAGATCCTTGATGACACGGACACGGAGGAGCAGGGAGGCCGAATCCATTGACACCGGCTGATGAGAAAAGTAAGTGAATTGAGCCCTCTCGCATTGGATGAGCCAAATCTACTCTCACCATTCGAGTAAAAACGAGTTCTTGAACCGTGATTCCAATTTGAAGAAGGAGTCCGACATTTTCAATTGGAAACGGCCACATATTAAATTACGGTGGCTCCTCCGTGCTGAATTATAAGCACTGATGCGCTCATGAAGGCGTCAAATTACCAGTAGTGAAAGTCCCCAACCGACTTAGAAGTCTCCTGAAATAAATCTTCTATTTAAGATCACAAGTCAATATTGTCAAATGTCCGGATGAAGGTGCAACTATTGTAACAACACCGAAACGCTGCGTCGATTCTTTTTTTTGACTGTTTTTATCATTGTTTATGTTTTTCTTATGATGAAGATAACCTTTTTAGAAATGTTTTTAAAATTTAGAGTGTAACCCTGAAGGGAGGTACCACAATAAATTGTGCAAATCGTTTTTATATCTTTGTTGGATTTGTTTATTGAGTAATGTTTTGATATACAGTGCCATAAGTGTTCAATATTTCTTTGCCACCATAGCTTGGTTAATATCAGGGATTCTCCTTAGGCTAACTTCCCCCACACGTCTCCCTACAGTCAGCATTTTGACTTTCTTTTGATACAAACCACAGGGTTTCATTTTCTGTATTGTTTACTCCCCTCCCTGTGTAAATCACCAGGGGATTCTTCCACAAAATTTTTGTGTATCAGCCGTCTTCAGCCAGGATAGCTTGACTTCAGTGGCGTAGTGAGCAAGGGACCCACATCTGGGCATACCCTTCCCACACAGGGTGAACAGCAAAACACACAAGATGATGGACAGAATGTTGCACAATGGCAAAACATTCACCCCTAGTCACAGATCTGGGTTTATTCCATCGTTATTTTGCTCAGTCTTGACCCTGTGCCTCAAGGGAACAGTCCATGTCTTCCCTGGACCGGAATCAAGCATCCTAGGACCGGTTTCTGGCTTTCAGCCGTCTTCAGCCAGGATAGTTTGACTCCAGTGGCGTAGTGAGCAAGGGACCCACGTCTGCGCATACCCTTCTGACGTAGGGTGAACAGCAAAACACACAAGATGATGGATGGAATGTTGCACAATGGAAAAACCTTCACCCCCAGTCACAGATATGGGTTTAATAGAGTCTGCCTTGTTGGCCTCCACTGAGTACTTAAGAACCACTCTCGACGCCGGTCAGAGTGCAGCGCTTATATCATTAGATCTTAGCGCTGCCTTTGATACGGTGTCTCATGACATCTTGTTGTACCGTCTGGAGGCAATTGGGATCATGGACCAGGCCCTGGAATGGTTCCGTGCATTTTTGATGGACATATCCTTCTGGGTCTCGGCACCGCCTTTTTTGTCTCAAGCCCATTCCATCTGCCAAGGGGTTCCGCAGGGCTCTGCGTTGAGCCCGACGTTGTTCAATCTTTATGTCCAACCTCTCGCGGCTGTGGCAAGAGAGTGGGGCCTAACGTTAGTTTCGTATGCTGACGACACCCAGCTAATTGTCACCTTGGCTGAAGGTCCCTCTGCCGCTGCCACTAGGTTCAGAGATGGGAGGACTGCAGTCGCTCAATGGATGGCTGAAATCTGCCTTCAATTGAATGCCACTAAAACCGAGGTGATGCTGGTAGGGAAAAACACCTCCCTTTGGAACGAACATTGGTGGCCAGCTTCCTTAGGCATTATGCCTGCAGCCAAGCCAGTGGTCAAGAATTTAGGAGTATGGCTTGACAAGGAGCTCAACTTTCAGTGCCACACGAAGAAGGTGGCTGCGACATGTGTGGGCCTGCTGAGAGGCCTTCGCCCTATTCTGAAGTTCTTTAGTGCGCCTGTCCGGCAGCTTATCATCCAGGCTACAATTCTATCGTGCTTGGATTACGCTAGTGCACTAATTTTGGGTGCAAATAAAGCTGAGATTTTACGTCTCCAGCGAGTTTAGAACTCGGCAGCCCGGGCTCTTTTGGGACTTCCACGCAGATGTTCTGCTAGAGCCACTATCAGAGCTTTACACTGGCTGCTGATTCAAGCTAGAATCCAGTTTAAGACACTTTGTTTGGCGTTCAAAATTTTGAATGGTACCAGCCCTGAGCTACTCCGCCCTCTTTTAACTCTGTATACTCCTCAGCGTAACATGCGCTCATCGGGTCGACATCTGGTAAATACACCCAAGTTCAGACTTTGCCGTGTAGGAGGTTGTTCCTTTCGACTGCTGGCGGCCAAATTGTGGAACTCCTTGCCTGTATCGATTCGTAGTATTGATGAACTACTCCCATTTCGGAAAGCCATTAAGACATATATTTTCCCTCTGATCTAAGGTTTCTTTCCTCTCTGTCTCCCCACTTCCGGTACCATTATACGGTCAGCGCCGGGACGCCCCTTAGCTGCGGCAGCTGCGCGCTCTAACAAAACCTTAACATAACATAACATAACAATCCATAGGTATTTTGCTCACCAAGCCACCCCAGTTCAGACATGGCCATATGCAAATAAGCCTTGACGCTGTGCCTCATGGGAACAGTCCAGACCGAACTGCCAAGCCATGTCTTCCCTGGACCTGAATCAAGCATCCTAGCACCGGCTTCTGGCTATCAGCCATCTTCTGCCAGGATAGCTTGACTCCAGTGGTGCAGTGAGCAAGGGACGCACGTCTGGGCATACCCTTCCCACATAGGGTGAGCAGCAAAACACACAAGATGATGGACGGAATATTGCACAATGGCAAAACATTCACCCCCAGTCACAGATCTGCGTTTAATCCATCGTTACTTTGCTCACCAAGCCACACCAGTGCAGACATGGCCATATGCAAATCAGTCTTGATCCCTGTGCCTCATGGGAACAGTCCAGCCCAAACTGCCAAGCCATGTCTTCCCTGGACCGGAATCAAGCATCCTAGGACTGGTTTCTGGCTATCAGCCGTCTTCAGCCAGGATAGCTTGACTCCAGTGGCGTAGTGAGCAAGGGACCCACGTCTGGGCATTCCATTCCCACATAGGGTGAACAGCAAAACACACAAAATGATGGATGGAATGTTTCACAATGGCAAAACCTTCACCCCCAGTCACAGATTTCGAGTTTAATCCATAGTTATTTTGCTCACCAAGCCACCCCAGTTCAGACATGGCCATATGCAAATCAGTCTTGACCCTGTGCCTCATGGGAACAGTCGAGACCGAACTGCCAAACCATGTCTTCCCTGGACCGGAATCAAGCATTCCAGAACCGGTTTCTGGCTATCAGCCGTCTTCTGCCAGGATAGCTTGACTCCAGTGGTGCAGTGAGCAAGGGACGCACGTCTGGGCATACCCTTCCCACATAGGGTGAGCAGCAAAACACACAAGATGATGGACGGAATATTGCACAATGGCAAAACATTCACCCCCAGTCACAGATCTGCGTTTAATCCATCGTTACTTTGCTCACCAAGCCACACCAGTGCAGACATGGCCATATGCAAATCAGTCTTGATCCCTGTGCCTCATGGGAACAGTCCAGCCCAAACTGCCAAGCCATGTCTTCCCTGGACCGGAATCAAGCATCCTAGGACTGGTTTCTGGCTATCAGCCGTCTTCAGCCAGGATAGCTTGACTCCAGTGGCGTAGTGAGCAAGGGACCCACGTCTGGGCATTCCATTCCCACATAGGGTGAACAGCAAAACACACAAAATGATGGATGGAATGTTTCACAATGGCAAAACCTTCACCCCCAGTCACAGATTTCGAGTTTAATCCATAGTTATTTTGCTCACCAAGCCACCCCAGTTCAGACATGGCCATATGCAAATCAGTCTTGACCCTGTGCCTCATGGGAACAGTCGAGACCGAACTGCCAAACCATGTCTTCCCTGGACCGGAATCAAGCATTCCAGAACCGGTTTCTGGCTATCAGCCGTCTTCAGCCAGGATAGCTTGACTCCAGTGGTGCAGTGAGCAAGGGACCCACGTCTGGAAATTCCCTTTCCACATAGGGTGAACAGCAAAAAAACACAAGATGATCGACGGAATGTTGCACAATGGCAAAACATTCACCCCAAGTCACAGATCTGGTTTAATCCATCATTATTTTGCTCACCAAGCCACACCAGTGCAGACATGCACATATGCAAATTAGTCTTGATCCCTGTGCCTCATGGGAACAGTCCAGACCAAACTGCCAAGCCAATCAAGCATCCTAGGTCCGGTTTCTGGGTATCAGCCATCTTAAGCCAGGATAGCTTGACTCCAGTGGCGTAGTGAGCAAGGGACCCACTTCTGGGCATACCCTTCCCGCATAGGGTGAACAGCAAAACACATAAGATGATGGATGGCAAAACCTTCACCCCCAGTCACAGATATGGGTTTAATCCATAGTTATTTTGCTCACCAAGCCACCCCAGTTCAGACATGGCCCATATGCAAATCAGTCTTGACCCTGTGCCTCATGGGAATAGTCGAGACCGAACTGCCAAGCCATGTCTTCCATGGACTGGAATCAAGCATCCTAGGACCGGTTTTTGGCTATCAGCCGTCTTCAGCCAGGATAGCTTGACTACAGTGGTGTAGTGAGCAAGGGACCCACGTCTGGCATACCCTTCCCACATAGGGTAAACAGCAAAACACACAAGATGATGAACGGAATGTTGCACAATGGCAAAACATTCACCGACAGTCACAGATCTGGGTTTAATCCATCGTTATTTTGCTCACTAAGCCACCCCAGTTCAGACATGGCCATATGCAAATCAGTCTTGACCCTGTGCCTCATGGGAACAGTCCAGACCAAACTGCCAACCCCTTGGTAGCTTGGCAAGAGCAGGCAGGCTTATCTCAGAGGCAGTGTGTAAAGCATTTGTGAACCCATACACTAATACAGTGAAAACACTACAAATTGACACCACACCAGTTTAGAAAAATAAGTGATCTTTATCTAAACCATAAAAAGACCAAACGACAAAAAAACACAATACAGTTATCAAAATACAACAAAAATAGGTTATTCTCTTATTTTAAGTCTCTAGCAACAAATAACCCCACCTGGAGTTATAACAACGTTGTGACAGGTAGAAATCCCAAAGTACGGCCCGCTCGCAATGTGCACGGTGTTGGGCATGGAGTCAAACAGACCCACAAAGAACAGTACCTTGGAAATAATAAAAATAAAGACGTTACACTGTGTTGGGCAGGGAATGGCGAGTGAGTCGCAGAGGTCTTGCGAGGGTGTGATGTCGTTGTTGCAGGTGCTGGGGTTGGCGAGATCTTTGACGATGCTGAAGAGTTCCTTGCTGTTGTGGGTGTTGTTGTCCAGTCGTTCTCTGAATGTTGTCTTCTTTGTGGTGCGGATCAGCTGGTGGTGTTTGCGGGTGGCGTTCTTGAGGGCTGTCATGTTCTCTGCTGTCTGGTCATGGCGCCAGGCTTTCTCGAGGGTACGGCAGGCTTTATTGGAATTTTTGAGGTCGTTGGGAAACCACAAGGCTTTCCTGCTGCCGAGTCTGCTGGGAGGATTCTTCCGTGGTGCCTGTTCATCGGCGCATTCGGTGAGCCACTGTGTGAAGTTGCGGGCTTCTTCGTCGGGGTCTGTCGTGTCGGTGGGCATTTTCTGGCTGAGGGAGGTGGTGAGCTGGTCGGCCGTGATCTTGCTCCATCTTCTGCGGGGAACCTGTTGTGGGTGGTGTTGGGTCGTGGTACTCCTGAAGTTGAAATGGACGCAGCTGTGATCTGTCCAGTGTAGTCCGGTGTAGTGGCTGAAGGAGATGTATAACATCTTATAAACATAACAGGCCCTGAGAACAAGGTAGAAAAATAAAGTTTAGTATGCCTGAACTCAGAATGTTGAAATGCATCTTTTAGTGAGGGTGATTTTTACATTCTCTTCTTGAAAATACCACTTTTCTAAAATAGGTATTTTCTTGCCTAACCATCGAGTGTGCCTCTGCTAGGTTTGTGTATTGCATGTCTGGTTTTGGATGACAGGGGCTGGAGAGGGGATGTGACTCCAGAAGTCTGATAAAACAGGGCTGGGCTGCATGGACCTGGGCTGCATTTAGAGTAGGGGAGGAGATTTCTTTTTCTCCTGAATGGGCCTGGTCTGCCTTCAACAATGCTCTCTCCACTTCCTGCCAGGAAGCTGCACCAGTGAGGACAGAACTGGTTTTGCCATCAGAGAACAGAGGATTTGTACACATAAAAAGTGGGGCCCAGACCCCAGACTTTTAGATCACTTCTGGGAATCATGGAAAATCGTTTGCCTTGTGCTGTTTGCTGTCTGGGGTTGACCTGCAGCCCTAAAGAAGTTGTGGTGTATTTCCCAATGTGACGAAACACGTGTTGACTGCTTGCATTCTTGATGTTACATGGAATAAAAGACAAAGAACAGATCAGTGTTTGATTAATGTATGACTGTTTCTGGAAGCCACAATATCACCACACACTGGAATATGTGGGAGGCAAATGCCCTCTTCAGAAGGAAAGTGTGAAAGGTATAAAAAAAACACATTGCTGGATAAAAACTTCAGAGTGTTGAACATGACCGAAGTACAGATTCTGAAAGTCAAATTTTTAAGGAGCAAGGATTCAGGATCAGCAAGTGCAGGGAATGAGGATACAATCAAAAGATCACAGCTTTCTTAGAATGCACTTTGTACCATGTTGCAACTCTTCATATGCATTCTGTGTTTTTTTTAAATGTTGAAATTGAATTTTTTTAGCCTTCTGTAGATAGAACTCAGCTCACAGTACGTAAAACTGTAAGAGTACATCACATACCTTTGTCCCCATGATTTGATAAAAAAAGACTCCCAAAAATATCAAATAGCATATTCATCCACAACATCATTAGAGGTATTCTGGATTCCCCAATAAAACACATGGAACCCAGGTCCCCCACACGCAAAAAGGAATGTAATAAGTTTTGTCAAGAATGGCATGCACACTTGAAGGCACACACATTTCCTATGCCTAAGGAGGGAACTTTTAACACTAACACTAACACAAATAGATGTCACTGACCGATGATATATGTGAGGTCATAAACATTGCATTGTGGGAGCATAAGCTATAGCTAGCGCAAATTAAAATACCTGCTGAATTTCACTGGTTTTGTGCGAGTAAAATCTGATCCTAAGTATAACATCCCTGTAACCATTGTTTTTTCAGGGAATTACTAAAGATTTGTTATTTATATTTCTTATAGAGTCCTCAGTAACCTTCGGTTCTTTTGGAGAATTTGTAAGGTTTTTTACATTTTATTTTCTAATTGTAATAGCTAACCTTTGACACTGAGTGCGTGAGAGAGCGCATGAGTGTCTCAGTGAGTGTATGAGTGTCTGAGTGGTGGGTGTGAGAGTATGAGTGGGGCTGTAAGTGGGTATATGGGTTTTTGAGTTGGTCTGTAAGTGGGTGTGTTTGTTTGTTAGGGGTGGGCAGTAATGCCGGCAAAGTTTGTGGAGCTTTATCACTCTGTGCGCCGTTTGGGGTGTATGATGAGGCCTCAGCGGTCTGGCTGTTGGGGAATTACTTGTGGCAAAACTAGGATTTCTTGGCCCTTTATGACCCTCAGAAGCCAAGGGAACTTTATCCCCCAACCAGTATGGCCCAGGAGGCCCCTATGCAAAGTGGTTCAGAAAGGGGGTAGGGCCTCCAACATGTTCTCAGCAATCCCATTGTGGTGACTTACTTGATGCAACAATAGGGTTTTTCCCCAACAACCCTCAGCACCGAGGGGAGTTCATCCCCTCAACTAGTAGTGCATCAGGAGGCCTCTTTGCAGAGTGGTTTAGAAAGGAAGCAGGTCCTCTGAAGAGGTCTCAGCAATCTTGTAGTGGGGGGCTTACATGTGTCCACAACAGGGGTTATTGGCCCCCAACAACCCCAGCATCAAGGGGAATGTATCCCCCAACCAGTATTGCACAAGGAAGCCCCTTTGCAGAGTGGTGTTCAAAGGGGGCACGGCCTCTGACAACGTCTGCGTTGGCCTGCTGTGGGGGACTTATTTGCCTCCGATGAAGGGTCAGGAATACTGCTGTGGGGGAATTATAGCGGCAGCAATAGGGGTTCTTGGACTCCAATGACCCTCAGCCGTGGGTGGCCAGTATGGACGAGTGAGCTACGAGCTCTGGGTCGATCTTGGTAATTATCCTGTAAGCGAGACTCCCCTGGCGGTGTTCGCGATCCTGTGTGGCACCAAGGGCTGAGAGGCACCCGAGCATTCCTTTGGTGCGAGCGGGAGGACCCGGCTGCAACGAGAGGGGTGAAGGGTGAGGCTCCACCTGGAGGGCCCGGCTATTTTGCCCATGGCCTGCAACGGACATCCCATCCCCGGCCTAAAGTGACAAAGAGGCCATCGGGGGGGAAGAGCATCCGGGGGACGGCTGAGCGCAGCACCGGAGCAGAGCGTGGGCGCTGCCCTAGCCTTGAGCAGGCTCCCCAGGGGACGTGGTCCTAGCGGTGTCCTGGCAACAGCGGGAGGAATGACTGGTGAGGCTCCATCTGGAGGGCCCGGCTATTTCCATCGCGGCCTGGGGCGGGCCCCTCACCCCCGGCCTGACGTGACGGTGCGGCCATTGGGGAAGAAGGGTACCCTGGTGACGACCTGGTCCTGCATTGGACCAGGCATAGAGCGGGCTTGCCAGCGAGAACGGGCAGAGTGGAGCGGCCGGCCGCCCCCGGGAGGGGCCCAGACTGGAGCAGGCCACTGGAGGAGTCCCGAGGCAGAGAAGAGCGCGACACAAGTCAGGGGGCGCCATACCAGAGGGCGGCCATCCCAGCAACTGGAGGTTGGTGCTCCCGCTGTGCAGGACGAGCTTTGGAGCGGGCACCCTGCCCGGAGACTGGCAGAAGTGGCTGCGGGGGTGGTCCTGGACTTGGCAGGTGACCGCCCCGGATTGTCGGTGGTGATAGGTTGTGGATCGGCAGGACCTGGCGGAGCAGTTGTGGTGGAGCCCAGGCGGCGTGCACATTGCGGGGGCCCTGATTTGCATTCTGTCCTCTCACACCGCCGCTCCCTGTCGACCGGCGAGGAGAGGGGACTGAGGCTGCAGCAGACCTATCCCAACTGCAGAGGCTACCAATTGCACTAAGGCCTGGCGATTGCGGACTTGGCGCCCACACGTACTGCAGAGGTGGGGAAGGCCTTGGGGGACAGAGCTGGCCGAGCAGCGGAAGAGGCAGGTGTTGTGCTAGCAGCAGCTTCCCCGCCCGGCTTACTGTGACACCATCTGGAGGACTGGCACGGTGTCACAGCGCTGAAGTTCCGGGGCCCGTTTGGAGGCGGACACGGGGCCCTGCTGTGTATGGCCACAGCACATCTGGTGTAGGCCTAGCTGAGTGACGGTGACGCTTGCAGGAGGTGCTCCTTCGCTGAACATGGGGCAATTGTGGTGCCCAGAGGTCGCTACGATAGGGGGTTGCTGGCCCTTGGAACACCCTGGAAAGGTGGCTGTTGAGGTCGCTTTTCTGGCCGCCTGGCCCCGCTGATCTAGTGGGAGGTGCCGGGGTGCGAACACTCCTGCCTCTGGAGAGGACAACTGGTGGTACTGAATCTCTGCTGTCGGTGCTGGTGCTCAGTTCTGGGGCTGGGACATGGGGAAACCGCGTAAGGCGCCGGGGACGGCACCAGCAGACCAGGGTAAGGACTTACCTGAGAGCCAGGAACAGAGCTTGACCGGAAACCCGAACACAGGGCTGCAACAGAATCAGATGGACCAGATTCTTAAGTCTATCTCGGACACGAGAAAAGCGTTGCGTCACGATATCGCGCAGGTGTCGACAAGCCTGCGATTGTTAAGGGCGGATCATGACAAGCTAACTGATCGCGTCAAGGGAACGGAGCTCGGTGCTGGAGAAGCTGAAGCCGGCCCAGAAGGCGCCGGACGCCACGATGGTTGACCTTCTGCGCAGAGTGCAGCAGCTGGAGAAGAGGGCTGAGGATCCGGAATGGCGCAACAGGCGCAATAACATTCGGGTGGTATGTCTGCCTGAAAAAGTAGAAGGGGCGATATGGTCTCATACCTCGAAGCCTGGCTGCGTGATGTGGTTGTTCCTGAGGGGCTGACTCACTTTTTCACATTGGAAAGGGCACACCGAGTGCAAACCTGACCACCGGCGCCAGGCCGCCCCCCTCTTCCTGCGGTTGAGCGCCTGCTGCATTTTAGAGACAGAGATATCATACTGCGGCAGGCCCGGGCATCTGGCCCATATATGGTGGACAATGCCACCGTCTCTCTTTACCCTGATTACTCCCAGGAGGTTCAATGGAACCGCGTTTCATTCCTAGCGGTCAAGAGGGCCCTCCATGAGGAGGGTGTGCAGTACTCCCTTTTATTTCCTGCACGCTTGAAGGTGATGGTGGACGGAGCAGCAACCTTTTGTGAGATGCCTGGCAGTGGCTGAAACGATACCGTGCAGGCACGGACGGCACTGGCAAATGGGAAAGAAAAGCTGAGGCACAACCGAAACCCCGCAGGAGCCATCGCAACCGGAAACGCACATTGGACAAGTGGTCCCCAGGTGGCGACTGAATCCAATGGCGCTGGAGGACCCGGTGTTTTGTGCGGAAGGCAGGGAGGGCATTACACATTATTTTAGGGAAAACTCGGGGACGGCGACGACCAGAGCTCATGAGTGGGATGCCTTCAAAGTTGTTGTGCGGGGCATGTGTATCTCGTCAACTGCGGGGGTACGTCGGACTTTGCTACACAACATAGAATGGAAGGAGGCTCGCCTACGCCAGGCAGAGAAAGATAGTCACGCGGCCGCAGACGGACAGGAGAAAGTACTGGCGGCGCAAGAGCATGTGGCTACACAGGTTGAGCGGCTTCGCTGCTTTGACTACAGAGAATACATGGTTCGCGCGCAAGCTGAGAGGGACAAGGTGGGCACACTGCTGGCCTGGCTGGCCAATCCGGCCCGTAGGGGAACTCCCATAGTGTCGCTGGCTATTCCAGCTGCGGATATGGTCTACTCACAGAGAGAGGTCAATGACCAATTTCTGGATTATTATACATCGCTTTACCAGAGCAGGTTGAAGGTGCAACCTGATGGGTTAGACACTTTCCTGGAAGAGGCGCACTTGCAGCGATTGGAACCGGAGCAGGGGGACATGTTGGGCACAGCTATCTCATTGGATGAGATCAGGGCAGCAGTTAAGCACATGGCAAGGAGAAGGACGCCGGGGATGGACGGCCTGCCGGTGGAGTTTTATGTGACATACATCAACCTCCTTGCACCACAGTTACACATGGTGTACGGAGAGTCTTGGGAATTGGGCAGGTTGCCGCCGTCCGCCAGAGAGGCGATTATAGTGCCACTGCTGAAGAAGGGTGGAAAACCCACTTCCAGGACGGCATACCGCTCGCTCTCAATGCTCACGGTAGATTATAAGGTGTTGAGCAGGATCTTGGCCACACGGCCAAGTCGGGGGTTCATTCACGCTCTGAATACTGAAACGTGCATACGGCGGCTGATACGGATCATGGGGGAGAGAGGAGAGGATTCGTCGGGAACAGTGGTGCTGTCAGTAGATATCGAAAAGGCGTTCAACAGTCTGTGGTGGTCATACCTGTTCCAGATGCTGCGGGGCTTTGGATTGGGAGATAATTTCATACGTTGGACCCAGCTGCTGTACAACTCTGCCACGTCCAGGGTTCGTTCGGGGCGCTCCATATTGGCGGCGTACCTGGTGGAGAGAGGTACCCGTCAGGGCTGTTCTTTATCTCCTCTCTTATTTGCCCTGGCGATCGCATGCTCGTCAAGGACGGCATTACAAGGGGGTCCTGCTGCGCGGTGAGACTCATTATATCTCCCTGTATGCAGATGACCTCTTATTATACGTGGCCCCACGCGGAGGATTCCATGCAGGGGGCTCTGGCCCTTCTCTGGGAGTTTGGCCAGCTATTGGGGTTGCGGGTTAACTGGACTAAGACCTGCCTGTTCCCCTTAACTCCGAACGGCCCACAGCCTCTGACACTGGAGGATCTGCCCTGCGAGTCTGAGTGCTTGCCGTACGTGGGTGTTCGCGTCTACCATGTCCACTCTGACCTTTTGGAAGGAAACGTAGGAGGTGCGCTGAGGGGAATTAGAGGTTGCATTGGATTCTGGCGGACCCTTCCACTGTTGGTAGCAGGGAGAATAGCGCTCCTGAAGATGGTGGCCCTACCGCGGTTGCTGTACTTCTTCCACACTTTGCCAGTGTGGATACCGGCGTCCTTTTTCAGGACGCTGTGGTCAATGGAGACAGGGTTTGTCTGGGGCTCAGGCAGAAGGAGAGTAGCGTTGACCACCCTGCTGCAACCACAGGAGGAGGGGGGGCTGGCAGTCCCAGATTTTGAGTGGTACTACTTGCCGGCGCAGCTGCAGTGGCTTACACAGGTGGTGGCATGCGAGTTTAGAGGCCCGGATGGACCGCAGGGCAGAGTTACCCCTCGTCATGTGCTGTCCTTCATAGTACTGCAGCAATAACTTAGGCTGGATCAACTTACTCTTGAGGAAAGCACCCTCCGACAATGCTGGTTGCGCAGCCAGAAACGAGCAGGCTTTTCCGACCCATACGCCCCAGAGATTCCTTTGGGCATGCGCACTGCCATTCCGCATGGCGGAGACTGGTCGACGCTGACAGGTTGGGAGGAGTGCGGAGTCCACATGATTGGGGACTTATATAGGGATGGCACCCTGTTACCTTTCCAAGAACTGCAGAGTACCTTGGATCTCCCAAAGGGTGACTTTTTGCTACACGCCGCCCTAGTGTCGGGAATCCAGAAACAGTGGAAGATGGGACTGTTGGAGCCCCCCACATCTTTGGGCTGTTAATATGTCACGATGGCCACAGGCACATTCAAGGCTGTCACCTGTTTATACAGGAGACTGACAATGGAGGGGCTCCCGCCCCTGGATAGGCTGACGGATAAATGGGAGGAGGACCTTGGAAGACCTATACCTGAGACGACATGGCCACAGCTTGTGCGGAGGGCCTGGAAAGGCACGTGCAACGCCCGGTTTCAACTAGTTCAATATTTCACACTGCACAGGGCTTCTTTAACACCGGTCAAAATTCAGCAAGCTTTTGAGGGGACTCATTCGATGTGTCCCCGATGTAATGCAGAGGGTGCTGATTTTGGTTGTATGTTTTGGTCCTGCGCTGGGCTGGGTTCTTATTGGACAGAAGTGGTGGCATGTCTGAGCCGGGTATCGGAGCGTCGGATTGAAGTGGGGATGGGAGTTTGCCCTCTGCTCTGGTTCCCACATACACCAGCCACAAAAATTACCAGCAAGCTATACGATTTGGGGTTGGTCATGGCGAAAAGGGAGCTCACCATGCATTGGAAGTCGAGAGCGGGACCTAGTTTTCAGAGATGGCGGGGGAGTTTCCTGAATTGGGCAAGTAGTGAAGGGACGCTCAGACTACAGTTAGCCAGGCGCACCTCTAATGAAAAGGCGCTCGAAGCATCTAGAGCATGGGGAGCTTCAGTCTTCAACAGAGGCAGGTGAGGAGTATGGGGGATGAACCAGCGACCCAGGAATTAGAGACTGGGGCGGGGAAACGGGGGAGCACACTTGGGACGGGGCCACCTAGACACATGCAGGCTGGAGTAGGTTTCCACGCACTAGGTTGGGCAGGGCGGTGGACTCGGAGTAGGGGCACAGGGCACACCTGAATATTTAAATGGAACCATCAATTTCCCGAGGCGGACGTGGCTGTGCACATACAATGGCTGGAGTAAGGTACCTGAACGCACAGGATTACTGTCATTTCCTTAGGGGGGTAGAGGAGGGCACACTGACATGGGGGCTGGAGGTAGAGGGGGAGGTGGGTGGAGGGGCTAGGCAAGAGATGTTGGGTATTGGATACTCCTGATTTGTATTCAGAGGATTGGACCATTGAAGCGATGGCTCAGATTGAACTGTAAGAATGTTGGTAAGGTGACAGAAGAAAATTAATAAAATCTGTTTACAAAAAAATAAAAAGACCCTCAGCCGCCTAGGGGACTTAATTCTCCAACCAATAGTGCACCGAGAGGCCCATTTGCCAAATGGTTGAGAAAGGGGGCCGGCACTGATAAAGTCTGAGCAACCCTATTGTGGGGGACTTACTTTTGGCAACACAATAAGTGTTCTTGGCCCCCACTGACACTCAGCAGCCAAGGGGCCTATACCCCTAAACCAGTAGAGGGCCAGGAGGCACGTTTGTGGAGTGGATGATAAATGGGGCAGGGCCTCCGACTAAGACTCATCAATACTGCAGTGGGATAATCATTGTGGCAGCAATAGGGGTTCTTGGCCCCCAATGACCCTCAGCAGCCAAGGGGACTTCATTCTCCAACCAATAGTGTACCAGGAGGCCCATTTGCCAAATGGTTGAGATAGGGGTCCAGGCAACGATGAAGTCTGAGCACTCCTACTGTGGGGAACTGACGTTTGGCAATAATAAGTGTTCTTGGCCCCCAGTGACACTCAGCAGCCAAGGGGCCTTTATTCCTCAACCAGTAGTACACCAGGAGCCCCCTTTGCACAGTGGTGGAGAAAGTGCCTCTAGCAAGCTCCCAACAATACCACTGTGTGGAACTTACTGAGGTAACAGGACCCCAAGTACCCTCAGCATCCAAAGGGACTTTATTTCCCAGCCAGCAGTAGACCATGAACTACATTTGCTGAGTAGTGAACACATGGGTCAGGGCCTCTGATGAGCTGCATCAGGATTTGCGGTTCCAAAGGGGACTGAGTTGCACTGAACACCACAGGGGAGCCACGGATTCTCGCATGTTGAGAAAAAAACATTATAAGGCAATTTATTGGCCTTTATGGGTCCCCTCGGACCCCTCTAACACACCCATGGGATGAGGGTATATCTACCCTGCTCCCTTTATTCACTTTGCACAGAAATTTTCCACCCTAGGGACCATTTCCCCCGAAACAAAATGTCAGCCACAATTATTATGTGAATGTATCAGATTGACAGAGCTCCTTAGCGCTGGGAAGCCTTTGGCAAGCCATGTGCTCTACAAATTCCAAAAATAAACATAAGGTGCTTACTGCCAATCAGTACTTATGTTTATCATGTGGATCCACGGATCCCCAGAAGATCGGATTCCCTATATATAATCAAATTTGTTTTTCGGTTAATATCTCTAAAACTGCTGACCTGATTTACACAAATTCCCAAAGTGTGATCTTCTGAACAAAATCTACCTTTCTGTCAAATTTAGTATAATTCTATTGAGCGGTCTGGGCTGTAGTCGTGTTCAAAACACTCATGGGAATTAACATGGAGAAAACGCATTTTGGGATCCCTTTTTCTCAGCCCCCAATTGACGGGCCACCCCAAAACTTTCCAGACTAAAGCTGGAGTGAGAGTGACAGTTTTGGGGAAAATTTTATGAAGATTCGTCAAACGACGCCAGAGATATAGGGAAGTCAAAAGACGCTTTTTGTAGGGCAACTAGGTCCTAACTATACCTGCATACCGGCAATGGCTATTCACTGAAAAAGCTAAAGGTTACAGAGACAATATTATTTATGTATTTATTGGCGCTTTTATAACATGACACATACATTGTCTTCTTGGTGAATATGCAGTGACACTAACAGTGTCGCATGTTACAATGGTAATTCAACAACAAGAACAGCAGAACAAACATAAGTGAGAGCATCACTCGTTTAACTACTGAAGGACCCAGATACAGTGTTTCAGCCAGGGGTGCAGGACCACGGTACCCGGTATAGTCCGGACACACCATGAGCATATTTATACCATGCCTCACCAACCGGCCATATGCCACAAAGTGAGGTAGAGTTGTGTTGAGGAGCTATTCATGTGTAGCTACAACTGACTGATTATGTAAGCTGGCATCGTCAGGTTGGAGAGTGCGTAGCCACTCAAGAACTGGACTCCAGATATCTCTGGAGGACACTGGCTTTAATTCCCAAAATATAGACAGCTGGGTTTGACAGAAGGTGACAGCTTGTATCCAGGCCTTAACTGATGGGGCAATCGACTTCCTCCAGTGCATGGCAACCCTGTGTTTTGCCAATAACAATATCATGGCATGAAGTCTGGAGCCCCTCCGCCGGAATGTTATTCAGATACCGAATTATCCTCCAATAATGGTGTGGGCTCGGCTTGTAACCCCAAAATGTTGTGTATCTTATTAAAAATGGCTTCCCAATATTTCGAAATGGGTGGGCAGCTCCAGGCCAAATGGAGCAATGTTGCGGGGGTAGCGCTGCACCTCCAGCATCTGTTGTTGGGCTGGAGACCCATCCGATGTAATTGGGTAGGTGTTCTGTAAAATCGGTGCAGAAACTTCAATCAATCAATCAATCACAGACATTTATAGAGCGCACTACTTACCCGGAGGGTCTCAAGGCGCTTGGGGAGAGGGGGGTGTGCTGCTACTGCTCGAATAGCCAGGTCTTGAGCTTCTTCCTGAAGGAGAGGTGGTCTTGGGTCAGGCGCAGGTCGGTCGGGAGGGAGTTCCAGGTCTTGGCGGCCAGGTAGGAGAAGGACCTTCCTCCTGTTGTCGTTCTTCGGATGCGGGGACGGCGGCGAGGGTGTGGCTGGCTGATCGGAGATGACGTTTGGGAGCGTAGAAGTTGATGCGGTTGTTGAGGTAGCTCGGGCCTTGAACGTGTAGGGCTTTGTGTGCGTGGGTGAGAAGACGGAAGGGGATTCTTTTGTTGACGGGGAGCCAATGCAGGTCTCTCAGATGTCCGGAGATGTGGCTGTGTCGTGGGATGTCGAGGATGAGTCTGGCTGAGGCATTCTGGATCCGCTGGAGTCTCTTCTGGATCCTGGCGGGGGTTCCGGCGTAGAGGGCGTTGCCGTAGTCCAGTCGGCTGGTGACGAGGGCATGGGTGACCGTCTTCCTGGTCTCGGTGGGGATCCACCGGAAGATCCTCCGTATCATGCGCAGGATGTTGAAGCATGACGAGGATACGGCGTTGACTTGTCTGGTCATGGTGAGGGAGGAGTCCAAGATGAAGCCCAGGTTGCGTGCGTGGTCTGTCAGTTTGGGTGCGGTGCCCAGGGCGGGGGGCCACCAGGAGTCGCCCCAGGCGGAGGGCGAGGAACCCAGGATGAGGACTTCCGTCTTGTCTGAGTTCAGTTTCAGGCGGCTGGTCGTCATCCACTCGGCTACTTCTTTCATCCCTTCGTGAAGGTTGGCTCTGGCGGCGGCGGGGTCGTTGGTCAGGGAGAGGATCAGCTGGGTGTCGTCAGCGTAGGAAATGATGTTGAGGTTGTGTTGGCGTGCGATGGCCGTGAGGGGGCTCATGTAGACGTTGAAGAGGGTGGGGCTCAGCGAGGATCCTTGAGGGACGCCGCAGATGACTTCGGTGGCCTCTGACTTGTATGGTGGTAGACGGACTCTCTGTGTTCTTCCGTCGAGGAAGGAGATGATCCATTCCAGTGCCTTCTCCTGGATTCCGACGTTGCTGAGGCGCTGCACTAGGGTGCGGTGGCAGACAGTGTTGAATGCCGCGGAGAGGTCTAGGAGGATGAGGGCAGCTGTTTCTCCGTTGTCCATCAGGGCTCGGATGTCATCGGTGGCAGCGATGAGGGCGGTCTCGGAAGCCAGACTGTGAGGGGTCGAGGGATCCATTCGTCTCGAGGAAGGCGGCCAGCTGTTTGTTGACGGTCTTCTCGATGACTTTGGCTGGGAACGGGAGGAGCGAGATGGGGCGGTAATTCTTGAGTTTGGTGTGGTCCGCTGTAGGTTTCTTTAGTAGGGCGCTGAGTTCGGCGTACTTCCAGCTCTCCGGGAAGGGGGCGGTGTCGAAGGAGGTGTTGATGATGTCCCGCAGGTGGGGTGCGATGACAGCGTCGGCCTTGTTGAAGATGTGGTGAGGGCAGGGGTCGGTCCGAGATCTGGAGTGGATGGAGTTCATCATGCGGACGGTGTCTTCGGTGCTGATCGGAGTCCAGGTGCAGAGGGTGGTGGTGGGGGACAGTGGTTCGGTCGTGGCGTGCGTCGGTTGAGTGCTGAAGTTGTTGTGTATGTCCGCGATCTTGTTGTGGAAGTAGGAGGCGAGGGAATTGCAGGGGACTTGCGATGGGGTGATGTTGTTGTTTCCGGCGTTGGGGTTGGAGAGCTCTTTCACGATGTTGAAGAGTTCCTTGATATTGTGTGCGTTGTTGTCCAGCCGGTCCTTGAATGCAGTTTTCTTGGTGGCGCGGATCAGTTGGTGGTGCTTCCGGGTGGCAAGCTTGAGGGCGGTCATGTTGTCCGGTGTTGGTTCCCTTCTCCAGGCTTTCTCGCGGGCTCGGCAATTCTTCTTGGAGCTCTTGAGTTCGTCAGTGAACCATGGGGCCTTCTTGCTGCCGGGTCTGCTGGGCGGGGTTCTCAGTGGGGCGAGTTCGTCCGCGCAGTTGCTGATCCACTTCGTGAGGTTGTCGGCGGCCTGGCTGGGGTGCGCTGAGCTGGCGGGAGGGTGCTGGCTCAGGGAAGCGGCGAGCTGGTCAGCTGTGATCTTGTTCCAGCTTCTTCGAGCAACCTGTTGCTGGTGGTGGTGGATCGTCATTTTTCTGAAGGTGAAGTGGACGCAGCTGTGGTCCGTCCAGTGGAGTCCAGTGGCGTGGCTGAAGGCAATGTCTTTGCTGGAAGAGAAGACGGCGTCGAGTGTGTGTCCGGCGAGGTGGGTGGGGGTGGACACCAGCTGCTTGAGTCCGAGGTTGTCGAGGTTGTCGAGCAGGGTGATGGTGTTGCGGTCGTTGTTGTTCTCCAGGTGGAAGTTGAGGTCCCCCAGGAGGATGTAGTCAGCGGAGGGGAGGGCATGCGGGCTGACGAAGTCGGCGATGTCCTCGCTGAATTGTGTGCGTGGTCCCGGGGGTCGGTAGATCAGGGTGCCTCTGAGGGTGGTGTTCGGGTCGGTGCGGATCTGGAAGTGCAGGTGTTCGACGGTTGTCAGGGTGTCGTCGGTGTTGGTCGTGATGTGGATGGTGTCCCTGTGGATGATGGCGATGCCTCCTCCCGTGTGTTTGACGCGGTCTCTTCGGGTGATCTTGTATCCCTCTGGGATGGCGATGGCGATGTCGGGTGCTGAGGAGTCGTTCATCTAGGTTTCCGTGAGGAAGGCAACGTCAGGAGCTGTGGTGTCGAGGAGGTTCCAGAGTTCGATGGCGTGCCTGTGGACAGAGTGGGTGTTGAGCAGGATGCACTTGAGGTGGTTGCTGCTGGTGTTCGGCTTGGCGGGTGCTGGTGCGGGGCAGGTCCGGATGCAGGTGAACTTGCAGGCGTGGCAGCTGAAGGGTCCGTGGGTGCGCCTCGGAGTGGCTCGGTAGCATCCAGGGATCCCGCCGGTGTTGAGTGCGATGAGCTCGGTGGCGTCGTAGGACAGTCGGGTCGTCTTCCGTCAGTGGGGGCCAGGGGTTCGGGCGCTGGGTGCGATTCAGGTGCGGACGGGCGCAGACGGGCTTACCTTTGGCGTGCCTTCGGCGCACAATCGGTGCGCCCGCTGCACGTGACCGCTGCGCATTCGCACGGTCGCCATATATGGCGAAGTGCGAGGGAGGGCGGAGCAGCTGGGAGGCGGGAGCGGGGAGGGCACAGAAAGAAAAGGGGGCGTGGTTAGCGGCGGTGGCGGGAAGCGGGGAGCGGGGAGGAAGGAGACCGGGGGGAGCGAGAAACAGGGGGACAGGCGAAAAATACAGTAAGCACAATACAAATGAACAAAATATAACTCAACAGGCAGAGGGGCACACAGCAAGAGAACGGGGTACAGGAGCCTGCAGATCAGGCGAGCACAGCGCTAGACCGCAGGAGACCACGCCGCACGGTGGCAGGGGGCGTGGTCACATGGCGGCGGCAGGGGCAGCGAGGCAGGCGGGAGGCACACGCAGCAGCTGATGGCCGTGCGGCACGGGGGGTGTCCTAAACTAGGTCACCCTTGAAGCGAATTAGCCATAACTTGTAAGTAGGGAACAACATTTGAAAGTGGCCACAGCAGAACGTCCACTGCTCATCTGTATCTGTAGGGATCAGTTCTACATTCAAACCAACAAGTGCTTTCTTGCATAGTCACCAGGGATGTGTTCTGCATCATAGTGTACAGCCGTGTGATGAGCCTACTTGCAAAGGTCCAGCTATTATGTGTTCAAGGGCCTGCAGAACAGGGGGGGGCTGGGAAAAGTGCTGTGAAGTTTGTGACATGTCACACAGATACAATCATACAGGAACATCTCCAAGAAACGAGGTGTAGTTTCCATCAGAGTTGTTGGTGGGGGCAGAATTTACCGTCTGTATAGAGGTTCGCTTATGTATTTCTGGCTAACTGTCTTGCCATGACTACATTCCCTTTGTCTTCTAAAGGAGGGACCTTGGGATTATATGCCAGAGGTATAGAGGGGGCATATAGTATGTCCAGCTGCACTCTATTTTGCAGACCCTCCCAAGCCCAATGCAGTGCCTCAATTGAGTCAATTTAATTTCTATGGTGTCTATATGGTTGATAGAGTGCTACTTGGATGGGGTCGGTACAGCCCTGTCAGCCTCCACTGCTACAACTGGCTGAAACAGAGTCGGTTGTAACCAGTAGGAGAGAAATTGGGCTTGCACGCAGTATGCGTATAGCAGAAGTCAGGGGCACCCAGCATTCCCTGAGCCAGGGTAAGAGTCAAGAGTTCCCACGACACGCGGGCATGTTTACCTGCCCACACCAGAGATACCATTAGAGAACGCAATGTTTTAAAAAAGGCTTGAGTGAGTGGGAGAGGAAGATTTATGAACATGTATAAGAATTTGGCTAATACGATCATCTTAACTACTGCCATTCTCCCCTATAGAGACAGTGGTAGTTATGAGCACAGAGCAATCTTACCCTCCAGCCAGGCTTTTGCCTGTCCATAATTCATTATCACTCAGCCAGATCACTAGATATCCTACAGGGCCATCTGCCCATTTAACTGTATACTCCACCATGAAGGGCATAGTGTTGTCAGTCAGTGGGCACAAGATTGATGTCGCCCAGTTGATATGACTGCCTGACCATCCTCCAAATTTAAGAATCTCCCAAAAGACTGGATTTATGTTTTCCACCGGATTGTTGATGTATAGGGTGATATCATCTGCAGATAGCGAAATGATCGTTTATCTTATAGTAAACCCCAACGTGATGCTGCTTAAGTCTAGCGGCCAACAGCTCCATGGCAATGGCAAAAAGTAGTGGGGTAAAGAGGGCATCCCTGCCTTATGCCCATAGTGATCAGAAACGGGGGCGAGATGAGGCCATTTAACCATCGTCTGGCTGTAGGAGCAGAGTATAGCAGTTTTATCTGTTTTAAAAAGGTCGGACTGATACCCAACCTTGCCAGTACAGATACACCCACTTCAGCGAATCAAAAGCTTTGGTAGCATCTAAAAGTGCTGCCAGTGCCTGTGTGTGAGGATCTAGATAGTACAGTATAGTAAAGATTGTGCAGAGGTTATGAGCCGTAGATTTTTCAGGTATAAAGCCTGATTGATCTGGCCTGGCTATCAAGGGGAGCAGTGGTTGTAATCTATTTGCTAGCAATTTAGCAAAAATGTTGGAGTCAATTATTATCCATGTTAAGGGCTGCAGCGAGTCCCGGGCTTTAGTAGTGTCAGTATGATCACCTCGTGCATAATGGGGGAAAGCATTCCGGTCTCCTGTGCCTCCTCATATATAGTCAACAGGTGAGGTGCTAGCAGAGAGGCATAACATTTATAAAAGGCTGTGGTTAGCTCATCTGAGCCCAGAGCTTTGCTGGAGGGTAGACTTGTAATGACCTGTAAAATATCATCAGCTTTGAAGGGCTCATCTAGAAGGCCCTGTTTGCCCGCTCCAGCCACAGCAGTTCGATTGAGTCAAGGTAAGCCTGTAAGTCTTTTAGGAGCAACGATGAGGTGGAGCAATATAAAGTAGTTTAAAATTGCGTAACTTGATCTACTATTTCGTGAGTACCCCTGATTGGGATGTGATTTTCATCTACGATTTACGTTACATACATAGCACTGCACGGCTGACGGGGTATAGTAGCGAGGGGTTTTCCCGGCCTATCTCCTTCACCATACCTTTTGGATTGGTGGTATTTGCCCAAAAACGTTACCTCCCTGTGCGTCTCCTCTTCATACTCTATGACTTTTTCCCTAAGTGTAGCCAAAAGACTCAAATTTTCGTGGTATAGTATTGTGGTTCAGTATCCCTGATGTTAGTTTCTAACTTTGCGAGATATAGTCTAATTGATTTCAGAACCATGGCTGTTCGGGCTATACACTTCTTACGTATTACGACCTTAAAGGTCTCTCAAAATGATGCCTGAGTGAACACAGATCCAGTGTTTAATGCAAAATGTTCCTCTATGTCTACCCTTAATCCTTCCCGTAACACAGATCTAAAAGGGTGTTAGGAGGAAGCCTCCAGCTATGCATCTGCTGCTTCAGTCCAGGGCTAGTCAATTGTAAGCAGCGGGGGCGTGGTCTGGTAATGTCCTGGTTAAATGTGTGACATCTGTCATCCAGACGGCTGCATCTCTGGACACCAGCTAATGATCTAATCTTGACCAGGCATTGTGGTGCACTGTAATGCAGGTACATTCAGCCGTATCGGGGTGCCATTGTCGCCAAATGTCAGTCAGGTTTCCCTCCGATATAATAGTCTAAAGATCATCAATAGATTTGGGGTGTAACTGAGGAGAGACTCCCTTTCTATTGGCAGCATCATCTAAAATAGCATTAAAATCTCCATCCCACAAAACTGTACCACAACCTATCCTGCTGACTTTTGCCCTTATTTTGTGAAAAAAATCAGGCTGGTCAACGTTTGGCCCATATATTTAAACCTGGGCAGAGTTTGCGGAGTTGCACTACGCAGAACAATGCGTAGAGCAAAAAACTCAGCTGCACTATGCGGGAATGTCTGACAAATTATCGAAATTCAGAATATCGACATACAAAAATATCGGAACAAAAATATCGAAATCACTAATATCGGCTTCCTATACTTAACTAGATATATACACAAATATCGATTTTTTAATATCGACATACACAAACATCGTTTCCTTTTATATCGACTACTTTAACATCGGTAAACAAAAATATAGCTTTCTACAAAATATATAGACATTAACTATAATATCGACATCAAAAATATTGTGCACAACAATATCGGATTATCAGCTATATCGACTTTTTATATGCATCTGTTTGCAGAATTAATTAACGTTTTATATGTTTTAACATCTAAATAAACACACACTACTTAAATTAACACTATAGTCACACTATTAATTCTTTAAAAATATACTATTTGTATAATTATATCACCTACACATATAAATATATTCTATGCTAGTGTTTATAATTTTATAATGTTTTTGGTTTTTCACTTCTATTACAAAGTAATCACAACTGAAATTCAAATATACTAACTAACCAATACCAAACCTAATTTTTTAAATGAACCAATAGCAAACTAATTACTACTGACACTCCCCTATATAAACAATTAAAATCTAAGCACAAACTACTTGCTAAAAGTCACTGAAGGAGATTCATCTCTATCAGAATTGCTGCACAACAACTAGAAGAACCAGACTATCAACCTACAATTACATCTTCTAAGTAAGTACATAAATTAGAAACTGCATTATTTGCTACTACTACTTACTTACCTGCTAAATACCCAGTGCCCCTTTGCTATTCATACTACTTAACATGCTAAATAATTATATAAAACTATTTTTTTTAGATACTACGACTACTGAATATTCTACACAAAATTACTGTGAACAAAAGCATAGGAATACAGATTTTAATAACTATGTAAGTAAATTTACAGTGTTTCATTATGTGCACATAAATCTAAACACACAGAAAGAATGACTTTTTTCCAACATATTTCTTTTTTTTCTGTAGATTCTACTACTGAAAACTACACTACTAATGAACTAAGGACATCAGTACTATTTCTACATAACATTTTACTAAGTAAGTATTATTCAACTGAAATAAATGTGGAAAACACATACAAACGTTTTCACTTGTTCTAATCATTTTGTATTATATATGGTTTTTTTACAGAGCAAACACTACTAATAGATATACAGACATTATACAGAACTCCACATTCGGAATAATACATATACTAATCACAAAGTAAGTATATTAAAGAACATAATTACCAGATATTCTGTAAAAAAACCTACCAACATGGTGATTGTTCTAATACATATGTGCCTTATTTTTTTAAGATAACACTACAAACTACTCTCCAGAAGCTGAAGAAACAACTATACTGGCAAAGACCAACCAAAAAAAATATGTAAGTATCTTCACAATGTTAATAATAAATAGACACTTTTGTAGTACAAATTAGCTCTAACATTGTAAATATACAGAAACATTTATTAATAATATACTACTTTCATGTTTTTCATAACAGCTACAACAACATCACAAACAAGTATCCCCAACTAAGGAAGAAAGCAACTCCTAATTTTGCAGTGAATTCTAAAACACGTAAGTATATACATTCCTACTTATCACTAACTTAGATCATTTTTCACATTTTATTTGACATTAACTATTATATATATATTTTATAGATATACAAATTACAAAATGACAGAAGGAGCCGAATTTGTGACCAGCCAGAAAGGAAAACTATTACTATGCTACATGGGTTACACTTATACACAAGAAAAGCAATATGGCATGAAAGTTAATTGGAAATGTTGTAAATATTATTCTAACAAGTGCTATGGAAGAGCAACAACTAGAGAAGCTACAGTACTGTATACTAGGGAACATAATCATCCACCTAATGTTACTGAAATAGAAGTTAGAACAGCTTTGGAAAATATAAAAGAAGCTAGTACAGGTTCCCAAAAGCAAACAAATGTCATATTAAAAGAAGCCATTCCTAAAATCCCTAAAACTGCCACAACCCAAATGCCAAATATTCTCTCCTTAAAAAGAACTATAGCACGAACTAAAAAAGCTACTACTGCTACAACACCATCTCCCAGAACATATCATGATATAAACTTAACTGCAAACCAAATAATAACTTTAAACAAACAACCATTTATAGTTTACGACAACGAAAACAATGACAAAAGGCTTATAATTTTTGGTACCAATATGAATTTAGTTAAACTTCAGCAAAGCCAATATTGGATGATGGATGGAACATTTAACATCTGTCCCAAACCATTTTTCCAATTATACACAATACATGGCCTGTACCACAACTGCAACATACCATTACTATATGCACTATTACCAAACAAAAAGAATTCCACATATATGGAATTATTAAATATTATTAAACAAAAGACAAATTATTTTTCTCCAGAAAAAATCATTCTTGATTTTGAGCAAGCAATGCTCTCAACTATCCTAAAAATCCACCCCCATACCTGCATTCAAGGCTGATATTATCATTTAAACCAGTGTTTATGGAGACATCTTCAAAAAACTACCCTAAGTGTCGAATATGCTACAAACTCATCTTTTGCTTTCCAAATTAAAAAACTCATTGCACTTGCTTATGTCCCAGAAACAGACGTAGCTGAACACTACAACATTCTTATAGACAGCCCCTTCTACAAACAAAATGAAGCTAAATTAAGTCCATTTCTCGACTACTTTGAAGACACCTGGGTATGCAGACTCCACAGATCTGGCCACAGACGAAATCCCAAATTCCTAATACCCTGGTGGAATGTTTACAGAAGTACCCTTAATGGAGAATCAAAAACTAACAACGCAGTAGAAGGCTGGCACAATGCATTTGTACAATCAACTGGCAGAACAAAACCTACTCTAGAACATTTCATTAAATGCCTACAGAAAGAACAGAGCTACCAGGAATTCAGAATTGACCAATCTGTAACTGAACTTGTCCCTAAAACATCAAAGCAAAATAAACAAATGCACAAATACCTAGAAGAACAAGTAAAACTGTACCCTAGTACAAAAGGCATAGAATACTTAAACATCATTGCCAAAACACTACTCTGATTAATTTCCAAAATTTTATAAAACACTAAAACTATCACCTAAGTATGCAAAAATATCAAAGGTGAGCTTCTAAAGTATTTAATGTATGCAATATATAGAGATATTCTTCTAATATATGCACACATTAAAACTAAATTACAATTTTGTCAATCCAATAACGTCCTTCTCCACCAAAGTAATCCAGGTAGTGCAAAAGTAACCCAAAAAAATATGTAAAAATACAACTGTTCCCAAAATAGGAAATCCACGTTGTGCAGACCCATCGAAGAACCATAAAAAACCTGAAAAAGTAGAAAAAAGAAAGAATCGCTCCAGGAAAACCGAAAAATGTAAAGAAGTGTTTGTAAAGCAGTGGTGAATAAAACAAACAAACACTTCCTTTAAAAAAAACGGAACTTCCGATGTAGCGTACACCTATGAAAAAAACATAGAAAACAGACATTCCCACCCACATAAATTAGCAAATAAGTATGTACAAACATATTAAAATAGATGATTTCACTTGTAGATATACCGTAAAAGACAAAAATTAACTCTATAAATAATGAGTTAACTAACTAACAATACGTGTATATACCATAAGGAATTATTTGTTTTCGAAATCTAATACATAACTCCTTCACATTAAACAACACTAAATATAAGGTCACTAGTCTCAAAACATCATTAAAATACACATAAAACATATAAAATAAACCTTACCTGAAGCGACGTGAAGTGTCTCCCAACCGCGATCAGCTCTTCATCCAAATAACCCAAAAGGACCTAACCCGGTTACAAAATAAAGAACACAAATGCAATAAAATAGTCCCAAGTATAAAATATAATATCAATACTTAACTAAATAGCCAAAAATACACCAAAAGTTGCTATTATTGTGAAAAAATATTTACTTTAATCCTACTATGATTTGATTAACAAATATGTATATGAATGTAATAAATAAATATTATGAAAACAATAATATTTATTTTAACAATGTATAGAAATATAACTACATTGTCACAAATTATAATAATGTAAAAAATGTGTAAAAAATTGTGTGACTTATATTATAAATGTTTGATGTTTAGATATGAAGCTGAAAAAATGATATGTGAAAAAAACATTTGTTATTTCAATTTTTTTATCAGAAAGTACAATATGTAAAAGATATTAAAATAATTTACATATTAATAACAATAATTTAAAAATAAATAATGCTTCTGTATATTTGATTATCAGTGTGTTTAGAAAATATGATCTTAAAAACCAAATGTCATAAAAATATTTTTGTTATGAAAAAAGTTTTTATTTGTGAAAAATAAATAAATAAAAAAAATGTTTGTACAATCATGTTGAACTATTTTTATTATTATCTTACTATAATGTAACAATCTTATTACATAACAATTTTTCAATGTATATAACATTTGAGTATATGGTGGACACGAATAATTTAATTATTATTATTCCAAATCCAGTCTACATTAAATTGGAGTAAGTGCTGGACAGTAATTATGTAATAATTAATATTCCAACTCCAGTCTACATTAAATTGGAGTAGGTGCTGGACACTAATTAATTTTTAAATAATATTCCAACTCCAGTCTACATTACATTGGAGTAGGTGCTAGACACTAATTATGTAATAATTCATATTCCAACTCCAGTCTACATTAAATTGAAGTAGGTGCTGGACACTAATTAATTATTAATTAATATTCCAACTCCATTCTACATTAAATTGGAGTAGGTGCTGGACACTAATTATGTAATAATTAATATTCCAACTCCAGTCTACATTAAATTGGAGTAGGTGCTGGACACTAATTAATTATTAATTAATATTCCAACTCCAGTCTACAATACAATTTGAGTAGGTGCTGGACACTAATTATGTAATAATTAATATTCCAACTCCAGTCTACATTAAATTGGAGTAGGTGCTGGACACTAATTAGTTATTAATTAATATTCCAACTCCAGTCTTAATTAAATTGGAGTAGGTGCTGGGCACTAATTGTGATAATTAATATTCCAACTCCAGTCTACATTAAATTGGAGTAGGTGCTGGACACTAATTAAATATTTATTAATATTCCAACTCCAGTCCACATAAAATTTGATTTGGTGCTGGACACTAATTAAATATTAATTATTATTCCAACTCCAGTCTACATTAAATTGGAGTAGGTGCTGGACACTAATTAATTATTTATTATTATTCCAACTCCAGTCTACATTAAATTGGAGTAGGTGCTGGACACTAATTAATTATTAATTCATATTCCAACTCCAGTCTACATTAAATTGGAGTAGGTGCTGGACACTAATTATGTAATAAAGAATATTCCAACTCCAGTCTACATTAAATTGGAGTAGGTGCTGGACACTAATTAATTATTAATTAATATTCCAACTCCAGTCTACATTAAATTGGAGTAGGTGCTGGACACTAATTATGTAATAATTAATATTCCAACTCCAGTCTACATTAAATTGGAGTAGGTGCTGGACACTAATTAATTATTAATTAATATTCCAACTCCAGTCTACATAAAATTTGATTTGGTGCTGGACACTAATTAATTATTAATTATTATTCCAACTCCAGTCTACATTAAATTGGAGTAGGTGCTGGACACTAATTAATTATTAATTATTATTCCAACTCCAGTCTACATTAAATTGGAGTAGGTGCTGGACACTAATTAATTATTAATTATTATTCCAACTCCAGTCTACATTAAATTGGAGTAGGTGCTGGACACTAATTAAATATTAATTAATATTCCAACTCCAGTCTACAATAATTTGGAGTAGGTGCTGGACACTAATTATGTAATAATTAATATTCCAACTCCAGTCTACCTTAAATTGGAGTAGGTGCTGGACACTAATTAATTAATAATTAATATTCCAACTCCAGTCAACATTAAATTGGAGTAAGTGCTGGACACTAATTATGTAATAATAAATATTCCAACTCCAGTCTACATTAAATTGGAGTAGGTGCTGGACACTAATTAATTATTAATTTTTATTCCAACTCCAGTCTACATTAAATTGGAGTAGGTGCTGGACACTAATTAATTATTTATTATTATTCCAACTCCAGTCTACATTAAATTGGAGTAGGTGCTGGACACTAATTAATTATTAATTAATATTCCAACTCCAGTCTACATTAAATTGGAGTAGGTGCTGGACACGAATTATGTAATAATTAATATTCCAACTCCAGTCTACATTAAATTGGAGTAGGTGCTGGACACTAATTAATTATTAATTAATATTCCAACTCCAGTCTACATTAAATTCGAGTAGGTGCTGGACACTAATTATGTAATTATTAATATTCCAACTCCAATCTACATTAAATTGGAGTAGGTGCTGGACACTAATTAATTATTAAATAATATTCCAACTCCAGTCTACATAAAATTTGATTTGGTGCTGGGCACTAATTAATTATTAATTATTATTCCAACTCCAGTCTACATTAAATTTGAGTAGGTGCTGGACACTAATTAATTATTTATTATTATTCCAACTCCAGTCTACATTAAATTGGAGTAGGTGCTGGACACTAATTAATTATTAATTAATATTCCAACTCCAGTCTACATAAAATTGGAGTAGGTGCTGGACACTAATTATTTATTAATTAATATTCCAACTCCAGTCTACATTAAATTGGAGTAGGTGCTGGACACTAATTAATTATTATTTATTATTCCAACTCCAGTCTACATTAAATTGGAGTACGTGCTGGACACTAATGAATTATTAATTATTATTCCAACTCCAGTCTACATTAAATTGGAGTAGGTGCTGGACACTAATTATTTTTTAATTAATATTCCAACTCCAATCTACATCAAATTGGAGTAGGTGCTGGACACTAATTATTTATTAATTAATATTACAACTCCAGTCTACATTAAATTGGAGTAGGTGCTGGACACTAATTAATTATTATTTATTATTCCAACTCCAGTCTACATTAAATTGGAGTAGGTGCTGGACACTAATTAATTATTAATTATTATTCCAACTCCAGTCTACATTAAATTGGAGTAGGTGCAAAACACAAATTAATTAATAATTAATAATCCTACTCCAATTTACATTAATTACATTTAGCCGCTGGACACTAATTATTTAATTAATTATATTCCCACACCAATTAAAGTTAATTACATATAGGTGGTGAACACTATTTAATAAATTACCACTATTCCTACCCCAATGAACTAACAATTGATGTAGGTACTGGACACTAATTAATGAATATTTAATAAATAATTGTAAAAATGTTTTTTTTATAATTATTTTTATACATACATTTTAATACACTCCCCACCCTTATCCCCTATAAACCCAATAACCCGCTCCTAAAACTAGATATCTATTAATAATTTGTATATATTTTTTAAATTAATAATTTTTATATTAAATTGTTTAATATATTTTAAATTATTTTATATTTTTTTACTTACAGTTTAATACACTCCCCACCCTTATCCCCTATAAACCCAATAACCCGCTCCTAAAACTAGATATGTTTTTTTAAAATATTTATTTATTAAATATATTTGATTATTTTTCTATTTACATTTTATAAATGTTTATGTACTAATGTTGAAATTTTTTTTCACTACTATTTTTTTTTCCATTACTACAAGATATTTTGTATTGTCGATATTTTGTCATACGATATTATTTTTTTCGATATTTAATCTAACTTACCTATTACGATATTTTTGTATCCGATATTTTTGCTTCCCAATATTTTTGACCTTCGATATTTTTACTTCGATATTTTGTCATTACGATATATATTTTTTTTTTTGCTGATTACCCTATGCGGAGCTCCACAAGCGGCAGAGTACGATAGAAAAATGCCCTTCAAGGTGAATGCCCAGGGCCGAATTTTTGTCTGCACTGTGAAATCATTGCAAACAGCACCATGCACAACGCAAGCGGACTCTGCTTTCCTTTTTTGCCACTCAAATAGGTTTTATTCGAGCTGTAGTTTTCTCAAAGCAAATGGATTGTTTCTCAACACAAATGGTCGCAAGCATACACGACCACTCGGAGTGAGACATCTGACCCCCCTGCATTGAGAGATCTTGCTAGGAGTTTGATTTTCCACGCTTGTGCTCGCCCACTTAATGTTGGCAATTGCAAACCAGGAAAAATCTCCCTGGGAGGTTGATTTTCCTCTGTCGTGGTCACCAACTTGACATTGACGAACTTGCATAGCATAGCGAAGTTTTTCAGAACTCCGTGAGCACCGCATAATGCAGAGTGGGGAAAATCCGCAAGCGGAACAGAGTTCACCGCTCAGGGTTACGCATATCGCCATCATTGTCATTCAAACAGTCACTAATATTCCACCCAGAATGATATATCTACTCTCCGACGTCGATATGTGACTCAGTTGCTGTTCAGTCCAGCCCCTGGCAAATTAGTATAGCCACTCCTCTAGCATAATTAGAGAATATGGATGAGAAAATACTGCCCCATGGTTTGTGGTGTAGTTTAGTGGGGAAGGTGCTGTTAAGATGAGCCTCCTGGATGAAGCAGATGTCTATATTGTATCTGATTAAATATGCCAGTATAAGTCTGGTCTTCCTGTAATTGCTTAACCCCAGAATGTTCCAAGTAAAATAATTGTAGGATGTCATATCAGGCTAATGTAAGTATGGGAGTGTACAGGATATCCCCTAGTCCCCACTATCTGTGCTGCGCCTCTGTGAGTGTCAGCAACCTCTATCTTCGTAAATGGATATGAGCTAGATCATTGAGTATTTTTGAGGATGTGTTTTGCCCTGCGGTGTCCTAGTAAAGGGTTATGTGTTGATGCACTGACCTGTAACGCTGCACGAATAACCCCATCCCTCCCACACCCACACCAACCCCCAACTAGATTGTTAAAAAAAAAACTCCCCTGTAGGCAAACCTATTACAATGCCCCAGCAACAAGCATAGGAATAGGAGGCGGAAGCTTTACCAATTGGTATGAGATCTCTTGTACACATCCCTGCCAAAAGGCAGGGTGGCCGCATGTGTATGGAAGAGCCATGAACCAATTAATGAAAGTAATTAGCTGGTGGCACAACAGAATCAGCTCCGGTTGGGTGACAACTAGGATCAGGTGACGCCGCCCCAGGAGGATAGCAAAACAGGCCTGGAGATTAGTCCAGTATCTGAGTGACCACTATGGCAGTTTTGGGAGCCCGTTTCTCACCCCCAACATGCTTTGCGAATTTCATGGCCGACTTTGCATCTGCAAAGTAGTGCACAGTGCCATCATATTTCACCTTTAATTTAGTCAGGTACAATAGGGCGTAGGGGAGCCCAGCTTGCAATAGGAAGCGTTTGACAGGTACAAACTTTTGTCTAGCCACCTGCACCACAGGAGTGAAGTCAGGATGAAGTGAGACATTGTTCCCCTTATGGCTAATGTGCTCCTCTCTCGAGCCAGCTGCAGGATGGTGTCGCTGTCTCAGTAATTCAACAGGCGAGCCAGTATCGATCTGGGCGGGGTCTCATGTGGGTGCCTGGTACCCAAGGTGGACTTTCTCTTTCGGAAACAGGACAGATATGTCTGGGACAAACAGTTCATGCAACAGCTCTTCCACAAAGGTTTCCATCTTTCATAACGCTGTCGTTTCCGGAATGCCCAATATTCGAACATTGTTTCTGTGTGAGCGGGCTTCCAAGTCATCGTTTTCAGCTCTAATAAAGTTGAGTACTTTGGAGCAAGTGTTCCTTTGTTTTAACTTGGCACTCATGGGCCTCAGAAGTACGATTTTCCAGCTGATCCAAGCAGGTTTCATGAATATCAACTTGCTTTTTGACTTGGTCCTGTTGGGAGGTAAGTATGCTCGCCTCGTTATCAATTATTTTTAAACTGGACTTCATGTCCAGCATGTCCAGTAGGAGGGACCGAAGGTCATCATTTTACCCATCAGCCTCCTCCCCTGGACTGTGCCCTGCTTCCGTATATTATATATCAATGGGGATGTCCAATAGACTACTAGACCTGGGTTGCAAATAGAGTACAATAAGAAGTGGTCACGTAGCACAAATTATTTAAGATAAAACCTGATATAAATTGAATCAAACGCATTCACAAGACCAAATTATTGGCTTTCACATTTGTAAATATATGCAATTTATTTGAATTACCATAAGGATTCATAAAACATGATAACACAGTTGTTTTTTTTGGTTGTATTTGATGCCAAAATGACTTTTGCGAAATTTGGTGCTCAGGTTGGGGGTGAAGAGAACGGAGTGTTAAAGTGATTATGGTGCAAAAGTGCGAGTAGACAAGGACAGGGTAGTGTGATATGTATACATCATCATCCTATATTGGTGCTGGTCTGGCCTTTCTTACAAAGGTCAATTGTTCCCTGAAAAAACACATAGGCCCATATGAACACTTGTGTGTTCATTTCAGTTGTCTTGGCTAATTGTAGTAGTCTACGTTTCAACCCCTAGGCGCTAGGTAGATTAGACCTTAGAATGGGGTCTTCCTCAGGACTCGTGGAGTATGGAGCACCTAGTTGAACATCTGTTGTGTTTGTGGGCAAGGTAAAAGAAATGACATTGGGCTCAGCCGAGCTCTTTTGAGGAATGAAGTTACGGCTGTCAGTCTCGGTGTCTATGTGTCTTGTAGACTGTTTAGCCTCATGTTTCTCCATGGTTCTATATTGGGTGGTACAGGGACTGGCAGAGCAATGGTTCCAGCGGGGAATCCCCTCTGACTTTATCTGAATAGCGCTGCCCCTCCTATCGTGCCTATGCAAATGTTCATTTGCCTGACTGCAGATTGTATTTCCTGCTGCTTATTGCTACCCCCTCTCTATAGTGGGGAAAGGTTCAACAGTTGTGCTTGGCCAGGTGGGTTACAGGTAAAAGCCTCCCACTGAGCTTGCTTCACTCAGCTCCTGTCAAATTGACTCAAATCTCCTCATTCTGTGGGGCATCGTCGAGCCCTCTAATGCAGGGGCAGGTCAGCAGCATAGCTCTGCAGCCACGGCATCCAAAGGGAAGGGTCTCCTGTGATAGCAAGGCCCCCCACAGCCCACCAATCATGCACAGCCTTATCAGCCCACCACACAACATTGTACGCTGGTCACATCAGGGGGAGCGGGTGACTGACTTCGAGCTCCACAGTTCGGGGAACTCCTCTAATCATCCTCCTTCCCTGTGTGTTTCAGGCCTGGCCTCCGAGTACAGCCTAGGCTGAGGTCTGCTGCAGGTGGACAGTCAATCCTGCGAGGGGGGGCAGCACTCCTGTCATAGACCGACAGGGTGGAACCGCAGTCCCTTCCCAGTTGCCCTCCAGTATTTCCGGTACATGCTGTTCTTGCCTTATCATGGCTTCTTCTGCCCTCCAGGCTCAGGCCACTTCCGCAGCTGCAGTGGCATCTCGCAACGGCTCAACTAGGTCGGCCCTCCAGGATCTCTGCTCCACAGGTTTCTATCTCGCCGATTTAAGATAAAACATGATATAAATTGAATCAAACGCATTCACAAGACCAAATTATTCGGATTTCACATTCGCAAATATATGCAATTTATTTGAATTACCACAATGATTCATAAAACATGATAACACAGTTGCTTTTTTGGTTGTATTTGAAGACAAAATGACTTTGCGAAATTTGGTGCTCAGTTTGGGGGAGAAGGGAAAGCAGTGTTAAAGTGATTATGGTGCAAAAGTGCGAGTAGACAAGGACAGGGTAGTGTGACATGTATACATCATCATCCTATATTGGTACTGGTCTGGCCTTTCTTACAAAGCTCAATTGTTCCATGAAACATACATAGGCCCATATGAACACTGGTGTCTTCATTTCAGTTGTCCTGGCTTGTGTACTGGTTGTAGTCTACATTTCAACCCCTTTGGGTGTGCTAGGTAGATTAGGCCTTCCTCAAGACTCGTGGAGTATGGAGCACCTAGTTGAACATCTGTTGTGTTCGTGGGCAAGGTAAAAGAAATAACGTTGGGCTCAGCAGAGCTCCTATGAGTAATGGAGTTACGGCCATCAGTCTCGGTGTCTATGTGTCTTGAAAGTCTCTTTGTTTCAAATGTTAATTTAGACTGTTTAGCACGAATTTTCTCCATGGTTCTAGATTGGGTGGTACAGGGACCGGCAGAGCAATGATTCCAGCGGAGAATGCCCCCCGACTTTATCTAAATAGCGCTGCCCGTGCTATCGTAGCTATGCAAATGTTAATTTGCCTGACTGCAGTTTTTATTTCCTGCTGCTTATTGCTACCCCCTCCCTAAAGTGGGGAAAAGTTCAACAGTTGTGCTTAGCGAGATGGGTTGCAGGTAAAAGTCTCCCACTGAGCTTTCTTCACTCAGCTCCTGTCAAATTGACCCCAATCTCCTCATTCTGTGTGCATCGTCGAGCACTCCAATGCAGGGGCAGGTCAGCGGCATAGCTCTGCAGCCACTGCGGCAAAAGGGAAGGTTCTACAGCGATAGCAAGGCCCCCACAGCCCACCAATCATGCACAGCCTCATCGCCCCACCACACAATAGTGTCTGCTGGTCACATCAGAGGGAGCTGGGCGACTCACCTCGAGCTCCACAGCTTGGGGTACCTCCTCTAATCATCTTTCTTCCCTGTGTGTCGCAGGCCTGGCCTCTGAGTGCAGCCCAGGCCGAGGTCTGCTGCAGGTGCACAGTCAATCCGGCAAGGGGGGCAGCACTCCTGTCGAAGACTGACAGGGTGGAACAGCAGTCCCTTCCCAGCTGCCCTCCAGAATTTCCGGTACATGCTGTTCTAGCCTTATCAAGGCTTCTTCCACCCTCCGGACTCAGGCCTCTTTCGCAGCCACAGTGGCATCTTGCAATGGCTCAACTAGGCCCACCCTCCAGGATCTCTGCACCACAGGTTTCTATCTGAGCCGACTGGTCCGCCAGCAGCATACTTTACCTCCTCCGATGCACAACCAACCAATGGTTAGAAACCAGCAGGAATCAGGTTGCTTTGGCTCTTCTGTAGACAGAAATATGTAACGGATTATGCCACGGCTGGCAGAGCCCACTCTGTAAGCACCCATTTCGCTGCTCGGCAGAGCCATGCCCCCACAGAGACATCATAGTTAGGCACATGTTTCACTCGCACTAAACCTGAGAAATTCAGCAGTTATAATTAGCTTATCTAACTATAACTCACACCCGTGTAATGCACTGCCTATGACCTCACAAATTACATCACTCATGACATGGTAAGTGACATCACTGATGACATTACTGATGACATCTCAAATGACATCACTGATGACCTCATGCAGTGACTGTGAGTGTTTCAAAAAACGTTTATGAGTGTTAAATATTCACACCAAGGTGCATTGATGAATCAGTGGGTGTATGAGTGCATGATTTGATGATTCAGTGGGTGTATGAGTAACTGTATAAGTGAATAATTAAGCATCTCAGTGAATGTATGGGTGAGTGATTTGTTGTGTGAATGTCTGCACCTGCTTGTCAATTAATTTCTAAGTGGATGTATATGTGTATGAGTGAGTATGTGAGTTTTTGTATGGGTGAACGATTGGTTGTCTGAGTACATGTATGGGTGTCTCAATGTCTGTGTGGGTGGGAGAGGGTGGGTGTAACTGCCTGTATTGATGAGTGCATGGGAGAGTCAATGGCTCTATGGGTTAGCTAGTGTGTGTGTAAATGGGAATATGAGTGAGTGAGTGTATGTATGGTAGTGTCAGTGAGATAATGGATGTATCAGCAGTATATGGGTGAGTAACTGCATATGTGAAACACAGTATAGGTGAGTGACTTTTGTGTGACTGAGTGATTGCAAAAGTGGCCATATGGGTGAGAGTGTGCTTTTGTCAGTGACTGTATAGTTGAGTGAGTATGTGTCAGTATCTGTATGAATAAATGAATGAGTGTGTATATAAAAATATAGGTGAGTAAATCACTGTGTGATTGACTCTATAGGTGTGTGAGTAGGTGTGTGAGTAGCTCTATGACTGACTGTGTGTGAAGGGCTGTATGCCTCTATGAGTGCATATAGCAGTGGATCTATTAGTGAGTTGGTGTATGAGTGGCTGTATGGGTAACTGAGTGGATGTGTGTGTAGACTTATGAATTGGTGAGTGGGTGTGTAAGTACTGGTATGGCAGAGCCAATAATTTTGAGAATGCTAGTGTAGATGTTTTAGTGGGTGTTTGAAAGGTTATATTGGGGTGTGAGTGGGTGCGTCAGAGGTTCTGTGGATGATACCATAAGTGATGTCATCAGTGATATCACTGACCATATCATGAGTGATGTAATATGTCAGGTCATATGCAGTGCATTGCGTGAGGGCAAGTTATAGTTAGCTCAGCAAACTATAACCTGAGCCTAAAAAAAACTTCCAGTAATCTTTAGTTTTTTCAGTGAATTTGTAAAGTTTTTTTCTCCATTCCCTAACTATAACGTCCATGTAACCTTTTGTTTTTTTTCAGTGAATTTCTATGGTTTTTAACTAGAATTAACATTTTCAGAGTGGTGGAGAAATAGGGTAGGGCCTTCGACCGGCTCCCAGCAATCCCACTGTTCAGGACTTACTGGAGTTAACTTAATGGATTCCTGGCCCCCAAGGACCATCAGCATCCAAGGGGACTTCCTTCCCCAACCAGTAGTGCACCAGGAGACGTGTTTGCGGAGTGGTGGACAAAGGGGAGTGGCCTCAGAAGACCTCTCTGCAATCCCACAGTATAGGACTCCCTAGATGTGACAGAAGAGTTAGTTAGCCCCCAAGGACACTCTGGAGCCAAGGGTACTTCATTCCCCAATCAGCATTGTACCAGCAGGCACGCTTGCAGAGTGGGGGAGAAATTGGCGTGGACTCGGAAGTCCTCTCATCAATCCTGCTGTTTGAAACTTACTGGATGTAACAGGAGGGCTTGTTGGCCTCAACCACCCTCAGCATTCAAGGGGTCTTCATTCCCCAGCTGGTTGTACACCAGAAGACTGTTTGTAGAGTGGTGGGAAAAGGGGGCATGACCTCTCAGCAATCCCACTGTCTGGGACTTACTGGAGGTAACAGGAGGAGTTTCTGGTCCCAAAGGACCGTCAGGAGGCAAGGGGTATTTATCCCCCAACTAGTGTTGTGCCAGGAAGTTCATTTTTAGAGTTCTGGAGAAAAAGGGCGTGGCCTCCAAGACCTCTCAGCTGACGTGTGCAAACAAGCCCTGTGGCACGTTTTAAGTTGGGGAAATAATTCCCCTTCAATCCTGAGGGACCCTGGGGGCCAACTCGCCCACCAGGTGCTTCCAGTAAGCTCCACTGCGCTGCGTTGCAGAGAGGTGGTGCAGGCTGTGCCCCTTTTTACACCTCTCTGAAATGGAGCTTACTGGACGTACCTAGTGGGATATTTTGCCCTTAGGGACCCTCAGGATTCAAGAAGACTTAATCTCCTAAATTAAAATGGCCACAGGGTGTGTTTACACAGTGGGGAAGGGAGGGGATGGGGCCTGAGGTTACATGTGCAAATACGCCCTATGGCGTGTTTTAAGTTGGGGAAATAATCCCCCTTCAATCCTGAGGGCCCCTGGGGGCCAACTAGCCCACCAAGTGCTTCCAGTAAGTGCTACTGCAGTGCGTTGCGGAGAGGTGGTCCAGGCCGTACCACCTTTTTACACCTTTCTGCAACAGCGCTTACTGGAGGTCCCTAGTGGGCTAGTTGGACCCTAGGGACCCTCAGGATTCAAATGAACTTAATCTCCCAACTTAAAAAACCACAGGACGTGTTTACACAGTGGTGAAGGGAGGGGACGGGCCTGAGGTGATGTGTGCAAACAAGCCCTGTGGCGCGTTTTAAGTTGGGGAAATAATTCCCCTTCAATACTGAGGGCTCCGGGGGGCCAACTAGCCCACCAGGTGCTTCCAGTTAGTGCCACTGCGCTGCATTGCAGAGAGGTGGTCTGGGCCGTGCCCCTTTTTACATCTCTATGCAACGCAGCTCTGAGGCACTTACTGGAGGTACCTAGTGGGCTGGTTGAACCCTAGGGACTCTTAGGATTCAAGGGGACTTAATCTCCCAACTTGAAACGGCCACAGGGCACATTTACACAGTGGGGAAGTGAGGGGACAGGGCTTGAGGTGACGTGTGCAAACACACCTTGTGGTGCATTTTAAGAGGTAGTTTTCATCCCCTTGCCCTATTATATACTAGGTCCTTACAGAGGAGGTCATGCTTATCACAGGGGGACCCCAACGCATAGTGTTCCCTAGCGTACATAGGTGTTTTCAATGTATTCTAAGTGTCTTTTAACATAGCACTGGCTCTAAGACTGGTTAGTCAGACTCATTTATCACTAGTATCCGTCTGAAAAAGTTGAGGGTAGAGGATGATTTTGCAACAATGCTTCTTTCTGCTCTTCTGTTTATTCTTTCTGCATGTTTTCCTTCTTTCTGCACTTTTCTTCGTCTTTGAGGTCTTCTGTTGCTTCTTTCAGCATTTCTTTTTTTTCTTTCTGTGCGTTTTTCCTCTTTCTTCACATGTCCTATCTCTGTGGGCATAGTTAGAAATCAGCATTTAAAAAACCTTTGAAATTCACTGAAATAAACATAGGTTTCAGTCACGTTATAGTTAGGAATTAGCATTTAAAAAAACCTTGGAAATTCACTGAAAAACCATAGGTTTCAGGGGCGTTATAGTTAGCTGGACATTTCCCTTGTACAAAACCATTGAAATTCCCCCGTTATAGTTAGTTCAGCTAACTATAACTTGCGCGCCTGCAATGCACTGCTGATGACGTCACATATTACAACACTCGTGACATGGTTAGTGACATCTCTCATGTTATCACTGATGACATCTCAAATGACATCACTGATGACATCATCCTTGTGATAGAGTGGCAGACCTCCTCTCACCCTTTTATAACCTTTGATACACACAAACAAAAACAGAAACTAACATTTACAAAATAATGGACATACCAATACCAGTTACAACAACTCATTCAGTAATTCTAAGACCTACATACACATCCACTCAATCACCAACAGTCCTATATAGTCACTCATATATGTACTCACTCATATGTCCTCATACACCTATACATCCTGTTACACACTGCCACTCATCCATACAGTTACGCACACGCATAGTCACTCATGCTAATAAATAATGAAGCATCCATTTACTTTCATATACAGTTATACACACACCACCACACTTACTTCTACAGAAACTTACACATACTTACTCTTTTGAACAATCACTTTTAGAAACACATACTTATTCAGACAGGAACTCTTCTAATCTCTCACTCTCTCATATACTCATTTATATACACCAATAATCACATATACTAGTTTAAAACATATGTAGTATCTTATAAAAACACTGTTGAGACAGTCATTGACTCACTAACACACCCATACACACTCTCATCCACCCATACAGTCCTGCACACATACTGTCTTCAACACATACAAATAGTGAGTCACTCATTAATGCATGTAATACCCCCCACTGAACCATACAGACACTCAGAGACTCATAATGATACTCAAAAAACCAAGTAATAACCTTTATAGACACTCATGTAGCTACTCACCAACCCATGCAGCCACTTATACACAAAGTGAGCGATTGATACAGATATTTATATATTTAAACATTACTCACTAACCCATGTATTCATTAAGATACACTTAATCAGTCAGTTATAGAATCAATTTTTCATTAAAACAATCATCCATTTAGACACATAAATACACATTTATTCTTCCATCTACCTTGAGATATACATAGATAAAACATTTAATATTAATAAAAACACACATTCACTGGATTATTTCATCAGTGATGTCATTTGTGATTTCATCAGTTATGTCATGAGTGATGTCACTGACCATGTCATGAGAGATGTAATATGTGAAGTCATCAGCAGTGCATTGCGGGCGCCGAAAGTAAAAGTTTGCTTAACCATGATTTATTTTTATTTTGGTGATGTAATATATATTTAATGTTTTGTTTAATGTAAAAAGTAGCTTTGTTAGTTTTATTTATGGTTAATATAATTATGTTGGTAATAATATTGGAGTTGAAATTGTGTGAGTATGTTTATTTGCAGGTAATAATATTTCCTGTTCTGGTAGTAATGTTTTATATCCTAGCGATATAAATGAGGCATACATATATATTTTTATATGACTATAATTATTATATATTGTCTGAGATTTATTTATGTTGGAATACTGATGTATTTTAAATTATACTTATGTGTGTTTTTCATTAGCCCTGAAGAAGTCTCTTTAGAGACTAAACGCTTTGGCTAAATGGCACAATGGATTTTGTGAATATTGGATTTAAACGATTGCATACATTTTTCAATAAAGAAAAATAAATCTAATTACATAGAACAATCTATAACTGATATTCTTCTTGAGATCCTCAGGGACAATTTGATCTCATTTGAAGTAAGCAAGATTGCTGATTCCATTTTTTTCTCTTAATATTAAAATGTATTTGCCTGCTGGTTGTACTTAAATTTCCAAAAATGACTCACTATATTTGAAATTTGAATGAAAGAATCTAGCAGAATTGTGCATCTACATAAATACTTTATTCTTCAACCCATGGAAAATACGTTTATTTTGTGGAGAATAATTTCCCTACTACCTACATTAAAATACAGGGCCATTACCCTTCCCTTTTCCTATCTAAAATACACTCAACACTGCTTTTCACGTGAGTAAATCTGCAAATATTTTTAGTGCAGGAATGTGTCTGCAATAGTTTGGTGAAAACCCACAACCTAGAGGTGTTCGGGTGTCTCTAATTTTTCCCACCTCTATGAAACTGACATGGATTTATGAACCAAACCTGATATTATTAAAAGTGTGCTTTTGAATACTGCAACCATGCAGCTATATCACGAGAGTAGAAGTGTATGAAGAAAGGACATGTATACCTGCAAGTCATCTTGCATATAAAAAAAAATCGTTCTTGGTATTGAATCCTATCACATGCAAAATTACTGTAGATAACCTTGCATCCATGCAGATGAGATTTTTTGCTGGTTCAAATTCATTACATTGCAGATTACACCCATTGTAAGCAGTACAATCCAAATGCAAAAGTGCATGTTTGAAGAGAGCTTCCTTTCTTTTATCCCCTTCATGGTGACAGGTAGGGGAGAACCTGCTCTGCAACAAATTCATACACACGGATTTGATCTATTCCTGTACCAATCTGAAACAGCACTGCAGTGAGGGGCACTGAATGTGGTATGTTAGGCCTTTGCTTTTATGTTCACCGGAATAGTCAACATCCTATCAACACACAAAAATGAAAATAAATCACCGCAAATTAGGTCAGTGTTAGATTTGGCTGTCTCTAGTTGGCAGAGGTATACAATTCTGACAAATAGGGACTTACCTCCTCTAGTCAGGGCAAGGGGATCACACACTTAGATAACCCCTGCTCACCCCCTTGGTAGCTTGGCAAAGCAGACAGGCTTATCTCAGAGGCATTTATGACCACATAAAGTAATAAAGTGAATACACTACAAATGGACATGACACAGTAGTATTATAAAAATAAGGATGTTTATATAAGGCTTAGCACAAGATCAAATAACGAAAAAAATATGCCACAATCTTAATAAATACTCTTGGAAGGAAAAATAATAGTTCAAGTTCTTAGCACAAAGTCTTTAGTAACAAAAGCAACTCTTCTTCTTTAGATCTCAATTCTTGGCAACAATGTAACCCCACAGGAGTCACACAACGTCAAGGCAAAGTTAATCCAAAGGAACAAAAAAAAATGGAGGAGAGACTCAGGCCAATGATGTCAGGTCTAACTGTCAGCCTGAATAAGTAGAGAATTCCTAAGGTCGAAAGATCCTCATGTCTGTGGTAATTCACAAAATGCTCTTCTATGGAGTAGGATAAATTGGCACCCAGAACTGTTTTGATTCCTCATGCAAACAGTGTTTCTTGCAGATTCGGGAATTATATTTGTGTTAACTAATAGTACATTGTATCCTGGGATTTTTAATACATTTAACAGTGATTATAATGGGCCTAATTTGCAAATGTGCTACTTAGAATTACTGTTTGACTACTCCAGGCTTACTCTTGATATTCTGGAGTAAGCCACTGTTAGACCTAGCCTTTTTTGCAGGTTTATCCCCAAACTGTTTGCCTCCTATTCTTCTTACCAATTTGTTGCCTTTAGGCTAATCAGTGCTAAAGTGCATATGCGCTCTGTGTAATTGTGATTATTGTAAGAAATGGGTTTTATGGTTGGCTAGGGTAAGCACTTAAGCAAGGCAGAACCCACCACTCTAGTCAGGGTACGAAGTTACACACCAAAGATTACCCCAACTCAACCCCTTGGTAGCATGGTAGAGCAGTCAGGCTTATGTCAGAGGCAATGTGTAAAGTGTTTATGCAACATACACACATACACACCAGTGACATACTAGGTACACTACAAAAAGAGACTCTACATAAGGTTATATGAAAATATCCTTTGTCTTGTACATAAACCATACTCACATAAATCACTTCACCAACCAGGCGATTGTCATGACACCACTTAGATTATAAAATCACTTTGCCAACCATGCAATTGTCATAACATCACATGTTAGTGTGATTAAGTAAACACTTATAGGTTTCACATGTTACAAAAACCGCCCCTACTGTACATATAACATATACTATGAAATGATACTCCTTATCCTGTCATGGTAAGGCATAGAACGGCCTATACCAGGGACATGCAATGCAGCATGAAAGAAAACATGAACATTAATCACTACTACTGTCCATGCAAAACACCACTACAAAATGCAACATTACATCTGGGCATAAGAAAGGGAAGCAGTTAGATGCAAAATGTAAACTGGTCACCAAAAAATCCCCATATGCATATTTAATACTGACAACCTCATCATCACATAAGGCATGTCGCTCCTGTGCTCCTATTATATACTATGCACTAAGTTCCAGTTCCCCCAGTAGAGTGCACAAGCTGCTGCATAGCTAATATGGTGAAGATTGTAATCAACAGAAAGGCGCCCTCTAGCTGGGGCCTCTGTGGAGAATCCATTCTGGACCATCACTCAATATGTCCAGTACAAGTGTGTGCTCCCCACCCAACAGATACAGCAGGACAACGTGTGGGGGGTTGCTCGAGACAGAATCCGTGGGGAGACTTCACTGGATCCCCTGTGTTAGAAGCAATCCAATGCCACGGTCCCAAGAATAAATGTTGCACTCCATTTTTGGAGATTACGGTAATGTACCCACTGTAGGTCAAACACTGATGGGCACACACTATCAAGATGCAGGAAGACCCTACCCAGGTCTCCCACTGCAGAAATTCACTAGGGGACTGCCTGCAAGCACGCGGGCTAGCTGCCTCAACACAGTCCTGTATAAGCGCCGGGCTACCTGCCTCAGCACAGCCCTATATAAGAGACGGGCCTGCCCGAGGACGCTTCTGATCTGGACATCGGCTTGTGGGAATTCTCTGCAGTCAGGCAAATCCTTCTCAGGTCAGCTTGAGACCGGTTTCCCCTGATGCTGCTGCTGGTCTCTCAGACTTCAGAGAGTGTGGCACCGTAAAAAAGTCAGAACACTGTGGCTCATGCTGCAGTGGATTGGGCACAGAGGCCCAGTCACTTTCCCTATAAACGAGGTGCCCACCACACACTGAGAGGGCTGCAAGATATGTTTGGGCTGGACTGTTGCCATGAGGCACAGGGTAAGACTGGTTTGCATATGGCCATGTCTGAACTGGGGTGGCGGAGTGAGCTAAAGAACGGTGATGGATTAAACCTAGATCAGTTGACTGGGGGTGAGTGTTTGATTTGCTCAAACGCTCTGTCCATCATCCCCTTTTGTATCGCTTTGTTCGCCCTAAGTTGGCAGGGTATGCTCAGACGTGAGTCCCTTGCTCACTTTGCCACTGGATTCAGGCTAGCCTGGCTGATGACGGCTGAAATGCCAAAAACTGGTCCCAGGATGCTTGTTTCGGTACAGGAAAGACATGGCTTTGGCAGTTCGGGCTGGACTGTTCCCATGAGGCACAGGGTAAGACTGATTTGCATATGGCCATGTCTGAACTAGAGTGGCGGAGTGAGCAAAAGAATGTTGATGGATTAAACCCAGATCATTTGACTGGGTGTGAGTGTTTGATTTGCTCAAACGCTCCGTCCATCATCTCCTTTTGTATCGCTTTGTTCGCCGTAAGTTGGCAGGGTATGCTCAGATGTGAGTGCCTTGCTCACTTTGCCACTGGATTCAAGATTGCCTGGCTGATGACGGCTGAAATGCCAGGAACTGGTCCCAGGAAGCTTGTTTCTGGTCCAGGGAAGACATGGCTTTGGCAGTTCAGGCTGGACTGTTCTCATGAGCCACAGGTTCAGACTGATTTGCATATGGCCATGTCTGAACTGGGGTGGCAAAGTGAGCTAAAGAATGGTGATGGATTAAACCGAGATCAGTTGACTGGGGGTGAGTGTTTGATTTGCTCAAATGCTCTGTCCATCAATCCCGTTTGTATCACTAAATTCACCCTAAGTTGGCAGGGTGTGCTCAGACGTGAGTCCCTTGCTCACTTTGCCACTGGATTTAAGTTACCCAGGCTGATGATGGCTGAAATGCCAGAAACCGCTCCCAGGATGCTTGTTTTATGGTCCAGGGAAGACATGGCTTTGGCAGTTCGGGCTGGACTGTTCCCATGAGGCACAGGTTCAGACTGATTTGCATATGGCCATGTCTGAACTGGGGTGGCAGAGTGAACTAAAGAATGGTGATGGATTAAATCCAGATCAGTTGACTGGGGGTGAGTGTTTGATTTGCTCAAACGCTTCGTCCATCATCCCCTTTTGTATCGCTTTGTTTGCCCTAAGTTGACAGGGTATGCTCAGACATGAGTCCCTTGCTCACTTTGCCACTGGATTCAATCTAGACTGGCTGATGATGGCTGAAATGCCAGAAACCGGTCCCAGGATGCTTGTTTCCGGTCCAGGGAAGACATGGCTTCGGCAGTTCGGGCTGGACTGTTCCAATGAGGCACAGGGTCAGACTGATTTGCATATGGCCTTGTCTGAACTGGGGTGGCTGAGTGAGCTAAAGAATGGTGATGGATTAAACCCAGATCAGTTGACTTGGGGTGAGTGTTTGATTTTCTCAAACGCTCCCTCCATCATCCTCTTTTGTATTGCTTTGAATGTGCTCTGGGGGCATTAGGAAGTACGCCTCCAGATTAGGCCTGTCTGAGGCAGACAAGGTGCCCACAATGTGCCATGCATCAAAGTAAACTGCCAACCCTTCTGATCCTCAACAAGAAAGTGACCCACATGTGCCAGTCACCAGCAAAAGGAGCAGAAGCCAGGAGCAGACCACAGTGCTCAGCATGTGCTGAGCTTCTGGGAGGGCACTAGGGGCACACAAGCAGTGAAACAAGCAATAGGCCAGCCATTAGGCAATCCAAATCGTGATTCCTCCAGGCAGCACACCAGTCCCTTGGCAAGGTGCAGTTTTGTAGAGCCAGCAGTGTCTGGTTACAAGTCCTACGCAGTGTCTATAAACATGGGGTGACAGTACCCTGTATTTATACTGCTAAAGTCTTTGTTCTGGGGGCACTTTAAACACTTTTCACAAGTGCACAATACCACCATTCAATCCCAAGCTCTGGTTCCAGACATGCTACAATGGGGCGGATACAGCTTTGTGAAAGGTAAGGACAGCCCTATTTAGGTATAGGTGCAAATACTCCCACCACACCAAATGCAGACCATGCCTATTCACCTTCAAGGGAAACTTCTCCCACCACTCTAAATGCAGCCAAGGTCTATTCAGCCCAGCGCTGAGTCACCCAGGTAAGGCAGGACACATCTCAACCACCCTTCATGACATTCTAGATTGAATGCACATCCCTATCTCTAGTCAGTCTAAACCAGACAGTGAATGCACAACCAGCCATGGTACAAAGAGTCTGAAGCACACATAAATGCACACTTCTAAAAGTGACATTTCTAAAATGGTAATAACAAATCTGCTTTCACCAATAAGGAGGATTTATTATTATAATTCCAAACATACCAAACCTGGCCACGCTACCCCTTCCATATCAGAATTTACCTCTGAAACATATATCAGGAAATTCCCAATGCAAACCTATAAAAAGGGCAGCCTCACAACAGTAAGAAACCAAAAATGCTGTTGGTCACTACCAGGACATGCCACACAGTAAAGGCACATGTCCTACCTTTTTCCTACTCAGTACCCTGCCCATGAGCCTATCTAGGCCCTACCTCAGGGGTGAGCTATATGTAGTAAAAGGGAAAGTCCAGACTTTGCAGACACTTTAGAAGCCACGCAGGTAGAATTTGAAAGGCAACTTTGGAGGGTGGCACAAGGAGCGCTGCAGGCCCACTAGTAGTATTTAATTTTACAGGCCAAGGGTATATGAGATACCACTGCACAAGGAACTTATAGGTAAATTAAATATGCCAAACAGATTAGACCAATCTTACTGAGTTTACAGGAGAGAGCACATGCTGTTTAGCACTTATCAGCAGAGGTAATGGCCCCAGAGTCAATAAACCAACACAAACTGGTCAGAAAACATACAGGCGGAACGAAGAAAGTTCTGGGATACCCAGCAAAAAGGGCCAATTCCAACATATAGCCATGATTGGCATATTTGATGTAATGTAAAGCTCCTAGCAAAGTGCACTGTGTGTGCAGAGAGCCTGCTACTAATTTGCCTGCAGCACTGTTTGAAATGGGGGTCTCTAGTTGGCAATGGTTTGCAATGTTGTCCAAGTGGGGACCCTTCTTCCTAGCCAGGGTAGGGGGGAAACACTTCTAATATTACCACTGTCCACCCCCTTGGAAAGCTTGGAATTAGCAGACAGGCATTTCTCAGGGGCATTGTGTAAAGCATGTATGCATACTTACAGTAATACAGTGAAAAAACTACAAACGGACACCACACCAGTTTAGAAAAATAGGCAATGCTTATCTAAACCAAACAAGACCAAAAAATAAAAATCCACAAAACAGTAATATAAACATGACCTTTAAAAGGTAGAAACAGTTCTGTCAATAGCAAACTATAGATGCAACACTTTCCACACAAAGTACCTTGGATGCGTCAAAATCAAAAGCAAGAACAGCTGCTGGGAAGGTAAAGCGTTGGTTCTTTATGTGGAGGGAAGGTGATACATTGGTTCCTTACTCCAGGGGAGGTGATGCATCAGTTCCTTTCTCCAGTGGAAGCTATGCGCCGGTTCCTTCCTGCCATGCAGGAGAGGTGATGCGTTAGTTCCATACCGAAGGGGAGGTGATGCATCAGTTTCTTACTGCATGGGGAGGTGATGCATTGGTGTTTTACTGCGACCCCGGTGCCCTTGTACACTGGGCGCCCAGGTGTGATGCATGAAGATCGGGGATGCATTGATTCTTGATGTGCCAGCAGCTAGAGTGATTGAGGTGATTTCTTAAGCTGCGGTCCCACGATGCGTTTGTTCTTGCAGCCACAGAGCAGGGCCAGCATCGGAATCGGTGCAGTGATCTCCACTTTCGTAGATCAGTGCACTCGATGAGTTGGTTTCTTCAGTGATGCATTGGAAACAGGTATGGATGCATAGCGCTTCTCTTCGCTGCGTTACTTTTCAAGCTACCGATGGTAGGAACAACCTCCAGAGCCCCAGACAACTCTTGGCAGGTCAGAACTCTCAGCAAGGTCGTTCAGGGGAGCTGGGGTGAAGTATTTGTTGATTGGGAGGTTTAAAAGGTGCTCTTCGGCTATGGCCTGGTGTTCCTGGGATGATATAACGCCCAAGTTCCGTTTTTGTCCGGTAAGGAGAGGGCACTGGGTCACGGGCTCCGCTGCCAGCCCGATTTATGCATATCGGTTTTTATGCAGCTAAGAGGTAATTTAATATCGGCATGAATATTCTGCCCTTTTTCAAGGTTGTGAGGACGCTAGTTACATGCGGATGGTTAGCCTGTTAGGCGATTACCCAGTTTGTCACCTCCCCCCCACAGGTTATGAATGCAGAGTCTCTGAATTATCTATGATTGGCCTAGTAGCAGCAATTGAGGTTGTCATGCATAGATGGTCTAACACTGGGCCATAAAAGATAAAAAATAAGAATATGTATGACATGTGAACATCCTTATGGCTTTATACAGACTACTAAAAATTTTGTTATAAAACATAGGTAGTCGGTCATTTTTGACACAGTTATCACTGAATGCCACCATCTAGTCTGATAACATGCTTTGACGTGGCAAAATAGAGAGGTTCTCCATCATTCTCTGTTTATGCTCTTGCTGGGGTACATATATACAGACATTGGGGTGAAGCATTTGCCCTGATTGGTTTGCAGTCCATGCACAAAACGGCATTTTTGAGAGCTGGCCAATGTATACTCATGATATTAACTACATATAAATACCCTACAGGTTGATGTGACAACCGACTGTTCGGCGGAGTACCCTGTGTTCAGCTGGTACGAGGGAGCATAGCTGAATAAGGGTAAATTATTTTGGAAATACAATACTAACATTGAATATATTTTTTTGCTAAAAGTACAAACATTTGGGTGGTCTAGCTTATGAATTGGTTGTGATTTTAGTTTTTTATGTTTATTTTTCAACTTGGCAGCTTCCTGTTTAAAAGATGTTGGAAGGGGGTGCAGTAACAGAGTATTGACCCTGATGAATCTGCCATAAAGGTTTCTGGGCAGTGAAACATGTTGGTCACAGGTAGTGGTATGCAATTCTAAAGCTACCCTCCTTTTTTTTATTTCAACTACATACACCCGATTCATAAATAAAAGTAGTTTAAGTGGTGTGGTTGTTAATTTTACCCTTCACTCTGTTTTGTTTGTTCAAGGAGTCACGCTCTATATCTCCTTGATATGCACTTTTTCTCTTTTCTTTTCACTTACTCACCAAAACTCTGGAATAGGAACGGCCGCCTATGATGAGAAAGGGGCCAAGGCTCTGGTAAACATCTGACCAGATTGCCCCGAGGGTGTTCGCCCGTGAGGTGCCTTCCTCTCCGCCACACATTTTTTCACTTATTATTTTGGTACATGTGTGGATCTGTGTATGGTCCTAAATAGGGCTGACATTTTTTTGGTTGCGCCGAGTTGAAAAATTACGAACCCCCCACTATCAGTGATAACGACAGACTAAAAGTCTAGTTTAGGACGGTAAGGCATTAGAGACAACAAACACCTTAATATAGAAATAATATCGGGTGTTCCTGCCCAAATTCTACTTTTGAGAATTTGAGCTGATCACAGTCGCATGCCTGCTAGATAACTACTAAAACGAGTCCTGGGTTTTGGGAATTTTTTTGATTGTATTTGATGAGTGGAGGGCCTTTTCCCATAAATACCCGTAATACTCCCTCTAAGCTCCTCTTGTTATTGAATGAGTGAAGTATTTGTATCCCTGAGACTTCAAAACAAGAGGCAAGCACTACTTCAAGCCCTTGGAGATCTTCTTCAAGCATGGGACACAGTACACAACAAAGTCAGTTCCTGGGCAGAAACAGCCACTACAGGCCAACCCCAGACAACACACAGCAAAAGGGCAGCACTTCTCCTCAGTTTCTCCAGCTCCTCTCCTTGGCAAAGGTTCCTCTTGAAATCCAGAAGTAATCTAAAGTTCAGGGATCTAGGCCCCAATATTTATAATCCATTTCTCTTTGTTCTCTGGTGTCAGAGTTGATATGTGCTACGTCAAATCCAGTTCTGTCCTCTCTGGTACAGCTTCCCAGCAGAGGGTGGAGACAGAATTGTGTAAGATAGACCAGGCCCATTCACGTAACTGGAAATCTCCTCTCAGTCAAATGCAGTTCTATCCTCTCTGGTACAGCTTCCCAGCAGAGGGTGGAGACAGCATTGTGTAAGATAGACCAGGCCCATTCACGTAACTGGAAATCTCCTCCCCCTACTCTAAATCCAGCCCAGGTCTATTCAGCCCAGCCCTGACTCATCCAGGTAAGGCAAGACACACCTCAACCCCCCTCCCCAGTGGCTGTCTACAGTGAATGAACATCCCAAGCCCCTGTCACTCCAAAGCTGGACTGTCAATACATAGACCAGCAGAGGCACACAGGATGGCTAAGCAAGAAAATACCTACTTTCTAAAAGTGGTATTTTCAAACACAGAATGTAAAAATCATCCTTACTAAAGATGCATCTTTAGATTCTGAGTTCAGGCATGCTAAACTTTAACTTCCTATCTTGTCCAAATGGAAAGTTATATTCACAAGATGTTATTAGTAAACTAATATTCTATCCTATGGGACAGATATCCTTTTCAATAGTGAAAAACAAAATTCCTGGTTGTTCACTATCAGGACATGTCACCCACTTCAAAACATGTCCTACCTTTCACAGACACTGCACCCTGCCCACAGGAGTACCTTGGGCCTACCTTAGGGGTGACTGTCAGAAAAGGGAAGGTTAGGGCTTAGCAAGTGGGTTCACTTGCCAGGTTAACATAGCAGTACTAAACTGAACACAAACACTGCAATGACAGGTCTGAGAAAATGTTGTAAGGCTGCTTATGTAGCTGGCAAAATCCGTGCTGCAGGCCCAGTAGCAGCATTTGACTTATAGGCCCAGAGCACACACAGTGCCTTGTGCCAGAGACTTAGTAGTAAGTCAAGAAAGTCAATCATGGCAATACCAATGCATAGACACAATTTACAGGGAGAGCATATGAACTTTAGTACTGATCAGCAGTGATAAAGTTCTCAGAGTCATAAAACTAACACATACAGGGTCAAAAACAGGTGGCCAAAAAGAAAAAGGTCTGGGGATAAACCCAATAGAAAAAGCTAGGTCTAATAGCCACCCACATAAGTAGCCTTTCAAATATATCTCAGATCTGCCACTGCAGTTTTAAACTGACAGGTCGACCTGGCAAGAGCACCCACTTGTGAGGCCGTAACCATCCCTTTTTCTACATGTAAGGGACACCTAAAGTAGGTCCAATAGGCAGGGTGCAGTGCATGTGAAAGTTAGGACATGTCCTAGTGTGTTTTACATGTCCTCATAGTGAAATACTGCCACTTTTGTTTATTTGACTATTGCAATGACTAGATTTCCGGTAGGCCATTATTGGAGCTGCCCTGTAACATTTTTACAAGCGTACATTTCTGTTGGGAACAGCTAGTGATCAGTAGTTTAAGCTCACTGAACTCAGAATTTATTAATACACCATTTTGTGAAAGTGGTTTTAAATTTTGTGTTTGGAAATGGCACTTTTAGAAAGTGAGAATGTTCTTGTTTAGCCATCCTGTGTGCCTCTTCCTGTCTGTAGATTGACCGTCTGGGTTTAGACTGAAAGGGGTTGTTTGTGCATTCACTCCAGACACTCACACAAACCTAGCTGCGGTGTGCTCTGCATTTGCTGATGGGTCATCCTGGGCTAGAGGGGTGGGAGGATTTGTGACTGACACCTGAAAAGGCTGTTGCTGCTCTGTACAATGTTGTCTCCACCTCCTGTAGTGAAACTGGACAAGGGAGGACAGAACCGTTTTTTCTGAGGAAGCGAGACCTTCTGAACAAAGACTTCAAAGAGAAAAAGGGGTATTCAAGTTAGACCTAAAACCCCGAAACTTTAGACTTCTTCTAGAATCAAGAGGAACCCCTGCCAAGGAGTAGAGCTGTAAGGAGGAATACTGTCCTTTTTCCATGTGTTGGGGTGGTCTGCAGTTGCTGCTTCTGCCAAGGAGAGGAAAAGGACTAGACTTTGCTGTTTCCCTGTTTGTGAAGTTTCTCCATGGGCTTGTGTGTGCGCGTGCCACCTGTTCTAAAGTCTCAAGAACACAAAGACTTCCCCTGAAGCAACCTTGAACTCCATGGGAGTTCTGACCTGCTATGTGATGCCAAATCTAGTTCTGGGTCCTTGGAGGTTTTTCGCACTTACAATATCTACACAGATCTAAAGATATCTGCAAAATCAACGCTTCGCCCTTCTTGTGGCTGAAATTTCCAATGCAACACCGCCGTGCGGGCGAACATTTTGATATACTACCCGTGCGACTAATGAAATCAATGCAGCGCCTACTAACGGCCTGAAGAATCACCACATGCCAAACTCAATGCACCGGTCTCCGAAGTTCGGGACTTCTGCAACGAATCCAATGCAGGCCTTGCTGTGGAGATAAAAGAATCGATCCATCACCTGAGTGTGGATTTGGAAAGCGACGCATTGCCTGGATCACCGCTGCATAGACCTGTATGTGTCACTTCACCCAACAGTCCGGAAATCAATGTTGTACCTCTCCCATATGTCTCCCTAGGACTCAGAAACTGATGTGTTTCTGTGTTTTCCAATGCTTCCCCATTCTGCAGCTGCTTTGCCTTTTGGATTTTGATGCAGTTAAGGTACTTAGTGTAAACATTGTGCATCCATACATTTCTATGAAGAGAAATTCTTGAAACCTTTTAAAAGTCATTTTTTCAGTTGTGTATGTTGGAGCTTTGTTATTTTGGTCCTGTTTGGCTTATATAAAGATACTTTATTGTTCTAAACTGATATGGTGTCGATTTGTAGTGATTTCACTCTATAACTGTGTGTGTTTTGTACAAAATATTTTCCACATTGCTTTTGAGATAAGCCTGTCTGCTTGTGCCAAGCTACCAAGGGGGTGAGCAAGAGTTATCTATAGTGTGTAACTCCTTTATCCTGACTAGAAGAGCAAGCCACTGATAACTATAGACCCCTATTTCTAATAGCCATAAATACTATGAGGGTAATTCACACCTACTCGTAGTTTCTTTTTTTTTTTAAATGGGTCCAATATTTAAAATCCCAGACAGCCAAAGCCATCTCTTTGGCACTGTCATTGAATTTCCATCCATTCCTCTTACTTTGGGGTCATGACCCTGAGGCTCTAATGTCTGGATTATCAGGACTCTGTAACTGAATGCAGCCCTGCTATCCTCCTCCCGGGCATGGCCTTCACTTATCCTAATGCAGAAATCACCCGCGCTGAGTAGGTTGTACTGACCTTGTGATGCTTCTGCATGATGAAGTAGTGAGATGCGTGATGACCCTCGTTTATTGATCTGTTATTGTTCACCCGCAATGTCGCAAGCACTAGTAAAGTTGCAGTAGGTCAAAGGTAATGTCTTTTTTTGTTTTCTCACTTCTTGGGTATTGTTGTTTATGTGTTTTATGAACTTTAGAAGGGCCAAGCCGTTTCGTTGTTAGCTTATATTTCTTTGATGTCAAATTCGTACCTACTCGAAATAAATAATTAAGACAAAAAAAGAACAAAGTAAACTCAACCTTTTGTTATCGGAATAATCAAAAGATAAAGCATCCCTTTCGAAAAAAAAGTGGATGAACTACGAAAGCTGATATGCATTAAAGATAAGTGGGCGGGTTTGAATCCCTCTGTTCTTCCTTTGGAAAGTGACTTGCTGGAAAAGACTGTTATGTTATACATTGCGCTGCTAGCGCTCACGCAGCTTGTACCAGTTTCACAGAACAGCGAGTAACAGTTGCAGCGATTGATAATGATACTTAAAATGTCACCCTAAAAAAAAATGAAAGGGCAAGTTTGATAGCTGTGACCCGAGATATGTCAACAGATAGTCTTATCTCGCTGTGCTCCCTAGGCAGCTCTACGTCACTAGAACATCCCTTTTTTTTTGCTGTCTAACTTTAATTTATTTGGAATGCATTGTAACTCTATTAGATTTGACGTTCTGAAACTATTGGCATTATCTTCTAAAATGATTACCGTGAAATCTGTCACAGTCAACTTTCTGATTATTCATGGTACCCCCAGGTGAGCAAGCGCTTTACCAATGGACACACTGGATAAGGTCTATCAGTCGCGATCATGAGTTATTGCCTTCTCAACCCTTCATTTTTACGGGAAATGGTATCGGCACCAGCCACGCAAGCACAACTGAGCAAATGCATAATTGATATACGTTCGAGCATATCTGTACCGAAATCCAAAACATTTCGTGCAACAAGAAATGAAAACCTAAAAATAAAATAAAGAAAATCAAAATATTACTTAATAATTTCTTAACAATAATTCAAGACCACAAACAGAAACAAATCAAAAATATTGTAGAACCACTGTTTTCCTAATCCCTAATGGTAATATGTTGCCTATAAAGAAGCAGTGAAAAAGCTGAAAATAAAATCACTAATCGACACATTTCCAATAAAATCATGATGCCTTGTAGGCCTGAGGGAGATAAAGTACTTACGATTTCATCCCGCATGGCAGGACCCCTATAAAGAAGCAGCTAAATGGATTTTCGTGCTGCACACCAATAAATCACGGGCCATTAATCAGACTCCTCTCTGAAAGGCTTCTTATTTCGGAGAAGATCTGCCTAAATGCTCCTAACTTACTCATAGTTTTACCTAAACGCTGCACATAACTTTAAAAGAATAAAAGTATGTTACAAAAGAATACATCTGAGTTCACAGCCTTAAAAAAAGGAGAAAGGTCAATTAAACAGTGGCAAGAATGGAGGTGTTTGCTAGGAGAAGTTGTTTTGGTAAATGAGAAATGAGATAAGAGCGGATTGTGTTCCAGGCTACTTTGCAGATAACAGCAACACTTTTTTACTGGGGTGCAGATGCAATGGACAGTAACTTAATGGAGCTGGCAGTCTGGACGAAAAGGCAACTATTGATATCTTGACTTCATGGAAGAAGCTTCCAATCCCAGACACCATTGTATGAGACTTTGTATGTATGTTTCCCGTTCCTTTCTTTACTACCAATTAGCTATACCCTACCTCTCCAAAAACAAGCAATGGGAAATGTAATCGTTTTGATATGTATATGGTGAAGGGAGAGAAGGGGAGGCGGAGACGAGAAATGAAGAAGAGAATGTGAAAAAGAGAATAAGGGTAAAGAAAGGAGAAAGAGAGGCAGGAAAAGCTGGAATGGAAGGAAAAGAAGTGGAGGCAGGATTAGAGAGAAAGACCAAATTCGATTTGTGTCTTTGACTAGGTATGTTTGCATGTACGTCATCTGTGTGTGTATCTAAGGGCCTCGTAACGAGTGGTCCCTTTGTTCCAATCCCTTCGCAAATGTTTGCACAGAGTTTGGAATTACAAGTCTTACACTAACGACATCCCTGCAATTTTACCCAGTTGAATTTCGGCAGACCCAACCTGCCGAAACACACGAAGGGAAAATGCTTGGAAAATATGGGTAAATGTAAATTTTGGTGCGCTAGCCACCAAAAACAGATGGGGCATATTACCAAGCAATAGCGATTATCGCTATTGCTTGGTTAGCGAGAAAAAAATATCGCCGAACACCGAGGATTTTTACCGCTGAGAAACTTTGATATTATCAAGGTTTATCTCAAAAGCGGTAAAAATCCTGCGAAATGCATGAATATCGCTGAAAAATCAGCGATATTCATGCATTATCGTGACAATGCTCTTAGCCATGTTATCCACCTTCCATTGGATAACATGGCTAAGAACTGCTTTTAGCAGGCGTTAGCTTTTGGAGATATTCGCGCTTAGCGCGCATATTTCCAAACTTTGTTAATAGGAGTTAGAGATGTTAGCGACTATCTTCAGTCGCTAACATCTTGGCACGCCCACTTTGCATGTCATTAGCGATAATTATCGCTGACATGCAAAGTGGGCCCCTAAATGCCCGCTATCGCCTACAAGCTGTCGCTAACTGGTGTTAGCGACCGCTTGGTAATAGGGCGATAAAATTATCGCAGCATTAGCGGGAAAAAGTCCCACTAATGCGGCGATAATGTCCTTGGGAATATGTCCCATCAATCGGTGGCCCTTCTTTAAAGAGCACGAATTATAATCTTTCTTAACGATAGCGCCTTTCAAGTTCTGATTCTTGCATTAACACATTTAGTGTGGCGTGATAATTATCACATCTCCAGCAGGACCACTCGTAAGGAAAGCCTTTGTGGTCTGCACATGTGGCTGTCTGGATTTTGTCTGCAACTGCGTGTGTGCCTATTTGTCTGTTGGTCAGACTCTTTGTGCAAGGGTGGATTTATCTAAGTTTTTGTGCGCATGGCCTGGCTAAAAAGTATGGGGGATATGTACAAGGAAGTAGAGGAACGCAGAGTTAGCATCCTTGGCTTAATACAGCGCTCTGCCACTACTGAAACGCAAGGCTGCACCAAATTTACAAGAATTTGGTGCAGTCTTCCATTTCCCCCTGCAATGGCGCTAAGTTGCTAAACTTAGCACCATCGCAGGCACCCTTGCACCATAGTGGAAGGGTGCCTGCATGTAGAGGAGGTTTGTTTATGTGTAGGAAGGTGTGCCTTCCTGCACATAAACAATCCTGTCACTTTCATGTGTGCTGCTTCATGCAGCACACATGAAAGTTACAAAATGGCACTTTTTTAAAAAGGTTTGTTTATGTACAGGAAGAGACACCTTCCTGTACATAAACAAACAATGGCATTTTCATTTTTCCATGTGTGCTGCACAAGGCAGCACACATGGAAAAAGCAAAAACGAGGAGAAATAATGCATTTCTCCTCAATTCGCCAACTTGAGACCAGGATTTATCTTCTCTTAATTTTGGAGCTGCCTCCTATGTACGCCACACTTGTACATAGGTGGCAGCGTCAAAATCAATGGATGCTGCGGTGGAACGCTGACCGCAACACCCACCCCCCACCCCTTTTACGCCAACCATAGCATGAAAGGGGGCCTTATGTACAAGGCAGTATTAAGCCATGTTAAGTGGCTTAACGCTGCCTTGTACATAAGGCGCAGACCCTATCGCCACCACAACATCTGTAAAAGTGACGTTGTGGAGGCAATAGGGACTTGTACATATGCCCCTAAGTCTTTTGTGTACATGCATGCAGAAAAGCCTATTGTTCTATACAAATGTGTTTGTATGTGTGCATGTGTTTCTGTACATGTGTGTTCTGTATAAATGCACTTTCATAAAGCAAATCTAGTGTAATTTTAATTCCTTGGTTGCCTTCAGCATTTCAGTACAATATGCTATAAATCTGAACCTCTTTCGTGTAATCTAAATGTCTTGGAGTTAAAACTATTTTTGGAAGACTGTGATATTCTGAACATGTTTGTTTATAAATGAAATCCCTAAAAGTGTTAGTCAGCAGCCGCGCCCGTGGAGGGAGTCCGGTGGGGCAGAGAGGCGGGGCATTTTGCAATGCTAGTTGCGCAACGAAATTCGTTTTATTTATTATATTGTTTACTTTCCTCCAATTATCCATAATCCGTTTTTTAGCAACCCCCAACCTGCCTCTCCCCCGCCCCGCCTCTCTGCCCAACAGAATCCCTCCAAGGGCCGCGGCTGCATCAGACTTATCTCTCCTGCTGCCCCACTGCACAATACAAAATAGGATGTACAGCCTGAGACTGTAATCCATATCATTGTCATTAACATTTCTGCAATATGCATATCATTCAGTGTGAAATCAGCATAAGGCACACACTAGCTCTGTAGAATATGGAATATGTGAACATGGGCTTTACTCATCAGCACTGTGCTTTCACTGCTCCAACAGTGCTTAAAATATGACACCTGCAGGTTGAATGTGTGATAACTGACTGTATTTTTCAGATGTGCTCCCGTGCATCTGACAGATGGAGTGCCATCCGCCAACCTCTAAATCGGGCCCTAGGTCTGAAAGTTCAAATATTATTTACTGTTCATTTAGGGGGTACAGGCATCAAAAGAGCAATAAATATCTCATTGCATATGTGTTTACCAGGTGTTTTAACAAATGGGGCCTTGATTTAGGGTTTGGATGATGCAGGACATCTGCTAAAAACAGAATATGTACTTTCAAATTCTATTTAAAGTTTATACATGTACACATTCTAATTAGGTGGTGGGCAAGACATATGCTATTTTGTGGCCAATGTCTGTTGAATAAACTATTGAACAACATGTGAATGTTGGGTTTTCCTCCAGCAAACCAGCTCTGCATGTCGCAAAAATTAGCAAGCATGGGCACATTTCCCAAAAGGTTTGGCTTTCCAAGTGCATACACAGACTTACAAGACTAAGGCCTTGATTTTGAATGCATTGGATAACTCTGATATGGGCTGTTACTGCATATATCGGAACTATGATTTATGTGAGCACGGCACCCTCACAATTTTCCATAGGTAAATGTCAGCCGGTGAAACCACAAATATTTACTCTGTAAAAAGTCCAGGTATATGTGGGGGTAGATGTTTACTGAAGTAGAATTTTAAAACTGCTTAGTTTTTTAAATATGACCAACCTTACCTACCATATGATGGAAGAATGTTTTTTATTACTGTTTTTTAGCACAAAATCAGCCTAAGGGCATTGACACCCTTCACATGAGCAGCAGAGTTACATTACTCAAGGTAAATATTTTTAGGCACAGGGAGAGGAAGTGATTTTACCAGAATCAAGGGGTAGTGTGACCAGGGATGGGACCATGGGGCATATTACCAAGCAATAGCGATAATTATCGCTATTGCTTGGTTAGCGTGAAAAAATGATCGCGAGCTGCGGCGATTTTTATCGCAGATAAACCTTGGTATTACCAAGGTTTATTGCAAATGCGATAAAAATCGTCCGCAATGCATGAATATCGCTGAAAAGTCAGCGATATTCATGCATTAGCGAGCTAATGCTCTTAGCCATGTTATCCACCTCCCATTGGATAACATGGCTAAGAACTGCTCAGGGCAGGTGTTAGCTTTTGAAGATAGCGATGTTAGCGACTGTTTCCAGTCGCTAACATCTTGGCGCGCCCACTTTGCATGTCATTAGTGATAAATATCACTGACATGCAAAGTGGGGCCCAAGAAGGTCGCTATCTCCTACTAGCTGTCGCTAACTGGTGTTAGCGACAGCTAGGTAATAGGGAGATAATTTTATCTCCGCTTTCTTGGCTTTTAAAGCCAAAAAAGCGGAGATAAACCCCCTTGATAATATGCCCCCTAGTTCCCAAGTTATGTTAGATCCCATGTCCAGCCAATTGGGTCACACAATGTAAGGATAAAGCAGTACTTTTGAAAAATCACACGTCGCCAGAAAGGCACACAAACTCCAGTGGGGTTTGGTAAGTAAGGTGATTTTTGTATGTAATACACCCAACAGAGAGTCAGGCTCCTCGACTTAAAAAAATGTATATTTGGGAGGCCATTCTGTTCGCGATATCACTACTGGTGAAGATACTTACACCTTGATCAGACCATGGGAGACATTACACTGTTAGTTATTTAAGCCTTATAGTGGAATTCTCCCACACATTTTGGCTTCATCCTCGATATCCCTGACCTTTTGCTTGCAACATTGACTTACACCCAATTGGCATTTTGATTTACTTGTAAGACCCTAGTAAAGTGGTACTATATGCACATAGGGCCTATACATGTAATGCTATTAGTGGGACTGTAACACTTATTGTGGCACTCACTTAAGTAGCCCTTTAAAACCCAAAGGTTTGCTGGATTGCCTCCTGTTTTCTGAAATCTCAGGTAGACAAAAGACTTTCTACATTTCTGTTGGAGCTGCTGGACTCTCCCTTCTGTGAGTACCTTAAACAGAGCAGGTAAAGGTGATCACAGATACTTGGTTTCTTTCTACAATAAATTACTAATTTGAAACATCCATATGAACCTTTACTCTGTGAACTGACTTTCTATGGGCTTGTGTTGAGTGCTGTGATATCTTTGTTTATACTGTCTACACATTGAGATTTTTGACCAATGTGTTTTGGAACCTCTTGCAATAGGGCGTTGGGTATCATTAGAGCACCAACCCACCATCTCAACGCTCTGGGCCTCAGACAAGGGTTCTGCAGCTGTTTTCATAATCAACAGTTCCTGGGCCCTTTAAATCAAGCTTTCATGCTCTACGCGACTGCCAATGGGCCTTTGTGTACCTGAAACATGTCGCTCGCATGAAAGATCAGCACGAATAGGCACACAGCAACATTGCTGCCTGTGAGTCCCCCGTCTGTCTGTCTGTGATGTCCGGTGGCTCCTCGCGCAACGCAGTCCATTGCCAGCGAAACTCCCTGTGCTCCCAGCAAACCTCTCCCCCCATGAATGCTGCTCCTGGCTCAACTTGAGAAGGTAAAACTTCAGCAGGACCTGTTTGGAATTGTATCTGAGCCAAGCTTCATCGCGGTTGGTTTGACTTTTCAGATCTACATCGGCCAAGTGCGATCTCAAGTAACATTTGAGCTCTATTGACTTCTAAGTAGTGTTTTTGCATTTATTCTTTAAAAATTCATTTCTCAAAGTCTACTGATTGGGTAGTTGTTGTTTTGGTCTTGAGTTACTCAGATTAATATTCTCTATTTGTTTAAACCTGTGTGGAGTCTTTTTGTGGTGTTTTCATTGAGATACTGAATTTTAAGTGTTACACAAAATCTTTACACATTGCCTGTTATGTTAAGCTTGACTGCTCTATGTCAAGATACCAGAGGGTGAGCACAGGTTAATTTAGGAAGTACATCTGACTTACCCTGACTACAGTGGTGGTCCCTACTTGGACATGGTGCAAACCTTTGCAAACTAGAGTCACAATTTCTGACATAATGCATAGTGTGTTAACAGAAAAGGCTGTCTCTATTAGCAAGGGCGCAAAAACAGTGTTTCCCATGAAGGGCAATCACACACTGCAGTAGCACTCAGTCAGTTTTCCTCCAGAACTCAGCATTCTCAGCTTCACACTTCGAGCTTCAAGTGAGATGTGGTATCCCTTAATGTGTGCAGTGTGCTAGCAGTAGGTGAGACCATCTCTAGCTGGATCTCAGGAGATAATCTGGGCAAATGACCTCTTCTAACAAGTGGCCAAATGGTTTTCGTTTTATACTAAACCATATTTTTATAAAGCGAAGAAGTGATCCCCCGTAAAAGTAGAAGGAAACAGGAATCATGGTATGGCAAAAGCTGCAGAACCGCATATAAATCTCTAGCAATGGCCGTGAGATCAAAGGATAGGCTTTCAATACGTGATGCTAGGCGCCACTATAAAGTGACCCAGCAGGAAGCAAAAAAAATCTGGGATAATAAATATTGGGAAGAGCTATATGAGGCAAGTAAGTCTAGAAATATGACAGGATTCTGGAATTTAGTGAAATGGGGCAAGGGATCTTATAGGTCACAGCCAGAAAACTCTGTCCCACCAGAACGATGGGTATCATTTTTTAAATCACAGTTTGCAAACCCCGTCCGGGTAAGTGCGGAAAGTCTGACTCCTATTATAAACCATGTAGCCATGTATCGGAGTGATATCGAACATGCCCTAAATACCATTCCGAGAGGAAGAGCCCCGGGTCCGGATATGATTCTGGCAGACCTTTTTCTTCATTGCAGAGAGGCATGGGTGCCATATATAGAGCTGTTGGCGAACGCTATTTCCAGGGGCTCCCCGATACCAGACGTCTGGAGGGGAGCCGAAATCATCCCAATTTTTAAAAAAGGGGATCGTGCTGACCCTGCAAATTACAGGCCAATTAGCCTAATTGCATGCATTCAGAAGGCGGTGGCTAGGCTTGTACTGCATGGGATTCAGAATTGGATTGTCGATTCTGGGGTTATGTCCACATTACAGGCAGTCTTTCGCCCTTTCACTAGCACTGTGGATCAAGTTTTTAGATTTTCTACTATATATTGGAAATGGGTAATCCTTGGGGGAGGCACTCTTTACACAGCCTTTGTCGATTTGAAATCGACATTTGATCTCGTTCCACGTGCCAAGCTGTGGCGAGTGCTTCATGAGCAAGGTATGCCACACAAACTCCTCACCTTCTTGATTAAATTTCACGAAAGTAATTATGCACAGGTTACGTGGGGCAACCAGGGCCAGGTTACCGATAAATTCGATACAGAAAGGGGAGTCAGACAAGGGTGCCTCTTGGCACCAACTCTGTTTACGTTATACATAAACAGGGTTATTGAATATTATAGGGAGGTTCACACAGATGCACCTAAACAAAATGGCATCCCAATACCCCTGTTAATGTTCGCAGATGACACCCTTCTAATCTCTAAAACACAAGTAGGGCTTCAAAAAGCAATTAGCTGTTTTGAGGCTTTTTGCAAAGATTATGGTCTAATCATAAATGTGTCAAAAACTAAATTCATGGTAATGCACAGACACAAGAAAGTGAGGGGCACAGTTTTTATGAATGGTGAGCTATTAGAACAGACTGATTATTTTAGTTATTTGGGCATCACACTGGGATTCAGGATGGAATGGAAGCCACACATAACTTACCTAATTACAAAACATGCACAGCTAGCAGGTGTCCTCTTGAGAGAACTAACATCATCAGCTACTCAACCAATAGCCCCTGCCATAAAAATATATGACACGAAAGTTAGGGCTTCGATGTTATATGGGGCCGAACTGTGGGGGGTTTCTGATGTTTCAGTCCTGACAAATGCACAAAATAAATTCTTGCGGTGCATAACTAGACTTCCAAAATCAACACCATTGACACCGCTGTATATGGATCTGGGTTGTCAGAAAATTCAGGACATAGCTAGCTTTAGATCAGTGAAATATTGGAGGAGGTTATAGGTTACGCCCGAACTATCTCATTATGCTTCAGCGCTCCTAGAAACCAGAAATATGGACACAGGGGGTAAAATATTATGCTTTAAACAGGTCAAGTCGCAATATAAAGCCCTAGGAATGGAGGAACTTTGGGAAAACCCATTAGAAAATACCTTTCCATCACGCAAGGCCCTAAAAGAGCTGTATTGGGCTAATATAACCAAAAGGGAATTTCAGAAACATACTGACCCATCACTTACCAGGGCTTTTTTGGAACAAAAATATATCGCTGTATATGAGCGATATTGGGACCTTATCACCATCCCCAATGATAGTAAACTTTTCCATCAATAGAGGGTAGGAACTCTTCCTATCAACACATTCACAAGTAAGTGGTCAACTAATAAAGATCACCATCAGTGTCCTTTCTGTATAGCCCAATCTGAAACTTTAGCTCATGTTTTGTTTATATGTCCAGTACACAACGCCCTGCGTCACATATGGATTAGACCAATTTGCATACAGAAAGGCATCCATAGTGGCACTGTGGCACTTAGGATCTTAAAAACAGATTGCACTGATAGCATGGTTATTGCACTTGCAAAGTTCCTAAAATGGATGTGGACTATACGTAGAGATAAATTGAAACTAATGTAGACTGTAGCGTTTTAACCTGGCCTTATAGTAAGAAGTATAAGTTGTTAACTATGCAACAAATTTTAAAATGGTTTTTAAAATTTTAAGATATAGCATATTTATTATTTTAATGATTGTGTTTGGAACACCCTTTATAAAGCATTGATTGAATAGATTAATTTATTAATTTTCCCTTGCCATTAGGGATATTAGGATGCAACAAGTATGAAATGCTGGATTTTTATTATGTGTTGTTTTACTGTGATGTAGTTTATGACTTGTGTCGAAATAAAGACTTATTGACTACTAAACCATATCAGTGATTACAATTTCTGACATAAGTGTAAGAATGTCTGCCATAGATTATGAGCATAAATGTGTCCTTATGAACATGTAAGTCAAACTGACTTAAATTCAGACAGCACTATTTTGGTTATATGCTAGTATGTGTTCTAAATCAACATTCGCATCGTAGAAAATAGACCTTTGACCCAGGCCAATGTTGCTTTTTTGGTGGTATCTGTGACATTAATGAAAGGGCTTGACATATTCACAATTCTTAGAATGATAAGGTAAAGAGACATCTGCGTCTAATAGCAGACATGACAATGATCCTGCATAAATTGGGGTAGATGGTGACATTTATTGTTTGAGGGAGGGATGAGGGCCTCTATTTGTCAAGATAGATTTGAGACCTTCAGAATATGGAGTCAACACTTAGGGACATTAATCAGTGTTTGTGGTAGTTAGAAGGGAAAATAATGTCTTTTCTTCATTTTACATGATCTGGGTTATTGTTTGTGGCTTGTGGTGGCAGATAGTTTTGATAAGAAAACAGTAGCTGAAAAAAACGTTATCTGTAGATTGATACCTTCTGAAATGCATTCCTATCCAATTGTGGCTGAGAAACAGTTTCAAAGCTCTTCACAGGAACAAAATTCATACAGGAAAAGGTCATTTTCTATATTTGATGCCTCTCAACCGCTATAACTAAAAGGTGTTTTCTCAATATGATTTATGCCCTGAAGAGGTTCTTTTAGTTGGCATTGACTAGTATAGCTACTGTTCCATACACTATCCACAAATGATAGTCAAAAGAGCGGGGCTGAAATTGTGTGGAGAAGAATTTATATGATTGTTTGCTTTGCTTGAATACTCAAAGTTTCCTTGTTGAATATCATTTTCATGTGTGGTTCTCAGTCACTTATTGTAGATATTCAGAGTATGTGATTGTTTTTTTATGGAAAATGTACTGTAAGACTTCAAGAGGTGGGTGATAAAGAAATAAATGTGCACTTTTTCTTGGTGTATATTGGACTATATGGATGTTGAAAATTGAGCTATTAGTTGTAATTGGTGCGGCAAAGGCAGTCTTTCAAGTAGAAAGCAAACAGCTCATCCACTACACCAGTGTCTGAGAGACTCTGGACCTGTAAGAGAGTTAAAAACTAAGCAATGCAAAAGATTGCCTTGAAGTATGCCAGCATGTAGATTTGGTGCATAAGGAACTGATATATTTTACTGTGCAGCAAGCTATGTGAAGCAGCACATGGTTCTTGGAGGTTAGATTACAAATGTCAAGTACTTCTTAAACAGCATAAGAAGAATCTCAGCAGAAGCCAGTGGATTAGAATTAATTGAGATATCCTTGATATCATCAAACTGGAATAGGTAGACTTCAATAGCTATACCCTGTTGTCTTAAGTTTAGGCAGATACATGTCCCTTAGTAAAGATTATGTTAACCATATAATACTCAAGTTTTTATTAAGAATGAAATCATGAGTCTCAATGTTGAGTGTATCTGCTGGATAATGTGTATTTTCACACAGTGCCAATAACTATTGGACTATTGGACTGTGCAGTAAGTTAGTGGTGACAGAGTTGACAGTGTTAGGATTCTGCAAACACAAGGAGATAATGGATGAGGTGCTGAAACTTTCTAGTCACTCACCCCAGTCACAGATCTGGGTTGAATCCTTCATAGTTCTTTAGCTCACTTAGCCACCCCTATTCAAAAACACCCACTTGCCAATCAGTCTTGACCCAGTTCCCAATGTGTACAGTCCAGCCCAAACTGCCAAGCCAGGTCATCCCTGGACTGGAAACAAGCATCCTTGGACCGATTTGGAGGCTTCACACCTCATCAGCCAGGCTACATTGAATCCAGTGTCAAAGTGAGAAAGGTATCCATGTATTGGCATACCCTCCCTACAAACTTAGGGGGAACAAAGCAAACGCAAGGAGATGATGGACGGAGCGCTAAAACGTTTTAGACACTCACCCCAGTCACAGACCTGGGTTTAATCCATCATCGTTCTTTAGCTCACTTAGCCACCCCAGGTTAGAACCAGCCATTTGCAAATCAGTCTTCAAACTGAATGTTTGATTGGTTCAGCATTCCCTCTATAAACTGTTCATTTTGCATTTGTTGACCCAAATGGGAAAAGCATTCCCAGACATAGGTCCCATGCTCTGAAACCCCGGAACTGGTCCCAAAATGTTTGTATATGGTCCAGGAAGGACCTGGCCTGGCAATTCGGGCTGGACTGTTCCATGGGGAACAGGATCAAGACTGATTTGCATATGGCTGGGTCTACACTGGAATGTCAGGCATGCAAAAAACAAGGGATTTAACCCGGATCTGTGACGGGGGAGAATATTTTATTGGTTCAGCATTACATCTAGCATCTGTTCTTTTTGCACTTGTTGCGTTAAGTGGAAAAGGTATGCCCAGACATGTGTTCCGTGCTCGCTACACCACCAGATTCAAGCTAGCCTGGCTGATGAGGGGTGAAATCCGGAATCTGGTCCCAGGATGCGTGTTACTGGTCCAGGAAGGACCTGGCCTGGCAGTTCAGGCTGGAATGTTCCTATGGGGAACAGGGTCAAGACTGATTTGCATATGGCTGGGTCTAAACTGGAATGTCATGGCGTGTAAAAAAATGGATTTAACCCAGATCTGTGTGTGAATGTTTGATTGGTTCAGCATTCCATCCACCAGCTTTTCTTTTTAAAAGTGTTAGGATTCTACCATCTAGCCACTAGGAGGCACTCATGAGATCCTTTTTTTTATTGAGATAATTGATGTCATACAAAAGAGAGAAATATATAAATTCATTATATCCTTATTCCAATTAGACCTTAAAAAGAAGTTCATGCTACAGGTTAATAACATTTCAGTAATAAATATATGTTATCAAAAACTGTGCTATTAAAATATTCTGACAGTAGTTCCATAAACAATGCATAATCGGGATACAATTTAAAACCGTGTTTAGCCACTCAAACTTCTCCACTTAGCAAGTGGTGCCCAGATATTTCGTCCTAGTTCTCTATATTTTTTACCTTTTAGCTCATAGAGGCACGCCTCAATATTATGCAATCCTAGCAACCTTACGATCCACATTTGAAAGGTGGGGGGGGAATCTATCCAACCTGCTCAAATAAGGATGCGAAGTACAGCAGTAGATATAAAAACCAGAGCTTCAGCAGCACTTCCCAACTTCAATTTCTTATCGACACCTAATAACATTAATAAAGGGGATAGAACAATCCTACATTCTAGCAGCCCCTCCAAAAAGTTTTCAATTTCCCTTAATATCAAAGATAGCTGATCACACCGATGGAACATGTGCATTAAATCAGCTGGGCCCTTATCGCATCTGAGGCACTTATCGTTCTCCACCAGACCCCAAGCATGCAGCTTCGCAGGAGTTTGATACAAAATAAACAGCGTTTTGTAGTGCTGAGCCCGTAAGTTAGAGGATCTAAAAAGTCTCTTATCTAATGCAAGTGCTAGATCTAAATCAATATCTGGATCGCCTAACTTCACTGCAATTGCAGATTCCATTTTTTCCAAATCCGCCTGGATGCCCACCATTAAATGATTATAAACTAGTTTAATTTTATTACCTCCATTCCATAAATAATCAATTAGGGGGATACGATTCAATATTGAAATCCTTGGCCTAAATGCCATCACTGTTTGAGCCAGTTGTCTATAGAGAAACCAGTGATTTGAGGGGATCCCAAACTTGTGCTGAATCACTTCAAACCTAAGTACCTCCCCTCCCGCCATGATGTCTTCTAGGGTCCTTATTCCATGTTCTTTCCAGAACTGGCAATTCCTGTCCAAACCCAAATAGGGGAACACATTAGAGTTCCAAAGGAGATGATGCGCATTGATCTGAGGGATTTCCAGCATTTTTTGGGTAGCTTTCCATGTCCCCCAAACCCCATCCAGAATTTTATACCGGGCCTTCTTATAGTATCTCTGGTCTACCTCACTCAAAAGTAAACCAACAGCCTTCTTCCCTAGTAAAAGCTCAAAAATGGATGGGGGATCCTGCCTATCCCCCCTGAACCTCTTGCGGGCTTGGGGCCGATTGAAACAGTATAGACATTTGAGCCAGAAGGCAAGACAGATGATATAAACAAAGTTTTGGAAGGGCCATGCCCCCCCTTTCGAACGGGAGCGACATAAGCTTCATGGAACGCCTAGTCTTCCCATATTGCCAGATAAACTTGTTAAAGATTAATTTCAGATTTTTTATTAGTTTTTCATCCAGCAGTAATGGGATTGCTCGAAACAGGTATAGGACCTTGGGAAATATTGACATTTTGAGGACATTGACCCTCCCAACCAGAAAGAGGTGTAGTACATCCAGCCTTTTTAATTCTGTTTCAATCGATCCCATAAGGGGGAAATAGTTATCAGTGATGATCTTATCCACTGAGGCATTAGTTCTTACACCCAAATAAACTGCTGAGTCTGTGTATCTGCTGTCTGACTTAAAGATGTTCTGGGTGCAAATTATCTGAGTTTTCCCCTCATTTAGCAGATACCCAGACCTACTTCCAAAATCCTTCGCCAACTCAGCATGTACCGATATCGCCTGCTGTGGATCGGTGGTAAAAACCGCCAAATCGTCAGCGTATGCTAGCAGTTTATTTGTGAACCCATTCAGCATCACAGGATTAATCTGTGGGCATGCCAAGATTTTTTGGATCAGGGGATCTATATATAATGAGAAGAGGATCGGAGAACAGGGGCATCCCTGGCGAGTTCCCCTCTTGATCACAATTTTCTCCGAGCTCTCTCCCATTACTGACACCCGTGCCACCGGATCTTTATACATCGTTCTAAGAGCTCTAATGGCCTTAGGGCCAAAAGCCCTACCTACCAGGATTACCCACAAGTATTCCCAGACCACGCGGTCAAATGCTTTCTCCGCGTCGAGGAGGATCATTGCCATCCCTCCACCCCCTGGTGGCATGGGCGTCAAACAGCGTTATAGCTCGTCGAGTATGGTCGGTCGTGCCTCGACCCGGCACAAACCCATGCTGCCAAGGGGAGATGAGACCGCCAATGATTCTCCCCAACCTTTTGGCCAGATTTTCGAGTATAGCTTGGTATCCGCATTAATAAGCGAAATGGGGCGGTAAGAGCCCGGGTTCTCCTTGGGTTTGCCCTTCTTGTGAAAGATAATGATATTGGTCTCTTTCCAAGAATTGGGGATATCCCCTGTACACAATATCTCATTGAAAAGATCTTGTAAAATTGGAAATATCTCATATTCAATGTTTTTGTATACTTCCAGGGGAATTCCATCCGGACCTGCTGCCTTTCCGGCGGCAAGATCCCTTAGGGCAGCCTGAATCTCACTTCTAGTTATGTCCCTTTCCAACTCCTCTCTAGATAGTGCGTCCAACTTTGGGCCCTTATCCCCACTCTCCGCCCCTTTCTGTTTTTGATGGCTCTCTTCATCATACAGTTTTTGATAGAAATTTTTGAAGACCTTTAAAATTTCCTTTGACTCTGAGTAGTTCTTACCATTCTCTTGTATACTCTCTATGATATTCATGGTTCTATCCTGTCTGATACAGCATCCTGCCTGCCTGTTCCCCTGCCTCATACCTCTTTGCCCTAGATGCCTGATAATCCCCTACAGCCTTCTGCGTAACCAATTTTTGGAGCTCCGCTTTAATAATTGCCAGGCCTCTTTGGCTTTCTGTCCCATCGACACCCCTAACTATATCGCTAATATGCAGTTCTTCCGCCTTTGCTAGTTCGCCCAAAAGTATATCTAGCTCTCCCCTTTCAGCTTTCCTAAGTCTTGCCGTGCAGCTAATGGTTTCCCCCCTAAAAGCCGCCTTAAACGTATCCCAGACACCATTCCTGAGCTTTACATGACCTCTCCCAAACACCATTCCTTAACCGGTGACCATCCTCTTAAAGGCACTTTCCCGTGTTCTAGCTGTAAATCTTGCGCCAATATCCACGAAGGAGTTTCTTTCACCCATAATGGACACACAGCCAGTGCTAAAAGTATGTTCAACTGCAAAACCTCAAATGTTGTATACTTTTTGGAATGTCCATGCCCCTTGTGGTATGTAGGTGAGACATCCCGTACAATTCAGACACGATTGACTGAACACCGCTCAGCAATCAGAACCAAAAAGGTAACTGCGCCAATTGTGAAGCATTTCTTGGACCAGGGACATGGCCCAAATGAATTCACATGGCACATATTGGAAAAAATTAACGGACCTGATGAGAAAGGAGGTGAAGTCATTCGAAAGAAACGTGAAGTCTTTTGGATTTTTTCTTTAAACACTTTCCGTGAGGGATTAAACAGTGAAATCCCTTGGGAAAATGCTATCGTTTGAAGACACGTGTGTGTAGAGGATCCTGTATATTTTATCATTTAATTGTAAATAGTAGCTTTTCTGTCTAAAACTATAGAAATTGCATAGGCACTCTATGTATATAGATAAAGAGATCTATATGATATCTATATAAAGATAGATACAGACCCCATATTAAAAGCGATCTTTTTTAACCCAAAAGGTTAACTAGGTAATTTCTCTTAGAATATCACAGAAAAGAAATCTGTTTTTAAGTCTATGGACCTAACAGAAAAGAAATTTGTAGTATTAGCTTGTCCTATTTTAGAAAAAGCGCAAAAATATTATTAATTTTTGCAATTGTTTATTAGTCATCTACAAAAAAAGTAATTTTCTTCCATGTGGACATCGACGGTTGTAAAGAAGAAAATCTTTCTTCTTACTAAGTCCACACTATTGACATCAATACGCTATAGTCTGTCTTCGCGTTCATTTAGCATAGGTTCCGTCACGAAAAGGCTAATTGGCTTCACCTGCCAAGATAAAAAGACGCGCGAATCTAGCCGCGTCCTGTTTTATCACGGAAATACGTTCGGGATAGATGTCCGCCTCCATGCGCCTACATCCAAAATACTAAAGGTACGTAGACTAGATAGACTATCAGTAAAGCGCTGTATGCTTCGATAGATTAGCTTCGTTTAATTTTAAAATATCGTGTTGAAATCTGTTGGTTTTTAGGCACCGCCCAAGTGTTCACATCCTCGGCACTCGGCAATATTTGAAAAACGCCCCGCTGTAAATCCAGAACAGCTAAGCTTTAAGGTATGCTTACGAGAACATCACTCGAGCATTGAGCAAACGCGGTTTATTGCCATCTCTCCTTTTTAAGGAACTACTTTACAAAGCCTTTGTTTCTTTTCCGGTTTAGTACCATGTTGTAACAATAATTATTCACCAAGCCCAGCATAGTCTCCGAATCCTCAACATTTCGTCGACAAGCATTTATAAGCATTTATAACCCTTTTATAAGCTTGGAAAGATTCCATCCAGGTCTCTACATAGTATCCCTGCTTTAACCTATATATAAAATGCTAAGCTGTGCATTTATCTTTTTCAGCGTAGGCGATGCCGAAATACTAGGGATTTAAATCAAGCCCATCGCATCTTGTGGAGGCGACGTAACCCTTTGTTTAACCCCTTCCATGCTGATGACGAACCCCAGCCGTCATGCACTACGGTGCTCGTGTGCTGATGACGGCTGGGGCTCGTCACGGCCCGCCGCTGTTCGTGTTGTTTACAGCACAACAGGGGAATCACGGCCGCATGGAAAGGGTTAATATCAGGTAAATCAGTCTCCTGAGATTCGACATTCTATTTACAAGCCGAGCATCAGACATTATTATAGTTGTCATAAGAGTCCTTATCTAATATACTTTTCATATTACATTCTCTGCAGGCTATTTAACCTATTTTTCATTGTTTTAAAGAGTGAAACATATATAAATATTAGTTCAATATAAGAAATAAAGACCCGCTACATTAGGTACGTTATCCCTCTTTATAATTATGACATTTAAGATAACCATGCCAATTTGCAGTGTTTTATGTGTTTTTCTCTATAAAAATATTGCAGAATTTCATCACTTATGGCATGTGATTCTGTCTCCTCAAGAACTGAATAGAATCCTTAATTCCTGATAACGACCGTTATGACCAGTTGGTTTTAGCTATAGGTAAGCACAATAACATGAGTGATCAATACATTTATTATCAGATTTAGCGACTTTTTATGAGCGACAAATAAGTAGAACCTTAAGGGCCCTTTCAATAAATAAGATCTCACTCCTAAAGAATAAATGTCATCATGCCTTGAAAAAATAATGCACTCTCGCATTAAATAATTTGCTTGAACTGATAGAGTTCTTCTCTAACAACTTTTATCAAATTATATTTTTCTTATACTCTATCTGTCTCTTTATATCTGAACCCTGGCCTTATTAGTTTTTATAATAATCAATGTAAGAACCTTGGTATCTGTCCAATGTATTTTCATGTTCTATCTCTAGTTATTATAAAACAATTATCATTGTTGTACATTTTGTACCATCAAGTTTTGTATTATCTTGTTATGTTCCTGTAACACTTTTATTTTCATGCCCTGTTCTAGGTATTAGAAAATAATTATCAATGTTGCATATTTTGTATCCATTAAGTTTATCATCACCATATTGTGTCGTTCAAATTTATCCAAATGAATTTTTTGAGCTGCAGTAGAGGCTTTTATTGTATTTTGCTCCTATCATTAGAATATTAAATTGCCTTAAATATAGGACTAGCTTTTTTGCACAGTTTCCCTTTCTTTATTTAAGAGTATATTGTCTTTAGAGAATATAACTTGGCCTTAACACATAGGCTAAGTTTGCTAACTAATTATTTGTATGCATAAACTTGTGTTTTTTAACAATATAGGAATATGTCAAACTATACACTAAACTATGTTTTTATTTTCAGAAATTTGTACTTTGTCTTGAGAAAGGTGCTGGCCGCCGAAACGCGTCGACACACAACTTATTCCTCATTGTGAAGGAATTATTAATGTTATTTTATAGTCATATTTACCTTTGAAGAATGTAATTTTAATTTTGCTTTGTGATATATGCATTTTTATTTGTTCTATGAAATAATAAATTGTTTAATAAAATTAAGTAATTAATTGGAAACTGTTCATTTTTAGTCTTTGTCCTGTTACCATTGTGTAGGCAATCCACGACTTCCGCCTAGGTTGTTTCTTTCACTGTGTACTATAACGATTTGCATCAAAGAACTCCCCTGTCCATTTTTTAATATGTTCTAAAAATCTTTGATCCGATAATAGCCTCCTTTCAAAGGTCCATCTGGAATGCCGTTTCTCTTCTTTAATTACTTCATAGGTTAAAATCAGCGGGTTATGATCCAAGATTATTCCAGGTATTCTCCTGATACTGACTCTATTCAATTCAGGTGAAGAGATAAAGAAGTAGTCTAGTTTTGAATATTTTTGAAACGGGTGCGAAAAATAAGTAAACCCGGGATTCATAGGCTCCTTTTCCCCCCAAACATCCCTTAGCCCGTGTGAGCTCATTAAAGAGGATATAGCCCGGAACACCCTGGGTTTCCGCCCTGAATACTTATGTGCATTATGCCAATCGGTAGATATATTTAAATCTCTGCAGACTATTATTGGGGTTGGACAGCCACCTAGCTCCTCTTCCAGAAAATCGAAAACATCAGGATCATCACAGTTTGACCCGTAAATTGAACAGATTGTATACCCTAAGCATAACTCTGCAATGACCCACCTTCCCAAGCTATCATTTTTAACCCGCTTCGCCCCCCCTAAACAGGATCGACTTAAAATTGCAACCCCCCTAGTTGTTGCTGTCTGTGAAGTGCAAGCTATCAGGTCGAAACCCTTGATATATAATAGATTCCGTTTGGCCCAAGGGAGGTGAGTCTCTTGCAGACAAAGTATATCAATCCGGTTGAATTTAACGAAATAGTCCAACTTTTGTCTTTTCTTCCAGTCATTCAGACTGCTGACGTTGACTGTGCAAATTCTAATGTTCAGCATTAAGTAGTTTACTGACCATCTTTACCACTGTCTGCTCTATTTTTCTCCAAATATTCAATAGCATCATTTCAACCAACACAATTATGTCACTTAAAGAGCCGGGCTCATGAATACCAATGTCAACACAATACCAGATTATCTCGTTTTTTTCTTTTTCACCTCTCACCCCGTCACCCCTCCCCACTCCCCCCTCAATCCCCAAACCCACCCGCTCCCCCCCTGCACTCCCTCAGTCGAGGCGCTGAGACCTTGTCTGTGCGTGTTATGTAAAGCAGTAGTCGCAATGAGGAATAGAAAAAAGATACAAAATAATTTCAACCTAACATCCCACCCCAGGAAATAAACACTCCTAATCACTGTGAAATCCAGTACACAACCTTAGTACCTGGAAAATAAGAAGAGAATGCGGCACCCTGGTATTAATCTGGACGATATCCTAAATAAACACACTGCCCACCTCATGTACTTTCAACTAGAGCCTAATTGCACAAAGAGTCAAGGTATTCCTTTGCCTTTATCTCGGAAGCAAAGTAATGGGACCGCCCTTCATTAATAACCTTTAGCTGGGCAGGGTTTATCAAAAAGGCCTGTTTTTTTTTTCCTGAAAGGGTTTAATGAGCTGCCGCAACCTCCATCTCCTTTCCACCGTCACATGGCAGAAATCCGGTCGAACGAAGAATGAGATCCCATCACTAGTTCTCCTTGCATCCGGTCTGGCCTTCTCTGCAATTAATTGCCTCAGTACAAAATTGCCGAGGAAGATTAGAATGGCCCTTAGCTTATCCCCTTCCCTTGCGTTTTTCCGAATTTTGAAAGGGGTACGATGTACCCTCTGAATTTCAGAGGGCCAATTCCAGCTGGATAGCTCCGGAAATGCTTGATCGAACGCTCTGATGTCTGACCCTTCGACCCCTTCTGGAACACCGAGGACCCTAAGGTTATTACGTCTTATTCTATTTTCCATGCCCTCGAGTTTTCATTGAATATCCACCACCTGTGCGCAGTGGGCATCCACTTTAGTTACAGCAGCTACTGCCTCTGCCTCAGTTGACACAACTTGCTCCTCCAGATTAGAGACTCTGTCCCCCAGATTCGTGCAGGCTTTAGACAATTTCCTCACAACTCCCTACATCTTCCTCACAGCGGCTTGTGATTTCTTACTGTCTTGACGAGTCTCCTCACGATGGGTGATAATTTCCTGGTGAATAAATTCCAGGAGCGACATCTGGGATACCTCCGTATTTGGACTACCTTGCAATGGGATGGTCGATGAATGATCCCAACTTAGTTCATAATGTTCTTGCCCCTTCAAGGCCGCCCCTGGCCTGACCGCCGTAGCAGGGGGTTCTTGCTCCAGATTACTTTCTGAGTCCTGAATACTACCTTCCAGGTAGGAGCTGTGCTCGTCCTCATCTGACCATTCTGCATTTTCGGACTTTCTTCATCAGGTCCCCCAAAGCTCCACCTGGGGTAGCCTCAGTGGTAGCCTCAGTGGTAGCCTCCGTAGGACCCGAGGCTACCGCCACCTAGGGAAGACCACTGCTGGAATATTGGCCTGCCTTGGGAAAGGTGCCTGCAGTATTGTCCAGATTTTCTCGGTCCTTTACAGTCTTTCCCACTGCAGGGTACCCACTTATATTGGCTGCTGGGACGCTGTCGCTGTGAGGAGCTTCAGCAGATACTTGCTGGGCAGCCGTGCCCTCAGCACCTTCTTCTATGCCGCTAGACAGGTGGATAATGTATCTTGGCCCCCCGTATCCTGCGTTGCCCCATCTTCCACCTGGGGTGGGGTCTCCTTTACTCCTTTTACCTTGCTGGTTTTGGAAAACATATCCGCAATTGTGGCAGTTGCCTGGCGTGTCTTAACTGCCAGCTGCTGATGTTTCCTTGCATGGGGTGTTTGTTGTTTCAGCTGGGGGTCTCCTTCATCCTGCGCAGCCAACACCGCTGCTCTCCGCTCTGCCTCACTTTTTTCTTTGATGTTGCCGCTTTGGAGTTGCTCAGTTTGGGGGCCATAGCTCCTGAGTGCAACAAGCAGCCTCCTCTCCCAATCCTTTTCAAGCTCGTCAGGTTCCGAAAATTGCGGCCGCCCAGATCCCAGCCGTGGCTCCCGAATCCGCTCCTGTGTTTTGCTCAGCGCGGGACTCCGCTCTGCTCCGCTGCCTCACTCGCATGCCCCGCCTACCGATGCTCGTGGAACGCCAGCGGCAGGGAGCAAGAGCCACCGCAGCCTGCACCAGAGCCCAGAACAAGAATATCCAGAGCCGCTACAGACAAGTACGGTAATCATATTTTACCGCCTGTAGCTTTATTCATGTCCCCAGGTTGCCGTAATCCCTGCAAAACATCATCCTGGGTTACAAACTGCTTCCTCGTCGCGTTCTGCTGCTAACGGCCGCAGCTACACGGCCGCCATCTTGCCCCCGATACCGGCACTCATGAGATCCTTGTGGTGTTCTGCCTATATTGATGAATTGGTAAATATACACTTCTGCACCCTGTATTTCTGCCTCCACATCATAATCCAATCTAAATTTCCCCACCATCTCCCCGATGCATCATTTTCATTGTGTGGCTTTCCTTTCCATCGTCAAAGCATGCCCTGATCACATCCTGGTGGTGGCATTTTATTCTCTATCTTGATTCCTGAATCCTCTGGTCTTTCTGTCTTTTATATTCCTGCATTCCAAACTTTTTGAACCTTTAATCCACTTTTGAACGGCAAATACATCCATTATCAGTAGAGCTAAATCTCCATTTGTGGCTATAAAGTACTATGATCACTCATGAACTCAAGCACTCAAAGCCTGAACTGTCTGCATTTCATCATACCCTAAAATCTAATTTTGTGCATCAATACCTGCTAACAAATACTGCACTCAGTATCATGTTGCTTGAAATTGTAGATCACTGCAAAGATGATCCTGAGGTCACAATGAAAGACGGTTCTAATAAACAAATCAGTGATGAAAAGGGAAGCTTATCTGCAAGGTCACCGGATGGTACTAGTAAGAACCAGAAGAATGTCCTGCTATGGAAGAATTACAAGTACCAGCCTATGACAGTGTTGATCATATAGACTTTCCAGTCATGAATACCCCAATGGAAAATGTACAAACAACTTAGAAGCTTTAAAAAAGAGTGTTCAAGATTCTCAATGAGCTATATCTTCTGTTATTGAAGAGAGCTATGTTTCCATCACAGAAGAAACTAAGTCATCTTAATATTTTTTTTCAATTCCTTTCCTCAGAATGAGTCTCCTGTGAGCTTTCCAGTTGCAGCAAAGTTCCAAGGGAAAGTCCACCAAGTCATAATATAATGAACTCTACCAATGGGTGTCATTCTGAAAAGAAGAGAGTCATAAGGAATTAATTTAATCCAATATCATGTTTCAAAGTACAGTTGCAGTACTCACCTGAATCATTAGGACTTTTTAATGAATTTTGGACTTTGTTTGGATTCGTTCTTGTACATCCAGGGAAGGAGGTGCTGTATGGCACAATTACTGGTGGGATTCTAGTACCCAATCACTGGTTGGCACTCCTAAGAGCACCATGAGGTCTTGCCTAAATATCACAATATACCACTTCTACACCTTGCATTTCTTCGCCGTACTTCATATTACAATCTCAGATTCCTGGATCCTCCGGCCTTTCTTACCCTTTTATATTTGCATATTGTACTTTTCTGTATCTTGTCTCAGATCTTGTTGTGTGCACCCTGGTTTTCCAGGTCTTTTCCTTCCTGAGCCACAGGTAGTAGTTCCCTTAATGGTGGTTTCTTCATTCTTACCACCTGGTTTATTCCATGCACCTGGCTCTCTCCCTGCATCTGTGCTCATTCTCTGAGTCTCACCCTAATTCTGCAATGTGAGCGCAGTGTGCAGCAGCTTAGAAAAGACCTTTCTGCTGAGTCTCCTTGTGATCTTGTGAGTGTTCCTGCTGCGATTTCTTCAGGATTGCTATTTTACTTAGTTTCTCAATCTATCCCATTTTACTCCTCAGGTTAGTTAGTTGTGCCTACTTCCCTTGTTGTCCTGTCTCTCTACTACTGTGATTACCTTTCTTCCTCCTTCTGATCACACAATTCCTGACCTATCCTGTTATATGATGACCCCTTGCCTTGTCCTCTTACATGGAGACATATTGCCTTGTCCCTACTTCCGAAGATACCCTTCTTAACCTGTCTTGGTACATAGAGACTCTTTGCTTTGTGTTCCGGTTCTGTCTGCATATTTTCATTCGTTCTTTTGAAACTGTGATTTGTTTTATTTATTTTCAGTGCTTATACTTCGGTGTACTCCATTCCTGTTCCAGATCTTGAATATAGGCCTGTTCATGATTCCACTCCTGTTTTTCCGTGAACCCAGTTGCTGTTTCTGTGTTCCATGTACTGTTCTCCATTGTAATTGTATGTTTGAATTAAAATCATGATAATCGTTGTTAACAAGAGTGCCTGTGAGATTCTGAGGCTTTGTTCCCCTGTTACTTGATTTTTAGTTGTTACCCCCTTCAGTAACACACACTATGGCATTCCGAACTTATCACTGGAGATTCGGGATCCATTTTCGTGGCACACACTTGATAGTTAATGCACCGTTGGCACTGCACATTCAGGTGATAGGTGATGGTTTGACTTAAGATGTTACATGCACACCACCCAGTGATAATTTTGAATTTCAGGATACTTCTTGCGGCAGAATAGGACAACTTTATTTTTCTTCGCTCAAGCCGCTACATTGGCCGGGATGGAATTACAACCGGCTGGAAGGTATGCACTGTCTACAGCCTTTATATGGTATGCAGTTTATGTGTTGCGGCTTAGACTCATTGCCCGAATACTCATAGCACTTTTATTATCAACAGGCTAGATGCTTCTCTCGCCAGTGACACAGGTATACCAAGGATTGGGGTATATTGCCTCTGCACTGATTGTGTACATTTCTTACAATATATTTGACCATAGAGGCACTTACCACTTGGAGCAAGTTGCAAATATTACATTGGTCACGATTTATATGAGATACGTGTAAATGTTTCCATGTCCCTATAAGAGAACGTTGTAATTGCGTTGGAGTTGTCAACATGAACAATACGCAATCATGTTTCTTTTTCACCCCCCACAATCTTTGGGTGTTCGACGTGTTGACTTACTTTGGGACTGTGGGGCTCTCTTCAGAAATTATTTTTTTCTGAATTGTGGAAAACAAACGTGTGATGTTGTCACATCACGATGAATATATGTCTTTCCAGCCTGCGCGGGTGACTTGCCCATTGAGTGACGAAACACTTGTTGGCGCAATCAACTGGAATAAAGACTGAAAAGACTCAGAAGAACAATTATTGCTGCATTATATGTATTGTGATATACATGATGAATTTTGACTATATGTGCTAGGATACTGTTAAAAATAACATGTCTAGTTCCCTGATGGCAACCTGTTCCAATTTGCATCAGCCCTCAATTTCTCTTCTATTTTCCTTCCCAACTTTCAAGAAATCTATTTGTTAAATCCAATTGTCCTGAATTCCCTAGTAGCTGCAGAGAACAAGCATGCCCTGTTACCTAGTCTGTTCCAAATTGAGCACGATCCCTGCCACACCCTGTGTTATCTGGCCTTGTCCTAAACTCAGCCAGATCCCTCACAGACGGTGGTTAGTGATGTGAGGGACAATGTCTGTCATGCATACACTAGATGTGCCCTAGAGTTTCTGTACTTACTAGTCATCATGATTGTCCTAGTGAAAACAAACTAATTGAACACCCCTTACCCTGTGTTTGGTAGTAGAAGACAGCCATAAGTAAAGTGCAGTGGGCCGCTTACATCTTTAGCCTAGCTACGGTGAAGAAAACACTAGTGTGTGTGGGAAACGTACCATAGCAACATTCAAAATAACTTTCACAAATAGACTTAAAAAATAAATTAAAAAAAGCATGTTTTGGGTCATAGATCATGCATCATTGGATCATGACATTTTATTCATGCCTCAGTTTGATTTGAAGCATATTATCCTTCTTAAAAAAATACAATGTGTCTAATTTATTGTTTTAATAGAGCTAAATCAATCGCTAGAAACATCGAACGTCTATAGATGAATCTGGATTTTATGTTAAAAAACATAATAGTGGTAATGGAATGAATACCTACGAGCTATGAACGCAAATGAGAGTCGAGTTTTGCTGCTCATGTGAATGAGGAAGATACACAGGCTGCCCTCTGTTTAAAAAGTCTTTTTTGGTGAGGCGTCACAGAAGAGAGATGGAATACACTGATCATCAAACAACAGGGTGTCGTGTAACCTTTCACCCTTGTTCCCTAAATCAAATTCACGGATAGTTAAAGAGCTAAATGTATGTTAAAGGAAATGGCCCCAGTGGCAGATATATTGTTTCTAAAAGATCTCCTGTGTTCAACAAATCTTTTTAATGGAGATGGCTTGTCCAATTTAAACTTCCTTCAGGACATATTTCTTTTCCTCACCAAAAATAGGAACGTCTACATATACTTTCTAAGCTTAGTGGAAGGCAATCCGCTAATCAGTAGCCGTGCAAACAGTATAATAAATTGATGATGTTGAATAGAGGTTACTGTGTGTGTGTAGGTGTGTCCTCGCAAGCGTTTAATACTGACATGTAATAAACATATCTGTTTACCTGGATGCAAACAATATTCTTTTAGTTTTCGCGCGTAGAACAAAAACGCACACTAATAATTATGTATCTGCAATTGTGTTCTACTAGAAAAGATCTATGCACATTTTTGTGACTGGCCAATTTAGCTGCTATAGCCATTGACAGCTGATTGCGCATAGTGAACTGCCTACACTAGCCTCTAAACTGGGGGTTGGCATTGGGCCTAATAGCCTGCTAATTTGGTTCACAAACATTAAAATGTTCATCTCTTCTCTGTTGGCCTCTTCAGTGTGCGTATCTGCCGTCAAACACTCCAATATCTTGCCAGTGCTTAGTGGTGGACCAGAGGGCTACGCAGGTAAGAGGGACGAAGAAACGAGGCAAAGGGGTAAAGAGGACAGAGAGGGGAACAGAAAGAGAAAATGACATAAGAAGCTAAAAAAGGGAAAAGATGAGTAAAAGAAAAAAAGGGGATTTAGAAATGGAAAGATTGAAGAATGAAAGAAAGATTAGAAGGAATATCGTAAGGGACAAAGGCTCAAAGGAAAGCAGGAAGGTTGGAAGGAAGTGCGATTGATGAGGTAAATATATTGAATGATAATGTGTAGATTGAATGATGGATGGATGAATGAAAAGGTGGATGACTGACAGCACTGATGGGAAGAACGATAGAAAGATGACAGTAACTTCTAGAGAAGTTCAAGATTCTCTCGCACTGTGATTATTACAGGGATGATGTTATAATTTCTGACTTTTCCATTGGTTCCCCATTTGGATTACCTTCTCAAATCTCACAAAATCCCATGGCCTTGATATCTTGCCTTTTTGATTAATCCCACACGATTATGATGTTTAATATATAGTTTCGCAAAAACTTTCTCAGATAGTTTGATAAATGAATGTCTCTGGTACTGTGCAGAGTGTGTGTTTTGTACTTAGGTGAGTGTGTTATGATATAAAGAGTAAAAAAAGGTACAGACTAACATGGAGTCAGTGCCGATTTTAGGATAGTGAAACAGGTGCAACATTGATTGACAGGGTGAGGAGAGATATGTGCAGCCACTACAGATCTTTCTGTGTGCTTAATTTTTCAGTTGATATTAACAGCATGTTAACTCTGGTGATTTATGTTAGAAAGTCATACTTTTGCCCTGTTCATCCCCGTTTTCTGCTGAATGATAATGGTGGCAAGTGACTCTGACTATACCCTGGGTTCTGCTAACTAGGCCCAGGGCCAATGCTATGTTTAAAAAGGTACATGTAGGTAGACTTACATTCGGCAATGACAGACCTTCTAGGTCCCTACTAGATAATAGGGCCAGGGGTGAAATGTACCTATAACTGCCTAGCATATAATGGGGCATGGAGATTTAGAGGTCCAGTAGATTTCCTGCACTTGCATGAGTGTGCTGATGTGTGCATGCTGTTCATTTAACCCCTTCGCTGCTAGGCCTTTTCCCCTCCTGTGCTGAGCCCTTTTTTGGCAATTTGGGGTAGTGCGCGCTTAGGCCCCTGTAACTTTTTGACCACATAAGGTATCCACGCCAAATTTTGCGTCCTTTTCTTCCAACATCATGTGGAATCCAAAGGTGCCCAGGGTTTCTGGATTCTCTTGGAGGGGTCCCAGAAAGTAACCAAAATATAGTGATTTTTTTGTTTTTTTTAGAAAAATTGGAAAAACGGGCTGCAAATGAAAGCCTCTGGGTTTTTCCCTAAAAAAGTTATCAAAAAAGGATTTGTGGGGCTGAAATCTCCATTTTCATAGCTTTTAGGGAATGACAGTCTTTTGTCAGAGAACCGACATTTTTCACACAGTATTGGCATTTTTCTGTGACATAGCCTATTTTTGCTATTTTTAGAGCTTTGAAAGTAATAATGGATCCTGGAATGCTGTACATTTTCGAAAAGTACACAAAATTCTGAATTCTGAAAGGGGTCATTTGTCTAAATCCATGAAGGTTTCTTTATAGAAACTAACAGTTAAATTTCGAAAAAATGGAAAATTTGTTAAAAAAAACAGCCTGTTGTCTCAACGTTTTCACCTATAACTTTTTCTAATTTTGAGAACTCTTGGAAAGCAATATACCGTTACGTCCGTTAGACCTTCCTGGTTGTGGAGATATATAGGACTTGTAGTGTCACCAAGAACCCGACGAACCCAGATCCAAAAACTGAGCAGCAACTTGCAATGGTATTTTTTCATTTACCGGGTATAGAGCACTTTGTTTTGGAAAATGTATACATGGAAAAATCTGCATGAAAGTCACCTATGTATTTCTGAATTGGGTACAAATTATAGAGTTCGGAAACAGTATATAATTGCTAATTTTCAAAATTGGGAATACTCATACTAGCATGAGAATTATTGGTCATTTTTCAAAAATATGTTTTTTTAAACACAATGTGTTTCATTGAAAGGGAGAAATGCATGAAAGCTCAATGGGTAATAACAGTTAATTTACAAATTTGAATTACCCCAATTCTCCCGATAAAAACGGTACCTCACTTGTGTGGGTTGGCCTTGTGCCTGCGACAGGAAACGGCGCAAAATGCAATGTGCTCACACCTAAATTTTGCAGTTACAAATTGACCCTTTTTTGGCAAAGTGCCTACCTGTAGTTTTGGCACCCTAGCTCTGCCGGCACCTAGGGAAACCTTGCAAACCTATACATTTTTTAAAAGTAGACACCCAGGGGAATTCAGGATGGGGTGACTCGACTGCCTACCCGCAGGTTTTGTTACCCAGAATCCCTTGCAAAGCTAAGAATTTGGCAAAAAAAACACATTTTCCTGATATTTCTGTGGAGGAAAGTTCTGAAATCTGCGTGGATCAACAAATTTCCACCCACCCAGCGTTTCCCCATGTCTCCCGGAAAAAATGGTACCTCACTTGCGTGGGTAGGCATAGTGGCTGCGACAGGAAACAGCGCAAAACGCAACATGGTCGGACCTCAATTTTCCGGTGAAATTTTGAGCTTCTTGGACAAAGACTACCTTTAGTTTTTGCGCCCTGGCTCTGCCAGCACCTAGGGAAACCTAGCAAACCTATACATTTTTCAAAGGTAGACACCCAGGGGAATTCAGGATGGGGTGACTCCTCTGCCTACCCCCAGGTTTTGTTACCCAGAATCCCTTGCAAAGCTAAGATTTTGACAAAAAAAAAACACATTTTCCTGACATTTCTGTGGTGGAAAGTTCTGGAATCTGCGTGGATCAACAAATTTCCACACACCCAGTGTTCCCCCATGTCTCCCGGGAAAAATGGTACCTCACTTGCATGGGTAGGCATAGTGGCTGCAACAGGAAACAGTGCAAAACGCAACATGGTTGCACCTCAATTTTCCTGTGAAATTTTGAGCTCTTTGGACAAAAAGACTACCTTTAGTTTTTGCGCCCTGGCTCTCCCAGCACCTAGGGACACCTAGCAAACCTATACATTTTTGAAAACTAGACACCCAGGGGAATTCAGGATGGGGTGACTCCTCTGCCTACCCCCAGGTTTTGTTACCCAGAATCCCTTGCAAAGCTAAGATTTTGACAAAAAAACACATTTTCCTGACATTTCAGTGGTGGAAAGTTCTGGAATCTGCGTGGATCAACGAATTTCCACCCACCCAGTGTTCCCCCATGTCTCCCGGGAAAAATGGTACCTCACTTGCGCGGGTAGGCATAGTGGCTGCGACAGGAAACAGAGCAAAACGCAACATGGTCGCACCTCAATTTTCCAGTGAAATTTTGAGCTTCTTGGACAAAAAGACTACCTTTAGTTTTTGCGCCATGGCTCTGCCAGCACCTAAGGAAACCTAGCAAACCTATACATTTTAGAAAACTAGACACCCAGGGGAATTCAGGATGGGGTGACTCCTCTGCCTACCCCCAGGTTTTGTTACCCAGAATCCCTTGCAAAGCTAAGATTTTGACAAACAAAACACATTTTCCTGACATTTCTGTGGTGGAAAGTTCTGGAATCTGCGTGGATCAACAAATTTCCACCCACCCCGCGTTCCCCCATGTCTCCCGGGAAAAGTGGTACCTCACTTGCGTGGGTAGGCATAGTGGCTGCGACCGGAAACAGCGCAAAACGCAACATGGTTGCACCTCAATTTTCCAGTGAAATTTTGAGCTTCTTGGACAAAAAGACTACCTTTAGTTTTTGCGCCCTGGCTCTGCCAGCACCTAAGGAAACCTAGCAAACCTATACATTTTAGAAAACTAGACAACCAGGGGAACTCAGGATGGGGTGACTCCTCTGCCTACCCCCAGGTTTTGTTACCCAGAATCCCTTGCAAAGCTAAGATTTTGACAAACAAAACACATTTTCCTGACATTTCTGCGGTGGAAAGCTCTGGAATCTGCATGGATCAACAAATTTCCACCCACCCCGCGTTCCCCCATGTTTCCTGGGAAAAGTGGTACCTCACTTGCGTGGGTAGGCATAGTGGCTGTGACCGGAAACAGCGCAAAACGCAACATGGTCGCACCTCAATTTTCCAGTGAAATTTTGAGCTTCTTGGACAAAAAGACTACCTTTAGTTTTTGCGCCCTGGCTCTGCGAGCACCTAGGGAAAAATAGCAAACCTATACATTTTTGAAAACTAGACACCCAGGGGAATTCAGGATGGGGTGACTCCTCTGCCTACCCCCAGGTTTTGTTACCCAGAATAACTTGCAAAACTAAGATTTCAACAAAAAAAACACATTTTCCTGACATTTCTGTGGTGGAAAGTTCTGGAATCTGTGTGGATCAACAAATTTCCACCCACCCAGCATTCCCCCATGTCTCCCGGGAAAAATGGTACCTCACTTGCGTGGGTAGGCATAGTGGCTTCAACAGGAAACAGCACAAAACGCAACATGGTCGCACCTCAATTTTCCTGTGAAATTTTGAGCTTCTTGGACAAAAAGACTACCTTTAGTTTTTGCACCCTGGCTCTGCCAGCACCTAGGGAAACCTAGCAAACCTATACATTTTTGAAAAGTAGACACCCAGGGGAATTCAAGATGGGGTGACTCCTCTGCCTACCCCCAGGTTTTGTTACCCAAAATCCCTTGCAAAACTAAGATTTTGTCCAAAAAAACACATTTTCCTGACATTTCAGTGGTGGAAAGTTCTGGAATCTGCGTGGATCAACAAATTTCCACCCATCCAGCGTTCCCCCATGTCTCCTGGGAAAAATGGTACCTCACTTGCGTGGGTAGGCATAGTGGCTGCAACAGGAAACAGCGCAAAATGCAACATGGTCGCACCTCAATTTTCCTGTGAAATTTTGAGCTTCTTGGACAAAAAGACTACCTTTAGTTTTTGCGCCCTGGCTCTGCCAGCACCTAGGGAAACCTAGCAAACCTATACATTTTTGAAAAGTAGACACCCAGGGGAATTTAGGATGGGGTGATCCTCTGCCTACCCCCAGGTTTTGTTACCCAGAATCCCTTGCAAAGCTAAGATTTTGTCCAAAAAAACACATTTTCCTGACATTTCTGTGGTGGAAAGTTCTGGAATGTACGTGGATCAACAAATTCCCACCCACCCAGCGTTCCCCCATGTCTCCCTGGAAAAATGGTACCTCACTTGCGTGGGTAGGCATAGTGGCTGCGACAGGAAACAGAGCAAAACGCAACATGGTCGCACCTCAATTTTCCAGTGAAATTTTGAGCTTTTTGGACAAAAAGACTACCTTTAGTTTTTGCGCCCTGGCTCTGCCAGCACCTAGGGAAACCTAGCAAACCTATACATTTTTGAAAAGTAGACACCCAGGGGAATTCAGGATGGGGTGACTCCTCTGCCTACCCCCAGGTTTTGTTACCCAGAATCCCTTGCAAAGCTAAGATTTTGACAAAAAAACACATTTTCCTGACATTTCAGTGGTGGAAAGTTCTGGAATCTGCGTGGATCAACGAATTTCCACCCACCCAGTGTTCCCCCATGTCTCCCGGGAAAAATGGTACCTCACTTGCGCGGGTAGGCATAGTGGCTGCGACAGGAAACAGAGCAAAACGCAACATGGTCGCACCTCAATTTTCCAGTGAAATTTTGAGCTTCTTGGACAAAAAGACTACCTTTAGTTTTTGCGCCATGGCTCTGCCAGCACCTAAGGAAACCTAGCAAACCTATACATTTTAGAAAACTAGACACCCAGGGGAATTCAGGATGGGGTGACTCCTCTGCCTACCCCCAGGTTTTGTTACCCAGAATCCCTTGCAAAGCTAAGATTTTGACAAACAAAACACATTTTCCTGACATTTCTGTGGTGGAAAGTTCTGGAATCTGCGTGGATCAACAAATTTCCACCCACCCCGCGTTCCCCCATGTCTCCCGGGAAAAGTGGTACCTCACTTGCGTGGGTAGGCATAGTGGCTGCGACCGGAAACAGCGCAAAACGCAACATGGTTGCACCTCAATTTTCCAGTGAAATTTTGAGCTTCTTGGACAAAAAGACTACCTTTAGTTTTTGCGCCCTGGCTCTGCCAGCACCTAAGGAAACCTAGCAAACCTATACATTTTAGAAAACTAGACAACCAGGGGAACTCAGGATGGGGTGACTCCTCTGCCTACCCCCAGGTTTTGTTACCCAGAATCCCTTGCAAAGCTAAGATTTTGACAAACAAAACACATTTTCCTGACATTTCTGCGGTGGAAAGTTCTGGAATCTGCGTGGATCAACAAATTTCCACCCACCCCGCGTTCCCCCATGTCTCCTGGGAAAAGTGGTACCTCACTTGCGTGGGTAGGCATAGTGGCTGCGACCGGAAACAGCGCAAAACGCAACATGGTCGCACCTCAATTTTCCAGTGAAATTTTGAGCTTCTTGGACAAAAAGACTACCTTTAGTTTTTGCGCCCTGGCTCTGCGAGCACCTAGGGAAAAATAGCAAACCTATACATTTTTGAAAACTAGACACCCAGGGGAATTCAGGATGGGGTGACTCCTCTGCCTACCCCCAGGTTTTGTTACCCAGAATAACTTGCAAAACTAAGATTTCAACAAAAAAAACACATTTTCCTGACATTTCTGTGGTGGAAAGTTCTGGAATCTGTGTGGATCAACAAATTTCCACCCACCCAGCATTCCCCCATGTCTCCCGGGAAAAATGGTACCTCACTTGCGTGGGTAGGCATAGTGGCTTCAACAGGAAACAGCGCAAAACGCAACATGGTCGCACCTCAATTTTCCTGTGAAATTTTGAGCTTCTTGGACAAAAAGACTACCTTTAGTTTTTGCGCCCTGGCTCTGCCAGCACCTAGGGAAACCTAGCAAACCTATACATTTTTGAAAAGTAGACACCCAGGGGAATTCAAGATGGGGTGACTCCTCTGCCTACCCCCAGGTTTTGTTACCCAAAATCCCTTGCAAAGCTAAGATTTTGTCCAAAAAAACACATTTTCCTGACATTTCAGTGGTGCAAAGTTCTGGAATCTGCGTGGATCAACAAATTTCCACCCACCCAGCGTTCCCCCATGTCTCCTGGGAAAAATGGTACCTCACTTGCGTGGGTAGGCATAGTGGCTGCAACAGGAAACAGCGCAAAATGCAACATGGTCGCACCTCAATTTTCCTGTGAAATTTTGAGCTTCTTGGACAAAAAGACTACCTTTAGTTTTTGCGCCCTGGCTCTGCCAGCACCTAGGGAAACCTAGCAAACCTATACATTTTTAAAAAGTAGACACCCAGGGAAATTCAAGATGGGGTGACTCCTCTGCCTACCCCCAGGTTTTGTTACCCAGAATCCCTTGCAAAGCTAAGATTTTAACAAAAAAACAAAATTTTCTGACATTTCTGTGGTGGAAAGTTCTGGAATCTGCGTGGATCAACAAATTTCCACCCACCCAGCATTCCCCCATGTCTCCCGGGAAAAATGGTACCTCACTTGCGTGGGTAGGCATAGTGGCTTCAACAGGAAACAGCGCAAAACGCAACATGGTCGCACCTCAATTTTCCTGTGAAATTTTGAGCTTCTTGGACAAAAAGACTACCTTTAGTTTTTGCGCCCTGGCTCTGCCAGCACCTAGGGAAACCTAGCAAACCTATACATTTTTGAAAAGTAGACACCCAGGGGAATTCAAGATGGGGTGACTCCTCTGCCTACCCCCAGGTTTTGTTACCCAAAATCCCTTGCAAAGCTAAGATTTTGTCCAAAAAAACACATTTTCCTGACATTTCAGTGGTGGAAAGTTCTGGAATCTGCGTGGATCAACAAATTTCCACCCACCCAGCGTTCCCCCATGTCTCCTGGGAAAAATGGTACCTCACTTGCGTGGGTAGGCATAGTGGCTGCAACAGGAAACAGCGCAAAATGCAACATGGTCGCACCTCAATTTTCCTGTGAAATGTTGAGCTTCTTGGACAAAAAGACTACCTTTAGTTTTTGCGCCCTGGCTCTGCCAGCACCTAGGGAAACCTAGCAAACCTATACATTTTTAAAAAGTAGACACCCAGGGGAATTCAAGATGGGGTGACTCCTCTGCCTACCCCCAGGTTTTGTTACCCAGAATCCCTTGCAAAGCTAAGATTTTAACAAAAAAACACATTTTTCTGACATTTCTGTGGTGGAAAGTTCTGGAATCTGCGTGTATCAACAAATTTCCACCCACCCAGCGTTCCCCCATGTCTCCCGGGAAAAATGGTACCTCACTTGCGTGGGTAGGCATAGTGGCTGCAACAGGAAACAGCGCAAAACGCAACATGGTCGCACCTCAATTTTCCTGTGAAATTTTGAGCTATTTGGACAAAAAGACTACCTTTCAGTTTTGCGCCCTGGCTCTGCCAGCACCTAGGGAAACCTAGCAAACCTATACATTTTTAAAAAGTAGACACCCAGGGGAATTCAGGATGGGGTGACTCCTCTGCCTACCCCCAGGTTTTGTTACCCAGAATCCCTTGCAAAGCTAAGATTTTGTCCAAAAAAACACATTTTCCTGATATTTCAGTGGTGGAAAGTTCTGGAATCTGCGTGGATCAACAAATTTCCACCCACCCAGCGTTCCCCCATGTCTCCAGGGAAAAATGGTACCTCACTTGCGTGGGTAGGCATAGTGGCTGCAACAGGAAACAGCGCAAAATGCAACATGGTCGCACCTCAATTTTCCTGTGAAATTTTGAGCTTCTTGGACAAAAAGACTACCTTTAGTTTTTGCGCCCTGGCTCTGCCAGCACCTAGGGAAACCTAGCAAACCTATACATTTTTAAAAATTAGACACCCACGGGAATTCAAGATGGGGTGACTCCTCTGCCTACCCCCAGGTTTTGTTACCCAGAATCCCTTGCAAAGCTAAGATTTTAACAAAAAAACACATTTTCCTGACATTTCTGTGGTGGAAAGTTCTGGAATCTGCGTGGATCAACAAATTTCCACCCACCCAGCGTTCCCCCATGTCTCCCGGGAAAAATGGTACCTCACTTGCGTGGGTAGGCATAGTGGCTGCAACAGGAAACAGCGCAAAACGCAACATGGTCGCACCTCAATTTTCCTGTGAAATTTTGAGCTCTTTGGACAAAAAGACTACCTTTAGTTTTTGCGCTCTGGCTCTGCCAGCACCTAGGGAAACCTAGCAAATCTATACATTTTTGAAAAGTAGACACCCAGGGGAATTCAGGATGGGGTGACTCCTCTGCCTACCCCCAGGTTTTGTTACCCAGAATCCCTTGCAAATCTAAGATTTTGACAAAAAAACACATTTTCCTGACATTTCTGTGGTAGAAAGTTCTGGAATCTGTGTGGATCAACAAATTTCCACCCACCCAGCGTTCCCCCATGTCTCCCGGGAAAAATGGTACCTCACTTGCGTGGGTAGGCATAGTGGCTGCAACAGGAAACAGCGCAAAACGCAACATGGTCGCACCTCAATTTTCCTGTGAAATTTTGAGCTTCTTGGACAAAAAGACTACCTTTAGTTTTTGCGCCCTGGCTCTGCCAGCACCTAGGGAAACCTAGCAAACCTATACATTTTTGAAAAGTAGACACCCAGGGGAATTCAAGATGGGGTGACTCCTCTGCCTACCCCCAAGTTTTGTTACCCAGAATCCCTTGCAAATCTAAGATTTTGTCCAAAAAAACACATTTTCCTGACATTTCAGGGGTGGAAAGTTCTGGAATCTGCGTGGATCAACAAATTTCCACTTACCCAGCGTTCCCCCATGTCTCCCGGGAAAAATGGTACCTCACTTGCGTGGGTAGGCATAGTGGCTGCAACAGGAAACAGCACAAAACTCAACATGGTCGCACCTCAATTTTCCTGTGAAATTTTGAGCTTCTTGGACAAAAAGACTACCTTTAGTTTTTGCGCCCTGGCTCTGCCAGCACCTAGGGAAACCTAGCAAACCTATACATTTTTGAAACGTAGACACCCAGGGAAATTCAAGATGGGGTAAATCCTCTGCCTACCCCCAGGTTTTGTTACCCAGAATCCCTTGCAAAGTTAAGATTTTGACAAAAAAAAACACATTTTCCTGACATTTCTGTGGTGGAAAGTTCTGGAATCTGCGTAGATCAACAAATTTCCACCCACACAGTGTTCCCCCATGTCTCCCAGGAAAAATGGTACCTCACTTACATGGGTAGCCATAGTGGCTGCAACAGGAAACAGCGCAAAACGCAACATGGTTGCACCTCAATTTTCCTGTGAAATTTTGAGCTCTTTGGACAAAAAGACTACCTTTAGTTTTTGCGCCCTGGCTCTGCCAGCACCTAGGGAAACCTAGCAAACCTATACATTTTTGAAAAGTAGACACCCAGGGGAATTTAGGATGGGGTGACTCCTCTGCCTACCCCCAGGTTTTGTTACCCAGAATCCCTTGCAAAGCTAAGATTTTGACAAACAAAACACATTTTCCTGACATTTCTGTGGTGGAAAGTTCTGGAATCTGCGTGGATCAACAAATTTCCACCCACACAGCGTTCCCCCATGTCTCCAGGGAAAAATGGTACCTCACTTGCGTGGGTAGGCATAGTGGCTACAACAGGAAACAGCGCAAAATGCAACATGGTCGCACCTCAATTTTCCTGTGAAATTTTGAGCTTCTTGGACAAAAAGACTACCTTTAGTTTTTGCGCCCTGGCTCTGCCAGCACCTAGGGAAACCTAGCAAACCTATACATTTTTAAAAATTAGACACCCACGGGAATTCAAGATGGGGTGACTCCTCTGCCTACCCCCAGGTTTTGTTACCCAGAATCCCTTGCAAAGCTAAGATTTTAACAAAAAAAACAAATTTTCCTGACATTTCTGTGGTGGAAAGTTCTGGAATCTGCGTGGATCAACAAATTTCCACCCACCCAGCGTTTCCCCATGTCTCCCGGGAAAAATGGTACCTCACTTGCGTGGGTAGGCATAGTGGCTGCAACAGGAAACAGCGCAAAACGCAACATGGTCGCACCTCAATTTTCCTGTGAAATTTTGAGCTCTTTGGACAAAAAGACTACCTTTAGTTTTTGCGCTCTGGCTCTGCCAGCACCTAGGGAAACCTAGCAAACCTATAAATTTTTGAAAAGTAGACACCCAGGGGAATTCAGGATGGGGTGACTCCTCTGCCTACCCCCAGTTTTTGTTACCCAGAATCCCTTGCAAATCTAAGATTTTGACAAAAAAAACACATTTTCCTGACATTTCTGTGGTGGAAAGTTCTGGAATCTGTGTGGATCAACAAATTTCCACCCACCCAGCGTTCCCCCATGTCTCCCGGGAAAAATGGTACCTCACTTGCGTGGGTAGGCATAGTGGCTGCAACAGGAAACAGTGCAAAACGCAACATGGTTGCACCTCAATTTTCCTGTGAAATTTTGAGCTCTTTGGACAAAAAGACTACCTTTAGTTTTTGCGCCCTGGCTCTGCCAGCACCTAGGGACACCTAGCAAACCTATACATTTTTGAAAAGTAGACACCCAGGGGAATTCAGGATGGGGTGACTCCTCTGCCTACCCCCAGGTTTTGTTACCCAGAATCCCTTGCAAAGCTAAGATTTTGACAAAAAAACACATTTTCCTGACATTTCAGTGGTGGAAAGTTCTGGAATCTGTGTGGATCAACGAATTTCCACCCACCCAGTGTTCCCCCATGTCTCCCGGGAAAAATGGTACCTCACTTGCGCGGGTAGGCATAGTGGCTGCGACAGGAAACAGAGCAAAACGCAACATGGTCGCACCTCAATTTTCCAGTGAAATTTTGAGCTTCTTGGACAAAAAGACTACCTTTAGTTTTTGCGCCATGGCTCTGCCAGCACCTAAGGAAACCTAGCAAACCTATACATTTTAGAAAACTAGACAACCAGGGGAACTCAGGATGGGGTGACTCCTCTGCCTACCCCCAGGTTTTGTTACCCAGAATCCCTTGCAAAGCTAAGATTTTGACAAACAAAACACATTTTCCTGACATTTCTGCGGTGGAAAGTTCTGGAATCTGCGTGGATCAACAAATTTCCACCCACCCCGCGTTCCCCCATGTCTCCTGGGAAAAGTGGTACCTCACTTGCGTGGGTAGGCATAGTGGCTGCGACCGGAAACAGCGCAAAACGCCACATGGTCGCACCTCAATTTTCCAGTGAAATTTTGAGCTTCTTGGACAAAAAGACTACCTTTAGTTTTTGCGCCCTGGCTCTGCGAGCACCTAGGGAAAAATAGCAAACCTATACATTTTTGAAAACTAGACACCCAGGGGAATTCAGGATGGGGTGACTCCTCTGCCTACCCCCAGGTTTTGTTACCCAGAATAACTTGCAAAACTAAGATTTCAACAAAAAAAACACATTTTCCTGACATTTCTGTGGTGGAAAGTTCTGGAATCTGTGTGGATCAACAAATTTCCACCCACCCAGCATTCCCCCATGTCTCCCGGGAAAAATGGTACCTCACTTGCGTGGGTAGGCATAGTGGCTTCAACAGGAAACAGCACAAAACGCAACATGGTCGCACCTCAATTTTCCTGTGAAATTTTGAGCTTCTTGGACAAAAAGACTACCTTTAGTTTTTGCGCCCTGGCTCTGCCAGCACCTAGGGAAACCTAGCAAACCTATACATTTTTGAAAAGTAGACACCCAGGGGAATTCAAGATGGGGTGACTCCTCTGCCTACCCCCAGGTTTTGTTACCCAAAATCCCTTGCAAAGCTAAGATTTTGTCCAAAAAAACACATTTTCCTGACATTTCAGTGGTGGAAAGTTCTGGAATCTGCGTGGATCAACAAATTTCCACCCACCCAGCGTTCCCCCATGTCTCCTGGGAAAAATGGTACCTCACTTGCGTGGGTAGGCATAGTGGCTGCAACAGGAAACAGCGCAAAATGCAACATGGTCGCACCTCAATTTTCCTGTGAAATTTTGAGCTTCTTGGACAAAAAGACTACCTTTAGTTTTTGCGCCCTGGCTCTGCCAGCACCTAGGGAAACCTAGCAAACCTATACATTTTTAAAAAGTAGACACCCAGGGGAATTCAAGATGGGGTGACTCCTCTGCCTACCCCCAGGTTTTGTTACCCAGAATCCCTTGCAAAGCTAAGATTTTAACAAAAAAACAAAATTTTCTGACATTTCTGTGGTGGAAAGTTCTGGAATCTGCGTGGATCAACAAATTTCCACTCACCCAGCGTTCCCCCATGTCTCCCGGGAAAAATGGTACCTCACTTGCGTGGGTAGGCATAGTGGCTGCAACAGGAAACAGCGCAAAACGCAACATGGTCGCACCTCAATTTTCCTGTGAAATTTTGAGCTATTTGGACAAAAAGACTACCTTTCAGTTTTGCGCCCTGGCTCTGCCAGCACCTAGGGAAACCTAGCAAACCTATACATTTTTGAAAAGTAGACACCCAGGGGAATTCAGGATGGGGTGACTCCTCTGCCTACCCCCAGGTTTTGTTACCCAGAATCCCTTGCAAAGCTAAGATTTTGTCCAAAAAAACACATTTTCCTGATATTTCAGTGGTGGAAAGTTCTGGAATCTGCGTGGATCAACAAATTTCCACCCACCCAGCGTTCCCCCATGTCTCCAGGGAAAAATGGTACCTCACTTGCGTGGGTAGGCATAGTGGCTACAACAGGAAACAGCGCAAAATGCAACATGGTCGCACCTCAATTTTCCTGTGAAATTTTGAGCTTCTTGGACAAAAAGACTACCTTTAGTTTTTGCGCCCTGGCTCTGCCAGCACCTAGGGAAACCTAGCAAACCTATACATTTTTAAAAATTAGACACCCACGGGAATTCAAGATGGGGTGACTCCTCTGCCTACCCCCAGGTTTTGTTACCCAGAATCCCTTGCAAAGCTAAGATTTTAACAAAAAAAACACATTTTCCTGACATTTCTGTGGTGGAAAGTTCTGGAATCTGTGTGGATCAACAAATTTCCACCCACCCAGCGTTTCCCCATGTCTCCTGGGAAAAATGGTACCTCACTTGCGTGGGTAGGCATAGTGGCTGCAACAGGAAACAGTGCAAAACGCAACATGGTCGCACCTCAATTTTCCTGTGAAATTTTGAGCTCTTTGGACAAAAAGACTACCTTTAGTTTTTGCGCTCTGGCTCTGCCAGCACCTAGGGAAACCTAGCAAACCTATACATTTTTGAAAAGTAGACACCCAGGGGAATTCAGGATGGGGTGACTCCTCTGCCTACCCCCAGGTTTTGTTACCCAGAATCCCTTGCAAATCTAAGATTTTGACAAAAAAACACATTTTCCTGACATTTCTGTGGTGGAAAGTTCTGGAATCTGTGTGGATCAACACATTTCCACCCACCCAGCGTTCCCCCATGTCTCCCGGGAAAAATGGTACCTCACTTGCGTGGGTAGGCATAGTGGCTGCAACAGGAAACAGTGCAAAAACGCAACATGGTTGCACCTCAATTTTCCTGTGAAATTTTGAGCTCTTTGGACAAAAAGACTACCTTTAGTTTTTGCACCCTGGCTCTGCCAGCACCTAGGGACACCTAGCAAACCTATACATTTTTGAAAAGTAGACACCCAGGGGAATTTAGGATGGGGTGATCCTCTGCCTACCCCCAGGTTTTGTTACCCAGAATCCCTTGCAAATCTAAGATTTTGTCCAAAAAAACACATTTTCCTGACATTTCTGTGGTGGAAAGTTCTGGAATGTACGTGGATCAACAAATTCCCACCCACCCAGCGTTCCCCCATGTCTCCCTGGAAAAATGGTACCTCACTTGCGTGGGTAGGCATAGTGGCTGCGACAGGAAACAGAGCAAAACGCAACATGGTCGCACCTCAATTTTCCAGTGAAATTTTGAGCTTTTTGGACAAAAAGACTACCTTTAGTTTTTGCGCCCTGGCTCTGCCAGCACCTAGGGAAACCTAGCAAACCTATACATTTTTGAAAAGTAGACACCCAGGGGAATTCAGGATGGGGTGACTCCTCTGCCTACCCCCAGGTTTTGTTACCCAGAATCCCTTGCAAAGCTAAGATTTTGACAAAAAAACACATTTTCCTGACATTTCAGTGGTGGAAAGTTCTGGAATCTGCGTGGATCAACGAATTTCCACCCACCCAGTGTTCCCCCATGTCTCCCGGGAAAAATGGTACCTCACTTGCGCGGGTAGGCATAGTGGCTGCGACAGGAAACAGAGCAAAACGCAACATGGTTGCACCTCAATTTTCCAGTGAAATTTTGAGCTTCTTGGACAAAAAGACTACCTTTAGTTTTTGCGCCATGGCTCTGCCAGCACCTAAGGAAACCTAGCAAACCTATACATTTTAGAAAACTAGACACCCAGGGGAATTCAGGATGGGGTGACTCCTCTGCCTACCCCCAGGTTTTGTTACCCAGAATCCCTTGCAAAGCTAAGATTTTGACAAACAAAACACATTTTCCTGACATTTCTGTGGTGGAAAGTTCTGGAATCTGCGTGGATCAACAAATTTCCACCCACCCCGCGTTCCCCCATGTCTCCCGGGAAAAGTGGTACCTCACTTGCGTGGGTAGGCATAGTGGCTGCGACCGCAAACATCGCAAAACGCAACATGGTTGCACCTCAATTTTCCAGTGAAATTTTGAGCTTCTTGGACAAAAAGACTACCTTTAGTTTTTGCGCCCTGGCTCTGCCAGCACCTAAGGAAACCTAGCAAACCTATACATTTTAGAAAACTAGACAACCAGGGGAACTCAGGATGGGGTGACTCCTCTGCCTACCCCCAGGTTTTGTTACCCAGAATCCCTTGCAAAGCTAAGATTTTGACAAACAAAACACATTTTCCTGACATTTCTGCGGTGGAAAGTTCTGGAATCTGCGTGGATCAACAAATTTCCACCCACCCCGCGTTCCCCCATGTCTCCTGGGAAAAGTGGTACCTCACTTGCGTGGGTAGGCATAGTGGCTGCGACCGGAAACAGCGCAAAACGCAACATGGTCGCACCTCAATTTTCCAGTGAAATTTTGAGCTTCTTGGACAAAAAGACTACCTTTAGTTTTTGCGCCCTGGCTCTGCGAGCACCTAGGGAAAAATAGCAAACCTATACATTTTTGAAAACTAGACACCCAGGGGAATTCGGGATGGGGTGACTCCTCTGCCTACCCCCAGGTTTTGTTACCCAGAATAACTTGCAAAACTAAGATTTCAACAAAAAAAACACATTTTCCTGACATTTCTGTGGTGGAAAGTTCTGGAATCTGTGTGGATCAACAAATTTCCACCCACCCAGCATTCCCCCATGTCTCCCGGGAAAAATGGTACCTCACTTGCGTGGGTAGGCATAGTGGCTTCAACAGGAAACAGCGCAAAACGCAACATGGTCGCACCTCAATTTTCCTGTGAAATTTTGAGCTTCTTGGACAAAAAGACTACCTTTAGTTTTTGCGCCCTGGCTCTGCCAGCACCTAGGGAAACCTAGCAAACCTATACATTTTTGAAAAGTAGACACCCAGGGGAATTCAAGATGGGGTGACTCCTCTGCCTACCCCCAGGTTTTGTTACCCAAAATCCCTTGCAAAGCTAAGATTTTGTCCAAAAAAACACATTTTCCTGACATTTCAGTGGTGGAAAGTTCTGGAATCTGCGTGGATCAACAAATTTCCACCCACCCAGCGTTCCCCCATGTCTCCTGGGAAAAATGTTACCTCACTTGCGTGGGTAGGCATAGTGGCTGCAACAGGAAACAGCGCAAAATGCAACATGGTCGCACCTCAATTTTCCTGTGAAATTTTGAGCTTCTTGGACAAAAAGACTACCTTTAGTTTTTGCGCCCTGGCTCTGCCAGCACCTAGGGAAACCTAGCAAACCTATACATTTTTAAAAAGTAGACACCCAGGGGAATTCAGGATGGGGTGACTCCTCTGCCTACCCCCAGGTTTTGTTACCCAGAATCCCTTGCAAACCTAAGATTTTGTCCAAAAAAACACATTTTCCTGATATTTCAGTGGTGGAAAGTTCTGGAATCTGCGTGGATCAACAAATTTCCACCCACCCAGCGTTCCCCCATGTCTCCAGGGAAAAATGGTACCTCACTTGCGTGGGTAGGCATAGTGGCTGCAACAGGAAACAGCGCAAAATGCAACATGGTCGCACCTCAATTTTCCTGTGAAATTTTGAGCTTCTTGGACAAAAAGACTACCTTTAGTTTTTGCGCCCTGGCTCTGCCAGCACCTAGGGAAACCTAGCAAACCTATACATTTTTAAAAATTAGACACCCACGGGAATTCAAGATGGGGTGACTCCTCTGCCTACCCCCAGGTTTTGTTACCCAGAATCCCTTGCAAAGCTAAGATTTTAACAAAAAAACACATTTTCCTGACATTTCTGTGGTGGAAAGTTCTGGAATCTGCGTGGATCAACAAATTTCCACCCACCCAGCGTTCCCCCATGTCTCCCGGGAAAAATGGTACCTCACTTGCGTGGGTAGGCATAGTGGCTGCAACAGGAAACAGCGCAAAACGCAACATGGTCGCACCTCAATTTTCCTGTGAAATTTTGAGCTCTTTGGACAAAAAGACTACCTTTAGTTTTTGCGCTCTGGCTCTGCCAGCACCTAGGGAAACCTAGCAAACCTATACATTTTTGAAAACTAGACACCCAGGGGAATTCGGGATGGGGTGACTCCTCTGCCTACCCCCAGGTTTTGTTACCCAGAATAACTTGCAAAACTAAGATTTCAACAAAAAAAACACATTTTCCTGACATTTCTGTGGTGGAAAGTTCTGGAATCTGTGTGGATCAACAAATTTCCACCCACCCAGCATTCCCCCATGTCTCCCGGGAAAAATGGTACCTCACTTGCGTGGGTAGGCATAGTGGCTTCAACAGGAAACAGCGCAAAACGCAACATGGTCGCACCTCAATTTTCCTGTGAAATTTTGAGCTTCTTGGACAAAAAGACTACCTTTAGTTTTTGCGCCCTGGCTCTGCCAGCACCTAGGGAAACCTAGCAAACCTATACATTTTTGAAAAGTAGACACCCAGGGGAATTCAAGATGGGGTGACTCCTCTGCCTACCCCCAGGTTTTGTTACCCAAAATCCCTTGCAAAGCTAAGATTTTGTCCAAAAAAACACATTTTCCTGACATTTCAGTGGTGGAAAGTTCTGGAATCTGCGTGGATCAACAAATTTCCACCCACCCAGCGTTCCCCCATGTCTCCTGGGAAAAATGTTACCTCACTTGCGTGGGTAGGCATAGTGGCTGCAACAGGAAACAGCGCAAAATGCAACATGGTCGCACCTCAATTTTCCTGTGAAATTTTGAGCTTCTTGGACAAAAAGACTACCTTTAGTTTTTGCGCCCTGGCTCTGCCAGCACCTAGGGAAACCTAGCAAACCTATACATTTTTAAAAAGTAGACACCCAGGGGAATTCAAGATGGGGTGACTCCTCTGCCTACCCCCAGGTTTTGTCACCCAGAATCCCTTGCAAAGCTAAGATTTTAACAAAAAAACACATTTTTCTGACATTTCTGTGGTGGAAAGTTCTGGAATCTGCGTGTATCAACAAATTTCCACCCACCCAGCGTTCCCCCATGTCTCCCGGGAAAAATGGTACCTCACTTGCGTGGGTAGGCATAGTGGCTGCAACAGGAAACAGCGCAAAACGCAACATGGTCGCACCTCAATTTTCCTGTGAAATTTTGAGCTATTTGGACAAAAAGACTACCTTTCAGTTTTGCGCCCTGGCTCTGCCAGCACCTAAGGAAACCTAGCAAACCTATACATTTTTAAAAAGTAGACACCCAGGGGAATTCAGGATGGGGTGACTCCTCTGCCTACCCCCAGGTTTTGTTACCCAGAATCCCTTGCAAAGCTAAGATTTTGTCCAAAAAAACACATTTTCCTGATATTTCAGTGGTGGAAAGTTCTGGAATCTGCGTGGATCAACAAATTTCCACCCACCCAGCGTTCCCCCATGTCTCCAGGGAAAAATGGTACCTCACTTGCGTGGGTAGGCATAGTGGCTGCAACAGGAAACAGCGCAAAATGCAACATGGTCGCACCTCAATTTTCCTGTGAAATTTTGAGCTTCTTGGACAAAAAGACTACCTTTAGTTTTTGCGCCCTGGCTCTGCCAGCACCTAGGGAAACCTAGCAAACCTATACATTTTTAAAAATTAGACACCCACGGGAATTCAAGATGGGGTGACTCCTCTGCCTACCCCCAGGTTTTGTTACCCAGAATCCCTTGCAAAGCTAAGATTTTAACAAAAAAACACATTTTCCTGACATTTCTGTGGTGGAAAGTTCTGGAATCTGCGTGGATCAACAAATTTCCACCCACCCAGCGTTCCCCCATGTCTCCCGGGAAAAATGGTACCTCACTTGCGTGGGTAGGCATAGTGGCTGCAACAGGAAACAGCGCAAAACGCAACATGGTCGCACCTCAATTTTCCTGTGAAATTTTGAGCTCTTTGGACAAAAAGACTACCTTTAGTTTTTGCGCTCTGGCTCTGCCAGCACCTAGGGAAACCTAGCAAATCTATACATTTTTGAAAAGTAGACACCCAGGGGAATTCAGGATGGGGTGACTCCTCTGCCTACCCCCAGGTTTTGTTACCCAGAATCCCTTGCAAATCTAAGATTTTGACAAAAAAACACATTTTCCTGACATTTCTGTGGTGGAAAGTTCTGGAATCTGTGTGGATCAACAAATTTCCACCCACCCAGCGTTCCCCCATGTCTCCCGGGAAAAATGGTACCTCACTTGCGTGGGTAGGCATAGTGGCTGCAACAGGAAACAGCGCAAAACGCAACATGGTCGCACCTCAATTTTCCTGTGAAATTTTGAGCTTCTTGGACAAAAAGACTACCTTTAGTTTTTGCGCCCTGGCTCTGCCAGCACCTAGGGAAACCTAGCAAACCTATACATTTTTGAAAAGTAGACACCCAGGGGAATTCAAGATGGGGTGACTCCTCTGCCTACCCCCAAGTTTTGTTACCCAGAATCCCTTGCAAATCTAAGATTTTGTCCAAAAAAACACATTTTCCTGACATTTCTGTGGTGGAAAGTTCTGGAATCTGCGTGGATCAACAAATTTCCACTTACCCAGCGTTCCCCCATGTCTCCCGGGAAAAATGGTACCTCACTTGCGTGGGTAGGCATAGTGGCTGCAACAGGAAACAGCACAAAACTTAACATGGTCGCACCTCAATTTTCCTGTGAAATTTTGAGCTTCTTGGACAAAAAGACTACCTTTAGTTTTTGCGCCCTGGCTCTGCCAGCACCTAGGGAAACCTAGCAAACCTATACATTTTTGAAACGTAGACACCCAGGGAAATTCAAGATGGGGTAAATCCTCTGCCTACCCCCAGGTTTTGTTACCCAGAATCCCTTGCAAAGCTAAGATTTTGACAAACAAAACACATTTTCCTGACATTTCTGTGGTGGAAAGTTCTGGAATCTGCGTAGATCAACAAATTTCCACCCACACAGCGTTCCCCCATGTCTCCCAGGAAAAATGGTACCTCACTTGCATGGGTAGCCATAGTGGCTGCAACAGGAAACAGCGCAAAACGCAACATGGTTGCACCTCAATTTTCCTGTGAAATTTTGAGCTCTTTGGACAAAAAGACTACCTTTAGTTTTTGCGCCCTGGCTCTGCCAGCACCTAGGGAAACCTAGCAAACCTATACATTTTTGAAAAGTAGACACCCAGGGGAATTTAGGATGGGGTGACTCCTCTGCCTACCCCCAGGTTTTGTTACCCAGAATCCCTTGCAAAGCTAAGATTTTGACAAACAAAACACATTTTCCTGACATTTCTGTGGTGGAAAGTTCTGGAATCTGCGTGGATCAACAAATTTCCACCCACACAGCGTTCCCCCATGTCTCCAGGGAAAAATGGTACCTCACTTGCGTGGGTAGGCATAGTGGCTACAACAGGAAACAGCGCAAAATGCAACATGGTCGCACCTCAATTTTCCTGTGAAATTTTGAGCTTCTTGGACAAAAAGACTACCTTTAGTTTTTGCGCCCTGGCTCTGCCAGCACCTAGGGAAACCTAGCAAACCTATACATTTTTAAAAATTAGACACCCACGGGAATTCAAGATGGGGTGACTCCTCTGCCTACCCCCAGGTTTTGTTACCCAGAATCCCTTGCAAAGCTAAGATTTTAACAAAAAAAACACATTTTCCTGACATTTCTGTGGTGGAAAGTTCTGGAATCTGCGTGGATCAACAAATTTCCACCCACCCAGCGTTTCCCCATGTCTCCCGGGAAAAATGGTACCTCACTTGCGTGGGTAGGCATAGTGGCTGCAACAGGAAACAGCGCAAAACGCAACATGGTCGCACCTCAATTTTCCTGTGAAATTTTGAGCTCTTTGGACAAAAAGACTACCTTTAGTTTTTGCGCTCTGGCTCTGCCAGCACCTAGGGAAACCTAGCAAACCTATACATTTTTGAAAAGTAGACACCCAGGGGAATTCAGGATGGGGTGACTCCTCTGCCTACCCCCAGGTTTTGTTACCCAGAATCCCTTGCAAAGCTAAGATTTTGACAAAAAAACACATTTTCCTGACATTTCAGTGGTGGAAAGTTCTGGAATCTGCGTGGATCAACGAATTTCCACCCACCCAGTGTTCCCCCATGTCTCCCGGGAAAAATGGTACCTTACTTGCGCGGGTAGGCATAGTGGCTGCGACAGGAAACAGAGCAAAACGCAACATGGTCGCACCTCAATTTTCCAGTGAAATTTTGAGCTTCTTGGACAAAAAGACTACCTTTAGTTTTTGCGCCATGGCTCTGCCAGCACCTAAGGAAACCTAGCAAACCTATACATTTTAGAAAACTAGACACCCAGGGGAATTCAGGATGGGGTGACTCCTCTGCCTACCCCCAGGTTTTGTTACCCAGAATCCCTTGCAAAGCTAAGATTTTGACAAACAAAACACATTTTCCTGACATTTCTGTGGTGAAAAGTTCTGGAATCTGCGTGGATCAACAAATTTCCACCCACCCCGCGTTCCCCCATGTCTCCCGGGAAAAGTGGTACCTCACTTGCGTGGGTAGGCATAGTGGCTGCGACCGCAAACATCGCAAAACGCAACATGGTTGCACCTCAATTTTCCAGTGAAATTTTGAGCTTCTTGGACAAAAAGACTACCTTTAGTTTTTGCGCCCTGCCTCTGCCAGCACCTAAGGAAACCTAGCAAACCTATACATTTTAGAAAACTAGACAACCAGGGGAACTCAGGATGGGGTGACTCCTCTGCCTACCCCCAGGTTTTGTTACCCAGAATCCCTTGCAAAGCTAAGATTTTGACAAACAAAACACATTTTCCTGACATTTCTGCGGTGGAAAGTTCTGGAATCTGCGTGGATCAACAAATTTCCACCCACCCCGCGTTCCCCCATGTCTCCTGGGAAAAGTGGTACCTCACTTGCGTGGGTAGGCATAGTGGCTGCGACTGGAAACAGCGCAAAACGCAACATGGTCGCACCTCAATTTTCCAGTGAAATTTTGAGCTTCTTGGACAAAAAGACTACCTTTAGTTTTTGCGCCCTGGCTCTGCGAGCACCTAGGGAAAAATAGCAAACCTATACATTTTTGAAAACTAGACACCCAGGGGAATTCAGGATGGGGTGACTCCTCTGCCTACCCCCAGGTTTTGTTACCCAGAATAACTTGCAAAACTAAGATTTCAACAAAAAAAACACATTTTCCTGACATTTCTGTGGTGGAAAGTTCTGGAATCTGTGTGGATCAACAAATTTCCACCCACCCAGCATTCCCCCATGTCTCCCGGGAAAAATGGTACCTCACTTGCGTGGGTAGGCATAGTGGCTTCAACAGGAAACAGCGCAAAACGCAACATGGTCGCACCTCAATTTTCCTGTGAAATTTTGAGCTTCTTGGACAAAAAGACTACCTTTAGTTTTTGCGCCCTGGCTCTGCCAGCACCTAGGGAAACCTAGCAAACCTATACATTTTTGAAAAGTAGACACCCAGGGGAATTCAAGATGGGGTGACTCCTCTGCCTACCCCCAGGTTTTGTTACCCAAAATCCCTTGCAAAGCTAAGATTTTGTCCAAAAAAACACATTTTCCTGACATTTCAGTGGTGGAAAGTTCTGGAATCTGCGTGGATCAACAAATTTCCACCCACCCAGCGTTCCCCCATGTCTCCTGGGAAAAATGGTACCTCACTTGCGTGGGTAGGCATAGTGGCTGCAACAGGAAACAGCGCAAAATGCAACATGGTCGCACCTCAATTTTCCTGTGAAATTTTGAGCTTCTTGGACAAAAAGACTACCTTTAGTTTTTGCGCCCTGGCTCTGCCAGCACCTAGGGAAACCTAGCAAACCTATACATTTTTAAAAAGTAGACACCCAGGGGAATTCAAGATGGGGTGACTCCTCTGCCTACCCCCAGGTTTTGTTACCCAGAATCCCTTGCAAAGCTAAGATTTTAACAAAAAAACACATTTTTCTGAGATTTCTGTGGTGGAAAGTTCTGGAACCTGTGTGTATCAACAAATTTCCACCCACCCAGCGTTCCCCCATGTCTCCCGGGAAAAATGGTACCACACTTGCGTGGGTAGGCATAGTGGCTGCAACAGGAAACAGCGCAAAACGCAACATGGTCGCACCTCAATTTTCCTGTGAAATTTTGAGCTATTTGGACAAAAAGACTACCTTTCAGTTTTGCGCCCTGGCTCTGCCAGCACCTAGGGAAACCTAGCAAACCTATACATTTTTGAAAAGTAGACACCCAGGGGAATTCAGGATGGGGTGACTCCTCTGCCTACCCCCAGGTTTTGTTACCCAGAATCCCTTGCAAAGCTAAGATTTTGTCCAAAAAAATACATTTTCCTGATATTTCAGTGGTGGAAAGTTCTGGAATCTGCGTGGATCAACAAATTTCCACCCACCCAGCGTTCCCCCATGTCTCCAGGGAAAAATGGTACCTCACTTGCGTGGGTAGGCATAGTGGCTGCAACAGGAAACAGCGCAAAATGCAACATGGTCGCACCTCAATTTTCCTGTGAAATTTTGAGCTTCTTGGACAAAAAGACTACCTTTAGTTTTTGCGCCCTGGCTCTGCCAGCACCTAGGGAAACCTAGCAAACCTATACATTTTTAAAAATTAGACACCCACGGGAATTCAAGATGGGGTGACTCCTCTGCCTACCCCCAGGTTTTGTTACCCAGAATCCCTTGCAAAGCTAAGATTTTAACAAAAAAACACATTTTCCTGACATTTCTGTGGTGGAAAGTTCTGGAATCTGCGTGGATCAACAAATTTCCACCCACCCAGCGTTCCCCCATGTCTCCCGGGAAAAATGGTACCTCACTTGTGTGGGTAGGCATAGTGGCTGCAACAGGAAACAGCGCAAAACGCAACATGGTCGCACCTCAATTTTCCTGTGAAATTTTGAGCTCTTTGGACAAAAAGACTACCTTTAGTTTTTGCGCTCTGGCTCTGCCAGCACCTAGGGAAACCTAGCAAACCTATACATTTTTGAAAAGTAGACACCCAGGGGAATTCAGGATGGGGTGACTCCTCTGCCTACCCCCAGGTTTTGTTACCCAGAATCCCTTGCAAATCTAAGATTTTGACAAAAAAACACATTTTCCTGACATTTCTGTGGTGGAAAGTTCTGGAATCTGTGTGGATCAACAAATTTCCACCCACCCAGCGTTCCCCCATGTCTCCCGGGAAAAATGGTACCTCACTTGCGTGGGTAGGCATAGTGGCTGCAACAGGAAACAGCGCAAAACGCAACATGGTCGCACCTCAATTTTCCTGTGAAATTTTGAGCTTCTTGGACAAAAAGACTACCTTTAGTTTTTGCGCCCTGGCTCTGCCAGCACCTAGGGAAACCTAGCAAACCTATACATTTTTGAAAAGTAGACACCCAGGGGAATTCAAGATGGGGTGACTCCTCTGCCTACCCCCAAGTTTTGTTACCCAGAATCCCTTGCAAATCTAAGATTTTGTCCAAAAAAACACATTTTCCTGACATTTCAGGGGTGGAAAGTTCTGGAATCTGCGTGGATCAACAAATTTCCACTTACCCAGCGTTCCCCCATGTCTCCCGGGAAAAATGGTACCTCACTTGCGTGGGTAGGCATAGTGGCTGCAACAGGAAACAGCACAAAACTCAACATGGTCGCACCTCAATTTTCCTGTGAAATTTTGAGCTTCTTGGACAAAAAGACTACCTTTAGTTTTTGCGCCCTGGCTCTGCCAGCACCTAGGGAAACCTAGCAAACCTATACATTTTTGAAACGTAGACACCCAGGGAAATTCAAGATGGGGTAAATCCTCTGCCTACCGCCAGGTTTTGTTACCCAGAATCCCTTGCAAAGCTAAGATTTTGACAAAAAAAACACATTTTCCTGACATTTCTGTGGTGGAAAGTTCTGGAATCTGCGTAGATCAACAAATTTCCACCCACACAGCGTTCCCCCATGTCTCCCAGGAAAAATGGTACCTCACTTGCATGGGTAGCCATAGTGGCTGCAACAGGAAACAGCGCAAAACGCAACATGGTTGCACCTCAATTTTCCTGTGAAATTTTGAGCTCTTTGGACAAAAAGACTACCTTTAGTTTTTGCGCCCTGGCTCTGCCAGCACCTAGGGAAACCTAGCAAACCTATACATTTTTGAAAAGTAGACACCCAGGGGAATTTAGGATGGGGTGACTCCTCTGCCTACCCCCAGGTTTTGTTACCCAGAATCCCTTGCAAAGCTAAGATTTTGACAAACAAAACACATTTTCCTGACATTTCTGTGGTGGAAAGTTCTGGAATCTGCGTGGATCAACAAATTTCCACCCACACAGCGTTCCCCCATGTCTCCCGGGAAAAATGGTACCTCACTTGCGTGGGTAGCCATAGTGGCTGCAACAGGAAACAGTGCAAAACGCAACATGGTTGCACCTCAATTTTCCTGTGAAATTTTGAGCTCTTTGGACAAAAAGACTACCTTTAGTTTTTGCGCCCTGGCTCTGCCAGCACCTAGGGAAACCTAGCAAACCTATACATTTTTGAAAAGTAGACACCCAGGGGAATTTAGGATGGGGTGGCTGCAACAGGAAACGGTTCAAATCGTACGGTGGTGAATTTACAATAACCAATAGCAACATTACCTTGTTTTGGGGGGGGGGACTGAGTTTTTGGACCGGGGCTCGGCGGGCATCTTTGGAAAGTACCAAACCCAAACAGTTCTAAAAACTAGACACCCGGGGGAGTCCAGGGAGGTATGGCATGCGTGGGTCCCCCAATGTTTTCCTACCCAGAAATCCCTGCAAACCATAAATTTTGGTAAAAAAAACAGTTTTCCAAACATTTTTGCGTGGGATCTCCGTGTCGACACAAATGTCCTACCACCCAGCGTTCCCTTTGTTCTCCCGAGTAAAATGATACCTCACTTGTGTGGGTGGGCCCAAGGCCTGTGTTTAAGGCAGTGGGGCTTAATTTGTAAAACATAAATAATACTTTTTCAAAAGTCATTTTGGGACTGTTCTGCTTTGGGGCACCCACACAAGTGAGGTATCCTTTTACTCGGGAGAACAAGGTGAACGCTGGGTGGTAGGACATTTTTGCCGACACGGAGATCCCACGCAAAAAAGTTTGGAAAAGTGATATTTTTACCTAAATTTAAGGTTTGCAAGGAGTTCTGGGTAGGAAAACATTGGGGGACCTACGCATGTCATACCTCCCTGGACTCCCCTGAGTGTCTAGTTTTCAGAAATTTAGACTTTTTTTAAGATATACCAGAAATCAAATGATGAAACCTACAAATCTGCTAACACAAATTCAAAAACTAAATGCTGTGCACTAATGCACACCTTGAAGCAGACTAAAAAATATTACAGAATACAGACCAGACAGTACACTTACAAGCTCAATGAAACTCCCAAAACTTCTTTTGTGTGTGGTACGATTTAAAACAAGCTGGCACACACAATCCAGGTTTTGAAGGACAGTCAGGGCAGTACAAACGAGACTCCCTCCGCACTTCTCTTCGCCAACAGACTCTACATCTTTTAGTGGGATTGTCTTTTGCAGTTGTGGTAGGAATGTATTCTGGAAAGTGGCGATCTTTCAGTCTAGCCACTTCCTCCACCACTCCAAATCTTGGGACACTTGCCTGTTCCACTAGTACAAGGCTGCCTATTATAGTCTCCTGAAACTTAACAAAAGGCATCTTTACCTCAGGACAAGATTTCTGAAACACAACGAAAGCATTAAAGGATGCCAAGTGGAAAAGATGAATAGCCAACTTCTTGTACCAAATGTAAGACTTTCGAAGAGCAGCATAAGGTTCCAACCTCTGATCTACTCTGTCAACACCACCCATGTACTTATTGTACTGTAAAATGCACACAGGTTTACGCACTTCAGCACGCTCACCCCGAACAGGCAGAGCTTCAGTGCTTTCATCATGGATTGTAGTCAGCATATACACATCTCTCCTGTGTGAAAACTTCACAGCTAGAAGATTCCCACATCGCAATGCAGTAGACTGTCCCCGCACAAGCCTTTTGCAAACAAGTTCAATTGGGAAACCTTTCCGGTTACTGCGCATCGTGCCACAAGCAACAGCGCCCACTTTGGCCAATTCCTTGAACAAACGCACACTAGTGTAGAAGTTATCTACATATAAATGGTGGCCTTTGTTAAACAATCGTCTACCTAGTTCCCACACAATTTTCTCAGTCACTCCAAAAGTGGACGGACAAGCAGAAGTGTTAATGCTGGAATCCTTACCGGTGTACACCCTGAAATTATAAACATATCCAGTCTCACTGTCACAAAGCATATACAGTTTGATTCCATAGCGTGCCCTCTTACTAGGAATATACTGCCTAAAAACCAAGCGGCCCTTGAACAATACCAAAGACTCATCCACAGCTATTTCTTTTCCAGGAGCAAAGATCTCAGAAAAACGATCAACAAAGTGATCAAGGACAGGCCGAATCTTAAAAAGACGGTCACAATCAGGGTGATCGCGTGGCAACGCTAAATCATTATCAACAAAATGCAACATGCGAAGAAGAAGCATATACCGATCACGAGTCATAACTGCTGGAAATATAGATGTTGCCATCAAGGGACTAGTGGACCAATAAGAAGACATTGATGGCTTCCTTAGCAAGCCCGTCAAAAAAATGAATCCCAAAAACTTCTTCATCTCTTCAACATATGTGGGAGACCAATGGGTAGCTCTAGAATGGGGCTTAAGGCTGGCACTGTGGTCCCTCAAATACTGCTCTGCATACAAATTAGTTTGCTCCACAATCTCTTGCAAAAACTCATCGTCAAAAAACAACTGAAAAAATTGAATTGGCAGAAAATTGTCAGTATTCACTCTACACCCTGGAACACCAGTGAAGTCTGGCAATTCCGGCTGTACCATGCCAGGGGCAACCCAGACGTCATCACTAACATCGGAAGAAGTAGCCACCCTAGCCTGCAGCCCAGATGCCTCTTGCTGCACTACATCAACGGGAACACTTGCATCCCCAGCTGCCTCATGCATCTCAACATCAACAGAAGAACTCGCCTCCCCAGATGCCACTTGCTGCTCAACAACAACAGAAAGACTAGCAGCACCAGATGCCTCATGCTGCTCTACAACAGGAACACTAGCAGCACCAGATAACCCTTGGCGAACCACAGCAATGTGAAGACTTTTGGGCACACCCTTTACCACACTTGCCTCTTCACGACGAGAAAAACAGGGAAACCTTGAGGACCTAGGCTGCCGCTCAGATGGCTCTTGCCTCTCTACCGGCACATCAATGTCCCTCTCTACCACAGGCACTTCATCAGCACTAGAAGAATCATCATCCGATGATGATGATACCATGCGAAGAGAAAACTCACTGCCTGAATCTTCTGCAAATTCCTCATGCTCCGAATCGGAGTCAGTGTCTGGACCATGCTCAGAGGAAGTCTCAAAAAGCAAACTAACAACGTGCTGAGCAGTCATTCTGCGAGCAGCCATTATCCTTACTATGCAAGAAGACTACACACACAAGTGAACAACAAGCTACACTGTGCAAAGTACGAAGTAAACAAGGTAGAGTCTTCACGCAAAGAACAACACACTTTAAAAACAATTCCAATCTAACAAAATATAAGAACACTCACCAGCACCTACTCTGCTGAAACACAGCAAAAAGAAAGGAAATCCCACTAGAAAGAAAAAAAAGTATATATTAGACAAAGTACACATCAAGCAGCAATACAAAAAAAAGTTAACAAGCAAGAACCACAAAGCCACACAAACAGCAATAACTAGACTTTTCAAAAAAACACATTCATCTAGGGAAAGTAGTACAAACATTTTTTACTTACCAAGCACGTGCAACTACACAAGCTGCAAAACCAGCAGTAACTGAACCACAACCTACACCAATAGAAACAGCAAAAGCCTGGATCAAAAACAAAGAGGAAATAAAAAAATTAATACTACATTTCACAAACAACATAACAAATAAACAAACAACACACAAATTTACCCACAAAATCACATCCACACAGATGGGCCATCAAAAAGGGCAAAACAAACAAAAGTACGGGTTGATTTGCCCACCGGGGGGGGGGGGGGCAGAAAATCTAAGTTAAAAATCCAACCCACCAGGAAGCGACCCTTGCAAAAGGGGTCACTTCCTACAATCTAAAATGAAATCCCTGGTGCTAGTGGGGCATTTCCACCGCACAAACGCAATGCTGTGCGCAACCGTGAGGCTAGAAAGAGACATCAGGAGAGAGGAAAATCACTTGCCTCTCCCCTGATGCCTCTTTGCGGCCCCACACCCACCAAGACTCTCAAAAATAAATTAACACCTCCAGGCGCAGGAAGCAAATGGCTTCCTGACCACCTGGGAATCCCTGAAGATGTTGCACATGCTGTGCGCGCTGACGTCATCAGGGATTATCATGGGGAGGGGGACAACAGAATTACTGTGGATAACTGTGATGCTGGACAGAGGCACTTGCATCCTTCACTTTCACAAGCTAAATCCAAAAACAACTCCTATCACCAGGAGCTCCTTTCACCCCATCTGGTGCTCACATCTGTCTGTGACCATTCATACACATAAGAGGCATGTGAACACGCACAGAAGACCCCCGTTTGGCCCCGCCCACCAACTAGCGGAGTGCACCATCTTCCCTAAATTTACCCACTCTGATGGACAGCTCACTCAAGGAACCTGTGCACACATCGGTGCGATGGCATAGTAACTCACACGGTCACTGGAGACAAAGCAAGTGCTCGAGTTGCAGCACAAATTCAGGAAAACATTAATCAGCCCAAAAACATTTGTGACCTTCCCACTATGATGGACAGCTCACACAAGTGACCCCTGCGCACATCTGTGTGATTGCATAGTAAAGCACACTTGGACACTGCAGACAAAGATGGTGCTCGAGTTGCAGCACAAATTCAGGAAAACAATCATCAGCCCAAAAACATTTGTGAGCTTCCCACTATGATGGACAGCTCACTCAAGGGACCCCTGCGCACATCTGTGTGATTGCATAGTAACGCACACATGGACACTGGAGACAAAGATGGCGCTCGAGTTGCAGCACAAATTCAGGAAAACAATCATCAGCCCAAAAACATTTGTGAGCTTCCCACTATGATGGACAGCTCACTCAAGGGACCCCTGCGCACATCTGTGTGATTGCATAGTAACGCACACATGGACACTGGAGACAAAGATGGCGCTCAAGTTGCAGCACAAATTCAGAAACACATTCATCACTATGATGGACAGCTCACTCAAGGGACCCCTTCGCACATCGCAGCGATGGCATAGTAACACACACATGGTCACTGGAGACAAAGCATGTGTTAAAATTGCAGCACAAATACAAATAAACATTCATCAGCCCAAAAACACTAGTGAGCTTTGCCTAGGCAGGACAGGTGTGTTATTTAGCCACTTCTGATAAACACATAAGTATACTTTATATATATATATACTTTACTATATGCCCTCAAAGCTTTACCAAGGGAGTAATTGTAAAATAAAAACAAGAAAGTGGCCAGGATGCAACCATGCCTCACTCCTCTGCTCACCTTTAAACTTAGCACTGGAAATGTAATTTTAAAATGACCCCATCAGCATTTTTTTACCAAAAAACGGCCAACACAAAACATCAGATGCTCAATAACACTTCAAACTTTATGTTCCCCCAAAAAGGGGAGTGACCCTTCCCCAAGGGGCCGCTCCCCGAACAACGAAATTGCACAAAAAAGAAAAAAAAAATACCTAGCATTCCAGCTGCACGATCGCACGATCGTGCAGCAGGAATGCTCTAAAGTGGCATCGAGGGAAAGGAAAAGCCTTTCCAAAGGAAAAGCCTTTCCTTTCCCTCGATGCAAGTTTCAGGACAATCCCCCCCGCCCCAGCCGCAAAACGAACCTGTTTACAAAAGACGCGCAGGAAGCAAATGGCTTCCCTGCGCGTCGGTAAACAAAAGGCAACCTCCGGTGACGTCAGCGCGCCTCGAGCGCTGACGTCATTGATGACGCGGGCGGGGAGGGCGGGGGGAGGCAGGGGAAGGTCTTCCCCTGCCATCCCCGCAGAAACAAACGAAATCGGGCAGACTCGGGGAGAGCGCTGGCACTTCCCCCGAGGGTGGGGCTCATGACGAGCTGGGCTCGTCATCAGCGTGCGAGCGCCCTACACCATGACGAGCCCAGCTCGTCATCAGCCCCGAAGGGGTTAAAGGCAGTCCTGTCTTTCATCCCTCCTAAAAATAGATTTCTCACAATTTGTATTGACAGATTCTATAGGTCCCTAGTATATAATAGAGCTAGGGGGTTCAAAATACATATAAGTTCCTAGTATGTAATAGGGCATGGAATTTTAGAGGCCCTGCAGGTTTCCTTCACTTGCATTTGTGCACTGCTGTCTGATATCATTTTAAAGGCAGCCGGGCATTTGCAGACAGTCCTTAAAAGTAAATTTTGTGCAAACTCGATTTTGATGGTATGGGCACTTTAAAAGTGATCATTTACCTTATTTTTATTTATAAGACACCCCCAAGGTATTCAATAGGTGTCTCAGGGGTGGGGTTGTTGTAACTATAAGCAGTGACCTTAGAAAATATTTTTGATATACCCTGGTGTGGCAAAAACTGCCCATTTCATTTTTTCCCAATTGTAGATACTTAGCTCCATAAGCTGACATTGTAATATTTTTTTTCGGTATAACTATTGCAAGAAAAGAAGTAAATATCATGCAAGGACTTAAAATATTGATATTTATAAATTCAACAACTTGCCACTGTTGACTACATCATAACTAAAACAGAAGAGAAGTTATAGAACTTTGTCTTCTGTAAGCCAAAATCCAGCCTTTAAGAGTGGAGGAAGATGGAGGCCAGCATACACCGAGGAATATATCACTTTCCAAGAATACTTGAAATACTAAAACCTGAAGATTATGCAGAATAAGGACTTAGCAGGGCTAGCATCAGAAAAGATGTCATAAAATATAAAGACTCAACCAGATTAAGATAATCGCCATCGGCGACTCATGGAGAGAGCTTGCCTTTTCATCTCCCGCCTTTTTTTTTCTTGCTAACGCTGTTAAAACTTCCAAACTGCGGCGAACCATAAACAACGCCCGTGACCTCAAAAACACACTGTGTAAGAAAAGCAATATCGTAGTCACAATTATGACCATCGGACCTTTATGGGGGAGAAACAACGTACCTGAAAGCTCTCCGCCACACACGGGTGTCTGGGCAAAAGCACTGAGAGCTACACAGTCCTGCCGTAGAGCGTACCGCAGGATCTTCTTCCAAGGCACGAGTAGCAGAATCAGCGTGTCGATCTCCAAACAGAGTGGAGCCCCGGTCGAAACAGAGAAGCTGACTCCACCCGCAGGAAAAAAGCAGGTACAGCGGCTGCCGATGAACGCCGAACCCAATGAAACGACAGTGCACGACTCCAAACAAAGCCATAATGCTGTATTGAGTGTGATTTCCTCGGGAGCCTCGCATCAGATGAGCAGCAGGGAGGAAACTTACTCAAACCCTATAGTTGACCCCAAGATTGACTTGGTAGCAAAAGAAGCCACAACACATTCCGGGCAATCCGGACACCAGAGCGAAACAATAGAGGAACGAGAGCGGAGCAGGACTGCTGTATTACAGGTACTAGGCGGGGGGACCGACTCTGATATTGATATTGAAATTGACAGTGTTAATACAAACCTAAACCTTAACAAAAACTGTAACCAATGCCCCAAGACAAAACTAGTAACCAACGACGAGCAAGAGAAGAGCGGCCTTTCACAACTAGGAAAACACACCTACAGCACAAAGCCTAGAAAAATTGAGGGGAGAAAAGACTCACAGCTAGAGCCAGAAAAAATGCTGGGATATGGCGGCAGGTCCTCATACTGCCTTAGAAATCGCCAATTATTAAAACAAAACCACTTCCCCTCCAGAAAAAGAGCGTGACCCCGAGAAGCACAAAGAGAAAACAGAAGGTACTTCCCAATTTTGTGGAACTATCAGAAAACATAAAAACAAGATCTGGAAAACTAAAAGCACAGGGGTCAAGTGACTTAAAATTAAAACAAAAAATTAGAGTGACCCCCTCCCTAAGATCCTACTTTAAAGTGCAGCAATCAGTACAAGTGAGAGGAGGTCAATCGCGAATAGAAATTCACTCCTCACCTTAAACTCTGATGACCGAAGCGTAGCAACCACGTCCGAGGAGGAACTGGAGGAACTGGAGGAGCTGGAACCTTCACAGTTAGAAGGCTTAACACAGAAACACACAGGTGAAATGTCGACTACACTACCAGCTACTTCACTAGATACAACACCACCTGTAGAGACAAATAATGATACCCTCACGCTACCACAAATAGAGACTTCCGATCGACAATCTGCACAAGCAAGCATTGATCCCATGGCAGAAAATCAAATGGGAAAAATGATGGCGACATTTATGGACAAAATAATGGGAGAGATGAGAGAGAAATTCTCTATTTCTGAGGGAAATCAAAGCAAAATAAGGGAGGTATGTGAAAATCTGGACCAAAAACTAAACGACTTGGCCGAAAGGGTCACCACAGTAGAAAAGGCAGTTGGGACACTCAGTAAAAAAGTAGACATAAATCAAAAAGACAAGACACCTAAAAGAAAGTGACAGAATCACCAAGGAGAAACTCGAGTCCCTAGAGAACCAAGGAAGAAAAAACAACCTCGGGGTGCTAAATGTACCCGAGAACCTAGAAGGGACAGACATAAAAACTTTTATTATCTCCCTTTTCAAAGAATTTTTTCCATGGACTAAAGACTGCAATCTAACAGATGATATCCAAAGGGTCCACAGAGACCCCTTCAGGAAAAGCAAAGACAGAAAAGTTCCAAGAAAAATCTTAACTAACTTTAAGACCTATACCCTAAAAGAGAAAATCTTAAGTGAGGGTCTAAGAAGTGGAACACAAAATAAAGACAACTAGTCCTTTAGAATTTGGTCTGATATATGCAAGGCCACCCAAGATAGGCAATGGGAATTGGGGCAGCACATGCAAGAACTAAAAAGCCTAGGAGCGACTGTACAAATGAAATTCCCGGCAGCACTAAGAATCATGTGGCACAATAAGATGCATAACATTAGAGAACCATACGAGGTGGAGAACCTCATACAACTGATAAAGGACCAGATCCAATCCGAAAAAAACTAGCTAAAAGAAGGCATCAAAAGGCGTCAAAAAAATGTAAAAAACCGTAAACGTCCAATCAAGACCGTGTAGGAAATTCAGAACAAAATAAAATTACATGCCATAATAGAACGCAAAGAGATTTGTAAAAAGGATTCAGAGAATTAAAAAAAAAAGATTACATAACTATATATAACTAAATAAAATTGGTGAAATCGGAGCACGAACAGGGTAGAAATACTATCCAAAAGAAGAAAAAGCGAGGCTTCCTCAGGGTGGGAACATGAAATCACACTTTTATTTCAAAACGTCAGAAATGACAAGACACCGGTGGGGAGCAAAATAGGGAAAAAATCATAAAAAATATCCTCAAAAAATAAAGAAAATGGAGTAAAATGGGAGTCAACTAGACCATACAATATCTGTCCCAACTCAAAAAGGAAAGATGTAAAAGAATTCTGGAATATCTAAAAGGAACTGAATGTGAGATTAATATCCTTCAAGAGACTCATCTTGTAAGTTCCGAGTGGGACCAAATAGTAAAAAACCTTAAATGGATGGACGCCTGCGTTTATACGATGCAAGACTGTAACATAAAGGGGGTTGCAATTATCATAAAAAAATCCTTAAAAGCCAAGATAGAAACAAAGGTAATGGATAACAAAGGAGGTGGGTAGTGGTCAAAATCAGGATAGAAGTTAACATCTTAACTATAGCTGGATTATGGACCGAACCTGGACGACCCAGCACCCCTCCAAAAACTTTACACGGAATTGCTAACAACCACCGCCCCTATAATAGTAGGGGGAGATTATAACATTATACCAGACCCTAAATTGGATAGATCTCCCCCAAACAAAGAGATGAACCTTCCTAAAATGAGAGAATGGTTAGGAACTTATAAAAAAAATTTAGACTTAGAGGATATGTGAAGACAAAATGGGGAGAAAACACATCCTTACACATTTCACAATAAAAAACTCGGCCATAGATCAAGAATAGATTTCTTTTTAGTAAATAGACTTCTCCAAGACAGCGTTAAAAAATCGAACATATCCCTGCCCACCTATCAGACAATTCAGCAGTACAACTAACCCTCTTGTTACCGAATAACAAACCCCCCCCCTAGATGGACAGTAGAACGATCCATATTTAAAAACGCACAAAGCGTGAACCAGCTTGAAATAGTTTCTTAACAATATTTTGAGGAGAATGTAAACGGCACATCAAAACAAATCACTTGGGATGCTTACAAAGCCATGATCAGAGGGAAACTACTCAGCCTAGGCGCACATAAAACAAAAACCAAAAAGCAAGAAATCAAAAGAATGGAAGAAGAGACTAAAGTGGTAGAGATACAACTGATCAGTGGAAATCATTTAGAACCAAGGGAAGAATTAACAGAAAAAATCTGTAAACTTAAAGAGACTCTGACTGACTACTTGGAAAATATAGTTCAAGAAAAAATGGGAAAATAGCAAACTAGCAAACTATGAATACGGGGAAGGATGCGGGAAAATGCTAGCCTGGAGAACTAAAACTGACCAGGTAAGGAACAACATTCCGTGTATCCAGACTCAAAACCAAACATCGCAAAGCTCGAATGATGCTACAATAAGGCAGGAGTTCGCAAAGTTTTTCTCCAGTCTCTATAAAAAAGGCACAAACCCAACAAAAGAAGAAATTAAGAAGTATCTCAAAGCCATACCACTTCCAACCTTAACAGAAGATGAAACATCAGAATTAAACAGAAAAATTAAACAGGAAGAACTTAGAGCGGCAATAAAAGATCTGAAAAAAGGAAAGGCTGCACGCCCCGACGTGCTCCCAAATGAGTTTTACATAACACTAAAAGACTCCCTAATTAATCAACTGACAGAAATCATGAACAACATATATCTGGATCATGAGAAAATACCCGACTCTTGGAATGACGCCACAATTAGCATTATCTTAAAACCTGGTAAAAATCCAAAATAATGCGAGTCTTACAGACCTATAACATTACTCAACTGCGATTACAAGCTATTCATGCAAATCATTGCAAAAAGACCAGCCAAGGCTATTCCCACATTGATCAACCTTGACCAGAAAGGCTTCATAAAAGGTGGACAAATTCATGAGATCACCCATGAACTCAATCAATCAAATTTAGCTTTATTCGAGGTAAAAAAACCTCATAAAAGCATAAATACAGACATGACATTGTTACTGCTCCATAGTTACAGTAACCGCTTTGACAGTTTTATTAAAAGCAGGGTTTATCATTAATATAAAAAAACATTTTGATCAATTGAATTTAAAATACACATAAAACACTAGTATGTTAAAAACATTGTTATACAAATTAAAAATGTAGACATCACCCAGGACAAAATATCATTCAGTGGAAAGAAATTCATTTCTGATGGACCACATCCAGCCCAAGACCTTTGCAACAGTGAATGTGATGACTGGTAGGCTGCTGGTGGAAATTAATCTTAATGCCACCCTACTGTCCCTAGTGACTAATAACTTGCACATTGCTTTAAGCCAAACTCATCTTGGATTAGCGTAGGCCCTGCATACAAAAAGAATATGTGCAATAGTCTCTTTTTCGTTGTTGCAGGCCGGGCACATAATAGAATTGCCAGCCGCCCATCTTCCAGTTAGTGCTCTTATTGGGAGAGACCCCACTCTGAACTGGAAATAAAGCTTCCTGTCCCTAGGTTTTGTAATACAGTCCCAAAATGGCTCAAAACTAGGTGAAGCCTTAATTTCCAGAAAACGGCCCTCCATAGTAGAAGGGTCAGTGGCATTCCAGTTTCGATGAGCGACCATTTCCCAGTATTTTTTCTTTAAGTTGTTTTTCAATGGGAAGTGAGCTAGCTCCGGGTTTTCCCACAGCCCCTTCAACCCCATTTCCCCCAGAGCTTTACTCAACTCCTTCAACCACACTATCTTGTGAAATTTGTCCATTTTGATTACCTCCAAAAAACACTGGGCGTATTGAGCGAGTTCCGGGGTGGCCCAGATTCTCCGCCAATATAAAAGAGGTCATAATCTGACCACATCGGCTAATGCTTTGCTCTCCAAGTCATACCGCAATGGTTTCATCAGAGTGCTTTTGGGGAGACCCACAAGGTTACGAAAAAACTTGTTTTCAAGCGAGTGTTAGTGGTGTTGAATTATCGTAGCCCCAAATCTCTGCACCGTACAGTGCCTAGGGCTTTTGCCTCATACAGACGAAGAGCTGGCTGGATGGGTTTGGTGAGGGATTTGCTGTGCTCTACAGACATTACTCCCGCATTTTGGCCAAATAGAGAAAATCCGACACCATTTCCACCTGTTGGCCATTCATATCGAAATTCCCTTTAAAACCACGGTGCGGGTTGAATGCCATGAGGTTCGTTTTTGCAATATTAACTTCCATCCCAAGTTCGGCACAAAAGACCTCAAAATATTTCATGGCTCGCTGCAGACCGTTTGGAGTTTTGGAAATGATGAGCGTGTCATCTGTAAAAAGTAAAATAGGGGGTTTTGCCCCCCCCAAGGTAGGGGCATCTATACATTCCTGCAACATTCGTTCCACTATCCCGTTTATGTACAAAGAAAAGAGCGTGGGGGCCATAGCACAACCTTGGAGCACCCCACGCTCTACCGGGAATTCAGCCGTAACTTGGCCCTGGCCTCCCCATTGGACCTTCGCATGATTAGACTCATGTAGCCTCAACACTAGAGTCAGGATCTCAGGAGGCATGCCCATCTTGGCAAGTACATTTCATAGCTGGAACCATGGGACCAGATTGAATGCTGCCCGCAAATCAATAAAGGCAGCGTAAATGCTGCCTTTGCCCAGAACCACCGTCTTCCAGTGAAGTAAGATGAAACAAAATATCTGGTCGGTGGTGCTAGTTAGTCTACGGAAACCAGCCTGGAAAGTTGACAAGATGTCCCCCCCTCTAACCAATCCAATATTTTCCCCAAGGTCATTTTTCCAATAACCTTTTGGACCGTATCAATCAGGCTGATAGGCCCATAGTTTTGTCCCCTTTCTTGTATATGGGGATTATTGTTGCCCCTTGCCAGGATTTTTGAACTGGTGCCCCTTGGGCGACGGCATTAGCCAACTTCGCTATATGAATACCCCAGAGAGTTTTGTCATGGAGGAAAACATCTGCGGGAACCCCATCCGGCCCAGGTGCCTTACCCCTAGAAACAGAGGAAAGAGCCATCACTACATCCTTAGTAGTGAAAACATTGTCAGTACATAAAGTTATATTTGTAATTTCCCCAGTCCTATCCTCCGGACGGGCTACATATTGGGAACCAACATGGTCTAACCGGCTACTCTGTGTCACATGGTTGGATGGGGGTTTGGGGTGACCTCCCTGCCCCCACTTGACCATATTCCAGAAAACTTTTGAATCCTTGGCTGAGCATGCATTTAAGAGATCTTGCCAATGTTGGTTGTCCCATTGAGTCTTTGCCCTGTGTATTGTTTTCTTATAGTCCTGCCTGGCTATTCTGACCTCATCCGGGACTCTTCTTTTGATTGTGCTCCCTAGGGCTTTTCTTGCCCGCCTACAAGCAGCATTATACCAACTCTCTCTATGTGGCCGTCTATGGTTGCCGGGGGGCTTAGTTATTACCTTGAAGAAATGCCCCCTTAAACTATTAAAAAAATGAACATGTAGGTTAATAATACCCCCTAGATCATTCTCGTTCTCCTTGACCCCTATAGTGTTCATGGCGGAAATGACTTTGTACTCTCCATCGCCCTGGTATTCATCTCAACCTGAGCCCACCTGACCCGCCTCATATCGTTTGTTGGTACAATATCAGCCACGGGTTCCTCGTCATTGCTTGTCCCCTCTGTATTGCTTCCCCACAACTGATGTAGAATACATAAGGGGTTGTGGTTGCTCTCCTGCCTGGTAACTACCTTCATATCTTCCATAAGGTGCCAGATGGCCATGTTACAAAAGACATAGTCGATCCTACTTTTTGATCTCCCATTATCAAACGTGTCTACCCCCTGGCTATCACTGGGCATTCTGCCATTCAAAGCCCTGACCCCTCTCTCGCAACATAGTGCATTAACCTGTATTATGCTGCCGGACCATCTGGCTATTGGGTTGACATCCAATCTAGGAATCCCCCAGCGAGAGTCTTCTTCCTCCCCCGAATACCAATCACCCGCTCCAAGTGGCTCAAAAGTCATATTTAAATCACCTGCAATTATCAGGTTATTTTCAGGAGGCTGTTGGCTGATCAGATGGTCTAGGGCTGCCAGGACCTGAGATTTCCCCCTACCCGGCCCTCTGACGTACAGATTGTAAATGCCCATAGTGCCCGACAAGCCCGTTGGTAGCCTAATCAGCTGAATATCTCTATTATTAGTTGGAATCTCAATAACTCTATCAAAAAGTTCCTGTCTTAGCCAGATAGTGAGCCCCCCTTTCGGGCGGCCTTTGGGTCCCTTGAGGGCCGGGACACATAAATTCAAGAAGCCATAGAGAAACTGGGGCTCACACACCCATGTCTCCTGGAAAAGGCAAATATCAAAACCCCTAATGAATGAGAACCATTCAGGTGATTGCAGTCTGGGACCCAATCCCGCAATATTCCAGGAAACTATCTTGCCCCTAACCCCTCTGTTTTGTTGCTGCGGCCCAGAGATAGCTGAATTTGAGAAATTCAAAATAGTTACCCCTGAAGGTTCAATTCCTAGATCTAACCCTTGGTTCCTCTCGGGGTGTACCTCCCTTTCACTGCTATTTGCGGCGGTGTCATTAACTGAGCTGAATCTTTGCTGGGCCACATTGACAACACTCTTTCCCCCTTCAGTAGCGACATTGATGTTTCTCTCCCCATTCCCCACAATTCCATTAGTCAAATTACCCATGGCGTCCGTGGGCAGTCAATCTAAATTATCCAGCCCCAAACTCCTGTTCCTAAACCTATTTCTAGTTGGTGACCCCGGAGGAATGTGTGAGAATGGTAGAGGGGGCACCTTCCTGAGCTGGATACATGAATAACTGGGCGGACTAGATCTAAACTCCAATTTGAATAAGTTCTCTGCTAACACCTCAGAGCCCATCGTGAGTTCAATGACATCAAAGGTTTCCCCAGGGAGTCTCAGTCTCATTGCTTTAACTATGTCCTCTCTTATGACTGATCTACATCCCCTGACATGGCGCAGCCAATGTATGGCTTTGTTTGTCAGAGAATCTACCCCTTCCATGTGACCTTTGGCCCGATTCTCTAGCCTTGGGACAATAGTCATATACATTTTGTGAGAAGTAGAGTTTTGCGCAATGTGTACGTCACCCCTATTAAACATCCTGCTTTGATTAAATGCCCCTTGTGTTTGATGGTTAGAGCTATTGCTTTGTATAGGCCCTTCTCGTGGTCTTATTGCATTCATCTGGGACGTCTGTGGCCGCCTGCTGCCCTCACTGGTATTGCTTTGTGGCCTCTGTTCTCTAGGCATACAATTATTGACGGACCTGTTTGTTACTGGTAGTACTGGGCCTTGAGCCCTGCCAATGATAGCCTTGTTGCTGCTTGGAGGATTTTTTACACCCACACCTAATGGTCGAATTTGGGGAATTTTGTTTCCAGTGACTGCACCGTTATCAAGAGGGGCAGTATTGCTTTTAATAGGATAAGCAGTAACATTATTCTCAGTATACCTGGAGAGGGACCTTGAATTAGGTGGTGCAGGTTTTACTGTCGAGGTCAGATTAATAATTGATAACTTCATAGTCTCGATCTCGTCTCTCAATAGAGAGACTAGCTTTACTAGATCACAGAAGGGCCCCACACCTTCTGAGTTTCGTGTTAGTTCACCTTTGAGTCCTGTTGTGGGGTCTTCTAAGGTTTTAGGTGCTTGTCTAGTATTAGTTTCTGACTTCTCGTGCTGTATATCTGCTAGTATTGTGAATCTATTAAAGCACAGGATGGGATCATTATTGGTTAGAGTTTGCAAAGTTGAATCTTGGTCAGGATTGTTGTCCTCTTGATGGGCACTCTTCCCCCCTCCTCCAGAAAGCCCTTTGCTTGTTTTTGATGGCGATTTGTTCACAGAGATTTTAGGCTGTGATCTAAACATTTCAGGAATCTTAATAGATGAGCCAGCTGCCTCTTCCCCTACGGTTGTTTCCCCCCCTGTCTCAGAGGGCAAGGCCCCGGGTCCCAGGGGGCACTGTTTCACCCGTTAAGATATCATGGCAATCGTCCACAATTGTGTCAATCCTCTCGAGCACACAGTTCATAGCTGCGTGTTTAGATGCTCTCCTCAGTTTTTTTTTTTTGCTTTACTTTGGGCATTTCCCTGATTCAGCCGGCCCTCCCCTTCCCTCCATAGATTTGCGTTTCCCCATGCTTTGCACAAAAACACCTTTAAAAAGTAATACAAAGATCTACAAATCTACTAAAACAAGAGTTTCCTAAAAAGACAATATGAGGTTTCAATTGCAATAGTTTCTACAGTGGTGTAATTTGCCTATGCAGAAGAGTATGGCATGGCTTAAATCTGGTTTTACCGAAAGTCTGGACAGAGTTCACGAAGAAAATTAAAATTAAAGAGGTATGGCCCGGCCCATCCACCAACGTCCCCGGACGGCCACAGATGGCCCGCCCTTTGCCCAGGCTTAGCCCGGCGCGGTCCCGCGGCGCGGGGGCTGTCCAAAATGTATCTCGCCTCCGGGCGCACTGGTGGCGTTGCTGCGACGCAGGGGAGCCTGGGATGTGTAGTACCCCGGTCCTCTCCTCGGCGGCCAGTGGGATGCGGCGGCGAGGGACCAGAGGGTTGAGGGCAGGCAAAGTTCCTGTAGACGTGGAGCTGGTCACAGCAGGGTAATTGAGGCAAGGATAAAGTAAACTGTGCAGAATTGTATCTGTCCAGGTTTTTTTTCAAGACTGCTCAACTCTTCCAGCTACCAGGAGAACCAAGGATGTAAGAAAAAACTCGGGTTCGAGCACGGGTGTGTAGAACTGCCGCCTCAGACTCTTCACCAGGAAACTGCTCCCTGTTGCAGCTGCCACCGCTATAAACACGCTGCATATCGCGGCAAAAACGTGGCCAAAAACGCGTCCGAAAACGGCCAAAATTTACGCCTCCAATAGCCACAAAAATGCCTCAATTCGGCACTCGAATGCCAGCCAGCCTGCACCCATGAACTATTTGCAGGTGCTGATATTGATATTTGTGAAAAACTACCCTTAACCATAATCACCTATGACGTGACTAAGGCATTCGACCGAGTCAATTGGGCTTTTTTAAATGAAATCATTGAAAAAAACAAAATAGGGGATAGCTTTGGCCATATGGTAAGAGAGGTCTAAAATAATCCAAGAGCAATAATAATAGTCAATGGAAACTTGACTAGCAACATCGAGATCCAAAGAGGCACAAGGCAAGGCTGCCCATTATCACCATTACTCTTTAACCTTTATATTAAACCACTAGCCTGCTCGATCAGAAACCATCCTCTAATAACACCTTTCAAACATCAAACCCGGTCAAAAAAAGTAGCACTCTACGCAGATGATTTAATGATATTCACAAATAATTACGAAGAAGCTAATCAAGCAATAGAAGACACGATGATTAACTTCGGCAAAGTCTCGGGATACTTAACCAATAAAGACACAGCAGAAGCAATGAGTTGGAACACAAGCCCCAACATGCCATTTACCAGGAACAAAATAAAATACCTGGGAATCACAGTACTAAAAGAACTCGAAAACATTCCACAACTGAATCTAAACATAGCAGCCAAAGAAATGAGAAGAGTGTGAATAGAGCAAGAGAGAACACCCTGCCTTGGAATATAAAGGCCCTAACTAGAGGGTCCAACAGATATATAGAACGGGGTGATAACCCTAGAAGTTTGCATTGCACACAGCAGACAAAAGGTCAATTCAAGTAGGCTCTACAAGATATATTAGAAAAATATAGGTTTTTATTATTTTTTTGTGGTAACAAAATTATAAAAAGTGAATTGTATTTTAGTTTCTCATGATACATTTAGAGCATAAAAAAGACATACACTGATATGGAGACAACCACAGAAGGGGAAATAGTACTACATTCAAACCTACCCAGTACCATCCACACTTCAACCACACTATCACACTTACTCATCTGTATTCTCACTCAACCTCATGTTCTACCATTCAACTTTCATTCTTCCATTCATTCTTTTAATCCTGGCGTGTGCAACACATAGATGGTTAATATGTTGCATGGATCGAGATGTTGGTCCAGGCAGATGACTTTAACTACGTGTCCTGATGTACTTAGGACTAAGAACCGTATTCCTGGAGACAAGAGCCGATGCGCGTTTCGGTGACTGGCCGATAAGGCAACACCTTCGTCATGGCTAGGGGCAGTATACTGGGAGGGACACAAGTATAAAATCTGTTTATTTTTCTATTAGGGGGAACCACAAGAGTGTAGTAGGCTCTGCTGCACTGGAAGGCTAATGTTTTTAACTTTCATAGACTGGACTTCAGAAGTATTGATCCTGAAGTGTCTTGAAATAATAAACGCAGATGATAGTAGAAATAGGGTAAACTTTTTTCGGCACAGGGGGTTAATAATCTTCAGGACACTTCCTGAGTGTGTCACTGATCAGAAGGCAAAATCCAGCGGCATTCTAATCGAATGCAGGGCGATCAGAGAAGCAATATCCGAGTTCTATATCTACGAAGGTTAGAGACGACACGCTGCTGTCAGTTAAAATTTCTTCCAAGTGTGGATAGCGTTTTTCAATGGAGTTCCGTCTATTTCTTCACCCGGCATACTGCCACACCGGAGGACGGGTCGAAGGGATGCCTTAGAAACACGGACCGTCTTCATCAAATGGGGTTCCGCCGACTGCACCGGTCGGCCTGCAGCGCGAGACTCTTTAAAATCTGGTCAGGACTACCACTAAGTTTTCTGGGAAGATCTAATGCAGTAAAAATGACCATCATTCCCAAATTTACTTACCTTTTTAACACCATTCCATTGGAATTTAAAAAAGAATCCTTAAAGAAGATCCAAGGAGAAATATCTAGCTTCATCTGGGCATCAAAAGGCACAAGGATAGCCTGGAACAAACTTAGGAGAAGGAAAGAACAAGGCGGAATAGCAAGTCCTGACATATATGAATATTACAGATCATTTCAATTCAAGAACTTTAGACCTCTCCTAAGGAAACATCAATCATACCCAAATTACCTACAAACTATGACTGAAGGAAGAGACCACTTCCTATTTAAATGTGGCCATCCCAAATACATAAAAAAATAAAACTAAAGATCCTATATAATGCCGCAAAGCTCTGGAGCCAAATCAGAACAACAGTAAACATACTGTATTATAGTAACACAGCTCCAATTTGGAATTCTCCTGTGACTCCAGACTGCTTAAATGACTCATAAGCGATCCCACTCAAAAAAGCTGGGGACAATTATTGATAGAAAATACTTTAATCACGTGGGACCACTCATTCACAATCACTGAAGGCAAACTATCAAAATTCAAATTCTACCAACTAAGCAGTTGGTCTAACAGCTTACCAAAAGGCAAGAGTGATTATGAGAACCTTGAAAACAAAATGATTAAAATAACTCCAATAAAGAAAGAAATAGCGAAATGGTATTGGGCCTTCATTGAAGCAGGAGAAGAAGACTTTTTAATTCCGGAAAAAATGTGGAGAAAAGATATGCCCGAACAAGATCTGGATTTACAACTCCTTTGGAAGAATTTCATGGAAAAATGTCGGTCCTGCGTAAAACCTGCCTCACTAAAATGGAATCATTTATTCTCGTTACACAGAGCCTACAGGACTCCAAAAAGATTGTCTAAATTTAAAGGTACAAACATAAAGTCATGTCCCAAATGCGGAGAGGCAAAAGCAGATGATGTCCATATGTTCCCGAAATTCCTGCACTCTCTACCTATTGGAACGAAATTGGTAAGACGCTAACTACAGTAATGGGAATCAACATAACTGTAAGTACCCCTCTCATTATCTTCGGGATATATAACAACAGCGAAATCAGTAAGGGTAAGCTAAGTAATAAACATGAAAGCTTGATGTTCATACTAATCCTGCTTGCGCGTAGAGAGATTTGCATAAATTGGGTCAAACCGGGAGCACCCAGACACCATTAGCTGGCTAAACTCTATAATAAAAACCAAAAAACTTGATAGGAAAGGGAAAAACTCCAAGAGAATAAGCTGTTGGGAAATTTGGGAACAACACTTTCAGACAAACCATTAACTCCTTCACAACAACTGAAAATAAAATCCAATGATTAAAGCGGAGACAATAATTCCAGGCAGGAGTGATCACTGCCGGGTAGCCTAATAGGCTAGCTCCTCCCCCAAACTACGGAATTATTGATAACGATAAAAGGTGATAGGAGTAAACTGATTGGTCTTAACAGACATGGGTATACTCCCCAAGGACAACCGACGATAACGGGGCAGTGAAGGTTTAAGAACAAAGAACCATCAGACTGCCTAAACCTCCTTATCTATATATCCGCAAGATGAGGATGAAAAAATAAAAAATATTTTTTTTTTTTCGTTATAACTATTGCTAGAAAAGAAGTAAATATAATTTCTAGGACTTAAAATATTGATATTTATAAATTCAACAACTTGCCACTGTTGACTATATCATAACTAAAACAGAAGAGAAGTTATAAAACTTTGTCTTCTGTAAGCCAAAATCCAGCCTTCTAGTGGTCTCACTTGATTGATCAGCCTTAACAGGCTTAGACAGGCACTTTGATTAGGTGATAAGTGGCTTGGCCAGAGCAGAAGATACCCCATACCCCCAAATTTGTGCCACAGCAAGATGACAGGCTTAGGACAATAATTTGCAGAGGTCAGGGGGAGGAAAGATACTGGAAATCAGACACTCTGGGCCCGATTCACAGAATGAACTTACTACTTTTGGCATTCACAGAATGCACTTACTACTTTTGGTATTCACAGAATGAACTTACTCATTTCGGTATTCACAGAAGTTAGGACTACTAACTTTAGGACTCCTAAATGCCTTCTGTGAATACCGAAAGTCTTAAAATTAGGATTTTTCTTAATTTAGTAGTAGTAAAGTTAGGACTCCTAACTTTAGGACTCCTAAATGCCTTCTGTGAATATCGAAAGTCTTAAAATTAGGATTTTTCTCAATTTAGTAGTAGTAAAGTTAGGAGTCCTAACTTTAGTACTACTAAATTGAGAAAAATCGTAATTTTAAGACTTTCGGTATTCACAGAAGGCAGTTAGGCGTCCTAAAGTTAGTAGTCCTAACTTTACTACTACTAAATTGAGAAAAATCCTAATTTTAAGACTTTCGGTATTCACAGAAGGCATTTAGGAGTCCTAAAGTTAGTAGTCCTAACTTCTGTGAATACCAAAATGAGTAAGTTCATTCTGTGAATACCAAAAGTAGTAAGTGTATTCTGTGAATGCCAAAAGTAGTAAGTTCATTCTGTGAATCGGGCCCTCTGTGGGTTGCTTTAGTTAGCTCTTACTCCATTGGAGGGTCATCATCCTTGTTGAATTTTGGAATTGCAGTGCTCTGTGGGGCAAGAATATGCCACACTTTGGAGGAAGTTGTCATGCTTTTAGGTGGCATATGGCATCTCATTCAATCCATAGAAGTGCCCACCTGATTGTTGCCCCAGAACACTGAATAAATATGTGGGATATGCATAGTTTCTCATATCTGCTGCCTGATATTACAAGAAGAAGAAGGAATGCCCTGCTGGAAGCTGGATCCGCACACAAAGGCCTGCACTCTGAATGACTGTCCCTGCTGCACAATCTGGTAATAGAGCCCTGGGGATTGTGCTTTGATTCAAGAAAGATTAAGGAGTAGACTCCTTGCAAGCTAAAGGCTGACAGAGCCCAGCTGCATCATCTCCGCCAAGAGTCCCCATCCTAAAGTGCGTCCAGTGGACTTTTAAAGGCTTTGGCCAGGTGCATTGTGGAGATTATAGTTCAGACATTGCAGAGACCATCTAGGAGGTTCCAGACTATGGGATTTGTGATTTGGACACTTTGAACCTACATGGAGAAGTTCAGGATGCACCCTCTGAAGTTTGGAAAAGTTTGGAGAACTTTTGTGAAGAAGGTCCATGAGGTGACTGACCCAACGTTGAGTCAAGCCGACTACCTTAAACCGCAACCCAGCCAGGATTTCAGGTTCTTCCCAATAAAAGCTCAGGGGCACCAGACTTCCAAGATTGGACCAGGGCCTCGTAGAAAGTCAAGTCAGCAAACCGTCACGAAATCCGGCCTGCTATGGAGGACTCAAGTGACATTGGAAGAAAAAGCTCCAGAAAAGTTTCTAAGTGTGAAGGTCAATTATTGACCGGGACCTCGCGCTTAGTGTATCCGTCCAGGGCTCCATTGCGTTTGACCTCAAACTTTGACTTTGCCCGGTCAAGCACAACCAGATGCCCCAGAGTTGGTCTATATGTTTTAAGCACTATAAAGTGGTTAACTTTTTTAATTTGATATCTCCATTTCCCTACATTGTATGTTTGTCATTTTAAATATAAAAATAACACATATTTTCATTAATTGGTGTGGGATTTTATTGTGTGTTGTGTTCCACATGCCTGTCTCTTAAGTTACATTTTGTCCTCCTGCTAACAAGATCCCAAAAGAAATATTAACTTTTGAACGCACGGTTTTATCTGCCATCGTACACATGGAAGGCAGAAGAAAATTTGTTAAACATAACATTTACAAATTGAAGAAAGACGCCATTTCACAATTGAAGTTAGATCCGTCTACAGGAATTGACTTAGCCCTGGTATTGGAACTTGCTAGTAAGGTCATTGCATCAGGTTCATTAAAGACACAAAGTTATATGGCCATGTTAGACCTGTACTATACACCAATGAAGATCGCAAAATGGGGTGCTAGTAAGGGCATCACTTGTGCTCGCTGCCATTCGTCGACCGCAGACATAATACATATGTTCTATGCCTGCCCAGTACTTGTAGGGTTTTTTGATGATATTGAGCATTTTATCAATTCCATACTTAAGATAAACTGCTCAGTGACTCCTGCATTAGTAATATTCGGGGTTGATGTGGGCAATAGCTTAGCTGGTACATATTCATTCTATAAATTAGCTCTGCTATTCATTGCTATGTCCCAGGCACGTTTATGTATCACCTCTCAGTGGTTATCTGCTGAAGCCCCGACGTTTGCACAATGGCGAGCAAGACTGTTAGTCCTCCATCGGCTAGAATTTTCTGTGTTTTCGGGCAAAGGGGGGAGGAGCCGGATATTGGCAACCAGAATCTGGGCACCGGTGGCTGAATGGGTTGGCTAAAGATCTATTGAGTTACTGGGTATCGATTGTTGTGTATCTTCCTCCTTTAGGAATACTGTTTATTATTCCCTTGTCGATATCGATTTCGTATGTTTTAAAATCGCCACTTTAGTACTTATCATCTGATCATTTATATGGATGTGTAAAGTTAATATTTATTTATTTATTTAATTTTTTTTGTTTTTGTTTAAAACCTTTTCTGCAATGTGTATTGTAATATGTTTCTCTTTTTTTTGTTTAATAAAAAAAAAAAAAAAGAAATGAAGTTAGATCCGTCTATAACTATCAAGCCAGCGGACAAAGGGGGATTCAGTTGTCATCATGGCAAACCAGACTACAAAACAGAAGTCTGGAGACAGCTACAGGATTCACAGTGCTACCGCACTTGAAATACAGGGAGAGCTATCAACCATTCTAAAAGATGGTCTTGATCAGGTAATAATAGGACCTAAGAAACTTAAATTTTTAAATACCAAACACCCCAGGATCCCCCTAATGTATATCCTTCCCAAAATACATAAAAGCGAGATTTCCCCCCCACGGATGACAAATCGTCTCAGGATATTGGTTTGTACTTAAGCCAATATCGAAATACTTTGATTTCTTTTTAAAATTCACACTTGACGTAGTTTCTCTATATTCCCAGATCCCTCAAGAGGATGGCCTTTCTGCAATTGAGCCATACTTATAGCACAGACCAAAACCCGTCAGAGTACCCACCAAGTTCATCTTGCAACTGGCACATTTTGCCTTAAAAAATAACTATTTCAAATTTTAAAAAGATTACAATGACCAAACCAAAGGGAAAGCCATTCTAATCACATTGAGTGTCATGTGTGGTTTAAGTGAGTAATTTGTAGAATTCACATTCAGTATTGGCTAGCTTGTCATTGATATGTCTCCTAAGTTAGGCCTGCCTTCTCTCTGTCAGCTACCAAGTGTTGAGTAAAGGGCTTATTTACTGAGACCTTTTCTGGACCTTATACTGGGTTGGTGACCTTATTGCCGAAGGTAGGTGCATACTTACTCCTGACAGTAACCCACTTTCCAACAATTAGTGCATTTGATAGTGACATATGTGATTTGCCTCGTGATTGCTTTGACTAAACTATCATAGTGGCGTAATGTTCCTGCTGGAAAGGATAAAGTGTAGCATTCATATTACAGATTAGTAATTTTTGGAGATAGCTCAGTTGATTACTATCTTGACGCATGGCTAATTCTGTCACTTTCACTTTTCGAGTTACCATCCTTTTAAAATATCAAAGTGAGCTATTAATTCATTTGAAAGTGCTGCTTCCAAATGGAAACATATAGGGTTAGAACCTTTTAGCTTTTTTCTCAATCTCTCATCATTTAAGGGTGCTAAAAAAGGATTCCTTTGTGCAGTAAAATATATTTATTCGTATAGATAATACCAATCACTGTGTTCCATTTTATAAACCCAGGGTCTGATTCACAAAGCTAAACCTACACATTTGTGTAAGTTTACTCTTTTTTTGCTATTCACAAACAACTGATTTAATAGTAAGTGTACTAATGTGGAGTCTCCGCAGTCAGGCAGAAGAACACCACACATATCAGAAATGGCATCCATATATTTTTATGTGTGGGGTTATCTGCCTCAACTACAGAGGCTCCACAGTAATAAACAATAATAAATCATGTGTTTGTGGATGGTAAAAAAGAGTAAAATTATGCAAAAGTGTACATTTATCGCTGTGAATCATGCTCTGATTTGTTTAGGCAGCTTTACCAATGTTTGGCGCCACAAAAGTGACACAACCTGCCACAGAACTTTGTTTAGGAATTTGCTTCAACGTAAATCCTGAATTAGGACGGCAAGCAGCCCTAAAGTTCTGTTAATTATCACTATGGTCTACTTTGAGCTACTTTGTGCCCTATTACGAAGTCGGGCAGACATAAGTCCAACTGATAGCGTTTTGGTGTGCGAACCGACCGACCATAGGTCGACGGTTCCACACACCATAATAATTAATATTGGGACCGCTCATGGTGTGGTCCTAAACTCCCATTTCCCTATAGGGGCTGGTGCTGCGGGCAGTTTCTGCCTTCAGCATAAGCTCTCATAGAGCCTGCCACACTGTGCAGGGATTATGGTGTGTCCCCCGGGCAACAACTGGAGGCCGTTGTGGAAAGGAGGTCCTGCTAGAGGCCCCCAAAGTTGCTTTCCAACCGGCTTTCCATGTCAGAAAGCCCTACATGGAAAGCCTGTCGGAAATCAACATCATAATCCCCACGGCGGAAACACGTACATAAGTGATTATGTGGGGGTTTCTAACTGGTTGACAGGCTCCTGGAGCCTGACGGAAGCCAGTTGGATTGACCAGCTAGTTTCAACTCCGACCGCCTTCTTTGTAATAAGGTGGTTGGACTTTAAATCGTGGATTTCCGACAAACATCCTAATCAGCCCCTATGAGTCAAAGGGACGTACTATGGGTGATACATAGATGTTTCCATGCAACCATCCATGGAATTTGATGCAAATTCTTATCGGCTATCCTTGGTAGAAAGTGATTTGTGCCAATAATACACCTCCTGGAAGCAGGTGTAGCTGTTGAGCACATATACAAAGTGGTAAAGTATTAAACCTTGTCAAAGAGTAGAATATCGCACAGGAAGGGTATCCTTCCAGTACTAATCTGAAGGATACCCTTCCAGTGGAAAGCCTATGCCTGACTTCACATAAGCACTCTTGCACCATGGTGCAAGGGTGTATGCATTGGCCCAGGGCAGCCTAAGTTAAGCAAGTGCCAGGGGAGAGAGCAACAGTGCCATATCTTAGTAGAGATGGTGGTGTTGTGCTCTTCTTACCTTCTCACAGAACACTCACCTACAACTTTGGTTACTGGTCTGTGTTGTGTTAAAACTCAGTAAATCTGCCCCTTCACTTCTCCAGCTGAAGCACTCCTAACTTAAAATACCTACCAGTGAGGGTTGCATATGACTCCTAGACCTTCAGGCTCTCCTTTTCTTATGTAGTATTCCCAGCACTTTGATTTACATATTCTTTCATTGTTTCTGTACATGTCTTTGTGATGTAAAGCATTTTGACTGGCTACATTGACATTAGTAGAGCTATAAGGGAAATTAAATAAATGTTGAAAGAGGGGCTAAGGAGAGAGAAGGGGTACCATTGAAGGGTGGTAGTGAGGAAATCTGTGGACAAGGATGTCACTGTGGCCTGGGTGGCCGGCGGCAACAAAGATTGTTGCACTGGGCTCCACCAATGCTAAAGCCAGGCCTTCATGGGGTGACATCAGGCTATGCTGCCATTCATGAAGATTTTCAAAATTGCTCATTTTTTCTTGTAATTTTCTCGGAGTGACATTCACATTCCGTGAATTTGTTTTTACATGTGCAAGGGTTTTGATTTGCTGGAGTCGATTATCAGTCCGATGCAAATTATGCGGGCTGCCTGGGTTTATATTTACATTGTGGAATACCTCTGCTTTTCCTTTTTCTTTGCATCTTTCTTCGATAGACAACATGTTTTTTGCATCCTTTGTTGTTTGAGTGTGACAATCCAAACAACTTTTCAACATTGGCGCAAACGTCTCCTTTAAACAAAGCTCTTTTCGTATTCTGTTTGTAGGGATGCAGCAAATATTTTTTTCCTGTTTGTTACACATACTTCTTCAAAAGCAATCCCCAGAGAGGAAGAGATTTTGAAATACATTTTTGAGGAGGAACGCTCAGGTTAGTAAACAAACTATTCAATATAGGAAAAATAAATACTTCTTCTGAAAAGATCAATATATACTCTTTCCAAGTCAACAACGCCCAGTGCTAAACTTTTGATTTGAAAAACATGTAATTGAACTGCAAGGTAAGGTTTAGAACTTTCCTAAAATTGAACTCGGTAGTATTAAAGTGTCAATTAACCCTGGCTGCTTAAAAATTTCCATTGAGGTCTTGGTCCATAATTTCAGCATCATTACCCAAACAGGTTTTCTTGGCGCTCGCCCGCACCAGCTCTAATTAAAACAGTAGAACAATCTAAAACGTGTTTTCCACAAACGCGTTTACTTGTTCAATCACCTGAACTCCAACACATTACTGCAGACTTTCAGGAGTAAGCCAGATATGCATGTGAATATAAACTGAACTGCAGTTTTTTAAAAGGCTATTGTTTTAAGGAACCATTGCATTGTGCATGTCCGGGACAATAGATCCTAGGAGGATAACTTTTAAAATAATCAAAATTGCAAGTGTGATTATGTGTATTTTACAAGCAGAAATTATATTATGTAGATTGAAATATCTGCAAAAGTAACAACACAACTTTCAACATTGCAGTGTATCACAGGAAAATTACGCCGTGTCAACCAAGCTTTCTCAACACAGCGGTACCATGCGATAGCCTCCAGATAACGCGTCAAATGTCCTCGTTAAAATCAACGCCATGCTGCAAACGCAAAAATTCTTAGTTGAGGACAATTGCGGTACAAAAAGCAGCGAAAACGAGCGACAGGCCTGCAAATCCCACGTGTCTGGTAGGAAAATGCACTATAAAACTACAAATGCAACACACCAGAAACAATTTAAAGTGTGTAGCAACATGGATGTACCCTGACCTAGCGCAGAGGCACACGTGAACCCCACAACCTCCACAGACCAACAGCAAGGAACAACGGGGTCGTGGAAGGCCAGGGAGAAGAGGGAGAGAAAGACCGGGTGCAGTATGCAGGAAAACCAGATCAGCATCACGGAGGTGACAGAACACTACCATCAACTGACCCACAATTAGACTACTGTGAATGCAGTCGGAGTGTTGAGGAGGCCAATCAAGGAAGCCAAGAGGCGCTGGCATGATGTGACAGCCTAAACCAGGCACAAACCCGCTGCCAACAAGAAGGCTGCAACAGAGACAGGAGGTGGGAGTCCTGCACCACCGGAGAAGCTGGAGGAAACTGAGGCCACAGTCATCAGTGTGGAGATGGTGCAAGGAGTTGGGAGTACGGACAGAGCTCAAGAGGACCTGATACAACATCAACAGGGTGAGTAACGACCTGGGACTGGGGGGGACTCGTGGCGATGGGCACAATGGCACACATGCACAAAGAGGTCTAGCACACTACACTCCCACAATGACCCAAGATCATGTCCATGTTCCCCTTAGCACGCTTCAACACACACACACACACATAGCAAGAACAGCACACCCACATTGACGACAATTTGGTAAAATGCGCAAACACAACTTTGCATAGCAAAGGACACAACTGGGTCGTACATGCGCAAAAACAGGCCTACTACATATGACAGAGGTGGAAACTGTGAAATGTACGTGTACAACCTCACATCCGTCACGTAGTCCAAATGAACATAGTCCTGCATCTAAACCCTGCACCACCAAAACAGTCACAATGTACATTGTCATACAGTCTGCATGTAAACAAGGACAATGCACCAACATACATGTCAACATGCATTTCCCCTTCACATTGCAGAGGGACACACAACACCCCCAGCAGAGCAGAGAAGACCACACATCAGTGATGCTGGAGAGGACCAGCACACTTCCGACACCAAAGCTCTACAACAGTCCATGGACATCATCACGCAACCCACCACCAGGACCAGTGCCAAGCTACTCATAGGAAAACACAGACCCTGCAACACACCACACAGCAGGAAGTACCCGTGAGCACAGCTGGCTCACAACACTTCACCTAGCCACACATGGCACCACAATGCCAGGTTTTAGAACGTCAGAACGAGGTGGCCGAACAGATGCGGGTGGGGTCTGAACCCATGGAAGGCGAATCAGATCACATACGTGGGTGTGTTATATCCTTCAGTGATCACCTTCACCCCACAAAGAACACCCACACTGCCATAAAGACACATGCAAATGCACATTCCCAGTACAGAACCACGCAAATATCAGTCACACATCCACATTGGCTCTGCGTACGATGGCCCAGTCCACTCCCCTTACATATTGAGTGGGTGACGACAAAGGTACATGTCCAAGCTCCAACCTGCTGCCTGTGGTGAAATGTCTACGTCTGCTGTACACAGCACAATGTAATGTCGTAGGGCCCAGGGCACTCATGCATACAACAAAACCACAGGGACACACGCATATATTATGTTGAACTGACTACGGACACGTGCGCCTGGCCCCTTTATTGGCAGTGCCACATGTTCAGTGACGCCTGTGCTGGATGTGTGTGCGGTGAGTGTAAGCCTGCCCACACGGAGTTCTTGGTGCTGGCAACAACCTGAACAGTGGACACTAGTGCAACAAAAACATAGAAACTGCAAAACAAAAGTGCCTCATTCAAAATAGAAGTGAAAGTGATCCTCATGGCTAAATTCACCTGAACTCTATAACTATTTACTGTATTGTATTCGTATGCAGTTTTCTTCGCTCCATAGTGGACCTTCAGTCAGCTTAGTCTGTGCGACTATTACCTTTGTATTACTGTTTTCTCTTAGATCGTGTGATGTTATTTAGTTCTTTCATCGTATGACCTGTAAAGTGCTCTGTTACTCGCAAGAGTCTTGTTCGCGCTATATAAAACCTTCAAAATAAAAAAAACTACTGAGCAACATGGAGGGAGCCGGAGCAAATACAGAGGTCACCCAACATACAAACAGAAGTGACCTTGAGTTGCAGTGCACTAAGGTTGGAGCACTAGAGCTGAGCGCGATCATGTGATGAAAATGACTAGGATTTGGACCCTTCTGGATATTCCTGATGCAGAAGCAATGGGGTGTGTTAGACCTGCATCATCTTCCACACCAACGTTGCAGGTCTCCCACACTCCCTGAGGTGACATTGCTGCGCAACCTCTCCACAGCACAAAACTCAATCAGTGACGGTCCATGGTTGAGGTGCACTGAGTTTGTTGCTCCTGGAGTGCTGAGCAGGTGCAACAGGCAGATAATGGCATCCACAACAGGTGTGAGCAACTCCGTTATTCTGTCAGGATCACTATTTCGACTCGGGCAGATGGTGGTTTGAGGTGGTCCTTTCAATGGTGGCATGTTCCTCCTGTGGTGGTGCCACGTCTGGGCCGGTCAGGACTCGATTGTATGTGTGAGCCCTGGTGGACCGCAGATGGCAGCAGACAGCACAGGGCCACAGACACATGGCGTTGAGGACCCCTGGGCCATCGCCTCAGAGGCCATCCAATATCTCAGAAGAAGGGGTCCCAGACATGACCAGCACAGATTTAGTGGCCCCGGATGCCCAGCGGCCAGCACAGGCACCCAGTCAAAGGACGGTGACTAGCGGTGCACTGAGGTATGGCTACACAGACTGGGCGGGTCCTCATCAATGTCTAAGGTGAATATGGCGGAGGTTTGCAGGAGACAGTGGAAGGTGTCCTCCAGGGTATGATGCAGAAGGTCTGATTTTATCCAGAATCAGCAAATGGTGGGGTGGCAAGTGACAGCCTTGTTGCCAGAAGCAATTCGGTATCAGCTACATGAGGATGAAACTACCCCCTAGTCCACAGCCTTAGACACCACCAATGTACGACCAGTCAGTGTCCATGAATGTAGGGGAACAGACGTAGTGGGACCGGGGTTGAGAGCGGATGCAGTCTGCGATGATGCAGGTACAGTGATATGAACTCCACCATTGCTGAATCAAGACTCTGGGACCTACTGGACCACAGTGTAGGCTGGAGGCAGCGGTCAGCAGTGGCCCACAACCATGTGTTGTTGGCTCGAGATGAACAGAGTTAGTGACAGCAGGGCAGTTGTCAGTAGTGTTCGATCACCTCCATAACGATGATCCTTTTTTGCTCCTGACAGCAACTCGTCCTCTTACACCAATCCTTGCATGCAATTTGTACTCTGTCATTGAAAAATAGATGCTCAGTTCCAATTGTGCGACCAACTCGACCACTGTCTAGGCAGTAGGCATTTCCAGCAAGCAGACATAGAAACGTGTGGTTGTGATGCTATATATAGATTTGGTGTCACCACATTGAAGGGGGAACAGTGATGTAAAGTCTGCATTGCCATGTGTATCCGGCCATTGCATGAACAAGACTTAGTTCCAAATGTGTGACCTACTCGAACTTAGTGTGGCCCGGGAGCAGTAGTCCGCATGGGCCCACAGCCAAGTGTGGTGGTGATGCTATGCACAGACTTGGTGGCACCACGTCGAAGGAAGTATAGTGACTTAACCTCAGTCTTTAATACTGATGTTCCCTGCCATGGTGTAATCAAGACTCAGTTCCAATTGTGTGTCCTACTTGTCCACTGTTAATGCCGGTGGAGTAGGTCAAAGAGAATGGAGTTCTGTAGGCTTGTGTCCCAGAGGTCATGATGGTCCGAGGAGGCTGCCAAGGTTGTGGGCCTAGGACCTGGAGCTTGCATTGGCACGTGGTGGGCCCTTTTCGACACATGCCAGTGTCCGACAGCGCTAGTGGTAAGATTTCAACACTTCTCTTCGACTCGTGCCCTTCACTTTTCGCATGTCTGCTTCCCTTATATCCACATTCCCACATTGTTTTTATACAGCACTCACCTTTTTTGAGCCGATTGTTGGTCGATGTATTGCGCACCTGAGATTTTGATGAGCGCGTTGCTCATTTTGGTAAGAATACGTATTCCATCTTTATGATTGTTCACATCGGTTTATCACTTATGGCGTGCTTCAATGGGTTTGTATGGTATCTTTCTCATGTCTACGTATCACCACACGTCTTTTCACCTTCTTTTACATCACGTTCATTTTCTCTTTTTTTGTTGCACTATTTTTGGCATGTCTTAACTTAGTTCATTTGAGAAATTCGTTTAGTACACTAACTGTGACCTATGTATCCCCTCCCCTATTGGGCACATGACTGTCTACTGCTCATTCCACTTATTTTATGTTATATTAGTTCATTGTACTCATATTGTTTCCTTAGAATCTCCTGATGAAGGGCTAATTATCAAGCCCGAAATGCATTGGAATTTTTAACAAAAGATTGAACTAAAGCATGTTTGAAATATTCATTACCAGGATTTTGTGCCTTTGAACATTGTCCTTGAACTTTATGATTTACTATAAAGCATATCAATCCAAAGCTTGAATATTATATGTCGTTCATTATAAAAAATGTTGTTTTGATTATGTATATGTATTGATGCCAATGGTTTCTTTTTTGCTACATTGATTAATAACTCGTTATGTACACTCCAAGTGAGTTACTTGAGCTGTGCATCAGGTTTCCCAGATATCTATCTGGTGTACCCATTATTGTATATTCAAAGACTGTCACGGCCTTTTACTTGCTGCATGCGCTTGTTTAAAGTCTAATTGTTTAAACTAATTCTAAGAATTTGAGCATTTTGATTATAGAGTGCAACCTGGTTGCTTCTCCTGTTTTCTTGGTCTGAAGTAATTCTGCATTGCAACCATACCTGCACCACCCCTGTTTTACACAATCATTTTACTAACATGGCATCTTTTGATGATATAGCACACCTCACGGACAATAAAGCACAAACCAAGGTCTACATAGCTGCTGAGGCAGCAGACATTTATGAACTCATAACGGAGGTGAGGAAGTTCGATGTCACCTCAGGTCCTGTCCAGCAACAGTTGAAACAACTAGAATACCTTATGCGGCGTGAAATAAATCAGCGTCTGCACGCCACAATACTCATCCTTTACCACCGAGCAAGCGGAATCCCTCGTGGATTACGCTTAGCCATTAAACCCATGTTATTTAAACTGAATAAAAAATTCATGGAGAGATGGTACGCTATCCTCAATAAATGTTCCCTCGACTTTATTTTATTGATAGTCGAAGAATTATCTCAAGTACTTTTAGGCCTAGAATCTGAAATTAAAGATTTACAAGCTACTTTAATCCAACGCATGGAAACTGAATCATAGTCAACGACACTGGAAGACATTAACTCACGACTAGATTGATATGCTAAAGATCTTCACGAACAGAAAATCAAAAAATTCCGTTGTGATACCATAGACTATAAGCTCGACGAGGTGTACTCGTGGGCTGAGGTCTAAGCTCAAAAAAGAACCTGGCAAAAGAAAACTGCTACTGCCTCATCAGAAGAAAGTGTTGTTTCAGTCACTGACACCCAAATGTCTCGCCCACCAGTTCTGCAAGTACCCACTAGTGTCACTACCAACGGGGGTTCCACCACTTTGAAGTTTTTTTAACCATAAGCCCAGCTGCCAACGAACCACCTTTAGAAACACAAACACCAAAACCGGTAGAGGTCGTGGATTTGGAAAAACCAAGCAGGAAAAAGTAACACTAGTGGTCAATATTTCAAGCAAACAACTCACTCAGACTCAAATGTCAGTTTTAAATAAAGGTTGTTCGTTTGTGCCCACCAAACAAGCCAAAAACCTAGACTCTCAAATAGATCTTTTCAGATTCACACGAAAACGTAGACTGCAACATTTTTTTTCAACCATCGAGACTACAACTTCCACTCCTGAGTTGACCGACTACCAGGAGTTTTAGCCTAAAATTACTTTTTTACCACCTACTACACATAAGACTATTGATCTTTTTGAAAACTTAGTGAAGCAGGACATTGCTAAGTTACCCGCCATCTCCCATTCCAACACCAATCTCACTAAAAATGAACAAGACGTTTTCCGTTCTTTACAATCCAACACAGCCTTGCACTTCACAAAAGCCGACAAAGGTGGCACTTTGGTGATCATAGATCAAACCAAATATGACCAACAAATTGAAGTGATGTTGAGAGACTCTTCCACATACCTTCTATAAGACCTCAGCTTTACATGCTGTCAAAAATTCACAAGTCACTCAACAACCCACCATTGAGACCAATAGTATCAGGTTGCGGATCCATACATGACACACCAGGTCGTTACCTTGATAACTTCTTGCAACCTATAGTGCAATCGAGTTCGACTTATGTGCAAGATACCACACACCTTCTTAACATTTTGGGGCATATCAACATACCTGATAGTGAGGTATGGCTGTGTACAGTGGACGTTGTCTCGCTGTACACCTCCATTCCCCACCTCAAAGGTATAAAAGCCATCGAATGGGCACTATTGAAATGTGAACAGTTGAGAGCCAATCGTGTTTTTCTCCTAGAGATTATCCATTTCAGTTTATTCCACAGCTATTTCCAATGGAAAGATCGTTTCTACTTACAGTTCAATGGCACGTCCATGGGCTTTTCTGGAGCTCCCAGTTATGCCAATATCTTCATGATGCAATATGAAGAAGAACATATTCTAGCTAAACCACATTGGACTGATCATCTTGTTGTATTTAAAAGATACATTGATGACATTTTATCATCTGGCACGGACCACGGTCTTTACTAGATGATTGTATTGATGAAGTTAACACCATTAACTCAAGGATTCAGTTTACTCACCAAATTGAAGCTACTAGCATTCCTTTTCTTGACGTGTTGATCACATTACAAAATGGACAAATTACTGCTAGTCTAATCACAAAAAAAACTGATGGCAACAACGCTCTGCTTTATCAGAGCGCTCACCCTTGGTCACTAACACTAAAGCGCCACCTACCGTTTTCTCAATTTTAGCGTATTAAATGCATACATTCGGATGAGCAAACTGGCATGCAGACCATAGACATTTTTAAGCAAAAATATACAGAAAGAGGCTACCCTACTACAGTGATAGACCAAGCAGCAAATAGGGCCGCTACACGTGCACGCAAAGATCTACTAGTTAAAACAGCGAGAAAAGACTCTCCAAAACGAGAGGTATTTGTCTCCATTTACACACCTCAGTCTAAATTGATGAAGTCTATCATTCTTGAAAGATGGTCCTTGTTACAATCAGAACCTGACTTTAAGGGTATGTTCGCAGAACCTCCGATGTTTGCATATAAACGCTCACGCAACTTGAAAGAAATTCTCAATCAACCCTTGAAACCCACAGCAAACTATAGAGGGATGATGACCTGTATGAACTGTTCTAATTGTAACAATATTGTTACAGGAAAAGCGATACACCCCCCGAGGTCGGGAAAACCTATTTCCCTCAACTTTAATGCTACATGTAACAGTCACCATCTTGTTTACTTCATAAAATGTCCTTGTGACTTATTTTATGTGGGAAAAACAGAGCGAGCCTTGCGCACCCGCATTACGGAACACAAAAGTCGTATTAGGACCAACACCACCAACTCCCCATTGCGCAGCATTGGAGAACAATGAGACATAACATAGCCCAACTCAAATGTGGAGTTTTGGAGCTCATTGAACATCGTCCTGATCGAGACATCAATACATTTTTATCACAACGCGAAACACATTGGATTTGGTTCATGCAAACACTAATGCCTACTGGGCTTAATGACAAATTCGAATTAGCATGTTACCTATGATCCAGCACTTATCATTCAGTCACCGATGTGTTCTTTTTGAATTGTACTATTTTATCGTACTGCTTACTGTATTATTCATGTCATATTACCATCATTATGATATTGTTGATTATCTCCTTGATGTATATATTTTTTAGCAATATACCAGTTTGTGATATTGTTATCATGTTCGCATTACTAATAATTGCTGGACCTCCCCTGAGTTGCCTAGCTCCTCTTCCCTGTGGTCATTTACTTTGTATAGCCTGTTCTATTGTACAATTGAATTTCTCATCACTGGCATGTTACAAGTTCACCTCTTTTCATCTTTGTGTCTCCTATTTATTTTGTTTTCCCACCCTAAGATGGCCACCTTCGCATTGGCTTTATGCAGCCCTTTTCTATTTTTTTTCGCGTGCACCATATGACCACTTCTTTTAGCTGGTGAGCTTGTTTCTCTGTATGTTTGCTCACGCGGGTCGCTCGTTTTCACATTTACGATCCGCTACATTAAGGTATGTGTCCGTTCAGGAACTGACATTTTTTTTTTACATCAAGTCCGGCTTTGTCCGACATTCCTAGTGGTAAGATTTCAACACTTCTGTTCGACTCATGCACTTCACTTTTCGCGTGTCTGCTTCTTTTATATCCACATTCCCACATTGTTTTTATACAGCTCTCACCTTTTTTGAGCCGATTGTTGGTAGATGTATTGCGCACCTGAGATTTTGATGAGCCCGTTGCTCATTTGGTAAGTATACGCATTCCATTATTATGATTGTTCACATCGGTTTATCACTTATGGCGTGCTTCAAAGGGTTTGTATGGTATCTTTCTCAAGTCTACATATCACCACACGTCTTTTCGCATTCTTTTACATCACGTTCATTTTCTCTTTTTTGTTTCAAAATTTTTGGCATGTCTTAACTTAGTTCATTTGAGAAATTTGTTTAGTACACTAACTGTGACCTATGTATCCCCTCCCCATTGGGCACATGACTGTCTACTGCTCATTCCACTTATGCTATGTTATATTAGCTCATTGTACTCATATTGTTTCCTTAGAACCCCCTGATGAAGGGCTAATTCTCAAGCCCGAAATGCATTGGGATTTTTAACGCAAGATTGAACTGAAGCATGTTTGAAATATTCATTACCAGGATTTTGTGACTTTGAACATTGTCCTTGAACTTTATGATTTACTATAAAGCATATCAATCCAAAGCTTGAATATTATATGTCATTCATTATAAAGAATGTTGTTTTGATTATGTATATTTATTGATGCAAATGGTTTCTGTTTTGCTACATTGATTAAAAACTCGTTTTGTACACTCAAAGTGAGTGACTTTAGCTGTGCATCAGGTTTCCCAGGTATCTATCTGGTGTACCCGTTTATTGTATATTCAAAGGCTGGCAGGGCCTTTTACTTGCTGCACACGTTTGTTTAAAGTCTAATTGTTGAAACTAATTCTAAGAATTTGAGCATTTTGATTATAGAGTGCAACCCGGTTGCTTCTCCTGTTTTCGGTGTCGGCTGGTTGGCATTGAGGCCTGGGTGCGCAGGGGTGGGCAAGACAGTTTTGGGGACCAGCGGCCTGGGGTGCAGCAGGGGCACAGGATCACAAGCACCAGCGCTCATGTCGTCGGCCTCGTGGCGGGGTGAAAGACGCCGCCCTGGCAGAGACGTTAGGCATTCCGGAAGAGGCCTACACCTAGAGTTACGTGCCTTTTATTCACACCCCTATGCTGGCCTGGTTTACGCCGGTCTAGCCCACTCCGCTCATGCTTACAGGATGAACATAACAATCTACTTTTCCTTGATCGCCCCCACTGGCTGGGGTGACATGGTTGCGTCCACTGTCCCCTGCACTCCATACACCAGCGTGGTCTGTCGACATGGATAGGTGTGTAGTTTGCATACTGCAGTCTGTCCAGCACAACCACGCCACACTTGCCATTGTGTACATTCATTTTGAACTGTCACTTGACTCCTTCACACATGTCTAGTCCCCACCACTTCCCACATCTTGCTATTGTGTGGCTTAGGTGACATGCCATTGATGGCTAAAGTACATGGCTGGCCCAGGTTCCAAAAGTAGGTTTTTGCTGTTGTGTCTGGTGGGTGTGCATGTTGTATGTGAGCTTGTGGTGTATGCATCCCCAGAGTAGTGAGTTGCATGATTGAGGAGTAAGTTGAGGTATGTGGTCATTTGGTATTGGCCAACGAGCAGTGCATTTCCGTGTGTGCCAACCTGGTAGGGCAGAATGATGATGGACTGTCAGAAGGTGTGGGAATCATGCACACTGCCTGGGGTGTTGACGGCGATATTGGCGGGGATTTCCTAGGTGGTCCAATATTGCCTGGACATTGGTGGGATAGGTGCACTTTCTGTTGTGCTTATTGTGTGCAGTGTTGCCAGGTGGCACAAGTAGAACATGTGTGCTGTCAATTGCCCCCTGATATGTGTGGGAAGCCAGCTATGGCTAGACACCTTGCTTGGTCTCTTGGCTGTTCCTTCGCAGTGTGTGGGAACCATAAATAGTGGGGTACCATGCTGATGGCGTTATCCATGACCGTTGTGAGGGACTTGGATTGGGCTGGCTGTGTGACTCCTCCAACTCATTCGGATGTTGGTTGGAGGGTACCAGTGGCCAACAGGTGCATCACGGCCAGCAGCTTGGTCTGAGGTGGGATGTTGGTTGTCCGCTGCATTTGTAACTTCAGCCTGAGTGCAATGGTGGTCAAGATGCAGAGTAGGGTGGTCCCTTTGGGCATGTGGTGGGCAATGAGATTCTCTGGTGTTGGGTCTGTGTGGTTGGTGCATTTTGGGAGGGTCGTTGTGTTTGTTTGCGCTGCCTTATTGTTGGTCCGGGGGGGGTGGTGGGTGTCCGGGGGTGTGGTCCTCGGGGTGGTGGCCATGGGTGTCGTGGCCCTCTTGGGTGTCCGGCCCGCATGTTTAGTGACTCCATGTCATATGTTGTTCTTCAGGTGTGGCTCCGGGCTGTTCTCCCTTTTGTGGGGCAGGCTGTCGTCCACCTTTGCACCTGGTCAGAGCAGGTGTTAGTTTCCTGGTGCTAACGTGCCTTATCACATGTTTTGTGGTCTTATCTCAGATAAGGCTGGTCGTTAAGAATGTTGCGGAGTGGTGTTGTCACAGCTTTTTGCACAGGGATGCCAACTCTGCATCTCATTAGCGATAGTTGCAGGGGTCATCGGTGGCAATGTTTTTTTACAGCTGCTACCACTGGAAAACTAGTGATATCAGCTGTTTGCACCAGCTTGTGAATGGGGTGGTAAAATTATTGTGACTTTGGCTGCGATACAATGCAGTTAACTCGGTCATAGCTCCTTGAAAGTATGGCCCATCATTGTTTATAGAAGCATGGTTCAGCAGCTGGATACATACATGATAATAGTCTCATGATCTTAATTTACCATTTTTAAACTACTGTAGTAGCTAGAAGGTATCTCATGGGGTTAGCGAGAGGAGTAAGCAAAGCGAGAAATATCTGCCAAACATATGACAGTCATGGTAGAGTGTTGATTACCTGCTCCATAAAATCACTGTGCTGAACATAAGGGGATATTGCACAGTTTTGCCAAGGAAGTACTAACCTAAAATAAAATATAAATGTGCTTTGAAACATTTGGTGCCAGCCTACAGCCAGTGCTACGTTAAAAGACACTTATAATACAGTGAAAACACCTGCATACACTAGGGAACAGTATGCATTGGAGTCCCCCTGTGATTAGCATGACCTCCTCTGTAAGGCCCTAGTATATAATAGGGCAGGGGGAATAAAACTACCTCCTAAAATGCATAGGGTGCGCCCTGTGTCCATTTTAAGTTGGGAGATTAGGTCCCCTTAAATCCTGTAGGGCCTTTGGTTCCAACTAGCCCACTAGGTACCTCCAGTAAGTGCCACATAGCTGTGTTGCATAGAGGTGCAACCCAGCGCAGTGGTGCTTACTGGAAGTGCCTGGTGGGCTAGTTAGCCCCCAGGGTCCTTCGGGATTCAAGGGGAATTATTTCCCCAACTTAAAACATGCCACAGGGCGTGTTTGCACATGTCACCTCAGGCCCCGTCCCCGCCCTTCCCCACTGTGTAAACACGCTCCTGTGGCCCTTTGAAATTGGGAGAATACGTCCCCTTGAATCCTGAAGATCTCTATGGTCCAGCCAACCCACTACGTACCTCCAGTATGCACCACATAGCTGCGTTGCATAGAGATGTATAAAGTGGCACGGACTTGACCACCTCTCTGCAACGCAGCGCATTGGTGCTTACTGGAAGAACTTGGTTTGCTCGTTAGCCCCCATGGGCCCTCAGGATTCAAGGGGAATTATTTCCCCAACTTAAAACATGCCACAGGGCGTGTTTGCACGTGTCACCTCAGGCCCCGTCCCCTCCCTTCCCCACTGAGAAAACACGCACTGTGGCAATTTTAAGTTGGGAGGATAACTCCCCTTGAATCCGGAGGGTCCCTAGGGGCAAATTACCCAGTAGGTACCTCTAGTAAGGGCCATTGCAGAGAGGTGTAAAAAGGGGCACGGCCTGCACCACCTCTCTGCAATGCAGCGCAGTGGCACTTACTGGAAGCACCGGGAGTTGGCCCCCAGAGTCCTTCAGGATTGAAGGGGAATTATTTCCCCAACTTAAAACGCGCCACAGGGCGTGTTTGCACATCTCACCTCCCGCCCCGTCCCCTCCCTTCACCACTGCGTAAACGCGTCTTGTGGCCGTTCTAAGTTGAGAGATTAAGTCCCCTTGAATACTAAGGGTCCAGAGGCTCAAACTAGCCCACTAGGCACCTCCAGTAAGCTCCACAGAGCTGCGTTGCAGAGAGCTGTAAAAAGGGGCGTGGCCTCTGAACACCTGTTTGCAACGCAGCTCCTTAGCACATACTGGATATACCTGTTGGTCTAATTGGCCCTCTGGGCCCCTCAGTATAGAAAGATAATTAATTCCCCAACGTCCAACTCTCCACGGGGCGCGTATGCACAATGGTGAAGGAAAGGGGCGTGGCCTGAGGCGACATGTCTGCAAGCACGCCCTGTGGCACGTTTTAAGTTGGAGAATTAATTCCTCCTCAATCCTGATGGTCCCTGGGAGCCAACTAGCCCACCAGGAACCTCCAGTATACACCAGAGTGCTACATTGCAGAGAGGTGTTCAGAGGCCACCCCCTTTTTTACAACACTTTGCAACGCAGCTACTGAAGGTACCTGGTGGGCTAGTTGGCCCCCAGGGGCCCTCGGGATAGAAGAGGCATTAATTCCTCAACTTAAAACGAGCCACAGGGCTTGTTTGCACACAGGTCACCTCAGGCCCAGCCCCCTCCCTTCACCACTGTGCAAACCCACCCCGTGGCGCATTTTAAGTTGGGGGAGAAACTCCCCTTGAATACTGAGGGTTCCTGGGGTGCAACTAGCCCACCAGCTACCTCCATTAAGCACCAAAGAGCTGCGTTGCAGAGAGATGAAAAAAGAGGCGTGACCTCAGAACTCCTCTCTGCAACACAGCACCCTGGTGCATACTGGAGGTTCCTGGTGGGCTAGTGTGCACCCAGGGACCCCCAGTATTCTAGGGGATTTCATTCCCCATCTGCAAACGCGCCAGGGGGCGCGTTTGCAAAGTGCTGCAAGAAGGGGGCATGGCCTCTGGCGCAATGCCGGCATTTTCTATTTTTTTTTTAGGAAGGTGGACTGTGTAGCCCCTCTTCTTTTTCTCACTTTTTGGCCCTGGGGACCCCATCCCCCAGGGCCTGCCCCCTAATTTATAAACAAAATTCGGGAAGGGGGAGCGTGGCCCCCCTCCCAAGGCAATAATCACTTTTTGGCCTGGGGACCCCATCCCCCGGTGTATGGCCACTTTTTGAGTCCATTTTTGGAGGGGGCTGCATGGCCCCCCTTCTATGGCCATTTATGGCCCCGGGGCCAGCCTTTCTCTTTAAAAAAAAAATAAAATAAAATTGTATGTATAATATGGGAGGGGGGTCATGTGGCCCCCCTCCGAGGCCACTTCTGGCCCTTTGGACCCCATCCCCCAGGGCCTGGCCATTGTTTTTTTTTTTTAAGGGGGCCCCCCTCCTCAAGCCTAATATGGCCCTGGGGACCCCGATCCCCGGGGCCGGCCTTCCTCATTTTTTTTATTGTAAGGGGAGGGGGACTGCGTGACTCGCCTCCCGGGCAACTTGTAGCCCCGGGGACCCTATCCCCAGGGGCTGACTCTCTATGTTTGGGACCATGGGGGGTCCCCAGTCCCCCCATGGTCTCAGCTAGCTCCCCACCTCCTGCGGGAGCCGGCATTGCTTCTCCACATGGGGAGCAGCTAACATGCTGCTCCCCATGTGAAAAGCAATCTCCATTGCTTCATTGAAGCGCAAGCAGGTTTCCGGGATTTTGCTCCCCGGGGGCTACTTAACAATGTTTTTTAAAAAATGTCGGCCAAAATTTGTGCTGGAGCGCTAATCTCAATGATTTTTTATTTTAAAAAAAAATTGGGGGGGCCCTGCGGGTCCATGTGGGACCCCCTGAGCAGGCCTAGAAGGTCAGGTGCTTCAACCCTGCCCCCTTTTTGCCTTTTGCAAGGTTTTTTTCTGCTTTCTTGTGCCTCGGTTCTACCGAGGCACAAGATGGCTGCCAAACCTTCCTGGTTTGGAGTGTTGACAGCCAATTAGCATACAGCTTGTGCTTGGCAGGGTGCACAGATCCTGTGCGGCCATAGATCACACTATTATTTTACATTTGATTTTCTCAAGAACTACTGAACAGATTTACACCATTTAACATAAAGGCAAGACTCTGAACCAAGGGCTACATCTTTGCCAAATTTGGTGTAATTCCGTTCAGCATTTTGGCTGTAGTTGTGATTAAATGGTGGTGATGATGGTGGTTCTGCTGTTGGAAAGCTTACCCTGACATGCCAACAGAGTTAGAGTCAGTTAAAATAGGGGAATCATACCACTCACCCTTTTTACAGAAAATGTTCTGATGTATTTGTTTCTCTGTCCATTAATGCCTAGACAAACTTGGCGGTACCAAACAGAAAAAAAGACAAATGTCCCCACTCCTTAATTTGGGAGTAATTTTTTGAAAAATATGTATTTTTTGCATGCAGGCTCCTGAAAGGTGGTGGCTGTGCAGCAAACTTACAGTGCCCTTTGAAAAACAACCATTATGGCCTCTCCTCTAAAGAGTCACCTTTGGGATAGCGGAGATATCTAAAAGTGGCAGGTTGCAGTTCGCTACAGTGACAGCTCTAATGTTTTTTGCCACTCTGATACAGGCACTCATAATATATACAATTCTCGCTTTTTCGCATTAGTTTTCTTGGCAGAGAGTCAACTAGCTATGGCTGGAGGCCATCTACATTATTAATTGATCAATCAATTGGGTTCTGCTGCAGATCTGTAAAAGAATGACTCAAAATGTGCTTTTGCATAAATTCATAATACAGATTATTAGAACATACTGCTTTGCTGCCTTCACACAACCTTGCACAGCTCTAGGGTTACAGTCATAGGGCCTGATTTACAAAGGTAAACTTTAACTTTTTTGTAAGTTCGCCATTTTTTTGTGATTCGCAAATTCTACAATTCACAAAAAATGAACAGGCCTATCTTTTTTGTGCAGAGTTCTCCACCCCAACTGTGAAGTCTCTACAGTCATAAACTTACTATTAGCTTGTTGTTTGTAAATAGCAAAAAATTTAAAACTTACACACAATTGGAAGTTTACCTGTGTGAATCAGGCACACAAAATCTTCCAAAGACTAGTTGACTGCCGTTGAGTGTCTCTAATGTTTAAGTAATTGCTTACCATAGTGGGACCAAACTTGTGGCCTTCATAAGCTAGTACTGCGTTTGCTCTGACTCTTTCATATTCAACAGAGTGTCCCTTACACAGTGGGCATATGTCAATGCAAGCCACTCTCCACTTCCCCAATTCTAGTCTTGTACTTCGTGCATTTGCAAGGTGACTTCATAAGCAACAAACCACATATTCATGTCATCCCCAATCAGATAGTCTGGTGCAAGGTCCTTTTGAATATTGACTTTGTAATGACCTTTCCTGGAAGCATACCTCAGTACTGCTGCCAGAATCATCACTGGACTCCGATACTCTTCTCACTATTCAGTCCATTCTGTGCTGTTCCCTTTTATGGGTCTGAAAATATCAACAAGAGGGAAAGGGCAAGAGTAGGCACTCCTGTACCCCAATCAATATATCATAAACAACTAAGGAGTGACTCCGTGAAAAAGGATAAAGAAACAAAATTATTTTAATTTTATTTGGTTGATGATACCCCCCAAAAGCAACGGTGAATCCAATGAAGGAAACAACCACTAGAGGCAACCTATGCCCCTATGTGTTTAAAAAAAAGGGAAAGACAAGTCTTTCTCTTTATAAAAGGACCCTCAATCACCACTAGTTGGTGACATGCTTCATCATTGGGTCCCCGCTGGGGTGGGCGAGTGCCTCCCCAGCGTGCTACAACCCCTGAATTACAGTGGAGCAGGATGGTGTTGAGTGCAACAGTGCTCTAACTGAAATGTGAAGATAACTGTGAGTGCCAAGTTAAAAAATACTAGGTTGAAACCTATACAAAAACTTTTAATAAAGGTCAACCCGTATTGGATTATAAACAGTGTGAGCGGACAGTCTAGGTTCTATATTAGGAAACCTGTGTCCTTAATAAAAATAGATGGTCAACATGTTTCTGCTGCTAGATATGCAATTTCGCTCAGCATTCGTCAGGACCTAAATATGATAAGAAAAATGGTCCTCCGGTGGTGTGCGCGCGCTAAGGCGCACCCACCCATGAGGCTCTTAATGTGAAAAATAGGATATAACTCACAGTTGTTGCCCGTGGCAGCTCACTGAGTTTCACAGGAGCAAAAAAACATAGCGAGAGGGAAATACTTTCTCCTTGGGCTCTGACGACGCGGGAAACCTTCACGCGGTGTCAGTTTTGAACACACGCGACTCCCCGCCCGGTACCTACACTCTGGGTTGTCATCAGCCCTTTTATGGGCCGCCATGGTCTCCCTCTCCTCCAAGTTCAGTTTACTTTCCTTTCTGCCTGATTTTTCATTGCTTACTTTTCCTAGGCAGCAAAAGATGCTGTTGTCTTTTGGATGTTTGGGAAAAAGGTTAAACTCCTCAAAGCAAAGGTTATCTTTTGTTCCTTAGCCCCCAAAGCAGTTTCAGAACTTTTCTTTTCCAAAACCCACTCTCCACGTACTTCCTCTTCAGCCAACACAGCCTTTGTCTCCTCTTTGGCCTGAGCTGACCTTCTCTCTTTTGCAACCAAAATAGTGGTTCCTCCCCCCGCAGACAAGACCTTTTTCCTCTCATAGTGGAAGAGTAGCCAACTTTATTTGAAAGAGGAACTTAGATTCCTTATCCTCCAACTCTAGTTTGTGGGATTCCAGCTCTCATGGGGACAACCTGTGAGCACACACTGCTCCCATTACTAGTCCATACAGATGAAGAAATGTCTTGAAGTAAATTATCCTCTTGCCCAGGTTCATCATCAGTGTTATCTCTTTCAACTATCTCCTTCCCATGCCCCTTGAAAAGGAAAACAGAATGCTAAATACTAGCATCTAGGAAAGCAGTTCCAATCACTGCATGCCAGTATGCCTTAGGAGTTCCTGAGTCATCTTATTCCAGCAAGAGTCAAAACCCAGGAGTCTTTTTTCACCATCATGCAGCACGGCTTTCTCGTTCAGTATAGCCTTCCCAGTTCCAGGAATGCTCTGAGGAAATTGTGATGTGTCAGTCATGTCAAGTATCTGAAGCATTTTCCATACCTATTCCTGGCAAACATTTCACTCTATGCCCTTCTCCTTTTGCAGCTCTTCCTCTCCCTGTACCACTCACCCAGAAGCCCCTGTTCCCAAATAATAGCACCTCTATAATTAGGCCACCAAGCATTCCTCTGTTCAGCTCTTTAGGCACTCCCTTTTATTTTGGGCTTGACAAGGTTCAAATTGCTTCCCCCACAAGCTGAGGTTGCAGCCAAAGGATAGAAGAGAGATTTGGTCATGAATGGAAGAAGAATCATTTAACTCCCTTTTTGATCGACAAGTCAGAAAAATAAGTGTTGAGGCTATTCTCCATTCTGCCATTTGTCCACGAACATTCTCAGTTAGGTAATGCCTGCTAAGTAGTTACCACCACCACCTATATTTTCTTTCTGTGCTCAGAGGCACACTATTATCTCCCGAGCCAGGATTGGTTTTAGGACAGTCCTGATGCAGGGGACCTAAAGTGTATGTTTATAAAGTTAATGTCACTAAAGCTATCAAAAATCTGACTTCACTTTTAAATCAGAATATGTAACACATAAGTTTAAATTAATTAAATGAGAAATACATATTGGAATGTGCATCTGAACGACAACGTGGAAATATATGTTATGCGCTCAGTCACTGTGAGGAATCTCTTTTTAAATATACAGTATGCTATTTTTATATATTAGGCACCTTGCCTGTAAGCCTTATAAGGTATAGTTTCGGGGTGCCATATAAATAAAAATATATTTTCGTACATTGCAAAGACACCTTTCCTTGACATGTGTTATTGCATGAGTTTTTACAGTATACTCATCGTCATGTTTTGGTCATGTTTTGGTCATAAATGTGGTTAATGCACACAGCAGGTCTCCTATTACATTTAATTCCTGTGCATTTGTGCATTTTCTGAGCTCTTTACCAGGGCCTTCCAGAAAAGGTTAATAGAAAAGTTGGCTAAAATTAATTTTGCCGTTACCATTTCTTAAACCAGAGCGCATGCGTTGTGACAATACAAAGCAGTGTCATACAGCTCAGAGGCATAATACTGCCAAAAACAGGTTCAGAATTCTGGGATGACTATGCAGAATAGGCAAATTGTCTACAAGCAGGGTCCTTGTATTTTTCATGTACGTATTACAATGTTGCAACAGCGATGGATATATATGATATACGATATTGACAGTGTATTCTCTCCCTGTATTTGCATGGGGATGTATGATAAAAAGATGCAATTGTGATTATAAAGTATAACGTTAAAACTGGCCGGATGGCAATAATCCAAGTTCATTTTGATACTGCCTGAAATAGTGATATCTTTTCATGAAAACGTTCAAGTAAATGATTTTGTTAGGCTATTAAATGTATCGAATTTTTAGGCTGATCGAGAGTTTTAGCATGAATAACAGGAAATACATCTTGTTGTTCATTGCTATGATAAGACAAAAGTAGGGATTAAAAATGTGCTCTCCACTGTGTTCCTGCAGCCTTGATCATTCTATGGAGAGCTGTGAAGTCAGCTGAATGGTAGCTGGTAGTCTCACCCTCCTTCTTCCATCTCACCTAGAGGTGTGCAGATGCATGAGGTTCAAACATGAAAAGACTGTCAGAAAGGGATATTGTAATCCCAAAGGTGGTGCCTGCCTTGCAGGGGCGACCTTAGGCATGTGCAAGCTGTGCACCTGCACAGGGTTGCTAAACCCCAGGGGCCTCCACGCCAATATATATCCTTAATATAATAATCCTCTGAGGATGTATACATATTTGCGTGGTGGCCCCTGGCAAGTATTTGGCGGCCTCCGGCTCTGTTCCACCTTCCTGAGCTCTGGGGGGCTCCGCCCCGCCCAGACCCCACTTCTGGGGCCCCATACATACGCTCCCTTACCAGGGCCGCCATGAGCCTAGATCCGCCCCTGTGCCTTGGCACTGCCTCCATTTGGGATTGTGATTTTGACCGGCGCCCCAATGTGATCACTGATCCTGTCAGAGGTGGCAGTCTGTACTGTACTCTGCCCGCTGTGGGTCCGACCACCTGCTTTGAAATGCGGCGGTCAGACCAAATGTTTGTTGGTGATTGGACTGCTACCAATGACCTGTTTTTGTGCTGTTCGACTGCCATCAAAATCAGACCCTAAATCCGAACATAAAAATCTTCACTGCTGCTTCATCACAAGGCCATGTAACAAAGACGTTCCCTCCTTGAACACCTTCCGCAGCCTTACCCAACTGAAACTTACCTTATCAGACTTTTTTTTAGACTTTCTTCTAAGTCCGGAGTTAAGTGTTGAACGGGCCAAATACATTTCTTGCATTGAAACTGCGCTCTATCACGGTCGGCCTGAACTTTCAACTTGGGCCCGGCCTTGCGTGACAAGATGTCTGTAGAGAGTGTTATCACTGTTAGTGCATTATCCTCATAGTGGTCTGCACTTTATGTCATTCCTATCCTCCTCATCCTTACGTAGTACCTTTTTCTGGTCGTCCTCCACTCTCTAACTCCATTCACATATTGCCTTATTCTGAAACCAGTCTCCTAGATGTCTGTTTCAAGCCCTAACTCTTCCTGAATATGAGAGGCCTATTAATTTTTCCTGAGCTCCATAAGTCACTTGATCTGGTAGGGAAATTGTATATTTCCTGTGCTGATTGTAGCTTGTATTGGGCTGACAATGTGTTTCACATTGTTGTCTCTCAGGATAGCATCATATGCCTTGGGCCATTTCCATGCGTGCTTGGATTCCCCCAAATTTCCTTACATTGCAATATCAAATCATTTTTTTCCACTCTAATATTCATGAAATGTGTCTGCTGTATTTGAGCCTTGAGACACCCAGAACTCATGAACCATTTCAACCCTAGACAGAGGTCTGTGAGTTCCAGCTTGCACTGAGCCTACTAAATATGACAGCTAACCAGATACCAAATAATGGCAATCAAAAAAGACATTTAACTAATATAGCTCACTTGAGTTTTGATATATATTTCTGTCTTGGGCAAAAGATCCACTGACACCAGTGGGGTAGCATTTTTAGTTGTAAAGTCATGCGAGTGCTGGATGGTCGAACATTTGCTGTCCCTCAATGAGTACATATATGAAGCACAAAAATCTGAGGATATTTTTTTTTAATTGAAGTTTAAATCGTGGAAATGTATGCAACAAAATGCAGCTGGACCTACGCAAGTGTCACATACCTAGACACCCCTAGGTTTCTAGTATTAAAAACTATTTGAGGTTGATAGATCTTTGTGGTTGCCCAGTGAGTATGAGTAAAATTCAGCAGACAACCCCTACCCTAAAAGTCCATTGTTTGTGAATGTCAAAATGTTACCTCCTCACTTTACGCAGCCAGAACTTTAGACCTTTCCTTTCCTGTGTAATAGGATCACAGACACATATGGGGCATCATTTTTCACTGGAAAAAGAGAAGAATGCTGGCTGGTAGGACATTTGATGCCCCTGCAAGTTTTGGAACTTACCATCACATAATGAGTAATGTGAGAAAATGTAATAGATCTTCACCCAAAATGTGATTTTTTTCAGGGGACTTTTGACAATGTGACTTACTCTTCATTCATGAGTAAAAGAGTAAATCTCTGCAAAAGCTTTGTGAACCAGATCCAATATTTTTGTGAATTGGTCGCTTTGGTGAAGGAGTACAGTTAGAGTTAGTGGTAGCGGTAAGTACGCACCTACCACTAGTAATAAGGCCACCACAAATGTATAGGCATTTATATAGCGCACTACTTACCCGTAGGGTCCCAAGGCGCTTCGACCGCTGCGAAACCCTTCCTGGCTTCCCTGAGAGATGGTCCCTTAATGGGTATCTCCAGGGTGAGACCAGGCATCCCCGGCGGTCTGGTGGGGCTGTTAGTGAAGATGAGGCAAGCTAATGCCCAGAGTTGCCGAGTGTGATCGCTGATCAGAGTGGGCACCGAGGCGAGAGAATTATCGAGTCCGCTGACCCTGGTCCAGAAACCTGCCGCGCCGGGAATCGAACCCTGGTCCCGGGCCATCCTCTGCTCTCAGGTCTGCCGCCTCTAACCAGTGAGCCACACTACCACAACAATATACGGTCTAGTAAGGTTCTCAGTAAAGTTTGCCCCTTGCTCAACTCTTAGTAGCTGACAATGATTAGTTAGGCCTAACTTAAGGAGACAGAGTGTAAAGCATTTAAAAACACCTATACATCAAATAAGTAAGACACACAAAATAAAAATCGCACATCAATTTATAACAATAGGAATTATTTTTAGGAACAAATGGACCAGAACAACAAACTTCCAATGTATGGATCCATAGATATGAATTTTTTAAGGATTAACCAATTTATAAGTGCTTAAAAACATATAGCACCAATCTGGGGCATCTGGTCGTACTTGACCGGGACAAAGTCAAAGTTTGAGGCCGACCACAATGAAGCCCTTGTTGGATACACTAAGAAGGACAGGTGTGGGCGGCACAGGTAGGAGAGGTGAGGCGGAGGCAGGGTGGGGCGAGGGGACAGTCGACAGACATAGGGTATAGGTAAAATACAATTTTAAAAATCGGTCAGTCTAGGGAATTCAATTAAACTTTTACAACAACACAGGTGCACCACAATATAGTTAACAATGTCAATTCTGCAATGAGTCTCGTACGATGATATTTCTTGATTCTCAGATCTTTATTTCATGCGTATAAATAGAACACCATATAGCTGACGCGTTTCGTCCCAAGCAGGGGACTTTTTCAGGGCTTAGATAGTATTTGGCGACTTCAAGTATTCGCATAAGTTGCATAAGTATTCAAAAGCTTACAAATGAATAAGCCGGTGTATCTCTTTAATGTCTTTATGAATCTCAGCCTGTGCGTATTCCTTTTTTTAGCTCTCTTGCAGATGAGTAAGACCAAGTTCTACGGCCAAAGTCAAGGTGGACTTCTATATCTAAGACCGTCAATATGTGTGTCAAGCAGCCCAAAGACTCTAGTTCAGTCCAAAATCAGGATGTGTACAGATGAAAGGCGAGTTAACGGATCTGTCAAAATAGGACAGTCCTGTGAAGAATCATAGGAAGCCCTCAGTGCCGACCGCAATACGTCCTCTGGCAGCCCGTCAGGTGCTTCCTGAATGTCTCTTTGTAGGTTCAACGTCTCTAAATTACCAATGCAAAGGACTGAAATATCCTATATGGTCTTTGGAATGTCTGGACCACAATTCCCACAATGCACTTGGTCAGATCTTTAAAAGTTAATGGGACACACTCCAAGATGTGGACTCTTGGTGGATATGATGCATGTGGGCTCTGTTAACTTGTAGGTTGCAGGAAGTCCACTCATTTATCATTCCGTGAGAAAGGCACACTACTCAGGGCTGTAGTAACAGATTATTCAGCAGGTGCAGTCATTCAGAGTGCAGGCCTTTGGGTGCAAATCCAGATTCCAGCAGGTCAATCCTTTTTTTCCTTGTAGTTTCAGGCAGCAGAGCTGAGAAACTATGCAGCTCTCAGATACTTATTCAGTGTTCTGTGGCAACAATCCGGCAAGCACTTCTGTCCAATGAGATGCTGGATGCAACCTCAAAGCATGACAACTTCCTCCGAAGTGTGGCATCTTCTTGGCCCACACAGCACTGCAATTACAAAATCCAACATGGGTTGTTTCTCTCTTGAGGAGTAAGAGCTAGCTAAACTAACCCTGTTTGCTAAATTTTGACTAGCCCTCCTCTCCTTTACCTCTGCAAATTCTTGTCCTTAGCATGCCATCTGGCTGGGGTAGAGGATGTGGGTGTAAGTATACCTGGTATTCCTTACTGGCCTGCTCTCTGTTTGAGCTCATTTTGATTTGCTTAGCCCCCTCTGTAGGACCCATCCTTCTCAGCTTCGGAGCTCTCTCCATCAGATAACCTCTGCTCCAGCCAGGGGACCTATCACCAAATCAAATTAGCCTGGCTAAGCCTGTTAAGGTTGATCAAGCAGGTAAGACCACTAGAAGGCTGGATTATGGCTTACAGAAAAGAACGTTCTATAACTTCTGTTCTGTACTAGTTTTCACAAATTGAACAGTGGCATGTTTTTGACTTTATCAATATCAATCATTTAAGTCCTTGAATGATATTTACTCCTTTCATAGCAATAGTTACATATAAATAAAAGATGTCAAGGTTAGCCTATGGAGCTAAGTTTCTACAATGGGGAACAATGAAATGGACAGTTTTCATCATCAGGGCATATCAAGAATCTTTTACAAGTTCCCTGCTTATAGTTATATGGCCCACTACCAATGGGTCACCTGAAGGAAGACGCTGGGGATGCCAAATATATAAATCTGAGGTAGATTATCACTTTTAAAATGCCATTAAACCAAAGTCGAGTTTGCACACAATTTAGTTTTAAAGACAGTCTGCAAAGCTAGGCTGCTTTTAAAATAACATCAGGCACTCAACGGTGCACATATGCAAGTGCAGGAACTCTGCTGGGCCTCACAACTTCCATTCCCTATTACATATTAGTGACTTATAGGTAGTTTAAACCCCCTAGCCCAATTTCATACTAGGAATTTCTAGGGTCTGTCAGTACCAATTGTAGGAATTTAGGGATGTAAATGTAAATGTAAATGTACAGGAATTTATATAGCGCAAATCACCACTGGTTTCTAAGTGCTTGCTTAGGGAACCCGTCCTGGTATTCCCCTGTGAGATAACCCCAGCAGGGTATCCGCAAGGTGAAAGCCAGGCATCCCGCCACGAGGGGCACACAGCAGAACAAACATGCAAGTGCAAGAAATCTGCTTGGCAACTAAATACCCAGGTCCCATTATACACTAGGGACTAGTAGGTAGATTGTACCCCATGGCCCTCTTATCTACTAGGGACCTATAGGGTTGGTCATTGTCAATTGTAAGTGTACCCTATTACATGTACCTTTTTACGCAAAGCACTGGTCCTGGGCCGGGTTAGCGGAACCCAGAGTAAGTTAAGAGTCAGTTACCACCAGTATCATTCAACAAAAAATATGGCTTTCTAACATCCCCCCAAATGAAAGGTGATGGGTACTAACTTGCACCCTGGTAGTCCTCATCAGCTAAGGGGAAAAACCTGGAAAGTATGAGCTGCCCAATCCAAAATGGTTTGGGTTTTGGCCTGAAGAGGTTGTACATTGCCTCCACCAACCAGGTGGCCCAGCTACACCACAGAACTCTGCTCTTTTTGACACTTGCTCGCCTTAATCGTCAGACCTGCCAGCCGCATGGCCTGAAGCACTTCCTTCAGGTGGTTTAAATGTTATACACAGCTATAACATCCAGGTAAGCAGCAGGGAAACTGCTCCAACCCAGACAGGACTCTGTTCACCAACCTTTGAAAGGTGACAGGGGCAAGCTTTTAGCAAAGGGTCATTACTTTGAATTGGTAATGTCACTCTGGTGTAGAGAATCTTGACCTCTTCTTTTCTCCTTCAGTGAGGGCAAACTGCTGGTAGCCTGAAGTCAAATTAAATATACTCAGATACTTAGTATCCCCTAATCTATCAATGAGCTCATCAGCTGTAAGTATAGCTTGAGCATTAGTCTTAGTGAGAGCACTCAGTGCTCTGTAGTCCACACTGAACTTTAACTCCTTTTTTTCCCACTGGATTGGCCCATGGACTATCAGAGGGCTCAATTACCCCCAACTCTAGCATCTTAGCCACCTTAGCCTTGATGCTAGCGCTAAACGGGTCAGACAACCTTTACTGTTTATTTCTGGAAGGTGGGCTGCCACCAGTGTCAATCTGATGCACACACCAGAGAACAAACTAGCAAACTGCCCCAGCACCTGTTTGCAATCTCTGTGATGCTGACCTATCAATTAAGGGGAGTACAACACCCTACACGGACCCATCTTTCATATTTCTGGAGAGGAGGTTGGGACTGGTTCAGTCTCTCCTTCTTCATCTGTGACCACTAACATGATCATGTCTGCCCTGTCATGGTAGGGTTTCAATCTATTGACATGTAGGTCCCTATGCGGGTTCCTGGGGCTGTTAAGGTCTACCAGGTAGGTAATCTGACCCTTCTTTTTAATGATTGGATAGGGAGCAGTCCACTTGTCGAGAAGGGTCATAAGAGCTACAGGCTCCAACTCCCACACCAACTGTCCTGGAGTAGACACAGACATTGCAGTATTTTGTTAATACCAGTGCTCCATGAGCTCCTGGCTGGCCTCCAGTTTTCTGCCTGCCTTGTACATGTACTTTGCCATTCCAGATTTTGGGCCTAGCACATAGTCAAGCGCATTGTCCTTTGCTTCTTTGAGAGACTTCTCCGAAGACTCTCTGAGCATTCACAATGCGCCCCACACAGGGTGCCCAAACAACAGCTCAAAGGGCCTGAACCCAACCCCTTTTTGTGGGACCTCCCTATAGACAAACTGTAGGCATGGGAGGAGAACATCCCATCCCCTTCTGAGTTTGTCAGACAAACCATTGATCATGCCCTTCAGGGTCTTATTGAACCTTTCCACCAGACCATTAGTCTGGGAGTGATATGGGATAGAGAACTTGTAGGTAACACTACATTCATCCCACATTGCTTTCAGACAGCTGAACATGAAGTTTGTGCCTCTATCTGAAATGACCTCCCTTCGGTAACCCCACTGTGATGAACACACCAAATAGGGCCCTAGCTACTGTAGGAGCAGTGACAGTTCTGAGGGTTAGTCTCTCAGGGTATCTTGTAGCCTGCTACACTTCCACCAAGATGTACTTACTCACCTTTGGAATTGGGGGCTCTAGGGGACCAAGAACTTTCAGTCCCACACACAACAGTAGTTTCCAATCCACTATCTATGGTATCAAGTGAGCCTTTTACTTGTCCCCTGTATTGACACTGTCCTGACAGGTAGAACAGGAGCTACAGAACTCCTTTACATCTCAAACATATTGGGCCAATAGAAATGGCTTACCAACTGGTTCCAAGCCTTGCTCTGCACATGACCTGCCAAGGGGATATCATTACTCAAAGTCAGTTTGAACGCTCTGTACTTCTGAGGTACCACCAACCACCTAGTGGCACTTTACTTGAGATTTCCGGCCCAGTATAGAGCAGTCTATTTTCCTAATAGATTTTGTGGAACCCACTGTCATCCCCTTCCTATTGTTTTAAGGCAATTCACCTCAAGCTCTTAAGGGTGGGCCAGTCTCACTGACCCCTTACAAAACTTCTCACTGGATGGTCCACTGGCTCGTGTTAGTTCTGCTAGTCTGAAACCTCTAGCAGGGATGGAGTCCGTTCCTCAGAGGTCAAGTCCTCCCACTCAGGATCAGATTCCTGCTGCAACTCTGGAAGCCACTTGACTGGCTCTCCATATGCAGTTTCCTTGTTCTTGGATACTTGGTCCATGCCTCAAGGGTCAAAGTGTCCATCATTTGCCTTCTGGCTACTCTGTGACCTGGCCACAGTACAAAGCAACTCAAGGAACTCCAATATTCTCTCATGGAGCCCTCTATCTACCTCTTGCCATTCAGATGATTCTACATCATTTCCCAGTAACCACTGCACTGGGAGTGCAGGGGACACACCAACCTTCAGAGGGCCCTGTCACACACCTGCATGCAAAAATCAACCATAGGTATTGGATGAGGTTTGGTCCTGCTGTCTGTATAGGTCACCTGGTGAAACTTACCGGGTAGGTTCTGCTTTTTGGACACCAGTGTGACCATGGCCATAGTAGCACTGGCTCCTGTGTCTCTCAGAGCCTCAACCATAGTTCTAGGGCCTCGTTCGGTACTTATACATACTTGGGAGGTAAGGTAGCAAAGGTTGCAAAATCCACTCCACCCAGAAACACTAAGGTTGCCTCTGTCACTTCCCTACCCTTCTCTGGGGCATTTCTTCACCCCCCAGTTACGTGCAAAACCCGTGGGACTGCCCACCCACGGGGGGCTTCTTTGTGCAGACAGCATCTCCTTTCTTGTGCCCTGGCTAATTACAATCAAAGCACTTTCCCACCTTTAAGTGGTCAAAGAACCTACAATTCATTCCTTGTTATCCCCCTCCCCTTCAAGTTGAATTGGCTCACACCTCCTTCTTGTTCAGGTTTTTTTGGGTCTTTTGAGGACTCCTGTTTTTGACCTCCTTTCCCTTTGGCTTTCCCCTTGGGCGAGGGACCTTTCCTCCTTCTTCTGATCACCCCTTGGTTCTGGTTGGAAACACAGGTTCTTACCCATTCATTAGCTGCCCT